>NC_086377.1:11325884-12750719 GCF_036588685.1 Mytilus trossulus | reverse complement strand
TACAGCCAGTCGAGCAAATAGATTTAAAAAGGTATTGGTAAATATAATTAGTCAAACACAAAAAGGTTTTCTTAAAGGTATGTATATTGGCGAATGTACTAGATTTATTTATGATCTAATGGAAAAGATGGAAGAAGACGACATTCCTGGACTTTTACTTTTAGTCGATTTTGAAAAAGCTTTCGACACAGTCGAATGGTCTTTCATATATGAGGCTTTGCAGTTTTATGGATTTGACCATACATTTATAAATTGAATTAAGGCTTGCTACTGTGATGCTTCTAGTGCTGTGTTGAATAATGGTTATATTTCAGATTTTTTTTTCATTAAAAAGGGGGGTCCGTCAAGGAGATCCTCTATCTCCTAACCTATTTATTTTAGTGCTAGAATTACTAAGTGCAGCTATTAAAAATGACACTGAGGTTGCAGGTGTAACAATTAATGACTCTGAATTTCTGTTGAGTCAATACGCTGATGATTCTTCCGTAGCCCTGGATGGTAACCAAAAATCCCTAAATCAGTGTTTATACTTGTTTGATAAATTTTTAGAATGTGCTGGACTTAGGTGTAATGTTGACAAAACCGAAGCCGTATGGATTGGTTCAAAAAGGGTAGTATGGAAAAACTTTTGCCAGAAAAAAGTCTTGTTTGGAACCATTCTGGGAGGTTTAAACTACTAGGTATATGGTTTGAACTTGCAAAAATGGATAAAACTCTATGTAGTTTTACAGCCAAAATAAACAGTATCAAGTCATTACTCAATACTTGGGCTTATAGAGAACTGACATATATTGGGAGGGTTGTAGTTATTAAGACTTCAGCACTTCCCATTTTGGTCCAAATTCTGACTGTCCTTCCTAACCCCCCAGAAGGGCTTTTGAGGGAGATTCAGAATATATTTTTTAACTTTTTATGGAAAGGAAAACCTGATAAAGTGAAAAGGGCAGTGATAATGTCCGAACACTGTGATGGTGGTCTTAAGATGCCCAATATTTATTATTTTTGCTATAGTGTAAAAATGTATTGGCTGTATAAATCATTAGATCCCCACAACTACTCTCCTTGGAAAGTCTTGCTACTGAGTTATATACAAAAATTTGGGGGGGACAAGATTTCACACTTAAGTCAGGAAGGTTTACTTTATTTAGCAGAAAAAGTTAATCCATTTTGGCATGATATCCTGGTAAATTTCTCCAAGTTAAAAAATAAGCTTAAAGCTGAAAACAATACTGAAATTTTGACCCAGTCCATATGGCTGAATCCAAACATCAAAATAGATGGCAAGATGATTTTGAGGTTCAAATATGTTGAAAATAGTATATTCTTCATTAATGATCTTATGTCAGATAATAATACATTATTCTCATATGATGAATTTAAAAAGAAGTATGATATCGATACTAACATTGTAGAATTTTATAGTATTTTAAGTGCGATTCCAAAGAGATGGAAAAGTATAATAGAAGGTAGTTTAAAACTGGAAATTATTGAAAATAAATTAAAAGATAAAGTTAAAAAGGAACCAAAATCTTGTAAATTTTTCTATACATTATTTTTGGAGGATAATAAAGTGTTATCTTTATCTTCCCGTGAAAAATGGGATAGAGATTTAGATATGCAGGTTGAGAATTGGAATGCTATTTATTCCATGCCCTTCATCATAACCAGAAACTCTTTTTTGCAAAACTTCCAATTTAAGATTGTTCATAGGATTCTACCATGTAATTAATTGTTATTGAAATGTAAATTAAAAGAAAATGAACTTTGTACTTTTTGTTCAGAAATTAAAAAAAATATTTTTCACATTTTTTGGGAATGTAATGTATCACGAAACTTCTGGCTATCCGTTATAGATTGGATTAAAAATTATGGCATTCTCCTGCCTTTCAGTGCAAAAGAAGTCACTTTAGGTGTGTCTGAGGATTTTGTCAACAGTAAAATAGTTAACAATAGGTTGTTGTATTTCAAATATTATATATACAAATGTAGATGTCAGAACATATTCCCCACAAAATGTGGCGGGATAGAATATTTAAAATATTGAATTAATATAGAAAAATACTCTGTATGTTTCTTAACCCCTGTACAACAAGTAAAAATGGATCAGAAATGGCGTTTGTTTGAAGCAGCTTTTATTTAATAATTTGATTAATTAACAAAATTTTTTTGTAATATTCATATCTATATCTTATTATATCCATATGACTTAATTGATTTATCAAGTATTACTTTATTTTTAAAATGTGTATCGAATACTGTAGTATGTTATTTCACATGTTTCATCATCAAAAATAAAATAATTACAAAAAAAACAACATTTTTACTTACGTCTTATATTGTGTGGTGGCATCAACATTGTCTGTTTCTATTAGTACCGATAATTACTTATTCCCCAAAAACAATATTATGCTTTTAAATAAATTTATCATAGATACCAGTAGCCCTTTTCACAAAAAAATCTTAAGTATAAAATTAATCTTACGATACAAATATTAAGTTGAAAAGTTAAGGAATATTTCAGACTTACGATGAATTTTACACGTAAGATTTTTTGTGAAAAGGGCTACCGGATACGCATTTTATATCTACGCCAGTCGCGTGTTTTGTCTACAAAACACTCATTGGTGACGCTTAAATAAAAAATGTTTAAAAAGTCAAATAGAGTTCAAAGTTGAAGAGCATTGATTACTAAAAACTCCTACATGTTTTGCCAAAAACGTAAAGTGTAAATTTGTATTGGTATTATATTTGTCGCGGTATATGTACATGTACAATTTATATGTTAAGTTATGATTGTTTATTTGTAATTATCGTTGCCACAGTGCAGATGCTATTCTGTACGCTATCCGGAAGTCGCGATTTTCGAAGCGAGAACTTTTTGGATAGTATGTGAAATTTGATGGATATACTGAATAAAACGGTAAGTGGATCATCTGTACATTGCTGAATGATTAATTCAGCTGACATCGATATTCTCAAATGGTTTAGAATTAAATTTAGCATATTCATTATTCGTATCTCTGTCTTAATCAATAGATTTTCAAGTGCATCACAAGGACAATCAGTATGTGAACCTAAAAACAATCTTTTTACCCTCTTAGTGTACAAATTAACGTTAATACCAGACTTAATTAACTAAATGAAATATATTTCAAGTGGTGGTAAAAGTTTCAACCAGATCTTTGAAGCAAGAAATAAGAAAATAACACTTGTTTGAATTTCTCACTGTACAATCAGTCTCGCTTGTATATTCTAAAACTGTATGATCAGTCGTTATTTCACTGTATTCTAGTAGTGATTTCAAAGTTATTTACGATACATTTAGAAGGTGTCATTTTTCTAAATAACACAAATATATTTCAATAAATTCACATCCTGAAAACTTATATGAAACATGTTTAGCTTAATAGGGTGTACTCGACTTACTACATTCAGTATAAGGATGTTAAATGTTGTTAAAATCTTTATATTTCACTGTATTTTAGTAGTGATTTCAAAGTTATTTACGATACATTTAGAAGGTGTCATTTTTCGAAATAACACAAATATATTTCAATAAATTAACATCCTGAAATAAAACTTATATGAAACATGTTTAGCTTAATAGGGTGTACTCGACTTACTACATTCAGTATAAGGATATTTAAATGTTGTTAAAACAAGAGGAAGGTTTGTTGTATGTATAAGTTTCAGAATTGTCCTCCGTTATACTTTAAAATTGTACAAACGCACAGATTTAATTGTAATACAAAAATGCATGTATTTACACACATTCGAGGCCGTACTGTAGCCTATAATTGATCACAGTTACTTCACTTTGTTTTGGGAGTAGAGCTATTTCTGTGACACCCAATTGTTCAACACTGCGGGGGTTTATAATGATAATGAAGTCCGTCTTTCCGTTCGTTCGTTGGACAGTTATACTATGTTTGGCCGGTTTTGTAAGTACATCTCCTCATTTACCACTTAATATACAATGGGGTTTCCAGCCATTTTTAAATGGAGAGAGGGTCCAATCCAGGAGAAAAGGGGATTCCAAATATATGTTCCCATACAAATGCATTGATAGTTAAAATGGGTTTCAATCCACCGGATCGCCTTTTTTTTTATCCGTCACTGATATGACTTAATTAATCTTTCCCGGATTCCTTATCATAAATTATAATGACTGTATTGTGCACCGTCTATTTCGAATTAAAGTAAACATCTTTTATGGGGGTTCTTTGTATAAGATACGGACTATGCATTATATGGGGCACCTATCAGGTGTTTCCAACACCACCTCCTAAACCAATTATTAAAGTTCTGAAATTGCTCCATTTTTAATCAATTAATGCAAATATGCACCTTCTATTTCTATTTTTTGGTGAAAATATTTTTCATGTTTTTATATCTCAAATACGGACTTTGCCATAGTTTTATATTGGGCGTATCTATTTTATATCCACGAATTCCTTCAGACACTTAACTTTGTGAATCTTTTTTAGATTCTTTATCATTCAATTCAATTGTGCACCTCTTATTTTCATTTTTTCAGAAAACTCACTGTTTTCTCCTTTCGTGATAAGGGCTTTTCCACTACCTTATTGGGTGGTACCCATTCACTATACGCAACTTTCCTAAACTTACCGTATATTAATAAAACTTTCTCAGATTCTTTATCAAATGATGCCACTCTGCACCTATATCTTAGTTGGGGTTTTTTTTTTTTGGGGGGGGGGGGGGGGGTATTTTTTCCAAAACATGGACTTCAGAAGCGGCGGGAGAATACTTTCGTTAATTCTTTTCTCAATACCTTAAGTTTTTAAACAAATCACTGCATGTTGTATTGAGTTGTAAATACTTAAATTTACATATATTACTTCAAAAAGAAGATGAAATATGATTGCCAATTGATTGCCAATTTAATTATACAACTTTCCCTCCGCGTCTCAAATGTTCCCTGAATAAAATAATTCACATGAGACAAACCGACGACCATAAATTATATACAGCGGGGTAATACGTATTTGTTAGATCTAACCCACACACACACACACCAACACAAACACCGATACACACCAACAACCCTTTTAACCCTGCACAATTGAAATATGAAAAAAACAACGTTTAAATCCCTTTTAAATAAGCTGTACTCGCCAGACCGATAAAATGCCAAACTTAAAGCAAACAACATCGAACAAAAATGAGGACAAAATCACAAATATTCAAAACGACAACACAGTGAAGCAGTGATATAACTTAGGAAGCTTCCATTTGATTTTTATGGGTGGGGGGTGGGGGGGCTAGGATGAAAAATTGTGTCCTGCTTTTTTTTTAATTTGTAATCTCTATCCTGCCTTTTTATTTTTCAGTCTATTCGGTCCTGCCTTTTTTTCTTAGCTTATCCTGACTTTTTTACAACATATGTCATCCTGCCTTTTTTTTGCCAAGTTACTCATCCTGCCTTTTTTTTTAAGACCATTGGTTGACGACCTAACTAATCCCCTTGACTGGGACAGATTAGTTGAACGTTTGTTGGTAACAATCACTGCTCACTTTGTACTTGTTAAAGACACTGAATCTGTGGGGTCACATAAGGTTCTCAACACCTAAATAAAGTAATTCGAAAAAAAACTAATCCGGAATAATACGATGTGTTGATTAATATCAATAATATAAATCAAAACATAAAGGTTATTCCTGAATAATTTTTCGAATTATTTTATTATTAAAGGCGTTAAGAACCTATGGTGACCCCATAGTTTAAATTATATAATAAGTAAGAAGTGAGCAATGGTCGTTACCGACAAACGTTCACTTGATCTGTCCCAGTCAATGGGATAATTTAGGTCGTCAATCAATGGCCAGGACCACACTGTTTTGAATATGATTCTATATTGATTTGAATTTAACATGTTCATTTCATTAACAATTTTCAAATAACAAAGTCAGTAGATATTAACAATGTGCCTCCTTTTCACCCCATCCCAAAGTTTTTCTCAGGGTCGACTAATATCAACTTTTAACCTGAATGTTTCGGCGGACGGTGTAAATAGTCTTTCAAAATGTTATAGCTAAAAAGATAACTGCAACTATACACTATTACAAAGTCCACAAGCAAATCAAGTATTGCTTTTTAGGCGTTTGATTTTAAACAAGACTGACGGAACAAAAATACAATTATTTTGCAGTCTACAAAAATCATCATATCTCTATATTTATATTGTCTGATGAACGATATTACACGATAAAGTTCCCTGGACAGTTCATAATATCATATAAATACGTAGATACCTTCAAATTGCCTTTGTTTTTTCTTCAAAATCACGACTGGTCATACAGTAAAAAAAATTGAAATCGCTACTAGAATACAGTCAGTTATGGACTGATCGTACAGTAATTGATTTTGGTATCCTCAAGGAAAACATATTTTTTTATGGGAAATACGAATGTTCTACTTAAATACGAAACGAATATTGAAACAGTATATATTGAACTTTAAACTGATGCAAATATTTGCAATAAAAGGTTATTTGTTTTGTACTACGAGATCAAAATTGTCCATCGATTTCACTTTTTTCTATGAAGTTGGTATGATGCACACGTATATTTTATATTCTACTGCATGTTTTTGTTAAAGTTACACATATTTATGATGATTTACATACCTTGAAGATGTTCAAAGCACTTTATAGATATAGGTGTAAACAAATGATGAGAAAAGTCACCGTAGGCAAAACCGTCCTGTTAGCCAGTTGGTAGTCATCGCTTCGAAAATCGCGACTTCCGGAGAGCGTACAGAATAGTATCTACACTGTGGTTGCATATTGTTCTATATCTTATCATTTGTGGTTTAATTCTGTTACTATTTTCTATATGTATGTAGCAGTAAAGATAAATAATCACCTATAATATGATTCTTTTTAGTTAAAAGCAACTTTATAGGCAGGATTTATTTTTGTATAGTTTGAAGTGGAAGAAACACTGAACCTGTTAACAAGAACAAAATATTACACCATAACTAAGACAATTATATATTAAAATTCGTGTAAATGTACATGTGACGTCATGTTTTGCGGCGTTGATACATTCTTGTGATGGACATTTTAGAATATTATTGTGCTGTATTTGTGTTCAGACGTAGATTGGTATGAAATGGTCGTTGTTATTCTATGGCTTACATGCTGAAACGTACTTTTATATTTATGTACTTCTCTGTCTGTTTTTGCGTGTATTTGTATTGTATTCCTGTCACATAATGTTGTTATTTAAGCGGTATTTCTAACATTGCCATATACACAGGAAGCTTGGCTAAAAACAAAACCAGGTTTAACCCACAGTTATCTTAAAATGTTCTATACCAAGTCAGGAAAATGACAGTTGTTATCTCATAGTCCGTGTGTATATAATATGGTGTTTTTAGCAGTTCGATGTATCTCTTCTTTCATTTGATTTTTATTGTCGATGTGTTAACCGATGTTTTCGTTTATGACCCAAATTTGTTTCAGATAAATTGGTTTATGACTATTAAAATGCGGTATACTACTATCGTCTTTATCTATAAAACTTAATGGTTACACTTTTGTTTTATTGTAGCTGATATCTGCAACTGCTTCAATGGTGGGAAATGTGTGACAAACGGCAATGAACTTGCATGCGACTGCATTGGACAATGGACCGGTGCATTTTGTCAAGGTGTATATTAATTTCAAAACAAAACATTGCTTTTGAACAAAAATACCTGTATGACAGTAAGATTGTCATTTCTAATAACGTATTTCTTATGTATAACGTTTTGTAATCATGCTATTTTATGGGGACATCTATCTTCCTATCAGTGCCAGTCCGCTAGAATTACAGAATTAGCATTATACTTTTTTCTATTGCATCTATATAATCTATAGTTGGTAATTGGCTTGTACGGAATATATTCTATAAGATGAAGATTTTATTACTAACTCATTTTATTTCAATAGAAAGTCAGTGTATCTCACATGACTGTGGATTTGGTAACTGCTATATAGACCAAGTCAATGGTACAGCTCAGTGTTTGTGTGACGACAGACATGTTAACTTTTGTCCAGGTATGTGATTGTTATTTTAATGTATTATAAATGATGATTAAATATCGGAAATAAGTGTTTTAGAATTTGTTAGTGTATATGGACTTTTTTCATCTGAAATTCATTTAAAAGACAAGTAATGTAACATTGAAATAAAACATTTGTTTGAATTTGCTATTATACATCAATCATATTTATGTTATGCATTAGTATGACTTTAAAAATATTATTCCATATAACATCAAATAAAATGTCCATATCCATGTTATGACGATACACAATATTTGTTTATAGTCATACTTGCACTGTTTCATGGGTTAATTATGCATGTTGTCAGTACAAGATATGTTCCTTGGTCGATTGTTTTCGTATTATATATATGTTAATATCATTTAACACGTACTCTGAAGTCTATATTATATTTTCAGTCTAATCAGCAATCAATAATCTTTACATCTATATGCATACTAGCGGTAGTTTAGTTTAAAAATATTTTATTTGTTAAAGTACACATTGGATAAGACACAAGTCAAACAGATTTATGAAGTCTTCTCCATTTATCATTTATAGCAATGTAATACAACATTATATGTATAAGCATGCATGTAAAGAATAGTATATCTATTTAGTAAATATATATATATAAATATGGATCAAAAGAGAAACTAACGGTACCTGCTTATTGTGTTTGAATAACAGCTTTAATGTTTATAATTAAAAATGTAATCGAAATGAATAAATGTTGTATGTATTGTCACATGACAAATTGTTGTTAAAGAAATTTTAAATCAAAACTTTCATTTTTATCAAACAACGATTTTATGATAAAGACATACTTATATTTTATTTTTTTCAAGGCAGGACATAAATACATCAATATCTTGAATAAACAATACTATATTTTTAATTCATAACATAGTATTTTTTTTACCTCTTTTGATAAATTGTTTTATTATAGTATTTTTATCTCAGCATGAAAATGATTTCGGAAAAAAATCTTACACATTTTATTTTTCAGATAATATGTATAGTCTTTCTTCCTTCAAATATTTTTTTCATAAATTATATTAAAGCAACATACACATATTTTAAACCTTATAAATTGACTTATTCTTTGCATTTTATATAAGTAAATAATTACATTCAATTGATGAATCTCTGATATTTCAATTTTTTATAAGTAAAGTTTTATTCTCATGCTAATAAAGAAAATCATGCAAATAAATAATTCAAGATATTATTTTATTATTGTATGTACGTATGACCAGAGCATATACACTTAATCCCACATAAGCATGATATGAGCATGATGCGGAGTGTACTGCTGAAATTAAGAACAAGAAAAGGTAATAGTTTGGAGCTTAGTTATAGCATACGATTTATGGAAACACGTTTTGCTATCCGTTTTCAAAAATGGTCGTTAAGTCCCTTAAAAAGTTTAATTTGTACACGACCTTTCCCACTAGATTGACTCACTATATTCTTTTTAGGGGATATTGTGTTTTTCTCTACCATTTTCTAACTGCATGAATCGACTGTCTCTTCTTCGACCCTATATCATGCATATACAGTATTTTCCAAAATTATTGAACAAGTGGAAGTTCAAATTACACTGAAATATTAAATCATTACTGAAGTACTAACAATTGAGCCAATGATAAACTTGGTGACAGCTAAATGCTGTAAAAACGAAGAAAAAAAACCGCGTTATGCATTTCATGTGCCTGAAGTACTTTCCCCAATAAACCTGATTAAGGAATACTTAAAACATAAAAGTTGAAATCGTCGATTGCTTAAAAACCTTTAAAGAACTGTGTGACCAAACGTGACCAAGTTCGGCAATAATAATGGTTGTCGTTTGTTTATGTGTCACATATTTGTTTTTCGTTATTTTTTTTTACATATATAAGGCCATTAGTTTTCTCGCTTGAATTGTTTAACATTGTCTTATCGGGGCCTTGTGTAGCTGACTACATGCGGTATGGGCTTTGCTCATTGTTGAAGGCCGTACGGTGACCTATACTTGTTAATGTTTGTGTCATTTTGGTCTTTCGTGGATAGTTGTCTCATTGACAATTATACCACATCTTCTTTTTTATATTACTCTGTATACACATGTTATACTGTACCGCCGTACCTACTGATATATAATTCGACAGTACCTTCTGAGATATAGTGCACTGTTTGGCAGCACACTGTTCTATTATTTTTTGTCATTGACGTCAAGAGGAAAATAATAAAAAAAACAAATATTAATAGTTGCCAATTCTATAGTTTGTTTAGAACTTTTCGAGTGGGAGGTGTAATTGAACAAAGCAATCGGATATATTGCACATTAACACCAATAATCTCCAGATAGCTTGATGAGTATTAAATAGCATTCCGTTTACATCAGTGCTTTCATAACTTGATCTTATAAAAACAACAGCAAAAGACATATTGCAATATATAGTATACATTGTACCTATATTTGCCATGTTTTGCTCTCACGATTTTGTAATGGTATATTAATTTTCTATAACGTATCTGTATCTTTTTCTACGATTTTCTTTTGTCAGTGCGACTTCCAATAAAAGATGCAAGGACAAAATACAGACAAGTTTGAATGGTTGACAAACATACTCTAGCAACGTCGTATAAAAAAGACGAATGCAAAACTTTATAGAAATCGATTTTAAATGCTACGCCGGTGACTTTAATTGTATGTTATCTGAATATGTAAAAATGTGTGTAATTGATATTTTTATGTTTTTGTCTAAAGTTAAAATGGATTTTTTCATATTTCTTTTGTGTATTTTTTAAGGCATTATGAAATGCAATTTGTTCTTATATTTGTGGATTCATCCAGTTTTGTGGATAGAGAAAAACTTAGTTGTTCATATAGTTATAGTTAATTTCGTGATTTAGACGATCTCTGTATGCAACATATACAAAACTAATAGAACATTTGTAATTTGTTGAAAATTAGATTTGCGATTAACCTGTGCCAAATTGCTGCAATTGGTATCCAAAGTGAAATATCCGATCCACAGTATTGAGTAAAACACAAACACGAGTTTAGTTCTTATTAATAGCTTTTTCTTAATATATATATAGATCGGCTTGTCTGTGAATTGATTTAGGTACATAATATTATTATGATTTTCGTCCTTCGAGAAACTCATTTATATTTTCATTTTACTTTATCAGTAGTATGTTATATACACCACGACAAGGTATTTCTTCTTTGTCATTTCCCCTTTTGTTCATTTTAATTGTCATATACGAAGAGGCTAAATATGCACTTGCTTCCAATATTTTATATTTAAGCGTTCCCGGTGAAGGTTTATAAAGGGAAGTGTATACTATAAAGTGTTTTTTTTGTCTCCATCTAGTAATAAGTTGTGTGAATCTGAATGTTTGGTTCAAACAATGTGTTAATATAACCAGGTGCCCGCCAGGGTAATGATTTGGTCCCAGTACTTAACATATTTCAATTCTTCGTGGGGGGATTAAGCTTTTATAAATCATATTATAAAAAAGATATGGAAGAGTTTGTTAAATTTTATATATTCTTTCTGTGCTTTATTATTACATATTTGTTTGTTTTCATAGTGATTATGATTATTACACAATGTTGACTGCTGTACTCCAATTTCTTTTACATTTTTAACAGTTACTAGTATGACTGTTTTGGGTTTGTTTTGTTCACGCATCGTTGTCAATATAATGTATTTTTGATGCGACTGTCTAACAATTAGGGGGCTTATTTAGCCTTAACGACAGGTTCAATTTTGCAGGTTTTGCATAAAGAGATGCCTGTACAAATAGGGAAAATATAATTTGCTATCCAAATCGTTGATGTGTTTGAGCTGTTGATTTTACAATTTGATTAGAGACTTTCTGGTTTGAATCCCCGGAGGTCAGTATTTATTAAAGTCAGTGTTTCGAAAAAAGAGATAAAACAATCAGCTTTAGTAAAACTTGTTTAAAACGTCGAAGTAACTACTGATTGTTAAATATTTAACACTGAACACTTTAATATTTGAAAAAAGAAGAACTGTAGCTTGGATCCTAATATATGGAGATGTGGTATAATTTTCAATGAGAAAACTCTACACAAGAGACAAAATGACACAACAATTTACAACTATAGGTCACGAGGTCACCATACGGCCTCTACAATGAGCAAAGCCCATACTGCAGAGTCAAAAATTTAAAGCCCCGAAATGAAAAATGTAAAACTATTCAAACGAGAAATCTAATTCATGAAGTATATCATGTAGTATTGGCACATCGCATTACCGTGGATATTATTTGACTCTGCTCCCTCAGTTATGGTCTATTGACCTTAAATTGTTTGCTTATTTTTCATGAGTTTTTTGTGATTAGGTCAGTTAAGAGGAAAACATATTTTGCATAGTGTTCATGTGTGAGTTTGTGATTAGGTTTGGTTGATGGGGAACCGCTAGTGGTAGGTCAACGATATATGTTATGATGTTGAGTGTGTTAGCATTGAAACACCTCACTACCATGTAGGTTATTTGACCCTTCCCCTCTGTTATGATTTGTTGACTTGCAGCTTTTTATAGGTTACTTATATTAATTTGTGTTTAGTAGATATAGGAAGTTGCGATGTGAGTGCCAATGAGACAACTCTCTATCCAAATAACAATTTATAAAAGTAAACCATTGTAAATCAATTTACGGCCTAAGAACTACTTCTGATAAGTCAATGGTATTCGGTATGTTGTTGTATTAGCATTGGAACATCTCATTTCCATGGAGATTGTTTAGCCATGTACCCCGAGTCATAGTTCATTGACTTTGAATATTTGCAAAACTAACATGTTATAGTGTTGCTATTTTAATTTCAACAATTACATTATACAAATTACCAAAAATATCTCTGTAATAACAGTTTATTTTATAAGCAGACACATTCATATGTAAATACAATATTTTTGTCAAATAACAAGTTCATATGATATCAACAGAGTTTAGTAAAGGTGGTACCTAACAATACAGGTAGATAACTCTGTAAAACGTTTTAATTACATTGTGTTGTTAAGGGAATATTGAGTTTCTCAATGATCAAAATAAGTGTTTGTCAAACTGCTATCTAACCAGTGTACTTTTTTTGATAAAACGGTTGGTTCAAATTTTTTGAAAGTTTATGTTTTTGTCAAAGGGCCAAAGTAAATATCTTGTCAAAGTTTATGAAAATTAAACAAGCCAAATTAATTTTAGTTAAAGTGTTGGGTACCACCTTAAGAGTTTTTCATGACAACAATTGTTTTTAGTTCCACCCTAGGAATATATAAATGTTGATCGCTATTTTACGAAAACAATAATAAAGCAATCGGTGCCTCCTAAAAGCTTTGTTATTGTATTTTCTTGCCTTCAAACCGAACACTGATGCATGTATTTTAATTGTGTTCGTTTCTGCCAAGATGGTATCTTGTCAATGCACAACAATTTGTTCGTTTCGTCTACATAAGACGCTCAGATCAAAATAGTTAAAAAGACAAACAAGTACAAACGCTTAAATCATAATAGTTAAAAACAAAACAGTTCAAACGCTCAGATAAAAAAAAATACAAATCAAAACAAGTACAAAGTTGAAGAGATAAAATATTCAGTACTTTGTTATTTTACGATTTTGAAATCGATTGCTTTACGATCATAACTTTTGTTTTAAAACAACGTCATGTGGGAGACCATCGTGTAATTATTTGTACTTCCTTGAAATTAACATTTTTGAAATGTTTATATACTTTTAGTGCATATTGCATTGTGAATTGTTGCATATTTAATATTAAGTATAATAGAAATCATTCACTTGCATATACCGATTAAAACTCTAAAAGTTAAGCAACATTAAACTATATGTTATAAGATAAATATATTCGTCGAGGCGTCTAACTAACAGTGTGCATAACTATAAACCATTCCTTATTCACCTAATCAAGTATTAAAACATCGATTATTGAACACTTGTCCTGCTTAGCTCGTATTTGATACAATTTAGGCCAAAGATTTTCAGGTAGAGAAAGGACATCCATTGTTCTGTTAATGTAAAAGTATTCATTTTGAATTTGAAGACAAAGAGTCGAGAATTTAAGAACGAAAGACCGAATCAGTCAAAATCGTTAGAATAAATTACGTTGAAAAAAAAAATAAACAAAAGGCTCCGTCCGATTTACTTTTGTATCATATACATCTAGATATGTCAACTAATTTTCATATGGTCATGATTGTTTTAGAAGTTTGACGACAAATATAAAAACCAAAATCACATTTTATAGCATATAGTAACAAATCAAATAAAACCGAAAAACACAATAAGTCCAATATCCTCTGTGCTCAAGTTTGTAAGACCTGCTTATTTCATAACACTAACAATTTTACGTTAACATTTGCTTCATTCCGCTTCTACAGGAAACACATCAAAATAACTGGTAGAACTATGCGAGTTATTGTTGTCTCGCCTTCAATGGGCCTTAAACGCAATCTGCAAAAAGATAATGAACAATAGGAAATGAAAACCATCTCTGTTATCATCAATGTTGGTATAAGCCTTGCAGTTGATTATATATATTATTTTAAGATATAAACACACAACGTACGATTCACAACAGGTGTACAATATGAAATTGAAAAGTCATATGTTTAGCTTTTGAATTATTATAAAACAATGACCATACTAGCTGTGCAAAATAAAAATATCACAAAACCAAGCAGCAAATAAGGATACATAACAATTTTCAACTATGAGAGTACATGTTAAAGAGTAATTAAAACTATTTTTGTTGTGTATTTATATTTATTGCATCGTGTTACTCTCGCTATTGAACGACAATTGATAATATAGCCTTATATACGTGTTGATTAACATGAGCTTACATAGAGATACGAAGAACACACACACATATATGTTATATGCATAGGTAACGTAACTTAATAATTTACTGTTGTTTCTATTTTGTTCTCGTAAAAATCCTACAAAAATGGAAAAACTTGAAAGGATGTCTTATTTGCTAAGTTGCGACAAAACAAACAGTAGCTATCAACCAGATATATTAAATGTATGTTTGATAGGTTTAGATAAATACAATTGACCAATACAATTGAAATCCGTCCAAAACGACATAGCGGAGAGTGTTACAAGTTTGTTTCCATGTTTTCCTTGATTCAAACTTTCTAAAATTTGTAATGGTACATTGTATAATTCAAAACTAGTTGTTTACATATATCAGTACATGATGAGTATATGAAACAAACAACATACCTTCAGAAAAATTAATATAGATGTAATAGATTGTACCTCCTTGAAATTTACATTTTTGAAATGCTATTCTATTTAAAGTGCTTAAGACATTATGAATTTTCGCATATTTAATATAAAGTATCAATAGAGATCATGCACTTGCAAATTAACGATTAACACTAAAAAATTAAAGCCCCATTAACCTATATGTATCAAAACAAAATTAAACATATATTCGTGGAGTCGTCGAACCAACAGTGTGCATAACTTAAAACCCTTCCTTATAAACCTACTCAAGTATACAGATATCAATAACTACAATACTGAAATGCACGGTTTATTAAAAACAGGAACTTCAAGATAAACTGGCAAATCAAACGCTATACTTTATACATTTGTTCTTCGTAAGTTATATTAAGGAATTTTTACGTATCCAGTGATTGCATTCGTAGAATTCGTTGTCATTATACGTTCTGTTCAAAGTCGAGAGGGTCACTAAGGGGAAAATAAAAACGTATGCGTCCTTCTTCTTTGCATTCCAATTTCACTACAGGAACATTCGAAACTTATATTATTAAAAAGAAGAGGTGGTGTTATTGCCAATGAAACAGCTCTCCACAAGAGACCAATTGACACATAAATTAACAGCTATAAGTAACTGTACGGCCTTGATACAACATAGTCAAGTATAAGAAGCCCCGAAATGATATTTCAAATATCATGCATGTCATACTTCCACCACTTTACATTTTTATTTATTTCATTCTGACTTACAAGTCTGGAATTTATCTTTCCTGTCTTATGCATCAGATCCGTATTTGTTTCTATCAACACATCACTGAAGAGACATGTATTGTCGAAATGCGCATCTGGTGCATGAAAATTAGTACCGTTAATTTTATTTACTACCACTGGGTCGATGCCTCTGCTGGTGGACTATTAGTCCCCGAGGGTATCACCAGCCCAGTAGCCAGTACTTCGGTACTGGCATGAAAATACGGATCTTTTGTGTTATTAAAATTTGCTGTTACAAAATGATAGAAATTATTATAAATTAAGGAATGTATCTCCCTCGTGCAAAGCTCTGATTTCTTTCACGGATTTGGCTATACTTTTTGAACCTTTTGGATTATAGCTCTTCATCTTTTATATAAGCTTTGGATTTCAAATATTTTGGCCACGAGCATCACTGAAGAGACATGTATTGTCGAAATGCGCATCTGGTGCATGAAAATTAGTACCGTTAATTTTATTTTCACCCTTCCGATGCAAATGAGGTCATCCCGAGTTTAGTGGGGATTTCGTATTTACTTTACATTTTTATTTATTTCATTCTGACTTACAAGTCTGGAATTTATCTTTCCTGTCTTATGCATCAGATCCGTATTTGTTTCTATCAACACACTCACAACAAACTCACAACATAGAACAAATGCAATCTATAAACAATGTATATCTGCATTTATTTTACCCTCCTGTTTCTTATTGTTTTACTTTTATCTTTACTGACATGACGATATTTTTAAAACTTTATTTCCGATTACTAGATATCTGCAGCAGAACTTCAACTGTTAAATAGTAACAAGATGTATTTAATACGGCAGACGAGAGTTCCGTCCACATTAGACGCTCAGATAAAAAAATATAAAATTGGCTTTATAAATGTTTTGATATTAACGTCACTGATGAGTCTTATGTAGACGAAACGCGCGTCTGGCTTACAAAATTATAGTCCTGGCCTTACGGTCATAAAACTTTCGAGCATGATTTTTGTACTCGGACTCGAAAATAAACCAATCAAGTTGGTGGATTTCATGTTTCGAGCATGATTTTTGTGCTCAGAGTACTGAGCAAAGTTTTATGCCTTCAAGACCTGGTACCTTTGATTACTAAATAAAGCCGAACAAGTATAAAGTTTAAGAGTTAAAATATTTAGTACCTTTCCTGACATTTGACAATCGATAGCTGGAAGATCATAAATTTGTTTTTATACAACTTCCTGTGGGAGACGACCGTGTAATTAATTTTACTTCCTTGAAATTAACATTTTTGAAAAGCCTATATACTTATGGTGCATATTGCATCGTGAATTTTCGCATATTTAATATTAAGTATCAATAGACAGCATTCACTTGCATGTATCGATTAACACTCTTAAAGTTACGCACCATTCAACTATGTATTATAAGATAAATATATTCATCGAGGCGTCGAACTAACAGTGTGCATAACTTTAAATCCTTCCGTATACACCTAATCAGGTATTAAAACATCAATAGCTGCAAAGTTGTCCTGCCTAACTCGTGTTCATATTAATGTAGCCTAAAGATGTTTAGGTTGAGAAAGGACATCCATTGTCTTGTTTATGTGAAGAATTTATGTTGATTGGAAAAATGAGGCGATAATTTTGTTTTAATAAAATCAGTAAAAGTTGTCAGAATAAATTACTTTCAACTTGACAATTAACTAAAATTTATCAAAGACTTTTTTCACTTTATTTTTTAATCATATACATGTAGGTTCTTCAAAAAAACTTGATATCTCTGATGGTGGCATACGTATAACAACAAATATAAAAACAATAAAACACATTGTATAGCAGATTTAAACAAATCTAATGGTTTTAGTGTGATATCCACAGACATGTTAATGGTTTATTGTCTTCAACTGACATACCGTATATCTGGAATTTTTTTGTTGTTTATATAAAATTAACCATGTATTTATCATCTTTATCGTGATTATATTTTTTGTTAGATTATCAAAATTCATATACATTTTTCTCTAATTCTACGGAAATGTATCCCTTTCCGAACCCATTGTAAAAAAAAATTTAATCAACGTGTGGTTGCCGGTGATCTCAGAAGATCATTGGCTGATTTTAAGGGTCATGACATTTTAACTAACTCATGTAACTGGATGAATAAAAATATGCTTAGAGGTGTTAATGAAATTGACAACTTCGTGCAATGTGAACGGCACTCGAAGGGGATTTCCGGTTAACAAAAAAGATTTTATTTTAATCATTAGAGAAACAGATCATTGCATAGTTACTCGTGAATTATCGGATTTATCTAATCTCGATAGTTAAATTATCAATTCTTAAAGTCCTCGCCGAGGCGCTGACTTTAAAATCGTTAATTTAACTATCTCGATTTGATAAATCCGAAAATTCCACTCGTATAAAAGTAAAAATATATATATATAACATTTACCCAAAGGATAAAACGTATATTAAATCAACTTTAAACTGTAACATGAGTAACAATCACCTTTCCTTTATTCAGATACTTCATTGGTGTATGGGAAACAACTTCCTAAAATTAAATACTAAAGGGACGATTTTTAGTTCTCTATCGTAGATTTTTTTTTTCTTTTTCAAAGTTGAAAAGCGATATCATGGATATGTTCCAATTATCTTTGGTCTCTTTGAATTGCATTATATCTACAGTAATCAAACTTAATACCGGAATGTTATCTACATCATTGTGTACATGAGCAACACGACGAGTGCAAATGAGGGGCAAAAATACCAGAGGGACACACAGACTTATTGATCAAATATAAACTGACAACGTCATGAATTAATAAGGAAAAATAAAAACTGACAAATAATACTAGTAGTTCACAAAACACAACATAGAAAACTAAAGACTTAGCAACACAAACCACACCAAAACCTAGGGGTGACATCAAAGGCTCAGGAAAGGTAAGCAGATCCGGCCTAATAAGTGACACCCATCGTGTTGTTCTTGTTATAAACATGTAGAGCAGGATTTGTTTCTGTGTTATTTGGTCTCTTATGAGCATTTGTGTCTTTGGGAATCAAACTACCTCTTCTTATTGTGTGCTAAACATTTTGTTTTGTTTGGTTTTCAAACCTATTCAACTAAATTTAGTTTCACTTGCAGAATTTCGGTTTTTACCTTTCTTCAATAGTGATATGTAAACAGAATATGTGTGATTTCTATAAAATAACAAAAAAAAGACTTTAAAACTCAGAGAATATATATTAAAAAAGAAAAAAAAGAAAAAAAAAACGTTTTGATTTGTTTTTATGATTTTAACCTTTTTTTGTTTTAACGTTGCTGTGTGAAAATATTGATCAATTCAATACCGATTTTTTAAGAAAACATTTTGATGTTTATATCGTTTGTATTATTTCAATGATTTGATTTAAATATATCAAATTGGTTTAAAACACAGTTGAAGCACACAAGCTTCAATTAAGAAAATTTGTGTGCGTAAAACTGTGTATCTCAATGGACTAATTTTTGATTCAATCGGAGTCTCGTTTGAAAAAAGAAAACCGTGTAGTTATGTTCCCACACTATGATTATATAACCTGACAGTCTGAAAAATCCGTATTAAAAAGTTTACCTTTCGTTTGATTTTTCAATAAGTATAATCGTACATACACATAGATTTCATTGGTTGTTTTTTAAGCCATGTTGTATTGGTTTTTAGAGTCATACAAATGCAGCGATCGAAAATTTTATTTAAGAAATGATCAAGTAAGAAAATGAAGGAATCTTCTCGTATTTGATCATTCGTTTCTGAAGGTATTATAATTGTAAAATATTAGTTAAAACATAACTGTAATCTGTCTATTGGACTTCATAATTCAAACAATGGTAAAGGTTCCTAGATTGATATTCGTTTGCATGTTACTTGCCGATTTTGTTGTCACAAATCCAAACAAACGAGTTAAAGCAGGAAAAAGGAATAAATTGTTCGACAACATTTATAAGACAGGCAACGCATTAAGGCAGTTTACAAATACCAATGCATTTAGTTGTTTAGCTTTGTGTTCAGAAGACATAGATTGTAGATCTGTTGCGTATAATTTTAATGATGGAAGATGCCATGAGTTTAATAGGGATTTTACGAATCAACCATTCGTAGGAATTCATCAAGTCGGATGGAGACATTTTGACGTTTCAAAAGGTAGGTTAAAATGGTAACGAATTATTTTAACAATATAAATCATGTTCATTGTATTGTATTGTCTTTAAATGGAAGTCTGAAATATTTACAGTAGTTATTATAATATGACATTGAAGTGGAACCCAAAGAACTATCGCAATTAACATGTTCTTTCTTGATGATTCCTCCAAATTGTCATCCTAAGTGTGTGTGTTTCTGATTATTGTAAATATGGAAATTATTGAGAACAATGATAATGGGTTGTAATCGCAATAAATAAAAATCGAATTTAGAAATGTTTATATGAATAATACAGGGTTTATCAAAATATCGGAACATTTAAAGTCGTATAATAATAAAAAATCAAATCACAATTATAAATGCACGCTATAGTTTCTGAATTTACAGTAGTGTGTATGTTGTCTGTTTGTTCTTTATAATTTTAGCCATGGCGTTGTTATTTTTTATCTTCAAATTATGAGTTTGACTGTCCCTTTGGTATCGTTCGTCCCTCTTGTACAGTTATGATTGTCAACACATAATGTACTTTATACACGTCTTTTAGCTTTTCTTGCAATGATGGTAAAATGACATTAATATCTGCTTTGTCACATTTGTAACAACATGTTCTTATTAGAGCTTTCTTACAAATTGACGAAAGGTACGAACGAACGTAAAGGGGGCACGTATTACATTTCCATAATAACAGTCAAAGGAGTCTTTGTTTTATCCACTAAAACAGTATTTTTTTCTAAATCAAGTTTATTTTTTCAAAAATAATAATATCGCAAATAATACACGGTTTTTATGTAATAAAACAGAGAAAAATAGTGATGAATACACTTACGTCCGATTCGTTACTTACGTAAACCCCGTGTTCATTCATTTCCGCGGGAATTTTTTAAGCACGAGTTTCACGATTGAAATTTCAATGGCATTGTTTAAAGTATGGTAGTCTTAATTTAACGACAAGATTCACATTTATTTGTATCTTTTTATAGTACACTTACAGCTAATTGTCAACAAGGAATAACGAGATTTGCTATACAATGATGCTACAATGTGTTTTAAAAAGAAATGTTGAATAAATCTAGCTAAAAAAACAGATTTTGTAAATAAAGAAAATAAATCTTCAATTTTGCACCATATATTTTGTGAATTTTATAATGACGATTTAACAGTACACATGTTAGGGAGATGGGACAATACCCCTAATGCGCCTTGAAATGAGGAACACAAAAGTCACGTGTAAACAAAAAATCTCTGTGTAGTGATATTTGACACATTTCTATGATAAACAAAAAACTGAGCTGAACCATTAGTGATAATTCAGAAAATAAGGGAACACGGAATAAATGTGTAAAAACCATGGAGCTATGAAATGTGTTCAAAGTATTAAAATTTCAAAGAACTTATTGTGTTAAAATTGGGATTTTTTACCATGAGGAGCGACATCGCAAAAGGATAATCGGGGTTTGCTAAATTACGGAAAAATGAATCACACTTCGTACCCCGAAAATTTCACCACATATGTAAAAATGTCTCAGCTTCGAAACAAGCCATTATACATATACAAGTTTACGATATGGGCTGAGCAACAGAAGAAAACGTTACCATTACGGCCTATGGAATAACAATCGCGCATATTGCCCCAGATAGACGCGAAGTTGTCACTTATCGTTCAGTGTTTTATAATAATTTCATGAATCTTCAGAACTATAGGCAAACTGCAATTATACGCTAAAATAACCGTTCCATTGATCCGGTGTGTCATATATATACATTAAGGGAGGGGGCAATAAATATTGCCAGGGGAGAGGCGAATATACAAAAGTTATCAAACGAGTACCAGCATATGGCGTACTAAGTAGAAGTATGAAGATCATCTTTTTTTCCTCATTTTCATTTTATCATTTCGAGAGTTGCAAATTTTGAATGAAGGAAGTAGTTTTGCTTTCATTTTGTTTTTATTTTTTCGTAAGGGAACTCGAAGAAGACAATGCATTTGCTTTGACATTATTTTAGGTTAAACAGTGTAACATTGTAATATTGAAGAGTGTGGGATGGCCAGGTTTTAGTCTTTTAGAGGCATTTTTTTCGTCTGACTTCCCTATATTAAGGATATTTTGTAGTGTTATCTCCTCCGACCTGGTGTTATCAAATTTTAACCTATCGTGCGTCCCGAAATCCTAAATATATCTCAAGAAAATCCAATCTAATAAGTGTCGTTGCAAGTAGGATAATTTTCCAAAGTTCCACGACTATTATCTAAATATGTCAAAATAAAGGATGCCTAAAACGAGCTATAGATATAATATCAAAGTGCGTGTCACATTTATTCTTAATCATGGTTTGTCTAAATGATGTGTACCATATTCAATTATGAAATATAAAAAAAAGAAGATTTGGTATGACTGCCAATGATACAACTGTCCACACGTCGTTAACTTAGTACTTTTTCGATACATATTCAAGAGATGTCAAATATCAAGGCCAAGTGATTTAGTCATTCGATATTGTTATCATTTTGGCAATTTATCTTTTATCTTATGTAGATATTACCACCAACTTATGTAGGTCGTTTTATTTTACCTTCGATAGCTTTTGATAAATTGTTATTTTTCTATAATCATCCAAGACACGATTGTAACCAACAGATGGATTTACTCATCCTTTCACATCCTGTCATTACAATGTGTCCCTTTTAACTAATGCTAATCGAAACCTTAAATACATTTGAAAAAAAGCTATGATACCTTTTCAGGGGCTGCATGCAAAGATAGACCTCCTACTGCAAGAGATTGTGATGACGTACAGTCCCAAGGCTATACATGTAGTGGTGTGTATACCATCACACCTGTGCCAGGACGATCAGTTAATGTTTTGTGTGATCTCCAAACAGCCGGTGGTCGTTGGACTGTAAGTTAGTCGTTGTAACAATCAAACATTAGTTTACATCATATTTGCGCTTAGTTGATATATATAGAGTCTAAACATGAACGCAGTTATATGTATTTTTTAGCATTACATTGTTAGTTATTTTTTCATAACTGTGAGTGTAGAACGAAGAGTACATTGTTAAGCAGGATGTAATATAAAATTAAAACCAAACCTTTATCATGTTTATCAAATGACAAAATGTTAACTTCAAACACATAAACGAATCTTTCTGATTCATTAAAGATCATTTTGGAATTATCTATGACGCAATGTTCACTTTCGGTGGTCTTTCAACTAGAACCAATCTACTGATCATACTGTTTTATACATGTCCTCCACATGGCAACAAATCCACTGGTCATACTGTTTTAACATGTCTTCCACGAGGCTACCAATTCGCTGATAATACTGTTTTAAACATGTCCCCCACGTTTATACCAATCAACTGATCATACTGTTTTACACATGTCCCGCACGCGGCTATAAATCAACTGATCATACTGTTTTAAACATGTCCTCCACACTAATACCAATCCACTGATCATACTGTGTTAAACATGTCCTCCGCGTGGCTACCAATCCACTGATCATACTGTTTTAACCATGTCCACTACTTGGCTACCAATCAACTGGTCAAACTGTTTTCAAACATGTTCTCCCCGTAATGATCAACAATCACTAAGCATGTTTTTTTAACGAGCTACATATACATGTGAATACATATTTTATGCAGTCTTTTACTAAATCAGGATTGATTTTCTTTCACTTATATGAGACGCTCATCATTTAAACATATAAACTGCTGGTAAACATTTCGTCCCCGAGGGTATCACCAGCCCAGTAGTCAACTCATCGGGGTTCACATGAGTATCTATAATGTGGTCATCATCATAAATTTCCTGTTTACAAAACTTTGAATTTTTCAAAAAAAAACTAAGGATTTTCTTATCCAGGCATAGATAACCTTAGCAGTTTTTGGCACAACTTTTTGCAATTTTTGATCCTCAATGCTCTTCAACTTTGGACTTTACTTACTTTACTTTTGGATTTACAAATATTTTGAAATGAGCGTCACTAATGAGTCTTATGTAGACGAAACGCGCGTCTGGAGTACTAAATTTTTAATCCTGGTACCATAAGTAACTATTTTATTTATCATCAAAGTTTATAGATTACTCAACAAGTTGCACCCTGACAACAAACATGTACAAATAGTACTGTATATGCTTTTAGTTTCCATTGCACTTTTTTTTTTATTTTTTGTTTGAAGATATTCCAGCACAGAAAAGACGGTTCCGTAAATTTTGATATGAATTGGTTCCGTTATAAAAATGGTTTTGGCGATGCGTATACTGAAAGTTGGATAGGTATGTTAATTTCTGGTATTTTTATTATGACTTAATCATATATCTGACACTAAATACTAGTTACAATCCAAGTTATATTTTTTTCAAAAAATGTCATGACTGTATATCTATGTTTGTGTCATAAAATCTGGGCCACAAGTTTATTGTTTTCTATTAAGTATCAAATTTATAGTAAGATCCATTTTGTCACAACACGTGAACAATTTTATTTGGCAATCGCAAATTGCAGTCGGCAGGGTTAAAAAAAAAACATCAGTTGTTCAATCTGTTACATGTGTTAGTCAAATGTGTTTTGTTGAAATATACTTTTTCACTTTTTTGGTCTTTTGGCAAATGTTGTTTTTGTTGTATTTAGACCATTCTACAACGCAAATTGCTTTACATGCACACGTAAAAAAAGGCGGTTTGTATCCAACGTAATCACAGGTTTGAACGTAGTTTTCAATTCAAACTTGTTTATATATCTATATATAGATATGTATAACAAGTTACTGTATGAGTGCCACTGAAACAACTATATGTCCAAATTTGTAGCAGTAAACCTATATAGTTCAAACTACGGTTTTTAATACTTCACAACTGAACATCAGGTTCTACGCGTAGGACCATTGCAAACAAATATTGTTTTCCTTATATATTTCCTTGCATTGCAAAACATCTATTACAGAGTTCAGTGTTTCGTATTTTGAAAGATAATTAAAAATGTACAGTGACTACTTGTTATCAACAAAATCGACAAGTTGGATGGTTAAAACGATACAAAAGATTGCTGTTTATTAATAAATGGATCAGAAACATTTAATTTCAAAAAGATAAATACAAAACTTGAAATAGTGAAATACATGTCGACTTATAGCATCGCTCGTAAAACTTTCGTTTTATCTGGTTAATGTTTCCGGTACAAATATTTTATTGAGTTCTGTTTACAAACTCTAGCATGTATGTTGTGTATGAATAAAAACCAGACGACAACTATCCACTATTTACCGACTGACAAGAACACACACACAACTACAGGTTTTCGTTAAACCATTATATATGAATCATATTAGTTTATAAAAAGAAAAACACATACATATACAAATTGATGTTTGCCACTACTAACACAGGTGACTCCACTTTTTTTTTATTCTACACTTCGATTTGTTATTATTGTAGTTAAATATGCTATATATCTAAATTATTTTGTGTAGGAAATGAAAATTTATACAGTCTCACTTCTTCTCGTAAAACTGAGCTGTTGATTTTAATGGAGGCGTGGGATGGAGTGTGGAAATATGCCAGTTATTCTCAGTTCTATATCAATTCTGAGTTTGATAAATACCGTTTAACAGTTTCAGGTTTCAGTGGAACAGCAGGTATATTTACAACCGTTATTTTGATTATACCTTTTATATATTACACACTTATTTTTGGGTAACACCGTATCACGTGACATGGAATAATTCAGATAATGTTCATTAAATTGCAAGAAAGGACGAATAACCCTTAAAATTTACAGCAGCGGTGAACAAACTTTATCACCGGTGAATCACCTTTTGAGTTTCTAGATTTGCAATCGAGTTATCTCTCATGAAAATGACATCACAGAAGTAAAATAAAATGACAGCGTTAATGTTACACTAGAAGATGATAAAATAAGGCTTTGGACATGAATTATAGAATAGAGTGCTATCAGCCGATGAAATCTCTTATAAACAGTCCTTTTCAGGACCATCAATATCGACTTCGACAAATTTAAGAACACAAAATGTATTTTCAAACGTCAGCTTGTATTTGTAATGTAAAAGATATGATAAGTCTTTAAAAAAGCCTTTCACTGTTAGTTCAGTATGATAAAACAATTGTGGCTCCTCAGAACCGATGAATATCCAAAATTGTCAACCCTTCAAAGTTCTTTAACTTCGGGCTGCCTCTATCCATAATCTGGACGTTTTGTTGATATGACTATGATAAATCAACAGAGTACTGAATGATTAATATTGACCTTATTTAGTATCACATTTGTAGTAAATAGTATTTTCATACACAAGTTCCAGCAAAGTATCTGACATAATTCAAGTAATATCCCCAAGAATGAACAAATCTAATTTTACGCGTCACTTTTATGTCAGTATTGTTTGTTATTTTTTGAGATATATGTCAATAGACATGAACTTGTTATAATTATTTCAGGTGATAGTCTGATGCACATGATGTCCTTTACCACGCCACAAGGAGGTCAGCAGTTCAGTACGCGTGATCGTGATAATGACGCATGGCCTCTTCCTTGTAATCCTACTTATCACCGAGGCGGATTCTGGTTCAACAAGTGTGGAGCATCAGATCTAAACGGGCATTATTATAGTTCTGCTGTAGATATACCCGCATCCTGTAATTGGTACACTTTTTCAAACAATCGACAGTCGCTTAAAACAATTTTCATGATGGTCAGAAAAGTATGAATATAGTTGTGTTTTATTTTTCTCATTCGGTTTGTATATGTTATAGATCCTCCCGCAGGCAGATTGTCCAAATCCAAATTAACAAAACTGTAACGTGTTAAGGTAAGACAGAATAACTACAGACAATTAACATGATTAATGTCAAATACACTGGTTTGATGCTGTTGCATGTCTTCTATCAGAAAATTCGCAAAAGGACAAATTACATAATTTTATATTCCTAATATCCGTAAGAGTGTATTAATCTTAAATTGTGTACAGTTCAGCTACAGTTTATACTGATATATTTTTGTAACTAGGATGGATATGTGTTCACAAAAAAATCGTACCTTTATTGATGCCAAATGCCATATGCTTCTTTTTTCTAAATTGATAAGGTTCCAGTTGAATTTTTTAAAGACAGGAAACAGTTTAAATCTGATTACTATGATTTATATTATGATGTTTGCTATATCTTTTTTTAAATAAAAGTAACATATGTGTCTCTCCGTTATTGCCCCACTGGTATTTACTAATTATATTCCACGGACTCGGATATTTACCTCGTCGACAGGTCGTTTGCAATATTATATCTCATATATTTTGACATGCATGTTAATTCTACTTTATAGAAATTAAGGTGAAAAATACCGATGGATAGACACGTATAGTTAGGCTGACAATCTAACATGTCTTTAAACCAGCTCACGTAAAACCAAAACACTAAAGGTGAAGTGTATATGCTGAGAGAATTTAACGCTGAATTAAAAACAAAAACAACTAATAATTGGACAATTCGTTAAAACTTCATGTTGGTCAGCTGATGGACGCCTCCGGGTGCGGGAATCTCGCTGCGTTCAACCTGATGGTGACCTTCTGCTGTTGTCTTTTCTATGGTCGGGGTGCTGTCTCTCTGACACATGCCCCATTTTCATTCTCAATTTCAATACCCTTATATTAGCTCGGTATGATTATATTTGCATTTTGATTGGGCAATTCGTTTAAGCTACAAATTGGTCATATATCGACTTACCGATGACAGTGTGCATTATAGGCACTTTTTTAGTTTGTTTTGAAACTTGATATAAAATGCTACACATTCATGGATTTAATTTGATATGTTTGTGTGTTTATACGCTACTTTCAAGGACCGCTATTATTTTTGTTCTGTTTGACTCAACATTTTAAGCCATGATGTTGTCAGTTTATTTTCGATTTATAAATGTTACTGTTCCTCTGGACGTGGTATTTGTCGCCCCTCTTTTGTTATATTTCGTGGCAGCCAGTTTTTATTGGTAGAGGAAGTCGGAGTGCCTGGAGAAAACCACCATTCGACAAGAAAACAGTTCTAGTCAATTAAGATTGGAGTAAAGTGCAACTGTACGAGCGGGGTTCGAACTCACAACCTCAGTATTGACTTGCTAGGGATGAAAGTAGTGTCATCTTAGACCACTTGACCACCGAAGCCCCGTATACAGCGTCATAGATAAGACAACATAGAAATAGTTAAATATAAAATATGTATGAAAATAATGCGTCATTTAGATAATCATTCTTGTCCTTGATTTATATACTTTTCACATTCGTATACAATAAGATACGACACAGAGTAGTCTAAATATAATTAACCATCGTTCACTTATTACATTTGTATGAAATTTTTAGTAATTTCCTGATTTAACTGTTCGGGTTACTGATTTTCGTGATCGGTCTTTTTACATTTTTTTTTTGACATTGTTTACATAATTACACAATTTTTTTTTAAATTTTTGAAAATAAAGTGTTAATTGATGAATACTGGTTTATATACAATTTAATACTCGAATATGGAAAAAAACAATGAAAGCACCACTTATTTTGAAAATATTTGAATACAAAAATATTTTATATAAATGAATTTAGATATTTTCATTAATTCAATCTAAATGCATACCAGTATAAACATGATAAACTTCAAGATTATAAAAAAACGTGTTTTCTTTTAAAGTGAACATTGATTGGTTAAATATTTCTCAGTGATGTCCTGTGTTTGAATTTGATTGTTAGCTTTTTGGTCATGAATGTTTGTCTCTAATATTTAATTAACTGTGCATTTGTATTCAGATATCGCAGATCAAATTTATTCGTTTATTGTGTAATCATACGTTTTTTGATTGAGTTAAGTCTGCCAATTGATATTTTAGTGTATGTTTTTCTATGTTGTGATGTTATGCTATTGTTTCAGAAAAAGGGAGAAGGTTTGGATCCATTAAAACGTTTAATCCCGCTGCAAATGTGTGCACCTGTCCTAAGTCAGGAATCTGATGTACAGTAGTTGTCGTTTATTTATGTAATATATACGTGTTTCTCGTTTCTCGTTTTGTTTATATAGATTAGACCGTTGGTTTTCCCGTTTGAATGGTTTTACACTAGTAATTTTGGGCCCCTTTATAGCTTGTTGTTCGGTGTGAGCCAAGGCTCCGTGTTTAAGGCCGTACTTTAACCTATAATGGTTTACTTTTTAAATTGTTATTTGGATGGAGAGTTGTCTCATTGGCACTCACACCACATCTTCCTATATCTGTTATTACTAATTGTTTCAACCTTAATTAAACAACACTGAATGATTAATGAGTTTACATTAATATTGTGCTATCTGGTGCAGATTATGACTTAATCATGATTGTGTTATGCATTTGGCATTTCATCGCACAATTCATCATATTGATATAGCTAAAACCATTATATATTATATCTACTGAGTATCGTGTGTTAAGAAGTTAATGGTCAATTAATTTCATTATCATACCGTCTAGACATTCAGGGCAGGTATTCACCTGTGATTTGGTAATGATATGACATATGTACTTCATACCCTCAGAAGAGGTCATCACCTGATATTTTGGTAATGGTAAGCTATGTGTACTGCATACGTTTAGGGCAGGTATTCACCGAATATTGTAATGGCATGATACATGTATGTCTACTTTATATCTTCAGAGGAGGTATTCACCTGATATTTTGTAATGGCATGATATGTGTACTTTATACTCTCAGAGCAGGTATTCACCTGCAATTTGGTAGTGGTATGATATGTCACCTTTATACCGACAGAGCAGGTATTCACCTGCAATTTTGTAATGGTATAAAATGTCTACTTTATACCGACTTGGTTATTATTCATTATATGATTACATTTTTAAAAGTTCCATATTTTCCTTTCTGTTGTGCCTAACCTTATATTAAACATGTTCATATTATGTAGGTTTGTTAACTCTTTCGATTGTAAACATGGTGACTACAAATTCTCCATAGGACTTATGTCAATCATTTCCGGAAAGAAAAACAGACATGTTCGAATTGTCAATGGAAAGCACGATATGCATCTTTTTGTGTTATTATTTTGTAGCAACTAATGCAAATTAAAATTGGGTTTTTTTTTGCTCATTTTTGACAGCAGTTAGGCCAAACGTTCCAAAACATGTACTAGCCAAGATACATCTTATTAATATAAATGTTGGAAAGAGTTTCCATATTAATGAAAACTATTTAATACATTGTGAAGCTGTTGTTCATACAAAAAAAAACTAATGTTAAAATATCCGGTGTGACAGAGGAATAGAATGGCATTAATCATGTTGATAAATATTATCCGAACAACACACATTCACATGTTCATGATACTAGGTTACTTTGGACTTACATTATTATCCAAGGACTGTAAAAAATACCTTAACAGAAAGTCAATTTGTCAAACTTACAATTAATTTTCATAAAAAGAAGATGTGGTATGATTGCCAATGAGACAAAACTGAACAAGAGACCAACACGTCCTAGAAATTAACAGCTATAGGTCACTGTACGACCTCAAACAATCAGCAAAGTCAATCACACAAAGTAAGCTCTAAAAGTCCCCAACACCATAAATGTAAAACAATTCAAATGATTTGATTACGAACTAGAAAATGTACAAATGAACTAAACGGAAAACAAATGAGTAACACAGCAACAAACGTCAACCACTGAAAAACATGTTTCTGACATGGGACTGGCACATACATACAGAACATCAATAATGAACATAACCTTTTTATAATTGTGTATTTAAAAAAGTGCACTTGTTCTCCGAAGCATCAAAGACTATCACTCATGTAATAAAGTAGACGAACGTTTTACTAGGTTCAATGACTAAACCTGAAACATGAGTAGACACTTATGTTGTTGTAATATAATATTCCAGACGTGAAAATACAGTTCATGATCATGGCAGCATAATCTTTAAGTATTTTTCAGATTAAATTAACAATGAATTATTTTCTAGTTTAATCTTCTCTGCGAAATAAGCTTAGCAGATTCTTTTGCTTTTAAATGTATCAACAGTTATAAGTTAATACTCCGGAAGTATAATTTAAAATCCTCATATAATGAATACTGGGATCATTCATATTCGCACTTCCGATACGTGTTAAATTAATTTAATTCTGAAATAGAATGCTTTTAAACTAATGTGTAAATAACAAAAGAAAACAGACACATTTTATATAAAGATATAAGAAGATATGGTTAAAGTGAAAATGAGACAACTCATCTTCCTAGTCACAGTTTGTTAAGGTGAAAGAGTATAGTAAATCTAATGTACAGTAGTTGTCGTGTGTTTATGTAATATATACGTGTTTCTCGTTTCTCTTTTTTATATAGATTAAACCGTTGGTTTTCCCGTTTGAATGGTTTTACACTAGTAATTTTGGAGTCGTGTATTGCTTATTGTTCTGTGTGAGCCAAGGCTCCGTGTTGAAGGCCGTACATAGACCTATAATGGTTTACTTTTTTTTAAATTTTTTGGATGGAGAGTTGTCTCATTGGCACTCACACCACATCGTCCTATATCTATAAAGGTCAAAGTACGGTCTTGCCTTGATAACACTTTTCAATACAGCCCAGGCTTACTATGTTGGTCGATGTTTGCTCTTTTCTTTTACAATGTACTAATTAAGTCAGACTACAATCAAAATATACAAATAACCAAACGGTTCATACTTCTATAAAGACACTCAAGGTATTAAATGTTATAATGTTATACTCCTAACCGCGATGGTCACGCTGAAGTGCGTTGGTTTACGCGTTGAAGTGAGATAGTGACATTATGCCGCTAACTTGTTGATAACTACACGGAGGAGCGATGGTGGTTACGCTGATGTGCGATGATCTAGCTGTCTGTGATATAGAGTTAAAAGCAAAATTTACATGAAATAATTAAATGGTATATCTTTATTCAGATTTGACCAATTAGCTACTAGCCTCGCATTTGAAAGATTTTGAAATTTCTGTTAATTCAAACCAGACTTTAAAAACTTCATTTTGTTTTATTTTTTTTTTTAAATTTGCCAATTATTAGAAACGTAGTAGTATGGTGCCAGAAAATATGATAATCACGGCGTGAAGGTCTAGAGAATAATACTTATGTTACAAAAACTGAAATTAGCTGATTCGCCGCTGGGGAGAAACAATATATATATAAGGAAGTACACGTATGGGAACCAGTCAGTTTAATGTCGGCCTAACATGTTGTAGAAGTTGGATTAAATGCTGTAACCACAATAAAATAAGTGTTCTTACAAATCAACTTCATATAGCAAAAACATTGTTAATGCTAGTAAGCAATTTCATCATTATATTGTACACACTAAATCGTGTAAATTATTCTTGAACATGTTGAAGAGAAGCCAAATTAATATTAAGATCAATACATTTTATTTGTCGTACAAAATGTTTGCCGCATTCTTGCGAACACTGGTTAGCTCATCTATAGTCTGTTTCCCGGCCGTTATTGACATTCTTGACAATATTTGTATATTCCGAAGACATACTGTATGTCTTACGGAGGGTACCAAACTAGCTCATTCACAAACCATGATAATCTTTTCGTTGCTTTGACATAGCTTTAAATATTTTTGTAATATCCGCCAGCACTGCTCAAACCTGTTCCTGACTTAAATTCTTCGTTAATTTATTCATTTCTTTTGTTTGCATGAAAATGTTATCAACAAACACTTATTATCCTGCCTGCAAATCTATGTTGCATTTGATGTAACGTTATACATGTTGTATATTAAAACGTCACAATATGCAAACGGCATGCTAAACCATCGCACTTCAGCGAATGGACCATCGTACTTCGGCGTAGCCCATCGCACTTCAGCATGACCATCGCACTTCAGCGTCCCCATCGCACCTCCGAGTCCTACATATATACATAGTCATGCATCTGGAAAAATTGGTTGAGTTTGTTCCTTCAACAGGAATACACATTATAAATAATTGAAAGCAATGTATGTACAAAAAACAATACAATGATATAAGTTTGAAAATTAAATTGCAGGTACAATAGTTATCAAAGATACCACAATTATATTTTAATACGCCAGACGCGTTTTTCATCTACATGAGACTCATCAGTGACGCTCATATCAAAACAGTTGAAAAGCCAAACAAATACAAAGTTGAAGAGTATATTTAGGACCAAATTTAAAAAAAAATGTGCCAAATACGGTCACCTTGCACATGTACATTTAAAAAACCTGAATGTTCAAATCAATATCCATAAAAATACATTTCCCAATACCTGCATAACTATTGTATAAATACTTTAGGTTTGCATTTCAAATTTGACTTTGATATTTACAAATCATTTAAAATGTAATTTCAATGTATCCTATATCTGTATTGTGCTCATGACTAAAGCCATGGGAAGGCAAGAGTGCAATTATTTATCATTGACTGTCTGATTGTACTGTATGTTATCTTTGACTGCCCAACTGCACTGTATATATCTTTGACTGCCTGACAGTACTGTATTTTATCTTTGACTGTCTGACTGTACTGTATTTTATCTTTGACTGCCTGACCGTGCTGTATTCTATCTTTGACTGCCTAACTGCACTGTATATATCTTTGACTGCCTGACTGTACTGTATTTTATCTTTGACTGTCTGACTGTACTGTATTTTATCTTTAACTGCGAGACTGTACTGTATTTTATCTTTGTTTGCCTGACTGTACAGTATTCTATCTTTGACTGCCTGACCGTGCTGTATTCTATCTTTGACTGCCTGACCGTGCTGTATTCTATCTTTGACTGCCTGACCGTGCTGTATTCTATCTTTGACTGCCTGACCGTGCTGTATTCTATCTTTGACTGCATGACTGTACTGTATTCTATCTTTGACTGCCTGACCGTGCTGTATTCTATCTTTGACTGCCTGACCGTGCTGTATTCTATCTTTAACTGCCTGACCGTAATGTTTTATATCTTTGACTGCCTGGCTGTACTGTATTCTATCTTTGACTGCCTAACTGCACTGTATATATCTGTGACTGCCTGACTGTACTGTATTTTATCTTTGACTGTCTGACTGTACTGTATTTTATCTTTAACTGCGAGACTGTACTGTATTTTATCTTTGCTTGCCTGACTGTACAGTATTCTATCTTTGACTGCCTGACCGTGCTGTATTCTATCTTTGACTGCCTGACCGTGCTGTATTCTATCTTTGACTGCCTGACCGTGCTGTATTCTATCTTTGACTGCCTGACCGTGCTGTATTCTATCTTTGACTGCCTGACCGTGCTGTATTCTATCTTTGACTGCCTGACCGTGCTGTATTCTATCTTTGACTGCATGACCGTGCTGTATTCTATCTTTGACTGCCTGACCGTACTGTTTTATATCTTTGACTGCCTGGCCGTACTGTATTCTATCTTTGACTGCCTGACCGTGCTGTATTCTATCTTTGACTGCCTACTGTACTGTATTCTATCTTTGACTGCCTGACCGTGCTGTATTCTATCTTTGACTGCATGACTGTACTGTATGTTATCGTTGACTGCCTGACCGTGCTGTATTCTATCTTTGACTGCCTGACCGTGCTGTATTCTATCTTTGACTGCCTGACCGTACTGTATTCTATCTTTGACTGCATGACTGTACTGTATTCTATCTTTGACTGCCTGACCGTACTGTTTTATATCTTTGACTGCCTTACCGTACTGTATTCTATCTTTGACTGCCTGACTGTACTGAATGTTATCTTTGACTGCATGACTGTACTGTATTCTATCTTTGACTGCCTGACCGTGCTGTATTCTATATTTGACTGCCTGACCGTACTGTTTTATATCTTTGACTGCCTGACCGTGCTGTATTATATCTTTGACTGCCTGACCGTACTGTATTCTATCTTTGACTGCCTGACCGTGCTGTATTCTATCTTTGACTGCCTGACCGTGCTGTATTCTATCTTTGACTGCCTGACCGTACTGTTTTATATCTTTGACTGCCTTACCGTACTGTATTCTATCTTTGACTGCCTGACTGTACTGTATGTTATCTTTGACTGCATGACTGTACTGTATTCTATCTTTGACTGCCTGACCGTGCTGTATTCTATCTTTGACTGCCTGACCGTACTGTTTTATATCTTTGACTGCCTGACCGTGCTGTATTATATCTTTGACTGCCTGACCGTACTGTATTCTATCTTTGACTGCCTGACCGTGCTGTATTCTATCTTTGACTCTCTGACTGTACTGTATTCTATCTTTGACTGCCTGACCGTGCTGTATTCTATCTTTGACTGTCTGACTGTACTGTTTTATATCTTTGACTGCCTGACCGTACTGTTTTATATCTTTGACTGTCTGACCGTACTGTATTCTATCTTTGACTGCCTGACCGTGCTGTATTCTATCTTTGACTGCCTGACCGTACTGTTTTATATCTTTGACTGCCTGGCCATACTGTATTCTATCTTTGACTGTCTAACTGCACTGTATATATCTTTGACTGCCTGACTGTACTGTATTTTATCTTTGACTGTCTCACTGTACTGAATTTTATCTTTAACTGCGAGACTGTACTGTATTTTATCTTTGTTTGCCTGACTGTACAGTATTCTATCTTTGACTGCCTGACCGTGCTGTATTCTATCTTTGACTGCCTGACCGTGCTGTATTCTATCTTTGACTGCCTGACCGTGCTGTATTCTATCTTTGACTGCCTGACCGTGCTGTATTCTATCTTTGACTGCCTGACCGTGCTGTATTCTATCTTTGACTGCATGACTGTACTGTATTCTATCTTTGACTGCCTGACCGTGCTGTATTCTATCTTTGACTGCATGACCGTGCTGTATTCTATCTTTGACTGCCTGACCGTACTGTTTTATATCTTTGACTGCCTGGCCGTACTGTATTCTATCTTTGACTGCCTGACCGTGCTGTATTCTATCTTTGACTGCCTACTGTACTGTATTCTATCTTTGACTGCCTGATTGTGCTATATTCTATCTTTGACTGCATGACTGTACTGTATGTTATCGTTGACTGCCTGACCGTGCTGTATTCTATCTTTGACTGCCTGACCGTGCTGTATTCTATCTTTGACTGCCTGACCGTACTGTATTCTATCTTTGACTGCATGACTGTACTGTATTCTATCTTTGACTGCCTGACCGTGCTGTATTCTATCTTTGACTGCCTGACCGTGCTGTATTCTATCTTTGACTGCCTGACCGTACTGTTTTATATCTTTGACTGCCTTACTGTACTGTATTCTATCTTTGGCTGCCTGACTGTACTGTATGTTATCTTTGACTGCATGACTGTACTGTATTCTATCTTTGACTGCCTGGCCGTGCTGTATTCTATCTTTGACTGCCTGACCGTACTGTTTTATATCTTTGACTGCCTGACCGTGCTGTATTATATCTTTGACTGCCTGACCGTACTGTATTCTATCTTTGACTGCCTGACCGTGCTGTATTCTATCTTTGACTATCTGACTGTACTGTATTCTATCTTTGACTGTCTGACTGTACTGTATTTTATATTTGACTGCCTGACCGTGCTGTATTCTATCTTTGACTGTCTGACTGTACTGTTTTATATCTTTGACTGCCTGACCGTACTGTATTCTATCTTTGACTGCCTGACCGTGCTGTATTCTATCTTTGACTGCCTGACCGTGCTGTATTCTATCTTTGACTGCCTGACCGTGCTGTATTCTATCTTTGACTGCCTGACCGTGCTGTATTCTATCTTTGACTGCATGACTGTACTGTATTCTATCTTTGACTGCCTGACCGTGATGTATTCTATCTTTGACTGTCTGACTGTACTGTATTTTATCTTTGACTGCCTGACCGTGCTGTATTCTATCTTTGACTGCCTGACCGTACTGTTTTATATCTTGAACTGCCTGACCGTACTGTATTCTATCTTTGACTGCATGACTGTACTGTATGTTATCTTTGACTGCCTGACCGTGCTGTATTCTATCTTTGACTGCTTGACTGTACAGTATTCTATCTTTGACTGCCTGGCCGTGCTGTATTCTATCTTTGACTGCCTGATCGTGCTGTATTCTATCTTTGACTGCCTGACCGTGCTGTATTTGATCTTTGACTGCCTACTGTACTGTATTCTATCTTTGACTGCCTGACTGTGCTGTATTCTATCTTTGACTGCCTACTGTACTGTATTCTATCTTTGACTGTCTGACCGTGCTGTATTCTATCTTTGACTGCATAGCTGTACTGTATTCTATCTTTGACTACCTGATTGTGCTGTATTCTATCTTTGACTGCCTGACCGTACTGTATTCTATCTTTGAATGCCTGACCGTGCTGTATTCTATCTTTGACTGCCTACTGTACTGTATTCTATCATTGACTGCTTAACTGTACTGTATTTTATCTTTGACTGCCTGACCGTGCTGTATTCTATCTTTGACTGCCTACTGTACTGTATTCTTTCTTTGACTGCCTGATTGTACTGTATGTTATCTTTGACTACCTGATCGTGCTGTATTCTATCTTTGACTGCCTGACTGTGCTGTATTTTATCTTTGACTGCCTTACTGTACTGTATTTTATCTTGTACTGCCTGACTGTACTGTATTCTATCTTTGACTGCCTGACGGTACTGTATTTTATCTTTGACTGCTTGACTGTACTGTATATAAATAAACTCATCATAGATACCAGGACTAAATTTAGTATATACCCCCAGACGCGCGTTTTGTCTACAAAAGACTCATCAGTGACGCTCGAATAAATGTTTTTTTAAAAAGGCCACATAAAAGTGCGAAGTTTAAAAGCATTGATGACCAAAATTCCGAAAAGTTTTGCCAAATACAGCTAAGGTGAGCTATGCCTGAGGTAGAAAAGCCTAAGTATTTCAAAAAATACAAAATGTTGTTAACTGTAAATTTATAAATATAACCATATCAATGACAATTCATGTCAGCACAAAAAGTGCTGACTACTGGTCTACTTTATCTTTGACTGCCTGCCTGTACTGTATTTTATCTTTGAATGTCTAACTGTATTGTGTTTTATTTGTAACTGCCTGCCTGTACTGTATTTTATCTTTGAATGCCTAACTGTATATGTTATCTTTAACTGTCTAACTGTACTGTTAATACATGACATGTACTTTTCGTTTAAAAACATGTGTATATAATTTCAATCAACAAAAAAAAGTAGAAACACATTGTTACAAGTTTTAAATGTTCAATTTGTCATCATTTTGCATCAATTATCGATTTTAAATTACCATAAAAGCTAACATGAATCAATTAATTCATCATCTATCAATGTAATGGACCTTTTTGCAAATGTTCTAATGAAATAAATAGCACTCATCACATCCTTGTCTTTACTGCAGTTCGTATCGATTCAAAAAGACCATGTTAGTTGTGACTGTACTATTGTTATCCATTGTTGGAAACTTGAACGGACAGCTAAGCATTTTTGGTGGAGGTTTTGGGGCCTATGATAGACTAAAGGGCTCTGGGAGAGGTGCAGGGGGAGGTTTTGGTGGAATATCTGGTGGAGGTTCTAGTGGAAGTTTAGCTGGAAGACTTGGTGGAGGTTCATCTGGTGGAGACATCGGATTTGGTAGACGTATAGCTATGGTTGGTTCTGGATTAGGAGTTGGTTCATTTGCAGATAGAAGAAGTTCTGGTATAGGTATGAGCGGAGGGAATGGAGGGCTTAGTATGATGGGAAGAGGTATGTATTATTGCGCTCTCTAATATGTATAGTTTAAGGAGGTAGACCTAGATTAAGGGAAATAACTCTTTAAATCGTCAGTACGTTTCTGCCAACCATTTTCATAAATATAATCTAAGCTTCTAGGTTACTAGATTATTTTCAATCTGTTTCCGGTCAATGCTTAAAATGTATTGATGAACTTGACTTTTAAAAACGCTTAACTGATTTAAAGTGTTATCTCCCTGAACCATGGTCTACCGCCTTAAGTAGTTCACCAATTGATAATGACACATCATGTTCCTAACGATTTATTTACTTCACTTTTTCTGAGTTATATCTGTCATGTTCTTGACCAAGTAACCCTACGTTTTAATATTGATATTTTTTTGTTTACTGATAATTGTCTTATATTCATAGAGTAAATATTTTATGGAATGGAATGATATAGGAGATTCACAAATTAAAAAGAGAGGCGATAAATATCCACAGTAATTACTTTATAAATGACTTTAATTTCGAGAATCAGGACATGGGCTATGTCACATGTTTTGCTACAAAAATGTTTGCCTCGTCTGCTTGTAAAAATATAAATGTAAATCATAATAAAAAGGATTTATCTCTGTTATCATCTCTTTTGCAATTTCATAATCTCTAAATTCTATGTTATGACATTAAAAGTGATTATTTTGCACACTTTAATATAGATCCGTTGACATAAAACCAAAACTACCATACTAAATGTACTAAAGTTGTACCATTTACAAAATGTGTTGTAGTCTTCTTTAAAAGATGATAATATTTCCTCTCAAGCATATCTATAGTTATTGAAAGTTGTATCGACGATCAGAATGTTGCCTAACATTAGGTGTTTTAAGTTGAGTTGTGCTAACTTTTGCTTTACTTAGTTTTAATTTGTGTCACCGCGGGGTTTGGGGACATATTTTCTTCCAAATTCTGAGTTTAAAATTTCCCGTTGGTATGTTCTCCAAATTTGTGTTTGAAAGAGCAATGCCACAATCGATCTTGATTTCTTTAAAGTCATATACCCTTAAGGTAGATTCATGGTATACCGCCATCTTGGATTGTTCAATCACAGTGCAAAATCGGTCTAGTTATTTGTCTAAATCTGCAAATTTGGAGACAGATTTGCAATTCAATGGTTAGACTGTTTTTTCTATTTAAAGAAAACTTGTTAATTAATCGTATTATTCAAAATGCTTTAACAAATACATTTTTTTTTGGTTTTAAAATCATTTATTTCAAATGAGCAATTTAAGGGGAGATAACTCATTCAGTACAAAATTTATGCTGGGCTAATAGGGATTTTTTTTATTTTTACTTGTAGCAAGAAAAAAAGGTCGATGACATAATGTTTTATTTTTATTTTCTTAAAACATATTATGAAACCTTTCTTCTCACAATTTATTTTAAAATTCTATCTCATAGAAATATTTGTATTCACACTAATATGTTTTTTCATAAACAAACTAACCAAATTTTGGCAATTTTCAACGGCTCATAGCTTGAAAAATAGCACAGTTACCCATACTTTTTATTAAATTTTTGAAAAAAGCATAGCAAAATCTTCATTTTGGCAAATTATAAAAAAAATCTGTCTCAAAAAATATATTTTGTACTCTACCTTAATATCAATGTTGATTGTTTCATTCAAATTGTGTTAGTTATATACATTTAGTACAACGTTTATTAAAAACTGTTTTCGATGCAACTAAAACAAATGATACTGCTTCTCGTTTTGACATTCACATATTGACATTGTGTTGGATTACTTTGTATTCGTATGTGTTGGTAAGAAGAAAATAGGATATGTTAGACTTGAAAAACGAGATGTCAACGTCTATATTTTGTTATGGAATCCTATGTATTGTGCCAAAATTCCTTTCGATCGGTACACTAATAAGTATCGTAAGTTTCTTCAAAATAATTAAAATTAATGGGGAACAAACACTTTTTTTACTAAAAGAGTGTCAGTTAAGTAGTTGCAGTCTTGATATCCTTATGTTATTGTTCTGTATATTTTCACAGAAAAGGTGAACCGTTTTGATAAAATTGAAGACTGTTTAACATATCATTCTTGATAATCAATCAATCAATTGCGTATTATGTATATACCCTCTGGTATATTCCGTCCCTCTTTTACAGCTGGTCGATGGTGGTGCACCTGTCGGTCCAAGATATGCCGTAAATGGGAACTTACTGTGGATAAAAATTGCAAACTACCTGTGATCCCATGGTATTGGAGAACCTGCTGTCAATGGTTCCCCTGGTGGGTAACCAATCGTAATTATGTCGGATTAAGTGGTGGATCTAGTGTTGGTGGTGGATCGTTCAGAAGTCCAATTTTTAATGGTGGATCTGGTAGTAGTGGATCAAACAGTGGTTTTAGTGGATTTGGCGGTGGATCCGTTGGTGGAACTGGTGGTAGAGCTAGCAGTGGATCAGGAGGTGGATCACGAAATGGTGCTGGATTAGGCAGTGGATCCAGTGGAAGTGTATTCAAAGTTGGAATTGGCGGAGCTAAACCATCTTATTAACTGTGAATGCATGTGTTAAAGATGTTGGCAGAGTGAATAGATGAAAAAAACCGACCCTTCGCATTATACCACTACACAAATACTAGCATACTACTCTATTTCAATCGTCATTTAAAGGTTGTAAAAAGAAATGTTGCAATTCTACAAACATAAAACTTAAAATGCTGTCCCATCGACATGAATTTTAGGTTGACATTTGGAAATCTAAGTTACAGTTTTTTGCACACATCATGCACATGAGTAAAAGGAGATATGAATTATATGTCGATGAGACAGGTTAAACGCGCGTTTACTTGGATAGACATAAGACATTTCCATTTTGTCCGCGTTTACATGAATATAGTCAATGCGTGTTTACTAGTCAACGCGAAAATTAAAAATTGTCGAAAGAATAATTTGCACGCGGCGTAAACATGCGTTTACTTTCTGTATTACATGGTCTTCTCTCTTTATCAATCTAAAACTGAAATTCCAAGCACCAAAACAAACAACATAGCTGAGAAAGAACAGCCTTGCCAGATCCCATTTGCTTTTGTTAACTTAATGAAACCCAACAATTAGTCATGACACATGTTTGAATACTGTATATATAGTTTTACTCCACTCAATAATTGTTTCATTAATAGCAAAATGCTTCAAATTAAAGTTCCAAGCATACAAATACCAGTCAAATTAGTCAAATGTTTTCGTAAAATCTATAGAAAAATTTGCCTCCTCATTTTGTATGTTCTGCGTAGTCTATGACATTTTGGAATTGTCTCAAATTAAAACCAAAACAAATGTATGTTAGTATAACTAGTTCGGTCATCGTTTATAATTTCTGAATAGCCTTGGTTAACCGTTGAGGAAAACATATGAAAACGTTTTAAAGCCTATATTTATAAGATATATTGGACGATAAATTTTCCAAAGTAAAAAATCACATGTTTGTAATATTAAAGTTAATATACTAGTTCGTTGTGAAAACGAAAGACTGTTTATATCGTATCCTGTACTTAATACATTTATCAAAAGTAATGTAAGTATATTTTTATTCAATTTTACTGTATTTCCTTCAAGACCTTGAAATTTATTTAATTCTAATTTATAGATAACATGTCTGCATTCCTCAACTGTTATCTTCCTATCACATATTAGTTTATCATTTTCATCAATTGTATATTATTCTAATTGTGTTTCACTGATATATCATTTCGTTTAAATCTTTCTTCAAACCTTTTCTATCATACTCATTTTATTTTTGTTAAATAATGTATTTTGCTCTGAAATTATTTACCTAGTATCTTTTTAGTTAACATATCGAATTTGTCTCTTGTTTCCCTTTTTCTAACCAAAGGAAATAAGAATTATTATTTCATCAAACTCTATCCATTTTATCTAGATCTCACTTGAGTTCCTGTCATCTTTTATTCCTTTTATTTTGTCTAGATCGTCTTCAATATCATTTATTTTCTTTTCTATTTCATTATCATCTATGTACGTTTCGTTCAATATTTTTATGTTTTCTTCCCAGTCTTTTTGAAAAGTACGGCTAAGTCCCGTGTTATAACTTTGATAACGTTCACCATAATTTGTGTTTACTTCCCTTACTGTGATTAACTAAATTAAATCAAACATGACAAACTGTTAGACTATTTTCTTACTACACATAATGAAAACGAATAGTACAATTAAAACTCATTCAACTAATATGTCATCGTTAGAAATCCATTAATATGAAAGAAACACTTTATAAACAATAAAACAGAATGATAAAAACCTGCACGATACATAATGGATTGATACTGATTCAATTTTACGTTAAGTCAAATGTGGGTGTCATTAACGATGTCAATATAACGTCTTCCGTCATCATAAATACTTAACGAAATGTCGGAGAGGTATATTTAAGCATAAAGTTTTCTCATTGTCTACCATAACCAATCTTTTTTATTCTAAAAATCCAGGATTTATGTAATAGTAGGTTTACTGGAATATGAACACGTAGTCTGTAAACATGGCCATGTTTGTGTCAACATAGTAATTTTAAACCCCTTTACTGGCTAAGTATGTTTTACTCAAAACTTAGATGAGCGATTTTATCTGTGTAAATGGTTGTTTTTCACCTGTTGTTGTTATATTCCGAATCAACGAAACAACCCTGACACTATATAGTCAAAGTCACCGAATGTGACTCTAACACAAGCAAGCAAAACCACCACAGATCCAGAATTGACTTTAAAGTAGTTTTATGTGGTTCATACAAACCAATAACTAAATAAATAATAACACAATAAGACTACATAAACATTTTTTAAAAAGGTCTCCATGCAGAATTTGATATTTCTAAATATAAAAAGTAAAAACACAAAAATACCGAACTCCGAGGAAAATTCAAAAAGGAAAATCCAAAATCAAAAGGCAAAATCAAAAGTCCAAACACATCAAACGAATGGATAACAACTGTCATATTCCTGACGTGGTACAGGCATTTTCTAATGTAGAAAATGGTAGATTGAACCTGAGAGAATGGTAGATTTTATACGAGTATAAAAATCACATATTAATAAGCAGTTTACTAAGCTCAGTGCTAAAATAAGTTTGAACATCTACAAATAATAAATTAATCATTTAAATTGAAACGTCAGTATTATTAGAATGTGTAATTTCAAACGCCTGTATTGGCTAATATAAAACAAAGAGAATGTGGTATGATTGCAATTGAGACACCTCTCCATAAAAGACCAAAATGACACAGAAAGTAATAACCATATGTCATCGATCGGCTTCAACAATTAACAAAGCCCATACCACATAGTTAGCTATTAAAGGTCCCAAAATGTCAATGTAAATCAATTCAAACGAAAAAACTAACGGCCCTACATATGTACAAACAAAATGAACAAAAACAAATATGTAACACATAAACAATCGACAGCCACTGAATTACAGGCTCCTGACTAAAGACAGGCACATAAATACATAATGTGGCGGGGTTAAACATTTTTGGGGGATTCCAACCATCCTCTAACCTGGGACAGTTGTATAACAGTACAGCATCAGAAAGAACTATCAAAATCAGTAAAAAAAAAAGGCGTAATTCATTAGATTGACAAAAATATAACTGGATTCGACTTATAACTTTTACCTGTCGAAATGGAGTGTTTCCCCTTTTTCCTAAGAGTTCGATTCAATGAAAAAAATCCGACACGTCAGAGCAAAAGTCTTCGAATGTAGAATTAACACCGATATGCAAAGCAACAAAACACAGCAGATTCACATTATACTATGAAAACAAATCAAAAAAATATTGAACACTGAGTAAAACTAAAAGAGAAAAGTCCATAATCAAAAAGTCGAAAGTTTAAACACATCAAACGAATATATAACAACTGTCATATTCCTGACGTGGTAGATGCATGTAGAAAATGGTGGATTGAATCTGGTTTTACAGCTAGCTAAACCTCTCAATTGTATGACGGCGCATCAACATTATATTATAATGACCGCGATGCGTGACCAAAACAAACAGTCGCGATAAGTAAACATGTCAAGAATAGGGATACAGCATGGTGTTAACATCGTTATAACTTCAAAATAAACAAATGTAACATAGAAGCACAATAAGGCATACATTAAGTTAAACAACCTCATGTTTCTTTTTTATTATACGATTTTATCTATATATGTAAAGCAGACCTCTTAAAGTTGAAAAAAAAGTACTGGGACCGAATTCTTACCCTGACAGACACATGGTTAGAATAACTTTAACATTGACATACAATCGTGCGAAGACATTAAATAATTGTTTCGTGCAATGTATGACGTGATGCATAAGTACAGAGTCACGTCCAATGGATATAAAAAAAACAAATTCAGACTTAACAGTAAAAGTAATATTAATAAAACAAATACAATGATACTTTAACACTTTACTGAGATATCTACAACGTCAGTACTCAGTATATATACTTTAAAACAATCTTGAACTTACTTTAAATAAATCAAATGTATTCGGTAATAACCGTCCTTTCCTAGATTTAGATATTTCGGTTTTAAACGGGAAACTACATACTAAAATTTACGACAAAATAGACGATTTTTCGTTCCCTATTGTTAATTTTCCATTGTTAGATGGTGATGTTCCTTTGGCATTATCTTACGGTGTTTATTTTTCACAACTTGTTCGCTAATGCCCGTGTCTGTTGTGACGTTTTTGATTTTAACAAACGCAACCTATGTATTACTGGTAAATTATTAAACCAGGGATATCGTTACCATAAATTACTTAAAACCTTTACTAATTTTTTCCATAGATATAAAAATTTGGTTTTGAAGTTTGGTTGTACCTGTAGAAAACTTATTTCAAACGGGATAGCACATCCTCATTTTTACGGAAATGTTGTTAACCGTGCCCGGAAATTTATAAATGTTCCATGTAAACTTGTTGCTCCTTTAAATAAACTTATTCTTAAAGGTTACCTATTCAACACTGTAATAAGATCATTGAATATTGTTTTTATTGGTATAAATATTGACTTTGTTATCAGTAGATTAAAAGCTAACTAAATATTACTAGTATTTTATATACAAATACATTTTCATGGATCTACAATCTGTCGATACCTGTAACTTGGCATTGCACAAGGTCATGTTTTTTTTCTGGCTGTTTATGACGTCTTTACACTAAATCCATTGTATGTTGGATATGTACGGATTGATTGCTTAGTCTTAGAGGCATGATTGTTTGTATTAGTTAATAATGGCTTTGAACTAGCTGTCAGATAACTGCGAGTACTCTCAGATCTGTTCATTGTGTCTTTTTGTGTCGGGATGTATAAGTACCCGGCCACGTCCACTTTTATTTTTGTCCACCTGATGAGTGAAGCCTTTTTTCAACTGATTTTTATAGTTCGTTCTTATGTTGTACTGTTATACCACTGTCCCAGGTTAGGGGAGGGTTGGGATCCCGCTAACATGTTTAACCCCGCCACATTATTTATGTATGTGCCTGTCCCAAGTCAGGAGCCTGTAATTCAGTGGTTGTCGTTTGTTTATGTGTTACATATTTGTTTTTCGTTCATTTTTTTACATAAATAAGGCCGTTAGTTTTCTCGTTTGCATTGTTTTACATTATCTTATGGGGGCCTTTTATAGCTGACTACATGTACATGCGGTATGGGCTTTGCATATTGTTGAAGGCCGTACGCTGACCTCTAATTGTTAATGTTTGTGTCATTTTGGTCTTTTGTGGATAGTTATCTCATTGGCAACCATACCACATCTTTTTTTTTCTATTGTATTATTTATTAAGTTAATACAGAATATTAATCTAAACGAACTTGGTACTTTACATTATTTGATATACCGCTGTTATAGTTTATTATTGCTGACAACAACTAACAGTTAATCAAATATTTAAAAAAAAAAAAAAAAAAAAAAAGCTTTTTGATACACCAGTCAAACTTAACGATATATAAATACGGTTTAAATTTATCCCTGAAGCTTCGATTGATGCGAATTAGCTATTAACTAATCAATCATAATATGTCAAATGGTGTTAGATTCCACAATCTAACATTAATAGTAACAATACTTATTAAGAAATAAATCCTTATTCACATTAAACTATCTGAAGTATTATAAATGTAACTGATCTGTCTTCATTATACGATGGTTTTTAATCTGATTTAACATTGGCGTTTCAATCACTTTGAACTTGTACACATTATGTTGTATTGCTTGTAAACTAGTGATGTATTACTTGTCATTGTCAATATACATCCAATGTAATTCATATCTTATTGTTTTCTTTGCTAATTAACATGGTTTATTTTTTTTATAAAACTGATGATTTGTCGCTTTAGTTGTTATAATGATTGAGTAACCCTCTAAACAATACTATAATTTATACGGTGATATATTTTAAAATGTAAGAAACCCGTTGGTTAATTATATATAGATTCTACCACTGAATCGAGTGTAATACGATATTTATCCGCAGTTAAATTTTCAAATTTAAAACGCGGGAGTGGATAAATATCGTATTACACGAGATTTGGTAATGGAATCTGTTTCTCTAATGATTTTCAAACAATACGCAGACACACGTATTTCTTTTCTGCGACTGATCTGCAAACAGATGTGATCTTTCTATGTGACGTCATCAGACATGGTAGCATTTGTTCATGCCGTCACAATAACAAACTCAGAGGAAAACAAAAGATATTCGACGTCATAATCGGAACCAATGAAGATCTGAGATCAAACGAACCACGCTTTGATTAAATATTTTTATACAATGCGTGTAGAAAGGGATAAATTGACGAATATTCAACTGGGTCAAAATCTTTAATTGTTTTTACATAGGCCGTAATGGTAACGTTTTTTCCTGTAGCTCAGTCCATATCGTTAACTTGGATATGTATGATAGCTTGTTTCGAAGCTGTGACATTTTCACATATGTGGTTAAATTTTCGGGGTACGAAGTGAGATTACTTTTTCCGTAAATTAGCAAACCCCGAACATCCTGTTGTGATGCGGCTCCTCGTGGTAAAATATCCCCTTTTTAACACAATAAGTTCTTTGAAAATTTAATACTTTGAACACATTCAATAGCTCCATAGTTTTTACACATTTATTCTATGTTCCTCTACTTTCCTAATCACCACAAATAATTAAGTTCAGTCATTTGCTAAAAATAGAAATATGTCCAATATCACTACACAGAGATTTTTTTCTTTACACGTGACTTTTGAGTTCCTCATTTCAAGGCGCATTAGGGATGTTGTCCCATATTTAAGGCGGTATGACACCTTTGCAAAATCATCCAATATTGTTGCCCAACAAGGTAGCCTGGAGTTAACCATTGCTGCCCCATCAACGGTAAATGCGTCAGAATTTGGATCTGCAAATTGCAAAATGTTTCAAGTTTATCCATTTGCACCAATTTAATACCACTGTTTACAATGACATCCTAAGACAAAAACAGAGGAGCAGTTTGTCTTTATGGATTAAGTAATATTCCTAATCAATTTGTCCACTGCGACAAGAAATAAAAGTCTAGAAAAGATATCGCAATCACTTGTAAGGTTATCTAGCTTTGTTTTTTTGACGAAAACGTTTACAGTTTTATTTTATCGACATAATAGGAAGTTGTTCTTTTTGATCTGGTTATAAGAAACAGGTTCTCCTTCGTTTTGCATTTGCTTCAAACGATCTTCGTATTATTTGCGAAAAGCTTAATATTCTCATTACGACACAACGTTATTAAAACGTTAAGCTGACTTTACAGAGTTATCTCCCTGTAGTGTTAGGTACCACCGTAATACATATGCTGTTAAAAGATATCTTCTAAATTGTCAATATCTGATTGAAAGCTGTCACTGTTAACATTCTATGTGATAAATTTATTGAGATAGCCCTGTTATTCTGACACCCCATTGGTCTGACTCTCAATAGTCTGAAACCCCATTGGTATGACACCCCATTGGTCTGACTCTCAATAGTCTGACACCCCATTGGTCTGACTCTCAATAGTCTGACACCCCATTGGTATGACACCCCATTGGTCTGACTCTCAATAGTCTGACACCCCATTGGTCCGACACCCCAATAGTCTGACACCCCATTGGTCTGACTCTCAATAGTCTGACACCACATTGGTATGACTCTCAATAGTCTGACACCCAATTAGTCCGACACCCCAATAGTCTGACACCCCATTGGTATGACACCCCGTTGGTATGACACCCCATTGGTATGACTCTCAATAGTCTGACACCCCATTGGTCTGACCCTAAATAGTCTGACACCCCATTGGTCTGACTCTCAATAGTCTGACACCCCATTGGTCTGACTCTCAATAGTCTGACACCCCATTGGTATGACTCTCAATAGTCTGACACCCCATTGGTATGACTATCAATAGTCTGACACCCCATTGGTATGACTCTCAATAGTCTGACACCCCATTAGTCCGACACCCCAATAGTCTGACACCCCATTGGTCTGACTCTCAATAGTCTGACACCCCATTGGCCTGACTCTCAATAGTCTGACACCCCATTGGTCTGACTCTCAATAGTCTGACACTCCATTGGTATGACACCCCATTGGTCTGACACCCCATTGGTATGACTCTCAATAGTCTGACACCCCATTGGTCTGACTCTCAATAGTCTGACACCCGATTGGTCTGACTCTCAATAGTCTGACACCCCATTAGTCCGACACCCCAATAGTCTAACACCCCATTGGTATGACTCTCAATAGTCTGACACCACATTGGTATGACTCTCAATAGTCTGACACCCCATTAGTCCGACACCCCAATAGTCTGACACCCCATTGGTATGACACCCCGTTGGTATGACACCCCATTGGTATGACTCTCAATAGTCTGACACCCCATTGGTCTGACTCTAAATAGTCTGACACCCCATTGGTCTGACTCTCAATAGTCTGACACCCCATTGGTCTGACTCTCAATAGTCTGACACCCCATTGGTATGACTCTCAATAGTCTGACACCCCATTGGTATGACTCTCAATAGTCTGACACCCCATTGGTATGACTCTCAATAGTCTGACACCCCATTAGTCCGACACCCCAATAGTCTGACACCCCATTGGTCTGACTCTCAATAGTCTGACACCCCATTGGCCTGACTCTCAATAGTCTGACACCCCATTGGTCTGACTCTCAATAGTCTGACACTCCATTGGTATGACACCCCATTGGTCTGACACCCCATTGGTATGACTCTCAATAGTCTGACACCCCATTGGTCTGACTCTCAATAGTCTGACACCCAATTAGTCCGACACCCCAATAGTCTGACACCCCATTGGTATGACACCCCGTTGGTATGACACCCCATTGGTATGACTCTCAATAGTCTGACACCCCATTGGTCTGACCCTAAATAGTCTGACACCCCATTGGTCTGACTCTCAATAGTCTGACACCCCATTGGTCTGACTCTCAATAGTCTGACACCCCATTGGTATGACTCTCAATAGTCTGACACCCCATTGGTATGACTCTCAATAGTCTGACACCCCATTGGTATGACTCTCAATAGTCTGACACCCCATTAGTCCGACACCCCAATAGTCTGACACCCCATTGGTCTGACTCTCAATAGTCTGACACCCCATTGGCCTGACTCTCAATAGTCTGACACCCCATTGGTCTGACTCTCAATAGTCTGACACTCCATTGGTATGACACCCCATTGGTCTGACACCCCATTGGTATGACTCTCAATAGTCTGACACCCCATTGGTCTGACTCTCAATAGTCTGACACCCGATTGGTCTGACTCTCAATAGTCTGACACCCCATTAGTCCGACACCCCAATAGTCTAACACCCCATTGGTATGACTCTCAATAGTCTGACACCACATTGGTATGACTCTCAATAGTCTGACACCCCATTAGTCCGACACCCCAATAGTCTGACACCCCATTGGTATGACACCCCGTTGGTATGACACCCCATTGGTATGACTCTCAATAGTCTGACACCCCATTGGTCTGACTCTAAATAGTCTGACACTCCATTGGTCTGACTCTCAATAGTCTGACACCCCATTGGTATGACTCTCAATAGTCTGACACCCCATTGGTATGACTCTCAATAGTCTGACACCCCATTGGTATGACTCTCAATAGTCTGACACCCCATTAGTCCGACACCCCAATAGTCTGACACCCCATTGGTCTGACTCTCAATAGTCTGACACCCCATTGGCCTGACTCTCAATAGTTTGACACCCCATTGGTCTGACTCTCAATAGTCTGACACTCCATTGGTATGACACCCCATTGGTCTGACACCCCATTGGTATGACTCTCAATAGTCTGACACCCCATTGGTCTGACTCTCAATAGTCTGACACCCGATTGGTCTGACTCTCAATAGTCTGACACCCCATTAGTCCGACACCCCAATAGTCTGACACCCCATTGGTATGACACCCCAATAGTCTGACACCCCAATAGTCCGACACCCCAATAGTCTTTCACCCCATTGGTATGACTCTCAATAGTCTGACACCCCATTAGTCCGACACCCCAATAGTTTGACACCCCATTGGTCTGACTCTCAATAGTCTGACACCCCATTAGTCCGACACCCCAATAGTCTGACACCCCATTGGTCTGACTCTCAATAGTCTGACACCCCATTAGTCCGACACCCCAATAGTCTGACACCCCATTGGTATGACTCTCAATAGTCTGACACCCCATTAGTCCGACACCCCAATAGTCTGACTCTCAATAGTATGACACCCCAATAGTCTGACACTCCATTGGTATGACTCTCAATAGTCTGACACCCCATTAGTCCGACACCCCAATAGTCTGACACCCCATTGGTATGACACCCCATTGGTATGACACCCCATTGGTATGACTCTCAATAGTCTGACACCCCATTGGTCTAACTCTCAATAGTCTGGCACCCCATTGGTCTGACTCTCAATAGTCTGAAACCCCATTGGTCTGACTTTCAATAGTCTGACACCCCATTGGTATGACTCTCAATAGTCTGACACCCCATTGGTATGAATCTCAATAGTCTGACACCCCATTAGTCCGACACCCCAATAGTCTGACACCCCATTGGTCTGCCTCTCAATAGTCTGACACCCCATTGGCCTGACTCTCAATAGTCTGACACCCCATTGGTCTGACTCTCAATAGTCTGACACTCCATTGGTATGACACCCCATTGGTCTGACACCCCATTGGTATGACTCTCAATTGTCTGACACCCCATTGGTCTGACTCTCAATAGCCTGACACCCCATTGGTCTGACTCTCAATAGTCTAACACCCCATTAGTCCGACACCCCAATAGTCTGACACCCCATTGGTATGACTCTCAATAGTCTGACACCCCATTAGTCCGACACCCCAATAGTCTTTCACCCCATTGGTATGACTCTCAATAGTCTGACACCCCATTAGTCCGACACCCCAATAGTCTGACACCCCATTGGTCTGACTCTCAATAGTCTGACACCCCATTAGTCCGACACCCCAATAGTCTGACACCCCATTGGTATGACTCTCAATAGTCTGACACCCCATTTGTCCGACACCCCAATAGTCTGACTCTCAATAGTATGACACCCAATAGTCTGACACCCCATTGGTATGACTCTCAATAGTCTGACACCCCATTAGTCCGACACCCCAATAGTCTGACTCTCAATAGTCTGACACCCCATTGGTATGACTCTCAATAGTCTGACACCCCATTAGTCCGACACCCCATTGGTCTGACTCTCAATAGTCTGACACCCCATTGGTATGACTCTCAATAGTCTGACACCCCATTAGTCCGACACCCCATTGGTCTGACTCTCAATAGTCTGACACCCCATTGGTCTGACTCTCAATAGTGTGACACCCCATTGGTATGACACCCCATTGGTCTGACTCTCAATAGTCTGACACCCCATTGGTCCGACACCCCAATAGTCTGACACCCCATTGGTCTGACTCTCAATAGTCTGACACCACATTGGTATGACTCTCAATAGTCTGACACCCCATTAGTCCGACACCCCAATAGTCTGACACCCCATTGGTATGACACCCCGTTGGTATGACACCCCATTGGTATGACTCTCAATAGGCTGACACCCCATTGGTCTGACTCTAAATAGTCTGACACCCCATTGGTCTGACTCTCAATAGTCTGACACCCCATTGGTCTGACTCTCAATAGTCTGACACCCCATTGGTATGACTCTCAATAGTCTGACACCCCATTGGTATGACTCTCAATAGTCTGACACCCCATTGGTATGACTCTCAATAGTCTGACACCCCATTAGTCCGACACCCCAATAGTCTGACACCCCATTGGTCTGACTCTCAATAGTCTGACACCCCATTGGCCTGACTCTCAATAGTCTGACACCCCATTGGTCTGACTCTCAATAGTCTGACACTCCATTGGTATGACACCCCAATAGTCTGACACCCCATAGGTATGACTCTCAATAGTCTGACACCCCATTAGTCCGACACCCCAATAGTCTGACACCTCATTGGTCTGACTCTCAATAGTCTGACACCCCATTAGTCCGACACCCCAATAGTCTGACATCCATTGGTATGACTCTCAATAGTCTGACACCCCATTCGTCCGACACCCCAACAGTCTGACTCTCAATAGTATGACACCCCAATAGTCTGACACCCCATTGGTATGACTCTCAATAGTCTGACACCCCATTAGTCCGACACCCCAATAGTCTGACTCTCAATAGTCTGACACCCCAATAGTCTTTCACCCCATTGGTATGACTCTCAATAGTCTAACACCCCATTAGTCTGACACCCCCAATAGTCTGACACCCCATTGGTATGACTCTCAATAGTCTGACACCCCATTAGTCCGACTCCCCATTGGTCTGACTCTCAATAGTCTGACACCCCATTGGTCTGACTCTCAATAGTCTGACACCCAATAGTCTGACACCCCATTGGTATGACTCTCAATAGTCTGACACCCCATTAGTCCGACACCCCAATAGTCTGACTCTCAATAGTCTGACACCCCATTGGTATGACTCTCAATAGTCTGACACCCCATTAGTCCGACACCCCATTGGTCTGACTCTCAATAGTCTGACACCCCATTGGTATGACTCTCAATAGTCTGACACCCCATTAGTCCGACACCCCATTGGTCTGACTCTCAATAGTCTGACACCCCATTGGTCTGACTCTCAATAGTCTGACACCCCATTGGTATGACACCCCATTGGTCTGACTCTCAATAGTCTGACACCCCATTGGTCCGACACCCCAATAGTCTGACACCCATTGGTCTGACTCTCAATAGTCTGACACCACATTGATATGACTCTCAATAGTCTGACACCCCATTAGTCCGACACCCCAATAGTCTGACACCCCATTGGTATGACACCCCGTTGGTATGACACCCCATTGGTATGACTCTCAATAGTCTGACACCCCATTGGTCTGACTCTAAATAGTCTGACACCCCATTGGTCTGACTCTCAATAGTCTGACACCCCATTGGTCTGACTCTCAATAGTCTGACAGCCCATTGGTATGACTCTCAATAGTCTGACACCCCATTGGTATAACTCTCAATAGTCTGACACCCCATTGGTATGACTCTCAATAGTCTGACACCCCATTAGTCCGACACCCCAATAGTCTGACACCCCATTGGTCTGACTCTCAATAGTCTGACACCCCATTGGCCTGACTCTCAATAGTCTGACACCCCATTGGTCTGACTCTCAATAGTCTGACACTCCATTGGTATGACACCCCAATAGTCTGACACCCGATTGGTATGACTCTCAATAGTCTGACACCCCATTAGTCCGACACCCCAATAGTCTGACACCTCATTGGTCTGACTCTCAATAGTCTGACACCCCATTAGTCCGACACCCCAATAGTCTGACATCCATTGGTATGACTCTCAATAGTCTGACACCCCATTGGTATGACTCTCAATAGTCTGACACCCCATTAGTCCGACACCCCAACAGTCTGACTCTCAATAGTATGACACCCCAATAGTCTGACACCCCATTGGTATGACTCTCAATAGTCTGACACCCCATTAGTCCGACACCCCAATAGTCTGACTCTCAATAGTCTGACACCCCAATAGTCTTTCACCCCATTGGTATGACTCTCAATAGTCTGACACCCCATTAGTCTGACACCCCCAATAGTCTGACACCCCATTGGTATGACTCTCAATAGTCTGACACCCCATTAGTCCGACTCCCCATTGGTCTGACTCTCAATAGTCTGACACCCCATTGGTCTGACTCTCAATAGTCTGACACCCCATTAGTCCGACACCCCATTGGTCTGACTCTCAATAGTCTGACACCCCATTGGTCTGACTCTCAATAATCTGACACCCCATTGGTCTGACTCTCAATAGTCTGACACCCCATTGGTCTGACTCTCAATAGTCTGACACCCCATTGGTCTGACTCTCAATAGTCTGACACCCCATTGGTATGACTCTCAATAGTCTGACACCCCATTAGTCCGACACCCCAATAGTCTGACACCCCATTGGTATGACACCCCATTGGTATAACTCTCAATAGTCTGACACCCCATTGGTCTGACTCTCAATAGTCTGACACCCCATTGGTCTGACTCTCAATAGTCTGACACCCCATTGGTCTGACTCTCAATAGTCTGACACCCCATTGGTATGACTCTCAATAGTCTGACACCCCATTGGTATGACTCTCAATAGTCTGACACCCCATTGGTATGACTCTCAATAGTCTGACACCCCATTAGTCTGACACCCCATTGGTCTGACTCTCAATAGTCTGACACCCCATTGGCCTGACTCTCAATAGTCTGACACCCCATTGGTCTGACTTTCAATAGTCTGACACTCCATTGGTATGACACCCCATTGGTATGACTCTCAATAGTCTGACACCCCATTAGTCCGACACCCCATTGGTCTGACTCTCAATAGTCTGACACCCCATTGGTCTGACTCTCAATAATCTGACACCCCATTGGTATGACTCTCAATAGTCTGACACCCCATTGGTCTGACTCTCAATAGTCTGACACCCCATTGGTCTGACTCTCAATAGTCTGACACCCCATTAGTCCGACACCCCAATAGTCTGACACCCCATTGGTATGACTCTCAATAGTCTGACACCCCAATAGTCTTTCACCCCATTGGTATGACTCTCAATAGTCTGACACCCCATTAGTCCGACACCCTTATAGTCTGACACCCCATTGGTCTGACTCGCAATAGTCTGACACCTCATTAGTCCGACACCCCAATAGTCTGACACCCCATTGGTATGACTCTCAATAGTCTGACACCCCATTAGTCCGACACCCCAATAGTCTTTCACCCCATTGGTATGACTCTCAATAGTCTGACACCCCATTAGTCCGACACCCCAATAGTCTGACACCCCATTGGTATGACTCTCAATAGTCTGACACCCCATTAGTCCGACACCCCAATAGTCTGACTCTCAATAGTATGACACCCCAATAGTCTGACACCCCATTGGTATGACTCTCAATAGTCTGACACCCCATTAGTCCGACACCCCAATAGTCTGACACCCCATTGGTATGACTCTCAATAGTCTGACACCCCATTAGTCCGACACCCCAATAGTCTGACTCTCAATAGTATGACACCCCAATAGTCTGACACCCCATTGGTATGACTCTCAATAGTCTGACACCCCATTAGTCCGACACCCTAATAGTCTGACTCTCAATAGTCTGACAACCCATTGGTATGACTCTCAATAGTCTGACACCCCATTAGTCTGACACCCCATTGGTCTGACTCTCAATAGTCTGACACCCCATTGGTATGACTCTCAATAGTCTGACACCCCATTGGTATGACTCTCAATAGTCTGACACCCCATTGGTATGACTCTCAATAGTCTGACACCCCATTAGTCTGACACCCCATTGGTCTGACTCTCAATAGTCTGACACCCCATTGGCCTGACTCTCAATAGTCTGACACCCCATTGGTCTGACTTTCAATAGTCTGACACTCCATTGGTATGACACCCCATTGGTATGACTCTCAATAGTCTGACACCCCATTAGTCCGACACCCCATTGGTCTGACTCTCAATAGTCTGACACCCCATTGGTCTGACTCTCAATAATCTGACACCCCATTGGTATGACTCTCAATAGTCTGACACCCCATTGGTCTGACTCTCAATAGTCTGACACCCCATTGGTCTGACTCTCAATAGTCTGACACCCCATTAGTCCGACACCCCAATAGTCTGACACCCCATTGGTATGACTCTCAATAGTCTGACACCCCATTAGTCCGACACCCCAATAGTCTTTCACCCCATTGGTATGACTCTCAATAGTCTGACACCCCATTAGTCCGACACCCTTATAGTCTGACACCCCATTGGTCTGACTCGCAATAGTCTGACACCTCATTAGTCCGACACCCCAATAGTCTGACACCCCATTGGTATGACTCTCAATAGTCTGACACCCCATTAGTCCGACACCCCAATAGTCTTTCACCCCATTGGTATGACTCTCAATAGTCTGACACCCCATTAGTCCGACACCCCAATAGTCTGACACCCCATTGGTATGACTCTCAATAGTCTGACACCCCATTAGTCCGACACCCCAATAGTCTGACACCCCATTGGTATGACTCTCAATAGTCTGACACCCCATTAGTCCGACACCCCAATAGTCTGACTCTCAATAGTATGACACCCCAATAGTCTGACACCCCATTGGTATGACTCTCAATAGTCTGACACCCCATTAGTCCGACACCCCAATAGTCTGACTCTCAATAGTCTGACAACCCATTGGTATGACTCTCAATAGTCTGACACCCCATTAGTCCGACACCCCATTGGTCTGACTCTCAATAGTCTGACACCCCATTGGTATGACTCTCAATAGTCTGACACCCCATTAGTCCGACACCCCATTGGTCTGACTCTCAATAGTCTGACACCCCATTGGTCTGACTCTCAATAGTCTGACACCCCATTGGTATGACACCCCATTGGTCTGACTCTCAATAGTCTGACACCCCATTGGTCCGACACCCCAATAGTCTGACACCCCATTGGTCTGACTCTCAATAGACTGACACCACATTGGTATGACTCTCAATAGTCTGACACCCCATTAGTCCGACACCCCAATAGTCTGACACCCCATTGGTATGACACCCCGTTGGTATGACACCCCATTGGTATGACTCTCAATAGTCTGACACCCCATTGGTCTGACTCTAAATAGTCTGACACCCCATTGGTCTGACTCTCAATAGTCTGACACCCCATTGGTCTGACTCTCAATAGTCTGACACCCCATTGGTATGACTCTCAATAGTCTGACACCCCATTGGTATGACTCTCAATAGTCTGACACCCCATTGGTATGACTCTCAATAGTCTGACACCCCATTAGTCCGACACCCCAATAGTCTGACACCCCATTGGTCTGACTCTCAATAGTCTGACACCCCATTGGCCTAACTCTCAATAGTCTGACACCCCATTGGTCTGACTCTCAATAGTCTGACACTCCATTGGTATGACACCCCAATAGTCTGACACCCCATTGGTATGACTCTCAATAGTCTGACACCCCATTAGTCCGACACCCCAATAGTCTGACACCTCATTGGTCTGACTCTCAATAGTCTGACACTCCATTAGTCCGACACCCCAATAGTCTGACATCCATTGGTATGACTCTCAATAGTCTGACACCCCATTAGTCCGACACCACAACAGTCTGACTCTCAATAGTATGACACCCCAATAGTCTGACACCCCATTGGTATGACTCTCAATAGTCTGACACCCCATTAGTCCGACACCCCAATAGTCTGACTCTCAATAGTCTGACACCCCAATAGTCTTTCACCCCATTGGTATGACTCTCAATAGTCTGACACCCCATTAGTCTGACACCCCCAATAGTCTGACACCCCATTGGTATGACTCTCAATAGTCTGACACCCCATTAGTCCGACTCCCCATTGGTCTGACTCTCAATAGTCTGACACCCCATTGGTCTGACTCTCAATAGTCTGACACCCAATAGTCTGACACCCCATTGGTATGACTCTCAATAGTCTGACACCCCATTAGTCCGACACCCCAATAGTCTGACTCTCAATAGTCTGACACCCCATTGGTATGACTCTCAATAGTCTGACACCCCATTAGTCCGACACCCCATTGGTCTGACTCTCAATAGTCTGACACCCCATTGGTATGACACCCCATTGGTCCAACACCCCAATAGTCTGACACCCCATTGGTCTGACTCTCAATAGTCTGACACCACATTGGTATGACTCTCAATAGTCTGACACCCCATTAGTCCGACACCCCAATAGTCTGACACCCCATTGGTATGACACCCCGTTGGTATGACACCCCATTGGTATGACTCTCAATAGTCTGACACCCCATTGGTCTGACTCTAAATAGTCGGACACCCCATTGGTCTGACTCTCAATAGTCTGACACCCCATTGGTCTGACTCTCAATAGTCTGACACCCCATTGGTATGACTCTCAATAGTCTGACACCCCATTGGTATAACTCTCAATAGTCTGACACCCCATTGGTCTGACTCTCAATAGTCTGACACCCCATTGGTCTGACTCTCAATAGTCTGACACCCCATTGGTCTGACTCTCAATAGTCTGACACCCCATTGGTATGACTCTCAATAGTCTGACACCCCATTAGTCCGACACCCCAATAGTCTGACACCCCATTGGTATGACTCTCAATAGTCTGACACCCCATTGGTATGACTCTCAATAGTCTGACACCCCATTAGTCTGACACCCCATTGGTCTGACTCTCAATAGTCTGACACCCCATTGGCCTGACTCTCAATAGTCTGACACCCCATTGGTCTGACTTTCAATAGTCTGACACTCCATTGGTATGACACCCCATTGGTATGACTCTCAATAGTCTTACACCCCATTAGTCCGACACCCCATTGGTCTGACTCTCAATAGTCTGACACCCCATTGGTCTGACTCTCAATAATCTGACACCCCATTGGTATGACTCTCTATAGTCTGACACCCCATTGGTCTGACTCTCAATAGTCTGACACCCCATTGGTCTGACTCTCAATAGTCTGACACCCCATTAGTCCGACACCCCAATAGTCTGACTCTCAATAGTATGATACCCCAATAGTCTGACATCCCATTGGTTTGACTCTCAATAGTCTGACACCCCATTAGTCCGACACCCCAATAGTCTGACTCTCAATAGTCTGACACCCCATTGGTATGACTCTCAATAGTCTGACACCCCATTAGTCCGACACCCTATTGGTCTGACTCTCAATAGTCTGACACCCCATTGGTATGACTCGCAATAGTCTGACACCCCATAAGTCCGACACCCCATTGGTCTGACTCTCAATAGTCTGACACCCCATTGGTATGACTCTCAATAGTCTGACACCCCATTAGTCCGACACCCCATTAGTCTCACACCCCATTGGTCTGACTCTCAATAGTCTGACACCCCATTGGCCTGACTCTCAATAGTCTGACACCCCATTGGTCTGACTCTCAATAGTCTGACACTCCATTGGTATGACACCCCATTGGTCTGACACCCCATTGGTATGACTCTCAATAGTCTGACACCCCATTGGTCTGACTCTCAATAGTCTGACACCCCATTGGTCTGACTCTCAATAGTCTGACACCCCATTGGTCTGACTCTCAATAGTCTGACACCCCATTTGTCTGACTCTCAATAGTCTGACACCCCATTAGTCCGACACCCCAATAGTCTGACACCCCATTGGTATGACACTCAATAGTCGGACACCCCATTAGTCCGACACCCCAATAGTCTTTCACCCCATTGGTATGACTCTCAATAGTCTGACACCCCATTAGTCCGACACCCCAATAGTCTGACACCCCATTGGTCTGACTCTCAATAGTCTGACACCCCATTAGTCCGACACCCCAATAGTCTGACACCCCATTGGTATGACTCTCAATAGTCTGACACCCCATTAGTCCGACACCCCAATAGTCTGACTCTCAATAGTATGATACCCCAATAGTCTGACATCCCATTGGTTTGACTCTCAATAGTCTGACACCCCATTAGTCCGACACCCCAATAGTCTGACTCTCAATAGTCTGACACCCCATTGGTATGACTCTCAATAGTCTGACACCCCATTAGTCCGACACCCCATTGGTCTGACTCTCAATAGTCTGACACCCCATTGGTATGACTCTCAATAGTCTGACACCCCATTAGTCCGACACCCCATTGGTTTGACTCTCAATAGTCTGACACCCCATTGGTCTGACTCTCAATAATCTGACACCCCATTGGTCTGACTCTCAATAGTCTGACACCCCATTGGTCTGACTCTCACTAGTCTGACACCCCATTGGTCTGACTCTCAATAGTCTGACACCCCATTGGTATGACTCTCAATAGTCTGACACCCCATTAGTCCGACACCCCAATAGTCTGACACCCCATTGGTATGACACCCCATTGGTATGACACCCCATTGGTATGACTCTCAATAGTCTGACACCCCATTGGTCTGACTCTCAATAGTCTGACACCCCATTGGTCTGACTCTCAATAGTCTGACACCCCATTGGTCTGACTCTCAATAGTCTGACACCCCATTGGTATGACTCTCAATAGTCTGACACCCCATTGGTATGACTCTCAATAGTCTGACACCCCATTAGTCCGACACCCCATTAGTCTGACACCCATTGGTCTGACTCTCAATAGTCTGACACCCCATTGGCCTGACTCTCAATAGTCTGACACCCCATTGGTCTGACTCTCAATTGTCTGACACTCCATTGGTATGACACCCGATTGGTCTGACACCCCATTGGTATGACTCTCAATAGTCTGACACCCCATTGGTCTGACTCTCAATAGTCTGACACCCCATTGGTCTGACTCTCAATAGTCTGACACCCCATTAGTCCGACACCCCAAAAGTCTGACACCCCATTGGTATGACTCTCAATAGTCTGACACCCCATTAGTCCGACACCCCAATAGTCTTTCACCCCATTGGTATGACTCTCAATAGTCTGACACCCCATTAGTCCGACACCCCAATAGTAAGACTCTCAATAGTATGACACCCCAATAGTCTGACACCCCATTGGTATGACTCTCAATAGTCTGACACCCCATTAGTCCGACACCCCAATAGTCTGACTCTCAATAGTCTGACACCCCATTGGTATGACTCTCAATAGTCTGACACCCCATTAGTCCGACACCCCATTGGTCTGACTCTCAATAGTCTGACACCCCATTGGTATGACTCTCAATAGTCTGACATCCTATTAGTCCGACACCCCATTGGTCTGACTCTCAATAGTCTGACACCCCATTGGTCTGACTCTCAATAATCTGACACCCCATTGGTCTGACTCTCAATAGTCTGACACCCCATTGGTCTGACTCTCAATAGTCTGACACCCCATTGGTCTGACTCTCAATAGTCTGACACCCCATTGGTATGACACCCCATTGGTCTGACTCTCAATAGTCTGACACCCCATTGGTCTGACTCTCAATAGTCTGACACACCATTGGTCTGACTCTCAATAGTCTGACACCCCATTAGTCCGACACCCCAATAGTCTGACACCCCATTGGTCTGACTCTCAATAGTCTGTCACCCCATTGGTCTGACTCTCAATAGTCTGACACCCCATTGGTCTGACTCTCAATAGTCTGACACCCCATTTGTCTGACTCTCAATAGTCTGACACCCCATTGGTCTGACTCTCAATAGTCTGACACCCTCTTGGTCTGACTCTCAATAGTCTGACAACCCATTAGTCTGACTCTCAATAGTCTGACACCCCATTGGTCTGACTCTCAATAGTCTGACACCCCATTGGTCTGACTCTCAATAGTCTGACACCCCATTAGTCTGACTCTCAATAGTCTGACACCCCATTAGTCTGACACCCCATTGGTCTGACTCTCAATAGTCTGACACCCCATTAGTCTGACACCCAAATAGTCCGAAACGGAATAATTGAAAAATATTTTCCAATTATTTTAAATTAATCTTCCTGAGAGTCCTGAACATAATAATAACATATTCAATAGTACGGATAATATTATATATTTGTTTAAAGTCCAGTACAAAATATTACATGCATGTTCAGGACAAGAACAATTTTACAATATATACAATGATCTTGGACTGCCACTGGACAATACAATGCGTGTTATCCAAATTCTGATCAAGCAATTTCTGTCAAATAAGAACTGAAGTGGAGTCATTCTTATATGTCACCGTTATGAAACTTATATTTATTACTGCACTTCCATAAAGAAACGGAGATCCATCTAGGACTGGTGACAAACATTTAATACACGTGATTGCTACACATCATAAGTCTAGGGTTTGTTTATGTAATTAAGCGCATGTGTATAGCTTTCTTGACAATCAGCTGTATCAGACTAATCGATTGCTCTCAAGATTTCCCACTCCATTGACGACCGTTGGTTACGGTGACAGTTATATGATTTTGGCGGACGGCTTACCAACTGGTAATTGCGCCCTGGTAACTAAATTTGGAAATAGGTCCATTATATACACATGGAAAAAAGTATTGCAGCACCAAATTGAACTTGAAATTAAAAAAAACACTCTTTATTTTTTTTGTGATATAATTTGGTTGAATAGAACTAGTTAAACATTATTTAAGTATCACCTGAGTTTAATCAATAAATATTGACTCGATAAGTTCTTATCTGCACTTGCAGCTACTGTACCCGTAAACAGAAAAACAGATGTTTTTAAAGTTATGTGATTGACACCTTGTAATAGGTCCTCTAAACAAGATGGCAGATCAGCCTGAGAGAAGCACAGATGTCGTTGTAACAACTGCACGTATTGTTTGTCATCACCATTTCACTAACAGTCGTTTTGAGATAAAAAAAAAATAAAATCAGGCAATAAACGATGTGAAAGACCTTCCGAGACAAAGAAGACCCCCCTATACCATTTGCTAGGGAAAATCAAGCATAATGAAGGTTGGTCAGAAGGAAACCCATTGCATACTATACAATCCTAAAAAGAAAGTGGTTGGCATAGATCAGCCTTTTAACAAAAACTGTTTGAGATCGACTCATCGCTTCTGGTCATAGTGGGATAAGACCATTTCGAAGACCTTTGCTTACGAACAGACACACAGTTTTCCGTATCTAATGTAATGCAGGGCTCGCCAAAGTTGGAAATTAGCATCGAAGAGGCCGATCAATTGTTCCAATGGAATTCGGTTCATCTTCCTTGGCCCGATCGTAGCCCGTATTGTTTTTCTTGAATACTATAAGTAGACTATGTTTGATCAGTTGTCGCCCCCAGCCAGTGGCCCTGTGAGAGTCGTGTATACGCACTATCCCGCGGAAGATACAAACCATGATAGTGTAGGTTAATTGCCACCTGGACCAAGGCATCGTCGTGTGCTCTGACTGAGGACCAGGAAGGCAAACAAGTCCATGTCTAACTCCCGAAATGCAATAACTGTTTCATGATATAATACCCCTAAAAATCCAAATTGTATAGATAGAATACAAAAAAAAACCTTTTTATAAAAAAACGGGACATTCTACTTTTTAATTAATTACAAGGGTTAAAGATTGAAATGTACGGGCTTTTTTGTCATTTGAGTACAATCGATGTAGACTTTTCGCTGACTCCACTGTTCTTCAAGCTTCGTATATTTCAAGCTGGGTTAAACTTCTACATAAGTTCATGCCCTGTATGTCACGACTAACATGTCCGACTGGGGGCGGCCACTGGTTTACACCGATAGTCTACATGTCTACAAGTAATGCATACGACTTTTAATGAATTTGTATGTAAGTTAAGTTTTAGAAGTTTTTTTTTGTTTTTTTTAAATGGAAGTTGTAGCTTTAGCCTCTAAATTGAAAACTGTGTATAGAAACTTCGTTTGTTGGATTTTTAAACTTAAATGCTAAAGGGACTATTCTAGTAATACCGATATGCTTAAAAGTTTGCTATTTTATAAGGTCGTAAAGGCACTTATTTTTCTAACTATATGCTGGATGGTATCTGTTGAGATTTTCACCCTGACTATCAGTACTTCTAGCTTTGGAATATGTTATTTGTGCTTGATTAATTTTTGTTGTAGTAATTTCTTAAGGTTCATCATAACAAACGAACAAGTATGGCTGTATTTACATGCCAAAAATTACTCTGAGTACAGACTTACCTGTAAAGTTGGGAAAGTTTTAATGCCTAGCATCCACTAGATATGAAAAAGTTAAATCCATTTTGTGTTTCAGAAAGATAAAATCTCTTTTGCATTTTGATGGGCATTTTTTTCCTTCATCCAAAAGGTATGAAAATTTACTAATTGTGGAACAACTATGAGATGCTCCCTCAGGTAAAAAACCGGTTTGTATTGTTTTCATTGTCCTTAATTGACCATAGACAGCAGGTATCTTCACAACTATAGGTGAGATAAAGAGTTTATCTGAGTCAGTGAGTGGACAGTATCAAAGTAATGCAGGTGTTTGTTTATTTTTGCACCTTCAGAAGAAAGGAAAAAAAATGCCCAGCAAAAACCAAGAAAGATTGTATCTTTCTTAAACACAAAATGCATTTAACTTTTATATATCTAGTGGATGCTAGACATTAAAGCTTTTCAAACAGCACAGGTAAGTCTGTACACAGAGTAGTTTTTGAGGTAAAAATACGGCCATATTTGTCCATTTGTTATGATGAACCTTAAGATGGAAGGCAGGTATATACAGTATGTGTAAAGAAAAAACAACAACAGTATCTGCATGCATCATCTACCCTTTCTGTGTTTTTTTTTTTCTCTCAGTTGAACTATTTAATTGACCTTGTAGTGTTGTTGTTTACATATGTAATCAAACAAGGAAAATGTTGGTGTGTTTGATTGGGTGATTGGTTCGTAAATCACGTGTGTTTGATTGGGTGATTGGTTCGTAAATCACGTTTTTGTACCTGAGTGTGGATGTACTATTGTTGTAACACGTGTTTGTGGTGTGTTTGTGGTGTGCTATTAATGTTATTAAAGAAGTTAGGGTAAGTTTTGTGCACTTTCTAATCTATTTTTTGTTCTTATTCCTTATTCCAATTTGTAAATTTAATACGGTTATGATCCTTTAAATGAATATCTCGTTTCTCGTTTTGTTTATATAGATTAGACCGTTGGTTTTCCCGTTTGAATGGTTTTACACTAGTAATTTTGGGGCCCTTTATAGCTTGTTGTTCGGTGTGGGCCAAGGCTCCGTTTTGAAGGCCGTACTTTAACCTATAATGGTTTAATTTTTAAATTGTTATTTGGAAGGAGAGTTGTCTCATTGGCACTCACCCCACATGACATCTTCCTATATCTATGTATTAGTAGCGTGGTTATACAGTAGTATATACCATAAATAATTAGGTTTTTGACTTTTGATAGAGGTCCCTGTATTGCCTGTAAAGCTGATAGTCAATCAACGAATATTACAACGTTTAATGGTATGACATCGTGTATCCAGTAAGTTGAGTGCATGGAATATTGCTATAAGTTCACATGTAGATACTGACAAAATGTTTTGAAGTCTATACCCTTTTTTATTTTGAATTCCAGTATTACACAAGCACAGCTACTTTTTCCACTATCTGGTTCTTTGGATAAGTCATCTGCAAAATGTGACATTTCCGTCATCCGCAAACTGTGACATTTCACAATTTTTAATACAGTCTGTAAGGTCGTTTATCATAATATTAAAAAGAGTAGGACTTATGCCGCTACCTTGGGGCGTTCCATTTGAAGTATATATATTTCTGAAAATGTGTCATTAATTTTGAATCGTATGGTTCGATTAGTAAGATAATCACTTACATAAGCAAGCATGCATGTTTCCTCAGTTTAATTCCTAGTTTAATTTTTTTTTTATAACAAACCATGTTTCCAGACCACCTCAAATGCTTTCTGGAGATCAATAAATATACCTATAGTGACTAACTTTTTCAAAAAGCTCTGTTGGATGTCAATCTCTAATCTAATACACTGTTAGTATGTGCTTCTGCTTTTTCTAAACCCACTTTGTGTGCATACAACTTTGTTGAGTAACTTTGATTTCTTTTGTGAGAAGATTGATGATTTATAAACATTTTTTATGCCACATGGTTATTTAGTTTTAACACTTTAGTTGTAACCAGACACTCAAATCAGTATTCATAGTATATACTGTGGACTTTGTTTACACTCCAGCGAATCTGACCATCGTACCTTGGCGCAGAACATCGCACTTCATCGTCCCCAACGCACCTCCGAGTCCTGCATATATTTGAACAAGTTTTGAACATATTAATTTGAATGTTGTTTCTTTTAATAAAAAAATATTTGAACATTGAAACGTTTGACGTGCCATATTATGTATATCATTTATTTTTATTTTTTGCATTTTTATATTTTTCAGTTTAAAATGCAGATCCAAAACAACAACGCGATGTAAGTTAAATATTTCCTTACTAGTTTATATACTTTATTCAAGAAATTAAAGATTAATTTAAGCTAACAGCTTGTTTCTGGATCATATAAATTATTCATTTGTATTATTATGTAAATGCCTATTTTTACGTGAGTCTAATTAATAAAATATGTTTACACATGCTATATAGATTGAAGCATACAAAAAAGACAAACGTACAAACTTTTGTCTGTTCCCGTTTTCGCCTCATGAACTATGTACATTTCATATCTGATACGTTTAAAAACAAATAACAGGGAAATATATATAATGTTTTAATAACAATTTTTAATATTCTTTAATGTAAGCAGTTAAAATTTATATTACTTATATAACTAGGAAAAGAAGGAAAATAACAAGAATGTACACAGTATGTTTGTACGCATGTGTCAAACAGATGTTGTGCTAATTAGAACAAACATCTGTTTATAAAGCGAACTGAGGACATCATATCAAAATTAGATTTAGTTAACTTGATATAAAAAGGACTTCAACAATACAATAAAGAATATATCTCAATGGTGCGTATCGTTGTCCTGACCAAACAAAGAAAAACAGCATTTCCATAGGCGGGTCCAGTCTCCCCTTTTTTATTGAACAAATTTGGTTAATTTTATAGCGAATCACTGAAGCTGGACTGGAGCCCCTCCCTCTGTACATAAAGTTTGGGATCTGCCGCGTTTTCTCAGCACTGACGAACCATCCAGTCGTGTATATGTGAATGTTAATATGTATCTCAGGTTTAAAAAAAATAATGTTATAACATAAAACAAGAAGATGTGATATTATTGCCAATGAGACAACTATCCACAAATGACCAAAATGACACAGACATTAACAACTATAGGTCACCGTACGGCCTTCAACAATGCCCAAATCCCATACCGCATAGTAAGCTATAAAAGGCCCCGATAAGACAATGTACAACAATTCAAACGAGAAAACTAATGGCCTTATTAATATATATGTACAATTAACTTTTATTTTAATCAAAACTGTTTTTTTCCAAAACGTATCACCTTAGGTCAAGTTGATGCAATATATATTTCAGATTTTGCAATACAATCAAATTAGCTAAGAAGGTTGTTTTGTGGTTTTTGATATGTACAGCCATAATACATGTACTACATCTTGCAACGACAACGTTGTTCTGGTTCGTATAATACCGTAACTGGTGAATTCTAAAATTTACTAATTCTTATGCAATTCAAGCGCACCTTTTGATGTGAACATTTGGTATGATTGTAAATAAGACAACTGTACACCAGAGAGTAAAAAGAAAAAGTAATTGGGGACAGTTTCCGGTGATTAATAAAGTTATTAAGGTGGTACCCAACACCTTCACTAATTTGGCTCGTTTAATTTTAATAAAATTTTTACAAAGTATTTTCTTTGACCTTTTGACAAAAATATAAAAATTTCAAAATATTTGAACCAACCAATTTATCAAAAAAAAATCACACTGGTTATATAGAAGTTTGACAAACACTAATTTTGATCATTGAGAAGCTTAATATTAATGTAACAACGCAATTTAATTAAAACGTAAGCTAATTTCACAGAGTTATCTCCCTGTAGTGTTAGGTACCACCTAAAGTGACGATAGTAAAATTCCTATTGAGATCTCGTAGAATTACAGAAATTGTTAGTAAAAAAGCAACCAATAGAATATCAAACATCCATTAACTGCAATTGTATTTTCAATGCGGAATTCGAACGCAGTGAAAATCTTTATGTAAGGCACAGACAATGTTAGAATAAAGGAAATATAACAGCCATAACTTTAAAAACCTAAAAAGAAAAATTGATACATTATATTTCTGTAGAACTCGGAGTTGCGATGAGGACGCTGAAGTGCGATGGTCACGCTTATGTGATATAGTAACGTTTAAGTGCGATGGCCACTCTGGAGTGCGATATTCACGTTGAAGTGCGATGGTCCTTACCACGCGTGATGTCTGGTTTGAAATCTACAGTTGTGCAGTTATTATAACAAATAGAGATTTTAATAGTTAGTATGTACATATAAGCATTCATTTTTGTATGTGTATGTCCTTTTGCAATCTAAATGAGAAATCTTTCTTTTTAACTTTCTGCGTGCAAACATAATTCTGCATTTATCTTTCTATAACTTTGCTCCCTGTCATAACGTTCTCATTTAATTTAACATGTATGCTATATAATATATTATGGTGATAATTTCAGCTGTCCGTCTGCAAGTTCTGTAAACAAAAAGAATGCAAGTAGTGTACACAAACAGATTGCAAGATCTGTATACAAAAAAGAAGTTGGAACATTCATGGCCACTGACTTCAAGTGTTATAAACGATATATGAAGTATACAAACTCAGATTTCAATAAATCTCTTGTTTATTTGCCAAAATCTACTGTAGAAATTATAAACAATAAATCAGCTACGTTCACTACTGGTGATATTATAACACTTAGAATAATCCTCCATAATAAACACGGTGACGTAGTAACTGATGGTGGTGAATTTATAAAGATTTGGATGTCCGAGAAACGGAGAGGCGCAGGTTCAGCGGGATATGTTGTGGATCATAGTAATGGGACGTACATTGGAGTGATAAAGGCATTATGGAGCGGATCTCCGAACATCAAAATGTCATTGTCATTTCCGAAAGAATCAATTGGACTTTTTGTTAACTACATATACAAGAATGGAATGTTGCGGACTTTAAAAGGAATTTTTAAGAATGCTCGGGGAGAAACTGCTAAAGGTATCTGTGGAATTCACACACGGACAAACCATGACATCTGTGACTTTACATCTTTAAATTATGGAATGCGGTTTTTCTGTTCATTACCAGATGAACCCGGGTTCAATTGTTCAGACTGGTATGCCCACGTTGGAGATATGACCGTACCGACATTTACAAAGACACAAAAGCACTTCATAAGGTAATTACATTTTATTTTTATATATTAAGGTGGTACCCAACAGCTTGACTAAACTTAATTTGGCTCGTTTAATTATCATAAAATTTTGACAAAATATTTAATTTGACCCTTTTAAAAAAATATAAAAATTTCCGCAAACCTGAACCAATTACTATCTCGGGAAACATTGGTTGGATAGATAGCAGTTTGACAAATACTTTTTTTGATCTTTGCGAATCTTAATATTCCCCTAACAACGCAACGTAATTAAAACATTTAGCCGATTTGTCAGAGTTATCTCCCTGTAGTGTTAGGTACCACCTTAAGAACATGTTCGATACATGATTTATCTTCTTTTAATTACGCAGATATATTGTATTACTAATAATATGATTATTAAGGCTGGTTGTTGTGGAAAACACGTTTTATTTTTCATTTTAATTTCAGTTCAAATGACATGAACTTACAAGTCAAGTCATGACTAGTGTTAATTTAAGTGCGTCTAAAAATTTCTATGCACTAATAGAGATATGGATATTAGTCAAGCAGACAGCAACCCAATCATAATAAAAATAATTAAGTACTTGTTTCTAAATATATCTCATATACCATTATTATTTTTTGTATTGCTTGTGTCAATAACAAATGTAAAGTTAGCATTCGGTTCGTTATTCGGAATTCGATAAATAACTACAACAATCAGGCTTCTAATGTTATCGATTTTTGTCGAGCCTTCGACTTTAGTCGAAAAAGCGAGACTAAGCGATCCTACATTCCGTCGTCGGCGGCGTCAACAAATATTCACTCTGTGGTTAAAGTTTTTGAAATTTTAATAACTTTCTTAAACTACACTGGATTTCTACCAAACTTTGACAGAAGCTTGTTTATGATCATAAGATAATATCCAGAAGTAAATTTTGTAAAAATAAAATTCCATTTTTTCCGTATTTTACTATAAATGGACTTAGTTTTTTCTGCGGGGAAACAAAACATTCACTCTGTGGTTAAAGTTTTTAGAATTTTAATAACTTTCTCAAACTATCCTGGGTTTGTACCAAACTTGGACAGAAGCTTGTTTATGATCATAAGATAATATCCAGAAGTAATATTTGTAAAAATAAAATTCCATTTTTCTCATATTTTACTTATAAATGGACTTAGTTTTTTCTGCGGAGAAACAAAACATTCACTCTGTGGTTAAAGTTTTCAGAATTTTAATAACTTTCTTAAACTATCCTAGGTTTGTACCAAACTTGGACAGAAGCTTGTTTATGATCATAAGATAGTATCCAGAAGTAAATTTTGTAAATAAATAAATCCATTTTTTTCAATATTTTACTTTTAAATGGACTTAGATTTTCTGCGGGGAACCATTACATTCACTCTGTGGTTAAAGTTTTTAAAATTTTAATAACTTTCTTAAACTATCCTAGGTTTGTACCAAACTTGGACAGAAGCTTATTTATGATCATAAGATTGTATCCAGAAGTAAAGTTTGAAAAAAGATTACTCTGTTTTTTCTGTAATTTACTTATAAATGGACTTAGATTTTCTTACAATCATAAAATAGTAACAAGAGGAATATTTTTATTGATTTTTTTCCTCATTGTTGTTGAGCCTGCGATTTACAGCAAAAAAAGGCGAGACACTGGGTTCCGCGGAACCCTTACAAATTTTATTTTATTTTATATTATAATCAGCTACGAAAATGTGAATATCGAACCGACTGCTTTAAGCCAGTAAGATATTGAATAACGAATAAAGAACAGGCCTCTTACCTCACACAAGCAATACATGGTTACCTGTTTCAGTAACGAACCGGCTGCTAATCTCTAACAAGCAATAATACATGGTTACATGATTCAGAAGCGAACCGGCTGCTAACCTCAAACAAGAAATACAAATTAACATGTGTCAGTAACTAACCGGTTGCTAACCTCACACAAGCAATACATGGTAACATGTTTCAGTAACAAACCGGCTGCTAACCTAAAACAAGCCATTTATGCTTACATGTTTCAGTAAAGAACCAGCTGCTAACCTCACACCAGCAATACAGGGTTACATGTTTCAGTAACAACCCGGCTGCTAACCTCATACAAGCAATACGTGGTAACAATTGTCAGTAACGATCCGGCTGCTAACCTCATAAAAGCAATACCTGGTTACAAGTGTCAGTAACGAACCGGCTGCTAACCCCACACAAGCAATACATGGTTACATATGTAAGTAATAAACCAGCTGCTGACCTCACACAAGCAATACCTGGTTACATGTGTCAGAAACGAACCGGCTGCTGACCTCACACAAGCAATACATGGTTCCATGTTTCAGTAACAAACCGTCTGCTAACCTCACACAATTAAAACATGGTTACATGTTTCAGTAACGAACCGGCTGCTAATCTCTAACAAGCAATACATGGTTACATGATTCAGTAGCCAATCGGCTGCTAACCACACAAGCAATACCTAGTTACATGTGTCAGTAACAAACCGGCTGCTTACCTAAAACAAGCCATTAATGGTTACATGTTTCAGTAAAAAACCGGCTGCTTACCTCACACAAGCAATACATAGTTACATGTTTCAGTAACAATCCGGCTGTTAACCTCACACAAGCAATGCCTGGTTACATGTGTCAGTAACGAACTGGCTGCTAACCTCACGCAAGCAATGCATGGTTACATATTTCAGTAATGAACCGGCTGCTAACCACACAAGCAATACCTAGTTACATGTGTCAGTAACAATCCGGCTGCTAACCTCACACAAGCAATACATGGTTACATGTTTTAGAAAGAAACCGGCTACTAACCTCACACAAGCAATACATGGTACATGTTTTAGAAACAAACCGGCTGCTAACCTCACACAAGCAATACATGGTTAAATGTTTCAGTAACAATCCGGCTGCTAACCTCACACAATCAATACATGGTTACATGTTTCAGTAATAAAGCGACTGCTTACCTCACACAAGTAATGCATGGTTACAAGTGTCAGTAACGAACCGACTGCTAACCTCACACAAGCAATTCATGGTTATAAGTGTCAGTAACAAACCGGCTGCTAACATCACACAAGCAATACATAGTTACATGTTTCAGTAACAAACTGGCTGCTTATCTCATACAATCAATACATTGTTACAAGTGTCAGTAATGAACCGGCTGCTAACATCACACAATTAATACATGGTTACATGTTTCAAATACACACCGGTTGCTGACTTCTCACTAGCAATACATGGTTACATGTTTCAGTAACGAGAAGGCTGCTAACATCACACAATTAATACATGGTTACATGTTTCAAATACACACCGGTTGCTGACTTCTCACTAGCAATACATGGTTACATGTTTCAGTAACGAGAAGGCTGCTAACCTTACACAATTAATACCTGGTTACATGTATCAGTAGCGAACCGGCTGCTAACCTCACACAAGAAATACATATTTGCATGTGTCAGTAGCGAACCGGCTGCTAACCTCGCACAAGAAATACCCCTATTTTTCTTTTTATAAATCTTCACATGTATAATTAATAGTCATTTTTAATAGTATATGGGAACTTTAACTGGCCAATGATAAAGCTATGAAAAATCAGAGAGAACATTTTCCCGCCAAAATTCCAATGGCTGATATCTTGAAAACAAGCACATGGATAGTTGTCTCATTGACAATCATACCACATCTTCTTTTTTATACATGACTCCTTTACATTTTTTTTTCTTTTTTGATTCCTCAATTTGTTCCCTATCAATACATACTAGTTTTATTAAAAGTTATTTATTTTGAAACTGAGCAGCGAACATCCTTAATAATTAATTTTGTATATGAATATGATTGGTTGGATATATTCATGGACGATCCGAATATTGTCTGTTGCTCTTGGTATTATTTGACGTAGACATTTTAGTATTAATTGTTTTTTAAATATAAAATCAAAATGTTTTTATACTTGCAGTTCTACGAGTAATAAAATCATAAAAGAAATTAAAGTGGATGTACATGGAGGTAAGATATATATATAAGACAGTGGCTATAGCAAGAAACTTTTTGAGTAAAATAACCTAATCATTAAGTTATTTCAGTAAAACTAAGGATACGGATGCTCTATGATGCTCTAGGATGCTCTATGATGCTCTAGGATGCTCTAGGATGCTCTATGATGCTCTAGGATGCTCTAGGATGCTCTAGGATGCTCTATGATGCTCTAGGATGCTCTAGGATGCTCTATGATGCTCTATGATGCTCTATGATGCTCTAGGATGCTCTAGGATGCTCTATGATGATTTAGGATGTTGGTGTAATGGTTGTACCGTGTAAAATCGAATGTTTTTACGCACTCGCTCTCATTCAATCTACATTTTTGATATCATGATGTTGTTTGTATTGATATAAACAAGAAGATGTGGTATGATTGCCAATGAGACAACTATCCACAAAAGACCAAAATGACAAAAATTAACAACTATAGGTCACCGTACGGCCTTCAACAATGAGCAAAGCCCATACAGCATAGTCAGCTATAAAAGGCTCTGATAGGACAATGCCTGAGCATATCTGATAGAAAAAATGCCAGAAGATACTAACGTGACAGTAACAGTTCATAGGTTGAAAAATACCATTTCACAAATCGAAAGTTCACAATTGCAATGTTGAAATTATTGTATTTGTCGTAATTAAGCATGAACTTATTCATGAATTGTATCAGTTGTACGGTCTAAAATTAATAAATTGGCACATCATTTAGAAAACCAATTTTAATAACAATGACCCTGACCTTTGAACTCAAAATCATTTAGTTTCCTCGTTCCATATTTGTTCTATCTGTCAAAGTGTTATCTCAATCAAGTAAGGAAACAGACGAAACCATCTGGATACCATTTATCCAATTTCTTTTTTATGCCCCACCTACGGCAGTAGAGGGGCATTATGTTTTCTGGGCTGTGCATCCGTTCGTCCGTCTGTCCCGCTTCACGTTAAAGTTTTTGGTCAAGGTAGTTTTTGATGAAGTTGAAGTCCAATCAACTTGAAACTTAATGTACATGTGCCCTATGATATGATCTTTCTAATTTGGAAGCCAAATAAGAGTTTTTACCCCAATTTTACGGTTCACTAAACATAGAAAATGATAGTGCAAATTTCAGGTTAAAGTTTTTGGTGAAGGTAGTTTTTGATAAAGTAGAAGTCCAATCAACTTGAAATTTAGTGTACATGTTTCCTTTGATAACATCATTCTAATTTTAATGCCAAATTAGAGAAATTATTCCAATTTCACGGTCCACTAAACATAGAAAATGAAAGTGCGAGTGGAGCATCCGTGTACTGTGGACACATTCTTGTTTGCTATATGTTGCAGTGGCCTATTTACTTCAAAATTAACACGCCTTTACCCTCTATATCTTCCATTTGTGTACGCTTCATTTCAAAGAGGCAAGGGGAAACTCAAGTTACCAATCGAACCATTAAAGAAGTGACCCTGACCTTTTCTGATTGACCCTGAAATCAATTATCATCGTTCCCTTCCCTATTGTTTCATTGGTATACGTTTTCTTTTATCCAGGCAATCCATGGATACTAAATTTATCATCCGGAATTTATTTATTTCGGAAACAAGTACGGATGGACAAGCTATTTCTCTACCAAACAAATTTTCACACACCTAACGTCAACAAAAATGTACGATCCTTTCAAAAACTATCAATCTTGTCAATTACAGCCCTAGATGTGACTGTATAATATGATTATTAAGACGTTTTGATTCTGAGAAGCTATATTTGGTATGGAAGTATACTGACAAGACATTTTTAAATCGTTCATTATCATAGAAATTTTGTTATTATCACTTAAAGTAGTTAATTTTTGGGGTATTTTATGTTTCTGCTCTCAATTACACGTTTCAAATATGTTTCTATTCGTTTCTAGTAAAATCGTAATGAAAATAAGAGAACTTTTTCGGTTTAATTTGTCTTTGTGGTATTTGTCAATTATTTAATTTAGGATGCTTATACACAAAATTATGTCATGTGACCGTGAAATCATCAACGTTTTTCAACTATATAAACATGGAATTTGGAATTGATTATAAAGAGTGACTGTAATATTTTGAAAATTTGTGAGTTTGATTGGCCTTTTTCTATTTTAGTATAATTATGATTCCTTGCGTTATTTGTTTGCCGTTGGATTAAAATTCATCAAATATTTTAAATAACTATTTGTTTACGTTTGTGTTTCAGATAAAACCATATATCCTCCAAAGTACTTGTGTAGAGACGTTAATGGTGCAGTTACCTGGAGCAGATCATCACCACTGGGATATTTTTATAATAGAATTTGGCACAATCTCTTATGCCAAAACAAAGTTGAAAAATTTAACAATAAGTATACATCTTGTCTTCAAAACAGGGAGATTTACATGTTTGGAGATTCCACACTGCGACAATGGCTTATGAAAACGGTTGAAATTTTAAATCTTGACCTCGTGAGTAGTCGGAAGTCAGATGCTCTACGAGGTTATCACCAACCAATGAAAGCTCTTAGTAAAAATAAGATACACAATATTACTGTCAGGTGGAATGCGCACGAGTTCCCATTTTTCACCTATAGACCTAATGTGACGATAAACGATTTTAAACCTGCAAGACATCACTTCAAAAACATACGTTCTAAAAATCCGATCATAGTATTGCATTGGTATGTACATTTAGCTATGGCTCCATTATCAGTCTATGAAGAACATGTAAGGAACGCTAAAGATGCTATAATTCAATTTTTGGATCGTATTCCAGGCGCTAAAATATTCATTAAAGGTCCGCATAACATTAAGAATGATGAAGGTGTTCCATATGATTTCGTCAGACATTTGCAGGATAAATTGTTATTCCAGATTTTTGACGATATCAAACATAAGGTTGTGTATTTAAATGAATGGGATATCACAGTTGGTTCCGAAAGTAATGGAATGCATCCCGGCAATGATGTAATTCATTACATGGTTCATGAGTTACTATCTTATATGTGTTAATATTGTTAACTTATAAACTATTCTCAATGTGATATTAGAAATTTAAACAATTGTGAATAAAATGTTATCCTGTTAGAGACATTGCAATTTTCAACAAATATTGCCAATCATATATTTTTTGTTAAATAAATTGCTCATTTAGATGCAAATTCAAAATGCAACAAATATCCCAGACACTCAACCGATTACTGGTTTACTTAGATACGTTTGTGTTTTCTTTTTTAGGTATCGCTTTGTCATACACCTTATCATTTATTTTATTTATTTGTGTTGTCAAATTGTACACATTTTCCTAACCGGTCATTAGGATAATAGTTCGACCGATTAACCGGTGAGCTGGTAGTTTGAGTTGGTGTTTATAAGCCTTATCAAAAGTACCCTACATATAGATAAGATGTGGTATAATTGTCAATGTGACGACCTTTCATCCAAGTCATAAATTTACGCTTATGGAATTGAAGTTTGTGCTTTGGCATGATAATGCTTGTCTGTGAGGATTTCTAGCGAAGTTTGACATTTAATAATCGAATACACCGTATCAGCTATGGCGTTTGTACCAACTTCAGATTTAAAAATAAAAAAAAAACTTCTTGATCTCGTAGAATTGAATATGTCTGAAACCGATTATTCTTTCCTTTTCTCTTCTCGATAATGTGGAGTGTTTCAATTTGAAATGATTAGTTATTAAAAAGAAGATGTGGTATGATTGCCAATGAGACAATTCTCCACAAGAGACCAACATGACACATACACAACAACTATAGATGATCATAGATCACCGTCCGACTTTGTTTCCTTGTTTATCTCCGCATGTTATTCTTACTGTCACGTACACATTGAGTACAGTCGCATTGGTTTGCATTTTGCATTATTTGAGTTGGCATTTTGTTTAAAGGAAGACATGCATATAAGCCTTGCACTAAGGATATTGCACATTCAGATGTAGGTTTACACAATATTAGATCAAAAACATAATAATAAAGTAATTAGTAAAATCTAATCGCATTACTGATTTAAAGTTACTGTTAAAAACAAGTATACTAATTACACCGTGTAGAACGCCACATGCGGGGTATCGGCTATGTTTGACACGGGGTGGCAATTTCGAAGCGAAAAAAACTATCAAAGTGAGTTCAAGCCTCAAAATCTGCAACACGGAAAACGAGGGAGAGGTGTTTGAGAAAACAGAGCACTGGAAACGACTGATTTTGCTTGCTGGAAATAGATTGTGTTTCAGGTCCTTCCGTGCAGTACATTATATGGTACTAAGACTTCTTAATAAAAAAAAATATGTTTGAACTCACTTTGATAGTTTTTCTTCGCTTCGAAATTGCCTACCGTGTCAAACATAGCCGACACCCCACATGTGGCGTTCTACACGGTGTAATTATGTGACTCGGACTTCTCTTGAACTGAATTTTAATGTGCGTATTGTTATGCTATTACTTTTCTACACTGGTTAGAGGTATAGGGGGAGGGTTGAGATCTCACAAACATGTTTAACCCCGCCGCATTTTTGCGCCTGTCCCAAGTCAGGAGCCTCTGGCCTTTGTTAGTCTTGTATTATTTAAATTTTAGTTTCTTGTGTACAATTTGGAAATTAGTATGGCGTTCATTATCACTGAACTAGTATATATTTGTTTAGGGGCCAGCTGAAGGACGCCTCCGGGTGCGGGAATTTCTCGCTACATTGAAGACCTGTTGGTGACCTTCTGCTGTTGTATTTTTTTATTTTGGTCGGGTTGTTGTCTCTTTGACACATTCCCCATTTCCATTCTCAATTTTATTCTCTAAGAACCTGCCCCAAGCTTTAATTAACCAATTAATGTCATACGCCCATTAATTTATGTTTTCAGGATTAAAAATAGGGTGTCTTCCTCCTATTCCCACTTTTTTAAAATACTATTCCTTATATATATCTTTATTCTCAATAAACCATCATTTTGACAAGGTATAGAGAAATACAACATTTACAATATATACAATATTCAATAAATACAATTAGTACAAGACATGTTACACAAATAATTTATAGTGGTGGTGTCACACTAGATAAAGCCAGGAGTTAACACATATTTATTTATAGTTTGAATAAATTTCCAGAGTTTATGTTTATTTTTTATTTTTCTATGTTGTGTCACGTGTGCTATTGTTTTTCTGTTTGCCCTTTTCATTTTTAGCCTTGGCGTTGTCAGTTTGTTTTAGATTGATGAGTTTGACTGTCCCTTTGGTATCTTTCGTCCCTCTTTTAATCAACATTACCTTCTTTGTTGATGCCATTAATAATGTAAACTTTAAAATATTACGCTTTGTGTAGCTATACTTTTTGATGTAATTGTTTCTCTCCAGTTAAAAAAAATTGGCATTCCAAAATAAAGTGAAATTCATCCCCAAGTTAATTGTTTTTACAGAGTACAGTTTCTATTTTGTCTGCTGGTGTTTAACCATCTACCAGCTTCAAAGGCATGATGGGTAATTTATAATTCGTTGTTCTGGATCTGTAAACTTCTACCAGATTTTTGTTATCTAAAATATCTAAATAAACTTCAGAACTAAAATTATAAGTTATAGATAATTTTTGACATTTTGACTCCTTTCCAGAAATAATTTTACCCCAGAATGATATCATTCTATTTTTTTATGTCAATTTCTAAAGGACATCTTACAAGTTAGCCACATATCATATACGATGGGGTAGAAGATTTTAAATGTAAAAGCAATTTGCACAAAATTTTAGGTGGACTTTTTCGGTTATTTCGTTAGTGCTAAAACCCATACTTCGCCCCGATATAATAAAATTAGCTTATCATCTAATCGAATAAATCTATTTGCGTTTTGATTGAAAGTCCGTGGTTTCTGCCTAATTTTAGAACTTCGTAGAAAGCCTTCGTATTATTATTAGCTATGGACTGATTCGCTTTCTTAAAGTTCCCACTTCTAGCTAAGTCTATCCCGAGATAATGACAAATATTCACTATTTCTAATTCTGTTCCGTTCAAATTGAAATTTAGGATTACGGTTTCTTGGAAGTGTTTCTTTAGAAAAAAACATAATTTTACTTTTATCTGCATTTACTTTCAGTTTCCATAAAGTACAATAATCTTGAAATGAGTCAAGTTGCTTTTGGAGATCTGCAGCTGATTCTGCCATAAGCACAGTATCATCAGCATACAAAATCATAAATAATTTCAAATATGTATTAAGTTTGATTTCAATTTCGTTAGTTATCGTTTGAAGACCATCTAAGTTATAGTTTGATCAATATGACTCGAGGTCATTCATAAATAAGGCGAAGAGAAATAGAGATAAGTTTTCCCCTAGGCGTACCCCGTTACTACACGGGAAAAAATTACAATCATTATAAGAAATACAAGACTTCGTACCGTTATACATATCTACAATTATAGTTAACATGTTACCGTTCATAATATTCACTAGCAACTTGTACCATAGTCCATCCCGCCAAACTTTGTCGAAAGCTTTTTTCAAAATCAATTAAAGCGCAAAACATTTTTTCTTTTTGTTTTTAAAATTTCAAGAAAGTTAAAAATTATAAACAAATTATCGGTTGCTGAATAGCCCTTACGAAATCCACATTGAATTTCGTTTAAGATAAGAAATTCGTCTGAGAACTTAGTTAATCGCTCATTCAAAATTGCAGTGAAGAGTTTCCCGAGGCAGCTTAAATTGTGATTGATCTATAATTTTTTGGGTCCATTTTGTCCTCTTTGTTTTTGAAAAAAACGGTTTAATATTTCCATGCAGCCAACCATCTGGGACAACGCCTGTTACAAAAATGATATTAAATAGTTGTTCGTAAATATCTAAGAATCTTGTTTCTGTTGACTTGATATATTCATTTACAATCAAATCTTCTACAGGGAACTTATTGTGTTTTTTTTAATATTTTTATAATTTCGTCTTTTGAAATGTTTCTATTTATACTTTCGTTCAGACGATTAATATCGTTAGGGTCAATATATAGTATGTTAAAGTCTTGCTTGTCATTTGGTTCCTCGTTTAAAGATTTTAAAAAATCAAAAAGTTTTTCCTTGGGAATATCGGGTTGCACCCGGTTTTTCCCATTTTCAATAGTTTCCATAATTCTTGTGAATTATTTGATTTTTGATTTTTAATTTTCTTTGACAACTTTCTTTTGTGATCAAGAATAGCTTGATCCATAACTTTTTATATCGTTCTTGAGCTTGTTTCAAGTCTTGAAAATTTCGATCTGTTCTATTTGTTTTGAATTTTCTTTTACGTTTTCTAAAATTTTGTCTCTCAAAGTGACAGTCGTCATTAAACCATTAGTTCTTCAATTTTCCAAGTTTTTTTTACCTTTTATTTTAGAATTCGAAAATTTACAAGTTCCAAATGTGGATTTCGCAGATTTACAGAATATTGAACATAAATGGTCAAGTAAGGTATTAATTTTGTTGTATCAACTGACGAGTACTTTTTACTAAAATCTAGGTTTCCACTTTCAAATTCGTCTAATAGTATCTTTAATTCATCAACTTTGCCTTGTTCAATCTGGTCGTTAAAGTCTCCAATTAAGGCTACGAATTTGAAATTTTGTGAGAAATTTGTATACTCGTCCTTAAGTTGACTAAATGCATCATGTGAATAAAAGCAGTATATTCAGGAGGTATACAATCATACCTATAACAATATCTTGATCTAAATTAAAAAGGTCAGATGAGACTTTAAACTTCTATTCCCACTTGCGAATAACAATAGATGTTTTGATAAATAATTTGCTTTTATAACAATCAAGGTTACTTAGAATTTCACCTAAGGTTGACCTGTATTTTTTTAAAGCATTACATACTTGAATTGGTACACGTTTAGGTATAATACCTTGATTATTTGTAATATGTTTCTTTTTTCGTCAAAGAAATACTTAAAAATAAAATAAAATATGATCAATAGATTGGAGTTAGATTTATTAATAGATGTGTGAATTTGAACTTAAAAATGAAGATAAGTATTGTTATGATAAATAGATTGAAGTCAGCTATATTTTAAAATTTTGAATGTGTACTTAAAAATGAAGAAAAATTATGATAAATAGATTGAAGTCAGATTTATTTTTAAATTTTAATTTGTATTTAAAAATAAAGAAAAAAAAATATGAAAAAAATAGATTGGAGTCAGATCTATTTAAAATTTTTTGAATTTGTACCCTTAAAAAATACCAAAAACTGTTGATCAAATCAACATAGATGGTATTTGGACACGTACATGTGTACAAACACAGGTGACCCATTCCTGCTAACAGACGACAACACAGTTGGGCGTATGCCTATCTTCAGTACTCAAAAGGATCCAACACACTTATCAGCTGCAGATATCATACATGGTGATGGTTTAGTTTACACCTGTCTGAGCCTAGTATTATCAACTGTACATTTTTTTTTTCTCGCAATTATTGATGGAACGATGTACCCACTCGTACACAGTTTACTTCCAGCTAAAAGTGAACGAGTATATACAAGATTCCTGACTTTACTTAAAGAGATCTCTGCCACCAACACCAACTAAAACTTCAGCCTACCACTTTCTTCCTGGACTGTGAAGTCACCATCCGAAATGCAGCATACTCTCTTTTTCCTGGCATCAACGCAAAATGCTGTTTCTACTATGTAGAGACGGTGGGAGGCTGCATCACCAAACTATACTGTTGTGACTTCCTGGTTGCTGTGTCTAACCTTAAGTTCGTCTGTTGTTGATTTCTATATTATGATTATGATTTAATACGTCAGACGCGCGTTTTGTCTACATATCAAGACCCATCAATGACGCTCAGATCAAAACAGATCAAAACAGTTATAAAGCCAAAACAAGTACAAAGTTAAAGAGCATTGAGGACCCTATAAAGCTTTTGTTGGATAATCAAAATTAATTAGTTTTGTCAACGATTAAGCGGTTAACCTGTTTACCATTGGAAGGACCAAATATTGCATACCAAATAAAAAACCTTAACCGGATGACCTGATCTTTCTCAATTTTATTATATTTAATAACCGACGTCCGTTCCTCAAATCGACGTCTAAACATGATCAGACGTCACATTATCAAATCTACGTCTTAACATGATCTGACGTCACATTCTCAAAAAGACGTCCAATATTTTAATCCTCTAATAGACATTTACAATCAAAAATAAATAAATTAATATACAGACAGTCATGTATCTGATGTTCAGTGGTTGTCGTCTGTTTATGTGGTTCATAAGTATTTGACCTTTCTCGTTTTTATAAAATATTTTAGATTAGACCGTAGGTTTTTCCGTTTAAATGGTTTTACACTTTTGATTTTTTGGGCCCTTGCTAGCTTGCTGATCGGTATAAGCAAAGACCCCGTGTTGAAGGCCGAACCTTGGTCTATAATGGCTGACTATTATAAAGAGTTACTTAGAAGGAGAGTTGTCTGATTGGCACTCATAAAAGATTTTCATATTTCTGGGTCAATATCTTTAATTGTGCTTACAGAGAAGTGCGTTAATAGTAAAGTTTTTCACTGTAGCTTAGCTCACATCGTAAACTTGGATATGTATGATAGCTTGTTTCGAAGCTTTGATATTTTCAAAAATGTGGTTAAATTTTAAGGGTACAAAATAAGATGACTTTTTCCGCAAATTATCGTGATGCGGCTTCTCGTAGCAAAAAATCCCAATCGATATAACGTGGGGTTCCGACATTGTACCGTTTTTTATACCCTTTTATAACTTACGTTAAATTATGATCAGGACAAAAGTGTCCATTCTGGGATTTAATTGATGATGTATCACTATGTTCTATACAGTTACGCCAATTTAATTTGAATTGATATTGAATCATAGAAAAATGGATTTCAACCGTTCTCCAAACGATTCATGATTCTATAATTAGGAGTACCAAAATTGCATCCATCACCAACTGCATATCCTTAAAATTCGTATAACAGATGTTTTGCTTTATTTTTTTCAAATATTAAGAAGATTTTGACATCAATCCATGCTTACTAATATTTTTTTAGGAAATGGATGCGTGTCACATATTATACGCTCAATTTTAACAAGATGACTATTATGGCCGACGCATGGCGACGTTTCAATAGATTTTACTTATCTCAGTGAATTCTTCATCTGCCGATATATATTGGGAAATTTTTATGCATATCTATATTAAATTAAATACGCTGATATTAGTTACAAATGTACCAGGATTCTAATTTATTACGCCAGACAGACTCATCAGCGACGCTCAGATCAAAATATTTATAAAGCCAAAAACGTAAAATGTTGAAGACCATTTAGAACCAAAAATTGGTGCATTATGTCAAATCATAAAAATACGAATCATTTAGTCGTTAAAAAAGACATACTATATATGTGTTAAACAAAATTTTTGATAATTTGCTCTTCAAAGGGTATTTACGGTTACTGAACGGTAGGTAACCTGCTTGTCGTATGTTATCTTTTGACATTTATCAATAGAGATGGATGAACACTGTGTATTTTCTCACATATATATTTTTTCTCTCCGAAATTACCACAAAGTTTGGATTGATGTGCTACATTTTGAAGCTAAAAGTGGTGTGCAATTTCGTATGGACTGTTCTGTGGCGACAGATTGAAAATCTTACACCACAGAATTTCAAAATAGATTTGAGAATTTTAAAGAGAACAAAGACATGATGGTGGACTTAAACTTAATTTATTACAAATGAATCAACTTTGAAAATTGCATTCGCATTCTTTTAAACCATGCGTATCACCAATGTTATTTCAACTGATCAGGCGGAGCTTACGTTTTAATTTGCATAATGACAGTCTATTTAAAGATGTGTAAGATAAGGATAATTGCCATTATAATCAAAACTGATTTGTAATCACCTATCAGTGTCATAAAAAAAATTACAATAAAATGACTGGATATTTCATTTATGAGTTTATTCTAAAACTCCTCTCTATAAATGGACTGGTTTATTATGAGCGAACAGGTTAAACTCCGCCCAGTCAATTAAAATAAATTGAGTAACACTGGAGTTGTTCTCTTTCATTAAACAGTTTTGAATTTAACGTTGTAAAAATTGTCGAAATGATGTCAAAAAATTGAGAATGGAAGTGGGGAATCTGTCAAAAAGACAACAACCCGACCATAGAAAAACCACAACAGAAGGTCACCAACAGGTCCTCAATGCAGCTTTTTTTGGCAGAACACTTATTGCACTTATAACATACTTACATGTCCTTCCGTAGAAATACATATTACTTGTCAACCTGTCTCAAAAATAACAGACTAAGAACTAGATCGATTGTAAAAATAGCATTTCTTTGTTTCAACTAACTATACATTTATCACATGTATTTTTTAATGCACCGATAATAACATGCTAAAGATGACATACATAATTTGTTAATAAATTGCTGTTTCAAAAATTGTTATAACACTGCTAATATCTTACGATTGGTTGTCGCTATCATAGAAAGATGAGAGCTACACATGAACTTGTATGCAATAAAGTCTAACTGTATTTCTATTATAACTAAATTTAAATAACAATAAAGATATGTATGTATAATGCAAGACAAAGATAATGTATACATTGCAAAATGGATAAAAAAAAAGACTCATACCTCTTTATGTTACATAATTGTTAAATATTCCATGAAACTCAACAACTCTTAACAATAGTGCTATCCTGTATCTGTTTGAATTATGCATCACGTCTACATGCATCTTATCTGGAGCTTGTGTTCCGACAACCTGGCTATGACTACTTCTTTAAGCATTACTAAACATTGTGTAAATGATTGTACATTAAATTGTAAGATTTGACAGAATAGAAGTCGTTGCCCTTTAAACTTGTTAAATCATAAAACGTAAAAAATATGCGTCAAAACTGATAAATGGTGAACAATGTTAAATGACTTTTTCACAGAACATATCATGAATATATGTGATGATCAGAGAAAATGTGCTGATGTATTACAAAATAGAAATAGCGAAAATTATGTTCAATATTTTGTGGTCATTGTTAACAAATTTTATTCCTTTTGAGAAAATTCGGCTTCATTTACTCTTAAAAAATGTTGGTCAAATATTACTTAAGTATGTTAATGTGCTAAGGTGCTATTCTTTTATCATTTGTAGGACGCTGTATCAAATCATGAAAAATGTCAGAATTAGCTTTCAATATACCAGAGTATATACGATTCATAGGAAACAACTACTATGGTTTTGATTCAAAGTTGCTCTAACTATTTACTGTGCAAACAAACGGGTATCAAACACATTATATATATACAGACCCTTGATTTATTATTGATTTTTGAAAGCTGAACCTAGTATATTAATAGCATTAGTCACCTTTGTAAGGGCACGTATTTCACAAAACCAGCCATTATGCATGTTATGGTTGTTGGGTAAACAAAGTATAATTTTGACTATCGTACCTCAATCCACTAAGGTTTAGTGCTACGTTTCAGTGTGTCGTAGTTCTCCTTTTATATATTTGATGTGTTTTCCTCAATTTTAGTTTGTTACCCGGATTTGTGTTTTTCTTTATCGATTAATGAATTTCGAACAGCGGTATACTTCTGTTTCCTTAAGTTGTGTATTGTGTATCGATTCTAGCTAAATGTGTCACACACCTAAACAGACTCGATTCTAGATAAATGTGTCACACACCTAAAGAGACTCGATTCTAGATAAATGTGTCACACACCTAAACAGACTCTATTCTAGATAAATGTGTCACACACCTAAACAGACTCGATTCTAGATAAATGTGTCACACACCTAAACAGACTCGATTCTAGATAAATGTGTCACACACCTAAACAGACTCAAAAATATTGAAATGTTGTCTTGTAACTCAAGTATCGAGTACTGTAACAAAAGCAATCATGGTGTGTATATTGTCGTAGTGTTAGCCAAGACATGGCTGTGTTGCAACCACTCCGCTCTCATACTCAAACTTCAATAACAATCATAAGCAATACCAGTATTTGTGTATTAAGGTGTTTTTTAAAACTGATAAAATTATAAGATGACATGTATGCTTCAATTAAAAAAAAATATCAATACATTCTGATGTAATAGTGACACGAATGCATTTATAATCATCTGTACAAATGGCTTACATCAGCAATACATTTTTGATACCCTTGACCTAATTTAGTTAAAAAGCTTTGTATCGGACTTCGTCCGGCAAAAACACAAAACAAAACCACTTAATCAGCACTTGTCGAAGATGAATGCCTTTATACCACAATTTAAAAATACGATTTTTCATAATATATCAAAGTACTATTTTTTTGTAGGCAATGTCTAACGTGCTTTTCAAAACGAGTAGTATAAAAGACAAGCATACCCGATTATTACTTCACATCTTCCACAGATCAATTATACACCATGTCAGTGTTAACTCTACTTCTCGTTTCAATTGTCGGATACGTTTCCGCACATGGCAAAGGAGGTCCTTATTTAGGAGGACTTGTTGATGATGGAGTTCTCACTAGTGGTCCACTCCTTGGCGGCGGCGGAATTATTGGTGGGGCAGGAGGAATTCTTGGTGCTGGTGGACTCCTCTTAAACAATGGTGGATTAGGAGGATTGATCGGCGGATTAAACACAGGTATATTATAAATGACCATTTAAATCTGTATATTATAAATACGGAAAACGCGACAACCATTAAAAGTTTGGTGTGACGTTATTATATTGTTGTACTCGTTCTTTATTTTAGTAAAAAGACTATTATTTTCCAGTAAGAAACCATTTTGTAACCTTTAACTGTCCAATATTTTACAAAATAGCCCTCCTCTTTCTTACAAATATAGAACAGCTAATTATATATACAAAGGTGGCATAATTGTTCAAGAACTAAAGAAAATCAATCAATTTCCACAAATTGTTTTTTCGTGGGAAAACAAAATACAAAAAATGACAATGAAACCAAATACTATTTTTAAAGTCATGTTCCATTACAATAGTTTTGTAACTCTTCAAACGGTTTCTTGAGATAACAAAATCACCTCCTTATTGATCTAAACACTACCAATGTTAATGTCACACCCATTTCTGTCATATTTTGGGTTGTCTCCTTCATTACTAATTTTAATAATGCTCATTAAAATCTTCTGTTTTGTTGATTTTAAGTATTTACTTTTTCAAAAGTCTTCGTCCGTCTTTGAATATCAAAATCAACCTTAGCTGATTTTTTTCTGTTCCTTACATCTTTTTTTTGTTAGCTAAAATGAAATGGGATAGAGAATATATAGTTCATGTCGCAATGGACCATATTGTATAATTATAATCAATATAAATAGAACATATCAAGGTAGTTTTTTCTACCAATGTCGATGTTCAAGCCAGATATTGCACTATGGTCAAATAATCAAATACAGAATATGATTAGCAACCTGTGTATAAAATACAAATCACGATATGTAAGCTTTTGACACTCAACAACAATCTAGCTGCCACACTTAAAGAAACACACTACTTTGTAATCGCTGTGTATGTACAAAGTCAAACAAGTCACACAATCTTCATAAGTAAGATAAGCTATTATTTTTCATCAACCAATAAGATAATGTAATTTATATAACATGACAACAACAAATCTGACATTTATATATTTTGATTTACTTCTAGGACTTGTTGGTGGAGGTCAACCATGGTGTACATGCAGTTTGAAATGTGCCCAAGGACAGATCAAACTCAACAAGAACTGTAACTTGGCACCTCTCCTTCCTGGAGGTTTGAATACTTGTTGTTCCTTATTGCCATGGTGGGTAACCAACCAAAATTACGGTGCTTCCCTTGGAGGAGCTGGTATCATTGGTGGTGGAGGTATCATCGGTGGTGGAGGTATTATCGGTGGTGTAAGCGGTCTTGTTGGAGGTGGCAGTGGACTTCTTGGGCCAATCGGTGGTATTGGAGGTTCAATTGGTGGTGTTGTAACAGGACCAGTCAGTGTAGTTAGCGGAGGCAGCAGTGTTGTCGGTGGATACGGATCAACTGGAAAAGGATACTATTAAATATTCTAAAGGTAAGTTTGTTTATCTCTAGTTTAAATTGTTTAACTTCCATCATTCAATGTAGGTGTATTACCGTTGTATGCACATCGTTAGCTTTAATTCGAAATAAACTTGGCAAAGTATTGTGGTTTTTTTTTGTGTGCGGAAAAATGCAGTCTTCAGCTGTGTTACACCTATCAGTACATAGTTGATAGAGTTGCCAGATCCTATTACTTGAAGAATAAGAATTGCATTATTTCAACGTAGAATGTTTGACACAGAATACACTATCGGATCAAGTGAATGACCTACTAATAGGAACGACATCTCTTTTATCATAAATATATGTGATCTTTTCTGTTTTTTGCCAACCAAAGTTTTTTATTTGTAATAGAGATTTTACGGGAAAATTATGAAACAATTTGATTTGTGTATTTTCTCATTTAAGGTAGTACGAAGAAGATCGGATATGAAATGCTTGAGAAACTGTAAACGTATAGAATACATATTTTTTCAGTTAAAGTTTTATGTTAATTCATTATTACAGACACACTAGGAATTTGTTATGAATACTGATCAATAATATTAACATCAGCATTTTGAAGATTTTTCACGGTTATAGTAAAAAAAAACACACAAAAAGACGACATAATGCTATAAGGACACATACAAGTAATCTATTCTCTTTTACCCAAATCGCTACAAAAAAAATTATACGGTTTTTTTGTTGCTGACTTAAAAGTATAGCTCGCCCTGCAGGAGCTAAGGTTTTGACAATCAACAACAAATTAACCAGTCAAGTTTCTACTTCGTTAAAATTATTTCACCATTCCGCCAGTTCATGATCACAATCGTAGAAATGGAAGCCATTTTAGAGATGACGCGCGGCCATTTTTCGTAATTGAGAACAAAACTGGCGTTTTATTTTTTTCGTTTAAAAACACTTAACAACACAACGTAAATAAAAGTTTTGCTGATTTTACAGAATAATCTTCCTGTAATGTTAGGTACCACCTTAAGTGATTCTTATACAATCTGTGAAAAGTAAAATCACAAAAATACTGAACTCAGAGGAAAATCAATTAGGAAAGTCCATAATACATGGCAAAACCAAATTACAAAACGCATCAAAAACGAATGGACAAAAACTGTCATATTCCTGACTTGGTACAGGCATTTTCAAATGTAGAAAATGGTGGATATATGGTATGTGAAAAAAGTAATGCTATGTTATGCAATGTAATGCATCAAATTACGCAACGTTTTACTCGGTAATGCATAAAATTACAATAACATGTGATGCAAAATTGTTCATGTCGGGGTGTTTGATAGCAGGATATTCAGTGTAAGTTTTTTCATTGTAACAGGTTGCTTACATCCAAAAAAATAGAACTGTGGTGAATAGTGTAAACTGGCAATACAAACAAATCTTCTGTTTATTGTGATATTCGTGCTGCATTTATTTTTGAATTTTTGTTCTGGGGTCCCCTTGATTTCATTTCATATAATGAATCAGGATTATTTAAAAAAATAAGGTTTTTTTTCATATTCTAAAAAAAGATTAATGCACCGTATGTTCAAGTGCGAAATATGTTGCTGATGCTAGTATTTTTAAGCTTAAAAAGGGGCAGTACGAATTACTCATTTTTTTAAATTAGTGTAATACTATGACATCGACAAGTATACCTTTTGGAGATTTACTTTTGATGCCCATTGCATACAAAATATACAAAAAAGCAATTTTAGTACATAAGTAAAGATCTTTTGACAATTGACTCCGCTATATTCTTGTAAGAGGCTTATTATAAAAAAAATACTCATTACTGAATACTTCAAACGTTCTTTTAAAATTCCAAAAAGTTGTGCCAAATTAGGCAAATGTTATCTATAATATTCAAATTCTTATGAAGTCGTCCTAATGGTTAACACTGACTAACCGCAGATATGCAATAAAGATTTTTTTTAAACTCTTAAGAGGCAATGCCAGAGAAAACCAGGCAGAACTTGGAAATTTTGTTCAACAGCCTTTTTGAGATAAATGTGTTTTTGTAATGTATCCACCTTGTTTTGTTTGGAAATGACAGTTTTAAAAGTCATATTGGGTTATTATGTATAAAAAATGAATTTGATTTTTCAGTAAATTTGACTGCTTATATAGGGAAATATGGGTATCAATTTCTCAACAAAAACAGCCTACAATATAACAATTGATATATATTCTAAAAGGTGAACATGAATACAGCAGGAAATTATTATAACATCTCTGGTATCTGTTGATATGTAAATGTTCTAATGCAGTAAACTGTCGGAAACAGCAGTTTGTTTTCGACTTTTTGGTGTTTAGACATACCAAAATCGATGCTCTTCAATTTAAAAACCGATAAAGGTTGTAATGAGCTGTTTGGTTAATTGAACTTCTGCATATTTTTATACATAATTGACCATTTTGATACGATTTAACAACAGTAAATAACTTTGTGGTGTTGGGAAACTTATTTCCCTCATCAAGAGATTGTTGCATACATGTACGGGTGATCTATTCCCAGACACATTGGTTTAATGAAGGCAGTTACAAATTCTGTACGGGAATAAGGATAATTTATTTATAAGACTGAAATTATTGTACTATTTGCTGGAAATGTGGAATATGAGGAATTTAAAGCCATCCGTGAGTAGTTTTGATGATTCAGCTAGAAATGATACAGTTTGCTCCCACCTTAAAACAGTACATGAATTATCATGAACAGGACACCAAAGACAAAGAAAGATTTAAATGCCATAATTTTTGGCATCTTGAACACTTTTGAAGCTGATGATAGTTATAATGTATAAAAGAAATCTTTGCGACAGTTATACCAGTTGGAACAGGTAATAGTTTAAATTATGGAAGTTTGAAATTACTTCTGGGATAAATTGATACAAAAAGGCATCAATCAAAGCTGGGACTATTAAACTAGTATAAATAAGTCCAAGATCAACGCATTCAGAAGATTAAATAAATTTTACTTAACATTCTTTTCAAAATGTCTTTTTTAAATTGAATTAAAATAAAGTTATTGTTTGAATTTTCTAGACACATTCATTTGTTTGATGCTGCTTTATTTGAAAACTAGAAGTCATTTTTCAATTACAATGTTTTCCCAACTGACAATCACGAGGCCTCTTTAATAATCTCAATAAATCCCCACTTTCCCCCATATTTTTAGTTACGATGTGAAATTATTATCTGCAAATTTATGGTCTGTGCTGAATGCAATTTTATACAATTTTATTCATCATGTTCAAACATGATTTGAACATGTTGAATAGGATAATAATATAAAATAAAAAAATAAAAAAAATATTAGACTCAAAAGTTACAAAGGAAGACGATTTTGTATGATCATGATGATTGCCAAGGAGAAAATCACATGCACAACTACATGTATCCTCCATATACACAACAGACCATGTCATCTTATTCATTATGTTTATCATGTTTATCAATAATATGTACATTTACATCTTGTACATGTAAGCAACTACAAATGAATACATTTGTGTATACATGTAGAATAGAAACATGTACTAGTATAAAAAGATGTGGTATGAGTGTCAATGATACAAATCTCCATCCAAGTCATAATTTATAAAAGACAATCCTACAGTTATCAGGATAGTCATATATGTTTATGTCAGATATACATGTAAACAGTAAGCTTAATTTGTTAAAAAGCAGGAGCAAATTGTTGCTTTTTAAACTATGAGAGTCAATTTTTTTTTTGTAATTTTGATTGCTTTATATACAATGTACCTGAATTTTACATGACCTTATGACATACGAAAGACACATATATTTTAAAGTGGTTATTGCATATATTTATTTAAAAAAATAAAAGTTGTATATCAAATCTTAGATAATTGTATTGTTAATCCACTTTTTAGATGGGTTCTTTTGGGACGGCAAAACCTTTGTTTCATAAATTTGCTGTTTATTGTCCTTCATCATGTTCATGTCCTTAGAAACAAAATCAAGACATGATATACACAATGGCGGATCCAGATATTTTCATAAGTGGGGGCCCACTGACTGACCTTTGAGGGGCCTGCTGCAGTCATGCTTCAATGATTCCCTATATAAGCAACCATTTTTTTCCCAAAAAGCCCCCTCCACCCTAAATCCACCTCTGATACATGATACAAGGATTTCAAAATTTTAACATTTAGAACAAAACTGACAAAAAAATAGCTTATTTTGAGATCTTGTCATTAGTATTTACAGATACATCATTGTACATGTGTACATGTACATGTATGATCATGGTGAGCATATAAGGTTAGTTTGACTCAAATATATCAAGTAAACTTGTAAAGTAATAAGTAAATTACAATTTACCTTTCTGTTCTAAATTGTTCATTTAGATCATTTTGTACATTAACCTGTCCATTAAAAAATAGAAATAATCATACAAAAAAGTCTTGTAACTTTGAAAGGTTGAATAAGTTTTCTATGTTTTAATATGGTAAGATGTTAAGAGATCATTATATATTTTCCACAGGTTCTTAGGATAATAAAATAACTAACTTGATATTAAATACAATTTTCCAAATTCAATTCAAAGAATAATTGATCCCATAAAAAGCTGTTATTTCTTTAAACAGATAAAAGATACATCAGCTGACATACTTACATGTAGAGGAGCCTTTAATTAGAGAAATGGATCAACTTGATTTTAAAGTTAACCTACTGCATTTATATGAAAAATTCAGAAGTGAGTACCAGTATCTCTTAAAGTACATTTTGACAAGTTTATCTTCATTTAAATAGAGTACAATATAAGATAAAGTATGTGGAATCTTAAATCCAGTATATATACTAGACATTATACATCAGTACATACATGTACATAATGCAAATCATAATAAGAAGGCATAACAATTGAACTGTTAAACAATTATTAGATGACCCGTGTCACCTTACAGACACAAATTAATGAGACCATGTACTCCAGATATGCAAGAAGGGTTTAAATCTCCCACTACAAATGAGTATGAAGTCCTGAATGTGAAATCCTCTAAAAAATTATATTAAACTTCAAATATGTGTACTTGAATACATGTATATATAATATTAAAATGCATCTTATTTAATACAATTAATTTAAAACATTTTCAAGCAAAAAACTGATGTATAAATGTATAGCTTAACTGTTCCTTTATTTTTTTTCAGGTGACTGAGCTAAAAGAAAACCAGTTTGTCACCATCAAAGTGATCAACATAACATTTGAATACCTTTTAAGTTTTTTATGTATATGTTTGACTTTTGGTAGTATTTCGGCAGTTTCTTCAGTAAATGAGACACATCAATGTTGAAAATGACAATTTTGATAGAGGACAATTATAAGACTACCAACTTTATTGTTTATGGTTGGGGCCTGTTATCTATTTCTCGCATGAATAGATAATTCTCGTATCACACTGTCCGGAGTGTGATACGAAAAAGTGATACGAAAAATTCGTTAATTTGATTGGCCAACGAAACCTCCTGAAACGATATTGCGGCATTTTCATTGGCTATTCTTTAGGTCATTGTTGACAGTTAAAGGTCACAATGATGTACATTTCCTCCATTGCAACGGAGATAAGCGATTTCTTCAATAATATAGAAAATACGCACACTTTTCACCTTATTATATATTCTTATTCAAATATTATTACATTCTGAAGCGTACAAAATGTTTAAAAAAGTCTTATGTTGAAGATTGACGACGAACAGGACATATGACGTCACAATGCAGTTATGTTCAAGCGACTGGGTCGACGTTTCGCGGATTTTTTTTTATTAAGCACAAAAAGCATGTTTACCATAAGAGAAATAGGTTTCACAACTCGGGAGAATTAGATATCGTTTGATATCAACTCTCTTTATTTAATTTAAATAGTAATAACAAACTCGCCACAGGCTCGTTTATTATTATATTGAAATTAAATAACTCGAGTTGATATCAAGCGATATCTAATTCTCACTCGTTATGAAACCTATAATTATCTTTTAAAATACTACTGGATGTCTAAAAGAAAATTTCAATTTCTTCTGAAACTTTTTAGATATTTATTATGTTTCATGTGTTTATAGTAGTGTTGTCAACGGTTAACCGGTTAATCGGTCGAACGACCGAATACCGAATACCAAAAACGCTAACCGGTTAATCGGACATTTTTCATTTTTTTGTAATTTGATATAAATCTGTATTGAAATCATACAAAATTGTCGTCGTGATAATTAATTTTACAGATCAATTGTCCAATATATTGATTGCTATTATTGTTAATCCTAAAAAAAAAAAATTGATTAGAGGTCGGGGCAGATTCTTAAAGAAACATAATTAGTTAACATGTTTTTCTAACAGAAACTTTAAATCGGTAATGAGATTAAATTTTACTAATTACTTCATTATTTCGTTTTGATCTAATATGCAACCTTCGTAGTGCAAGGTTTAGTCTTACTTTAAATTAAAAAATATAAAATGCAAACCAATGTGAATGTACTCAATGTGTACGTGATAGTAGGGGTAACATGATTAAAGAAAATAGCTAACGCAGTATAGAAACAGGTCGTACGATGACCTATAGTTGTTAATTTCTGTGTCATTATGGTCTCTTGTGAAGAACTGTCCTATTCAAGCATACCACATCTTTTTTTTTTTTATAATTAATCATTTCAAATTGAAACACACCAGAAACACAGAAAAGGAAAGAATAATCGGTTTCAGACATACGACATACGACATATTCAATATCGAGATTAAGATTTTTTTTCAATCTGAAGTTGGTACAAACGCTTTAGTTGATACGGTGTATTTGATTATTAAAAGTCAAACTTCACCAGAAATCCTCATGTACAAGCCTCATAATGCTAAAGGAATAACTTCAATTCTAAAAGCGTATTTATGTCTTGGATGAAAGGCTGTCAAATTGACCCTCATACTACATCTTATATCTATGTGTAGGGCTGACCTGATAAGGCGTTTAAGCACCAACTTAAACTACCGGTTAACCGGTTAATCGGTCGAAAGATTATCCGAGTGACCGGTAAGGCAAAAGTGTACGATTTGACAACACTAGTTTATAGGCAAATATTTATATATGTCATTTATGTTAAGCAAGGGTTAATTTCATGTATATGAATTAAAAAAAAAGATGTTTATGTGTTGAACTTGATTAAAAAAATTCCAAATTATTACAGAGTAACAGAAAATGGGATCAGTGTATATTAAAACAAATCTGTTAAAAGGAAAAAAAAAGTCAAAAGTTGTATTTTTCAAAATATTTGTGTTAATATTTCTGTGCTATTTAGAAATATGTGCACCAAAAAAAATAATATATAAGTATCATTGTGGTATGCCCTTGTTTATTTTTTGTTTTGTGCAGTACATGCATTTGAATCCTGTTCAAAATCCATCGATTGAATAAACATGATAAACTAATTGTTATGTTAACACTGTAGCTAAGTATATGTCACATTAAATCAGGCCAAGAAGAATTATCTGTTGTCTTATTCTGACTTCTATACAAACTAAGTGATGAAGATAAACAATGCTTCTATTTCCAAAGGTTGTGAAGAAACTGCTATGAAAACACAATAAAATCAGAAGATGTAGTATAATTGTAATGAGACTACTCTCCATTAAGAGACCATACAATGTAAAAGTTTATAGTAATAGGTACAGCCTTTAATAAAGAAATAATCACTCTGCATATCATATTTGATTTTGCAAAAACCAAGAGCATGCTTATTTTATCACTATCAAGTATATAAGTGCATATACAAATGTATTAATCTTGTGTCCGTCATCTTACTAAAGCTGACTTGGAAAAATGATTTTAAATCCCCGGACACCCCGGTTACCGGACATTAACTTTAGTTTTAATGAATGGATTTCTATGACATTTAGTAAGAAGGTTCAATACCCCCAAAAAGAAGGTTGGGATAAATTTGGGGATGATGGTCCATGGAACACTACACATTATCTTGAGGTGCTGTACACATGTGCCAAATATCAAAAGATTTTGTCACAGGGCAAACAAATCATGCTCCCTTCACACAAGTGTAAACAAAAATCATCTTTATACTTTGAAGTCAAAAGTCAAAGTACAGCCAAAAATTGTATTGTAGGTATTTGTGGCATTGACTTATGATCTACATGCCAATTCAATGAAAATGTTCTTGCATTTTCCAACTAAGTACTTTCATGGTGAAAATTTGTACAAAAAAGGACAAGAAATGTATAGTGTACATTTTATGGTTGCTATGGCAACCAAATGAACAAAGTGGTGATGAGACTGCAACTTTTTTTCTTTAATTTTTTCATCAAAAACTATCACTTAAACATGATAAATACAATAAAGCATCTTCGCTAGCCAAGGGTTACGATCCACTCCCGCTCTCTTCACCCTTGGCGGATTGAGCCAACATTTGTGATAACAATGTTGCGCCATCTATTGGAAGATAAAAATCACGCCAATTCCGAATACATTAGTCTTGACCAATGGTAGCACTTGAACTCTTCAATTTGGAGGTAAAAACACGATAGCGTCTAGATTCTACACGCTTGGTAAAGCCGGAAATAAAAGCTATATGTCAACATTCATGCATTTGTGCATGAAACATACACAGGAAATTCTATTTGTTGATTAAAACATTCAAGTTTTCACTAAATATAGTCGTATGTTTAGGGATGTAAAGGCTTGTTGCACAAAAAACACGTGGCAATTGTTTACAAACACTTTCTACATTTACACGTGATCATGTTATAGGAGCATTTTGATTGGATGCAGCGAGTTTTGACTGCAACCAATAAAAATCCTTACCTTGTGTCTCCGAAATTTTATCTCAATCCGCCAAGGGTGAAGAGAGCGGGAGTGGATTGTAACCCTTGGCTAGCGAAGATGACAATAAAGATGCAAAAGTTTATGGTATTTTGCAACTTAATCGATGTAATACCATTTTGGTTTGCCAAAGCATAATTTTCTCTATTTGTGCATTTTTTTATCTTATTTTTTTTAAATAAAAAGATACCAAAAGTTTTATTTCCATTATGTTTTAAACCAACATAGAACTAGACTTCCATACAGGTAGTTTAGTCATAAGTGTTGTTTTTCTCCGATAATGGATCATCGAAAAGGGTAAGAAACTGGCTTTTTCCCTATACATTTCAATGAAAAATAGCAGTTTGAGCCCTTATATTGAATTTCAATAAAAAAATGTCAAATTCACAAATTTAAAAAAAAATATTATATTTTCCCAGTCAGTATGTTGTACTTGAAAGGGTAAAATATATGTTTGACCAAATTAATTTTTTTTTAGTTGAACAGTCCTGCCTGGTGCTCTCTGACATTGCCTCTTAAGAACAGTGCACGACAATATCACGAATATCTATCATGTATATGGACACTTTGCTGATGTAATCCAAAACAGAAATCAAAAACAGATCAGTTGAGATGGGGTCTGGAGGTAGCATGTCAATATCAGCTAGCAGTCCTTTGTTAGTTTATGTATCATTATACTTTTGTTTAGTTTCTTTTCTTACCTATTCTAACATTGAACTTGAAAATAGTATGCTCTGATTGTTATTATGCGTGTTGCTGTTTGTTTGCTTTTTTAAAATTGGCTAGAGGTACAAATTGATAGGGGCAGGTTTCAGATATAAATAAATTTTAAAAAAGTATGTTTAACCCCGACGCATGTTTGCGCCTGTTCCAAAGCAGCATCTGTTTCTATGATTTTTAATTTAAGTTTCTTTTATATATTTCTATAAATTTTGATCCTCAATGCTCTTCAACTTCGTATTTTATTTGGCCTTTTAAACTTTTTAGAATTCGAGCGTCACTGATGAGTCTTTTGTAGACGAAACGGGCGTCTGGCGTATATACAAAATTTAGTACTGGTATCTATGATGAGTTTATTTTCTGTGTTAAGTATGACTTCCTTTTTCACTGAACTAGTAAACATTTTTTGTCAAGAGGGCCAGCTTATACACACTTCTGGATGCGATATTTTCTCGCTGTATTGAAGACAGTTTAATTTGACTTCCATTCTCAATTTTATTGCATGTTTTAGAGTAATTAAGATTACAGCACAACGGTGACTACTGTCCTCCTAGTTTTGACATGGATTACATACTACATGTATTATGTCTGTGTTCTTTAGTATAATTAAATGTTGTGAAACTGTCTTATACATGATACGTTTTTGTTAGCTATGCAATCATGGTCAATCCACCATTTTAAGAAAATTCCTGTACTAAGCAGGAATATGACATTGTTATCAGGGTATAGATTAACATTAGGTGTGTTCTATAGAATGCTGTGCGTCTAGTTTTCTTGTTGCTTTCTTTTTTATGACTGACGGGCAACATCTTCACAATTTTAGTGTAAAAATATTTAAAAAAAAAATCCTAAAACAACCAAAAACCTAATCTGTCCTTAAATAAAAGAAACATATAAGTTTGTCAGGAATATGTTTATTTGACAAATGTACAGTTCTAAAGCATTTCATATCAGGTCGTCTTCGTGTTACCTACAACGATAATAACGATTCAAAGATATTCTCGATTATATTTATAGTATTAATTATGTCTATCAAAACCTTACATTGGCATGACAAGAAAGGTTTATCTATAACTGTGACACAAGAAATGTTGTTGTTTTCAAAACTGTAGTTGATGAAAATTTGGATCCTTAGTTGTCAGTAGCAAGGTGTGGTTTATTTATATATGTTTGAATGCATGTCGTTGTGCGTGTGTTTCCTTAACGTTTCTTTTTTTCATAAACTTTCATAAACATAAGAAAGCATACAATTTCAAATGATATCATATGTAATCAAGATCTAATATAACTGGCTATGTATCGATACAGTATTTTGTATTAAACATGCAACGATAAATATTACTTGTTCCGTTGCAGTAAGATTTGACAACTCAATCAGCATCATACTGTACTTCACTAATCCCGCTGCAAATGTCTGCACCTGTCCTAAGTCAGGAATCTGATGTACAGTAGTTGTCGTTTAGTTATGTAATTTATACGTATTTCTCGTTTCTCGTCATTTTTTTTTATAGATTAGACCTTCGGGTTTTTTTTCCGTTTGAATGGTTTTACACTAGAAATTTAGGGGCCCGTTATAGGTTGTTGTTCGGTGTGAGTCAATGCTCCATGTTGAAGGCTGTACATTGACCTTTAATGGATTACTTTTTTTAAAATTGCTATTTGGATGAAGAGTTGTCGCATGGGCACTCACACCACATCTTCCTATATCTAAATAAATAATAATTTCTAATGCGCGACTTGACCAATAACTTATTTATTATTGAAGCGGTCGATGTGTATACACTGTTAATACAGAAAAGTTAATTAATAAGCAGAAACTTACCTTTTAGAATATCTAATAGTATCCGTTACCAGTTGATCCACCGACAACGCTGCTGCCTCCACTAACTACACTGACTGGTCCAGTAACAATACCACCGAATGGCCCTCCAATACCACCGATTGGCCCTCCAATACCACCGATTGGACCTAGAAGTCCACTACCACCTCCAACAAGACCACTAACACCACCGATAATACCTCCACCACCGATGATACCTCCACCACCAATAATACCAGCGCCTCCAAGGGAAGCACCGTAATTTTGGCTGGTTACCCACCATGGCAACAAGGAACAACAAGTATTCAAACCTCCAGGAAGGAGAGGTGCCAAGTTACAGTTCTTGTTGAGTTTGATCTGTCCTGGAGCACATTTCAAACTGCATGTGCACCATGGTTGACCTCCACCAACAAGTCCTGTAAAGATATTAAAAGAAAGAAATTACAAAATGTCATAATGTCATATATTAAACATCGTCCAATTCGTTGATGACGTGCATACTAACACTAGTAAATGATATACTTCCAAAGCGATTTTCTTTATTTACCAAACAAGTAAATGCTCATAAGAGCTGTATGATAAATCAGGAAGTTAAATGCAGCGCCAAATGTACATGTATTTATTGTTGATTGAGTTAGAGCATTGATTCTTTATAATGACAGATGTTATCAACATGAAATACATGTATTGTTTTGAGTTGTGTAAACAATGAATCAATTAATATAGGTTCACCAGGTTTGCACCTATTACAGAGTTCATAGCGTATACTGTGGTTTTATGCTCAATTTCGTTTTATTGATTATACATTAGAAAAATACAATGTGGCATGATTGCCATGACAAATACATAATCAACTATATGGCACCGCACGGCTACAACAATTATCACTGGGATAAAGCTGATGACCGTAACTGCATTCACGGTCATCCCAAGATGTCAAATGAAAAACTAGGTCAGTTTCTGTATTGTCTGTTAAAGTGTTTATATATCCTTTTCTTTATAAAGCAAACATTGATGCGATGTAAATTAATAAAAGATTCACAGGAAATTACAAATAACTACTCAGAAATGTACATAAAACGGGAAATTCTATTTGAAAAAATCATTAAGATGACCGTAAATCATTATCAAAATATTTTCAAGATGACCGTAACATATAACAAGGATGACCGTGATTGGTTAACAGATGACCGCAACTTGTAAAGGATGACTGTAATTTGTAAAGGCTGAGTGTAATGTATAATAGATGACCGTTACTTTTAAAAGATTTCCGTCAATATTGTAAGAGATATCAGTATTTGTAATAGCTTTTTGTTTACTTTGTTTCAATAAGGGATCGATTAGTGGATATAAATATGTTCCATACATTTGTTTTTAACTATTTGCCGTATTTTGGGTTCATGACTATTCTAGTAAATTGCATATTTATCGTAAACAATGAAATATTTATTGAGATCGATGTTAATATTCTAATACAAATTGACAGCGATACGACGAAAAATTTAAGAACCATGAACGTGTCTCCAGTACTATGTATAATGGCATTAACAGGAATCCCAGACATAAACAAAAATCGTTTGTTGTTTATGTGCATGTCTTGTTGCAAATTCATTTAAAAAATTAAGACCTTTACCGTAAAGAAGATATTGCTTGTTAACTATGTATTTGAAGCACGTCTTATTGTCTTCTACCTATAGAGTAATACTCTCCTATAATTACGTTTATACCAACACAATTAATCATTTACGGATATTTTTCTCTAAGATTTGACGGTCATCATCTAAAGGTTACGGTCATCATTTACACATAAAGGTCATCTTAAAACCAATTACAGTCACCCTTGTTATGAATTGTTGATTCTGTTACGGTCATCTCGATTGTAATTTACGGTCATCTGAGCGATTTGTTCAATTCGCAATTCCTGTTTCATGCACATTTCTTGGTAGTAAATAATGAATTCCGTGTGAATCTTTTATGAATTTACATCGTATCAATGTATGATTTGTGAACAACATGATTTAGAAACACGTTAACATACAATACAAATACTAACCTAATATTTCTTTCGACATCTTGGGATGACCGTGAATGCAGTTACGGTCATCAGCTTTACTCCAAGGAATTATGGCAAAAAGTAAATTATTACACAAACGTTGAATGCAATGTCAAAACAAATGTGCATGCATATACCAAATATTTAAATTATTTTTATTAAACTATTGTTAGGAGCCATTTTATAACGGGTTGTGGATTTTTTCCTTTCCATAATATAAATGGTCATTTATAACATACCTGTATGTATTCCTCCAACCAATCCTCCTAATCCACCTAATCCTCCTAATCCTCCTAATCCACCATTGTTAAGCAGAAGTCCACTACCACTGACAATTCCACCAGCCCCACCAATAATTCCACCGCCGCCAATGAGTGGACCACCAGAAACAACTCCACCACTAACAAGTCCTCCTAATAATGGACCTCCTTTGCCATATGCCGAAACAGAGGCAACAAGAGAAACTAGAAGTAGAGTCAACATTATGATGGGTTACTTTGATCTGTAGAAGATGTGAAATATACTCAGATATGAATGTTCTTTTATACTATGATTATTGTAAGACACGTGATGCATTACTTAAAAAAACAGTGGTTTGATAAATTATGAAAAAGGAGAATTATAAAATTGCGGTTTTAAATGGTGCAATTCATGCATATGTTGATTAGGTATGTGTTTTTGTGGACACAGTCCTGTACATAGCATGCAGCTATCACGAACATAAAATATGATACTTTCAGAAAGAAAAAAGAAGTTAGCTGATGTCAGCCAGTTGTAAATGAGAAAAGTATAAATCTATCAACATTAATTATTGCATCATCTTATAGTGCATTATAAAGGAATGTAAACGGTTTCATTGGTGTAATAAGTTCACAGAACAGATTAATGCAAAGATACAATATCTTTATTTCTTGTTAAGACGGGCATGAAGAATGAAATATAAATGTAGAAATTATATCGTCTTCAATGAAAAGAGAATATTATACAAAGAACAAGTGTTTCTTCACAATACTTGATAAATAGTAGCCTAAGAAAGAACTGTCAACTACTTTGTCAGAAAGTATACCAATAGCATTGATTGTTAAAAAAAGAATACTGTTTCATGAGGCTAATGTTTTACTTATCCATAATATTTAAGTGTGCTCTATAATTTGTTTAGTTTTAATGTTTTCAAAAGTAGTAGGTTCAGTGAGACCCCTTTTGTCCCTAACAAAGAGCAGTTTTACAAAATTATTAAAATGTATACTTTTATTTATTTAGAGGACCGTAAAATGCATCTGCTTAATAAATATGTGATGTGTTTGACAATACAATGCACATATATCGGGAAGTAGCATCATCAAGTCATGCTAACTTACCGAAATCTTCACAATGTTAGCATTTTAGATATATTTTAGACGGTTTCCGTCTTAAACGAAAATGGCTGCATTCCTGTTCAATCTTTACATTGAATTGTAATTTGTCTTTGATGAGATTACATAACATATATTAAGGTTGGGGATGAACACGGATGCGGCCACTTTCATTTTTGACAAAAATCGTTTGAAAGGTGACAATTTTTGTCATATTTGATAGATTTTTCAAATTTAAGCTAGAATCGGGGCGTTTTGAATGATAAACTCAGTTAAAATCTGTTACATATACGTATTGAATCAACTAAACTAGATATTCAAGTGTTTAAAAAATTGTCAAAAACCTTCCGTCAGATAAACTTGAAATTTGAGGCTAAAATCGGCCTCTTCCGGACCTTATCCTTTAACGAGTGCCATATAGAGACCAGGATATGTTACCCAGCAGGGCACCGTATATAAGCCCCAATTTGTTTGTTCGTGTTTCTCTTTAATTATCTATGTTTATTGTGAACTTTTGTTAGTCTGTTGGTCCTTATCTGTTTATTTTAACTTATGACTTGCAATGTCAAGCTTGCATGGTGTGTCGCTCTTTTACAACACATAAATTTCCAATTCCCTTAAACAAAGTATGCATAAGAAAGTCTCGACCATATTATTCAGTGACTATCTTCTATTACTGAGCTCTTATCTTAGTATTGATGCTTCCTTGATGACAACATCTTATTTGAACTACAGTGATTTTATATATAACAATTTATAGGGACATCAGTCAATTCGACTTTGAGCTTCCCCGCTTTAATAAAATAATGCATTATTTTAACTATTCAGATTCTATTATAATTGGTATAATTGATTTAAATAAAAATGAACAGTTCAGTTTATATAAAAGGCCAATATTTGGAATGTTTAGTAATATTAATTTAAAAATTTCCTTGTTTTAATTTAAAGAAAAACAATGATTATTTTTTCAACATTTAAATTTTTCTGTAGCACGGTATGATATTGTGCTGATTATTATATGGGGTATAAAAAGTACTGATATATTTTGCTATGAAAATACTACTGATATATTATGCGACTATAAGAAATATAAAGTGCAGACATGATCAGTTTTGGTTGACAAATGGTTAATGAGGAGAAATATTTTTTTTTTATTATTCAATATTTTGAATAAAAAGAGGAGAAGCTGGCATTTTTAATTGATGCCGAAAAATATATACTTCATATACATTGTGTTCCAATACTGCTGTCATTTGTATTAAACAATCACACCTCACAGAAAAATAATACTGATTTACTACGCCACTATAACATTTGCATAATGAAGTGCAAATATTTTTTTTAGTTTTGGCTGATGCGGTAAAAACATTTTGTTATACATGTCAGTCTGAGGTATCGAAACTACTGATATTTTTTATGGTTGAATAATTTGAATATAAGGAGTACATGCTTGCACTCCAAATTGATGTGGACAAATTGTTTTAGTCATTGTGTTTAACTATTGCTATCATATTTATAATACAATCAATCATGACATTGAATTATTTCAGATTTACTATGCGACTTTAAAATTTACATAATAAATTGCAAATATTTTCAGTTTTGGTTGATGCGGTCAAATAATTTGGTCAAACTAGTCCGTCTAAAGTATTGAAAATACTGTTATTTTTTTACGATATTTTGAATAAAAAGAGGACATGCTGGCACTCTAATTTGATGTTGACAACATTATGTAGTCATTGTGTTCCAATATTGCTGACATCGTTATTATCTGAAATCCATTAATAGACGAAGTGTGCAAACTGTACCAAATAGTCAGGCGATCATGATTTTCCTTCTTTCAGTTGAAAGCCCCATTGATGGTTTTACATAATCAATCCTGGCACAGAAATATTACCGATTTACTATGATGCACGATAGATTAGCATTATAAACTGCAAATATGGTCATTTTTGGTTGAGTCGCTCAAAAGTTTTTGTTATATTTTTGTCAGTTTGAGATGTGAAAACTGCTGGATTTTGGTAAAGGTCTAATTAATTGGATGAATTTAAGACAAGCTTGTCTGTTTTTTTGTGCAGAAAAAAAAATATTTTTATGATTATTTTTTAATTATTTAAAGCTGTAATATCTTCAACTGTATTCGTCAATATGCCATTCGAACAATGTTGATGAACCTTATCATTAGATATGTAAGGTCAATATTTTCTGTCTGCGTTAACACGCGTGTACAACACACAATACAAGTGCTTTTACGAAAATATAAGATGCGCCCTATTTCACGTTAATAATAAAAAGATGATGTGTATTGATTGCCAATGAGACAAATGTCCTCAATATATACCACATGACACAGAAATTAACAACTCTAGGTCACCGTACGGCTTTCAACAATGAGCATATCCCATACCGAATATTCAACTATAAAAGGCCCTGAAATGACAATGTAAAACAATTAACGCGAAAGTAAACGTGCGTTTACTCTTTACAAAATTAGAAGACGAGCCATTCTCATGTTAACGTAAAGGTAAACGCGGAAGTAAAACGTTTACTTTTATTGTCTACTGAAATTACGGTGTTTACGCACAGAAAATGCACGCGAGATTGGTCTACATCAAACTGTAAATCTTGTATATATGACGCGTCTAACGTATTAAACTAAACCATGTTACCTTTGATATCTTGTATTATGATACACTGCATAGAAATGTCGCCAAAGAGCACGTTTACTTATCATATTTCAGCTATTACAGAGTTACTGAAGCAAAATTCTTGCGAGATATATGTATGTTGTCAAAAAAGCCAGCACATATCAACTACTAGGTAAATCTGTGCCTTTGTTCTGTTCGCGATTACATCAGCAAAGTGTACGTTATTATGAAACATATCCGTGATAACGACATGAACTGTACTATAGTGTTAAAAAATATGTATCATTTAATGTTTGCGGTTAGTCAGTGTTAACCATATTTATTAAAAATTGTCACCATACATCAATTTCGCAATGAGTTTTTACGATCTGATGACCAGCCATCGACATCAATAGCTTATTAAAGACATGAATTAAACACATTAAACAATCATGTTAAGGGACCTCGCGGGTATAAATCTTTTTTTTTAATATTAGATTTCGCTATTTTTTTTCTATTAACAAACTTCTTATGTTGTACTGTAATACCACTGTCCCAAGATAGGGGAGGATTAGGATTCCGATGACATATTTAACCCGGCCACATTATGTATGTATGTGCCTGTCCCAAGTCAGAAGCCAGTAGTTGTTGTCGTTTGTTTATGTGTATTCGTCCATTTTTTGTACATAAATAAGGCAGTTAGATTTCTTGTTTCAATTGTTTTACATTGTCACATCGGGTCTCTTCTGGAGAGTTGTCTCATTGGCAATCATACAACATATGCTTTTTATATACATATCTTATACTAGATAGAAAAAAATAGAATAAAAATATAGGGTCATTTTAGCTCACAATCCGCCTTCAAAAGAAGCAAGTATTTTCATTAGGTTACTTTTTTTTCAATGTCGAACTAAAACATGTTAAAGGAGAAAAACGGTAATATCGAAATAAAAAAAGAACTTAAATACAGATATCGCTTAAATTTGACAGTAGTCATTTTTTGAATACAGCTTTTTTGAAAAACATAATAAACAGTATAGGTCACAGATCGCGAGTAGTCCAAAAAAAAATTCAATTATAATAAATTAAAAAATGGCATTTTTCACCAAAGGGAGATAATTTGTAGCTTTTTCAATGATATAAAAATCTTAAACGTCATCTGGGGCCAAAACAAATTGATTTGTTTGGTTGAATTGTGTACCATTATCATTAAGTAAAATGTGATGTAAGAAATGTTTGTTTTCAGAGTCCATATAATCAGGTAAGTACTAGAGATAGTTGTATCGTTACCAATGAACAGCAAAGACAGTGGTTGGTCAAGAGACTAAAATATAGAATTCCACAGCTAATCAACTGGAAAAAGAATAACGGGTTACGGGTTACTGGTTGATACAAGTGGGGACTAGAAATGTATAAAGTCTTACCAAAACAAACCAAAATTGGACATTTTTGTTCGAATGGATCTCAGCTATTTGATCATCTATTTAGGTTGCTATACAACTGGTAATACTACATATTCCTTATTTAAACAAAATTAAAAAAAAACGAAGAAAAATTACCGTCATTTTACTGGATAACAAAACTTCACAAACTCGATATAAGGAACGAAACATTGCTGGATCATCAAAATGTACTAACCACAATTCTTTCGACAGTAAAAGATGGCCTTCAAATATTCTGATGAGATATATTCTGTAAGTGGTGTAAACCAGATATAATTTAAGATCACAATATCTTAAATTTTATAGAAACATTAAGACTTTTAATTTTCTTATGCTTAACACTTGTTTTACCCATGTTTAGTTGATAGATCGACTTCAATATCTCACCATACAGAGCTCTTTCTATAAAAGTTGGAATCTTAATTTGTGAAGAATCACACTGAATATACCAGAAAAAAGCTTGACATTTTAATTGACAGTATATTTGTTGACTTGAAGGCTTGCTATTTCACCAGACAATCAATGTTCCAATAGGTACTAATTGTACACCGCTACTGGCATTTTTGTGTTTGTATTCGTATGAAGCATAAAACGTACATATGTTTCTCAAAGACAAAAAGGAAAAGCACCTTGTGAATTTTTTTTAAAAAATCTTTCAGATATATTGATGATGTTATATCACTGAAAAAAAAACATATTTCAGCCAATACTTACATCTAATAAATCTCTTGTTTACATATCTGAGATGATGCGTTATGTTCAAGCCGTTCACACAATACAGACTTTACATACAGGAGTGTGCTACTTACGTAGGAAGAGGAAAGATTAAAAATAAATTTCTTTACATTTAAGAAATAATTCATGGGGGCTTGAATATATCGTGATTTTACCACGGGTTGGCCACTTATGACAAATATTTTACCCTGAGCGATAGAGAGGGGTAAAATATCGGCATAAAGGGACAACCCGTGGTAAAATCTAGATATATTCAAGCCCCCATGAATTATTTCGATTCTAATAAGACAAATACGGCAATTCTTTTGGATCGAAGCGCTCTAGGTGGAGGCAAATATTTGCCATTCCCATAAATAAACGCACTATTAAATTGGCGTAAAAGAACGGAGCAAACTGAATTAGTGACATGCTTAAACTATTTCAAATAACGCATATAAATAGTTTTGAATTATTTTAAATGATAATTTACTTATATGTCTTAAATGTTTAAACAAATATGGCTTATAACACATTTTAGCATCGTTTGTTTACGTTGCCATGTTGTGATGATTTTCGGTTTTTCAAGCGTGTATTTTCCCGTAAAATGCTCATATTCTAACGTCATCGTATTATGACGTCGCGAAACTAATTTATAAAAAAGCATATGACGTGGGAGTACGATCGCAACAGCCCATGCAATATATTCAAATTTTACCACGGGTGTGTACTCAAAGCGTTTGAAGGACGTCATGTTAAAATTTAGATTAACTAAGGAGATTTTACCATGTCTTCTATTTTGATTTATCAATTACGTCGTCTTATCTTTTAAGTACCGAACAAGATTTTTTCCCGATTATGACTAAATTACTAATTGTGAAATCGCATTGTTAACAGACACGTAACGGTATTTGTTAATCCAACATTGATGCATGTTATGAAGTAGTCTTTGTAATTCTGATCGGATATTTTTAAATGCTTATCGCTTATAGTTTTAATTTCATCGCCAAGTATGATATTACCTGTGATGTCACTTTTCTGGCGTTAAAACAGTCTCGTGACGGCGTTTGTAATTTTGTTGCACTGTGTTTGTATGCTTTTCTAGGTTTTGTAACGTGTTCGTTGTTACTCTGTGATCAGGATGTTTCAATATACTAACGTATTTTCGAGCTGAACACCAAAACAAAGTACTGAACCAGTCTATGTTTTATATGTACCTTATCATGAATGAATTCGTGACGTATTACACAGAACACAACATTCGAACTTTTTACGTATAACCACATGCATTTAAGTATATTGACATTTATTGATTGCATTAATAAATAAACCCTTGTGAGTTTCATATCTTGTTTTTGTGTATTATTCATTACATGCTCGGATCACAACATTGGCGTCGGACGAATCTGTTGATTTTGAAACTACCGCCCTGCACGGTACGTTTCACACCATTTGCTTTTCATTACTGCAAATTATAGCCTCTGCTATATCTTAAACATAATCCTTCATCAATTTGGGAAAGTGTAAGTACTTTTCAGGCAGTACTACAAATCAGATTCACTGTATGAAATTGAATGATTGTCTAGTTTCTCATTTTAATGAGTCGCCATTTTGAATAGCCAGACATCGTGGTTGATTACGAACACCGATCTTTGTGGCAAAGTACATTAGTGTATTCCTCCCGACACAGTATACTATCAGTTTAAATTAACAACTATTTAAAACCAAAAAAAATATAATACTTATTGATGCCACTTTGGATCAACTTTAATCAGTTGAGGGTGTATACAATGAAATGTCGATACAGATACTTAAGGTTAAAGATTCCTCTCATTGCATAGACCTAAATACAGTTTTAAACATTACTGGTGTGCCAAAATCAATTTTAAAGAAATATTTTGTTGAACCTGGTATGTTATTCTTTTACCAGAAACTACATAATGATCTAGTGAGTTTCAAGCAGGTATTCAAACATGACATATCCAGTGTAACTTCAGGACTTTAAGAGGGAGATACAAAAAATGTCAGAAGTTATCAGAAAGAATGAATTGACTACGGACTTATGTATTCGACTAACTTAAAAAGAGCGAACCCAGTTAGTAAGGTCAACCACCTAGTTCAAAAATCAGTTATCATTATTGAAGAACGAACATCCTGAACAACAAGTGCAGGAGAACAAGACACTGTGATAAAACATGATTACCAGCAGACTAAGGACCAACAAGGAATTCAATCTAATTTATTAGGCAATCCAGCCAAGTTAACATCATATCAGGCAAAGTGTCAACTATTAGTAAACCTACTGGACTCTCAAAGTCGAATGAGTTATACTTCATGAACACATTCATCCAGGAAAACTTGTGTGCCTCAGCAGAAACCACTCTCAATACTGCACCTGAAGTAACATAACAAAAACATGAGAAACCCAAGACTGACGTTTCTGTTGGTCAGGGGGGCTGGGCCCCACCTATGGATACTCCTTTATCTATTGGACAAGCTCAGTCTGATATCAAGGTACAGTTGAATGCAACACTCACCAATAAAGAATAATTGGATAGAATGTTTTCAATTGAACAGGGACCTTTGGATCCACCAGGATCCTTACATTGTGAAACTAATTAGATATCTAGAACCCATGAAACAAAATCAAATTATTTTGTCTGACAGGGTCACACTGGACTAGGGACTTTGGCTTCATTATCAGATTATGACCCTATCTTTTTTGAAAATTGTCCTGCACCCACATTGTCACTACAAAGACCTTGTAGTATCTTGCTTCCGAGAGTCAAGCATATTATTGGATCAGCTGTATCGACATCCCCAGCTTTCTACTCAGGATCAATAAAGGACACTCTAAACAGAACTGCAATATCATTTCAGCTGACTACTCCAGTTGTAATGTCCATTCTGTGACAACACTTCACGTGAGACAATCCGTGAAACTACATCTGACAGGCACAAGTGAAAACACTGCCAAAGGAAAGTCTCATCATCAAGTGAGGAGTCTTTTGACCGAGACTTATCCCAACTGAAAGAGTCTTATGTAAGGAGAAGGAGTAGGAGTCCTCAACCGCTAATCTTGGCCGTTTCTTGCAATATACCTTTGGAATACTTCCTCCGTGAACGCCAGAGTAAAAGGCCCGGTTAATCGTAGAGATAAATCACAGAACTATACATAGATCATTAAAATGCACTAAGTTTTCATTAGCGTACCAGAAAGCCAGGTATGGAGTCAATAGAACCACTGCTGGCGGTCCTCAGTCATATTCGCAACTGCAAGCTCTATTTCCGTACGTGAACGACTCTAATTATTGTCCACAGAGGCCAAGGGCTTCGCAAAACAGTAAGACGACTGAAAAAGTAGTAAACGTTTTACAATTCAATATCAAAGACTTAATATCTAAAGTTAATCAGTTATTAAAAGATGACAGTTGTAACCGACCATCGAGAAAATTAGTCCCCGTCAATGCGCCCTTTGAGCAATTATGTCAGATCACCAACTCCACCATTATCACATTTGAAATTCCGGAGTCCTCAAAACACCCACTTCTCGTCACCACAAGGAGGTAAAGAAAAGGACAACATGCCATTCAAAAGGACAAAATAACTTGCTTTTCAGAGGAACTTGTCCTCGAACTCCTCAAAAGACCTGTCTTTAAACAGGTCAGGATCAGACCACAAGGCTCACGTCTGATCCAAGACGAAGAGAAACTTGATGAGCTTGTTGTTAGAAATATTAATAGAAATTTATATATATCTGCAGCTGTAAATTCCATACTAGTCAGGGCTACCTTTGACACTGCTGCTACTTATAATTTAGTCAGGGCTACCATTGACACTGCCGCTACTTATACTTTAGTCAGGGCTAACATTGACACTGCTGCTACTTTTACTTTAGTCAGGGCTACCACTGACACTGCTGATACTTAAACTTTAGTCAGGGCTACCATTGACACTGCTTCTACTTATACTTTAGTCAGGGCTACCATTGACACTGCTGCTACTTATACTAGTCAGGGCTACCATTGACACTGCTGCTGCTTATACTTTAGTCAGGGCTAACATTGACACTGCTGCTACTTATGGTCCAAGGACACAATTATCGTCCTTTGGTTTTCGTTGTCTACGAATATAGTCCATAGTGTAAACAGTGTATAACTTGCATGTTTTATTTGATACACTTTCCCTATTTATTTCTTGATATTAAATGCATGACATATTAAGTAGGGGGATGTAATTACATGTCAAAAAAGGTTTGGTGCTGGTTCTTTATGTGAAGTAGTGAATTGGTCCAGTTCTAAAAGGTCAAAATTTATCACGTCTGAAGCTGTCAAACTGAATTTTACACCCTCTTAACACATAATTGTCAATATTTTGAGTTAGAGCTGGTAGAAGTTTCTATAATTTTGATATTATTTGTCTCACTGGCAGTACACTACACTGTAAAAAAAAATTTGAGAAAGAGCAGGTGCGATTTTTTTACTTTGAATTTATTGTCTAAAGAAATGTACTACCAAATAACTGTGTTATCGGGCCTAAGAGGTGGATTCCTGAAATCTAGATTCTGTACTTCGGCAACTTTCCTGAATGATTTGCTGGTTTCAATTTGTCAAACTCAATCAATGTAAAGGATTTACATCTTTGGTACACAGAAATTCTGTTAAAATGTGCCATTTTGGCATTCTACGGCTATAATAAGCATTCTAAAGCAGTTTACATTTTATGCCTAAGAGGCATGCTGACATTCTATCTGCCAGTTTTTTTGTTCCTGATATTTGTGTTTCTATGCTCAAATCAAATTTAGTTAACCATTTGTGAACTCTGAATATTGAAAAAAGTAGATTATCACAGAAAAAAAGTGCAGCATATTTTATTTTCATGGCCCTGGTTAAACGGCCTAATTGATGTATGTAAAATGTGAAGCGCTTTGTACATCAAATCTGTAGTCCATCACAAATATTTCCCTAAATCTGTAAAAAAAACACTTCACTACATTCAGTTCACCTAACTCCTTTAAAGGCTACCATATTTTTTTCCTGTATGATAGTAGGTGGTCCAAATTGATGCCTATTGAGACTAAAACTAAATACAAGTTTTCCATTGAAAAGTGAAAAAACTGACCGTCAGACCATATTGTCTTTCAAAAAAATTAAATGCAAGAGTCCTTTTGCAATACGACTTCTTGTATCATAACACCTTAGCATAGAAATTAGCAAAAAGTAACACATTTTCACTTCTAATAGCTTCTGTGTGCATTTTTATATGTCAATATGGACTACCGCCTAAATTGACTCTGAATAATTCTCAGTACTACATGGCCCAAGACCATTTTATACCCATTTGGTATACTTTTTGTAACTTTTCTATACATTTAAAGTAAGTTTAATATATATGTAAGAATAATTTAGGCTTAAAAAACTTCAAAAACTTAAAATTGGCTAAGAAAAATGCATATTTATATAAGGCTTCCCTGAATTGGAAAATCTCTATTTTCAGGCATAGGCTCATATAAATTTGACTTTGGAATAATTACAGTACATCTGATAAATAAGATGAGTGTGCAGATGCTTTTAATACTTAATATATAATATTCAAGAGCATTTAAAAAGGCAATTTTTGCAAAATTTCAAATTTTTTAGCCAAAATCTTGACAAATGTAGACAAAAATAAACATCCAAATGTCAATACTAAAATGACCCTAGTTTCTCTTGTATATGACATTTGGCCATGAAACTTGGTTAACTGTTTCATTATAGCATAAGCTTAGGTTATGCAAAGTTTTATAAAGATTCTGTCCTATTTGGTCCAAGGACACAGTTATCGTCCTTTGGTTTTCGTTGTCTACGGATATAGTCCCTAGTGTAAACAGTGTATAACTTGCATGTTTTATTTGATACACTTTCCCTATTTATTTCTTGATATTAAATGCATGAAATTTGACTTCAACCAAGCATTGATAGCATTGATTTCTTTGCCAATTCTATAAGACCTTACCTCACTATGCATGTTTGTGCCTTATATTTGAATCAAGTGTAAATTGTCAAATATGAAAATTTAAATATTGTAGACAAACATTGAAAATAAGTCGTACAAATATCATGAATGAGTGAAACATTAGCTTCGTTGACCATTATTCTGTTTACAAATAGTGCTATTGGTGTATTGTCAGACTCAGCATTTTACATAACATTCTTAGTAAGTTAATTACAGAAACACTTGTTCTTTGTAAAATATTCCCTTTTTCAGTCAAGACTATATCATTTCTGCTTTTCAAATTCCTTCTTCTAACAAAACTAAAAGATTTTGTATGTAGTGATCAATCTGTTCTTTCAAATTAATAAACTGATGAAATGAAAAAACAATTCTTTCGTCTGAGATGCACTATGATATGATGCAATATTTAACATTAGTTAACTATGTTATTTTTTTTTCTAATAAGGTCATTTATAATGTTCGTGATAGTTGCATGATATGTATTGGATTTTGTCCTTAACCTTTTGACCTTTTCAATCTACAAATGCAAGAATTGCACTATTTAAAACCGCAATTTTATAAATCTAATTTTTCTTAATATGTCATACCACTGTTTTTTCAGCTATGTACCACGTGTTTGACTATCAGCAATGTATAAAAGGACATGCATATCTGAGTATACTTCACATCTTCTACAGATCAAAGTAACCCATCATAATGTTGACATTACTTCTAGTTTCTCTTGTCGCATCTGTTTCGGCATATGGCAAAGGAGGTCCATTATTAGGAGGACTTGTTAGTGGTGGAGTTGTTACTGGTGGTCCACTCCTTGGTGGCGGTGGAATTATTGGTGGATCTGCAGGAATTGTCAATGGTGGTGGACTTCTGCTTAACAATGGTGGATTAGGAGGACTAGGAGGACTAGGTGGATTAGGAGGATTGATCGGTGGATTAAACACAGGTATGTTATAAATAACCATTTATATTATCTATGAAAGAAAATCCACGACCGGTTATAAAATGATTCTCACAATAGCAAAATCAAAACCACTCATCTTTGCGTGTTTTATTTGATCTGACAATAAATGCATAATTTGAATTGCTTAATCCGTGCAGTGACCTAAAAAATTACTGATTGTTGTGTCATTAGTCCCTAGTAATTTTTCCAATTGACCATCACACTATACATTCTTTTCAGTATCTTATATTTTGATCAATGTCAACATTAAACGTAGATGAACGTTCCAGCTGTAGATAAAACCATAAAATACGCTACCAATTTTATGACATCTACAGGTTAAAACCTACTAGACTTTTATTCATCGACAGTTTCCATGTAGCTCAAAGTAATACATGTATTCCTTAGTGATAACATACGAAATCATAAAGAAACGATGTTCAAACTAGATCAGCGAAAAATGAATTTGACCAGTCATGTACGTTCCTTTACACATATGAGTGTGAATCATGAATTGAATCATATTTTTCTTATTTCCAGGACTTGTCGGTGGAGGTCAACCATGGTGCACATGCAGTTTGAAATGTGCACCAGGACAGATTAAACTCAACAAGAACTGTAACTTGACACCTCTCCTTCCTGGTAGTTTGAATACTTGTTGTTCCTTATTGCCATGGTGGGTAACCAACCAAAATTACGGTGCCTCCCTTGGAGGTGCTGGTATTATTGGTGCTGGAGATATTATTGGTGGTGGAGGTATCATCGGTGGTGTCAGTAGTCTTGTTGGAGGTGGTAGTGGACTTCTTGGTCCAATCGGTGGTATTGGAGGTCCAATTGGGGGTGTTGTTACAGGACAAGTCAGTGTAGTTAGTGGAGGCAGCAGTGTTGTCGGTGGATACGGATCAACTGGTAAAGGATACTATTAAATATGCAAAAGGTAAGTTTTCAATCCTCTAGTTTAGTGTGTAAAACATCCCTCATTCAATATGTTAATACGACATATGCACACCGACCGCTTCAATTAGATATAAACGCTTGTATAGCTTACATTTATCAGATGCCCCACAGTACATGGATGATCATGTTGTCAGGTCGTTTCAATTGAAAATTTAATAACATCGGTTTTTTTCAAACAGGATAGACTATCGATTTTTAGATATATGACCTACTAATAAGCTAAAAATTAAAATAGAAAAACAATACTGAACTCCGCGAAAAGTTCTTTTCAAATTGCAACTTCAAAGGATAAAACACATCAAACGAATGGATAACAACTGTCATATTCCTTACTTGGTACATGCATTTTCAATTGCTTCCTATATATATGACGTTATTTTAAGATCATGCTTGAATGGCGTGTTAGTGGTTCGTCTTATCAAATACATTTCTTTAGGAAACAAGTTAAACACACACACAACGACATTCATACAAAAAAATATAAATAAACCACACTTTGTTAAAGACAACCAAGGGTCGAAACTTATAACCCATACACTAGAAGTATGAAAAGAACAATATGTCTTGTGTCACAAATATACGTGAACCTGTCTGTTCATGCCAATCTAAGTTTTTGATTAAGCATAAAGATTATCCGAAAAAAATATGAAACAATTTGATTCGTTTATTTTCTCATTGTAGGTCATACGAAAAGGACAGGTTATTGAATGCCTGAAAACTGTAAATGTATAGAATAAATATTTTTCACATTAACTTTTATGTTTATTCCTGAGTTCAGTCACAACAGGTTGTTTTTTAAGAATATAAATTTTCCAGTAATATTAAACCTCAATAATTGTTCATGACATTTACACAAGAACGCAAAACGACTGAAAGGCGACATTGTTGTAATATATCGAATTTTTTTAAGATAGAGAAAAAAGGGGTGAAAATTAAATGTTTACAAATATTCTGTTTAACTAAAACGCCACTACAAACCTTGATACAAAGTTTGTGTTGCTGACATAAAAGTCTACCTCGCCCTGCTAGATCTAAAAGGTTGAAATATGGCACTTCGGAAGCTGTCAAAAGATTTCAAGACGCCCTAAAGATAAAATTGTCCATATTTTGAATTAGAGACGATGAAGTTTTCTATAATTGTGATATAATTTGTCCCAAAAGTAGTACAACACTGTGAAAGTTTCATTGAGAAAGCGCAGGTGGGATTTTTTTAATTTTCATTTATGTTCTAAAAGAAATGCACTACGAATTAATTGTGTTCTCGGACCATATACTTTTCTATTTGTTACTTAAATTTAATAGGTTTACGGAACAGTTCTTGCATATGTTAGACTCGTTTTTGTCGTTATGTTGTTTTAAAAACGTTTCAATTTTGTTCAAAAATGTGTCAGTTAATCAAATACTTTGATATTACTTCTTAAAAAATTGTAATTTAATGCATTTCAAGCTTATCTAACTTTGTGTAATGATCGTTTAGTTTAATTACTTTGTAAATTTCTGAAATGAAGAAAAGCACTTGACTTCTGATCGTTGTCTATCGAAACAAAGATCCCAGGTATCCATATGATGAATCTTGTCTCTAAAACTGAACAAATCAGGGGCTATGTCAATAAAGTATCACAGAATATGTCCTAAAATATGTCTTTGGACATTGTTATGACCCACCTACGATGGTAGAGGGGCATTATGTCTGGTCTGTACGTCCGTTCGTCTGTTCGGACATCGTCAGGTTAAAATTTTTGGTCAAGGTAGTCGTTGATGAAGTTGAAGTCCAATCAACTTAAAACTTAGTACACATGTTCCTTATGATATGATCTTTCTAATGTTAATTTTAATTTTATGTTTTGACCCAAATTTCACGGTCCACCGAATAAAGGAAATTAAAGTGCGAGAGGAGCATTCGTGTACTGGGGACACATTCTTGTTTTTGGACGTATCTGAGATATGTCTTGGGATATAAACAAATAAAGTCAACAGTAACATACGGCTGTTCAAAACTCATAAATCCATGACCAAAAAACAAAATCGGGGTAACAAACTAAAACCGAGGGAAACGCATTAAATATAAGAGAAGAACAACGACACAACACCGAAACGCAACACACACAGAAACGGACCAAGCATCAGACAAAAAACCACGAGAATAACAAATATAACATCAAAACCAAATACATGAATTTGGGATAGACAAGTACCGTGCCACGTCTTATCTAAATATATCAAGAATAAGAGTAAACAAACGACACAACGTTCAAATGCAACACACACAGAAACGAACAATAATATAACAATGGCCATCTTCCTGACTTGGTACAGGACATTTTTAAAGGGGAATAAAAATGGTGGGTTGAACCTGGTTTTGTGGCATGCCACACCTCGCACTTTAATGGCAAAGTTAAATACAACATTGAAATGACAACATTATATTACAGGACTACAATAGAAACACATGATTAAAAGATAAACAAAAAGCATCAGGTTTAAAATTCAATACGCCAAAAACGCACCTCGTCCACACAAGACTCAGCAGTGACGCCCATATTTAGAATATCGAAAGTGAAAAAAGTACAAAGTTGTACACCACTGAAGATCGAAAGTTTTTTGAATTTTTGTTCTGAGTTCCTTTCCATTTTATTTCATATATCAAATCAGGATTATTTAAAATAAGTTTTCACATTCTCAAAAAAAATGAGCATTGCAACGTATGTTCATGAGTGAAAAATGCTGCTGATGCTAGTATTTGTAAGCTGAAAAAGGGGCAGTTCGAATTATTGATTTGTTTTCTATTTTTTTAAATTTATGCCATATTTGCTGTTTTTATTTCGTTTTAGAACATCATTACTTACAAGACTGGCCTAGGACACCTAATTACATATCCTATCCTTAGGCCCAAAAGTAGGACATATCTCATTTTAGGACACTTGTTTTAACTTGAATCCGGACAAAGATTGTACTAAAACCATATGAAGACACGTCCTAGTCCTATGACAGCTTCGTTGATATGGCCTAAGGAATATGACAGTTGTTCATTCGTTTGATGTGTTTTATTATTTGATTTTGCCATTTAATTAGGGACCTTCCGTTTAGTTTTTTTTCACGGAGTTTAGTATTTTTGTTATTTTACTTTCAAATAACAAATATTCTTTATTTCTTTTTTATATATTTCAAATTGTTATCAAAGGTACCAGGAGCATAATTTAATACACCAGACGCGCGTCTTGTCTACATCAGTGACGCTCTGATCAAGTAGTTAAAAGCCAAACAAGTACAAAGTTGAAGAGCATTGATGAACCAAAATTCCAAAAAGTTGTGCCAAATTAGGCAAAGGTAATCTATAAAATCCAAAATCTAATGATGTCATTCTAAACACCAAATCTTCAAAATTCCTTTAGAGATTGATGTATAATGACAATATTTAATAAATATGGTTAACACTGACTAACCACAGATATAAAATGATTTTTTTTTTAAACTCTGAAGAACAGTGCACGACGATATCACGAATATCTATCATGTATATGGACACTTTACTGATGTTACCCCAAACAGAAAACAAAAAAACAGGTCAGTTGAGATGAGGTCTGGAGCTAGCATGTCAATAACAGCTAGCAGTCCTTTGTTAATTTATGTGTCATTATAATTTTGTTTTGTAACTTTTCTTACCTATTCTGACATTAGACTTGGAAATAGTATGTACTGATTGTTATTACGCGTGTTGCTGTGTGTTTGCTTGTTTTCTATATTGTCTTAAGGTACAAATTGAAAGGGGCAGGGTTCAGATATATAAAAAAAAAAAGTTTAACCCCGACGCATGTTTGCGCCTGTTCCAAGGCAGCATCTGTTTCGTATGATTTTTAATTTAAGTTTATTTTATTTTTTTCAGAGTTTAGTATGACGTCCATTATCACTGAACTAGTAAATATTTTATGTCAAGAGGGCCAGCTTCTTACACAATTTTTAAATACAAATGTATGTCGTTTCAGTGTCAATAAAACAGCTTTGCCTAGAACAAAGAACAAAAAAGTGAACCGTAATCTTCATGCATGTATGCGGATCTAGGATAAATTTTAAAAAAGGGGGTATAACCGGGGCACCAAACTATAAAAGTCTGCTTTGACCAGAATTGTTGCCTTTATAAGGGGTGACTGTGACCCGGGTCCCCTTCCTCTAAATTCGCTTCTGAAATTAAAGGTAACCGCAGGGCCCTTAAACTCTTAAGTTTCATATTTCTGGTCCGTGTTGAAAAAAAAATGAACATGGCTTTGAAAAAGCAAGAATGATCAGCTAAAAGTTTAGTGACTTCTATTAAAATGTTTAAAATAATAATGAAGTCGACAGTAAAGTGAATATTTGGCACACTTTTTTGGAATTTGGGTCCTCAATGCTCTTCAAATTTGTAGTTGTTTGGCTTTTTAACTATTTTGATTTGAGCGTCACTGATGAGTCTTATGTAGACGAAACGCGCGTCTGGCGTATACAATTATAATCCTGGTACTTTTGATAACTATTTACACCACTGGGTCGATGCCACTGCTGGTGGACGTTTCGTCCCGGCGGGTATCACCAGCCCAGTTGTCAGCACTTCGGTGTTGACATGAATATCAATTATATGGTCATTTTATGAATTTTCTGTTTACTAGACTTTGAATTTTTCGAAATAAAACTAAGAATTTTCTTACCCCAGGAATAGATTACCTTAGCCGTATTTGGCACAAGTTTTTGGAATTTTGGGTCCTCAATGCTCTTCAACTTTGTATTTGTTTTGCTTTTTAACTATTTTGATTTGAGCGTCACTGATGAGTCTTATGTAGACGAAACGCGCGTCTGGCGTATAAAATTATAATCCTGGTACTTTTGATAACTATTCAGATAATTTACAGTCAGCTTACACTGCCTAGGGAGAAAAGAGGGGGATGGGGTGGGCTCCAGTATAAATGTCTCCTCACACTATTTCGTTATTACTGACTATTTATCACTATGATGATGCTTTGTGAAAAATAAAGAAACTTGACTTACCGGTATGCTACCATTATATTTGCCATTGTTAGTGTCATGTCCAAAGCAGAATATTAATGAAACGCATGCTATAATTCCTTTTCAATACTTTGTACAAGAGAACGGCATGTTTACTGCACTGTGACAAACTTTCAAATGACGTAATGCAGCCTGTGACGTCAAGTGTGATTCGCCGTGATTCGACGCGAAAAAGGAGTTCGTTTGTAATTTTCTCTATTATTGTAGTGATTTTTATTTTTCTTTAATTACCGATAAACAACATAAAGGACTTTTTTTTTTGATACTGACTTTATCACAGAAAATATCATGCTCGCACTTCGGGCTCACCTGATATTTTACTGTGATAAAGTCAGTATCAAAAACAAAAAGTCCTTTATTCTATATTTATTCTATTTACCTGTCAATTCAAATCTTTTTTATAAAAAAATATCTTTATTTATACACTTTAAAAAATTGAAATAGCAAAGGAGTATGTTCAGTAATAAATTTCTAATTCGGATTTATTGACCAATATCACAATAAATTATAGCGAATTAAGTGACTTGAAAGGAAATGAGCCATTTTGTTGAAAGTTTTACGTTTCTGCGTTTCATTATGACGTCACAAGTTGTACTAATATTGATTTTTCACGAAAAAATCAATAAAAATCGGTAAATTTCCTAAGATTATTAAACAGGAAACATAGAGCGCATACGTCGACAACAACGATCTTTTAAAATAATGTTTGTGAAGACATTTCACATGTCTTATTTGGATATTAACTTTGTCGACGACTGCGCTCTATGTTTCCTGGTCGTAAATGTGATTGAAAATTTCAAATTTCACCAAAATCCCTTATTTTGACCCTTTTGGGACGTAAAATCAACGTGTGAGAATTAAACTTTGACAAAAACAGTTTAGTTTAACTTTCTGACATGTCTTTAAGGCAACTTAAGACATTTACTGTCTTGTAACTATGAACTTTATAATTGGGGCCAAATATGGCCCTTACCGTACTTACTCCTTTATTTGTACATCAACAGTATGCAATACTAACTAATCCAAAAGTAGTAATTTGTGATGTCTTGATAGTGAATAACATACCAAAATCATTCATATTTATAAACTGAATCATGCTCATGGAAAAGAACTTTTCCTGATCATAAAAATGTTTACAACTATTGATAGATAAGTCGCTCAAAAGAAGCATGAAAATTTAAATCATTATCAGTTGACCAGTATCTGCAAGTATTAACAACTCGTGGAGTTTTGTCCGGGGTGATTAATACTGGTGAACACCACTTATGAATACCGGGGGTGGTAAATACCAACCCAACCTTGTTTTTTTTATTGGGCTGCGATCTTTCAGAACTAAAATTTAAAGACAAAACAGATACGTTTTTAGACGTGTACCTTGATTTTGACATATGCGGTCATAATCTTAGTCAAACGAGACGATTTTTGAAACTTTGAATATCCACCACCTAGTGGCAGTATACCAACATCACCGGCAGATGGGATATATAGTCTCTACTTCCTCCGGTATGCAGACTTTGTAAAATTGTTACAGTGTAACAGTGTCTTAGATGAAAACTAAGAATCGAATCAAAGATCGTCAAAACAAATAAGTCACCAGCAGCATACTACGTCCGTATCGGTGAGTACACTGTATCAACATCACAGATAATATACAATTGTCTTAAATGTATTGTTTAGGTACTAGCAGGGTTATCAATCTTGCTAAAAGAGGGATGAAAGATACCAAAGGGACAGTCAAAATCATAAATCTAAAATAAACTGAGAACGCCAAGGCTAAAAATGAAAAAGACAAACAATAGCACACATGACGCAACATAGAAAACTGCAGAAAAAACAACACGAACCCCACCCAAAACTAGGGGTGATCTAAGGTGCTCCGGAAGGGTAAGCAGATCCTGCTGCACATATGGCACCCGCCGTGTTGCTTATGTAATAACAAATCCAGTAAATAGTCTACATCGGTAGGTCACATTCATGAAGGGGAAGGGGATTGTAATTATGACGTAATTAACATATCCGATATCATTTTTGAAATGGTTATTCCATAACGGTAAACCAACTTGTGATGGCGTTCGTCAAATTTACGTAGGGATGATTTCAACTTCATCATTTGGAACTCTTGGTTTAAAAGCTTCCTTATGAGCAGCAATCCTCTATCAAGAAAATCATGATAGGAAATGAAGCACGGGACTATCGTATCAATTGGGAGATATTTAACCCGTATGTAGGTGCTGCTGGAATGTTGCTACTTAGAAAAGGAAAGTTCACAATTGGAAAGCAGAAATAACGTGGTATAGTAATCTTTTGTACATGCACGTTTTTGATAAGTGTTTCTTGTACTGTTTAGTCCATTTATGATGATATATAATGTACGTGGCTTAGTACATATACATTCTACCATTGCCTCATTTTGCTATGATAAATGTTTGTGTTATTGTCTTTAGTGTTTGTTTACATGCTGTTGTCTATATGATTTTTTTGTTTTTATTTGTTAACATAGTTGCTTGTTAAATAGTAATTAAGATTGCAACACAATGGTAACTACTTTCCCGCTTCTTTTGACAAGGACAACATAGTAACTGTACTTTGGCTGTGTTCTTTGTGCAAACATCGTTGTCAGTATAATTGAATGTTGTGAAACTGTCATATAAGTTATACGTTTTGTTAGCTATGCAATCCATCATTTAAAGAAAATGCCTGTACATAGCAGGAATAGGACAATTGTTATCAGAGGATAGATTAATTTAAAGTGTGTTCTATAGAATGATGTGCGTCTTGTTGTTGTGCTGCGTTTTTTATGACGTACGGGAAAAATCTTCACAGTGTTAGTGTACAAATATTTAAAAAAAATCATAACACAACCAAACACTTAATGTGTCATTAAATGAAAGAAACATATAAGTTTGTCAGAAATATGTTTATTTTACAAATGTACAGTTCTAAAGCATTTCATATCAGGTCGTCTTCGTGTAACCTACAACGATACAATACACTGATAATAATGATTCAAATATATTCTCGATAATATTTATGATATTAATTATGTATATCAAAACATAACATTGGCATAAAAAGAGAGATTTACCTATATTTGTTGCTTTTAAAACTGTAGTTCATGTTGAGGAGTTAGTTCAGTAAGACCCCTTTTTGGCCCCACAATATAGCAGTTTTACAAAAGTATGAAAATGTAATATTTTAGTTATTTACTGGAAAGTCAAATATTTCTGCAACATAAATATTGGTCGTTTTATAAAAACAAACAATGCATATTTATCGGGTATTAGCATCTTTAGGTCATGCTGAATAACTGAAATCTTCACAATTTTAGCATTTTAATGAAATTTAAGTCGGTTTCCGTCTAACATCTGTGTTCATTCAAAATTTTGAAATGTAAGTTGTATTTGATGGTTATACATAAGTATATAAAGGTTGAGGATAAACACGGATGCGGCCACTTTCATTTTGACCAAAACCTTCTGAAAAGTGACGGTTTTGTTCATATATGATAGATTTTTCATGTCTAAGCTTGAATCGTAGCATGTACTTTCACTTATTGAATTAATTTGAATATGTTTGTATGTGTATGTGTTTCCTTAACGTTACTTTTTTCATAAACTTTCATAAACACCAGAAAGCGTTCAATTTCAAATGATCTGATATGTAATCTAATATAACTGGTTATGTATCGATACATTACTTTGTATTAAACATGCGACGATAAGTATTCCTTGTTCCGTTGCAGTAAGATTTGACAACTCGATCAGCATCATACTGTACTTTAAGTCAAATAAATAATTATTTCTAATGCACGACTTGAACAATACTGTGTTTAACTAATTTATTATTGGTGCTGTCGATGTGTATACACTTGTGTTGTACTGTTATACCACTGTCCCAGGTTAACCTCGCCACATTATTTATCTGACTGTCCCAAGTCAGGAGCCTGTATATTCAGTGGTTGTTACTTATTTGTTTTTCGTTCCTTTTTTTACATAATAAGGTCGTTAGTTTTCTAGTTCGAATTGTTTTACATTGTCTTATCGGGGCCTTTTATAACTGACTATGTGGTATTGGCTTTGCTCATTGTTGAAGGCCGTACGGTGACCTATAGTTGTTAATGTCTGTGCCATTTTGGTCTTTTATAGATAGTTGTCTCATTGGCTATCATACCACATCTTCTTTTTTATATACACTGTTTATACAGAAAAAAATCAATGATTAGCAGAACTTACCTTTTAGAATATCTAATAGTATCCTTTACCAGTTGATCCACCGACAACCCTGCTGCCTCCACTAACTACACTGACTGGTCCAGTAACAATACCACCGATTGGTCCTCCAATACCACCGATTGGACCAAGAAGTCCACTACCACCTCCAACAAGACCACTAACACCACCGATGATACCTCCACCACCAATAATACCTCCTCCACCAATAATACCAGCGCCTCCAAGGGAAGCACCGTAATTTCGGCTGGTTACCCACCATGGCAATAAAGAACAACAAGTATTCAAACTTCCTGGCAGGAGAGGTGCCAAGTTACAGTTTTTGTTGAGTTTAATCTGTCCTGGGGCACATTTTAAACTACATGTGCACCATGGTTGACCTCCACCAACAAGTCCTGTAAAGATATCAAAATACATTTATTACAAAATATCATAGTGTCATGTATATAACATCGTCCAAGTGGTTGATGACGTACATACTAGACAAATGATATTTTTCCAAAGCGATTTTCTTTATTTACCAAACTAGTAACTGCTCATAAGAAAACATACGAAACCTACGAATATAGAATACAATGAAATGTGTAGAGCTGTATGATAAAAACGGAAATTAAACGCAGCGCCAAATGTACATGTATTTCTTGTTGATTGAGTTAGAGCACTGATTCTTTATAATAACAGATGCTAACAACATGAAATACAAGTATTGTTTTGTGCTGTGTACACCACCGATGATAATAAGTCCACCAGGTTTGCACCTATTACACATTGTTACAGAGTTCATAGCGTATATTGTGGTTTTATGTTCAATTTTGTTTTATTGATTATACATTAGAAAAATATTATTTGGCCTGATTGCCAATGAGAGAACCTATTATGTACCAAATGACAAATACAAAAGCAACTATATGGCACCGAACGGCTACAACAATTATCACTGGGGTAAAGCTGATGACTGTTAAATAACAGTCATCCTAAGATGTCGGATGAAAAATAAGGTCAGTTTCCGTATTGTTTTAAAGTGCTTATATATCATTTTCTTTACAAAGCATACATTGATACGACGTAAAGATGCAAAGGAAAATTACAAATGACTACCGAGAATTAAACATAAAAAGGGAAATTCGATTTGAAAAAATCGTTAAGATGACCGTAAATCATTATCAAAATATTTTCAAGAGGACCGTAACATATAACAAGGATGACCGTGATTGGTAAACAGATGACCGTTATTGGTAAACAGATGACCGCGATTGGTAAACATATGACCGTCAATATTCTAAGACATATCCGTATTTGTAGTCCTAGCTTTTTGTTGACTTTGTCTCATTTAGGGATCGGTTAGCGGATATTAATATGTTTCATACCTTTCTTTTTAAATATTTGCCGTGTTTTGGGTTCATGACAATGCTAGTAAATTGCATATTTCTCGTAAACAATGAAATATGTATTGATAACAATGTTATAAATGGTGTTCATGTGCATGTCTTGTTGCAAATTCATTTAAAAGATTAAGACCTCTACCGGTAAAAATATATTGATGAAAAACTATGTATTTGAAGCACGTCTTAATTTCTTCTACCTATAGGGTAATAATCTTCTATAAATACGTGTATACCAAAACGATTAATCATTTGATACAACAAAAGGTAGTTATATAAATACGGATATTTTTCGAAGATTGGACGGTCATCATCTAAAAGAGACGGTCATCATTTACAAATAACGGTTATCTTAAAACCAATAACAGTCACCCTTGTTCACATGTTGTTATGAAATGCTGATTCTGTTACGATCATTTCGATTGTGGTTTACGGTCATCTGAGCGATTTTTTCAAGTCGAAATTCCTGTTTCATGTACATTTATCGGTAGTAATTAGTGATTTCCGTTTGAATCGTTTATAAATTTACATTGTATCAATGTATGATTTGTAAAGAAAATGATTTAGAAACACGTTAACATACAAAAAAAAAATGACCCAATATTTCACCCGACATCTTGAGATGACAGTGATTGCAGTTACGGTCATCAGCTTTACCCCAGTGAATTATGGCAATAGGTAAATTATATCACAAACGTTGCATTCAATGTCAAAACAAATTACGCATGCATATACCAAATATTTAAATAATAATTATTAAACTATTGTTAGGAACCATTTTATAACGGGTTGTGGACTTTTTCCTTTCCATAATATAAATAGTCATTTATAACATACCTGTATTAATTCCTCCAACCAATCCACCTAATCCTTCTAATCCACCTAATCCTCCTAATCCTCCTAATCCAACATTGTTAAGGAGAAGTCCACCACCATTGACAATTCCTGCAGATCCACCAATAATTCCACCACCGCCAAGGAGTGGACCACCAGTAACAACTCCACCACTAACAAGTCCTCCTAATAATGGACCTCCTTTGCCATATGCCGAAACAGAAGCGACAAGAGAAACTAGAAGTACAGCCAACATCATGATGAGTTACTTTGATCTGTTGAAGATGTGAAATATACTTAGATATGAATGTTCTTTTATACTATGATTATTGTAAGACACGTGATACATTACTAAAAAACAGTGGTTTGATAAATTATGAAAAAGGAGATTTATAAATTTGCGGTTTTAAATAGTGCAATTTATGCATATGTTGATTAGGTACGTGTTTTTTTGTGGACACAGTCCAGTACAGGCATGCAGCTATCACGAACATAAAATATGATATTTTCAGAAAGAAATAAAAAAGATAGCTGATGTCAGCCAGTTGTAAATGAGAAAAGGATAAATATATCAGTGTTAAATGTTGCATCATCTTATAGTGCATTGTAGAGTAATGTAAACGGTTTCATTAGTGTAATAAGCTTACAGAACATACTGATCCAAAGATACACTATCTTTATATCTTGCTGAGATGGGCATGCGGAATGAAATAGAAATGTAGAAATTAATGTCTTCAATGAAAAGGGAATATCATACAAAGAACAAGTGTTTCTTCGCATTACTTGATAAATAATATCCTAAAAAAGAACTGTCAAATATTTTGTCGGAAAATACACCAATAGCATTGATTGGTAAAAAAGAATACTGTTTCATGAGCCTAACGTTTTACTCATCCATAATATTAACAAAGTGTGCTCTATATTGTTTTTTAGTTTTAATGTTTTCAAAAGTTGTAGTGTCAGTAAGACCCCTTTTTGGTCCTAACATACAGCAGTTTTACAAAATTTTAAAAATATATATACTTTTATTTATGTATTGCTTCTGGTTAATAAATATGGGCTGTGTTTGACAAAAAACAATGCACATATATCGGGAACTAGCATCATCAAGTCATGCTAAACTACTGAAATCTTCACATTTTAGCATTTTAGATATATTTTAGACGGTTTTCGTCTTAAATGAAAGTGGCCGCATTCCTGTTCATTCTTAATATTGAAGTGTAATTTGTCTTCGGCCGTGTTCACATTGACATAAATTTGGTGTTGTGTTAGTGTAACTCACACGTAAACTAAACACAATTGCGTTCCCATTGATAACACGCAATGTTTACATGTAGTTTAAATCATGTTTGGTCTACACACATTCGAAACTCAATGCAGGCCTTGTGTAGGTTAAGTGTACACAAATGTAGGCATTTAGGACATTAGTTGATTCGTTTTTATATTTAAGAAGGAAACTTTTTTTGAATAAAATTGATAATTTCAACAATTATCAATAAGGTTCTTTACAGAAATTGTTGTCTAAAATGTATATTATGTTTATTACTTTTTTTTTAAATTAACGTACTTTATAAGCCCCTGATCAAGACTCAAAGCAGCATCATTGCCAAACCAATAAAGAAGTTTCTATTGATTTTCGGGGTAATGTGTGTGTGTGTGGGGTGTAGGCTATGGATTTTTCGGAAAAAAGTGTTTCCAGTTTTGGAGAAAAACAAATATTTTTTTAACACTGAAATTTTCTTTTGCTTTCAACTGCCAATATATTTAATGCTAAAATTGAAAGAAAAAAAATGTTTTCGACCAAAATTTGTCATGAAAAATTCACTCCCCCCTCTTACGAAAATTATATAGCTGCTGCCTAATTTATTTGAAAAGGTCTTCCCGAACTGACTTGACGTACATAGAAATATCGGCCACTGGTTTTTACTCAAACAACGATTCACGCATAAATTCATTACTAAAAAAAAGTGTGAGGTAAATGATATGTTTGTCTAGTATCTCAGATCCGTCAAATTACACTTAAAATTAAAAAAAAAAACATTTCTCTCTCCCTTCGTCAAATATTCCATGGAGAAGATTGATTTATTGTTGGTTGATTAACGTCCAGTGGCAAATATTTCATGCATTTTTAGGAGAAGAAATATCATTTGAAACAAACAGAAAAGATAAAAATGTAGTGAGCCCTAACATCTCAATCCTTTTTTTCGTCTGCAAGCACGCTGCTGCAGCCTACGTTTTCTAATGCGCAATCGAGACTTCTATAGTTTATTTAAACTACTGCAAATCATCAAAATAATGGCTTTCATAAAGGAACAGCCACTTAACTTTAAAATTGGGGGGAGGTGATATCTGAATCAGATTTGTTTTCGCGAGTGAAAAGAGAAAGAGAGCCTTGATGAGCTTGTTGGTAGAAATATTGATAGATATTTAGTTATACCTGCAGCTGTAAAACCACACTAGTCAGAGCTACCATTGACACTGCTGCTACTTATACTTTAGTCAGGGCTACCATTGACACTGCTGCTACTTATACTTTAGTCAGGGCTACCATTGACACTGCTGCTACTTATACTAGTCAGGGCTACCATTGACACTGCTGCTACTTATACTTTAGTCAGGGGTACCATTGACACTGCTGCTACTTATACTTTAGGCAGGGCTACTATTGACACTGATGCTACTTATACTTTAGTTTGCAATTCTCTTATTTCAAGTATTCAACAAAACTTTGAATCTGTTCTTTCAAAAGGAATTGGACTTCAACCAAGCATCGATTTCTTTGCCAATTCTATAAGATACCTCAATATGCATTTAGATGTGTGTGTCTTATATTTGAATCAAGTGTAAATTTTCAAACATGAAAATTTAAATATTGTAGACAAACATCATGAATGGGTGAAACATTAGCTTCGGTGACCATTATTCTATTTACAAATAATGCTATTGGTGTATTCAGACTTAGCTTTTTACATAACTGTCTTAGTAAGATAATTACAGAAACACTTGTTCTTTGTAAAATTTCCCATTTTCATTCAAGACGGTATAAATTCATTCTTTTAACAAGATTAAAAGATATTGTATGTAGTGATCAATCTGTTCTTTCAAATTGATAAACTTATGAAATGACAACAAACTCCTTTCGTCTGAGATGCACTATGATATGATGCAATATTTGACATCAGTTAACTATGTTAATTTTTTTTATCTAATAAGGTCATTTATTATGTTCGTGATAGTTGCATGATATGTATCGGATTTTGTCCTAAAACAAAACCTGTTCAATCAACTTATGCAAGAATTGCACTATTTAAAACCGCAATTTTATCAATCTCCTTTTTCACAATATATCAAACCACTGTTTTTAAGCTATGTACCACGTGTTTGACTATCAGCATAGTATAAAAGGACATGCATATCTGAGTATACTTCACATCTTCTACAGATCAGAATATCCCATCATAATGTTGACTTTACTTCTAGTTTCTCTTGTCGCTTCTGTTTCGGCATATGGCAAAGGAGGTCCATTATTATGAGGACTTGTTAGTAGTGGAGTTGTTTCTGGTGGTCCACTCCTTGGTGGTGGTGGAATTATTGGTGGATCTGCAGGAATTGTCAGTGGTGGTGGACTTCTGCTCAACAATGGTGGATTAGGGGGATTAGGAGGATTAGGTGGATTAGGTGGATTAGGAGGATTAGTTGGAGGAATAAATACAGGTATGTTATAAATGACCATTTACTCTATGGAAAGGAAAAAAATCCACAACCCGTTATAAATTGGTTCCTTACAATAATTTAAATATTTGGTTTATGCATGCACATTTGTTTTGACATTTCATTTAACGTTTGTGAAATATTTAACCTATTGCCATAATTCCTTGGGGGTAAAGATGATGACCGTAACTGCATTAACGGTCATACCAAGATGTTGGATGAAAACTTAGGTCAGTATTTGTATTGTATGTTAACGTGCTTCTAAATCATTTATTTTACAAATCAAACATAGATACGATGTAAATTTATAAAAGATTCACACTGAAATCACTTATTAGTACCGAGCAATGTGTATGAAATTGGAATTTCGACTTGAAAAAATCGCTCAGGTGACCGTAAATCACAATCGAGATGACCGTAACATAATCAGCAATTCATAACAAGGGTTACTGTCATTGGTTTTAAGATGACCGTAACTTTTATTTGATGACCGTCAAATCTTAGAAAAATATCGTTTTTTATATAACTACCTTTTTTGTTTCAAATGATTAATCGTGTTAGTATCAACGTGTTAATAAGAAAGTTTTACCCTATAGGTAGAAGAAAATAAGACGTGCTTCAAATATGTGTTAACCATAAATATCTTTTTTACGGTAGAGGTCTTAATTCTTTAAATGAATTTACAACAAGACATGCACATGAACAACAAACGATTTTTTTTTGTTTCTGGGATTCCTTTTAATGACACAATAAATACACCTTTAATAAATGCCAATTCATCATGTTTATGTACACCCATTGGTATTATATCATCTCTAATTAGTCTTCCATTTTTCTTGCAACTAAAAAAATAAAAAATGTTTTGAAAATAATACGACTAAGCTAATGAGGGTGAGCTCAAGCAAAACAGATCCTTAAAATAGTCGTTAATTTTTCTGGTCAGTGCGTTCGTTAGTCTGTCCGTTCGTCCGTCTGTCCAGCTTCGGGTTACATTTTTTGGTCTAGGAAATTGTTGATAATCTGATGATTTTCACTATGATATGATTTTGTTAATTACAATGTCAACTAACAGTTTTATTCCATTTCACGGCCCACTTGAAAATGAAAGTGTATGAGGCATCCGTATTTCATGTTTCTTAAAATTTTCGTCGTATCGCTGTCAATTTGTATTAACATTTTAACATTGTTATCAATAAATATTTCATTGTTTGTCAATATGCAATGTACTATCATTGTCATGAACCCAAAACACGGCAATGTTTATGAAACATATTAGTATCCACTAACCGATCCCTTATTGAGACAAAGTCAACATAAAGCTAGGACTACACCTATGGATATCTCTTAGAATATTGACCGACATCTTTTAAAAGTTACGGTCATCCTTTATAAATTACACTCATCCTTTACAAATGACGGTCATCCTTTAAAAATTACACTTAGCCTTTACACATTACAGTCATCCTTTACAAGTAACGGTCAACTGTTTGCCAATCACGGTCATCCTTGTTGTATGTAACGGTCATTTTAAAAAAAATATTTTGATAATGATTTACGGCATCATAGCGATTTTTTCAAATATAATTTCCCGTTCCATGTACATTTCTCGGTAGTAATTTGTAATTTCCTGTGAATCTTTTATAAATTAACATCGTATCAATGTATGTTTCTCATACAGCTCTACACATTTCATTGTATTCTACATATATATGGGTTTCGTATGTTTTCTTATGAGCATTTACTAGTTTGGTAAATAAAGAAAATCGCTTGGGAAAAGTATCATTTATTAAATATGTACGTCATCAACCAATTGGACGATGTTATATACATGACACTATGATATTTTGTAATTTATGTATTTTGATATCTTTACAGGACTTGTTGGTGGAGGTCAACCATGGTGCACATGCAGTTTGAAATGTGCTCCAGGACAGATCAAACTCAACAAGAACTGTAACTTGGCACCTCTCCTGCCAGGAAGTTTGAATACTTGTTGTTCTTTGTTGCCATGGTGGGTAACCAACCAAAATTACGGTGCTTCCCTTGGAGGGGCTGGTATTATTGGTGGTGGAGGTATTATTGGTGGTGGAGGTATCATCAGTGGTGTTAGTGGTCTTGTTGGAGGTGGTAGTGGACTTCTTGGTCCAATCGGTGGTATTGGCGGCCCAATCGGTGGTATTGGAGGATCCATTGGTGGTATTGTTACTGGACCAGTCAGTGTAGTTAGTGGAGGCAGCAGGGTTGTCGGTGGATCAACTGGTAAAGGATACTATTAGATATTCTAAAAGGTAAGTTTCTGCTTAGCATTCAATATTTCTGTATTAACATTGTATGCACATCGACAGCTTCAATAATAAATTAGTTCAACACAGTTTTGTTCAAGTCGTGCATAAGAAATTATTATTCATTTAGAACAGTATGATGCTGATCGCGTTGTCAAATCTTAAAGCAACAGAATAAGTAATATTTATTGTCGCATGTTTAATACAAAATACTGTATCGATACATAGCCATTTATATTAGATCTTGATTACATATGAGATCATTTGAAATTGCATGCTTTCTTGTCTGTATGAAAATTTATGAAAAAAAGAAACGTTAAGGAAACACACGCACAACGACATGCATACAAACGTATTTTAATAAACCACAACTTGCTACAGACAACTAAGGATCAACATGAGCAGGTTAACGGCCGATTTTGGCCTCAAAACTAAGGTTCATCGAAAGAAAGAAGTTTTAACTCTTAATTGTCCATTTAAATTGATTCAATAATTTTATTTAACATATATTTTACTGATTCATTCTTTAAATACTCTACGATGCAAGCTTAAATATGAAAAATATATCATATATGCCAATAAAACGTCACTTTTCAGATGGCTTTGGTCAAAAATGAAAGTGGCCGCATCCGTGATCATCCTCAACCTTTATACTTGTTATGAATTACCATGAAAAACAACTGACATTTCAAAATTATGAATGAACACGAGTGCGGCGACTTTCATTTTAGACGGAAACCGTCTAAAATTTTAACAAAATGCTCAAATTGTGAAGATTTCAGTAATTTAGCATGACCTAATGATGTTAATACCCGATATATGTACATTGTGTTTTTTACAAAATTTATGTAGCAGAAGTATTTGACTTTCTGTAAGTAGCTAAAAGATTATATTTTCGTAATTTTGTAAAACTTTTATATTTTGGGGCCAAACAGGGGTCTTACTGAACTTACTCCTTAATCAACTACAGTTCTTAAAACAACAACATCTCCTGTGTCACTAATATAGGTAAACCTTTCTTGTCATTTCAATGTAAGGTTTTGATATTATAAGTTATCTACGTTCATATCCGTATGTATGGTTATTTTAACACCCTGAAGTACCCCAGTTCCCCATGAGGCGTATTTATCCCCGGTCTAAGTCCGAATCGGGCGAGTTTTAATGGAAATTCGGGTACCAAGTGTAACGTGAACACAACGTTTTTGTTCATTATCTAAAAAAAGTTTTATTGAAATTTGGAAATTTTACATATTATTTACGGGGTGTAGGGTACTTCCGTTGTTAGAACCCTACAGGTAGTCAAATATAAGACGTTTTTAATACGGAGACAGAGAAACCGGATTGAGTCAAATTTGGCGCTCAATGTTGTTGGAGTTACGTAATAGATGGTTTGACGTCAACGAGGGTGATTTTCATAGATAAGTCAGTAGTCCTATTCCTTGAAAATGTGTCAGTCAAGTGATGCATTTAATGAAATTAGTATAATCGGCATAAAAGGACAAAATCGTTAATGAATTAAATATTTGATTACAAACATCATGAATAATCTACAGAATTCAATATTTCACAAGGAACAACCATGGAACTAAGGAAAACTTGCGTGAAGTTCCCACGGGATAAAGGTTAGCAACGTCCGGGTATATGGTTAGCAACACCCAGGGACTTTGGGTTTTGTAACGACGTGCGTTAACCAATCATAATCCTAGATATATACTAAGATGAGGATAAACATAATTAATACTATATTATAGAACATATCTTTAAATCATTATTATCGTTGTAGGTAACACGAAGACGACCTGCTATGAAATGCTTTAGATCTGTACATTTGTAAAATAAACATATTCCTGACAAACTTATATGGTTCTTTTATTTAATGACACATTAGGTTTTTGGTGGTGTTATTTTTTTTTAATTTCTATTTACACTAACATTGTGAAGATTTTGCCCGTTAGTCATAAAAACGCAGCATGACAACACGACGCGCATCACTCTATATATAGAACGCTCTTTATACTAATCTATACTCTGATAACAATTGTCATATTCCTGCTTTGTACAGGTATTTTCTTAAAATGGTGGATTTACCATTAGTTCATAGCTAAAAAAAAATGATCACTTATATGACAGTTTCACAACATTCCAGTATACTGACCACAATGTCTGTACAAAGAACACAGATATAATACATGTAGTATATAATCCACGTCAAAACTAGGGGGTAAGAAGTCATCCTTTTGTGTAATCTTAATTACTATAAAACAAGCAAGAATGTCAACAAATAAAAACAAAAAAGCATACAGACATCAGCATGTAAGCAAACACTGAAGACAATAACAGAAACATGTGTCATAGCACAATGAGGCAAGGATAGAATGTAGACGTACAGAGCCACGTAAATATATATATATTCATAAATGGATGTAACAGTAAAAGTAACACTTATCAAAGACGTGCATGTAAAAAAGATTACAATAACACGTTATCAAGATCGAAAACACTGCTATTACCAATACTTTACATTCAAGACAATTGTATTTTATTTGTGATGTTGATAAAGTATATTCATCCAAAAGGACGTAGTGCTTCTGGTGACTTAAATGTTTTGACGATCTTTGATTAGTTTTCATCCAAGACACTGTTACACTGTTATAATTTTACAAAGTGTGAATACCGAATGAAGTAGGGACTATATATCCTATATGCCGGTGAAATTGGTATACTATCACTAGGTGGTGGATATTAATAGTTTCAAAAATCGTCTGGTTTAATAGGATTATGACCGCATATGTCAGTGTCAAGGTACACGTCTAAAGACTTGTCAGAGGAAGTCGCATCTGTTTTGTCTTTAAATTTTAGTTCTAATAGATGTATTATTGCAGCCCAATCAGAAAACAATGTTTGGATGGTATTTATCGTCCACCGGTATTATCCACCAGGACAATACTCCACAAGTTGTTAATACTGGCAGAAACTGGTCAACTGATAATGATTGGAATTTTCATGCTTCTTTTAACCGACTTATCTATCAATAGTTGTAAACATTTTAATGATGAGGAAAACCTCTTTTCCTTGAGCATGATTCAGTTTATGATTATGAATGATATTGGTATGTTATTAACTATCAAGACATCACAAATTCCTACTTTTAAATTAGTTATTAGTGGTAATGATATTGTATACTTTTGATGTACATATAAATTTGCGATATCAAGATATTTTTGTATTAAAAAGATTTGAATTAACAGGTAAAAAAGAATAACAAGTGTTATTGCTAGGTTATACAATCGGACATTGAAATGAGGAAGTGTCAAAGGGGCAATAACCAAACCAAATAGCTGAAAATAGCCGAAGACCACCAATGAGTCTCCAATACAGCGACAAAATATCGCACCCGGAAGTGTATTTAAGCTGACCCTCTTATCAGAATATATTGACTAGTTCATTGATAATGAACGTCATACTAAACTCGGAAATGTATAAAAGAAACTAAAACTAAAAATCATACAAAACAGATGCCGCCTTGGAACAGGCCCAAACATGCATCGGGGTTAAACAATTTTTTCTATTTTATTTATATCTGAACCCTGCCCCTATTAATTTGTACCTTTAGCCAATGTAGAAAAAGCAAACATACAGCAACGCGCATTAACACAATCATTGCATACTATTTCCAAGTTCAATGTCAGAATAGGTGAGCAAAGAAACATAACACAATTATAATTATACATAAATCAACAAAGGACTGCTAGCTGTTATTGACATGCTAGATATAGGAAGATGTGGTGTGAGGCTCCAGACCTTATCTTAACTGATCTTAACTGATCTGGGTTTTTGTTTTCTGTAAGGGATTACATCAGCAAAGTGTCCATAGGCTTGATAGATATTCGTGACATCGTTGTGCACTGTTCCTAAGAGTTTTTTTTTTAAATCTACATTTTGTATCTGCGGTTAGTCAGTGTTAACCATATTCGTTAATTATTGTAATTATACATCAATCTATAAAATAATGTTGAGGATTTGGTGATTATAATGACATCATACGATTTTGAATATTATAGATTACCTTTGCCTAATTTTGCACAATTTTTGGAAATTTTGGTTCATCAATGCTATTCAACTTTGTACTTGTTTGGCTTTTAACTATTTTATTTGAGCGTCACTGATGTAGACGAGACGCGAGTCTGGTGTATTAACTTATACTCCTGGTACCTTTTGATAACAGTATGAAATATATAAAAAAAATGAACATAATTTGTTTAAAAGTAAAATAACAAAAATACTAAACTCCGAAAAAATAAGTGCTAAATTAAATGGCAAAATCAAATAATAAAACACATCAAACGAATGGACAACAACTGTCATATCCCTGGGGCCATGTCAACGGAGCTATCATAGGACTAGAACATGACTTTATGTGGTCTACGGACAATCTTAGTCTTAAGTCAAATTAACAAAAGTGTCTTAAAACAAGACATTTCGTAAATTTGGGCCTATAGATAGGATATATATATATAGGTGTCTCAGGCCAGTATTGTTCGAAAACGAAATAAAAACAGCAAATATGGCATAAATTCAAAAATAAAAAACAAATGATTCAATATTAAACTATAGTGCTGTAATGAAATTAAAACTAAATATTTTATTAAAACTAAATATTTTGTTAATAATTGTTTAACAATCGATTGTCATACTTTGTCTCAATTTCAAGACAAATTTTATCAATAAAATACTTCCAGATACCAACAACAAATAACGTTTATAGTATTCAGTATCGTTTTGTTTTTAATTATAAGCCTCTTACAAGAATAAAGCGTAGTCAATTGTCACATATCTTCTTTTATGTACTAATAATTGTTTAACAATCAATTGTGTTACTTTGTTTTCAATTTCAAGACAAATGTTATCCATAATTGTCAAAGATCTTTTCTTATGTACTAAAATTACTTTTGTGTATACACATTTGTATAAAATAGGCATCAATAGTAATTCTCCGAAAAGCATATTTTTCGATGTCATAGTATTACTCTCATCTACATAATAATCATTTTTTAGAATGTGAAAAAAAACTTAATTTTTAAATAATCCTGATTCAATATATCAAATGAAATCGAGTGGACCTCAGATAAAAAAAATGCAGCACGAATTTCAAAATTAACAAAGTTTTGTGACTATTTAAATGTGTTTTTTGGTGTACGAAATTCATTCATATTTGTTATCATATATATAAACATAGCTAATAGTATTCCGTTAATACTTTTATTTCGTGTTTATTGTTATCCATAAAATAGTAATCCTCTTTCCTTTACGTATAAACAGAAATACAATAGAATATATGTCATTGAAATCCCTACATATTTTTTAGTTAGATAAATGTGTTAGCATGGTCCTAGGACCATCGTAGTTAAGGCTGTCATGCGATATCTTTGTTTATATTCCAAGAAAAGTCTCAGACACCTCATAAGACTATCCTTAAAAAATGTCCAAAGAAATATATTAGGACATATCATAGAATACTTTTATTGACATGGCCCCTAATGTGTGCAGTGTTAGAGACATCATTCATCATATGAATACCTGGGATCTTTGTTTCGATAGACATCGATCTGATGTCAAACGCTTTTCTACATATCAGTACGAGACACATATAGTGAATTGAAGTTCCAACCTTCTCAGGCACATTTTACCTAAATATCTTCAACTATATTGTTTTGGTTTTTTTTTATAATTTTGTTTCTGTATTACTAACCCTGGCTTTCAGGTATGAATATTTAGTCCACCTTATATCCAACACTAAATCTAGGAAGATTGTGTATTGGGTTAAAGTATTAATCAAATAACTTGGGTTTTAATGAAATCTTTAAACTTCAGACTTTTGTACTGATATGATCTATAAATGATTTTAAAATACGAAGATTTGGTTGTATTGCCAATTTACACTATTCACCACAGTTCAAACGAATTGGATGTAAGCAACCTTTAACAATAAAAAAACTTACACTAAATAGCCTGCTATAAAATAACCCGACATGGATAGGTTGAAACATTTCAACTTAGAAAAAAAAAGGCTTAAACAAAGGACAATCGCTGAACGATATTCTCATGACCTTGGAAATGTTCATAAGTAATGTGGTGGGTTGAATCAAGTTTGTGAGCAATCACCCCTTTTTCAATCTAAATTAATCGTGAAAAAAATTCAAGACGAGAACAAACCATTATGTACAGATCTGAGAGGACCTGCAAGTACTGACAACTAGATAGAGGCTGTTAACAAATAATGAAATTTGTATCAAAGGCTAACATTTCAATATACATCTAACTAATGACTTAGTTCAAATGCATTACATTTTTCCAAGTAACTGCATACAATGTTAAATGGAGCAATTTTGGCATAACATGTAACTGTAATTTTATGCATTACCTGGGTAAACAGTTGTGTAATTTGATGCATTACATTGCATAACATAGCATTACTTTTTTCATATACCATATATCTTTCACAGATTGTATAAAAATCAGTTAAGGTGGTACCTAAAACTACAGGGAGACAACTCTGTAAAGTCAGCTAAACGTTTTAGTAACGTTGTGTTGTCAAGGGAATATTTAGCATCTCAATGATCAAAATTGGTGTTTGTCAAACTGCTATATAACCAGTGTAACTTTTCTGATAAAATGGTTGGTTAAATTTTTTAGAAATTTTTACATTTTGTTAAAGGGTCAAAGTAAATACTTTGCCAAATCTATGAAAATTAAACGCGTCAAATCAATTTAAGTGAAATGTTGGGTACACCTTAAAGCAGAATTTATAATAGCTGGATTAATTATAAACATTCAATCATTTGGATTTTGCTTTTTTTTTAAACTGACAAACATTACTATACAAGTGTTGTTTTGTTGTTCAAACATCACTAAATACCTTTCCATGATTAAATAACAGACAATGCACTACTGTCATTAACACTTATCAGTTTGGTTTACTATCAATCTTCTCCCCGTTATGACACTTGGTTATAATTTAAGCTCCTTGTTCATTATCGAATTCAAAAAGAAAGTCCTCAATAAAGATATTTCAAATTGGAATTAATGAAACGAATGTTTATTGGTAACTGTTAAAATAAAGTTGTACTATAGAATATACGTTTTTACTTGTTACCTAAATTTAATAGGTTTACGGATCAGTTAATGCATATGGTAGAATCGTTCATGTTTTGTTCAAAATGTTTATGTGTATGTTCACGGATTAATAACATCATGTGAAGTAACTAGTTCTTTAATATATTATGAACAATCAGAGTCTAATTGTATTTAGAGGCATTCATCTTTGAAATATGCTGATTAAGTTGGGTTTTGTTGGCTGGAAGAAGTCCGATACAAAGTATAATAAAATTGAGAATGGCAATGGGTAATGTGTCAAAGAGACAACAACTTGACCAAATAAAAAAACAATAGCAGAATATGCATCTATTAAAAACTTTATAGATGCCTCAGCTATGTCAAGGGAATAAAAAAAAACTGATGTAAACCATTTGTACAAATAATGATAAAACACTACACTACAAACTGATCAGAGTCTGAATTGACCAGTTTTTGGGCTCGACCAGTAAAAATCAAGCACACATTTAACTTGACTAGTCTCGACATTGCCTCGACTGTACTTACCTGAACTTAAGTATACTCGACTAGGTCTCGACTTTACTTAATTAGTCTGATTCAGTACTTGATGATCTTTGTGTAGTCTGAAATGATCTTGACCAAGGCTCGACCTGTCTCGACCTGTCTTGACCTTCAAATGTAGTTTTGACTGGTGTAAATCAGCCAATCTAACTGAATTAAATATTGATCTTACAAAATTGAAGCTTATTTATAGATAGTTTGGTTTATTGCTGTGAAATGAAAGAATTTAATTTTACAATAGGTAAAAATAAAAATTATTATATAAATTCAGATAGGCATCTTTAATTTTGTTTATAACTTTTTCAAATCAACTTGGATTTTCAACTTGCAGATATATATTAAGCTTACTGAATCCCAAGTCATTTAGTTTTTTTTTTTTATATTTCTGTAAAATTTAAGAATTAAAGTAATCTTGGTCAAAAAAGCTAGGATTTGCGACACGACAAAATAGAGATAGTACATTTTAATTTTTTCAATAACTTTTTTAAATCAACTTTGATTTTCATCAAACTAGTATGTAAATATCTTAGATATACATGTATATTAGGCTTACTAAATCCAAGGTCATTTTATTTTTTGTTGTATTGCTGTAAAATTCAAGAACTAAATTAATCCAGGTAAAAAAAGCTAGAATTTGCAGTTCGACCAAAATAGAGATAGTACACTTTATTTTTTTAATAACTTTTTCAATTCAGCTTGCCTTCCTAATAATACCATATGCCGAAACAGAAGCGACAAGAGAAACTAGAAGTAGAGTAAACATCATGATGGGTTATTTTGATCTGTAGAAGATGTGAAGTATACTCAGAAACGCATGTCATTTATACTCTGTTTATTTGACTATTAGACACGTAATGCATAGTTAAAAACTGTGGTTTGATATATTACAAAAAGATAGATTTATAAAGTTGTGGTGTAAACATGTGCAATGTATCCATATGTTGATTAAGCAGGTTTTATTTGTGGACAAAGTCAAATACATAGCATGCAACTACCATGAACGTGAACGATGTCCTTATTAGATAAAATAAAAAAGAATGTTCACCGATGTCAGACAGGTGTAATTGACTAAAAAATAAAATCTGTCAACGTTAGATATTGCATCATATTATAGTACATTTTACACTAAAGTAATTCGTTTTCGTTTCATAAGTTTATTAATTTGAAAGAACAGATTGAAGTTTATTTATACGTGCACTAAAATGTGAACGAGCATTTACAACAGATTTCACAAGTGTTATTTTACGCCCACTTGAAAGTAAACGCGCGTGTATTTGCAGCGTTAAATGATCGTGTTTATTATAAAATAAACCTCGTGTACATATGTACATTTTCTTTTATTATTTATCTTGTTAAAACGATTTTTACATTACTATTTTACGTATATAAGTTCAAAATATAACAATTTTAAAAATCTTTTAATTTGGATTATTAACTTTTGTAAGTTGCAAATTGATTTTGTGAATTGGTGAACACAACAGCTTATTTTGTGTATGGATAGATGACATATCTCTGACATGTATTACTCTGTTTAACATTGTTAAATGTATTTTGCAATGAAATTTGTTGGAAAACCTATACATTGTAGATACCGTTACCGTTCTGGAAATGTTTACTCTTTTGAAATGTGGGTTAACTTAAGACATAGACAATTTTCATAGAGAGCATACCATCATAAGTTTTTTTTGTTTTAATTGTTGCTTTAACCTGTGTTATATTGTGTATGGTGCTAATTTGTTTATTGACTGTGATGTTTTTCTCATTGTCAAAGAGTCTCGGTTGCCTGTACTAGCTTACATCCAAATTGCATAGACTGCAGATACGATTAAAAACAGGGGAGTTATTTCTACTGATTATTTGAACAAATGTTTGAATAAATTGTGTTCTTTCATGACTATAGCATATTAAAATAAGGATATGCGCTATTATTGGCAGTGGGTCAACCAATTTTGAAACAATTTGGATGGAAGCTATTTTTTGTTTTTGTTATTGAACTTCGAATAGCGTTGAAAACATCCATTTATTATGTCAATCTTTGCATGTCCGAGCGTTTTATAACTGTCTATTCACTGTGATGTTTTCCTCATTGTCAAAGGCTCTAGGTTGCCTGTAATAGCTTACATCAATATTGTTTGAACATTGGTTGACTCACTGCCAATAATAGCGCGTACCCTTATTTCAATATGCTATAATCATGTAAGAATAAATGCAGATCTGACTAAAACAGGGGAGTTATTTATATCGAGTATTAAAACAAACATATTTATTTTTAAACACGCTTGTCTTGATTGTCTATTATTAGGCACCTTTTTAGCTAATATGTGGAAAACTCAAGATTTCAAAAAGCAAAAAAGCAAAAATCATTTTAGGTTGCACTTGTGTAAAACCAGCAATTACATTTTCCATAGGAACTGCCTAAATTGCATATGCAGGCAATGTTCATTCAGGAAGTTTCAGGAAAGGAGACATGCACTTCTTTTTTTGTACAAATAAAAACATATAGCTGTGTGGCATATTTTAAAATTTCACTGCCCTCCATTTATAAACATTGCAGGTTCGCACTGAATTTTTCAATTAAATTGGACTCATCACCCAATAGTCTCGATCATCCAGCCGCTTTATTTTTCAAAGTAGAGCGTCTGGATGACAAGTGATATAAAAATGGTAATTTATGACATTCGGAATAGTATCGGATTTTTTAGCTTGTATTTAAAGATAATGTCCAAGACGAATAACCAAGAAGTTGGTTATTGACTTCGGAAGAAATTATATTACGATAATACTATTGAAAATCCCGAGTGTACCGATTGTTGTTTAAAGCTATTTATATTTTTCTGTGACGACATACAAGTCGTGGAAAACAAAAGACAGCATGGCTTCCATCACCGCATAGGAACATAACAGCACATCAAACTTTGGTAAGATATAATCATAATATAACAACACAAACTGTTACACATAAATTTTAATACAACCTGAAACACTGAGTAGTTATATTCTTTCATGTATGTCCGTGCTACGCAAGCAGTTAATAATATAATAAATGGCAATTTTTGTATTGACTGGGACCACTCGAACAGTCGTGTGTACGCTATAAATACATGTTGTGGTTGATTTGTATTATCTTTAACTTTATAAATTTTATTGAAAGTGCTATGAAATATGAACTTCATCCAGGATAAGTTTGTTGTATCTGTCTGCAATGTATAATGGAGTACGCATTTTGATATGTGTAAAAAAAAGGGGGGAGGAATGATGCGCAATGTTGTACACATTTAAAAGAGGGAAAGCAATCCAAAACCATTAGCAGAAGAAAACCAAACAAAGTATATCTAGAAGATGCCAATTTGAACATATACCAAACGGTGTAAATGATTTGTGCTCGATTTTTTTTAACAAATGCATTTAGCTTAAACAAGCATAGAAGAAGTGGGACACGTTGTTATAAAAAGTAGTTTAAATATACTGTTAGTAAACAAAGTCTGGACTGGTCAACTGGACAATACTTTTTTTGCACTTTTAAAAGGCATTTTTTCCATACTAAAAAAAAATCATAAAAGAAATCATACAATGTTGTCGGTGAATATATACCAATTGACTTTCTAAACCTTAAAATAAAAACATGGCTTGAGGAAAACACTGAAAATTCGATTTTATGCAAAACAATAGATCCAGCATCAATGAAAGGAGGTCTCAATGAGGCAACAACCGATGACTGATCCCAGTGATATACATTACCAAAAGTAGACATCAACATAATTAAGGGGACATACTGTTGACTTAAAAAAAAGTTGAGAATAAAAGTACCAAAAGGTCAACATTATAAAAATAAGAAGATGTGGTTTGAATACCAATGAAACAGTTATCCACCCCAAGTTCAAACAAGGTGGATGTGAGCACTTATAGGCAACGGTATGGCCTTCAATAATGATAACAGTTCATGCATGATTTTGATAGAGATTACAAACAGGGAATGTGTCAAAGAGACATCAACCCGACAAAAGAACAGGAAACAACCCAATGCTACCAATGGGTTGTGTCATCAACACAGCGAGATAATCTTGCATGCCGTAGCGGGATTCAGCTTGCACCAAGACATTTTAAAATGTTTATTTATTTATGATGTTTTTTCCAAACATTTTGTTTTTCATATATGCTATGCTGGTGACCAAAAATTAATATGATTTTAACATTTACTTTCTTTTGTAGACAAACCAATGAAGATTTCTGGACACAGATATTATGTGTAAAATGTGAAGAATTAAAAAAAAATCTATAATACTTGAATTTTCATTGTATCATAAACAGCTCCAATTTTATAAGAAAAAAATATTCAAAGATTTGTTTTGAAATACTGAAGCTGCCAGCAATCATTATAATCACAGTATAAACATTATACTGACAGCAACCATAAAGCGAAAAAAGGTACACAGACAGTCATTAAGTAAATAAAACAAAAATCAAGAATCACATTGTTGTCAGATATGTCAGAGAAATTAAACAAATCAACAATCATATAAGAAATTTAACAGATTTCACGTTTGAATTTATCTCATTTACATGTCTGGCCCTTCTCAGTTATTTATATGGTATGGAGTTTTCTTAATATTGAAGGCCCAGCAGTGATTATATTTGCGAACATCCATGTCATTTGAACTTTGCTAGGTTGTTCTCATCAGCAATCATACCAATCTACTTATTTTATGTAAAGGTTCGCATGTACAGGAGAATTTCTGTGAAGCTGCCCTTAAATACATGATGGATATTGGAATCAAATTCGTATATAATATATTACGTGTGAACTCAGCATAATAGTTTGTAGTAGGAGAATACACTTTTCAGTTATTTTTTTTACAAGTTATGCAGTATGGGACAAATCCCATTCCATCTTTTCCATGTGATTGATTTATACATGTATTCAGAGAGTATTAAATTGGGTTTCATGAATGACTGGTTAACTTATGTATTTCCTCATGGACACGGAGACTGACAAAGTGGTATTGTGTGAACATTGGTCCCTAAATGTTTTCTTCCCAAAAGGATTAGGCGATATAGATTATTGTGAAACATTCAGACTATTCTGTCGTTTGCAATTTTAAGATCAGTTAATTTTGTAAATAAATCTGCCAGTAATAAGTTGTTATGGAGGATTTTCTACATTGAAATCTCAGTATTTGTATGAGTTGTTTTTCTTTCCATAAACGTAACTTGATGTGTGCTTTTCGAGTTAGGTAAGTGCGTCAGATATCTGAAAGATTATATAAAAAGGAAAGCATAAATTATAACAAGGATTTACAGAAATAAGAATAACGAGACAAAACTAAGAAAAAAGGGGGGGAAATAAAGAATACAGACTAATGTGGATACAATATAAATTGTTGGTTGCTTATAACGTCAAGTGGAAAATATTTCATAGAATAGAGAGTGTATGCTATAATACAAATATAGAAAAATGACATTTTATCGAGCATTTTATAGTATGAAGATAAGAGAATATTAAACGTGGTGTTTTATAATATAAAAATAGATTGATTTTGGGTTGCTTGGTTATCGTCTTGTGGTAAATATTGGTATTAAATGTTCAGGACTGAAAAAAATGACAATAAATATAAAGATGAGGTCCTAGATTATAGGCCGTTCGGGATACATGTCGGAGAAACTATAATTCACCAGAAAATTAGGGTATATTGTATGGCTTTATGTACAACGGTCCACCTATACGGATACCTTGGCTCTCTTAGCGCATAGCGGAGCGTGATACCCCCTATACACAAACAGTGGCTGATCCAGACCTTGTTATAATGAGGGCACTCTACAGTCATGCTACATTGTTTCTTTATATAATCAACCAAATTTTTCCCACGAAAAAAAATTCTGTCTTAATTCTTAATTATTTTTTTTACATGTGACACAAAATTCAGGAAAAATGACCACCGCTATAAATTACAGTTTTCGATCGTTCTTTTAAATTTGCCCATCTGCAAGTTGGGCAAAATAGGGTCAACTACAAAATGTCAGTTTTAATAATCACATAACTTTTATACATGTAACGTTACACTGTTTACTGTTTGCATTAATTGTTTTTAAATAGAATGGGGATACCGGAAGTGCTATTTATAGATATGTTCTATATTTAATTATTTGTTACGCCCCCTATAAATATCTGACCAGTCCGGTTAATCACCCCAGACGCTATATTTAAATATGCGTCTGGGTTATCGAGACTAATCACCCAAATGTCATCCAGTCCACCTGAAAAATAAGTTAAATAAAAAGACATTTTTATTTATATCCATTTAATTCTCTAATCGAGTCTTAATTAGAAAACAGTTACTTTGCATCCATGGCAACAACTAGATAAACAGTAGCAGTATTTAATGCGCATTGAATTTCTCCCCAAAAGAGGCTTGACTTGCAAATCACACGTGATTTACAAAGTGCAACCTATAAGGAAAATGTGTATCGATTTTTATTAAAACAAATATACCAGGTATCCCGTTTAATTAAGTGATGAAAAAATGTTTCAAACTGTACAAGTGGTTTATCATTTTAAATATTCTAACTTTTTATATGTCATAATCGTATGCTGTCATCCTGGTCATCGACTCGTAAACATTTACTTCAGATTGATGTATGATGACAATGATATGTAAATATAGTTAAGACTAATCACACACATTAAATGGTATATGTTTTTCTAAACACTATAGTACAGTTATTGCCGTTATTATAGATATCTATCATAATTACGTACTGTAAACAGAAACAGATTTACCTAATATTTTATATTTGTTAGTTTTTTTGATAGCATAAGTATGTCTCTGGAGTATTTTGCTTCAGTAACTCTATGCATGATACCTGAAATATGATATGTGAAAGTTATATGTATCCAAATTCCTCATGTAGTATATGAACGCACCATAAGTATCATACTTCTTTTGATAATTAAACAGTAGATTTTCAATTCATCAATTTAACATAAAACTGCTGACCTTATATATCATTTTCTGTAAAATAAAAAAAAAATCGGTCTAGTTTAAATAACATGTTGTATGCAAGGAATGCATTACTATAAAAAAAAGACTAGTAATACAACTCAGTCACCAAACAATATGATTCTGATATCTAATGCCAATATGCTGAAAAGGTTGGAACTATAAATTCTTTAATAGAAAGGTGAAATATAAACGCATAACTCATGGCTTAAATTTATATCGACCAATAGACACATAAAAGTACATTAACTACACAATGTAAAACTAAAAATCTAACAACATGAACAAACAACTCTCAGGGGTAATTTTGCTCCATATGTGGCACTTGGTACTTTTTAAATATGAAAATTTAAAACAAAATGTATAGTGCACACCTTGTAAACACTACAAACTCCGAATTGACCAGTTTTTGTGCTGGACCAGTAAAATCGAGCACACATTTTACTCGATTATTATCGACTATGTACTCGACTAGATCTCGACTTTACTTAATAAGTCTGATGCAGTACTTGATGATCTTGGTGTTGTTTGAAATGGTCTTGACTAGTCTCGACTCAGTCTCAACCAGTGTCGACCTGTCTCGACAAGTCTGGACCTCAAAATTTAGTTTTGACTGGTCTCACAAAATTCAGGTTTATTTTGACTTATTGCTTTGAAATGAACAAATTTAAATTTACAATAGGTAAAAAAAATATTATATAAATTCAGATAGGCATTTTTTTTTATTTTTTTATATTACTTTTTCACATCAACTTGGATTTTCATCAAACTATGCAGCTATCTTGGATATATTCTAAACTTATTGAATCCCGGGTCATTTTTGTTGTTGTATTGCTGTCAAATTTAAGAATTAAATTAATCTTGGTAAAAAAGAATCTCGGATTTGCAGTTGGGAAAAAAAAGAGATAGTACATTTTATGTTTTTAATAACATTTTCTAATTTTATTTATAATATGGTGCTCATGACACCTTTTTTTTTGGAAGGGGGAGGGGGGGTACTTTTAGTACAAAATATCTTATTATAACATTATGACTTAATCGATCTAACAAGTATAACTTTATTTTTTGTAATGTCTATCGAATACTCTACTATGTTATTTCACATGTTTCATCATCAAAAAGAAAATAATTACAAAAACATAGTTTGGCTCCAAAAAATAAATGTCAAAAAAGTTATACAGAAAAACGTATGAAAAAATCCGAAAAAATAGTTAACGATTGGAAAATAAATGGTGGAATCACTATCATCAAAAACCCTTTTATACCTAATATATATGATATATTGCATCACTAATAAATATGTACACAAAAATATATATATAAGTTTAAGAAGATGATATATTATATTTTATTGGAGGGTAGAAATTAGAAAGTTAAACGCTCAGCGCTAAGAAAAGATTAATAAGAAAAAGGAGAGGGTTGTTAAAAATGACAAATCTTGATTCTTACATTAAAGCAATGAAAATAAATTTGATAAAAAGACTTACAGATGAAACTTTGGCAAACTGGAAACTCATTCCAACCTACAACAGTGAGTTTGGGGGTAAACATGCGTAATATTTAAAATGAATCTTGGTTCTCATAATTGATTAGAAAACACACACAAACCTGTCTACTGTTTACCTAGAAATCTTAAAGTGCTGGATACAAAATGGTAGCGGGACGACAAAGAAAACTGAAAACTATAGGAATGACAGCCTGATCAGGAAACAGGTTTTATGTGGAAATCAATATATTAAGATTCAAGGCAAAAGTTTGTATTTTAAACATTGGGTAGAAGACGATATTTAGTTTTATAAACGACATAATCGACGATAAAGGAGAAATTTCTCCAAAAATCTTAGATAAACTAAAAAAGAAACAAAATTGGATAGCAGAACCATGTATTTTAAGGAAAGCTATACCCTAATTTCGGATCAGTATTCGGGGAAAGCGTACGTGGTTAAACATATTCTGGCAAATGAAGAAGACAAACTGATGAAATAAAAAACAAGAAACTCTGTCTGTACTTTAATATGATGCAATGTCTAACGTTGCTAGTTTCATCTGTTCTCATTTACAACTGGCTGACATCAGCAAGGATTTGTTACATCTAATAAGGTCATCTTTCATGTTCGTGATAGCTGCATGCTATGTATTGTAAAAAAAAACCTGCTTAATCAAAATATGCACTGCTTGCATATTTTAAACCACAATTTAATAAATCTCCTTCTTCATAATATATTAAACCATTTTTTAGAGCCAGGTATCACGTGTCTTACAATACACATAGTATATAAGGACATGAATATCTGAGTATATTTCACATCTTCTACAGATCAGTCACCCATCAAAATGTTGACTCTTCTTCTAGTTTCGCTTGTCGCCTCCGTGTCGGCATACAACAAAGGAGGTCCATTATTAGGAGGACTTGTCAATGGTGGAGTTATCACAAGTGGCCCACTTCTCGGCGGTGGTGGAATTATTGGTGGATCTGGAGGGATTGTCGGTGGTGGTGGACTTCTGTTAAATGGTGGCGGTTTAGGAGGATTGATCGGAGGATTAAATACAGGTATGATCTAAATGACTATTTATATAATCAATAAGGAAAAAGCCGAAATAAAATAGTTCTGAACAATAGCATCATCAAAATATGTCATATTTGTATGTATATAAGTTCTAACATTTCATGCAATTTTTCTCAAAATAATTTACCGAATTTTGATTATTGAAACCGTTCGATAGTATTTAGTTTCTAGATTTTGTGTCTTTGATCCTTAGCATGTTAACTCATTGCCAATTACACCATATATTCTTTTTTTTATATATTCATATGTCTGCATTGGTGAATATTCCAGCTCAAAATAAAACCACATAATACGCTTCACCATACATGACACTTACAGGGAAAAACCAAGTATGATGTTAATCTTCGGTGGAATAAACAAATGATAGTAATATATGTGTTCTCTGCTGATAGCATACGAATTTTGTAAATCTTCGTTGAAATTTGATCAGCAATGAACACATTTGACCATGTATTTTATTTCCCTTTTTAATCATACAGCTCTACACAATTCATTGTATTTACTTCTCTCTAAATTGTTTATGCTTCCTTATCAGAGTTTATTAATGTGGTGTTTCAAGAAAACCGCAACGTGCATTCTACAAATGGCTCTAGACAAATATCATTTATTAAATAAGTTTTTATCAATCATCAAATCTTGAAGTTAGTATATTTTGTTTAAATTGCAGGACTTGTCGGTGGAGGTCAACCATGGTGCACATGTAGTTTGAAATGTGCACCAGGACAGATTAAACTCAGCAAAAACTGCAACTTGGCACCTCTCCTGCCAGGAAGTTTGAATACTTGTTGTTCTGTATTGCCATGGTGGGTAACCAACCAAAATTACGGTGCTTCCCTTGGAGGAGCTGGTATTATTGGTGGTGGAGGTATCATCGGTGGTGGAGGTATTATCGCCGGTGTAAGCGGTCTTGTTGGAGGTGGTAGTGGAGTTCTTGGTCCAATCGGTGGTATTGGAGGACCCATTGGTGGTATTGTTACTGGACCAGTCAGTGTAGTTAGTGGAGGCAGCAGGGTTGTCGGTGGATCATCTGGTAAAGGATACTATTAGATATTATATTGGTAAGTTTGCATATATTTAGTTTATTTTGTATGACATTTATCAAACATTTATTAACCGTGTAAGCACATTCACCACATCAATAAGAAATAATTTAGACAACATTTTGTTAGGGTCATGCATGAAAAAAGGTAATAATTAACTAGCTTGAATTGATCACATGTTAAAAAGTACTTTCTCTTTAAGCTTATCTTAGTTTTGATTGATGATACAGATTATAAAGAAAATATTAATTATTGTCTTCTCTTGTTTCAGGTAACACGACGAAGACCTGATATTGAATGCTTGCGAATTGTATATTTTTTAAATAAATATATTCTAGAACAACTTGAATTATTTAGTTTGATTAACTGACACACTGAGATTTTGGTTTTCTCATGATTTTTTTTAAGTATATTTCTACCCAAGTATTTTAAAGATTTTACAAGATAATGGTAAAAATGAGGCAACAAAAGGACAAAATCAACACTACTCTCACCTCACAGTAGTATTTTCTTTAACAATTAAAACACATCACAAACCTTGTTATACAATTTAAAACAGGTTTACTTTGCCAAGATAAATAACGATTTATTCTACTATGCAATAATCATTGTGTGTGTGTAAAGTTAAACTTCATCATATTAAGATATGAGCATATGTCATATATCTGACATAGAACCTAAAATCACAAAAAAAGAAAATTGCGAATATGAATTAAAAAAAATGAAGTCCCTAATCAAATGGCAAATACAATACTATAGTTTCAACTTTTATTATATTTGTTAAGGTGACCCTCTAATGTATGAATTAAGCTTAAAAGGAAGCTTTTATATCAATTGTTCCAAATGGTGCAGTAGAAATCGCCCCTTCGTAAATTTTGTTGTTTGTTTCTTGTTTTTAATATAGATAAGGCCGATGATTTGTCTTTAGAAACAGAAACATTTAATAATCAAAATAGTCTCGTATGTCAATGATAACAGTAGTAAGATGTAAGAAAACCTATGAACAATTGAACGAGGAATACTGCTTACTCAAAAGTTACTAATACAAGGCTATGAATCAATCAAACTAAGTTCATTACTGAACTGATGAACTGATTGGCGATTATGACAAAAGTGTGTCAGAAATCGTTGGCGTGAGTGGTACTATTGCTGGCCAATCTTCATGTTTGATTAAATAATTGTCCATTAGAGTGACTAAAATTCTGTCAGCAGCGAAAGACGGTCTTTAGAAATACTGTGAAACTGATTACTCACGTAGTGGTTTTTAACCTATGTTGATCCTTAAAACTAATAATTCCCGTACTTGCATTTCCTATAATGATTGTCTTGCTCACAGGGAAGCTATTAAATCAAAAGTACTAATTGGTGAAGTTCAAATCATCCCTTCATAAATTTTAAGGACGCCATCACGAGTTGGTTGACCGTTATGGAATAACCGTTTTGCAAATGATATCGGATATGTTCCTCATGTTGTACATACAAACCTTCCCTATCATGATTGTGAAATATCGAATTAGACATATTAATCGGATTTGTTATCACATCAGCAATACAACGGGTGTCACATATGGAAAAGGATCAGCTTACCTTTCCGGAGTACCTTTAGGTCACCCTTGGTTTTTTATGGGGTTCGTTTAGCTTATTCTTTAGTTTTTTATGTTACGTGTGCTGTAGTTAAAACAAAACAGTTAAAACATGCTACACACAAGAACAAGTGATCAGTATGCTGGAGTTTCTTATCGACAACATATTTATTAAGTTTAGAGTTAGACTTTTTTCAACAAATTGTCGGTATTCCTGCGGGAACACACTGTGAGCCTCTCCTTGCCGATCTCTCCTTATTTTCATAAGAAATGGAGTTCCTTCAGAAAGTTGTCAAAACAATTGATTCAAAGAAACAAGATTATTTAATTTTACTTTCAGATGTATTGGTGATGTTCTTTTCATAATCAATCCAAACCTTTTCTGATTGGGTTCCTTTAATATATATGCATCAGAACTAAAAACAATAGATACAGCTTCCTCCGCCTCGTGTTTAGACCTATTTCTCAAAGGAGGAGGTTCAATAAGACCTCTTTTTGGCCCCAAAATATAGCAGTTTTACAATTTGTGAAAATGTAATCTTTTAGCTATTTACTAAAAAGAAGAATACTTCTGCGTCGTGAATATGGGTTATTTTGACAATACATCGACATATATCAAGTACTAGCATCATTAAGTCATGCTAAATTAGCTTTTCAGTTAAATTTTAGACGGTTGCCGTCTTTAAAAAAAGTGGCCGCATTCGTGTTCATTCATAATATTGAAATGTTTGTTGTATTTGATGATAATACATAACATATATAAAAATTGAGGATGAACACTGTTGCGGCCACTTTCATTTTTGACAAAAAAAACATCTAAAAGGTGACGTTTTTTGGCATATTTGATAGATTGTTCATATTCAAGCTTGAATGGGAGCGTTTTAATTACTAAATCAGTTAAAATATTTCTCATAAACTAACTGAATCAATTTAAATAGACACAATGTCTAAGCAGAAAGTTGTTGAACCAGTGTAAGTCATAGAACGGCTCGTCCTTTTTAAATAAACTTCATCTGAAGGTGCCAATACCTTGTTGGTCAATATTTCGTATTAACTTCACAAATAATACACAATGACTTTGACATAAATTATGCGTACTGACGTTGATTATCATCTTAACTATGTGCTATATGAGTCGTTCATTTGTCTTTGATCTATTATAAATATTACTTTTACTAAAGATTGTTTTTTTTGTGATATCCATTTAACGTGGCTTGGTTTCTATACATCCTGTCAATGTGTTTGTATTATCATTCAGTTTTTGGAGGTGTAATGTATATGCTACTCTTTGTGTTTCTTGGTTTTTATAAAGTGACTGTACTTAAACAGATCCTGTCAGTATGTAATCTTTCTACAATATGTTTTTAGGTTATGTTTATGTTATGAATTAGAAAATATGTTGAACCAAAAACGTCAAAAATATTTAATCGCGTAGTTTTATTAACTATGTGTGGCTTCTTATAACATGTATGCATTCTATATAACTTTTGGACTTTTTAAATCTCGAGCTTTTTCTAAAATCATTTAGTACATACTGTTGATGTTTAACCCTAATGGCTGACATTGTCAATGTGAAATTTTAAAACTGTTGGTATAACCATTGAACGAGAAAATATGTGAATTATAAATATTTTGACGTTAGACACACGAAGCAATGAATGTGTTTTTAATTTGATAAATGCTTTCGTGTTGTGGTAAATTGTTTTCTAAAATTCGATTTAGTGAATTAAGCACATGCAGGTATGAATAAATCACATATCTCTGACATAATTTACTCTGTGTGTTGTATTATTCGAAGCTATTCATTTGAAAACTTTTACATAGCTTTTGGGAATATTAACTATATCAAAAAGTGTGTTGAGCAAAAGATAAAGAAATTGTCATAGATATTTTGCCATCACTTACAATTTTGTTTAATTTCTTTTGTTGTCATTTTTGATTTAACAAGTACTATATTATGTGTTTGGCAATAATGGAATTTTCTGTTGATAGTTATCAAAAGTGCAAGGATTTCAATTTTATACGCCAGACGCGCGTTTCGTCTACATAAGACTCATCAGTGACGCTCATATCCAAATATTTAAACAACCAAATAAATACAAAATTGAAGAGCATTGAGGACCCAAAATTCCAAAAAGTTGTGCAAAATACGGCTAAGGTAATCAACTCCTGGGGTAAGAAATCCTTAGTTTTTCGAAAAATTCTAAGTTTTGTTAACAGAAAATTTATAAAAATGACCATATAATTGATATTCATGCCAACACCGAAGTGCTGACTACTGGGCTGGGGATACCCTCGGGAACGAAACGTCCACCAGCAGTGGCATCGACCCAGTGGTGTAAATAGTTATCAAAAGTACCAGGATTACAATCTTATACGCCAGACAATCTTTTTGTAATGCATATCAATTGTTAGGCTTCATTTGCAATAATAAACGTAACGTTATTTCTCTGTTGAATTGTAGTTTAAACTTGTTTATTTTTGCGAATGCAGATTTTAAGTGTAGCAGTCTCTATTGTGTGCGACTAATATCATATAAGAGGCTGTTGAGAGGAGTGACGCACTTTTCGAAGTTTGATGAAATATAAATAAAAAAAAGAATAACATTACGGAATGTTTTGTTATGAATTAGTCTGTTTAATTTATCACTTGAAATGTATCAATCTTTCCATGCGGGCGTTTTATAGCTGACTATACAGTGTGCTGTTTTAGTCTTTGTCAAAGGCTTTCATTTGCCTGTAATAGCTTACATCCAAATTGTATGAACATTGGTGGACAGTTGACTCACTGCCAATAATAGCACATCTCCTTGTTTTAATATGTTGTAATCATGTCCGAACAAAAGCATTAACTGCAGATCTGAATAAAAACAGGGGATTTGTGTCTACCGAATATTTAAGCAAACACATTTTTTTGATAAACACGCTTGTCTTGATTGGCTATTTTTAGACGTTTGTAACTAACATGTGGGAAACTCAAGAGATCAAGACTCGATGGTTAAAAACTATGTTAGGGAACATTTTGATCGATTTCAATTGGAACAAATATGCCAGGTATCCCCATACATTAATTACTTACCAATGTTTTAAACTGAACAGATGGTTGATTATGCTAAAGGTTATAACTTCATATGTCATAATCGTATGCTGTCATTCTGATCACCGAATCGTATGAATTCATTTACATATTGATGTATGATGACAAGGATATGTAAAATAACCACACACGTTATATAAAACATATATGTTAGCACTATAGAAAAGTTCTTGCTGATGAAATCCCGAATAGAAAAGGACTGACCTGATACTTCATATTTGATGGGTTTTTTAATAGCATAAATATGTATCTGGAGTATTTTGCTTCAGTAAATCCAGTCATAATAGCAGAAATGAAAAAGTTATATGTTTCGAAATCTTTCATGCAGTGTAAAAACGCACATAAAAGCAGCAATAGCTTATATTCACAACATAATATCGATACTTGCGAGACACAAAATGCTATGTTGATAAAAAAATCATTGCCTTCATTTGTATAGTAAAACCAGTAGGTTTTTAGTTTACTATTTGTAAAATATCTCTATATTGAGACTGAGACAGATGTGATAGTTTTCGGTGAAATTAATTATATCTATCATTATAGTGTCTGACACGTAATTTTTTTTTTATTAATTTTGGAAAGTTAACGTAAAAGTCGAATACTTACTGATATCCCGGATCCGTAAATAACAATTTCTGTAAAAATAAATAGAAATCGCCCTAAATAAGATAGAAAGTTGTATCCAATAAACTCATCATATACATCATGATGAAATTGTGTATTTACGACAGACGCACGTTAAGCCTACACCATACTGTTGTTAAAAAAAAAGCCGAAGATAGTACGAAGATGAAGAGCCATGAGGACCAACATTCCTACAATTTTGCCAAATACAGCTTAATTTATTTATTTCTTAGGTAGAAAGACCTTAGTTAGTATTAGGAATGCAGCTTTATAAAACATAAGCTTAGTTAAAAAAAAACATTCAGAAAAAACATGGTCCTGATATCTTATGTCAAAATGCTAATAAAGCTACAAATTATTTAATAGACAGCTAGATATAGAAACTCATAACTCATGGCTAAAAAAAATACGACTAATTAACAAACACCAGTACATAAAACACAATATATAAACTGATAACGCATGGCGAAAATCTATTACAACCAATAGACAAACAATAGTACATAAAGTACAATATAGAAACTTATAACGCGTTGCGAAAATTTATTACAATTGATAGACAAACAATAGTACACAAAATACAACATATCAAATAGAAAACCTAGCCAAACGAACAAAAAGCAATCAGAGATGATTTGGGGAACCCCGGAAGGGCAAATCTGCTTCATATTTGGCACTCGGTAACTTTTCCAATATGAAAAAAAATAACAAATATAGGGCATACATTTTAAATGAGTCGGGCATATTTAACGGATGCGTAGAGCATTAGCTTCATGAACCAAATCAATCACATTTGTTTATTTTCAGACTCGGGATTTTGCATTACTTTCTTCCTCTATGAATCAATTAATGTAACGAAATATTGTTCTTTGTATGATGTTCCCTTTTTGATCAAGATAATTCCTGCTTTTCAATTTCATATCTGATCAAAAATGTAAAAAAATGTACGTTTCGTTCAAACTGTTAATAATAAACTTATGAAATAAAAACAATTTTTTTATCTGTACTATAATATGATGCAATATCTTTTACGTTATTAGTTTCATTTTTTCTCATTTATAACTGGCTGACATAAACAAAAAAAGTTTTTCTTCTATTCTAATAAGGTCATATTACTTGTTCGTGATAGTTGCATGCTATAGATTGGACTTTTCTATATAAAAAAATCCTTGATCAAAATATGCACTACTATACTATATTATGATGCAATATTTAACGTTGACAGATTTATTCTTTTTACATTTAAACTTGCTGACATCAGCACAGTTATTTTTTCTCTCATATCCATGAAGGTCATTTGTTGACATGCGTGATAGTTGCATGCTATGTATCGGACTTTGTCCAAAAAAAACCTGCTTAATCAAGATATGCAATTATAATATTTGCATAATATTTCAAAACCACAATTTTATAAATCTCATTTTTCATAATATATCAATCCAATGTTTTTTAGGCTATGTATCACGTGTCTTACAATAAACAAATTATAAAAGGTCATACATATTGGAGTATACTTCACATCTTATACAGATCAAAATAACCAATCATTATGTTGACTCTTCTTCTAGTTTCGCTTGTCGCTTCTGTTTCGGCATATGGCAAAGAAGGTCATAAGTACAGGTATATTCTAAATGATCATTTATATTATCTATAAGAAAAAAGCCGTAACCAGTGGTAACCTTTTACATAATGGTTCTTAACAATACCATAAACACAATATCTCATATTTGCATTTATATTAGTTTTGACCGTATATGCAATTTTTTTTATAACAATCGACCTAATTTTAATTATTGAAGCCGTACGATAACCTTTAGTTGCTAAATGTTGTTTCATCCGGTCCTTAGCGAATTAAATTTTTGCTAATTACATCACATTTTTTTTTATGTTTAAATGTCTGCATTTAACCATGGTGAATTTTAAAAATCAAACCACATAATACGCTATGAACTATGTGACACATACACAGCTCAGTGTAATAAAATTGTTCTCTTCTGATAACATACGAAACATAAAAAACGTGGTTAAATTTCATGAGCCATAACTACATATGGTCATTTATTGTATTTCCTTTTTTTTTAATATACAGCTCTACACAATTCATTGTATTTATTTATCTCTGGATTTTGTTATGATTTCTGATGAGAGTTCTTTATTATGGCAAATCAGATAAAAAAAGCAAGGTGAATTCCAAATATGGCTGTGGACAAATATTATTTATGAAATATGTACTTCATCAACCAATTGTTCAATGTTATGTACATGACAATATCAAATCTTGAAGTTATACATTTTTTTTCATTTGCAGGACTTGTGAGTGGAGGTCAACCATGGTGCACATGTAGTTTGAAATGTGCACCAGGACAGATAAAACTCAAATGAGGTTATTTGCAGTTGTTTACTGCTTCCGGTCGTGTTTTTGTTACATATAATGCAAAGAATAACACCACTTTGCTACAGACTAATAACAACCCAAACTTACATCAACTAGAGTTCTGAAAACAAATATAGCTGAACCTTTCTTTTCGTGTCCATCTTTTGATAGACATGATTAATAATACATATTATCCAGAAATGTTTTGAAACATTCCAATTAAGATATTGTCTCGTTATAGGTAACACGAAGAAGACCTTGTCTGAAATGCTTTAATCTGGTACAGTTGTTAGATAAATATATCCCTGACCAACTTCCATGTTTACTTTTTATAGGTGTTTAGTTATGTAATTATTATTTTTAACTATTTTTACCCACAGTTTGTATTCGTACAAGTCACGCAGCACGACTACAAGACGGACATCATTCTTTAGAACAAACTTTGTAGTAATCTATACTCTGATCGACTCAAACTTAAATGAAAACAACGCCAAATTCAAAACCTCAAGCCCAGAGATTTTGATTACATATTTCTGACACGCCGTATGAACATGATTGTTATGCTAACGACACTTATCACTTATATGAAAGATGTATATTATTCAATTATACTGACAACGATGTGTGAACAAAACACACAGACACAAAACATGTATTGTGTAATACAAGTCAAAACTAAAGGAAAGCAGTCACATTGTATTGTACTCTTAATCACTAGAAACCTAGAAAATATGTCAACAAATAAAAATCAAAGATTGTGATCAGGTAACCTGAAGTGTTGGCTAACAGGAATATATCGTTTTTTGTGAGGTTATCATGTGGCCAATAAGGCGTTTGTGAAATGGCTGCAAAGATTTACCAACAGTTTGGACACCGCATATAGGACACTCAAGAACTTAAATCACGTTTGAGCTTTTGCATTTGACATTGCAGAAGATCTCGTATGTCTTTTATGTGGTCTTACTGTGAAATGTTGATGAATGCTGCAATGTGGTTGAAACATTTGTAGCGCTTATTCCCACAAGGCTGACAATTACCAACAGTATGGTTAGGTTTGGAAAGGTCAGCACGGACACGTATATTTTTCAGGCTGTAAGGTTGTTTGAAGGCAATCATGGGAGGCTCAGGAAAGATTTTGGATAACTTTTCTGTTTTTCGTTGTAAGTTAGCAGACTGCTTCTGGGGATGAATTCCGCTTTTCGAAAACTATTTTTGATGTTTTTGTGTTTATATCTCCTTCTTTTCAAATGTCCTTTGAGCTGCACAAGACGTTGTTTTGACGTGTCCTCAGAGGATCAGATTTGCATTATTCTAAGAGCTTAGCTGTATTGATAGTATATATAGGTTTAGAGAATATATCTGTGTTTATTATACCTACAGAGAGGGTACTAGATGTATCAAGTAAGTTAATGATGGAATTAGATGTTTCATGAGTGAATTTGATGGTAGGGTGTTGATTATTAACATTTGTTATAAAAGTTTGTAATTATTGGTCTCCCTTCTCCCATTTCATGTGAACGTCATCAATAAATCGACACCAGTAAAGCGGGTTTTCGATGGAGCACTCCAGCAGTTGCTTTTCAACTTAACCCATATATATTGGCGCCATTTTTGTACCAAAAGCAGTGCCATTTTTCTGTAAATAGTGTTGTCCTTGGAATGTGAAATTGTTCTTTTTCAGGACCATAGTAAGCATTTCTACTAAGCATTTAGTAGGTGGAATTTTAAGAGATCGAGAGTCCAAAACTACTCTACATGCTTCAATACCATCCGCATGGGGAAAATTCGTATAGAGGGAGGTGACATCCAATGTGAAAAAAAGTTGTATTGGCAGGTAGGGGGTTTAAACCCTGCATTTTTAGTAGTTAAACTTTTATAAAAGATGGCAAGTTTTCTACATGTGGTCGAAGATAGTAATCAACGAATTCGGATATTTGTTCGGTGGGATGACCATTAACTGAGACCAATGGTCTTTCTGGGTTACCAGGTTTATTAGTTTTAGGGAGCAGGTAGAATCGGCCAGGTTTGGAATCGTCAGGTTTTAAATATTTGAGAGTATCTATATCAATGATGTTATTGTCACAAATTTTCTTTTAACATTCAGCTATTTCATCGCCGAATTAGAGGGTGGGTCTGAATTAAGTTTTTTGTTAAACCGGTCATCATTTAATTGGCGAATAGCCTCTTGGATATGGTTAGATTTGTCCATGACGACAACTGCACTCCCTTTGTCTGCAGGTAGGATGAATCTGAACCGAGCAACGTCACACATATATATAAACATGCCTGAACAGTAAACGTGATAGTAAACAAGTACATATAAAAGAAAACAAGTAATCGGGATCAACCTTTTCCTGATATCTTAATTACATCACTCTGCATTGTTTATGCATTAAAAAAGTAATGCAATCATCTCGAATGACGGTTATACACGGTAGCCCTTTGCTAAGATGGTTAAAAACCTAATGTTTTATCTTTTATATGTTAATTCTGTCGTGTGTGACCATGACATCGAATTGCATAAAATCACTTCAAGATTGATGCATGATGTCAATGTTTAATTAATAAGATTAACAATAATAAGCCGCAAACATAAAAATATCAATCTTCAAAAACACTAAAGTTACATTAAAATACAGTTTACATCGTTTTACTAATTACGCTCTTCATTCATTTCCCGAGGTGTAACGGGACAGTTCAGTTAAAAAATGATCAAAAACATTAAATCTATGACATATCAAATTAGGCTATACAAAACTTGTTTTTGAAAAGTTGTTTTTTCTAAAGCACTTAGTAAGCCTAGAAAATGTATAATTTCTTCTGTGTTACAAATGTGACAACAATTTTGTAGGAAGATACCATAGCTGTTTCACAATCACGAATATGTAAAGAATATGTATATGCATTTCTGTGTAATATGCGAAGCCAGTTAAGGTTTTTAAATCCTCTTAGTGGAACATTAACTGATATCAAACTCAACTAGTGTTATAATGTGTTCACGCTTCTTTTTTCTCAGAAAATTCATCCCAGCTGAACATGATGCAAATTTCCTTTTAAAACTCAATATATCGCTCCAAGTGTGTAATTGAATGTAGAATAACAAAAAGCAAGGGTAGAATATCGTTATTCATTATAAATAAATCGATAAGGCTTAATGAACACCGATTCAAAACAGCGTCAAACATATCAACTATTTCTTTTTTTTTTTCATTTGTTATTTAAGCTTTGCAATATATGTAACACCTTCATAATGAAGTGGTTATACTTTAGGAATAAAAATTACACAAGAAAAAGACAAAATAAATATGATAGTTAACAGAACCACACATTAACATAAATTAGACCCGAACATAAACTGTAGAAAACAGAAACTACCACGCTATAAAACCAGGTTTAATCCACCATTTTCTACATTTGAAAATGCCTGTACCAAGTCAGGAATATTACAGTTCTTGTCCGTTCGATTTTGAGGTGTAATGCTATTTGATTTTGCCTTGTGATTATGGACTCTCCTCATTGATTTTCCACCAAGTTCAGTATTTTCATGATTTTACTTTCAAAATATACATTGATAAAATTGAGAATGGAAATGGGGAATGTGTCAAAGAGACAACAACCCGACCAAAAATTAAACAAACAACAGCAGAAGGTCACCAACAGGTCTTCAATGTAACGGGAAATTCCTGCACCTGCAAGCGTCCTTCAGCTGCCCCTAAACAAATATATATAGATGGAGAGTTGTCTCATTGGCACTCACACCACATCTTCCTATATCTAGTTAAGTGATAATGAACGCCATACTAATTTCTAAATTGTACACAAGAAACTAAAATAAAAGACTAACAAAGGCCAGAGGCTCCTGACTTGGGACAGGCGCAAAAATGCGGCGGGGTTAAACATGTTTATGAGATCTCAACCCTCCACCTATATCTCTAACCAATGTAGAAAAGTAAACGCATAACAATACGCACATTAAAATTCAGTTTAAGAGAAGTCCGAGTCTTATGTCAGAAGATGTAACCAAAGAAAATAAACAAAATGACAATAATACCTAAATAACAACAGACTACTTGCAGTTAACTGACATGCCAGCTCCAGGCTTCAATTAAACTGACTGACAGATTATGATTTCATCATATAAACATCACGCACAATCCTTCCCGTAAGGGGTTCAGTATCATACCATCATAACATATATGAGATTTGTAATGATTTTATTGATAAAAAATAACTTTACATATTTCACGCATTCGTCTGTGTCGTATTACAGTCAACTACAAATGGAAAAAAAATCATTTAAAATGTGAGTAAAATAATCGAGGTACCATTTTTTTGTCATTCAGATACGCAGTTGCTGACAACTCTTATTGTAGACACCTCACATGTTGTTTTTTTAATTTTCTTTAGCATTTTGGCGGATGTGTTTTTAACTGTTTTTTTTCAAACGAGTTGATTCTAGCGAATTATATTTAACGTATTCATATGTTTTTGTCCAAATGTGATAAAGTAAATGTTACCATGCTACTACCAATGATAATATAAGTAGGTCCTATATCTTAAATTTGTTCGTTTATGTCAATAAAAAAAAGTAAATGTTACGATAATGTAGTACTGTTCATTTTCTAATTCACCGGAATTAATTTAACAAAACGTATATAACATAATTTCAAAACATTCATCACCTGATCGATTTAAGAGAAAAACACAACATAATCATCCACATATTAATAAAACATAATATGTATTCCCAGGATTTCTTTCACAAAATGTGTAATGGAAATCAGTATACAGTACAAAAGAAATTTGAAACTATTCCAATTTTACATCTGGTCTCTTAAGTCATTTTATATACATAATAATATCCTTCTTTACAAATTGGTCAGCTGACAACATTGCTGCCACCTCCAATGACACTGACAGGTCCTGTGACAACACCACCAATACCACCGATTAGACCGGGAAGTCCACTACCACCTCCTACAAGACAACTTACACCCCTATTATACCTCAAATACAAAGAATACCAGGTCCTCCTCAAAGGGAATCACCGTAATTTTGGTTGGTGACCAACCATGGCAATAAGAAACGACAAGTATCCAAACTAGCTGGCAGGAGAAGTCCCAAGTTGCACTTCTTGATGAGTTACAGCTGTCCAGGTGCACATTTAAAATTGTATGTGCACCATGGTTGACCTCCAACTCCTACAAGCATGATAAATAGATAAATTTAAATTTTCGTTATTTTTCATTTTTATTTCATCATTAATTTGTAACTGGTTCATAAAATATCACTTGAAGTGACCTTAAACCAATTGTTCCGCTATTAAACCTCTTGAAAGTAATGTGTATTTTAAAACGCATTGTAAATTAATTCGGATAGTTTGATAGTGTAGGAATTAACGCATGGTAATTGAATAATTTAGAATTTGATGGCCGTGTTTGAAAGTATTATACTATCATGTAAATATATATCAAATTAACAACATGAACTCGACACGATTGAAAGGTGGACAATTTTTTGCCGATTTTCACGGTTATAAAGTGTAGAACCAGACACACAGCATATAACATGTTTCGAAATACCCTGAATCTTGGAGAATTTCTTCTGATTTACGCTACTTGCATGGGTTTTCAATTCAACACAATGGAAATGATGCATGTGCACTTGATATAAACTTTGTGCATTTTTTATCGGATTGAAAAGTAAACTGTTGTGGACAAATATATGTGCATACTGCCGGACTATATACGTACTCTACAAGAAAGTATTCATTTTTTTTCTATCGTATTACTTGTATATATTTTAATGATTTGCAGGTATCTCATCAGTGATGTAAGGTTTTCTTGTTCTGTTCACCGTTAACTGATAGTGTGAATCGTGTTACTATATTTAGCATAGGTAAAATCCGAAATCCTATGTTTATAATGTAAACATTGAACAGCTGCTGTATGATTATATGTATCATAATAGTTAAACAACATTAACACACGAAAAATGTTTTTAATTCAAGCGACACAACGTCTTCTCAAAAAGGCACCGGTTTTCGGTCTAAATGTTTTGTTAGAGCACAGTAAAAATCCTCAAGAACGATATTTTTATTACTGTTATCAATAACAGTATGTTTTTCTAAAAAATGATTTCTGTCCCCAGCCAAACTGGGAGCATAAATATTGTAAATAAAAATCCCGGTATTACCTGGTGTTTTAATTATATATAACATGTACAGAAATTTTTCTAACATAACTATCTTGGCCGTTTTAAGTGATTTCAAATTTATTTTTTTCTGAAAAAAGAATCGCTACCCCTTTTGAATAACTGGATTCATGATCCCAAAAACTGTACCCCTTCGATTAGTTTTTTTTACATTTCGTTTCGACATCGCCGGAGCTATGTGTTTCTTGCAGGCATATAACGTCAATATTCTTCTTTTTACAATACCATTGATATTTAAAGTACAATCCATATTAACTAAATACAAATATATCGTGAAATAATGCTTTATAAAAAGAAGATGTGACATGATTGCCAATGACACAACTGTCCACAAGAGACCAAACTGTTTTATTCATTCATTATACATGCTACAGATATGTAAAAAGTATTTTTACACAAATATATAGAAAGTCTCACACATTTATAACAGTTTCATTATGTTCGTGCATAAATATGAAACCGCCAAAATTCACTGGTGTGAGCATACGCCAGTAGCTTTTACTTTTAAATTTAAATAAATAAATACCTTCGTTTCATTTTTCCAACTACTGATATAGGCCGAAACCCACATTGGTTACTACAAATAATCATGGAATTATTTTTTTCAGTCAACATGATGAATAAACATATTGTATACTTTACTATTTGATAACACATTGGTAATTTCAAAGTGTACGTTTATGAAAATACATACATTTGTAAGTTACAATAACTCTTTGTCAATTTTACATGAAAGGGTGGTAATTCAGGACATAGCCAAAATGTGTATAGGTCAAAAAAATAAACATAGACATTTTACAAGCTGTTTCTCACTCTGAATTTATAAAGTCCTCGAATATATTTTCGACCAATTCTGTACTGGAACCCCACTCGAGTCGATCAAGTCAAACAGTGCTAGGTATGGTGTTTCGTTTGGAGATAACTCGTCCCGGACATAGGTCAATGTATTTGAGCATTAAACTTTTTACACAGAGTTTTTTAGAGCTATTGACAGATCTTGCTGCTGTATTTAATGCTTTTATAGAGGTACAATTATCTCTTCGTAGTAGAATACTGCTGATGCTAATGCGTGCGTTTGGTTATTTGTTTTTTTCTGGATCTATACAGGTAGTAAGATTTGCCGTTATTTCCTCTGCTTATTGGTGTCGTTTGTCCCTAATGATAAAATCACATTAGTAACGTTGTCCGAATTCGCTGTTCAGTCAGGTTTTGATCAAGTGCGGTGCCTGATATCGCTATAACTTTTACGCTTGGGTCCTGAATTATATGGCGACTCCAATTGGATGCACCAAATATTATTGTTTAAGAAGTCGAGAGTGAAGTGTTATGTTGTTCAACAATCTCTTCCTCTGTGTTAATATCCTCGGTTAACGAGTAATCTTTATAGGAGTCTCTGTCTCCTTGAATCACCATACATTTCTTAACAATCCATTTGTATGTGACCTTCCTTCCTGCACCGATATCATACTTTTCGGAGTGGGGACAATCTTTTGTTGTATGTGGAATACTGTTGCATCGATAACATTTGCGTGCCGCTTGATTTTGAATGGTGTTTTATTCTTTGGCACATCGATAAGATGGATGATATGTTTAAGTACAGCGTTCTGTCCTGTTACAAATGTATTGTCTACGAATACCCTGACACTGAATCGTCAGAATTTGGTTGCATCAATACATACGGTCCTTTTGGTATCGCAAAATACCGCTTCGAATTGTTGCATAAACTATCGAACAGTGATTGCGCCATTGAAACTGACCATGTTTAGCCGAACACTTTTTTATTGTCAGAGGTATCTCTAAAAACACTTTTTTTCCTGTGTACGCATCACATTCGCAACCGTTAAAAATTACAACAAAAATGTTATTATACCAATTTTATCGTTATATCCTTAGGATCTTAAAAATAATCTTGACCCAAGCGGTCCGAAGACACAATAAAGGAGTTATTCCTCCTTTTTAATAAGAAAATTGTAACTGTAACTAGTAAACAATAAGTGATAGAGACATAGGGTCTTATAAATTGAAATTCTATGACCACAGAAAGAGAAAATAAGATCAAGGTCAAGGTCTTGTTTGAATATTAGATTTTGAATTAATTTTGACTCATTTTAGAAACAATTAGATTTTGACACATAATTTTAACTATATAATTAGCTGTGACAAAATTTTCGGTTGAAAGTGTGCGTTAACATTAAATGGGAGTTTCATCACATCTTATATTTAGAATTATGCGAATAGTATTAGAAATCATTCACCATGTATATCAAAGCTCGAGGGAGTCTTTCGATTTGAAGTCAATGATTCATGACCTTGAAATTAAGGTCATGGTCTCAGGCAAAGTTGACATTCAAGATTTTTATTTTTGCTTTTACTTAATATGTGTGCATATTAAAGCTATGTTGCAAGCGATATTCCATTGAAAAATGAATTGGAAATGAACCCTGTTTGAACCGGAAATAGCTATTTTTCTGTAGTTGTTAAATGTAAAAGTATACAGAAAAATAGCTATTTCCGGTATATTAATGAATTCAGTGTCAGGTAAACCACCAAATGAAACCGGAAGTTTTCTATTATCGCCTTTATAAAAAAATAGTACAGAAACCCTTTTTTTTTTAAATCAGATCACAGATAGATGTCATCTGACTCTGAAAATGACATTTTTAGCCCAATTTCAATATGTTCATATCAAAATACATTTAGTTTGGTGGGAATACCTTGCATTGTTCTCTTAACAGTGTTTTTTTACATATAGTAAGTTCCTTCGGATAAATATCTTGAACATTTATATCAGTAACTGCTAGAAGTTTTTTCTTTATACATGTATTATTGTCATTTTGTTAAGTTTATCTTGTAACCTATTCTGACATCGGACTAGGACTTATTTTCACTTTTCGTTTAACTGTACTTATTGATTTGTGTTTTTGTTTTTTCTTCATTGGCTCAAGGTGTAGGAAAAGAGTTGAGAATTACCAATAAAATCAACAGTACTATATCGCTGTTCGAAACTCAAAATTCGATAGCAAAAAAACAAATCCAGGTTACAAACTATAACTGAGGGAAACGCATTAAATATCAGAGGAGAACAACGACAGACCATTAACATGTTACACACACAGAAACAAACAAAGCATTAGACAAAATCCGATGAGAATAACAAATATAACATCAAAACTAAATACATGAATTTTAGATAGAAAAGTACCGTGGCACGTCTTATAGTAATGTGAATTCAAACTAAAAGAGGCAACAGAAACACAGCGTGAAAATGTAACACACACACAACTATAATATAAAAATGGCCATATTCCTGACTTGGTGCAAGCCATTTTCTAAAAAAATATATAGTCGGTTGAACCTTGTTTTGTGGCATTCCAAACCTCCCGCTTTAATGGCAATGCTGAAAATAACATTAAAATGACAACATAGCATTAAAGGACTACAATACAAATAAATAGGAGAACATAACATAATCATTTTAACACCGCTGTTTTTTTGCCCCTATCCAAAGTCAGGATCCTCTGGCCTTTGTAAGTTTTTTTTTTTTTTAATCTAAGTTCATTGATATATTTATATTTTTTTGAATTATGACGTTCATAACGACTGAACAAGTGCACATTTTTGTAAGGGATCATACAAAAAAGAAGATATGGTATGATTGCCAATGAGACAACTATCTACAAAAGACCAAAATGACACAGACATTAACAACTTTAGGTCCCCGTACGGTCTTCAACGATGGGCAAAGCCCATACCGCATAGCCAACTATAAAATGCCCCGATAGGACATTAATGTAAAAACATTTACACGAGAAAACAAACGGCCTCATTTATTTAAAAAAATCAGTTGTGTTGAGGACCGATTAGTGGCCATTCGGCCTTTTTCTGATTTTTGGACAGATTGTTGACTTTTTGACATATTATCCATTATGTTTTCAATTTTATACCACATACTTTAAATTTACAGAAAGCTATACTCTGAGGTATCGGAACACAACATAAACACTTGAATTGATATGCTGTTATATCGAAATGTCCATTTCTGTAAAAATAAAGTTTTTTGTGGTAAGGTGTGAATTCTTAAGTAAACAGTCAAGAGAGTTGTTTCATAACAATGAATGTATATTATTTTACGATTCAAGTAAGGCAAGTGTTTCATTGAGCAAAAGAAGTTTAACGAGTTTTAGTATAACAAATTATATGTGTTGCAGTAACATAGGGAACATTTAAAGACTAGAAATAGATAAAATACGGTGTTCTTTATTTCATATTTAATAAGACGTAATTTCTCATTGAGAACGATTTTTAGTAGGTCGAATTATACAGATCACATCAGACGTATGTAATTACAATTATAAAACGAGTGAATACACCAAATAAGGGTACAACTATTCAAACACGCTCTAGTTAATGTAAATGAACACACTCCTAGCGTATAGTTCATAGAACAGGTTGTCTCTGTACGGTAGAGGATTTAACTTTTTATTTGTAAACCTATAGACTTTCACTGAATGCTACCAACAGACTATCACACAAATAAATAGGTCTAACAATGAAACATGGTTTTTTTCTAGGAGTAAGAAGATGGTATATTATCCCATAAAACACAAAGAAAAACAGAGACCAAGTTGGACTACTATTACATATGTTATATAATAAATAAAAAAAGTATTAAAGAACACATTTTTTTATTATTATAAAATTAATTTATGAAATTATAGCATTTCATACATAGGTCACGTTGAACAACATTACCCTTTTGTAACATTTTTTAGAAGTATAACTACATGTATATGTAACTTTCAATTATCAAATTATTTATCACAGTGTTCAACCAACTTCCATAAATTGTATATATATATGTAGGACTCTAAAAACAATGGGGACGCTTAAGTACGATGGTCTAGTTGAATGGCAATGATCTACGCTACAGTGCGATGCTTCCATACGCTACAGTGCTATGCTTCCATAAGCTAAAGTCCAACGTCTGCGTTAATGTAGACGTAAGAAACCTAGTTCGATAATCACGTTACAGTCGTTTATTACAAACTAAATATGAACATGCCAAAAGATAGAATAGGCATATTTGATTAACAATTTTTACACCAAATGTCCATGACACACGAGTAATTGATTTAATTTAACCGTTCTTTGTCGGCTACATGACAACGTTTATTTTTTTTTCTCGAGTGCTGGAAGAAGGACTTGTATCCTACAATCGATCATTTTACTATATAAATACAAAACAGTATACGCATACTTATCCTGCCTATATTTGAAGAGAACGGATACATTCGATTTATTGTTTATGTGGCAGTTAACTTTGTGATCCCGTAAAATGCCGTCGATTTTTATGTCGATTTTTATACAAAGTAACGTCAGTTAATAGAGATACATGTTTTCATGCGTAACACTATAAATTGTCTGCTAACACATTAGTTCGTACTGTGCATTGAAGGAAAATAAAACATGTATTTGAACTCGCTACGAAAACGGGGAAAGCTCGGCGTACATTGCATTTCTCTCGCATTTATATTAAAGAATATACAAATAAATGTTACATATTCCGACAATGAATGCATTTTATTATTTTAATTTCCAATGACAAATTGAAGGGAGGTTGTAAAATTAATGTGAACGGCAATCTACACTAATTATCCCAATTTTAATTAAGAAACAATTACTTCAGCCTACCGGTAAATTGTAACGCCTATCAAATACATTGTATTTTATACCTTAGCATAATAGCTTTTGCAAAAAGACTTTTTAAACTCTTTGGACAATCGCATTTTAACGTAATACACCATCGGCGTACTACAGTACATGATATATAAGGCATGAAGATGTTATTGTTACAGATCAGCTAAATTATCTATAGTAAAGGATCCTACAAATTAACGTAAAATACAGTCACAGAAAATAATTATATTCATAAGTACGTCTGAGTCAGTGACAACCCTACAACAGATGTATCCATTGGATAGCCATCAATGATGGTGATACATGGCTGTGTAAATAATGTATATACAACTCGTCTTAAAATCAACCCAACAATGTTAGATCTGTAAATTTACTTTCGCATAGATATATATATATATATATATATATACATAAGTACGTCTGAGTCAGTGACAACCCTACATCCCTCAGCGTAATTCGAACTCAAACTTTTGATACACTACTGCACCACTAGCTTAGTCTCATGTTTAGCTCTCTAGACCACTCGACCACATCCGTAATATACAAAGATAACTTCAATAGTCGTAGTTTTACCTTGTCACGGAAGGTGAATCTAGAAATAGACATGATACACGTGTTTGTTAAGCATGTGTAGATTTTATATCATTTTTTATATACATAATGTATTTGTTATTTGTCAGCAATCTAACTCAACAATTTTTAAATATCATATAGAATCATGATGCATTTCATTATTCAGTCACTAGAAATAAGTATATTATGCAAACAAGTCTAAACAAAGTGACAAACCTTACAATAAATATGTCAAGTGGATCTCAGAGTGATAGAGATTCAAGTTAATACAATTATTTACATAATTCTGAAAATTACACAAAACAGTGTTATAGTTATATTTTCTACTTACAAATGTGTGTCCAGCCCTCAGCGAGATTCGAACTCACATCTTTGACACCCTACATCACCAATCGCTTAGCTCTAGACCACTCGACCAAATCGGCTATATTAAAATATAACTTCAATAGTCGTAGTGTTACCTTGTCGGGGAAGGCGAATCTAGAGATAGACATGAGTCACGTGTTTTTACGCGTGTGTAGATGTAACATTATTGTTTTTATACGCAGTGTATATATATATATCACCTTCTAATAAAATATACATTTTTAATAACAGTATTTTGTAATTATTTAAGAACCATCAACCACTTAGAAACGCGCGTCTGGCGTACTAAATTATAATCCTGGTACCTTTGATAACTATAGGAGTAGGAACAGGAAGGCAAATATCCATCACAGTTGAAATTAAGAGTGTTTAAAAGTAAATTTTCAATGTTCTAAATTCTTTAACTATTCATATCTTTGAAATTATATAGAAATTAGTGATTGTTTCCATGATTACTAATACAACTCAGAAATCAGGATGCCTAGCCAGTTGTCTTAAACAAAATTGAAGAAGGCACTATCTTTAATCTGTTCAGTAGTTTTAAAGAATTTTTATATTTACAAAAAAAACAACGTTAATGTTCGGAAAAAAATCCCCGATTGCTAGAATTAATAATAATAATAATAATAGTCTTTTATTCAGAGGCAATACAGCTTATAGAATTTATATATAAAAATATAATAGCATCAGTGAATAATTACATACATGTTAATTAAGAACAAGGAAATGTAAACAACTATTTACGAAAAATGAAAATCAACTTAGTACAATTGACACTCATGATTAGTATAAATCACTGTACAACCGCTATGGTATTTATACATATAAAAGAAGATATGGTAGAGTGCCAATGAGACAGTACAACTGTCGTTACACTGTTTTGCGTTTAAGGTATATACAGTTTACCTGAGGTTGCATACATAAACCTAATTTGCACAGTCAATACTGAAATATCGGTGTGCCAGGAATGGCGTATGATGTACAAAAGTAAAAGTAAGCACCAAACGTTTTCTCGATTAAACATAAATAAAAATGGTTGAACATTTGGAGAAACGAATGTAAACAATACTACTTAAAGTATACGAAATAAATGAAGACGATGAGATCAGTGTCTAACTTTAGAATATCACAAAATGTAATCATAGCCAAAAGCAGTTGCTTGAAAGTACTAACACATGTTTTTCAAGGGCATTTCGCCTGACCAAGTCATTAAAGTATATCTCCAAACTAAAATAATAAGCATAAATCTTCAAATTCAAGATTACAATGAATGTCAAAGTTTTTTCTTAGGTATTTGAATTATATAAAGAAAAATGCGAAATTAGTAAAGAACTCCTCACACCACATCTTCCTATATCTATGAATGAACATTTTGTAAAATTTAAACTAAATAATGGTGCATTGTACATTTTCATTTAATCATTTAAATACAAAAACAAATAAAGTGTGACATTTAAAACGATTGAGTACCAAAAAGTCTCCAAGTAGCGGTTGCAAATGTTCGATTTTTGTCCATTTACGTGCTTCCAGCAAGATACTATGTTTTGTGGCCAGGTGAACAATTGCCATTATGTTTTTTTTTCGGGTTTCCCTTTCCTTTTTTACCCTCTTATTAGAATATAATTCCAAATACCAGCTTCTTCTAAAACAATATTCTTTTCGTCAATCCTTAGTTCTGCATATTTTCTATACATTTAGATGGCTGCGTAAGTTTTCTCAGTTTGACATTCTTTTACATATCTAGTTATTAAGAATTGAAAACATGAAACCAGTGATAGTAATAATATTGAATTTATCATTTTGTTGATTATGTTTAGTATTTATATAAAAGACATATATATAACACAAATGTTGTACTGTAAGCAAAATATTTGTGTATCTGTTCCTGATAAAAACACAATACTTTTAAAAATGACTTAATCAAATATTGTACAATTTAAAAAAAAAAAGCTACAACAATATCCTACCAAGTGTTAAATTAATCTTAGCAAAAAGAACTATTCAACTGTTTTAAAAACACATAATCAATGTAACTATCGTTGCATTTACTTTGATATTTCTCGTAAATATCTTACTCCACCTCCTTTCACGCGAATAAGTGCCTTTATAAGTGTTTGGATGGTTGTCACCTTTGATTTCGCCTTCCAATTCTTCAGGATATCTTCTACAAAACCAGGTAAATCTTTTTGAAAACTATAGGAACTGCCTTCAATTTCATTAAAGTTCACTCCTAGTTCTATTCCCAACTGCAATGCTCGATTGCCTACCTGGTTAGATAATTTCTTTAGAACCTCGTCACTCGGAGATTCCTGAAGTTTGAAGTCTGCAATGTCTGACAAGAAAAAAGTATTTTTTGCATTACTAAAAGACTTGATTATAACAATTATATACTTATGATACGGTCCTAAAGGATTGCGTATTTTGGTATTAATATCAATTCACTCGAGGGATATTTGCATCGGAAAAAACATTGTTCTTAAACAAGTTGATGGTTTGATACGGATTATGCTCGTGTCGTTCATTTTATGATGGTATGATACTAAACGGGAGGGTTTGTGCTTTGTTTTCATAATCTTTAAATCAGTTGTGGTCTGGAGCAGGCATGCCAGTTACTGCTATTATCCCCTATGTCAATTTATTATCATTGTCTTTTTGCTTACTTTTGATTCTTACCTATTTTGACATTGGAGTTCTTTCTACCTGAATTCTACCTTGTGTATTGCTGTGTGTTTCTTAATTCTACATTAGCTGGAGCTTATGTGGAGGGTTGAGATATCACAAAACATGTCTAATCCCTCTGGCCTATGCTAGTCTTGCAGGTTTTGTTTAATTTTTGTTCATTTATATGTTTTGGAGTTTAGTATGATGTTCGTTTTCACTGAACTAGTACATATGTTTTATGTATGGGCCACCTCGGGCCAATCTCCTGATGAGGGATGTTATCCCTGGTTGCTTGTTATCTGCTCATATGTCCAGTTGTTGTTTTCATGACATATTCCCAATTTTCATTTCCAATTTAATATAAAATAAGAAATCGATAACGTCCATTATTATTAGATATTGTTTAAGTATGATAAATAAATCAAAGAGTTTATAATGAGAAATCAATTAATGTATTACCTGTGATAAAATATAATGCAGTAGAACACAAACATAAGAGAATAGCTTTTATTTTATACATAATATTCTATTGGAGAAACAAAATCCAAATGAACTGTTAATTCATAAATGTTCAGTAAGACCTCTTTTTGGCCCCAAAATATAGCAGTTTTACAAAATTGTTGAATTGTTAACTTTTAATTATTGATTGGAAAGTAGAATGCTTCTGCTACATAACTATGGGCTGTTTTTTATACAATACAATGCATATGTATCGGGTACTAGCATCATTTAGTCATGTTAATAAACTCATCATAGACAGCAGGAACAAAATTTTATGTTTTACTAAATTACTGAAATCTTTATAATTTTAGCATTTTACTTAAATTTAAGACGGTTTTCGGTTTAAATGAAAGTGGCCACATTCGTGTGCATGCATAAAGTTGAAATGTAAGTTGTATTTGACGATAATACATAACATATATAAAGGTTGAGGATGAACACGGATGCCGCCACTTTCATTTTTGACATAAACCATTTGAAAAGTGACATAGTTTGGCATATTTCATAGATTTTTCATTTTTAAGCTTGAAACGTAGCGTTTTCGTGAATTAATCAGTTAAAATCTTTCACATAAACTGGTTGAATCAATTGATATAGCCACTTAAGTATTTAAAAAGTGTCCGAAATCTTTTGTCAGTCTGAAATTTTACCGGACCTACTCCTTTAATACGCCAGACATGCGTTTCGTCAACACATGACTAACCAAAGACGCTCAGTAAAAAAAACTTTGAAAGCCAAAACAAGTTCAAAGCTGAGAAGCACTGAGGACCAAAGGTTCCAAAAAGTTGTGTCCAATACGGCTACGGTTTTTTTGACTTGGATAGGAACATTATTATTTAGCATAACTTCTGCAAACAGTAAATTTGATTAAATGACTATTTAATATTTTTTTACATGATTAAACCGGAGTAGTGTCTAACTACAGAATAATAAACACAGCATAATCCAGGACATACAAATACATAGCTGAGTTAGCCAAAGCCTCGACGCACAAGGTCACGTCACATTTGAATTTTTAAAGATATTTAATAAAAATAAGATAGATTTAAGATTGATTTAAGATTGGATTTGTAAAACTATTATTACATTTATAAGACAATTCACTATATTTTTTTATTTTCGCAAGTTATTGTTTATAACAATAGTAGAAACCTAAACAAATTATCAGAAGATATTAACGTAATAAATTCAGAAAACATTACAGTATTGTTTGGCAATACAAAAATATTGTAAAACATAACTAAAAGCAAATATTGTTTTCTCTTTTAAATTAATTTATGATAACATGGCCGTTGTTAACTTTGCTTACACACAGTATTGTATCAAAACAAGTAAAAAATGAACAGACATATGGTAAACGCCACAACGACGATAAGCAGTGTTATTTTGAATGCGTTTCTGTTCGTATAATTTAACATGAACTTTGTTGTAAATTGAAGAAAAGAAAAAAGTATTTATACATAATTTGTACAAATGCACTTCTTAAGATATTTTTTACTTATTCTTAACTTTAATCCGACAAAGAAGAGTGTTAATTATGCGTTAATGAATAAAACAATTAATGGTTTTAGGTAGATTTGATAACTTTTGTAAGCATTTTTAACACTTTAAGTCTTACCAAAACCTGTATCTTCTCTGAATATCTGAAAGAATGCAAACCAGTAGTAACACTTTGCACTTAAAAGTAGTTATTTATAACGGCTGTGTACTGATTTGCTTTAATATTTGTATTATTACTCCAATACTTGTCAGGTATGTGTTATCGTAACGTTATCAGTATAAGTTTGTTAATCTCATCGTAAATTGTAAACATTGTGTGAATTGCTCTTAACGCAGTATTGTCAAATCAAAGTGTTCAGGTGTTACCAATGTTTTGTATGGTGGTGAGTCTTAAATTAACATAAGACAGATGTCATGTGTAACACACAAGCAGCTAACAACATGCGTAAATATAATCAGCGGGTTTAGAAGTGGTTAAGGTAACAACTTCCCCCCTAACCTGATATAATAGTGTAACATCACAACATAGAAATATCAATTGAAATTCCTGAGCACAAAAGACATATTAACAAGAACAGGTGAACATACATTGAACAAATAAAATCATCAATTTAGTCAACGTTGAGGTGACAGATTTAAATGTTTTTGATTATTGAATACTAGTTGAATATTATTGGTTCACATCCTGGTGGGTGAAAGAAATTGAAACTTATGGTACTTAGTCATGTGACCATGTGATAAATTTTAATATAGTTCCCATACATATTTGCCAGAGTAAAGACTTATAATTAACTGTTCTTTCAGAGTAATGATTTGACGAATATTACCAAAACATCTTGTTCTGTGAATTTTAAGTTAAGTTTTACAAGTTAGCAATAGTCAATTGCAATTGATCGGTGTGTTTTGAATGCTTTTAGTGTCTGTTCACTACAATTAAATATTAACGTGTTATGTTATCGTCTAGGCTCGCTTGTAACTAATTGTCTGTATATGATTTTGTTTATGATTCAGCCATCTTATCTTTATTTATCAATTTGGACTAATAGCATTAACCGAAAAATAATGTTAGATAATAACTCTCAGTCATAACAAGATAAAACAAAATCCTGTATAATGCCGAAGCCGTCAGCAAAACATGTTGATCGCAGTTCTGTTTACCTTATCTGAATTCCTTAATAAATTAAACTTGACCTGATTCAAAGTCAAATTTATCTATCATAACTAGTTCAAAAACTAAATATTTTGGAAGATTTGTTGGGACACAATACATTCTTAGTGTGTACCTGGCAAATAACATGGCCATTCAAACCAACTTCTTTCAAAGCACTGGATATATCATTAAAGGTAGGAACAACCATTTCTATAGATTTGGACTCCTGGGTTTTCTTCCAGTGTAACAGTGCAACCGACATAATTCCCTCTAAGCTATGACCAGTATACTCATATTCAATGTTTTCCCATTCGTCTCGTGTCATTCCCAAATGTATTACAAAATTGACAAAATTTCTAATTCCAATTTGAGATCCTAATCGAACCAGATGCTTTTCACTTGGTTCTGTTTTTAATTCATCGAGGGAGAGACCTGCAAAACGTAATGGAAATCTAAAATTGTATTCTGAATTATACGTTTTTCAATTAATTGGATGTAAAGTATATGTAAAGCAACAATGTTTGCATTACACGTAACTGAGAGTTAGTGCATTGCTTTAGCAAAAAGTTGTATAATATCATTGAATACATTGCAATACAATAATACAACATAATTGATCTACTATAACACACATGTAAACACTAGACGTATAAAAAGTAGTATAACAACAACAATAAAAACACCTATGGTATACATTGTCGCTTAAAGGGGCACTAGCTGTAAAATTCATGTTCACCGATTGGACTCAAATTCTCATATTTGATTTATAACAATGTAAAACATTTATCCAAACTACCAAAAGTCCAAAATAAACAGTATACAGAGCATGATGTAGATAATATGTAGGTTCGTTTCGTGTGTATGTTAGCCCAGACGACATCTAATTAACTATTGATTTGACCTCAGATGACCACACATAACAATATGAATAGATTAAACCAACACGTGCAATTGAATTTTAATAGGTCTGTTTGATTTTATCTTATAAATTACAAATTTATGTTTAACATTGTTTTTAACCGTATAAGAATGATTTTATATAGATCGAATCAGTAATCAATGAGTTAACGTAGTTTCACTTTCATTGCTGACATTCTTTTACTTTAAATAACATGTACACGTATAAGGCATGCGTTGTCAATCTCAATCTAGGGGTTAATAACAGTTCACATGAATACGGGTTAAATGAGGTCGACTTATTCACTTGTAAGTGAATGAGTAATTATGAAGGTTTCTTCGCTCAATTTGACAAAATTGAACCATTTTGGCTGCTAAAGGCGAATGATTATTTCACTATTTCACTTTCATTATTGATTGAACAAAAAAATCTTACTTAAGATTTTTTATATATCTCGAAGCTATGGTCCCTTTAAGAGTTTTTGAAGGCGAATGCAGATATACTTTCTCATTTTTTTTTTATTTCACTGGACAGTGAATTTCACACTTTTGAACCACTAAAAGAGAAATTTGATTTGCATAATTCTGTAATCGATTTAGGGACAATACAATTATCCGATGATGAAAGTCGAGTATTGTACGATTGGATATAATTTTGTTTTGGTACCAGTTGGTGTTTTGATTTATACAGTAATAAAGATTTGTGATAAAGTTTTTTCCAAGTAACAGGAATAATTCCAGATTCCTTAAATAGTTCAAAAGATGGTTTACGAATATCGTGTTCGTTATAAATAATTCTAGCTGCCCTTTTTTACAATGTTAATAGACTGTCCACTAAAAACTTGTTACAGTTTCCCCATACTGAACAACAGTTATCCAATTGTGAAAGAATATACGCATTGTAAAATATAATTCATGCATTGTGATTCAAGTTTTCCTTGATTCTTTTTAATAAAGTAATAAAAAAATAACTTTTTTGATTTTATGATTAGTTTGATCATAGCAAGAGAGATTTTGTCAACAAAAATACTCAGGACTTTTAGAACAGAATTAAAATGCCTCAAGTAGAAATTGATAGGAATACTGGAATGATTAAGTTCCTTTTTCTTCTTTTCTTTTCTTTTATTTCATACATTTTCCTGCATCAAAAGATTAATTATTAAACACGCCATTACTGTTACAGTATTCAATTGTCGTCAAAAGGTAAAAAAAAAATGTGTCCTGTTTAAAACAATATTATTGAACATTGTTATACAACAACAATTCTAAACCAGGAGATATGGTATTATGGCCAACGAGACCAATGAGCACAGTCCATACCGCATAGTCAACGATAATTAAAAAGCTCGGAAATTACAATGTAAATATTCCAACAATTTAAACGTGAAAACTAACGGCCCATTTCGTGTTAAAAAAAATAATCAAAACACAATTATTTAACACATAAAGAATGACAACCAATGAATTACAGGCTCCTGCCTTGAGACAATGTCCGAGAGCACAATTATTTCGTAGTGCATTTCTTTAGAACATAAATTTAAAAAAAACTGCGCTTTCTCAACAAGATGTTTACAGTGTGCTGCAATACTTTGGAACAAATTATATCAAAATTATAGATAACTTCATCGGCTCTAACTCAAAATATTGACAATTTGATGTTTAGGGGGTCTTAAAAGCTGTTGACAGCTACCGAAGTTCTAATTTGTAACCTTTTTACAGCTGGACAAAATCACTACTTTCCTTTAAAATTCTGGCCTCAAATCTTTTACAGTGTAATTTCACCCCCGACTTGCAATTTGAGGTAGAAAACATCGAGAACTAAATTTTGAAGGGATATAACAAAAATTTGCAAGTAACCCACTGCCAACACTTGTGACTATATTCGGACAACGAAAATAAGGGACGACTTTTGTGATTTCGGACCACATACACAGAGAATGTGGCGCTGTTAAACATGTAAGATGCTTTATCTTCCCCTACACTGGGACAGTGGTGTAACAGTACTACATAAGACCGAACTATAACAATCAATTTAAAAAGGATTAACTAATCAGATGGGTAAAAACGCAAATAATACTAAAACAATAGTTTGTTGAACAATCAATATTTTTCTCCAATTTGTCACTTAGTGATTATTAAACTCAATGTGTTAAAAGTAAAAAACACAAAAATACTGAACTCCGATGAAAATTCAAAAAGAAAAGTCCCAAATAAAATGGCAAAATCAAAAGTTCAAACACATCAAACGAATGGATAACAGCTGTCGTCTTCCTGACTTGGTAATATTTTGTATTATGCAATATGGAAATAGATAATCAGTGAATATTTAAATTGTTATACAAGAAAGGTATATCTATAGAATTAAAGTTATTAATAAGTAAAAATGAATATTTGACTTCATCGCTGTAATTTCATTTTAATGAAACTGAAATGTATACCTTGAAACAAAAATGTCAAATTATCTTGTGAATTTGTAGAATCGTTTGGATTCGTATACATGTATATGTTTCAATTCAGTTAAAACCTATAATCAAAGAGAAAAAAATTAGTCCAGGCAAAAATTCAGAAAAATGGACTATTTTGTTTCCCTCTATGTTTTGACATGCACCGGAAACTTGAGTCGTAACACAAGATTGGTACATAAAACAATAATGATATGTCTTTAAAAAATTAATAATTTACTTAGTTTTATTAGGAGGCCATGTTTGAACATAAAAAATAAGAACTGTTTAGTTGTTTTGATAAAAAATAACCCCACTATTAAAGCAGTACCCCTTTCTGAAAACGTTTTGGAAATCAGTCATGTCTATCAAATGATTTGTAAATCTCACTCGGTCTATCTTTATGAAAGTTTTCTTATTATTTAGATACTGTCTAGCTAGAAGAGTATTCGTATTCATTGTTTATATTTTTGCCTTCTCTTTGATTGAACCACATTCAATAGTTTACCCCCCCCCCCCTTTTTGTTCAATAAAATCTACCCAAGTGAACATCTTGTTTAAGTCAAATTGAAAAACTACCCAAACTTTTTCATATTGAACAATTTTACAATACAACTATCTAAAGACCATACCTTTCTCTTTTTTACTATACAGGTCTTTATACATGTCTACTACTATGGAGAAGATGTTTTAAGTTGCAAAACTTGTGGCTAATCCTATTGTCAATGTTTTGGACAATAAAATATGTTTAAACTACTATATCATGGTTTTTAGACTGTATTTGACACTCAAATGCAAAGAAAAATTTGCAATAAAAAAAAATGAATACTCAAGTTGGTGTGTTTGGTTAGAATATTGATCACTTGTCACACCTATTCACAAAAATCATTGTCATGATGTGTATATAGTTTAAGAAAAAATCTACTTTTTAAACACATTTTGAATCCAAATATGGAATTACCAATTATCCTTGTAGTGCCGCAGACATGAAAAAAAAGTATAGACTCATGTAAAGTGAATATTTTGTGAAAATCTTTTCACCACAAGTTCATTTTAGACATAATCTTCCCTAAATGTCAACAATTAAGCAATAAACAAATAACCCTAAAAAAATCTGTTTTTACAATTAAAATAATATCTTACTATCAAAGGACACTTTAGAGTCTATACAATAATATAGTTCTCATTATTTTAGATGGAGGTTAAACATCATCGCGGTAGACTGATTCTGGGTTAAACATGACCTCTTCAAAGACATAAGCGGTGGGGATTTGAACCTGATTTAGCTACCTGTAAAACGTCCAATCAACCATAGTGTCTGTCTGAGTTCAATAACATGGCAATTGTTATACCTCAATTTGAAAAAATAGTAGTAAAATGTTTTCCCCTTTATGTCCATCAGTTTGTCAGTCCATATTTTTATCTGTCAATCTGTCCGTTCCATGATTATTGTTGTCGCTTGTATGTCAGGAACTTCATTACATGGATTTCTGAAATTTGGTTTCAGGGTTTACAAAGGTCAGATTTAATTATGCATCATAAATCAAAATGAACCATACAATCTTACAAGATAATGTGTCCTTCATTTGTATAGTTGATGGTTGGCAACATACCTAACATGTCATTTACATCTACATGTATAATTACTCTTTCTAATTGTTACTAGTAATCTTACTGCAACTGTTTACGCTTATAAAGTTAGACATCATTGTATACATAGTCTCTTAAATTTGTTTACACTAACCTTTACATCCTTGTGCACATCTCGGTTGAGTCTACAAGTACACAATGTAATATTTTAAGTTTACAATGTTATGTGTGAGGAATATCAAAACCATAACAGAAAACACAAGTTTAGTTCATTAAGTGGTAAGATATTAGTGATGACAAATGAAATGGCTTGGTCTACTCAAGTGTAGCGTCATGTTTGATATCTTGTAAATTACATGAAGCTTTAAATGCAGCATTCAATGTGCACACAGCAGATGATGATTATTATGATAAATAAGAATATGTTTGGTTTTCTTTTCGCATATTTCATGGTGAGACGATGAAAAGTAACACAATTGATATTTATTGTATGACTAAAACTTACGGTTATTTAATATGTGTCATTCTACGAATTTGACATAATTACTTACTTTGTCAAAGATCCAGTACTGCAGGTATCTTGTTTCATGCGTTCTGCCCAGTTTACATTTCCAATCATTTAATTGCGTAACCTCTCGTACAGTTTTAAAGCAAACACCGTTACCACATGGAATGCCTAGAGTCATATGGTACAGTTGAACTACTTTGGTCGGTTTAATTTTTTTACCGAAACTGTTAAAGTAAAATAAGAGAGCTGATTCTAGGTTCTTTGTCAGACATTCCTGTACGGTTGCTGCAACATCTGGTGATATAGACATCAGTGATTTTCTGTTTATCATGTATGCGATGAATCGATTGCTTTCAAGCCAAATGCAAAGTTCATCTTCCTCAGTCACGTTAAGAATTGCAGCTTTGTGGTAAAGACATGTTTTATCATTTTCGTCTTTCAATGGCCAAGTAGCAGCTGCTGCTCCTATGACTTTGTAAGCTAGTGCATTGGGTATAGAATTACGAACCAATGAATATTCGAGACAAATGGTGCTATGTCTGCGATTTTGTAGGTCGTTGAAGTCTGGTCTTGTTGTCTTTATCATACACGGAACAAGATAAACATCTGGAGACGATCGTCTTGTTTGTTTAGGGACTATCAGAATATCCAAATGAATCAGAAGGTGAACCATAAACTCCTGGATTCCGTCAGTTGGCATATACTGACTGACTTTATTTTGTTTCCAAATTTCGAGAAGGTCTTGTTTGTGAATTTTCCCTGTATCGGTTAATTTTTGTAGTATAGATTTTAGGTGTTGGTCCTTTGGCCAAAACTGTTTGTCGGTCACAAAAGATCTCAGTATATTTACCAATGCAGGAGGATGAATGATGATAAAATTGCGTAGGCCATCAATGTTGTAATACATTAGCTTACCGAGAGAGTGTTGAACTAAAAGAAAGTCGTTTAACTGACGTTCTTCTAGTGCCAGGTCTTCGTTTAGTAAGTTGACATTATGAAGATCTTCCTTCGTGACGATGTTGACATTCATCATTCTCATGTTGGATATTTGCAACTCTAAAGGTACCCATTGCATAGGCCGCCGCTGTCCCCAGGACAACTGTTTCATTGCAAAGATGACGACTTGATCTGTCATCTTTTTTATTTCTGGGTCGTGTATATCAGTTGAGTTAATAAAATAAACTGTATCAAGATGTATGTGATTTTTTTTTTCGTATTCAGCGAACATAAGATTAATATCTGTTGTGAAGCTTTCTTTCAATTTTGAAGCATTTTCCTGAAATATTGATATATTATTTACCATCCTGAATTACAAGAAAGTTCAAATAAACAAGTTCCGTTTAACAAGTATAATTTAATTTAATGCCATGATTTGTATTGCATGACTATTCAGTAACAAACCCTTAAAGTGGCAAAAATGGCATAATATATATTCCAAATAGCAAGTAGAGGAAAACACTACACTATAAAGAAGTGTTGTTCATACATTTAAAAAGCAGTGAAATGGTCCAGCTGAAAAAGGTCTAAAATTAGTATTAAGAAGCTGTGAAAAGATTTCAATACCATTTTTAATGAATCTTCCTTATGTGGTGTTACAATGTTGATATCATTTGTCTCTAAAGTAGTACACTGCACTGCTAAATATATGATTAAAAGAACGCGGTAGGATTTTTTTTTTTAATTTCAATTATTGCCTAAAAAAATCACTACACATAATTCTTATCAGAGATTCCCGGGTTAAAATTCAATACGCCAGATGCACGTTTCGTCTATCTATGACTCATCAGTGACGCTCAGATAAAAAAATATATAAAGCCAAACAGTACAAAGTTGAAGAGCATTGTGGAACCACATATCGTAAAAGGTTTAAACACGGCTAATGTAATCTATTCCTCGGATAAGAAAATCCTTAGTTTTTCGACAAACTAAACGTTTTGTAACAGGAAACTTATTAAAATGACCATATACTTAATGTTCATGTCAACACCGAAGTGCTGACTACTTGGCTGATGATACCCTCAAGGACGAAAGGACTACCAACCGTGTATTGACCCAGTGGTGCAAATGTTATCAAAGATACCAGAATTATAATTTAATACGTCTTATGCGCGTTTCGTCTACACGAGACTCGTCAGTAACGCTGAGGTACTTTGTTCACATATCATATTATATTATTTCGTCAAAAGAGAAGTCATCAAAAACAGAACTCCAAGGAAAATACAAAACAAAGTCCGTTATTAAATGGCAATATCTAAGGCTCAAACTCATCAAACGAATTGTCATATGCCTGTTTTTGGTACAAGCATTTTCTGATGTAGAAAACGGTTGATTGAACCTGTTTGTATAGATAGATAAACTTTTCACTTGAATGACAATCACATCAAATGCCATTATAGTGACAACGATCCGTGAACAAAACAAACATATACAAAAGGTAACAATATTTATATTACAACAGTCAACATTGATTTATTATCAGAATCACTCCAAAAACATACACACATGTTACTAAGAAGAAGAAAATGTCATACGGACCAAGCATTAAAGTAAAAAAAAAAACAATAATATACATAGTATAATAACACAATGACGGGATGTATAAGTACAAATCCAAGTTATATATGTATGTAAGCAAGAAACATAAAAAGGCATACAGACAAAGTGCATAGCAAAACTAAAAGACCAGAATCAAACAATTTTTCGAAGTAATGCCAAAAGGTATATAAACAAAGCACATTTGCCATGTCTTCGAAATTGGTACAAGGATATCATAAATAATGATGACTGAATGCTCAAGTACAAGTATCTCAATACAAATAAAAAAACAAACAAATATTTAACAAAGATGCACACAATACATTTATTAAATATAACAACCTCTTTCAATACAACTTTTATATTTGTGAGTATACACGTGAGTGTTCTCGTCTGAAATAATTTTGATTGTCATTTCGAGGCCTTATATAGCTGACTATGCGGTATGGGCTTTGCTCATTGTTGATGGGTGTACGGTTACCCCTAATTATTAACTTGTACCATCTGTAACTTGAACAAATTAATTGAATAGAATCGTATGCAATGATAGACTTTTATGCAAAATCGAACATATATATATATCGAGTGTTTTGTATACATAAATGCAAAATTAACAAAATAAACACAGACTATGACGTGTTTGTGATTGTCTCGATATGTTGAAAACTAATTAATGGACTTGATCTGGATTTTTTGATGTTTAATGGGACAATTGTCTCTTTGAGACACTTCCTATTTCTAGTATCATTATCTATATACTATGCTTATAATTCCCATGCTACAACGCAAGTATACAAGTTTTAATCTAGGGTGCTTAAAAGTTTATCACCTACCAAATCAAAGAATTATCATAGCGAACTTCGTATTCGTGTTATTGCATTCAGTACAAACAAAATTAGGACACTAACGACGGTAACACATTGTCTTCAACGTACAAGGAGCAATTATCTGATAAAATGTAAGTATAAACCAATTGATAAAAAAGTTATAAAGAGATTAGTTGAATTACAAGCTTCTTTTCTAGTTGATCAGCATTTGGCCGACAGCAATGTTTAATCTGCAAATCATCAGAAACACATTTTTATTCTACTCTCGCAGGGTTTAAAACTCATACTATTTTTATACCAAGATGAAATCAACAGCACGATGGTAAGCGCATTAAATTCGAAACGATTTGTTTGACCTAGTGTTACCCTACCTTTTCAATAGAATATAGGGTTGTACCACAGTGCGTGAACTATAAGGAATAACGATGGAATTCATTACTTTTTTGCCTAATATCACAATATTCTGATTTCGACTATAAAAAGATGATCTACCAATACAAATGTGTGCAAACTGTGAACACAATATCCAAGGAAAATATAATACTAGCCAAAACTAAAAAATATAAACACGTGACAAATCTTACACAGATCCATGCATTTGATCATAAGTTACGGTGATACACGGTTGAAAACACATTTCATTTTCAACTACTCTCAATATCAACACACCAGTTTCAAATTTAAAAATAATATATAGCACCATAATTATTAACGTTACTTTTCTGTCTGTATATTTTGTTTGTATTTACCGTGCAGTGGTCTCTGTGTGTAGCAGCAAACATAATCATTGGCATTATATCTTCACCTTCTTCAATATAAGTCAAAATGGAATCCACCCAGTGTTTTAATATGGCTGAAACATAAGATGAGATGACTTGTCTCACTCGAATACACACAGTATATATACAATTGAGTATGTGTAACATGTATATAATGATTAATAACACAGATATTTAAAGGACATTTTGTAGACATTTTTTATCAGTCATGATACTAGGCATATAACTGAGAACACCAGATGCGGGTGTTCCAATACCAGTAGTGATGCTCCAGCAAAATATCATGAAAAACTGTAAACACTTAACATCGTTATAGACACAAATATAAACCAGCTACAAACATGCGGGGGGTTGATTTCGACATCCACGTTTCTATGACCTGGCATGGCACAAAGAGACACACCAAGAACGTATAGACTATTTTAAAGACATACCGACCTTGAAAAATACCTGTAAGACAATAAATGAGTTACACGTGTAACTAAGTTAGAATCATTGAAATTGAGACAGGATTACAAACAGGAATATCCCCAGAAAATAAAATGTGTACATGATGCAATAAAAACATTGTTGAAAAAGAAATCAACTTTCTTCCTGAATGTCAATCAATTAAATATGAAAGCCCAGTTTAATTTTAGATTTATTCTCTTAATCTACTAATTCTAAATTTTTAAATTACTAATGAAATGTGTATCGTTGAAACAAAATGAATAAATATGATGATACCAACCAATAATAAATCATTAGTAGACACATTTCAATATAACAACGGTACTGATTGTATTCACCAGCTCATTAGTTCATGTATGGTAATATACTGTGTTGTTTGTCTTCCGTGTATTATATAGTTAAAGTTCAATTGTCATGTATTGTACTTTCAAATGGTCCAACAACAAAAATCACCACAATTAGTTGTACATTTTAATCTAAACTGCAATGGCACTGCTCTTCGGGCCGTCTTGATCGACAAATGCAATTTATTTTTGTTGTAGTTTTTGTAGTATGTTCGTGAATGTAATAGTATATAAAAAACATATAGCTGAGAGGGTAATAGAGCCCGATAAAACAATGCTTCTCCGAGGTGTACCAGTTTGCTCTATCACCCTTTCAGCGATTTATTCTACTGAATGGCCTATCAGTAAAGTCTTTAACAGATTGAATTTATTTTAAAAGTATTGTATATGACGTCACGAACATTACAACGTGACGGATATTAGAAGAAAAACTCAAAAGTGAAGCAAGATGTTGTTTTAATATTTTATTTTGACAGTCAAATAATAAAATCTGAGCCGTGACGTTGATCGTATGCATTGTATTTCTCACTTGATGTAAACTCAATGATTGTCCTTTAAATTCTCGATTTTTGATTGGTCTAGAAAAGAGGGACGAAAGATACCAAAGGGACAGTCAAACTCATTAATCTAAAATAAACTGACAACGCTATGGCTAAAAATGAAAAAGACAAACAGACAAACGATTGTACACATGATACAACATAGAAAACTAAAGAATAGACAACATGAACCCCACCAACAACTAGGGGTGATCTCAGGTGCTCCGATAGGATAAGCAGATCCTGCTCCACATGTGGCACCCGTCGTGTTGCTTATGTGATTACAAATCCGGTAAATAGTCTAATTCGGTAGGTCAAATTCATGAAAGAGAAAGGGGATTGGAGTTACGACGTAAGGAACATATCCGATATCATTTATAAAACGGTTATTCCATGACGGTACCAACTCTTGATGGCGTCCGTAAAATACGAAGGGATGTTTACAACTTCACCATTTGGAACTCTTGGTTTAAAAGCTTCCGTATGAGCAGCAACACTCTATCAAAAAAATCATGATAGAAAATGCAAGCACGGGAATATCTTATAAATTGGGAGATATATACCCCGTATGTAGGTGCTGCTGGCATGTTGCTACTTAGAAGTGAAAACTTCACAATTGGAAAGCTGAAACCATCGCGTTTGTCGTAAAGTTTTTTTTCAACCGACCCTCATTGACAATTTCTAGATGTAAGTCAAATTATGAGACCGGCTTAACTGTATCTGTAGTATCCCATATCTGTAGTTCGATAGGATAGATACGTTCCACATAGTCACCAAATTTTGAATTATTTAGTGAAAGAACATCATCTATTTAGCGGAAAATAGAGTTAAGGGATATTGACAACTTCTTATTGTTCTTCCTAATGAATTCTTGCATGAAGTCAGCCTCATAATAATTAAAAAAACAAGTCAGCAAGTAGAGGGCCACAGTTTGTTCCAATTGGAATGCCGACAATCTGTTGAAAAACACGTCTCCCGAACGTAACAAATATGTTGTCAAGCAAGAAGTGAAGCAACATGATAATATAAGTCAAGATATGAGACCGGCTTAACTGTATCTGTAGTATCCACTATTTGTAGTTCGATAGGATAGATACGTTCCACATAGTCACCAAATTTTGAATTATTTAGTGAAAGAACATCATCTATTTAGCGGAAAGTATAGTTAACGGATATTGATAACTTCTTTTTTTTCTTCCTTAGGAATTCCTGCATGAAGTCAGCCTCATAATAATTAAAGAAACCAGTCAGCAAGTAGAGGGACACAGTTTGTTCCAATTGGAATGCCGACAGTCTTTTGAAAAACACGTCTCCTGAACGTAACAAATATGTTGTCAATCAAGAAATCAAGCAACGTGATAAAATCAGTTTCAGATAATTTTTGTTTGAATCAGAGTGATCCTTTGTAAAGTAGAATGTATCTCTACCTAAGACAAGATACTTGTATCTACGTTGGCCATTCTTTTTTATAAAGCACAACAATACCATATCTTTCAATTTGTCTTTAAGTTTGGAAATGTGGAATACTTTTTTAAAGAGTAGACAAGTCAAATGTTCTAATTCTGTTACAAGACGAAAGAGAGTTAAATTGTACGTACTCTAAAATATCTTATGATTTTATCCACATCTGATTCACGCCACCTCTAGATTTGGCAGTTTCACAATAACTTTGAAGCCCGTCTTTAATTGCTGATTAAATAGATGTTTATACTTTAGAAAGAGGTTTCGTGGGGCACTTGGAAGACCCAGCAATATACCGTTGTTTGTAAGGACTCTTATGTAGATTAGGTATTCAATACAGTGATGGAATATCAAGTTCTTCGTCTTTGGTTGAAACTCCAAAGGAACATATATCAACCTATGATTATCCAGGATTTCCTCTTTTGTAAGTGTTGTGAGGGTATATGATGAGTTTCCAACAAAATGTCACCCTCTCAGCCATGTGATAGAGTAAATAAACACCCTAGTATTAGTTAATCGAAAAAAAATTGACATTTTAACGTAAAGTATAATAACATAAAATAGTAACTATTTGGTAATCTTTTATACTTGAAACAATTTTCAGTTTTAGCTTGTCAGTGCAATTATCAAGTATCATGCTTCTAATATAAATTGAGGTTTTTCTTTGTACTTACAGGCAGCATTTACTCCTGCTGGATATTCGGCCAGCCTTTTGTGCAAACCAAATCTACCATCAAACATTAGAAGAAATGATCCACGGTGCTGTATAAAAAGCTGATGGGTCATGTCATATGATTTTTGACCACCAAAATCGATCAGGTCAGACGGTGCTATTGTAATTTTGTATTGTCCATTTCTAACTTCCTCTAGTATATTTGATTGGAGTTGCAGCTTCTTACATTCTAATGATTGTATCCCTATAGTTGTTGTTGGTGGTAGCTTACTGGATATTTGTGCACTTTTATCTTCCAGATAATGTTTGCTCGATGATTCATAAGCCTTTGACTGAAACCCGTATGATTCATTTTGTGAGGCAACATTACCGTCTTGAGTATTTCGCATCAAAGATTTCAGTGGTTTTGTTTCTTTGTTGACTGCATGATTGAGATTTTCAGGACTTGTTTGAACATTGCTGGTGGTGACATGTTCAGGCTGTTTATTAACGTTTGGTGTTCCGCGAAGGATTTTTGCAAAAACCTCGTGTCCCCGTTCACCTATAACGATTGTTCAAAACCAAAATATTTCAATAAATAAATGTGAAGCTTATATCAAACAATGACTTGTAATAATATTTTCGTGTTGAAGACCGTACTTTTACATATAATGGTTTACTTTATGAGTTATGACTAGTATGGAGGGTTAACCAAGTTCACAACAATGTGTATGTTTATCAATTCTGGCTCCTAAAGAATCAATTTAAAAAAAAATGTCTTACTGATTTAAAATAAAAGGATAATTCTCTTTATATTTAAATATTGGTCTTATTTGCTGTGAAAATAATAAAGTATAATGATTTTATATTTTAAATCCAAAATAAACACTCACTCATAAGAACATCATCCCCCCGCAGTTATGGTGTTATCTTCCTCATAAAGACTCCCCCCACCCCCTCCTCCCGCAGAAATATCTGTTCCTAGGTTGTAATAAATTGATAATTCAAAAGCTTAAATAGGTTATAGATAATGCATTTTCAAAAATTAGTTTCCTATTTTACCGAACACACGTGGAATATTCCTTTCTAATGCGTTCAGGTTTTATTACGCCCTACGGCTCATTTAGAATGTGAAATAAAAGTCACTAATTAATTTAGATACATATATATATATATATATATAGATTACTAATAAATCCAACATTTCCGGTATGAATAGTTTTAATTTACTAGTACTTGAAACATGTTTAAATAACTATCTTCAGGTGAAACTATACATGATTAACGTAACTATGTAACGGTAGGTATGTAACGCCATAGTTGTCGTTGACTATATAAACGGAGATAAATCGTATTACACTAAGTCTATATATAGAAGTATGGAACGTCATTATTACACAATAGAAAATGCATAGTTTGCATTCAATCGTGATTTAAATTTTAAAATAAAATGTTTTTCCTTGACTTCTCGTGTAATGTCACAACCCATATTCATTTTATATAATGACAATATTTTAAAATTATTCCCGTTGCAAAGGCCAATTTACCTATACTTGGTCAGGATGAAAAGATGCGCAGTTAAATAAATACAGAAACACTTCTACAAAGTAAACGGCAACCACAAAACCTTAAACGACTATTGACCCGAGCACGATTCGACCAAAAAAGAACATTCAGTGTGTTAAAATGTCGAGATAGTCGTTGTGGAGCATGTCCGTATATCCTTGTTGCACATTGTTATACATTATTGCACTAAATGTAATGGTTGCCAGAAAATTTATATCGGCCAAACAGGGAACAGTGTAACAGAAAGAGTGCGCATTCATAGACAACATATACGGCAGCCACAATACAGAAAAATCCCCCTAAGCAAAATATATATATATATATATATATATATATATATATAAACGCCTAAAAAGTGTACATTACAACACCAATAACACAAAAAGGAACTATAAATGTAATTATTTATAAATATCTCGGATAACAGATATCCTTCGTCAGTCAGATTCTGATGTTAAATGAATCATCTTTAAGTCTTCTTAGATTAAACTTTTATTAAATCTTGAAATTTATACAATAAAAAAGGCAAACCGAACATCAGTTAAGACGCTTGCATCATTGCAAAAATATGTTGAATATGAAATAGGTTATATGACTAATTACATCAGAGAGTTCAAATAAATGTTTTAAATAAAAATAATAATGTGCGATATGAACTAGCACAATTCTAAAGCTTTAACAGTGTCGATAATTATGATGTTACAAGAAAGATTGCGTCAATAAGAATTCCAAATAAACAGCATTGAACGGTCTTATTTCTAAATAAACAGCACTGAACGGTCTAAATTTCTAAATATTTCAGATTTAACAACTGTAGTGTAGTTACATTAGAGTCTGCGATGTTAAAAACATACAGCCGTTTAAAAAAAATAACAAATTTTGACTAAATTAAAGTAAAATAGTTGGACGTGGCTTGGTACTTATACATCCCTCAAAAAAATAAGCAATTTAGATTGTTATATTCAACAGATATATTTTAGAAATGAGTAAGGATAGAAATAAAAACGGGGACTGTAATAATAAGTAATATAACCCAGATGTGAAGCACTGCATGGTGTCGAATTACATCTTTTCATTTATCCCATTTGGTGCCAAAGTTGTTAATTTTCTTATCCAAAATCTTTCCCGAGTAAGTCTATCCTCCCTAGACCAAGCAGAGTTGTGGTCAATGATAGTAATGGTCAGTCGATTGAGATCTGCCTTAGTGTGGCCAGGGGATCTCAAATGTCGACTAAGAGGGAGGTCTGGCTTGCATTGGTAGTCGCTACGATGACCGTTCATTCGTTTGTGAAACGGCTGTTCTGACTCGCCAACATACTGTTTACCACATTTACACTGTAGGAGATACACAACATTTGTAGTCTTGCAATTAACATTGCAAAATATGGTGTATTCTGTACCAGTGGAGTGACTGTCAAAAGTCTGGGTATCCAGTATTTGTTTGCAAGTCAGACATCGTTTGTTTCCACAACCCTTACAAGAGCCCACTGACGAAGAGCCTGCTTGAGAGCATAACTCAGCTCTCATCAGCAAGTCTTTAAGGCTTTTGGGCCTGCGGAAAGCCAGTACAGGTGGCTCGGGAAAGATCTTGGATAGTTTAGGATGTTTTTCGATATCTTTCCAACTTTCGCGGATAAGGTGAGACAAGTTGTCAAATTTTGGATGGTAAATCAAAAAAGGCACCCTCCTGTTGACCTTTTTGACTTTATATTGTAAAAGTTCATCTCGGCTGATGTTGCTAGCACGAGAAAAACCTTTATCAATGTCTTTCCTTTTGTAGCCCGATGTTTTAGGTGACCGCGAAGTTCTTGTAGTCGTTTTTTGGCAACATCGTTGGTGGAGCAAATCCTTTTTATTCGTATGGCCTGGCTGTAGGGAATGCTCTTGGTGCAATGTTTAGGGTGACAACTTGAAGGAGATAGATATTGATGTTTGTCTGTGGGCTTGCAATACAGATCTGTAAATATGTTTCCATCCCTCAATTGCGTTGTAGTGTCAAGAAATGTGATCTTAGAGTCAGAGATTTCATATGTGAATTTTATTGAGGGATGGGCATCGTTGGCATGTAACAAATCTAGTTCTTGTTCAGTATTATCCCACTTCATGTCAATATCGTCAATAAATCGGAACCAAGAGAGGGGTTGATAAAGAAAAGAATTGAGAATTCTCTGTTCTAATTTCCCCATAAAAATATTGGCATAAGACGGGGCCATCTTTGTTCCCATTGCTGTTCCATTAACTTGGAGAAAGTGCTCACCATTGAATGTGAAGTTATTGCATTTTAATATCAAAGTAAGAAACTGGATGAGACATTCAGTTGGTGGATGTAAGGTGTTACGAGAGTTCCAGACTTCCCTACTGGCTTCTATACCATCGTCATGGGGGATATTAGTATAGAGGGAGGTAACATCAAGCGAGACAAGGATCGTTTCAGGTGGGAGAGGGTTCAAAGATAATGTGTTGTGTCTTGAATATATGATGGTAAATTTTCTACGTGTGGTCGGAGATGAAAGTCTTAACTGATATTCGGTTTGCCTTTTTTATTGTATAAATTTCAAGATTTAGTAAAAGTTTAATCTAAGAAGACTTAAAGATGATTCATTTAACATCAGAATCTGACTGACGAAGGATATCTGTTATTCGAAATATTTATAAATAATTACATTTATAGTTCCTTTTTGTGTTATTGGTGTTGTTATGTACACTTTTTAGGCGTTGATATAATTTATTTTATTGTGTACATGTATCGTTACTTGTAACGATCCAGCGCCCTCGTGGGAAAAATCGTTGACTATTATTCAGACGTTTTATATATATTTTTATTATTAGTCTGTATCGAGTGATTTATCTCGCGATCCGATTTTTCTTACAGCCTTATCATAAAGCAAACTATGTCTTTTTTTAAAAAGCTTAGAGCTTTGAGTCTTAAAATAGTTAAAACCGAACATCATGTATCAAATTTAAAAACTTATCTATCTCAGGGTATTGTTCCGATTGGGCTTATTTTGAAAGCTTCACCCCTTACCACCGGTGAAAAATCTATCAGATTTATGGATAGATGGAATAATATTCTCCACAGTAGTTCCGTGAAATTGATGGATCTATTACACGCTGAGGCGTCTCATAAACACTTAAATTTACAAACTAGTTATAACCATCTTTACAATAAATCATGCCAAGAACTTTCCGGTCCTGAATTGCTCACCATCAACGAGCGCCTCCATGACATCTTGCGCATTGAATCCCGGAAACTACACAAAAAACAAGTTAATAAATTTAAAAGAGACGGCGTACATGTAGACCCTGTAGTAAGAGAGCAGACAACCTTAACTCTCAATCGTACCATCATAACCGGAAAAAAATCCCGGAATCGCCGATTCAGGAGAAAAAAACAAGGCTGCATGAACTCTACAAACACTGTAGTCAATTTGTCTTCAGTAGTTTTGTCGGAGACCGAAACAAAGGTACTGTCAAAAGGTCTTAATGTTTGTCCCACGCCGGGCAAAATAGATTCTATACTTTTGGAAGATGACCTAGACAAGTTAGCAAGATCCCTCAGAATTAAGGAATAATTTTCTAAAGACACCACAAAAAGTTCCACTGATAGTGACACAAGTGATCTCGACTCAGATGACGACCAAGAAGATGTCGATATTCCCAGATTCAGGAAAAAAAGTTCATGGATTCCTAAACCCAGTAAATGTGCTACTTTAGAACATATTATTGACAAAATTAAATCCGACGTAACAAATCTGTCCACTGCTACTTCCCAAACATTCAACAATTTATCTTCTGAAGAAAACGAAGCTGTGCGGTTACTTAAAAACAGAGACGACATTATAATTAAACCGGCAGATAAAGGTAGCGCGGTTGTCGTCATGGACAGATGTGACTACATTCAAGAGGCGGAACGTCAACTCTCTGATGAGAGATTCTATAAGAAACTAGACTCTGACCCCACCCCTCAATTTAACACAGAGATCACCACAAACCTGAAAAACATGTGTAAACAGGGACACATTGATGAAACCACATTTAAATATCTGAAACCGGAAAAATCAAAGCCGGGGCGTTTTTATCTACTGCCCAAAATACATAAAGTCAATAATCCAGGTAGACCAATTGTTTCCGCCAATGACCACCCTACAGAAAAAATGTCAGAATTTATTGACTTTCATCTCCGACCACACGTAGAAAATTTACCATCATATATTCAAGACACAACACATTATCTTTAAAAAATGGAATCTTTGAACCCTCTCCCACCTGAAACGATCCTTGTCTCGCTTGATGTTACCTCCCTCTATACTAATATCCCCCATGACGATGGTATAGAAGCCTGTAGGGAAGTCTGGAACTCTCGTAACACCTTACATCCACCAACTGAATGTCTCATCCAGCTTCTTACTTTGGTATTAAAATGCAATAACTTCACATTCAATGGTGAGCACTTTCTCCAAGTTAATGGAACAGCAATGGGAACAAAGATGGCCCCGTCTTATGCCAATATTTTTATGGGGAAATTAGAACAGAGAATTCTCAATTCTTTTCTTTATCAACCCCTCTCTTGGTTCCGATTTATTGACGATATTGACATGAAGTGGGATAAAACTGAACAAGAACTAGATTTGTTTATTCAACATGCCAACGATGCCCATCCCTCAATAAAATTCACATATGAAATCTCTGACTCTAAGATCACATTTCTTGACACTACAACGCAATTGAGGGATGGAAACATATTTACAGATCTGTATTGCAAGCCCACAGACAAACATCAATATCTATCTCCTTCAAGTTGTCACCCTAAACATTGCACCAAGAGCATTCCCTACATCCAGGCCATACGAATAAAAAGGATTTGCTCCACCAACGATGTTGCCAAAAAACGACTACAAGAACTTCGCGGTCACCTAAAACATCGGGGCTACAAAAGGAAAGACATTGATAAAGGTTTTTCTCGTGCTAGCAACATCAGCCGAGATGAACTTTTACAATATAAAGTCAAAAAGGTCAACAGGAGGGTGCCTTTTGTGTTGAATTACCATCCAAAATTTGACAACTTGTCTCACCTTATCCGCGAAAGTTGGAAAGATATCGAAAAACATCCTAAACTATCCAAGATCTTTCCCGAGCCACCTGTACTGGCTTTCCGCAGGCCCAAAAGCCTTAAAGACTTACTGGTGAGAGCTGAGTTATGCTCTCAAGCAGGCTCTTCGTCAGTGGGCTCTTATAAGGGTTGTGGAAACAAACGATGTCTGACTTGCAAACAAATACTGGATACCCAGACTTTTGACAGTCACTCCACTGGTACAGAATACACCATATTTTGCAATGTTAATTGCAAGACTACAAATGTTGTGTATCTCCTACAGTGTAAATGTGGTAAACAGTATGTTGGCGAGTCAGTACGGCCGTTTCACAAACGAATGAACGGTCATCGTAGCGACTACCAATGCAAGCCAGACCTCCCTCTTAGTCGACATTTGAGATCCCCTGACCACACTAAGGCAGATCTCAATCGACTGACCATTACTATCATTGACCACAACCCTGCTTGGTCTAGGGAGGATAGACTTACTCGGGAAAGATTTTGGATAAGAAAATTAACAACTTTGGCACCAAATGGGATAAATGAAAAGATGTAATTCGACACCATGCAGTGCTTCACATCTGGGTTATATTACTTATTATTACAGTCCCCGTTTTTATTTCTATCCTTACTCATTTCTAAAATATATCTGTTGAATATAACAATCTAAATTGCTTAATTTTTTGAGGGATGTATAAGTACCAAGCCACGTCCAACTATTTTACTCTAATTTAGTCAAAATTTGTAAATTTTTTTAAACGGCCGTTTGTTTTAAACATCGCAGACTCTAATGTAACTACACTACAGTTGTTAAATCTGAAATATTTAGAAATTTAGACCGTTCAGTGCTATTTATTTAGAAACAAGACCGTTCAATGCTGTTTATTTGGAATTCTTATTGACGCAATCTTTCTTGTAACATCATAATTATCGACACTGTTAAAGCTTTAGAATTGTGCTAGTTCATATCGCACATTATTATTTTTATTTAAAACATTTATTTGAACTCTCTGATGTAATTAGTCGTATAACCTATTTCATATTCAACATATTTTTGCAATGATGCAAGCGTCTTAACTGATGTTCGGTTTGCCTTTTTTATTGTATAAATTTCAAGATTTAGTAAAAGTTTAATCTAAGAAGACTTAAAGATGATTCATTTAACATCAGAATCTGACTGACGAAGGATATCTGTTATCCGAAATATTTATGAATAATTACATTTATAGTTCCTTTTTTGTGTTATTGGTGTTGTTATGTACACTTTTTAGGCGTTTATATAATTTATTTTATTGTGTACATGTATCGTTACTTGTAACGATCCAGCGCCCTCGTGGAAAAAATCGTTGACTATTATTCAGACGTTTTATATATATATATATATATATATACAACTCGTCTAAACATCAACCCAACAATGTTAGATCTGTAAATTTGCTTTCGCAAATTTTTGGTTCTTCCCTCGCCGGGATTCGAACCCATGCTACTGTGATATCGTGACACCAAATCGCCTGCACTGCAGCCGTCCCGCTAGACCACACGACCACCTGGGCTCTCAATAAAAGAGCTTTCGGTGGCCATATGTTACCTTTCCACGTCAGTTTTAATCTAGCGGCGTACTACAGTACATGATATATAAGGCATGAAGATGTTATTGTTACAGATCAGCTAAATTATCTATAGTAAAGGATCCTACAAATTAATGTAAGATACAGTCACAGAAAATAATTATATTCATAAGTACGTCTGAGTCAGTGACAACCCTACAACAGATGTATCCATCGGATCGCCATCAACGATGGTGATACATGGCTGTGTACATAATGTATATACAACTCGTCTAAACATCAACCCAACAATGTTAGATCTGTAAATTTGCTTTCGCAAATTTTTGGTTCTTCCCTCGCCGGGATTCGAACCCATGCTACTGTGATATCGTGACACCAAATCGCCTGCACTGCAGCCGTCCCGCTAGACCACACGACCACCTGGGCTCTCAATAAAAGAGCTTTCGGTGGCCATATGTTACCTTTCCACGTCAGTTTTAATCTAGCGGCGTACTACAGTACATGATATATAAGGCATGAAGATGTTATTGTTACAGATCAGCTAAATTATCTATAGTAAAGGATCCTACAAATTAATGTAAGATACAGTCACAGAAAATAATTATATTCATAAGTACGTCTGAGTCAGTGACAACCCTACAACAGATGTATCCATCGGATCGCCATCAATGATGGTGATACATGGCTGTGTACATAATGTATATACAACTCGTCTAAACATCAACCCAACAATGTTAGATCTGTAAATTTGCTTTCGCAAATTTTTGGTTCTTCCCTCGCCGGGATTCGAACCCATGCTACTGTTTGAATCCCGGCGAGGGAAGAACCAAAAATTTGCGAAAGCAAATTTACAGATCTAACATTGTTGGGTTGATGTTTAGACGAGTTGTATATACATTATGTACACAGCCATGTATCACTGATGGCGATCCGATGGATACATCTGTTGTAGGGTTGTCACTGACTCAGACGTACTTATGTATATATATATATATATATATATATATAAACCTTTTTTTAAATTATTATCAATACACAATACAAATATTACAGCAACTGCATGAAGAAAGACACAAATGAGTTGTTACTATCCGAGTTCGGTTTATGACAAATAAAATTGAGAATGGAAATGGGGAATGTGTCAAAGAGACAACAACCCGACCAATTAAAAAAAAAACAGCAAAAGGTCACCAACAGGTCTTCAATGTAGCGAGAAATTCTCGCACCCGGAGGCATCCTTCAGCTGGCCCCTAAACAAATATATACTAGTTCAGTTATAATGAACGCCATACTAATTTCCAAATTGTACACAAGAAACAAAAATTGAAATAATACAAGACTAACAAAGGCCAAAGGCTCCTGACTTGGGACAGGCGCAAAAATGCGGCGGGGTTAAACAGTTTTGTGAGATCTCAACCCTCTCCCTATACCTCTAACCAATGTAGAAAAGTAAACGCATAATAATACGCACATTAAAATTCAGTTCAAGAGAAGTCCGGGTCTGATGTCAGAAGATGAAACCAAAGAAAATAAACAAAATGACAATAATACATACATAACAACAGACTACTAGCAGTTAACTGACATGCCAGCTCCAGACTTCAATCAAACTGACTGAAAGATTATGATTTCATCATATGAACATCAGGCACAATCCCTCCCGTTAGGGGTTTAGTATCATACCATCATAACATATATGAGAAGAACATAACCCGTGTCATGCCAACAACTGTTAGAAAAAATGTGTTTAGTTCCGACTCAAAGACCTTATCAGTGACTCAATATTAACGCCAAAATATGCAATCTTTAATGACTTGACAACAGTATCGTAATTATATCCCTTCTTAATAAGTCTATTCAAAGGTTTTGTAAGTTTCTGAGGTGAATACTGACACCTTTGTGCTTTATAAAGAATATTTCCATAACAAAATGGATGTGAAATACCTGAACGTATAAGAAGTCTGCATGTTGAGCTATATTTACGAATGATGTCTTTATACCGATGTTAAAATTTAGTAAATGTTTTGACTAGTTTGTGATATCGAAAAATCCTAATGTAATAATTTTTCAGTAATACATAAATATCTCTCGTTAAAATCTAAAACATTGTTACATACACGAGCGAATCGTACAAGTTGAGATACAAGACATATTGTAAGTGATTTATTGTACCATCTTATTTTATGGAAAAGGTAGTATGTTTTTTTCTTATTTCTATCGCGTAAAGTGGTTAATTTTTTAACAATTGTAATTGAATCGAATGAAATATTCAGAAAAGTTGTAATTGAATAGCAATACATTATTTTAACAGATAATAAGAATATAACCAAATACCTTCCTAACCGACCATATTGTGAGTAACGTGAATGTTATTCAATGTAATAAAAGCATATATTATTAGTTGATCATTTGATAGACTAAAAGGTATACACAAATTTAAAAAAGTTAAGAACTGACACGTAGACGAATATAAATACATGTAGGTCACAGTATGATGTCCTCTTTAGTGTGTGTCGTCCTGAACATGCATGAAATAATTGTCACTGGACGTTAAGCAAGCAATCAACAAGCAATCAACTTATTCAGTGTGACCCAATGAGATATTCAAAATCTTACACACGAATATGTTAAATCTGGCTTTATTTTATGAAAGTCTACATTAAAATGCATCTCACATATATGATAATGTATCTGTATTGTAGCGACAAATGAACAAAACTTAACGTTATATTTGTTTTTAAAATTAAAATGCGCGCAATGACGATTTCTTTTAAAACTATCATCGATTGAAATTTAAAAAATAATTTCCCAAATCGGCAACAAAAAACTATAAGACGAATATTATTTTGAAGTAAATTATAGTATAAAAATGAGAATGGAAATGGGGAATGTGACAAAGGGACAACAACCCGACCATAGAATAAAATAACAGCAGAAGGTCATCAACAGGTCTTTAATGTAGCGAGAAATTACCACACCCGGAGGGGTCCTTCAACTGGCCCCTAAACAATTATATACTAGTTTAGTATAGAATGCATTTTTATTAAGGAAAATAATGAAAATAAAAATAAAATAATAAAGGTTATTATTGTATGCCTTGGAGCATAATTCATTGAAACATGGTATTGTCTCGGTTGATTCTGAGATAGAAAGACCTATGGTTCTGAAAAAAATAACTCCATATATGTATATAAACAATGAAACAATTCTGTTTTATAGTTTTCTTTTTTATTTGTTTTATTAATGTGTGTCGTATATTTCAAGAGTAAACTCTACTATTGTCCGAATACTAATTTAAAAATGGATTACACATTTCTATTCTCAATATTAACAAAAATAACAAAAATAAAATTTAAAAGAAATATTTTAAAATAAACTAATCACCAAAATACCTTTTCCAAGCGGAACCATTGTCTTCTTTTCAATATTGATACCATTTCGTCCAAAGTAGATGACAAGTCCATCGGTAGAATCCCACTTTAGAGGTATGTCTTCGCCAATCAGGACGCTTGCCAAAGTAGATTTCCCTGCTTTACAAGGACCACCTTATAAAAAAAAAGATGCTATGCAAGTTTGTAACAAATGTTAAAGTATTATGTTTTGAACTATATTGTGGTAACCTGTTTGACCTCATACACATTCCTACATTTACACTATACAACCCCCATGCACAAAATTACTGATGTAATATGCTTCCTTGTACATTTTCATAATTAAATGCAAGTATCATGTGCAAGGTCAGTTTTGGTTGATATGGATAAAACATTTAGTTAAATGAGGCAGCTTTCAGTATCACAACTACCAACAGAGTCATGCTGTTAACCAACAAGAGGACATGCTGACACTCGTAAATGATACAGATACATATTTTCAGTCATACGAGGCAGTTTAAGGTATCACAAGTACCAAAAGAGTCATTAGTTTGACCAACAAGAAGACTTGCTGGCATTCGTAAACAATACAGAGCCATATTTTAGTCATATGAGTCAGATTGAGGTATCAAAACATGCAAAAGAGTAGTTATTTTTTACCAACAAGAGGATACGTTGGCACTCGTAAATGATGCAAACAAATATTTTCGGTCATGGTGTTCCAATATTGATATCATTGTCATTCACCATTTTTTTACAAAAGAAAATGCCTGTACAAAGTATTTTTTAACAAACTTTACAAAGTAAGGAATATGACAGTTGTTATCCATTCGTTTGATGTGTTTGAATTTTTGATTCTGCCATTTGAATAGGGACTTAACGTTTTAAATTTTCCTCAGAGTTAGGTATTTTGTTATTTCATGTTCTGACCCGTCCAAGGATTGAAACCAGAACTTCTCTGATTAATAACAACTTGTTCATTCTGTCATGCATGAAGTTTGCGAATAAGACAAAAATGGCGAAATATACCAGAGGGATGGTCAAACGTATGGAATGTACATATGGATAAAAGAAAAACATGCTCGCACTCAAAATCCCGGCGGACAATGTTTTAAAGTCATCGTGTTCCACTTTTGTTGTCATTTGTCTTAAATAGTTTTTCCGTATATGTAACAAAAATCATGATTTTTATTGCTATATAACATAATAAAGTGCACATTTGGTGAGTTGTGGTTATTCGAGTCATTCTGAGATATTGAATATTCTCCCTTTTTTGTGATGAATTATCTAAATTAAAGATAACATGTTGGAACTCTTTATTCCTAACAAAAAAACATTAGAAACAGGGACACTTTGAATTACAGCCGACCATTAACCAGATAAATATTATGAAATGTACATCAGTATTGCTTTTCAAAGTATAGTGAACATTGGCCATGTCAAGTCTGAATTTAACTAGAATGACATCAATACAGATATTATATACAACCAAAACAGGAATGCTTTCAAACAAACTGTAGCAAATGTACAGCCAGCTGAAGGTCACCAACAGTTATAAATGTTTCATTGTACTTTGTACATTTTATTGCACACCGTTGAGTGTATTATGTCTCCAGAAACTGAACATGAAACATATTTTTAATATTAGTAATAATTGCATTTATAATACGTTACTACCTAAACTCAGCCGGTTTTCGTATGACCGAAATTCTCCGTGTGACATCATATGATGGAATTCATTTGCATTTACTAGCCATGGCAATTCAATATGTTTTTCTGAAAGAAAGTAAATTCAAAATTTGCAGATATTCAACCAAACATCTAAGTATATAGTTGCCAATCACACCTCACTTGGTTTCTTAAGAAAACAAAACACACACAATGACACTTTGTGCACAATTCTAGAATTTATGTTACTTTTGTTGTAAGTACAGATGGGTGAGATCGCAACCTGTACAAAAGTGAAATTCGAGCCGACTTTTTAAGGATTGATGCAGACCTATTGACAGGTCTGCTCCAAACCAGACATGTGGACAAGTATGTTTTTGACCAGTTTTGAATGCAGGTTTGTCCCGCTTTGTTCTTTTTTTTCTAGTGGGCCTATATAGCACATGCATTTACTCGTTGATTCTTAAAACATTATAAACATTAAAGATAAAACATTTGATATTATTAAATTATTATTATTCGATCATCTCAATTTTCACGGGATTATGCTGATCAAGGTTAAGGGTCAATGATTAAATAATAGCCAACATCGGATAAAGAATAGTATTTACGTTACATTATGATAACCTCTACAAAACTAAGAAATTTAACAAATTGTTAAAACCAATGTATTGTATTTATAATAACTAATCATAATTCATATATATATATATAAATTTACTGTATAACCTCCCTGATTAACCAGTAACTAAATCACAGGGATACCCGGCTGAATGCTGTGAGTCGAGTAATTTGTTAAACAGCAGAGAAACGTGCAATAAAAGATTTATCTTTTAAAAAAAATATTATGATTTTTTTACTACATTTGTATACACAATAGCTAGGTAATACAACAATCATGACAGACTTGAAAGTTGTTTTAGATTAATAATATTGCGGATAGAACTGTTTTTCAACGCATCGGAACAATATTCTTACATCATGGTATATCAACATTATTTTCGACGTTGCGTCGTTTCCCATTTCAAATAGTCTCTTCCTTTTTATGCATTTCATGGATTTAAATTTGTTATCGTAATTCACATTGCTTGCCTTTGATTCGCGATTATATTTTACCCCAATATTCTACAGTGTCCAGTACATAAGATTATAATTATGAACCATCTCGTCAAATTCGTCATATTTGTCTTTGTCGATCATAACTGAACTAAGATTTCCCGAGGATAACAAGAACATGAAAGCATTGCAGGGACAAACTGATGTGTCCTGAAATCATGATGGTACATGGTGTTATAATGATTACACATATATTACCGTTGAAAAGCAAATTGCATCACCACAGGTAGATTTTTTTAATCAGAGGTACGTGTGTGTGTTGATCAACTGTTCGTTGTATATTTTGTGTTTTTCATACTGTTCACTTTTTTGTTTCTGCCATATCATTTTCAATGTATTTCTGTTGATATCTTTTGATACGCTTTTAATTTCGAATATCAGAAACGTGTCCTATTATTTTGAAATTTGTTAATAGGAAGTAAATTTCTGTTACATGAAGAGTTTGCTTGGCCAACTTAGGGAGGGCTAAATCCTACTTTGTAAAGAATCACACTGATTCAAAGCACAACCTTCACTGAATCTGACATTATCAAGATTTTTGATTTCTTGACTGACAACATATTTGATATGTTTGGACGACGTGTTTTTCAACAGGCTGTCGGCATAACAATGAGAACCAATTGTACCCCTCTTCTTACGATGAAAAATAAGAAGTTAGCAATATCTTTTAATTTTACTTTCCATTATCAATGATTATATAGAGGATGTTCTCTCACTAAATAATTCATAATGTGGCATCTATCACAACAAACCAGAAATATAGGATATAACAAATACAGTTAGGTCTGCCTCATATCTTGACTTGCATCTTGAAGTTAATATGTAGGGTTGGTTGCAAACGAAACTTTGATTTAGCTTTCAAATTGTGAATTATCAATTACGACGTAGCAACATGTCAGCAGCGCCTGCATAAGAAGTTGTATTCAAATTGATACGATATTCCCGCGCTTTGATTTCATATCATGATATAGGGTTATTCCACACATCATAAGTTCCATATGAGGAAGTTGAAATAATCCCTATGTAAATTTTACTGGTACCTTCGCGTGTTGGTTGAACGTTATGGAACAACCGTTTCACGAGGATATCGGATGTTCAATACGTCATAACTACAACCCACTTCCCTTTCCATTATTGTGACCTAACGAAATAGACTTAGTATGTACAAATTATTCCTTGTTTAAAAATTAATCATGTTGCTGTTGTTATTTCTTTTTTTTCAATGATAGTATGAATTCAGTTTCACTGATGAGTAATGAAGACGAAGCCCACGTCTGGCGTACTAAATTATAATCCTGGTACCTTTAATAACTACTTCCACTACGTTTCGTCCCCGAGGGTGTCACCAGTCCAGTAGTCAAGACATGAATATCAATAATGTGGTAATTTTATAAATGTCCTGTTTACAAAACTTTGAATTGCTCGAAAAACTAAGGATGGTCTTATCCCAAGCATTGATTACTTTAGCCGTATTTGGCGCAATTTTTGGGAACTTTGGATATTCAATGTTCTTCAACTTTGTACTTGTTTGGCTTTATGACTATTTTGATATGAGCGTCACTGGTGGGTCTTATGTAAACGAAACGCACGTCTGGCGAACTAAATTATAATCCTGGTACCTTTGATAACTTCTTCAAAGTTTGAAATGTTTTTTTCGCTAATGTTTTTTATTTAACTCTTTAAAAATACTCGATTAATACTGAATACCTCACAACACAATTATATTTTCATTTACCTGTTTACATTATTCTATTTGACGGCATTTTGTTCAACATATAACCCCTTATTTTATGCATTATTCATTCAAATTGTGGTTTAAATCAACTTTGTCATTTATTGTATGTTCACATATGTACTTTTTACATTCATTTTTTGGTATAAACCATTTCAATTGATATATAAAATTGTGTGTTTTTTGTGTGCTTTTATGTTGTGAAGATACGCAAGTAACACTAATGTTTCATGATTAGATAAGGCAGAAAGTGGTCAGAACGTTAAAATAAGCCGCATTTGTGTACATCTGTTCTTGGACATGAATCTCGTGTTCGATAATTGTCGGGTGTTGAACTGATTAATGAGTATATCTCGTTTTTTATATAAATAGGTTTTTTTTCTCGTTTGAATGGTTTAACACGTTACATTTTTTATAGCACTGACAAGATTGTTTTCGATGTGAGCTAGGAATCTGTGTTGAAGACCATATTATCAATGGGTTACTTTTTACAAGTTGTGACTTAGATGGAAGGTTTTCCTTTTGGCACTCACGCCACATCTTTGGGTATAATCTTTAAATATAGAATATACACCACCTTTTTTGTTCTCATTGGACTGTTCTCCTTTTGGTATTATGGGATCGTCAATAAACTCTGGTTCAATATTGCCTGTGTTGTTAGGTTGTTCATTGGTGTTATCTACGTTGTCTATTTTTTCCTACATATCATAATGATAATGAAAATAAGGTTCAAGTATATGTTAAAATATATACTGGGAAATAGAATATCATGGCATTTTTGGAGGCTCAATGTTCTTCAACTTTGTGCTTTATAGATATTTTGATATGAGCGTTACTGAGGAGTATCGTGTAGACGAAACGCGCGTCTTGCATACTAAATTAAAATCCCGGTACCTTTGAAAATTATTATCCATAATCAAAACCAGAACAAATAAACATTACATAAAAAAATCCTTAGAAAGAGGCTGCTTGGGATAACTTTAGTTAGTTTCAATAACATTTGAACTGACAGTTGAAGTTGAACGTACAATGGACAGGGAAACATTTTGTCTTGCAAAAGACCGCACAGGAACATCTCGCAGAATTTTTGCAAAGGTTCTCTTTATGCTTCACATCATGATAATGATCAGAAGATGTCATCGCTGACCGAAATGAGATATTACTCTATCACCAAGCTTATATCGATGAAAATGATTATTGGATGTGAACTAGCTGTAAGTAGCTGCCAGTACTCTCATATCTGTAATCAATACATTGTTGTTGTTTGATGTTATGTACGAGTACCCGACCACGTCAACTCTTTGTTTTTTGGTCAAACGTTTATCTATTTGCATCCGTCTAATGAATATTTTCAGTATTTCTTAAATAGTTTTCTATTTTGAATGCGTTTTCATCTATAATTTCGGGGCGCTTATACATGTTATAGCTGCAAATAACGTATGCGGAAAGGACTTTGTTCCTTGTTGAAGGCAGTAACGTTTGGGACCTAAAATTGTCACTTTCTGTTTCACTATGTCTATTGTTAACAGTTGTCTCATTGTCAATAATACCACATCTGCATTTATATATATATAATTGAGTACCTTATTGTTAGTTTTTTGTATTTTCCTTTTGTTTTGTATTTTTTTTTTTTTTAAAGAACTATTCTGAGATTCCGTTTGGAAGTTACAGGTATTTACACAAACAAAGTCATTTAGAATTTTTGTTATCAACTTCATCTTAATTTATTAATCAATAATACATTACGAATACTCTTGCAATAAAGATGCAGAACACATACTTGTAGGTATTCAAATGTACGTTGATATTTATATGAATCTGGTTTTTTCTCGTTTTGCTGATTAACGTGTTCAGCTAGCTCATATGGTGTCCTGCCCTAATGCAATAAAACAAAATATCGACTCAAATATACTATAGTAGAATTGTAATCATTCTCAATTCTTACACTTTTATATAAATTTAAAACTCAACGATCTTAAGGGATTTTGCTTTTCGGTTTCAAAATAATAAACGTTTCATAGCACTAGTATACGTTGATATGGGATTAAGAAATAAACCAAAGAGTTAAAAAAAAATATATAGAGGTCAATTTGCTCGTTTCTGAGATATTACCAATTGGAATAATGGCGTGAAAAGGTTTTATTTTGACTTTATAATTGACAAGTTTCAGTTTTTGAAAGACTTTTACAAATGAATTGCTGATAATTATGTATGTACAAGATTTATGAAAAGAAAAGTTTGGGGTCAAAGGGAAATTTATTTGTATGCATTTTAAAGGAAATTCCAAAACATGACAAGTGAATATCTTTATCAGGATGTTACAAATTTTAACATTTCATTAATCAGACATGTTCGTCTTTTAAGAAAATGTTCAGACATCCCCTGTGGTAAATTCCTAGCCGTACAGCAATTGTGTTTATAGCCAATTCAATACTGTTTAGTATCACTACACGTAAGTTTGGTGTTACCTAATGACCATACCTAATGAACTGCATGAGATTAGTCTGATAATTAAACGAAATCTCAAAAAACAATATTTGTCTAGTGTTCAACTTTTAAGAATAGCTCAGATCAAAATCACCGTTCATTTAAAACTGTGTGTCCATATGTCATAGCGGCATGTCATAAGTATCAAGCATCAAAAACCGAACTAGCGGTAAGATCGGATCGATAGATTTTTAAAGGTCTACAGAATATTTGAAGAAGCTTTAAAGTCGATAAAACAATCACGAAAAATTAAATTTACCATTAACTCCATGTTACTATTTTGTATATTATATATTTTGTTTTTTTCAAACCCGTACTGTACTTTATTGATATAAGAGTTTAAATGAGCTCTTGTGAGAAACAAAAACCTTTTGCATATCTGTATTCTAATGATAAAGTATAGAAGAGTGTGGTAGTTATGTGTAAATCTTTCAATGGTTGAAGTTATGAGTATAAAACTTGAAAGCATTCCATATATACACATTCGTTTGATTTCAACGCAGTCACCATTTTAAAGCTTTGTTGTATTCAATATTAAAATAACATGAGCAATGTCAAAATTTAAAAAAAAAGAAAAGAAACGTTGACCTCATTATTTCTAGCAGACAAATCGGCTCCAAGGCTAACCAACGTTTCTGCCATGCGCTCCTCGCCAATCCGTATTGCTTGATGTAAAGGCGAATCCCCCTAAAACATAAAAACAGAAGAATTATAAACATGTAAAACTTTATGTTAAAGAGGGACGAAAGATACCAAAGGGACAGTCAAACTCATAAATCTAAAACAAACTGACAACGCCATGGCTAAAAATTAAAAACAAACAGAAAAACAATAGTACACATGACACAACATAGAAAACTAAAGAATAAACAACACGAACCCCACCAAAAACTAGGGGTGATCTAAGGTGTAAGAAGATCCTGCTCCACATGCGGCAACCGTCGTGTTGCTTACAAATCCGGTAAATAGTCTAATTCGGTAGGTCAAATTCATGAAAGGGAAGGGGATTGTAGGGGATTGTAGTTCTGACGTACGGAACATATCCGATATCATTTGTGAAACAGTTATTCCATAACGGTCAACCATCTCGTGATAGCGTCCGTAAAATTTACGAAGGGATGATTTTAACTATTTATGTAAGTATCGTATTGAGAAATTTCAGGAAACAAGTACATTACGTCTTAATTGAAACTGTTAAGTTGAGAATGTATAGTCCATCAATGCAACAAGACATACCACATGACATGTTAATGTCTAAAGCAAGTTTTTGACAAAATTAATATCGGACCGTTGACAGCAGAGATATTTTATAATACATAAGTTATATTGATAAAATGATTTCAAAGAAGTTCATCTAAAGAGGGACAAAAGATAACAGAGGGACTTTCAAACACATGGATCGAAAATAAAAATGACAACAAAATGGCTTTCAAGAAAAAGACAAGCCGATGATATTACACAAGACACAAAATTGTAAACAAAAAACTAAGCAACAACAATTACATGAAAAACGGGGGTTGATATCAGGTGATCAGGAAGATTAAGCAGATTCTTTTCCACATTTGCACCCGTCGTGCTGCTCATATTATTACAAACCCGGTTAATAGTCTCAACTCGGTAAATAGTTATCAAAGGTACCAGGATTATAAATTTTAATACGCCGGACGCGTAGTTGAAACATAGGAAACATATCCGATATCATCTGTCAAACAGATATTCCTTAACGTTCAATCAACTCGTGGCGACGTCCATAAAATGTTCGAAAGGATGATTTCGAATTCACCATTTGACACTATTGGTTCAATAGATCCCTTGTGACGAGCAACCTTTTATAAAAAAAAATCAGAAAATACAAGCACGGTTATATCGTATGAACTGCGAGATACATACTCTGCAAACAGTTGCTCCTAGAATGTTGCTTTATAGAAATGAAAAGTGCGCAATTGCAAAACTGAAAGTATCTTTTTTTGTCGTTTGTAACGTAGTCGAGCATGTTTGTCTTTTACATGTACATGGCGTCACATTACGAAATTGTAAACTTTGTACTGTAGAACAGTTTTATAAAATTAGCTTTTTTTCACCAAATATAGATTTTCCAACTTTAACTCAACTGCATGCTAAATATTATTGACTTTTATACAAATAAATAAAATATTGGGGATATAGTCAAAGAGACAATAACCCGTCTAAAGAGCAGAGACTAGCTTAAGGCCAACAATGGGTCTTCAAAACAGCATGAAATTCCCACACATAAAGGTGTGTTTCTGTTGGCCATCTTAATCAAAATGTGAACTTGTTCAGCAATAATTACGCAATGTATGCAATCATCAATTTGTATAATGTGTGATATTGTCCATATATGTTGATGCAAAGATTTTTTTTAAGGTAAATGTCCATTTGCAAATATTTCAGGCCTATTGAATAGAATTGAAGTTTACCTAATAAAAATATAATAGTTGTTTGAACTGGTCATACTTTCACTTTAGATGAAATTCATGCATGAACATCATGAACTAGTTCATACTAATGAACACAAATTGTGTTAAATTGTAATCAATTTTCACAATAGACATTGTATTAATAAATAACCTCAAAAACAGAATTATAAAACAGTTCTGAGCAGGACAGAAGATTCCCTGCTCTTTACATACCCCGTTTTCCAAGAAGTATACAAATAGATGAAATCATTACTCCTTTCATAAATTAAAACTTTCCTTATCAAAAGCTACATCAGTTTTAAGAAACCGTTTACTTAAACAATTAGTTTTATTTATTCTTGTTTTTTTGTATTATTTGTAGACGATAATCCTGTTGGAGAAAAAGAAAGGTGTTTAGATGACGTTCAATTAAAATAGATGATAAGCGACACTAACTCATTAATGCTAATGTGAACATTAAATTATTTAAGAAGCATAATGTTGCGTTCTAGCCAACCCTTTTTAATAACAATCTTTGTTTCTTCTACTAAGGCTTAATTGGGTCGTTTAAAAACTCACCTAATTGATGGAACTTAATAAATTGATCAGATAAAATGAACAACTTATAATATAAATTATTACATTAAAACCAAATATGCAATCTATTCAAAGTATCGAACTGAATGAATCCATTGCAACAACAAATTTGTATTCAACTATTGAAAAATATACAGCATTATATGCTCCACTTTAGCACGAGTCAATATTATAGATCGATTTACTTTTATATGTAGAATTGATAATTGAAATGGGGAATGTGTCAAAGAGAAAACAACCCGACCAAATAAAAAAACAACAGCAGAAGGTCACCAACAGGTCTTCAATGTAGCGAGAAATTCCCGCACCCGGAGGCGTTATTCAGCTGGCCCCTAAACAAATATATACTAGTTCAGTGATAATGAACGCCATACTAATTTCCGTGTTGGCTACGTCAAATATTGCTATTGTCTTTAATAAAAATAAAAAAATAGCATACCCGACTTTTTGCATCAGTTGTATATTGCGTGGTGATTATCTTGTATGTAAGCTATACATATAGTCCTTCTGTTAAATTGATGACACATGACAGATGGTTCATGTGGTTAAAATTTAGATAACTTCCTGCGACACGATAAAATCTATTCAGATAATAGGAAATATTCCCAAAAACATAGAATTTGAAGTTAAATAAAATTAATTTGTAATATAAACAACATAAGAAGGAAAATAACGACCATATCCTAAGTATTTACAGCGGCTTACATTATTATTTTTAGCGGACAATTTGGCACCAAGTCTAACTAAAGTCTCCACCATTCGCTCATCGCCACTCATTGTTGCACTGTGTAAAGGTGTATCACCCTAAAAAGGAATTATGTTTGCTATCATGATGTAAAGTTATATAAAAGGCATACCAATGATTATCATCAGAAATAGATTTCAATCAAGGCAGTACAACTGTTTTGACCTTCACATATTTTATAGGATGGAAACAAAAACGGTAATGGGTTTTTGAGTTTTTTGGGGTTTTTTTCATTGTAAATAAATAAAATTAGAAAACGTAATCGTAAATAAATAAACTGGATCTGGTGGAATCAGTACTTATTAAACAGCTTTTAAGTAAAACCATACAAATACAATACAAATGAGAAATAGAATATCAAAAATAAACCTTGTTATTTTCAGCGGACAACTTTGCACCTCGATTAACGTAATTCTCCGCTAGACCCATTTCTCCATGGAGGGCTGCTTGATGTAAAGGTGAATCACCCTTCAAAAGAATAAAATAAGCTATTTTGCTATATCATGGAAATAACACTGATCAATATTTGTTTTCTCTCTATTTTACATGTGTTTTTGAATTTCTTATAATTTGATTTAGAAATCAGAATGTTTGTTTCAATCTAAAGGTGAATTACTAAATAACATGTCTAATGTTCTATAATATTACTTATAATATCGAGTTCATGACACTCTGAAATTTGATTTGTAAATACATATGCAAATTGACGTCCTTTAAATACTGTTATGGCACGAAATCTCAATTTATGAAAAGTAATGCAATCTCATCCTTTACCGTCAACGTTTTATGAAACCAACAACTTCTGACGTAATACTTTTGCCAACATACACCTTTGATATTATTTAACAAACATGGACTTAATTGTGGTGTAATGCATTAATTGGTTATGTATTCATACATTATTTGGATGGTTCCTTGACTACATATTCTTTAAATGAGATGTCATATCATTGTCAATACCTTTATACATTAATAAACATATCACACAGTCATACAAGTATTATACTTCGGTATGCAAAACATGTGTTGTGTATATGTTCCGGACCATATGAGTATTTGGACCATACGCGTGTGAGCATGATCATATGGATATATACTCATATGGTCCGATCGTACGCGTATGGTCGAGGTAATCAGCACCGCCAAGTAACATAGTTTATTTAAGATGTTTTGTGGATATGGTGTTCTGTAGTCATATTACGTCATTTGAAATCTGGAGCTTCATAAACACCGTAGATATATCGGAGTAATCCAACACCTCGACAACACTGTACCAAGCTACAAAGAAGGCTACCTTTTTCACTTGCAAACAAAAGGTGTTACTGAAAAGTATCGTGCACTACCATTATGTGCAAATGGGGAAAAACAGTTATGCTACCGATTGAAAAAAAAATCACAACAAGCCAATAACGGTAACAATTGTCCGGCACCAGATGCGCATTTCGACAATACATGTTTGTTTCAGTGATGCTCGCGGCCAAAAAATTTGGAATCAAAGGTTATATAAAAGATGGAGCGCTATAATCCAAAAGGTAAAACAAGTATAGCCGAAACCGTGAAAGGAATCAGAGCTTTGCATGAGACAGATACATTCCTTACTTTATAATAATTTTTAACATTAACAGCAAATTTTATAAACACAAAAAAAATCCGTATTTTCTTGACAGTACCTCAGTACTGGCTACTGGGCTGGTTTGAGAAAGTTATAACAGAACATCATGCAAAAATATAATAAACAATGGAAATTTACCTTGGCATCACTGTTTTATTTAATTTAGCCTTTAAAAATAATACATTGTCATGTACCCATTATTTTTTAGTATATAAAGTTTATTGTATTATTGAAAAGTCCGTAATGCATATTTGAAAAAAAATACCTATATGGTCAAAATACCCATATGGTTCGACGTGTTAATAACAATACGAGTATATAATCATATGGTCCGACCATACGCGTATGGTACAAATACTCATATGATCCGGAACATATACAAGAGACTCATTGTTTCGTGGGAATCAAACGAGATGTTTGAAGAAAAGGCAAAAAAAGTACGGAGTTAATTAGCCTTGAAAACTTAAATAGCGGCATCATTAAAAACATAGAGAACACATGATTGCATTTCCTTTGTTTCTGTAAAAGTTAAAAGAGACAACCTGTTTATTTGTTGCTGATAAATCGCCTCCTAGACTAACGAGCACATTCGCCATTGTCTTCTCTCCAAACCTCGTTGCTTGATGTAAAGGTGACTCACCCTATAATAGATTAAAAGATATAAGATGATGTGGTTTGAGTGCCAATGAAACAACTCTCCACACAATTCAAACTTTGTAACAGAAAGAAAAAAACATTAAAGTACGGTTGTCAACCCGATGCTTTGGCTCACCTCGAACAATGTGTTGATAAGGAGCCCAAAATGACTAACATGAAAACCAACGGCATTATCCATTTAAAAATCGAGAAACACGTAGATACCAAATTAACAAACAAAAAAATGTACACATCAGGATCCTGACGTAGAGTAGAAGAGGTGCAAAAATGCAGCGTGTTCACGTTTGGATAGGTGCCAACCTTAACACTGTACCGAAACACGAAAAAATGTATGACAACATAGAAAGACACACTAAGAAACAGCAAGTAGAATGATTTAACTCTATTAAAAGACATATATAAATAAAAGTTAACAATTTCAGAAAAGGGGAGACAGTTAGGTACCATTATAACGTTTAATCCTGCTACAAATGTTTGCACCTGGCATAAGTCTGGAATCTGATGTAGAAAAGTTGTCGTTTGTGTATGTAATTTATACGTGTTTCTCGTTTCTGTTTTTTTTTTTATTAGACCGTTGGTTTTCCCGTTTAACTGGTTTTACACTAGTAATGTTTAGGGGCTATTATAGCTTGTTGTTCAGTGTGAGCAAAGGCTCCGTGTTGAAGGCCATACCTTCACCTATGATGGTTTGCTTTTATAAATTGTTATTTGGACGTAGAGTTGTATAGGTACTCATACCATATCTTTATAAATATAGGTACACTGAAACAATGAATTTGATCTACCACACAACGTAAATATAAAATTATTAAAACAAGGAGTCAATAAATGACTAATGATAAACAATTACAGAAAGTAAACTAGAACCTTGAAAAAAAATCCGCAAAATAACTTGTTAAATCATGCAGAATTATCTTTACATTGTCAACACGAACATACTTAGAAATGCAGTTAATAAATTTGTAATTTTGTGGATAGCAGTCATACTGGTTATATATTTTGAAGTTTGGTATGTCGTCCTTTGTTATTGAAGAAGTACACATTTTTTTCGAAGTCCATCTTAAGCAGACCCCAAAGCAGGCCTCCAGATGCGGGATTTTCTCGCTGTATTTAAGACCCATTGGTGGCATCTTTGGTAGGGTTTTTGTCTCTTTGACACATATATCACCTCCTATAGTTAATATTATTTTATTGTATAACAAATTGTATTGATTCTGCATAAAACTAATGTAATGTTTAAATGCCTTGATGTATTTACTTTGTGCATAAAACGTGGCTCTGCACATTCCAATATTGTGTTTGTATAGTGATTAGAATAATAACATCAATACTGCTGTTTTCGTATGTTGACATTTTGACCGTTTTGTGTGATCACATATTGTTGTCAATATAATGGAATTGCATGTAACGGTCATACATATGAGAGGTTTCCCTATCTATTAAACAAGGATTAATCAAACATGTTCTACATAAGAAAATGCATCTACCAAGTCAGGAATATGACATTTGTTATCATATCGTTGAATGTATTAGAGCTTTTGATTTTCCAATTTTGATTTAACATATATGTTCGGTACTTTAGTTATTTACCGTTTTTCAAGACTAATCACATAACCGTATGGATGGTATACACTGTTTAGTTTGGGCTTTTTGGAGACAAATTCAAGTTGATAATCACAACTGTTGATGTATTTGTGAATATTTGAAATTGTATTGCCAGCACATTAGTAAATATGTATTCAAAATGTGTAGAAATTTAAATAAGATTGAGAATGGAAATGGGGAATGTGTCAAAAGGACAACAACCTGGCCTTGATTTTGCCATGTGATTATGGACTTTCTGAATTGATTTTCCTCTAAGTTCAGTATTTTTGTGATTTGACTTTTCATTTGATGAAACGAAGGCAACACTAGAATACCGTTTTTCGAAATTCATTATTCGATTAAGAAAAAAAAACAAATCCGGGTAACAAACTTAAAATGAGGGAACACATGAAGGATAGAGGTAGAACTACGACACAATAGAAACGAAACATTAAAAAGTAAAACACACAGAAACGAACTATATTATAACAATGAAGGATTAAGTTGTAAGGTTTGTTCAGCTTATTCGTCAATTTCAAATGTATTGTGATCGGTGCTATTCAGACAGGATTACCGCTAGCGGTCGCCATTTTCGAAATTTGCGCAAAAAATAATAATTGTGGCGATAAAAATTCGTCATTTGTGAAAGAATTTGGCGAAAGAAATATATAACGATTTATTTTCCTCCATTTTGTTTATTTACTTTTTTCGAGTTTCTCGGACTTTACGAGATCAGACAATACTCGGAATTCCCCTTGACCTCATTCAGATTTGGACAGAAATTCAATAATAAGTTTATTGCATTTTATAGCTATCGACAACAAAGGACTAATTATGAAATGAAGGGTCAATTTCATTTGTTTTGTTGTAAAAAAAACGCTTCTTAGTACAAAAGTGCACATCAATATTTTTCTTTTAAAGAAGCTTTCCCCACGAACTATACTGGTATTATAGATCAAAACATGTCCATTAATTTTGTTATATTCCAAGACTTAATATCTTCTTTATTATAAGAAGTATAGTGGTTCCCTCATTTAGAAAATTTGTATAAAGTACAATGAATATTTTTCACTTTTAAGTTAAAAAAAAAACTATTGTTTTAAAGTAAATGATTAGTGTTTATTTACAAAAATGTAGACTCTAAAAAAAGTTTGAGAGAATAATCATAGCACAAAGAGGCAAAATCATCTTATTCAAGGGAGGGGTGTAGAAAAAAGGTAAATTTTAAACCAAAAATATATTTATGTTTCTTTGCGAAAAAAAAACAATAAAGTGGCGAAAAATATATTGTTTTGGCGAAAGAGGTGGGAAAAAAATAATTGACCAAGGGGAAACCCTGTATTCAGACATATCAAACATTGACTTTTTTCGTCATTAACCTTAAAACAGAATTTTCTTTCATAACATTTCAGTTTTGAGAATACAAAGCGTAATGATGCGTGTCGTCGGGTTGTTGTGTCTCTTTTAACCTATTTTGTCTGGGTTCTTTTTTTCTCTCATAAAATTGAGAATGGAAATGGGGAATGCGTTAAAGAGACAACAACCCGACCATATAAAAAACAACAGCAGAAGGTCACCAACAGGTCTTCAATGTAACGAGATATTCCTGCACCCGAAGGCGTCCTTCAGCTGGCCCCTAAACAAATATATACTAGTTCAGTGATAATGAACGCCATACTAATTTCCAAATTGTACACAAGGAACTAAAATCAAAATACTACAAGAAATAAAGGTCAGGGGCTGCTGACTTGCGATAGGCGCAAAAATGCAACGGGGTTAAACATGAGATCTCAACCCTCCCCCTATACCACTAGCCAATGTAGAAAAGTAAATGCATAACAATACGCACATTTAAAATTCAATTCAAGAGAAGTCCGAGTCTGATGTCAGAAGATGTAACCAAAGAAAATAAACAAAATGACAATAATACATAAATAACAAAAGACTACTAGCAGTTTAATGACATGCCAGCTCCAGACTTCAATTAAACTGATTGAAAGATTATTATTTTGAATATCAGGCACAATTTTCCCGTTTGGGGTTTAGTATCATACCATCATAACATATATGAGAAGAACATAACATGAATCGTTGTAAACATACGACATTCGATGCAACTGTCATACACGTTAGAAGTTTAGCGCTGTAAGACCAGGTGTAATCCACTGTTGTCTACATTTGAAAACGCCTTACCCAATTCAAAAATATGACAGTTGTTGTTCATACGTTTGGTGTGTTTTATAATTTGGTTTTGCCGTTTGATTAGGGTCTTTTCGATTTGAATATTCCCCGGAGTTATGTATTGTTGTAATAATACCTTTTTGACGCATTCCCCATTTCTATTCTTAATTTGTTATCTTTAATATATCAGAACATTATAACCAATTAAATATTTGTGTGAATATATAGTTCTGTATTTCTTTTAGAAACACAAACTTGTGTGTTTGAGATTACATCAAACAATCTTTAATAAAATAAAGTGCAATATATTTGTCGTGTAAGGATGTTTGCTTGTCATATTTTGGAATTTTTGTCAGGTTTTCGAAATCGTCTGGTTTAATCCATGTAATTTCTTAACAGAATTTACCCCTTAACCCCCATTTTTCTTTTTATAGATCTTTCAAATGTATAATTAAAAGCCATTTTTTAAAAGTTTTATACAATCTTAATTATTTTTCTAATAGTTTTTCAGAACTTTAACTGGTCAATAATAAAGCTATGAAAAATCAAGAGAGATCATTTTACTGCAAAAATTTCAATGGCTAATATCTCGAAACAATCACGGTGATCCCTAACACTTTTTGCTCTTTTGATTCCTTAATTAATATCCTATCAATATATACTAGTTTTATGGAAAGTTATTTATTTTCAAACTGAACAGCAAACATCCTTAATACTGAATAGTTTGGCAAAAATCAGTATCCACGTGCATCTTACCTTAGCGTATTTGCTATACCAATGCGATTCTCTGCAGATATCTTCAACTAAATCCAATGGTTTTTTTCCCTGTGAATATACATAGAAAATATGTGAAATGTCCTAATATCAAAAAAGTAGAAAGATATGAAATTGAGAATGGAAATTTCAATGTTTGTGGCATAACATCTGTGTCACAAGTTCATTGTTTTCTGTTTAGTATTAAGTTTGTATTAAGATCAATTTTGTTACATCTCGTGATCAATTTATTTAGCAATCGCCAATGGCAGTCAGCAGGGTTAAAGAACATCAGTTGTTCGACCTGTTAGTCAAATGCGTTTTGTTTAAATATTCTTTTTCACTTGATTTTGATATTTTGGAAAATGTTGTTTGTGCAGTATTTAGACCCTTCTACAGCGTAGGTTGTAAATACAGACCAAACAACATTTTCCAAAAAACCAAAAGAGTGAAAAAGTATATTTGAACAAAACGCATTTGTCTAAGAGGCCGAACAACTGATGTTCTTAAACCCTGCTGACCGCCATTGGCGATTGCCAAATAAAATTGATTACGAAATATATAATATGATTATAAACGCCATACAAATTATGCAGTAGAAACTAAAATTAAAAATAATACAAAACTAACAAAGGTGTGAGGCTCCTGATTTAGGATATGCGCAATAATGCGGCGGGGTTTAACATGTTTATTGGATCTCAATCCTCCACCTATACATATAGTAAAATGTAGAAAAGTAAAACTCAGTTCAAGAGAAGTCCGAGTAATAAAGAAAATGACATTAATACATGAATAAAAACAGACTAGCAGTTAATGACATGCCAGCTCACGACTTCAATCAAAGTGATTGAAATATTATGTCTTCATCCTATGAATATCAGGCACAATATCTCCTGTTAGCGGTTTAGTATCATACACTTATAATATGAGAAGGACATAACCCGTGTCATGCCAACAGCGGATTTTTAAATAAATGAGTATATCTCTGATGCAAAGACCCTATAAGTGAATCAATATTAAAGCCGAAATATGCAGTTTGTTATGTCTTTACAACAGTATCGCAACTATATTCTTTCTTTTCTTGATCTTAAGTCTATTTTAAATACAAGGTTGTGCTTGCCTCTAAGGAGAATACTGACATGTTTGTGCTTTATAAAGAATATTTCCATAAACAATTGGAAGTGAAATACCTCAGTGTATAAGAAGTCTGCATGTCTTCCTAACACGAAAGGAAAAGCATTAATGTGGTATTAAAACACAATTAGATTTTCTACAAAATGACATCCGTACGTAAATCGATTAATGAACCCATTGGAAAGGGTAATGAATGAAACATAAGACTTACTCAATAAATGTTCGTCCACATAAAACAATGTTATCAAGACGAAATTTTATAGAACTTTTGCATTTTTATTTATCAATTGGTTGTCCAGATTATTCGGACGAGGTTTTAGCCCGATAATTCCAGCACTCAAGCGGTGTTGCATTGCAGTTTTGTCACTAATGAGTTTTATGTAGACAAAAGAGGGACGAAATATACCAGAGGGACCGACAAACTCATAAATCGAAAAGATACTGACTAAAACAGACAAAGAGACAAACAATAGTACAAATGACAAAACATAGAACACTCAAGAATAAGCAACAAGAACCCCACCATAAACTAGGGGAGATATCAGGTGCTCCGGAAGTGTAAGCAGATCCTGCTCCACATGTGGCTACCGTCATGTTGCGTATGTGATAACAAATCCGGTAAACGGTATTATTTGGTAGATCACATTCATCAGCACGACCTTCTGGAATATTAAATTGAAAGCCATTTAGAATTATTTATTCCACTGGGTCGATGCCAACGCTGGTAGACGTTTCCAGATACTTTTTCGAAATACTTAGGATTTTCCAAGGCATAGATCACCTTGGTGTATTTGGCAAACCTTTGGAGATGTTGGGTCGTCGATCCTCTTTTACTTTGATCTTGTTCGGCTTCATGACTTTTCAATCTTAGTGTCACTGCTAAATCTTATGTAGAAGAAATGCGCGACTGATGTACTTTATGATAAGCTTGGTAATTTTCATAACCTTTAACTATTTAAGAAGACAAGAAAAGAATTATACATATTAAGATTCATGGTATACCGCCGTATTGTAATGTACAAAATAGTAGGTCCAGTAAGATCCCTGTTTGGCCCCAACATGTAGCACTTTTACAAAATTGTTAAAATGAATATGATCTGTGTTTAATAATACAATGACCATGTATTACTGAAATCTTCACAATTTTAGCATTTTAGATAAATATTAGGCGGTTTCTGTCTTAAATGAAAGTGGCGGTATTTGTGTTCATTCTTGTATTTGATGATTATACACAACATATATAAAGGTTGAGGATGAACACAGATGGGGTCACTTTCATTTTTGACAAAAAAACATCTGAAAACTGACATATTTTGGAATTTTGATAGATTTTTCATATTTAAACTTGAATCAAAGTGTTTTAAATGACTTCAATTGTTAAAATCTTTAACATAAACTAATTGAATCAACTGAAATAGACTCTTTAGTGTTTAAAAAGTTTCCCAAACCTTTGGTTAGATGGACTTGAAATTTGAAGCCAAAATCGACCATTATCGTACCTAATCCTATGCAGACATATTTGCAATTTAATGGTTGTTCTGTTTAAGACAACTGGGTGATTAATTGTATTGTTCTAAATCTTTTAATCACTAAATCACTTATATGTATTTGTTTGCTTTTGTCTTTCGAATCTTTTTTTTTAAATAAGTCATGTAAGTAGGATGATTATTTTAGTGAATAATTTATACTGGACTGATAGGGATTTTTTTTTATTTTCTTCAACATATCATAAGACCTATCTTTTTACAATGTATTACAAAATAATGTCTCATAGATTTTCTTCAAAACAAGAAGTGTTGGTTTTTTTTCATGAACAATCGTAGCAAATTTAAACAATTTGCAACAACTCAGTGCTTGATAAATAGCACGGTGACCCATACTTTTTATTTAATTTTTGGAAAAGTATAAGAAAATTTGATCTCAAAAAGTATATACTTATGATTTATTTGAAGTTCAAAACATAACATTGAGTAACCCTGTAATTAATTGTGGTTGTGTTGCCTTTCCAAATGTCAGACATTCATTGCTATTCACATGATATCAACCGGGGGGTATATGATTAAACTTACGAAAGGTTTCAATAAAAATGAAAGACAAATTACTTTATATAAGTTAGCTAGTTGTAAAAATGTATTTCTAGCGTTATGTGTACATATATTTCACGAAACTTTTAAGTAAGACACAGAAAACTCAAAAATGTATAAAAATTAATCCTTACGTCGCTATTTTTTGCTGTGGTGTCGGCATCAAAGCGTATCAGATCTTCAACCACGGTCAATTTGCTCTTCATGGACGCTTGATGTAAAGGTGTATCGCCCTGAATTGATACAATAGTAACTATTAGTATACTTATCTGCAGCATTTAAATAAACATAAACAAATTATAATTCATTTAAATGTTGATATAAACAAAGGTCTTATTAATATAATATGTCATTCATGAAATGTTTATAAAGAGAGGCAAAAAATACCAGGGGACCATTTAAACGCGGGTATGCGTCTCGTCTAACTATATTGACGGCTTCATCCTAATTTCTTAGGATGTAGGATTTATCCTTTTCAATATGAAAAAGACCTAACTGGTATGTCAATTATTAACACAGATTACAGACACACTGGTATTAAAGTGATAATCGTAGCAGGAATTACGACTATCCCAATATGGCGATGGCAGATATAAGTAAACTATTTACACTCATTTTTTCTCAAATGTAGCATGTTTTTGTCAATATTTACTTAGATGCAATTATACCATTACATCATATTTGAACCGTAATGGTCCTGGAATTGTCTAAGCACTTTGAAAACTGCCGTTGAAAAATTCAGGATGATAATTGTATTTTGGAAAAAAGATAATTGCAATTATGGTATTAAAAAATGAGAAGATAATCGTAACTGGATAGTGTTTTATTAATATTGACACTAAACACGTGTTTCATGAAACGATTAAAATACATGGGTATTTGATCAAAATATTTAAATATGATTTTTTAAATCAGAAATTACAAATGTATATCAGAAGAAAACAGAAAAATAGTGAATTCACTGGGAAAAAATATGAACGGCTATTTTACCCGGAATTATACATTACCCTCCAAAATTAAACTATATGCATTTTTCTTGAAATATAAGGAAAAGGGCAATATGAACACTTATATCCACCGATAAAAGTATAATCTGTTAAATCCGATATTGCAATTATTAAGTTATTGATAGATGCGTTTGTTACAATTGTCGGACCGTTTGCGTATATGCGTATGATCAAGTACGAACTGCCCATATATGTTATTGGATAAAACGGGTTAAATTAAAACTTTTATCACAATCTTTATTTTTATACGTTTATGAATAGTTATTATAATGAAATTTACAAACGAACAAATGAAATTAGATATTTGTTTAGTTGTATATCTGGATTCTTTTTTGGTACTCTCGCACATTGTGACACTTACTCATAATGCTACCACATGTATCGCAATATTTTTTGCATTTAAATGTTTGCAGTTCATGAGTGTTCATTTGCATTTGCATGTTTTTGAACAGACCATACGTGTACGGGCCACATACTCATACGGTCTGGACTATATATGTTAGACTTAGATCGACGTCCGGCCTCTAATTGACGTCCGTTCCTTAAATCTATGGCCGTTTATCAAATCAACGTCCAAATCTGACGTCACATTCTCAAATCGACGTCCATATTTTGATACTCTAATCGACGTCCAATGTGACGGCATGTATTGTCAAAACGACGTCCGATTGAATGTAGTCGTCTTTAATCGTTGTTCAATATTGATAAATAATAAGTTACATGACTTTATTGTTTTCAATTAATAAATGTAGATACAGGAAGATGTGGTATGAGTGGTAATGAGACAACTATCCATTCAAGTAACAATTTATAATAGTAACCATTAAGGTCAAAGTATTGCCTTCAACAACGAGTATTGGCCCTAAAATTACTAGAGTAAAACCATTCACACGAGAAAACCATCGGTCTAATCTAAATAAAAAAAAAGAAACGTGAAACACTTATGAACCACACGAACTCACGACAACCACTGAAAATCAGATTCCTGAACATGTTTTGTAAGGTTCAAACATTTATACATACTTTCCATCTCACCCGAAATAAATATCATGCATATTAAAGTTTATCTTTATAAAAAGTTAATCGATCTCTATAGTAATGTGTCATTCCTGTGCATGTTAATAGACGACATGCATGTAGTTGTATGTCAAGGAGAAAGCAGCCTAACGACAAAGAAAACCAAACGACATCTAGAGGGAATTATTCAATCTTCAACAGTAGACAAAATAAAGTATAGATAAATGATTTTTTAGTATTACATGATTATAATAATTAGTACATTTTTTAACATTTTTTTTAGTTTAACACATGGAGTGAAACATCTACCCAAGAACTTGGCATTATGTTTTATATTGTGCTATTAAACAACTGGTTGCATATACCATTTGTTTAATAGATCCTTTTTGTCACACATTATATTTTCAAAGGTCTCAAGGTTTTAAATGATGTCGGTTCCTGTAAATTTTGTATTCTGTTAAACAAACGTTGATTAGAGAAGCTAAAGTTTCACGTCGTTAAGAGAAGCCAAAAAATGGACGTCGATTTATAGAAAGGCAATACATTGGCCGTTGATTTGGTACGATATTTTATTGTGACGTCAGATTTGGACGTCGATTTTAGGAACGGACGTCGATTAAAGACCGGACGAAGATCTGAGTCTTACTTATATATTATAAGGTAATTCATATTATTCGTAGTTATTATTCGAGATATTCTAGAAAAAGTAAATTTGTCCTAGATATTAACCTCAAAGTTTCTTCATTTATTTTTATTTTGCGTAATTATCATCATTTAACTGTACATTTACATTTCAACACACACAAAAATACCAGTGAAATGCTGAAAGACACATTTATTTCAGTTACTATCATCCGATTGAAGAAATTACGATAACAAAACAAGATACACGCAATTGACAAATGATAGGGTTACGATAATCATCCCGATTTTTTCAACGGGAAATTTTCAAAGTGCCTTGACAATTCCGGTGCACCGATATGATTTAATGGTATAGAGCAACCTTGCAGCTGAGTAACTATTGACAAAACATGCTACATTTGAGAAAAATGACTGTAAAGATTTTACCTATATCTTGCATCGTCTTATTTGGATAGTCGTAAATTCCTATTTTTATCCTTGATTTTAGTACTGGTACATGTATTATCATCTGATAATAAAAGTCATGCTGATTTTAAGATGAACAGTTTTCTTTGCTTTAAAAATGTTTGAACCCGTCGATCTTGAACTTATCAATTATTGGTACTTTTAATTATGCGGAAAACAAATATAACTTTTACATAAAGTTCAATTAATTGAGTTGTGTTTACGTCATGTCGGCTATCAAATAAGAAACTGTACATACGCCTTATTCGGAGTCACGCAGAGCAAAATACTACAATAGGAAATTATGTCACTTTGATTAAATTAGCAGTGTCATTCCTGTGGTCATAACCCGTGTATATAGCAACTCCACCAGACACCGTGGTGTGCGCATGATAGATGCGGTACGTACCTATAAAGATATAGGTAACATGTGACATATAAGGAAATTGCACTGGATAGTTCCGGAACTTATAAATATGTCTAATCGCTTATTGTTTGAAACCGTAACCGATGTTAATGGGTAACATTTTTATTATACCTTATTAGGTAGTAAGTTTCACTTGTACCTTTTTTGGTGTGTTTATAAGGTGAACAAAAAATTGATCGTGAGATTAATCATTATTGATAGTTACATGCACAAGTTTTGTTTTCAATACAACTCCTATTCAGACATGAAGATGAAAATGTACTAATGCTTTTGTGATGCCTCAAACCTTGTAATTCGTAGCTGATATATTGGCACCCAACTGAATCAACGTGATAACCATCCTTGATAAACCTAGACTAGCTGCCTGATGTAGAGGCGAATCTCCCTATAGGTATACACATTTGACAAACATTATGGTAACATAATAATCAAATTGCAAATCGTAAAATCATTGATATATAAAAGCTCAAAAAGGTTTTAATTGTTTAGATATTTAAATAGTTAGAGAAATAAGCTTTAATAAGTAAATTGCTTAAATAAAATGTTAAAAAAAGACAAATAATAGTACTCAATCAGACATCATAGAAAACGAAAGATTGAGCAACACGGGCCCCACCAAATATAGGGGGATTTCAGGTCTCTAGAAGGGTTAGCCGATCCTGCTCCACATCGTGTTGCTCTTGTTGTTACAAACCCGGTAAATAGTATTATTCGGTAGACATGCATAAAATAGGGAAGGGGACTGCAGTTACGACGAAAGAAGCATTTTCAACATTTTATATGAAACGGTAATTCCATTATGGTCAACCAACTCGTGAAACATGTGCATATCAATAAGCAATTATGAAATTAGAGTATTCAATTGTATGAAATTATTACACTTCAAAGTCATAAACTAAAATTCAATACATATTAATGCATTAAGATCGTTAAAATTTCCAGTCACAAGCATTGCACATGGCGAACCACATTGCAAAAATGCAAAGCACAATTGAAGATAAAATGTTCGCGTAATTTACGGTCATGAGATACGCTGACATGATGCATCATGTGTAAGGTATATTGATTGGAAATCACTACGTTACAGCTATAATTTTCATTAAACTTTATTAAATTGAGCGTATGAAATCATATCAAATTAACAAAAATATACACGCTCGACTGTCGTTTTATAGAATAAATAAGTTGAAAAAGTACACACCCATGTGCATATATTTATCTAAAATAGATTGCAATCATCCTACTTTAGTTGGGTTTTTAAAATAAGTTTAGCTAAGCCGGATCAGGTTTTAACCAAGTGTACGGCTAGCCCTGTTTGTATTTGTTGTCAATCAGAAAATAGGACGTAAAGCTACAGCAAAATACTAAAAAAAGAAATAGTTAAGCTGTAAGATACGTTGTCGTCTGATGTTTTTAAATCATATTTTGTATGCTGAGCGTAGGAACACGTTCTCATCGAATGTTAAAATAATTGATTGGTTTGTCGGAATGAATCTAATTAGATCTTCAAATGTTGAGTAGTAAATATTAGGAACGGAACTGGAAATCGGAAAAAAATCAAAACTCGTTTCATTCAAAGAAACTGCAGCATGTTTTGACCTGTTCAGACCAAAATTATCATTTCAGACTGAAATATATCCTCCAGCATTAAGTATACAATAGGCTATGTGTGTCTTAACACATTATAATTTGAATTGAGAGTTGTTACATTAGCACTTTCTGTATACCAAATCCTCTAAATAATTAAAAGAATAATGTAAGTTTATACGTTAACTTGCAACTGTGTTTTAAGAAATATCACCTGGTTGTTTGGAGGTGAACAATTTGCACCTAGACGAATAAGTTCTTCCACTGTGGACGTCGACTCATTAATAACTGCATCATGTAGAGGTGTATTTCCCTATATTCAAAGTTCATTACAGTAATGATATTATATAAATCAAACTTAATCTGTTCTGATTAACTTTGTACTTGTTGTTGCTTTCAAACTTTTGTTTCTGGGCGTTCCTAGTTGGTCTTGAATTGACGAAACGCACGTCTGGTGTAGTAAATTTAAAACCTGATGCCTTTAATTAGTTATTATTCGTGTGTTTCTTTGTTAAATATGTACTACTATTTATTTGTATTGTAGTCCTGTAATGTAACGTTGTCATTTCAATGTTATATTTTACATTGCCATTAAAGCGGGAGGTTTGGCATGCCACAAAACCAGGTTCAATCCACCATTTTTGTTCTAAAAAATGTCCTGTACTACATCAGGAATATGGCCGTTGTTATAATATAAATCGTTTCTGTGTGTGTGTTATATTTTAACGTTGTGTTTATGTTTGTTTCCTCTTACATTTGAGTGTGAATTCACTATAGGACGTGTCACGGTACTTTTCTATCCCACATTCATGTATTTTGTTTTGATGTTATATTTGTTTTTGTATAATGCTTAGTTCATTTCTGTGTGTGTTACATTTTCATGGTGTGTCGTTCTTCTCCTCTCACATGTCTCATATATAATGCGTTTTCCTCAGTTTCAGTATGTAACCCGGATTAGTGTTTTTCTATCGATTTATGGTTTTCAAATAATAGTATACTACTATTGCCATTACAAACAAATCAAGCGATTCTTCTTCTTAATAAAAGTAAAAATAATTATATAACTTGAAAAAGTACAATTAATAAACATTATAAAGGTATTTTCACTCATAAAGGTAAGAGACAGTAATAGTTCAAACAATGATCGCAAATACTATGAAAACATTGCTTGGAAGAACACGTGGTAATAATGGCAAAAAAGGCTGTATATCCTGTGACATTTGGTTTTGTCTTTCTGAAATTTTAAATACAGAAAAAAAGAACATAACATAGTTTACAAATTCGTCAACCATAGTAAGACATGAAAAAGTCCTCCTTTTGCTCAAATATGGACATCCTTGATAAATATAATAGAAACAAATTTTAGTCAACACATATATTGTTTTGCCATACATATGTTTTCAAACAGGACTGGCTTATTTCTGATATATGTCATTTTTTTACAATTTGTATTGTTCTTGGGTCAGAGTCTCGGGATGTATCCCTAAACTTATTCACTATTCTGGTTAAATACATGTATAACATGTCGCTTTAATACATCATTACCGACTCTTACAAGTGTCATAGCTATGATTAAAAATTCCTACCAAATAGAAAAATAATAAACCTCCTTTTATAGCCTTTTCAATAGTCGTCTGGCGCGAAAAGGACGATAACTCAATTTTAGAATTTAATATTTTTGGAGACAGTCAATTTCCGGAATTCCATGCTTCATCATCACGATTTTTTCTTTGGCCGTTGACGACATAACTATTGCTGTATTCTTTGACAATAAGGTATATTTAAGAAGGCAGAATTATCAATGTATTATCGTTGTATCAATATATGTTAGAAATGTTGGATACCTGAATTATTTGTAATTTTGGCAAGGACAGTTCATCACGTCCACTGAAAACATGATTTTGTAAGATATCACTTATCGGCATTTCCGGGCGGCAAACCAGATTAATTTCCTGACGATCTTTACTACAGTATTCTGATTGTTGTAAATTGCTACATATTATCATTTTTTGTGAATTGGTGTTTGTTTACATTATCAACGAATTTGAGTAACATTCTAGGTCGAGTTGTCGTTCGTAGTGATATAGTTTGTTCCAAACCATTGTTTGTTTCTGGTACATAACACTATTCAGTACATATTTGATAAATTGAATAAATATTACTGTTTTGAAATCATTTTCTAAAGAGACTTTTCTATGTTCTAAAATTCAATTTTTGCATCGTTGCTTATTATTTATAACCCTTGTTGATAGACTTAATCATTTTATATAATTTGTTTGGAAATATCCTGTTGATTGAAAGCAGTAAAACTGTATGTAGTTATAAACAACATGCAATGAATGAGATGTTGGTGGCCTGACGTTCAGTCCGACCTTGGAGTTTGACCATGGGAAGCTGCGCTCTCCCGGCTTCGTTCTTATTGGAGTCATTAAATGCTAAATTTCTCTACCTTTGGTCTACATAATAAAAATTGTACTGATTGAAAAAAAATATATATTGTTTTCATTTATTTTATTTAGATAGCGCTATTACATTCGGCATCCATCGTATTTTAATTTATCAGTTGTCAAATTAGACCAATCTGTGATCTGTATCCCCTGCATAATGGATCCTTTTCTACCTCATGCATAGATTACCTTAGCTTGGTTTGGCAAAACTTTTAAGAACTTTGGTCCTCAATGCTCTTCGACTTTGTTCTTTATTTCGCCTTTATAACTTTTTTTGGATTCGAGCGTCACTGATGAATCTTTTTGTAGACGAAACGCGTCTGACGTATATATGTAAAAATTACGAGTCAGGTTTTTTTTGCTTTAATGTGAATGGACATTTTTTTACACACATCTCATTTTTTAACTCCCATGCGTATTTGTAATTATCAACTATATGGCATCCACACACAGAATACAAACTATCTATTCACAAAACTCTAAAGATTGCATAAAAAATTCATGCTCAGGGTTTTTATCGAGCACAAAGTGATGAATTTATTATTAAACAATTTGGTTAAGCAAAATAAATGTCCAAAATATGTTTTAGAAATAGACTATAGTTGACGAGCTACCCCCTCGTGTAACAAGATTTATCTCTCCTGAGATTTAAACACATTGAGATTGAGATTGAATTGTTTCCCTTTGATAACAGCCAGTTGTTGCTAAAGAAAATATTACAGAGATTTGTTCTTTAAAGACCAGAAAACCGCCAACTTTACTTAATAAGTAGCAAAAGCTGTATTTGGATGAACAATTTAAGATAGGAGAAACAACTGGAAAGAAAGAAGATCCTTTTACTGTAGCACAAGAAAGGATACCTACTATAGTAAAGGACAAAAGAATATTTATAAACTTTATTTGAAAAAGGTTTGAAAACATGTTGCATGGCTTTTCCTAGTATTGTCACTTTTTCTATCCTGTATTGAACAAAATGTTGAATTGAAACTAGCCAAAAAAAAAATGTTTGTTTCCCCTCCCCACAAAAATCAGAAAAAAAACTGGTAAAAAAGATTTCCACAAAAATATAGAAATCATTTTTGTCCAATAATAATTCATTTCCATTTTTATAAAGGGCTTGTTTCTCGTTTCTCGTTTTGTTTATATAGATTAGACCGTTGGTTTTCCCGTTTGAATGGTTTTACACTAGTCATTTTGAGGCCCGTTATAGCTTGTTGTTCGGTGTGAGCCAAGGCTCCGTACTTTAACCTATAATGGGTTTTTTTTTAAATTGTTAGTTGGATGGAGAGTTGTCTCATTGGCACTCACACCACATCTTCCTATATCTATTGAAAGCAAAAGGAGTGATAATCTAAATAAATATACTCAAATTGAGCACAAACAACTGATTTGTGTCCTCGACTACACAAGCCCATTCATGTGACCATGCTATGACATCCAGTTTAAAACAAAAAGTAAAGATAACCTGACTTACTGGTCTGTTTCCAAAGGGTAGAATTTGGAGAGGGGAAACAAACATTCTTTTGAATGTGGCCCTAGGACAAGTAACTTTATATATTTTGAGAAAATGTATTGTAATTTTATCTTATACTCTAATATAACATGTATAAAACCTGTAACAATATTTTTAGTAAATCACATCAATTTTGGTTTTGAAGTGGACGATGTCATTTAGCTACCCTGTATTTTTGTATAGATAAAGCACTTATAAAATGTAAGGTGTTTTTGAATGATGGATTACAGTTTAAGAAAATTTCTTTTCTTAAGGAGTTACTTTTATCTCAATTTCATATATTTCAAATTTGAATTCTAAGATGGGGAAACATACATATTTGGTGTATCGAATGCATGTATATCTTGGTTTGGGTTTTCTGACCTTGACCTCATTTTCTTGAATCATGTATAAACACACATAATATATGACTGCAATAAACACTACATGTTTGGAAAAGCAGTATTGAAGAATAAACTACAATGAGTAATGTATTTTGACTTTGATTGAAAAAGTCCAAAGTCAATAAAAATATTAAATTAGGAAGAGATCTGAGAGTAAATATTAATAGCAATACATCAGGGGAACATCTCAGGATAATACAAGTTATACAAGTATTATACCATTAGAACAGAAAAATCAGTACCAATGTTATATGTTAGGAAATGCCAGGAAACAATTTTGGCTTAGTTTAACATAATCTTTAAGACCAAACTTTGGGCCATGCATACTCAAAAAAGATATCAAATATTGCAAAGTATCTTAATGCTTTTATTTAAGGATATAATGTTTGTCTTTAATGATGTTTTGTATATAATCTTGATTGCATTATAACCTGAGTTAAACTAAATGTAATGTCAGTTTCAAGTTGTTTTGTTTTTGCTATAGTTGCTAGGTAAAGCCTTGTGCATAGCAATAAAACAAAATGTTCGATAGTATCAACATTTCTTTTTTTTTTTATTTCCAGTTAAAACACACTAGCTTAGTAACATATTTGTTTCAAGTGACCAACTATTGGGTGATCCTTATGGAAAATTGACGTTTAAAATACTTCCTTATTATATGTATTTCGTGTACATGTATTCTTTCATTTTTACGTGGTTTTGGAATTTGTTATTTCGTTATTTTTCAATATATGAAGCTGTTTGCATTTTCTATTTCTTCATTTATAATCAAACGCTACTTACTTCCTTGTCTGTGGCGTTAAAATCCGCTTTGTTCCTGACCAAAACATCCGCAACGCTTTTTTTATTATTTATTGCTGCTAAGTGAAGAGGAGTCTTTCCCTTTTGCATAAAATGAAATATATTTTTTTGCGTATCATATGTTGTACTATAGTTATTTAGAGGACAAGCACCATATAGTTCACATTATCCTTATTTCTGTCATTTTTTTTTCGACTTTTCGGTTTGAAAGTAGTGAAGTGTGAGGTAAGCCGCCTTGCTCTTCTAATTAGATGAATAATGCAATGTGTGATAACATATACTCCATATGTAAGCGGTACTGAATTTTTTTTTAACTTAGGAATAAAAAGTTCACACTGTGAAATTTTTAATCATCACGTGTGTCGTGAGAAGCTTATTTCTCAACCAATTATATCGTCAATTTATATATCATTTTTGAAATAAAACAGACGTCCCTGTGTCTTTTTGAATGCAATCTGCAAAATCACTATTAATAAAAATTGAGTGGGCCCCATCGTTTAACCTTAACATACATTTATGAATAAATATATTATAATAGCTCTTCTCCTTGTTGATGACAAAGTCATCCATGTTACCTTCATGATATGAACAATTTAAAAAGAAATGATATGAAATGAAGCCTTTACTTACAATAGAAAATTCCATACCCTGAAATTTTTTAAAGTGTTCGGTTTTTTTTTTTTGTTTGCGTCGTATGAACTATTGCTCATTTATTTCTAAAATGCATTTAAATAAATGCCATTGGAGCGACTATTTTCAAAAGAGCAACTATTAGGGTTTTTTTATTGATTAAGTTCCTCCCTCACGCATAGGTGTATCATGCAAGAGTGGGTACCTTATTTATTGAAATGATTCGTAAAAGGTATAAAAATAAGTTCCGAAACTTTGTGTCTAGCTGTTTTTCACCAATATTGTTTTCTTGTAGGATTTTCTGCAGTTGATCAACAATCATATTTCTAAAAAGGTTTATTTTTTTTTAATTATTTTTCTACTACTAACATGGACATCTTTCATTTCCATGTGATGTCTCTACTAACGCTCCTACACTTTTTGCGTTCAAAATTATATGGTATTATATATAAGGATGCCTTATATATAACACCATAGTAAACATATATAACATAACACATATATACTCACTAGGGAATTGCTAAAGTTAACAAGTGCGCCTTTCTGAATCAATATTTCCGCTATTGTGGACGATTTAGCTGCATACAAGGCTGTTTGTCCTCCCTATTAAACATTAAATAAACATATGTAGTTTCTTTGTTGGCTGACGAAAAACTGAAACTGTATTGTAATTTTGCTTCCAGTTCCTTAAAAAACTTGGTTATGTTAAAATGATATTAAATGGAAAATAATCCCTGTAATGTTGATAAATATTAAATATTACCAACGAAGACGCTAAAGTTATAAAGACACATGTACAGCTTCATCTATTGGTGTTCCTATCTCTACTCCTTAATTTGTATATCTGTGAAAAACATTACAAATAAAAAATATATTAAATTCCCTGACAGATGAAGGTCAATCTGTCGACACAAAAAATACCCGTATATAAAATGTTTACGCCCATAAACAGCGCAACCTATTACTGATTTAGGACATCTTTGAAAACGATGTTTCGTTTTGCAGTATTTCAAAAAATAACATAATATATTTGCACATGACTGGGTATCCAAGATTGTCAATTAATTTGTTTCCTATATCAAAATGACCGATTCGACTGTTTACATGTTTCTATTTATTCAACAGGTGACACAAATAGGTAACCAACCATTATTTACGATAAACAAAAAGGCATGAGATTATTTTGTTCGATAATTCAAGAGTGAAATGCAACATGTCGTATATGCAATTTAACATTTTTACTTCATTTGGCACACCCTTTTGCAAGTTCATGGTAAGCCTTGAAACAATTCTTAGAAGTTGATTTAACAGCATAATTTGCAATATGACTGGATTCATAACGTGTTTGCATTCTTTCTAGGTTTACTTCAATTTGTACATGCTAAATTTATCCAAAATTAAGAATCATTCCGGAAAGATAGCCATATCCTGCTCCACATGTAGCATTCGTCGTGCTGTTCATGGCTTTACAAACCCGGTAAATATGCTAATTCAGAGGTTGGTTGACTGTTTTACAGATGCTATCGGATAAGTTTCCTATGTTGAAACCACAATCCCCATCCCTTTACACAATGTGACCTTATTTACCATTTACCAGGTTTATAATAACATGAGGAACTCGGTCGTTGTGGGAAGGGAGAAAAATGGAGCAGAAAGAGAAGGCATAACCAGCAGAATAGTAGGCAAGTGAAACAGAATTCGCTGAATCATGTTATCTAGCATACAAAATTCATGTCGAATTATAAGCAAAAAAATGTCAAAAGACTGTGTCCTTTATCTATTTGCGTTATATTAACTTTATTTCTGCGTTAGAGTATCAACACCACTTACAAATTCATTGGTTGTATAATCAACTGAGGCCCCACTTGCAAGAAGAATATTGATTTCTTTTACATTTCCTAATTCAGCAGCACGATACAATATCTACAAAAAAACGGGTAATATACAAGTCGGCATAAACATGCATGTATTTAAGTGTTTAATGGATTCTAGAATAATAAGGGTAAAGAACAAAAGATAATTTTGGTCCGTTTTATGTTATTTCAATTTTGGAAAAAGTTAAAGTTACAGGCTGTATATAAAATATTTTTACAATCAGAAACAAGTTAACAGATGTTTTGATATTCATTTGCATATGGTCAATTTAATATTGTTGCAGCAGAATTTTCAAGATATTCTAGTGAAAAGACTATTTTTTCCCCAGCATATTATCTTCGTTGCTCATTTTACAAAATACAGCAATGATTATCAATTAAGGCAAGCAATGTTTTATCAATACATTTGGTACAGCAGTCAACATTGCAATAGCATTTGAATCACTATAACAATTATTAACTATTTCACCAAAAACAATCAAAATGGCACATAGAAACTTTACAAACTAGGTACATACAATTAAGCAAAAAATGATGTTCGTTCGATCAACATGTGCATATTATTTATATTTGTTTTTTGTAAACTGTTTTGTCTTAGATATGACCGTTTGTCGGGGTCTTTTAAAGATGGCCATACTGTATTGATTTTCCAAATAGTTAAAGGCTCTTAGATTACCTATAATTTCTATATTAACTTCGTTTGAACTCTGATGGAAAGTTGGCTCATTGAACATATTATCATGTCTCCTTATTGTTTAAATCATCGACTAATATGAAGATGATTACCACCAGAATTTACAAAATAAAGAAATAATGTGTTTAACTAACAGAGAGTGTGATATAATCAATCAAAGTAATTTCCTCTTCCTTAAAAAAAAGCAATCTAAAAACAAAGTTCAGTTAATAGAAACGAAGAAAAAAAATTAGCTTATCATCAACATTACACAATCATGTAATGAAACGTGATTTATATGAACTTATGTTCACAACCAAAACTTTCGTAAAGAACCACCGTGAGTGCTTTACTTAAGCGATCGCGACATCTTCGAATTGGTGTATTGTCTATTTAGAATGAAGCATCAGGTCTTACTTACATTATCTCCAGTACCATTCAAGTTAGCTTTGTTCCTGATCAACAAATCAGTCACTCCGGCATTTTTATTCATTACTGCGATGTAAAGGGGAGTGTTTCTCTTCAATGTAAAGTACAAAATAACTTGATCTTTTACAGTAACGGATGATGTGATATTATCAAACATTCGATCAAAAATATAACATCAAACACAAAAATAATTGATAATACGATATGGTAAATATATCCAATGAGGGACAACAAAAGTTCAATAAAGATAGACAGATCATTGCATGGATTATAATATAACAAAAAGACAAAGTAAGATCAACATTATTCCATTATTTTTTTCATAGACTGTTGATGACGTCTTTACGTGAAATCCATTTGATGGTTGATGTGTACTATTTCATATGTTTGTCTGCTGTTTTATTTGTTTCATAAGATGATATCCGCTTTGAACTAGCTGTCAGTAAATGAGAGTATTCTCAAATCTGTACTTAATGTCTGTTTTTGAGATATATAAGTATCCGTCCACGTCCACTCTGTTCTTTGTAAGATGTGTTTCTTTGTGTATAACACTGATGAGTCAGGCCATTACCAACTGATTTTTACAGTTTCTGTTTATGATAAAACAATTTTCCATGCTAGGTTAGGGTTGAGCTCTCACAAATATGTTGAATATTTCAACTTCTGTTTGTGCATGTCACAAGTCAGGAGCCTGTAGTTTACCGTTGGTTTATGTTACATTTCCTTTTTATATACTTAACTATTCGTACTTCTTTCTAGAGATAAGCACGTATCCTTTGCAACCGGAATCACAACGGGCAGTAGTTTCTATGTATGCGTTTTTTCATTTTGATTTACAGACCTGAGTTTTTCCCATGTTCCTAATGCATGTCACCCTTTATTTTAAGGGATGGATTTGAAATGTGTGAGATATTTGTTATAAATTAATTAGAAGTGAACTTCATTTATATCTATTTTACCCTTATAATATAATGATGGTTGAATTTTTTTGTCCTGGATGTATGGAACGTCACAGTTGTCTTATGTGGAACTCTGATGTTATGTTCTATTGTTGCCGGATGCTTTTCATGCTTCTTAATGATTAAATCAGTTAAAATCGTTCACATATACTAATTGATTCAAATGAAATAGTCTCTGAGTGTTAAAAAAAAGGGGTCAAAATCTTTCGTCGTATGAACCTGAAATTTGAGGCCAAAATTGGTCCTTACCGGACCTACTCCTTTGACGATTTTACACAACATGATGTGTTTGTTTCATTTTTTATGTGGTCATGTCATTCTTTGATGTGGTTATCCCATTACTACTAAGAGGTTAAACCACGTTATCATTTTGGAAAAAAATATGTTCTATTTTTAGACCGATTTCCATATGTCGTTGGTGTAATGCGCTTTGGGTGAGTACCGTTATCCATCAAGTTAAGTTCAAATTATATAATTTTTTTGATATGAAAAAGGGGAACGACAGAAACAATCATAAAAAAGGTACTTTAACATTTGCTGTAATTCGGATATAGGGGTACGCCGCTAAAGCCATTTGGTCCTGCCGTTTTTCCTTAGTTCCCGAATGAAAAAAGTCATGATTCTTATTGACCCTGTGTCTCGCCTGATAATTCTGATGTTAGTGTAAAAGCGTATAAATGTCGAATGACTTTACATTTACCGATACACTTGGCGATGTATTTTATTTTCTTCTTTATATGCGTTTATAACAATTTATAGAGGTTTACAAATTTATCAAGTCAAAACACTTTAATTTGGTCATATCAAATGCATTAAAAAAACACTTTATATAGAAATATAGAAATGTGGTATGATTGCCAATGATACAACTCTCAACCACATTCCAAATTTCGAGTTGAACTTCGAGTTTAATTCACATTTAACATTACAATTCGACTTCAACTTTGAGTTCGAGGTAAACCCTTATTTGAGTCTCATTTAGAGTACGATTAAGAGTTAAAATTCGAGTTATCTAATATGAGTTTTTTGGTTTTTTTATCGCGGATCAACCTGGCCTTCTGCTCGAGCTTCGAAAAAGAGGGTTCAGGGGTAGGTGTTGTGAACTTAAATATTTATAGAACAAACGGGACCTGGCGGGTAAAATCATACATGGGCTTCACAACAAGTATTTGCCTAACTAAACGATTACCACAACTTTATACGGCAGTTACGTTTTTATGCAAACAACATGTAAACATCCAATTCTTTATTATAACACACAATAAATATACAACTTAGTTTATTCACACAGGAATACGCGAATAAATAAAAACAAATAAACAACCAACGTTAATGTGTTTGAATTGCCGATCGCGCAATATTTAACAGGGGAAACTACGATCTATACATAGGACAAAGTATATATTTAGAACTTGATGCGGAGATCAGTAAAATACTATATAATAGTGTGTAAAATGTTTGCTGTTTACCTTTTATAAAACATGTAACAACATGTACAAGTTAAATACCAATCTTCTTGTCCATCAACGTGTACAACAGCTTCACTCTTCAAAACCATATCAACAATTGCTGGGCGGAAGTTGACGTCAACAATGGGAAAGTGAAAGTGCGGGAATGAAAATAACGTTACGTCGTGTGAATTGTACTTTTATAACAGAAGTTTGCGTACAAAAGATAAATAAATTTACAGCATTCAAAACACAACATAGAAATTGAAATAAAGTCAGATGTGGTGTGATCACCAATGAGAAAATTATCCCCCATAGTTAAAATACAGTCGATGCAAGCAATCAAAGGCAACTAAATCGCATTCAACACACAGTATAGTCTGCCACATACGACCATTACTTAAAAATGTGAAGCAATTCAAACGAAAAAAATAACGGTCTAATCTATAGCTTAACAATGTACGAAAAACAAATATGACACACAAGGAACAACGACAATCATTGAACTACAGGCTCCGGACTTGGGCAGGCATATAAAGAAAGTGCGTGCATGCAGCGGAGTTTAACATGTGTGTAGAATTTAAACATACCGAACCAAGTGTATAACAGCACAGAATAAGAAGAAAATGTACGGACAGCTTTGATTGGCTCAACTCATAGATCAGTTTGACTGGGTAACATAAATCCATCAGCGTACTTGGGTGCTTTAGAAGAGTAAGCGGATTCTGCTAAACTTGTGGCACCTGTCGTGTTATTCGTATTTGAACAAACCCGGTGATTTGTGGGGTTTTTTTTTTGTTGGTAGTTTACATTTGAAGAAAAGATGACGGGATTGTGGTTACGACAACTGGAACCTATCCGTCGTCACCTGAGAAACAGATATTTCAGAAAAGTTTTTTTCTCAATTAGTGCGTATATATCAGAAACTGCAATTGATAAAAAAAAAGTTTAATATTCATAAGTTCGAATGAATATACACGCTAGCTAGAGCAAATCTCGGAGAATTCTAATTTTATAAAATTGATGCTTTGTTGCTTATTACCCCCTCTATTTCCCTTTAACTTTAACTTTATTTAAAGTTGATTTAAAGTGTCTGATTTGTTGATAATACACCACAGGTCTTTGGACGTTTGACGTACCTGCGACATTGATGCAACGATATAGAGATACACCAAACATATATGTCGTCGATAGTAGTATCGTCGGCGTCTTCGCCATTTAGATGTAGTTTTCTAGTTTGATTTTTTTTAATATTTTTTCATTTCGAGACCTTTTTAAACTGACTATATGTGGTATGAGTTTTGCTCATTCTTAAAGACCATACAGTCAGACATATATATTAACTTCTACGTCATTTTGTATGTGGTTGAGAGTTGTCTCATTTGCAATCATACCACATTTTTTTTTGTTTTTTTTTTGGTTTTTTAGGCATTGAATATTACAGAATTAAAATGTTTCGATATGATAAATTTGTAAACCTCCATGAATTGTTAAAAAAACGTGACCAAATTAAAGCAGTGTTCATTGGAATCATTAACGAACTTATTATAATACTGGTTAAGGAGGCTCGCAGGTATAACATTTTCAGAAAAAAAATTAAACAATAATTTTTCATTACATATTTTATTTATTACTTTGAGTAGTTGTTACTTTATCATATAGTACAAAAAACATTCCACATTATCAATTCGTGTTGCCCCCAGGTGACTTTTAAAATGTAGATATCATTAAAAAAAGCTCCAAATTATCTCCCTTTGGTGAAAAAATTTCATTTTTTGGCATTGAAATTGAAATATATGTTTTAACTCACCGGTGACCTATTTTTTATTGTTGTTTTCGAATAAGCTGAACATAAACTCAATAATTGTAAAATAGTTATTTCTGTAGTTTTGTTCTTCTTTTTTTATGATATTACCGCCATTTTTCCTATTAGTTCAACAGAAAATAAATGACATTAACCAAAATGTATGTTTCCTTGGAAGGCAGATTGTAAGCGTAAATGAACGGTGACCCAACTTTTAAATTTAATGTTTCTATTAAGTATAAGATATAGTTCATTTATAGAAAAATATAGAGAAATCCTTTATTGAATAAAAAAATTTGATTTAGACCCGCGAGGCCCCTTAAAAACCTTTTTAAAACCTTATGTCCGAACTATTGTAAATGATTTAGTACTATTTTCTTAAATTTGTTGGTCGTTCCCATTTTTCATATAAAAAAACTATAAACAACAACTTGATAGCGGCACTCATTCAAAGCATATTACACAAACGACATATGGAAATCGGTCTAAAAATACAACGTTTTTCCAAAATGGTCACGTGGTTTTACCTCGTAGATGTAATGGATTACCCACATCATAGAATGACATGACTACATCAAATAATGAAACAAACACAGCATTTAGTGTAAAATCGTCAAATTTTGAAACATCAATACGTAATGTTAAAGCCATATAAAAAATGGACAAATCATTACGAAATAACAAAACCACATCGTGTAATAAAACAACTGCATTACGTTATGTCACATACACATCAAGTGATGTTAAAACCACATTGTCTAATGATATGACCACATTTAATAATGATGAAACCACATCGAGTAATGAACGAACGATATTAAGTTATATATTAACTATTCCCCATTTCAATTCTCTGTTTTATTAGAAGTGGGACATTTAAAGACGTATCGTATCCGTATCTGATACGTTGACGTATCTAAACGTATATATGGGTTATTATTCAAGTAATTATTTACGTGCTTTAAAAAAAAGTACTAGTAATTGAGAAAAGGGTAAAGAGATTAGGGGAAAAGGAAAGGGCAATGTATATTTTTTATCTCTTTCATTTCTGATATATAAATAATGTTGAATAATTGTTTAATGTATGTATTAGTTATGTTTGCATACTTGCTTCTTGTATGTCAAAATCTGGACTTAATTATATTTATTGCGCTAAAAGTGATGTTTCTACTTTATTTCAGTACTTATAATACAATATAAAAAACATTGCACGGACGACAACAGAAGCTAACATTTACGCACATATAACAATCACGTGATTTCCGTGTCAATTTATATACTTGTGTATGTTTTGAAACTTGATATTTAAATCATTAGAACTACCCAGGCGTGAAATTGAAATTTAAAACAAATAAAGGTAACGTTAACAATATTCATACACTTACTTTAGATTTGCTAATAAAAGGGAATTGAATCATCCACATCATATGAGTGGAATTGATTACTGATACCATTAAACTAAATTTATAAATTCAAATGTACCAGGCAATCCTTTTTTCAAACAGGCGCGGATTAAGGCGGGGGCGTGGCGGGCGTGCGCCCCCCCCCCCTCCCCCAAAAAAAAATAAAATTTGCAAAGCATGGGTTGACTTCAACATACTTAAGTATCAGAAGAGACCATTCAATCTTTTTTAACATTCAAAGTATATATAAAACAGTCAGTTTCACAGAATCAACGTGATTACTAATCAACTGACCTACGCTTTATCAAAGTTCTATCAATAATTATAAAGGGATGTGTCAAACGCAGAGCTGCGTTTGATGACATATATAATAGGTTTTTAGCTGTTAAAGTAAAACAGCTATAACATTGTGTTTGCGGTTTTTATAATCAATTTGTTTGATAATCGAAGTTCCAAAACATCCCTAAATCACTTTCACAATTTCGTCATGACACGGTCCAGAAAACAGTCGGCAGGTGAGATTCTTTTATAATATCCGTAATGAAAGATAGAAATACTGTTTTAAGCGAAAGGTTAGTTTATTAATTTGTATCTCTGTGTCTATATTTATTTCTCCCTTGCAACCTAAATATTTAGCCGAATTCTGTACCGTATTACCGTATGCTTGGGATCCCAAGTAAATAAAAATATCTGCGTAAATGCATCTCATTCTGATTTTAGTTGTTTGTGGCGAACACAGTGAAGTCTGGCACGACCTCCGAAAATCAAAAAAGTAAAAAACAGATAGTATGAAAGGACAATTAAAAATCGCTGGTAAAAGTAGAACTTTTCGTTTGAAAAATATATTGGTTAGGTGAGCAATTGTGATCTGTCTCGTCTCACTTTGCGACCGTCTGTCCGCCCGTCTATCTGTAGATGAAAATCCTGGATCCGCCCTCTGTCAAATATGTAGTGAAGTATACTACACCTTCTAGGGTGCGCTCGAATTTAGTGACTTAATCTCGGACTTAATACGAGTTTTGTTTTTGAATAGTTCTGAATGACTTTTTGTTAACAATAAACGTTAGCAACTTAAGAAGTGTGTTAACTATCATATTTAAAATTTTATAATAAAAATCTCTTTATTCAATTTATTCAAGTCTGTAGATTTTAATAAATTTGCCAAAAAGTCCCGATTTACTGAACGAAGTTTCCCTTGTACATATGCACAATATGGCAAATCTCTATTGTACCATTGCTGTTTTGATTTTATTGCACAATTTCGCAATACACATGGCTACAGAAGGACTCATAAATCTTAAATTCAGGACGGAAAAGTGGTGATGGTTTAAATATCGAGTGATTAGATATACACGAGTGTTCATAAATTGAAAACTTTCATGTAATAAAAGGAGTATCAATGGGTATAAATGAAAGAAAGATATCAAATATAGAAAGACTAATATTATTTAAACCTGAAAATAGTCTATTAAACAATAATACATAAACATTTTCTGGTGGGAGTGGAGAGGGGTTATATTTTTAAAACAAAATATTTTGATTCTGATTTCGGTAAAAAAAAAAATTCTGGCCAGCACAAAGAGTAGAGAACGACCGTTTAATTTGTAGGGGAAAGGGGGGGGGGCTGAAATAAAAAGGCAGGACAGGCCATAAGGAAATCATAAAAAGATAAAAAGATTGGCTCTCTCATTTTTCATTATTGCAAATTTGAAGCTTTTAAAAACAAGTAACAACTTTCATTGAATGCAGGCCTAAACTCTCCAAAACCACACATCTCGGTTGAAATTGTGACCAGAACATGAGTTTAACATTTAACTTGCATTTAACTTGCAGGGAAAAGGGGGGGGGGGGTATTTTTCTGAAATATATAATTTGATTCCAAATTCTTAGAAACTGAACGAATAAAGAATGGCTAGAAATGGCAGAGACAAAAATAATTTCTGACGAGAAAATTGGACATGTTCTTCCTTGAACATGCCCTTTCCCCAGACTGGTCTCTTAGTTCAAAATTTCTGTCCCAATCTTAGATTTGCCTGATAATTTTCGCCTGGTCAATTCTTAGGGCTGAAATTAACGGCCAAGTCATATAATAAGGTTTTAAATTTCAAACCCATGCAGTCATGTATTTGACGAGTTGAAAAATTATTAATTCTTGCGGAATGCTATATATTTATACTTTTAATATATGAATTGACCCCTCGTTTGAAAAGCTGAAAAGCTTTAGAAAAAATAAACTGGAAATTTGTCTTAATTCGAATCATTGTTTAAAATGAGCTAAATAACAAAAAAGCGGAGATTCCTTCTACTTTTTGTACTTAGGGAAAAAAGAAAAAAATAGAATACCAAATACTTAATCGAAAACTTCATATAAATATACTATGTGTTCTTTCGCAGAATGACCAATGAATTATAACCAATTAAGATATAAATATAAATCAATCGCTTTTAAAAATCAATTGTACACGGTCTTTCCCCCTTTGAAATTGATTATATGGGGGGGAGGGGTATTTGTTTGTTCTTTTGTTTGTTTCGGTATGGGGTCTATATTATTGTGTTACCGGAGAAGTTTTATGTTTTGTTTGGAAAGTTTTTATTTTATTTTATGTACAGCTCGCGCGCCAGATAGAGGTTTAAACACTTGAGACCTAGCCTCTGTGAACACTTGAAAACGGCATTGAGAGCCTAGTGCCCGTGTTTAAACAATTGAGACCTAGCCTCTAGGAACACTTGAAAACGGCATTGAGAGCCTAGTGCCCGTGTTTAAACACTTGAGACCTTGTCTCTAGGAACACTTGAGACCTTGTCTCTACGAACACTTGAAAACGGCATTGAGAGCCTAGTGCCCGTGTTTAAACACTTGAGACCTAGCCTCTAGGAACACTCGAAAACGGCATTGAGAGCCTAGTGCCAGTGTGTAGACACTTGAGACCTAGTCTCTGTGAACACTTGAAAACGGCATTGAGAGCCTAGTGCCCGTGTTTAAACACTTGAGACCTAGTCTCTGTGAACACTTGAAAACGGCATTGAGAGCCTAGTGCCCGTGTTTAAACACTTGAGACCTAGCCTTTGTGAACACTTGAAAACGGCATTGAGAGCCTAGTGCCCGTGTTTAAACACTTGAGACCTAGCCTCTGTAAACACTTGAAAACGGCAATGAGAGCCTAGTGCCCGTGTTTAAACACTTGAGACCTAGCTTCTGTGAACACTTGAAAACGGCATTGAGAGCCTAGTGCCCGTGTTTAAACACTTGAGACCTAGTCTCTGTGAACACTTGAAAACGGCATTGAGAGCCTAGTGCCCGTGTTTAAACACTTGAGACCTAGCCTCTTTGAACACTTGAAAACGGCATTGAGAGCCTAGTGCCCGTATTTAAACACTTGAGACCTAGCCTTTGTGAACACTTAAAAACGGCATTGATAGCCTAGTGCCCGTGTTTAAACAATTGAGACCTAGCCTCTGTGAACACTTGAAAACGGCATTGAGAGCCTAGTGCCCGTGTTTAAACGTTTGAGACCTAGCCTCTGTGAACACTTGAAAACGGCATTGAGAGCCTAGTGCCCGTGTTTAAACACTTGAGACCCAGTCTCTGTGAACACTTGAAAACGGCATTGAGAGCCTAGTGCCCGTGTTTTAACACTTGAGACCTAGCCTCTAGGAACACGTGAAAACGGGTCCGTGCAACATTTTAGTTGTATTGAAATTATGATATTTGTAGGAACATGCAAGGATATATACACGCCTATAAAAAAAATCCTTGCATCTTCCTTTATAAATGTTTTTTTTTTATAGGGTTTCCCAGGATGTGTGTCTTATTTACTTTTCAATTTTGTATGTAAAGTGAATCGAACCTGACCAGCTGCATGGTTTGAAATGTACGTGCACATTTAAAAAAAAATCGAAAAGGGGAAAACCCCTTTTTCATTTTAGGTAGTACCGGATGCAGCGATTGTGACGTCACCAAACTGATATAGTCAAACAGTTTATTATAATCCTTTGCAGAGAGAGACGTCGTCCTGATCACAACTAAGAATAAAGAATGTGCAAACGGATTCAATTTTCTTTCACTTACAGGTCATTGATGTGGGATCGTGCATGCTTTTTTCGTACACGTATCAACGGGAACACAGATTTTGGATTTTTAATACATGACTTTTTGTTTAGAAGTTTGAATCTAGGATTTTACTACTATTTACGAACTTTGGATTGATTTCTACGTTATTGATTTTAATTTCTCAATCCAGATTGGAACGTTAAGCGGACTGCACGTGAATTATACTGATAGCGGAAAATATATTTTCTCTATTTATTTTACAGGTAGACTATTGTCCAATCACTGACCGCTGACCACTGTTCGACTCATTAATTGCATGCACACAAAAATAATGCTGGTGTTATGAAGTTCTTTAACAAAACGCTTATCGATTAATTTTCAGAAATACATGTACATGATATGGAGCAGATATTTCATTTTGCAGGAATATATTTGCATTTCGGAAAGCTTATTCATAAAAAAAGATGGATTAGCATTTTTATAAAGAATAGAAATAAGATTCCTAAAAAAAAGGGGGGGTGGCAGATGGGTAGTTGTGTGTGGGCATTGTATGATTGTATGATTTACAAAGACAAATTGCATGTACGCATCATGAGAGCTGTAAAGTTTGGAGCTATAATTAGTCAATTTGTTGATTTTCCCATTTCAGTGGCATGAAAACACTCAAAATACTACGCGTATTTTTTCGATAAAATTTCACAACATAAATAATGTCACGACTAACAGTTTGCTCACATTTTTTTTTCAAATTTACCCCTAACTTTTTTCAAAAAAAAGCAGTTTGAAGTGAATGTCAAAATTTAGATCATGCCCCTGACCTTTGACCTTGACCTGTTTTTCATTTTTTTGGACCAAGGATCTTAAATCAAAAGACCCGAGGTCTCTATCACTTATGGTTTTCCAGTTTAAAATACATTTCAAAATTCAAAAACAAAAGGGGAAATAACTCTCATATGGAATATCTATACGGCTTCGGTCAAAATAAAACAGAACATCCTGAGGATGTAACGCGCCATTTGGAAAAATAAATTTGTCGGTTTCTTAAATGGTTGTGAAGTTTAAGCGATAACAAAAAAAAACAGTGTTCGGGGAGATAGCTCTTATCTGGGAAAGTATTGGGTTTCGCGGTGTCAGGTTCAAAAGCGCATAAACTGTTTGATATCATATTTCATTTATCTAAGCTACACCTTGCGAAACAAAACAAAAAACAAAAAAACAGCAAAGGGAAAAAAAGTTGGCGGAAGAAAAAAAATAATAATCAGAACAAAAACAATAGGTCTTTCATCCGAAAGGTAAAAGACCTAATAATATAATTTTATAATTCCAGCGTATCAAGTTCCAAATTTTTTTCGGCGTTCTATTCTGGACAAAATATACTAAATAATACCAGCAACACCGCATACTAAATGGGGTAAGTAGACGACCCTTTGATTCTAGGATCGGAGCTGGCAGGTCACGTAAATAAATTTGTTGGTCAGGAAAATAATAGTAATAAATATGCTGGCTCCCACCTAAAATAAACTGGCTTCCAAACTCTATTAACCGGTATTATACGGTAAAATGATACATGTGTAATAAACAATCCTCCGTATACCCTCCTCAAAGATAGATGATCTATACCCGCTTTAACTGCGATATAAAATAATATATAGTAAAAAGACGGAGGGAAATAATATATTTGATTTTGAATTCTTAAGAAAAAATCTTATCTTGACTAATAACCACCAAAAAATAGTGTTAAATTTAAAAAAAAAGATAAAAAAAATTGTCGCGCCGCATATTTTTTTCCAAGTTAAATGGTCGGTTCCTTCGTGTTAAAATGTTTAATTTAGAACACATATATATTCAATATCTTCTATATTTTTTTTCTTTCAAACAAATGCGCCGTGGTTAATTAATAGATTGTCCCCATGATTAAATCATGCTATCATTCAACGTGACTATTAAAACTGTAGAAGGTGATCACCACAGGTATACATTTATACGTACTGCTTCGTTCTGATCCGTACTTAGGCACTTCCGGTATATAAAATACTTAGTCTTATATATCCATCCTTATACTTGAAAGCTCGTATTGTATCGTTGTTTTCTAATAAAGGGAACTTTGTGAGGTGTCAGTGATATTTTAGGACATTATTCGATTTTAATAAATTTTAACCAATATGAAAATCACTGCTCCTAATACGTTCGTTCGTCATTATTCGTCGGTTCGTGCTCTCACCGGTTACCTCTATTAAGTCAATACGAAACCATATCATGTAATATCGAAATATCATTATGTAAAGACAATTCCATATTGAGTTAAATCAGAACAGCATTACGTAATGTCAAAACCTTATTATGTAAAGACAAACTATTATTAAGAAATAATAGAACAACAGAACGTTATATCAGAGTTCCACAGAAAAATCTGTGGCGTTCCGTATGCATGTTACATTTAGTTTCAATTACTATGTTAATTGTGTTTCATCCTTTATATTTTTCTATTAACCTTTGATTAACTTTCAATGTTGTATAAAGTTATATAAGAGATTTCCAATAAAATGACATACGTACCCAACTCGACGTACGCACGTAACGGGACCGGTTATTGCCTACCAATTAATTTTGTAAAATGCGTTACTCAAGTTTTGACTAAGTATTCATAAATTAGGAAACCCATTCATAATAAATTTAATCAATATCAAATATTTCTAAGATGATATAAAACGAAAGAAATCATGATTTTTATATATCACGTGATTCTTCAGATTCCCGCCTAAACTTCACTGTCATAAGACCACGTATATATATACGTATCTTTACCTATCATACGATTCATTGGAGTTGTCTTTCATGGTTTTGACAATGACGTTGATTTTCAGATATAATTGCAAAATTAAATGAACTTATTATTTGATATTTGTATTGATTTTGTGTGTCGTTATCAGATAGATTCTTCTTTTCGATTTTTAATGTTTTACAATATTTAATTTCTTATTTATCGATCGAAAAGGGGAAGTACGCCCTCTACCCCGATATCCTTGGATGCAAGTTTAGGTATATTTAAAGAAAAACCTCGCCCATAATTTAATATAGTTAAAGACGAAAAATTATCTTCAATTAAATTATAGAAAAATATTATTTTGTTTTACAAGTCAAGTACACCTTTTACATTCGGGTGTGTTGGAATTTACTTTAAACGTTAAATCTTTTTCAACAACAAAAAGGCAACCTTCTCGCTTCGGAATTCGTTATTTTAATATTTGTATGATAAATGTCGTCTTGGTAGTTTTTTAAATTCATAATGTGAGAAGAACTAAGATATGGATCAAGTGAAATGACAAGAAATGATTGGTGTGTTTGATTACAAGTTGGTAATGTACTTGTTCCATTATAGTATTTATGTTACAGTAATAAAATCATTCAAAATTGCATGACAAAATATTTAAAGAGTAAAAAAAAATAGTTGTGGTTGATTTTTACTGAAGGCATATTCCAGCAACAATGCGTGTTCAAAGGGCAAAACATGCATGCAGTGTATGCTCCCCTCAGTCAGGCTTCAATGCAGTAGGACGAAATACGTTGAGTAAGGTCGGTTATGTCGAGTAAAGTCATTTTATTGGAAATCTCTATTGAGTCGTATGGTCATGTAACTGCTTTTTTTATTTACACTTGTGTACCCGAACCTACTCCTTAGGTTGTGATGAGGGTTAACTTTGTACGTCGCCTGATATAGCGTTGCAACTTTATTCCGTTAAGATAACTGTATATTTCGCTGTTGAACTTTGTATTGACAAAGAAATCGAGAGGTGCCTGACATATATACTTTTAAGAATATGGCATCTCCATATGCTATCGGATGCATCGAGCATACCACTGTTCTACAGTTTTATGAACGAGAATTTTCGACAACATGAAAGAAAACGTCTATATGTGAATCAGTCATAAATTGTCTATGAAATTGGAAAAAAAGGAGAACTTAAGACCATTTCAAGAATTTCTGTGTAACAACACAGGAAAAATACTCTTTGTTTCAAATAAGTTTCTATTTTACAAATGTTGTTGCTTACATGCAAATCAGTAGTATTTAAATCCGCTCCATTCCTGATCAAAAGTTCTGTCATTTGAACATTTCCTGTGTTCGCTGCTGTGTGAAGGGGAGTCTGTTCCTTAAATAAAGCAATCAAATGTGATAACAACAATTGACTGGACTGAAAACCGTAAAAAATGTCGGCATCACTGTACAGAGTGAAAGATTGCATGAAGATTGTTTACACATTAATTCGATAACCATTCACTTCCACTTTGTTTCTGATTATTATAACATTTATATTGGCCGCAGCTTCGTGAAATAAAGTCATATCTGTGAATTTACAAAAACTCATCAAACATTACAGGATCAATATTTTGTATTTGCACAAGATGTCCTAATGGTCTACAAAAGACTAATTAGTGTCACTTGAATCAATAACACTTGTTTATTGTTAAGTTGTGAGTTTGAATGTCCCGATAATATATGATGCCTTTCTTGTACTGGAAATGTATTATGCATTTGTGGTAAATTGATTTTGTATTTTATATTAAAAAAGTTAATACTCAATGCATCTTAATTGATAAATTTCCAGGATAAGCTTAAGAAAAATGTGTTTGATGCAACATTTTAATTAAATGTTATTATCAACTGGGCCTTGTCAAGCCATATAAGGTTTCCTTAAACTTAAAGCCATAATATAGACATTTCATAAAATTGAGACTTTAGGATTCACATATAAATATAGTCAGCCTATAAAACATGAATTATAAACATTAATACAGTCTGTGGTAGAAGACCTTTACACATATAAACAAGTAAAATTCATGTAGACTAATTATTTATATAAGTTCTATAATTTCTAGAATATGAGACAGTATTATATGATAGATAACACTTTATATGATTAGTCCGGTCTTAAGTGTTTTCCATGTCAGAAAACTTGGTCCTTTTCATACAGCACAAGTAATGACAAAAGAGAGATTTAATGTTCATCTGGAACATTAAATTGGTGCAGTTCATGCAATGTTGAGATACAATAATTGCGGCAGGTGTACTATGTAGTTTAAACCGATGGAGAAAAAAACAAAACATAGCTTCAAAAACATGTACGACAAGACATAATACGGTTAACTTACCACGTTATAAAAAAAAAACATATTGCGAAATCGGATCATACCTTCAGCTGATATTAAATTTCGAATAGTTTTTATGGTTTCTTCTGCACTTACCGCAACCAAAGGGAAGATTCCTAAAGAAAAGCGGTACTAAATAATTGCAATCTTATTTGAAATAAACAAATTATTGTAACAAGGAATATCGACTATTAAATCTAATATGACATTATATTTGAACTAAGAAGTGAAAAAATGTACTGATTTACAACCAGGTTCATATTAACAATAATAAGTAGTTTTGTAAAATATACAGATCAAATGCATAAATGTTAATTTCTATTTCAAAACAGTAATTACTTACATTGTATTTAATAGCATTTATATCAGCTCTGTTTCTGATCAAAAGATCTGCAACTTCAACATTTCCATGTGTTGCTGCTACATGCAGAGCAGTTTCTCCCTTTAATATTAAATACATCAAAATTATAAGAAGGTGATAGTTTATCTAGAAGATGAATTGTCAAACCCTACCACAAATAAACTAAAAAAGACTTTTGATTATCGTAAAAGAGAGAACAGGAGTGCTAATAATATGTATAAACAAAAAATTGAAATCAAAACTCTGGTCAGCATAATGCTATGCATACATCCAACACATGAAGAACATGGGATGGACTTGAAAGTAGAACGGTATATAATTGGATTTAAATTTTACATTTGTAAAAAAGACATTAAGGATGTTCGCTGCTCAGTTTCAAAATAAATAACTTTTCATAAAACTAGTATTTATTGATAATGAATCAAATGAGGAATCAAAAAAGCAAAACAAAAATAGGAGTCAATGTGCATGTTTTCGAGATATTAGCCATTGAAATTTTGGCGGGAAAATGTTCTCTCTTGATTTTTCATAGCTTTATCGTTGACCATTTAAAGTTCTTAAATACTATTAAAAAATAAATAAAATTTTATAACACTTTTACAAATTACTTATAACAATACATGTAAAAGATTTATAAAAAGATAAATGGGGGTTCGTGAGGATTTTTTTTAAGGCATTCAAATGGATAAAACCAGAAGATTCCGAAAATCTGACAAAATTCCAAAACATGACAAGCAGACATCCTTAAGTATCGATACCTTATCCAAGCCTCGCGATCATTAACGTTAGTATATATCATTTAAGTGATAAGGTTTGTTTATACACAATACACATAATTATACAGCTACTAAATAATATGCAATTGATAAAAAGAAAATTATATGGAATGTTATTAACCTTTGTTGAAGAAGATAAGTTATGGTGTTCTGTAACCATGATAAATATTGTGTTACCGGATGTATCATGAAATGATTTTCCCAATGGCAAACTTTTCTGATATTCCAAGTTTTAAATAAAGACACATAGTATGCATTTTTTGCATACATTTGTGTAAGTGCGAACCAAACACATGTTGAAAAAGGAGAACATACAAAAACTATTGATAGGTAACGAATAGCTTGTAAATTTCGTTCACATAATGATAAAGAAGATGAGTTTCATGTTTTTGATAAACTGTCCATTATTATAGTTTGAACAAGCTCATGAGCACTGTCAAAATTTTAATAACTTTGATTGCTAATCAATGTTTATATTGTATTGTTATTGACCACTGAAGATAGATATATACTTAAAAAATGAAAAAAAAGTTCTAAGCCAGAGTTTTTAATTAGAATCCCAAACTTTGAATCTAAAGCTTTTTTAGTTTATCGTTATATATTTTGAATTCAAAAACACATTATTTATATACAACTTACTCTATCTATCAGTATGCATCAATAATTACATTAGATGTAAGTTTCATTATAATACGTTATTCTGATTGGCTAACTGCACATCACATGTTATTCCGTAAACAATTGCATCAGACAATAACATTTATTATGCATGATGACACGAGGTCCCACAATAAAGTGCACATACAAAATGTACTTCGGTCAACGCTTTTACCACCCAATAAATTTACAAAAAGAAGCATTCAATTCTTAAGTAAACTCAGAAGTGACATTGTTAAAAAGCAAAAATAAATTACGAAGTAAAAAAGCATTGATGACAAAAAATTCTCAAAAGATTTGCCAAATACAGCTAAGTTAATCGATTGCATATTTTATATATATATATATATGTTATGTCTAATGTATATGTTAAACTGCAGTCAAATTTATAGAGGTGTTATCCTATGCTTGCAAGTTAATTATCATAAACACATGGAAAAAAGTATTGCAATACCTTGATTTTTTTTAACTTGAAAAATCAGCCTCTTATTTCGGATGGAATATGATAAAAATAATTGTAAAATAATATTGGAAAATAGTTTATGATAACATTGTCATTAAAACGAACAAAAAATGACTTTGTTTTGTATGAATAAAAATGTTTTTGTCTAAACACAATATTTTGGTAACAAAATGAAGTGTTTTTGTGTCCGTTATTGAATAAATAAGGCATTGTCTTTTCTACACAACAAACATATTTAGTTTGCCTTTAATTTATTGATACCAAAATCAAAATTAATAACAGTAAAATATTTTTATTAAAAATCGTATGGTGTTGAATTGGTAAATTTATAATAAGTTTATTAAGAGGATCGATAAGTTTCTACATTTCCGGTCACAGCAAATTACCTTTTCGTAAAAATTGAAGATGTGTTATACCGTATGAATTACATTTTCTAATAATAACCATTGCCGATAAACTAGTTGCAAAAACGTAAATGTTATCATGGAGAAATATATTTATTAAAGTTATGTACACCGGTATGTACATGTAAACATTACCACGTGTATTTGTTTATAAAATTACACGTGTTTGAAAGTATATAATAGGTTAAATGTTTTTCATTGGTCGAGTTAGAACTGACCATAATATTTGAATAAGGTCATTTCAAATATTTCGTGCTATACTTTTGACGGTTTTGTATATTAAAGATATTGTCATTCGAGGTTCGCTTTTGGTGCAGTAAAGTTTCCCACCCTCCCACCCAACTTAATGTATTTTATTTGTGTTATTTTTTATAAATGTGAATAATAATGTGTGTAAGAACAGAATCTTTATTTGATTCATAAAATGTATTTTCGTACATAATGAAAATTGTTTTTATTTTTGTAGATTGGTTTTTGTGTTTGTTACCTGCAGCGGCCTAGGCAGACAGTAACACTGATGAACATTTTTTACGCTGCATTTGTCTTTAATAAAATTAAGGCTTTGCTGCACACTGTCAGGCGAGCTGATCCCATACAAAGGTGTTGAGTTTATTTCGTAAATAATTAATGTTCGCTTGAAGTTATGAATTAGAACATAAAATTAACTTGTGCAATCATGAAAATATCACCTCAATTAAGGGCATCTACCATATTACTCGAAATAACTAACTTACACCACAAATACATACATCTGCTGATGGACGTTTCTACTCCCAAGGTACCACCAGCCTAGCAGTCAGCAATTTGTCGTTGATATGAATTTCAATATTAAGGTATTTTAAAATAATCGGTTTGAAAAAGTATGAGATATAAAAAAAAACTGATGATTTTCTTTTCCATATAGATTACCGTAGCTGTTTTAGGCACAGCCTTTCGGAATTTTTGGTTTCTCAATGTTCTTCAGTTTTATGCCTACTTGGCTTTCTTACTACTTTGATCTGAGCATCACTGATGAGTCTTCTATATGCAAAACGCTCGTCTGGCGTATCAAATTATAAACAAAGTACCTCTCATTATTTCTAACGAATGCATAGTGTTAACTCACCTTAAATTTACCATTTACAGAAGCACCTCTTTCAAGTAAATTCTTTATTTCGTCGACGTGAGCATCATGGACAGCCCGATGAAGTTTCTATAAATATAATGATCAATACTAGTATCAAGAATTAGTTGAAATGTTCAATATAAACATGTAGAACGCATCGAGTAGGATGTCCGCTATGTTTGATTCGAGATGGCGGTTATGAAGTGGAGAAAGTGAGATCAAGTATCAACATTTCTTTTTTTTAAGAATTGTTAGTACCATATAATTTATTCCATGTAAAGAATCTAATCATTGTCTATTTCCAGCATATCACAAAAGCAAGGTAAATAGTTTCGTCTTTTAGGTAGAGAGCAATTTAACATTTCGAAAAAGAGGGGAAAAAAACTAAAAATAGACAAAAACAATTCAATGACAACAAAATATTTACAACAAGGATGAATTTCAAATTAAAACTATAAATAGACCACTATTTTATCCTTCGGTGAATTTTTTCAATGTCGTGAGGGAAAATGTATAAGGAAGATCGAAAATGATATTCTTATACCTCTTTCAGATTGCAAAGAAAAAATAAGTTCCACAATTACGAGAAGAGAAAAGTGGCTTTTTTCGTAAAATAGACTTTCAAAGGGTAATTGTTAGAACTAAACATTTCTAAAAGAAATGAAAATTATAAGGAGAGTTTGTTTGTAAAATAAATATACGTTCCCAAGTTTTTACTAAACGCAATTTGTACTTATTTTCCTACCAATTCTACACATAGGAGTACGTGTCCCGTCACAAATTAGCAGAAACTTCCTGGGTCCTTTAGGGCTAATGAAAATATATAGTTTTGCCTTTCTCGTTAATGTCAATGCAATATCTATGCAGTGTTCATTTGTTGCGAATCTTTTATAATTATGTCATTGACAAAAATCATTGTATAATTATTGTATGAAATTTTAAAATCCGTAAAGGTCCATTATTGAAAAAAATAGAGTAATTCATGATCATTTTTATAAATTTACTGTTTGCAAAATTATAAATTATTAGAAATACTACAGATTTTTTTTATCCCATGCGTAGATAACTTTATCCGTTTTTTGTAACAACGTGTAGGAATTTGGGGTTCTCAATATATGGTTTGCAATTTTGTACTCGCATTCTTACTATTTTAATCTGAGCATCACTAATGAGTCTTAGCTAGACCAAAGCACGTCTGGAGTATCAAATTATAAGCATGATACCTTTCATGATTATCAACGAATGCAAATTTGTAACTACATTTTATCATTTATGAATGCACCTCTTTTTAGTTTGTTACTAGTGTTGTCGACTTGTAAATAATGGACAGCCCGACAAAGTTTCTTGAAATGATATGATCTATTTCAGGAATTTATTTAATGTTGAAATTCATCATGATGAACGCCACGTATGGGCTGTCCTTTTTGTTTGGCAGGGAATAGCTGTTATGAAGCGGAGGAAAACAATTTTAAAGCGATTTGTGCTTATTTTCCTATCATTTCTACACTTAGAAATACGAAATACGTGTCTCGTCACAGCTAAGCAAAAACTTTCCAGGTCCTTTATGGCTTATGAAAACATACAAATTTGCCTTTGGTATAAAGCAGGGTGCACAAAGTATTTATATATACAAAATATCGACGACTGCACATTGCGACCAATCAGAAGTATACATAATCTTCATAAAATTGCTCCTTTTATAATATATATAGACAATATCATATGGCGTTTTCAATATCGCATCCGTATCAACCCGAGACAACACTATCATCCCAAGAGCTCTGCTCGAGGGATTATGTTGATTAAGGGTTAATACGGTGTGTGATATTGAAAAAGACATATTATTTACACTTTATTATATACATACACCTCAAGTAGATGGTTTTTTTTTAATGTGACATGACGTCATACAGATAAGGAGGTTAGAAATGACGTCATACAGATTAGGGTTTTGATAATAAAGTCTTTGCAACAGTGACTGCAATCGATGACGTGACGTCATAAAGATAAAAGGGGTGATAAAGCTTTTGCAACCGTGCTGAAAGCGATATCATCACGGGTGGCTGATACAGCACGCTTGCCATTGATTGTATTACACAGACAATTTATCTGTATTTACTTCTAAGTTTATAATAAAAAGATTTATTGTCACCTATATGGCACCTTATACTTTCTCATAGTTATCAAAGGTACTAGGATTATAGTTTAGTACGCCAGACGCACGTATCGTCTACATTAGACTCATCAGTGACGCTCATATCAAAATATTTATAAATCCAAACAAGTAAAAAGTTGAAGAGCATTGTGGAATCAAAATTCCAAAAAATTGTGCAAAACACGGCTAAGGTAATATAAAATCATGTAAATTTATGGGGCATAAGATTCACAAACGTGTATGCCACATATATATCATCCGTAAAACATTTTCTCATGACATTTTTTTATCTGATGTGATAAAGATAAATATTTCCCTGATTTTAAGAGTGAATGTTATAAAGTGTCAGAGCAAAATATATGTCTACACTTATCATTCTTTATATGCCTTTAAGTAACTGCTACTGCATTTCGAAATAACTTTTGCAAATGGAACCATTTTCTATAAAAAAAAATATTTATTTAAAAATACAATAGTTTTTACAACAAAACAAAAATGTGGAAATATTTGTATTTTAACATTAAAAATAGATTGAGAATGGAAATTGGGATTGTGTCAAAGAGACAACAACCCTATCATATAACAGACAGCAGCAGAAGGTCATCAATAAGTCTCCAATGCAGCGAGGAGTTCGTCGTCCTTCAGCTGGCCCCTAAACAAATATACTAATATAAACAACTTATTAAATTCAAAACTTCTGGCCTATCTACAGTTTTTCGACTTAGCAAATCAAAATAATAACTGAATGGTTTAAGGTGTCATTTCTGTCAATAGTCATTGAATTTGTTCGTTCTAATTACTTTAATTTGTGAAACTTGTGTCTTTTCCATTTGTCATTTTCAAACTAGAAAATATGTTTCAACAAGCAATTCGGTTGAGGTCGTAATGTTTAGTAGCCGATTTTATATCTAAGCACTTGATGTGTACATGCTATTTGCAAATAGACATTCAGAACGTCATATTCTTTTCACTGAAAATCCAACATGGATTCCACCCTTGCTTCATATGTGAGGCAAAACAACTAGACAGACACGATTTATACAAGTATTAAAACTTGGTAACCAATTATTTATTTAATATTAAAAAAAAAACGCTCTCACCTCAATATCACAAAGAATTACTGTTTTTGGAAATATCACAGCATTATGAAAAAGAAATGTTGATGCCGTATTGATTGTAACAAAAAATAACTTTCCCATAGGCTAGAAAAATAGCTATTCTACAATTGAGTTTCAGAACAAAACCATTCCTGAATTAAAGAACAAATTAAAAGGACAGTAACATTTATTAAATAACAAATAGCAATATTGCCAACCATGACTTTTCTATAAGCAATTTGTACAAGATCATAAATGTATGAGTTTGAACATCCCTCTGGTATATTTCGCCCCTGTACTTTAAAATTGAATTTCATTTCCATCGTGAAATTGCTAGTCTTGAACTTCAAATAGTATTATTTCGATCCGTTTGTATAAATGATATATATATTTGTTTAAATATACTTTTCACTTTTTTGGTCTTTTGGAAAATGTTGTTTGTGCTGTTTTTAGACCCTTCTACAACAAAATTTGTTTAACATGCACACGTAAAAAAAATGTGGTTGTTATCCAACGCAATCATAGGTTTGAAAGTAGTTTTCAATTTAGACTCGTTTATTTATTTTTTATTTTTTTTTGGGCTTGTATCACATTTTCCCTCCGGTTTATATGATCCGTTCATCCTATATTGACTCTAAAAATTCAAGAGTTTATCTAAAAATGAGGGTACTTTTTTTCTAAAAATGAGGGTTCTTTGTATATGGCCTTCCAAATACCGTTTCGATCCCTAACATCAATGAAGAGACATTTATTGTCGAAATCCGGATTTACTATACTTTCGACTAAAATTGACACCGTATGTTTGTGGCATAACATCGTGGCCACAACATGCATAAGTTATGTTGTTTTTTTTTTCTGTTTAGTATTAAATTTATATTAAGATTCATTTCGTTACATCTTGTGATAAATTTTATTTAGCAATCGCCAATGGCAGTCAGCAGGGTTAAAGAACATCAGTTGTTCGGCCTGTTAGTCAAATGCGTTTTGTTTAAATACACTTTTTCATTTTTTTTTTCTGTTGTAAAATGTTGTTTGTGCTGTTTTATACCCTTCTACAACACAATTTGTTTTACATGTACACGTATAAAAAATGCGGTTTTTACCCAACGCAATCATAGGTTTGAACGTATTTTTCAATTTAGACTCGTTTATATATATATGTGTGTATGTTACGGTGAAATAATTAATGTACAATGTTAAAGAGACAACCAAGCTTCTAATAATACCATGCATTGAGTGTTATTTACGTCCAAACAAAGAATTATATGGTACACAGTTCATGCCAATATTTAAAAAAACAATTAAATAATGAAATTGTTCTGAATATTTGAAACCATATCTTGGAAATATCAAATGAAATTGTAAGTTATATATAATATAACACAATGTGTTAGTTTTATATGAGTACATTATTTGCCTCTGTGTTTCAGTATTGATTTCACATCATGTATTGATATGTCTTATAACAACCTTATTGCCCTGATTAAGCTGAATTTGCCCTATCCAATTTGCTCTAACAGCTGTTCGAGTCCCAATTTGAAGAATTTCTAATAATTACATAGCATGTTAATTGCATCTAAAATATTACTCGACGCAGGGACTAACTCTGTTCTTGTACATATTCATCATTGAAGAAAACAACAATGTGTATATGCCATCATAATTTGATATATTATTAGAAGTAAACTGTTAGCAACATTACCTCAGTTAGACCACTCATGGTTCCAACACATTAATGTGCCTAAAATGAGAAAATAAAAGGTAATTTTAAACTGGTGCAATGGTTTTTGGGATTTGAAGTTGAAACTCTTATTTGGCGCATAAAACTCATGGCTTACTACTAACGCATCTTATTAATGTTTACACCAGATGCGGACTGAAATTGAAAAGTTACCGCTTCCATCAATTAATTATAACATTTTTTTTAAGCTAGTTATTTTAAAAAGAGTAGCGAACATCTTTTAAAACCAAACAGCCTTTTGTTGAATTGGTTGTGACATAAACTATTAAAGGTTTTATGACGATTTATCTTGCCAAATAAATACATCTTATCACCTACTTCTTTAGCTTTTAGAAGGTTAGGTAGTTATTAAATTGTTCTGCAACTTCCGATCTACTAGCACCGTACATGCCATATGCATAGTTCCCGCGCGTGAAATAATGTCGATCTCTCAATGACTTTTAATTTCTTTATTCTGTTGTATTCATAAAAGTTTTAAGCACAAAATGATAAATGGTAATGGTCCGTTGTATTTTGTCATCAATTTTGTTGTGTTTTAAAGTAAATAAAACTTTTTAAAAACAAATGAATCCTTCCCAATTGTTCAAGCATGTTGGCACTTCTATTTCATCAATGGTTACTTGAACGCTTGAATCACGTAAAACGTTTGAACATGTAGTTACAATGTAAATAATATCATCCGAAGATTACATCACACTATTCCATCCTTGACCAACGTTCCGTGGGGCTGTCACAAGAGAGAGAAATATAGATCTCTTACAGAAAGATATTCGATGTATAATAAATAATGGATGTTTCTTCAATTATAACGCAGAAACGCAGCTACATGTACAGTGGACAAAATTTAGTGCGTTCCCACTCAAAAAATGCCCTATCATTTCAACTAAAATCGAAATTTTTCAGAAAAAATATTACTAAAGAACTACACAACTGATTTGTATAAAATTAATACCGTCAGATGTAGAAAGGTTTACAGTTTTATTGTTTATTTGGCTATGATATTATTCACGGTCTTTTTAGTTTTCTGACAAGGTTAACACAAAGAAAAATATTTCTCGAAAAATTGGCTTGTATTCTATCCAAATTAGAACCGCAAAAATTAGCATGCGTGTCTCTAACCAATCCAAAAAAGAAAACATCTTCCAAAAAATATTAGACCAAATAAACAAAAACAACTTCAAAATTTCTTCCTCTTATGGTTTCTATTTTTTATAAAAATCGCTCTATAACATGTATAAGTCACTTGATAATATTTTTTGAAAAATATTGATTTTAGTTGTAATGATAGGATTTTTTTGGAGTGAAACTCACTTTTATCCAATGACAGTACATGGTCAAAATGATTTAGTTGCCTATATTTTTGGCCTATTTATCTTATATAAAATACTTTTATTGTATTTAAATCATAAAATTAAATCAGAAATGTCCCTAAAAAAATCTTTTGTAATCACAGCAATTTTGTATGAAATAATTAAAGTGAAAAATACCAAGTGCTAAATACATGTTCGGTACCCTCAAGTTAAAAAATAACAAAAAACACTGTACACACATATATAGTAATAAATGTAAAATCAAACTTTCTAGGAAACATGTAAATGATCTTGTATTATTAAAACTAGGGGTGTTATACAGATTGTATATATTTATATGAAATGTAAACCTGATCCAGACCATGCAGACTGGGCAAGGGAAAATTAAATTTAACTAGAAGAGGGACCAAAGATACCAAAGGGAAGTCAAACTCATAAATCTAAAACAAACTGACAACGCCATGGCTAAAAATGAAAAAGACAAACAGACAAACAATAGTACACATGACACAACAAAGAATAAACAACACGAACCCCACCAAAAACTAGGGGTGATCTCAGGTGCTCCGGAAGGGTAAGCAGATCCTCCTCCACATGTGGCAACCGTCGTGTTGCTTATGTGATATTAAATCCGGTAAATAGTCAAAATCTGTAGTTCACTTTCATGAAAGGGAAGGGGATTGTAGTTACGACGTAAGGAACATATCAGATATTATTTTTGAAACGGTTATTCCATTCAACGGTCAACCAACTCAATGCACGAGAATATATTTATATTCTGGAAAAAAAACACTTATGTGTAAGTGATACAAATTGTAATTTTAGGTATTCAGAGCCAAACAAAATAAAAATTAACTATTCGATAAAATTGATATATAAGACAGGAAATAATGAGGTTATGTCAATGAGACATCAACCCAACAAAAAATATTAAAAGATATTTAGATTAAGCCGGCACCAGCAGCATGCAATCAAACGTGTAAGTATATGTAGGGTAAAGATCAGTATGAAAACAGTCTTTTTTTCAAATGTGGATCCAGGCCCCAAACAACACAAAGTTTTAGATAAATAGATAAGAAAACAATCTGGATCAAGGACAAATGTAGCTCCATACGGATTGACCAAGGTACCTAACCCCCTTTTATTTTAAACATTGTTTAAATGTTTCTGAATATTTTAAAGAACACTGTAATGCTGGTATTAAAAGAGATTGACATTATTTAATGAGAATACGAAGATTTTCAAAAAATTATTTTGAAGAAATGGGTTTTTTTATAGGTTTTTTTTAAATGTTTCAATGATATTTGATAAAAAAAAACAAAAAAAAAACATTTAAATTCTGTATATGACATTTAACAAACATTGTCATCACACTTCATTAAGATTTGAATGATGTTTTAAAAGTATCACGAAAACGTTTTGAAAATATTTTAAAGCCATACATATATGTTTCTATAATATTGTTCAAGATATTTTAGAAATGTGTTTGTGCTTACTGGGAAAGCAGTGTGAAACCACCCCACATTGGAACAAATTATAAAATTAATTACATTTTAATCCATTTCTTATTTTATTAATATTACAATGATTTTATGACATTAAAAAGAACATAGTAAGCAAGCGTATGGAACCAAGTTAACATAGACGTTTTTACGTGGAATTACATGTTTTAGAATTGTTATTCTCCCGCCACAGCTGATAAGGGGTTCAAAGTTGTAAACTTATTAACAGTCAAATAACTCTTCTAATGGGAAATTGTCTGAACGACACTTTCTATCATGAACTTATGTTAAGGCAGCGTTCAAGATAGGGACGTTGTTCGTGTTGTTACTGTTTCAAAAATAAAATATGGAATTTGGGATTGGATCAAAAAATGTTTTTTATGATCAATTTTAAAATTACCAGCCCCCTACCACCCCCAGGTAAAAAATGATAAGACCCATATTGTGGTGCATGATAAAACATTAAAAACTGCTGTATTTGTGCACGCCAGTTCTAACAGGAACATGTGTTCAGTGGTTGTCGTTTTTTTTTTTAAATACTCAATAGTGTTTATCGTTTCTTTTCTTTTTATATTTATATATATATATACAACTCGTCTAAACATCAACCCAACAATGTTAGATCTGTAAATTTGCTTTTGCAAATTTTTGGTTCTTCCCTCGCCGAGATTCGAACCCATGCTACTGTGATATCGTGACACCAAATCGCCTGCACTGCAGCCGTCCCGCTAGACCACACGACCACCTGGACTCTCAAAAAAAGAGCTTTCGGTGGCCATATGTTACCTTTCCACGTCAGTTTTAATCTAGCGGCGTACTACAGTACATGATATATAAGGCATGAAGATGTAATTGGTACAGATCAGCTCATTTATCTATACTAAAGGATCCTACAAATTAATGTAAGATTAATACAGTCACAGAAAATAATTATATTTATAAGTACGTCTGAGTCAGTGACAACTCTACAACAGATTTATCCATCGGATCGCCATCAATATACATAGCCATGTATCACCATCATTGATTGCGATCCGATGGATAAATCTGTTGTAGAGTTGTCACCAACTCAGACGTACTTATAAATATAATTCATTTATGGCAGACTTTTCAACGTGCATCGTGTGAAATAATCAGACCATACGCCTTTTTATCTGATCAAAAGAGTATATACGAAACATGTCCAGATTTACAAAAAACCTGTTCAGATAAATATAATATGTGTTCATACAAACGTTATTCTACCTCATTTTGGTACGACCGCTGTCTAAAGTCACGTGCCTTAATTACAAAGCAGTATACAACATGTACAAGCAATACTGTAATCGAATACTCAGCTTTTGGTAGTCTATTAAATAATGAAGGAGGACTGTTCAGGTGTTACAAGCTTTTTAGTTTTTTATTGAAAGAAGATCTTTTTGTTTAATTGTACAGAAATGTTACGATTTTAGAATTTATTTATTTTTTCATATATTTTCTATAGAGATAGTTTGTTATTTGTTCTCTTTATTATGACATTTGCTGACTTATTTATTGCTCACCGGTTTTCAAACACTTAATTTCGTCGCATTTTTTTTTTTTGGACTATAACAAGATGTCACCCACACGGCATTCAACTATTACGTATACTTGTAACACCAACAGTCAATCCACACAGTTATATTCTCCCTCACTACGTTCGTCCGAATATAAAGTAATTAATATTCTATGGCCTACAAAGAACAAACGACATAAAGTAGGTGTGCTACTCGCTATAACCTTTAATTCAATATATTACAACAATGTATGTATCACATACAAACATAATAACAATAATATCATAATTCCAATTACAAATTCACATTAAATCAACCGTGAATACACTTGTCTACTTTAGGCTATAGCGAGAGACGATGGTCAGAAAGGTGACCGCACGGGTTTTAAGTGCGGACAAATGTTCACATGTCATGAATATTCATGAGCTACTTACGTACGACGAACTAAATTTTATTTATATTCTCCCTTACTACGTTCATCCGAATAAAAAGTAATTAATATTCTATTCAAGGTGCTTCGTAATTACAAACTGCACAAGGTGCATCTCAATTATAAACTGCACAAGGTGCTTCTCAATTATAAACTGCACAAGGTGCTTCTCAATCATATACTGCACAAGGTGCATCTCAAAACAAAAAATAAACTGCACAAGGTGCATCTCAATTATAAACTGCACAAGGTGCATCTCAATTATATACTCCACAAGGTGCTTCTCAAATTATAACCACACAAGGTGCATCTTAATTCTTTAAAGCTAATATACTCTGAACTAATAATGTATACATATGTAAGTGTTTGGGTGCATTCCGTAGTAATTACCTATTTCGATAGTGTATTTTACCGTGTAGTAAAAATTTACACCCGATAGTAAAATTGTGCATTGAACCGTACAAAGGAACGTGACCTCCTACGACGAACAATCAAGTTTAAAAACAAGGACGTTACTGGTGAATGGGGATTGAGCAAAAAAGCTGTCTCTGTCTGAACCAGATAAAAAGAAATGTTTAGGACTATCAAATTCAACAACATCTGTGATAAAATCGTAAAATTTATTTTCTGTGTTGTTCAAAACCATAGGCCAAAGTAGAGCAGACTTCCATTTTGGAACTACCAATACACCTTTTGCACGACAAGTTAACATATGATTTAAAACTCGGCGAACTAAGCAGACTGGAGGCACATTTGAATCCAGTTGTTTTCTCCTGACCAGTCGAAAGCGAAAGCGTCGACTCATGTGGTTCCTGGAACCCAAAACTTTGAATTAAACTGTGCAATTTTATGATTTTTATCGTCTGCAAATCTGTCAAACGTAAATTTCCCCAATCTGTTATTAAACATAAGAAAAACGCTGTCGTCCACAGCCCAATCATCAAAATCAAGAATTCTACTTAAGTTATCTGCTTGTACATTCTCGAATCGAGGGATCCACTCAACCTAGATCGTAATACTATTAACTATGCAAGTTGTATAAATATTCATAACAAGTTCATGTAAATCAGTTTTCCTGCTAACTGTGCAAACATACTTTCTAATATAAACTCGACAGATTTCAACTCTCTCCATGTGGAGCTCTTAAGTCTTTCTTGTTCGCTAAACATATAATGAGCAATTTGTAAAACATTACCATCGACAAAACCTGCTCCAGCATACATACTGGCGTCGGAAAAAAACAATACGTTCTGGGATCTTGTGTATAATACATACTAATAAATTAGGTATTGATTTAGAGTTACTTTTCCAAAACTCAAGCTCGGTTTTGACTTGGGTGGAAATTTCAAAATATGAGTCCCAAGTATTTCTCTGGCAAACAGACATGCATAAATTGCGTGTCATCAATTGGCAAATCTGACCAAAAGCTGGGATAAAAGATATGATTTTCCCAAGAACACATGCCAAGTTTCTAGCAGTTGAACGATTATCTGAAAGAATTTTTCAATTTTTAACTGTATTTTTTCAATTTTCTTTCTGGGAATTTCAATGACATCAGATACCAGATTCCATGTCTAGTTTTTGCACTGGTGAAAAAAAAATATTTTTCAAAATTTGGTAAAAACCAAGATTTTAAAAAAGTATGTAAAACAGATTTGGACATGTGTCACATCTTTTCCTGCTGTCACAAGCCCATCCGTCGTCCAAAAACACAATAATCGGGAAACTTTGTGATCTCCAAACGTTAACTTGTGTACGAACAACTTTAGTAAAAATATGTCCAGCTGAAGATAGCCCAAAAGGTAAAACTGAGAAAATAAAATATCTTTCTTGTATATCAATTACCCAGGAAAAACCTAGAAATTTCTGATGTTCTGGATGTATATTAATATGAAGATAACCATGACGTAAATTGAACTTTAGCATGAAAAAAAACTTTTTTGCGTATTGCTTGGCCTCTTTAACGCCTTCAAATTTTATTTTCTGTTTTTGTACATACTTGTTAACATGTCTCAGATCTAAAACTAATCTCTCTTTCTTCGAATCACTGATGGCTACAGTTAGAGGATTTAAAACATAAGGTTTATTTGAAACTTCAGTAACACAACCATTCAGTTTTAATTCTGTAATAGCTTTCAAAACAAATGAGGAATTATTAAATGATGATCTGTTATTATTCAAATAAACTGATGGAGGTTCTTGAATAAAAGGAATAACGTAACCAAATTTTACAGTGCTTAAAACTAATTCAGAAATTTTTACACTATCTTACCAAAACTGGACATGATCTTTTAATCGATTTTCTACAGTCTTAAACCCATCAGTATATTCATAAATATCAAATTCTATATAATACTCAACTTTTTCATAAAGACAGGGATGGAGCACTTGTAATAGTGGCTGGTGCTGACTTGGCACTACTGAAGGTACGTGCTTTGAAGGGACAGAAACGGGCAGTGTGTCCTGGTCTTTTGCAGTAAAAGCACAGTCCGTCGTTGAACTGCTGCTGGGAGTTGTTTTGTTGACTGTAGTTGTCGTTTCTGGGTCCAGAAGCCACGAAAAAATTCTCTAGCATTGAAACCTCCTCTGCCACCACCTCTGCTGTGAGGCTTGTTAGCTGTACGTGTCAAGCTCAGTTTTAACAATAGACTGTAGGTCAAGCGTTTGGTCAAGTGGCTCGGAAGCTAGCAAATGTTCAATTCTTCTCAATGTATTAATACGGTCGGAGTTAAAATTAAACTGTATTTTAATCCCTTCCTGTCTGAATTCAAATGACGGAGGCCGGGAAGGAATGGTAAAAGGTTGACCACTGACTAACGTGTGTGTGTTTGTATTGACAGAGCTTACTTGTGTCTTTTTAAACTCCGACAAAATTTAACTTTTCTGTCTTTTGAAGCGCCTTATTTAAAGAACTATTGAATAAGGAAACTGCATCAGCTGTAGTAAGATCACTTTCGTCGTCTTTTAAGAGTTAACTCTCGTCCTTTGGCTCCACGGCAGAAATTTCTTCTTCGGACATAATACACGTGTCTGCTTTAGGCTATAGCGAGAGACGATGGTCAGAAAGGTGACCGCACGGGTTTTAAGTGCGGACAAATGGTCACATGTCATGAATATTCATGAACTACTTACGTACGACGAACTAAATTTTATTAATTAATCCTAAGGGTCTTGATTTCCATTTAGAACATACTCAACCCTTCTCGTCCAATGAAAAGTCAGTTTTTCACCCTCTTATTTTCATAGTACATGGTTTTCCATGCACTATGAAATGCTATACATGAATGACTTTTCATTGTCAGTTAATTATGAAAGTGAACTCTTAATAACTGCACTAATGAAGTGTACAATCACCTGAGGCATTTTCCCTTGGAAAAGAGCTTACTGATTAAAGATCAAAGATCAAAGATTGAAATTATTTTGAATTTGCAAATTTTCATAAATGTTCTAATGGTACACATATATTGAATAATTAAAAACAATTGGGGTAAGGATGTAAAGTAAACTAATATTCATTTATTATAAACCGTGCATTTGAGGGATATTTTTTTTTCTTTCAAGAAAACAATTTCAGGCTGCTGATATATAGAGCAAATAATTTTTTACGGAGAAACACAATACATAAAAAGTTATCAACAAAAAAAGCATTTAACGTTGAATAGTCTAAATTTAAATGCTTATACAGAGTTTTATCTTTCTAAAAAAATCAAATTTCCAAAAGGTGATTTATATAACATTGTGTTGCTATCCAAAAAAAAAAACAACTTAAGATATATTAGTTTTAAATTTTACCTAAAGCAGAAGAAAAACAATTTATCCGTTCGGTCCTCACAAACAACGTCAGTGCTATTTCGTTCAATCCATTGAAATGATGATTACCTATGTTTTGGTTCATTATAAAATGTGAACTCTTTTAAATGTTTGAATATTACAATGGGAAAGGCTAATTTTGTAAGGTTACTCGAAAGTGTGAATATGTTCTAAATTGGTCAGACAATACTTGGTCATGTTTTATGAAGATTTAGGCTTAAATCTTCATAAAACATGACCAAGTATTGATTAACCTATAAATAGAAAATATTTTTTGTTCGACAGCGTGTCGAATGAATAAGTAATCACTTTGCACATTCATGTACAATTAAAAAAAAGAAAAACATTTTTTACCTTCACTAGTTTTAAAATCCAGATGTATCCCAAGGTGATTTTAATATATTTGTCTACTACATTTACTTTAATATTTAAACATACTACGATATCAGTTTAGTTGCAGTCGACTACAGGATACCGAAATGGTTGAATGACTTACAACGTCATCTTTATGATTGAAATTTGAATATATGTGCATTTTTGTTATGAAGAATTCGGTAAACGACGATTGTTAGATAAAGTGTGTGTAATGATGTGTAACTGAATTAAGAAAACAACGATCTATTTTGTGGTTTTTTAAATAAGTGAAGTAACATTCTTCATATACGTTGAGTTAAGGGTAATTCATTCACATGAATGAATCGTGACTGAGGTAAAGAACTAATTTCTTTAACAATGAAATTATTTTGATATTGCGTCATATGTCAAAATAAGGAAGGAGGAGGACTGCACATATATACTAGAAATAAACGTGTTATGTGCGTATGCCATTTTTAAAAATCAGTGTAAATCCAGAAATATAGTTTGAACTGAACGTTTCACGTACTCCTGATGTAGAATGATACATAAACAGAAAAATTACAGCTGGCTGTCCAAAATCTGTCATTAGTACAGAACGTTCGGTTCAATACAAAAAACCACGCAATCAATTTATGAAATTGAGGCGAAAGGATATGAAGAGTTTTTATGAATATAACAAAGACCTCTGTGAAATAAAAACAGTTACATGGGCATAATGATTCATAACATAGATTTTGTCATACCTATCACTTAGGTCTCTTACATAATGTGGTAATAGGACACATTAATTTACTGATACATATTTTTAAACAATGATTGCAACTCTCAATATGACACCCATAAGCCTCTTGTCAGGAGAACAAAAATCAAAATTGAATTCAAAACAAAATTAAATTATAGTGATGAGATGAAGATTTTTGTCAAAAATAGATGGCTGAATTCATCAAAAATAGATGAAGACATTTTATTGATGTGTAATTTAAGTTAAATTATCAAAATATGCTTACCATATTCCCTTCATTACAGAATTTGAATCGATATATTTTCAGATATGATTTTGTGCATCTTGTTAAGGTTTATCTAAAATTAGATGGTGTCAAGCTTAAATCGTTTGACTTCATTTTATTAAAATGAGATAAAATTTAAAAAACTGGCGTGACTAAGCAAATTGAATGAAACGGTAACTTTTTAGTTTGTCATGGTATTTCATCATATAAAATTTACTGATTAAAATATTTACATTATTGTATTATCATTTTACTTATTTTTTCACAAACATTTTTCCTATTTTGGATACAAAAATGTGAATTTGGATAACATGTGGGGCTTTTTGTAAATTGTAAAATTGAGAAAATCATTCTTTGGCAAACCAAAAGTGGTATTATATGGAATCAGTTCCTGAAAAACATTTACTTTTACATCTTTATTGTATTTATCAAATTTAAGTGAACGGTTTTGATGGAGAAAAAAAAGGAAAAAAAGGTGTCGTCTTAGTTAAAAAAAAAATTAAATAAAAAAGATACCAACTATTTTATTTTCATCATAGTTGAGAGTTGTCAGGTCAAACCATATTGTAAATATAGGAAAACAACTATGGTCAACTTTTCAAGAGTAGAATGAAACCGAGAAATCGCACATGTCAGACATGTTTATTGCGCAACATCATAAATAGATTCATACATCAAAAGCCGCATTCACGTCCAGAAAAATTACACGTGAATGTAAATGTTAACAAACTACAAGCACACATTGTTCAACATACAGGTTGTTTTTTGGCGAACTGAGTTGTATGAGTCAGTTATTAATGCTTCTTTGGCTTAGTTTTTTTTTTTTTTTTTTTTTTTTTTTTTTATTGTTTTACACAAGTAATTTTGGGTCATTTATGGCTTACTTTTCAGCATTGAACCTATGACTGCTTACTTTTTTTTGTTTGAAGATGTCTCATTTGGAACTGATACCCCATCTTCTTATTTCAATATACAAAGCACGTTTTAGAAAGAAAAAAAAGTAATATGGCACCCACTATGATCCAGAGACTTTTATTACTGGAGATATTTTGTGATAAAATTAGCAACAAACGGATGTTATCGTTCGATGAAACTATAAAAAATGTATTGAGCTATATACCGTACCCGCTCAATGGCGAATCTAGGGGCGGGGGTTTTGGAAAATGGACCCCACTTTTTTTACGGATCAGTGCATTTGGATTGGGACATGAAGTTGGAACACCCTACCCTTTTGTCCAGGGTTAGGACCCCCTTTAAAAAAATGGCTGGATCTGCCCCTGTCGCTTTCATAGCATCTTTTTTTTAGCATACTGAATATTATGATGTTCTTACTTTTAGTTCAGGTCCGTTTACAAAAAAATGCACATTCAGTACAGAAGAAGTGTTTCAATAAAAGTTTTAGTGTTTTTTCTAGGCAGAAATGATTTTGGAATGACATTATATCGGTTTAAAAGAGCTCAAATGATTTTCTTACTGGACAGTGGTCACTTCATTGGATATTTGACTGTTTCATGTCGTGAAATTAATGGAGGTACAATTCATAACAATGCACAAAACCGGTTCGACTACTTTTGCAAGGCGAAAAAGAAAGTCGTGAATCGTGAAGCCTGTAAACAATATTTTTTTAATCTGAGCATGCAAATTGAGGATTACCCTAGTTTTTGGTGGGGTTCGTGTTGTTTATTAGTTAGTTTTCTATGTTGTGTCATGTGTACTATTGTTTTTCTGTTTGTCTTTTTCGTTTTTGGCCATGGCGTTGTAAGTTTGTTTTAGATTTATGAGTTTGACTGTCCCTTTGGTATCTTTCGTCCCTCTTTTATATATTTAACATTAAACATATTTGCAGAATAAAAACATTGATAATGAGAATCCCAGACAATATATTACTTGACTGTTTTCCACGTGTTTAAATTAGTAGTTTACTCGTAGTAGCCAACAATACATTGTAATTCATTGAGTCGATTGGTCAGTTTTTCAAGGCCATATTGGCCTTGTATTTTCGCAGGTAGGTTAATGCTGTTCTGGAGTAAATCGGCTATTTATTTATATAAAAATCAATGAAATTTGAAATTATTTAGAATTTTAGTCTAGAAACTTTCTTACCCAGAACTTATTTTTATCATCCCTTATATCATCCAAAGTTTTAATTTCTGGTGTCTCAGAACCCTCCACCTGGTTACCATGGTAACGGCCAGCATTCAAAGATGGCGTTTGAACGTCCAATTTCAAGAGCCTGGCGCACCCCAAAGAACTAGACAAATGAATGAAAATAAAGTTGTATTTGGTTGACAAAGATGTTATCTTTCCCGTAACAGCTGTTTCTTTCTTTAAATGTGCCCTTTTATAATAAAAAAAAACCAGAAGTGACAAACAATCCAACCGTGGCCACACCAAAAGTCAACTATCTTGTCAATTTTTAAATGTTGTATTCATTTTAAAAACAAGAAACAGCAATCTTGGTATTCATGAGCTTTCTAAGAATAAATATGCCAAGTTTTAAAGAGATCGATAAATGTTAACGGGGTGTGCCAATGCGATCTTTATAGATAAATGATATGCAAGTCCTTACGCGGCGACATTTAAACACTGAATTGATTCAGATCGATTATTCCCCTTTTCGGTGTAAAAATGCCGGGAAAGAAATAATCGACATGTTGATAAATTTGACTGGAAATAGACACATTAAAGATATAAAATAATGTTATTTTTATTTATTTTTGCTCTTGAGGTGTTAATGCATCTTTAAAGTATCACCGTACATACGAAGAGAAAAAAGGGGGGATGCGCTAACGTTATACTTTGTATTAAAGAGATTTCGTAACCATATGTTCATTTCTAACTGCACATGTGTGTCATATGTGTCGATTGCAAATAAAATTATCTTGTTTACTTTCTTAAATTTGATTATCATTGGGTCTTAACGACTTTTAGAATACCAAGGTTTGGCATAGTTAAATCGAGAGTAAAATAACGTGATGACGAACGGCAAAACAGTATTTCTAAAACAAAATGATTCTCATGATAGGGAAAAATACTTTAACAAGCACCAAGCAATGGTAGTATGAAGCCCCTTCCATCAAACTCATGTTTCATGAGAAATAGTCATCTGCTCAGCCCTGTTAAAGTTTCTTAAATGTTTTTATTTAAAAACATTTCTAATTAGTTCACTGAATTATTAGGATCAATAGATGTCACATAACATGTGTGAATGGGTCTTTTTAAAACTATATCAGCTGCATGTAAGCAAGAATTTCTAGAGCTATGTTCATTTGTTGAACATGCATCATTCATTCATTGCAGTCTTTTCAGTATAAAACAGTAAATTGTTATAGAAAAAAAAAACATTAAAAAAGTAATTTCCTTGAGATAAAACTATTTGTTTATTCAATAAAATTGTATGCATGTGAAAGCATTGAGTTCATTATGAGTATTATCTGCCTATTAAATACATATATGTCTATTTCAACAGTTTCAATGTCAAAGAAACTTATGATAACTTTTTCATTCATTTCAAATAGTTTTCTGAAAATTAAAACAAAAAGCATTGCATATGTCACATTGAATTAAAACTGATAATTACAATCCATACATGTACAATACTTTCTTGTGGGTTTCCATGATCCATAATAAATGAAGGCATATATCATCCTACTGGTTTTCATATGATAATGTTGTAATAGATAATTCTTTATTCCTATACTTGTCTTTTTTTATTTCACATGTAACATGCAAAGAATATTCCTATATTCATGTAAAATATTGTGAATTACAAAGTAACAATATATGTACGTGTACCAGTAAGTACATGCAGGTACCACATATGATGTTTAAATTATAATTCTGACTCAGTTCACAGTTTTTTGTGTGTATCCAAAATTATCTCAACTACTGCAAGTGATGGATAAAGATATGCACTTTTCCTTTTGTGTGTTGATCCTTCAAGAAAGAAGTGCACAGTCATTTCCTCTGATGTAAAACTTTTATTTCTTTGTCTTCAATGTTTCAGAGTCAGTTTTTACAGTAATTTAATCCTTGCCTTTGTTCTCATACTGAAAATTGCTGCATTCCAAAAGTTGTATGTGACATGTCATGGGGTTTTCATAATCAGCATTGTTATAGTTTTGTTATATGTCCTCAAGCTTTTATCTTAAAAACATTGATTTCACTTTCTTGTCATGCATAGATCTAAAACTATCTCCATATATGGTTACACATTGTGTGTGTTGACTCTTCATATAAACAAGTGGTCACTCTTTTGGTTTACTGATTGCCAAAACCTGAACTCTTTGCTGATAACAGATAACACTTATATGTAAATTATCATAAGGACCTGAGCATCCCTAGTCATTTTTTTTAATAGCAATACAAATACACTAACCAAAACATGATTTAAATTTATTCAACACAAAACCGTTGCCAGAATGCCTCTTTATTTTGAAACAATGAAAAAAATATATAGTCATTGCAAGTCTCTAACCAAACCATCAACACAAAAAAATGTTTTTAGAATGTCAATTTATTATGAAATAATGAAAAAAAAATCGAGTTTTGGTTAGAATATTAATTGGGCAGTGATAGTATAGCTATAAATATGTTATCATTGTTTTCATAATAAACAAAAGCAAACGTATAGGGTGCAAACAGACTTTTGGTAAGAAGGTGTAGGGTGTGAAAGTGAAAGGGGGCGAATTTGAATGAGAGCGACCATGTTTTAAGGTGAACGGCCAATCTCATAATAAAGCAATCTAATTAAAATTAAATCCTTTAATTGCTCCTGTTCTGATACATATCAGAACAGGAGCAATTAAAGGATTTATTTTTAATTAGATTGATAATAAAGAGACTACACTCGGGAAATGTTTGTGATAAATCAGACTGCATTTTTTTGTTATTGTTGTATATTTTTTTCGACCTTGAAAACATGTATATACAATATCAGTACTATGTGACAATATCATAAGTTAAATGATGACACATCATAACAGGAAGATGAAGGGTGTAAATGTTAACAATTTAAACTTGACATCTTCCGTAGGTTACAAGTGGATACGTTATACTATCTTCATGTTTTAAGGTGAACGGATCCGGATTCTGTTCATTTCCGACACGTATGGGATTATTGCGGTCCTGTACAAGACGTCATACTGACTGATTTGTAAATTTTCTGTGTGAAAAAATATACCAATTTACAAACGTTCCCTGTCTATATAGGCATACTTTTCAGAGACAAGTGACCGTGCGTCGGACTATCGGTCTGTCGGATTATAGGACTGTGGGACTATCGGACTGTCGGATTATGGGACTGTCGGATTATAGGTCTGACCCCTAAAAGACAATGCTGGTGTGTTAAAATACAAAGAATAGAGAATAATGAGAAAAAATAGATAAAGATTATAGAAAATGGTATAAAAAGAATAAAGAACTGAAGGACCCCAGCAGGAATCATTCATTATAATATAATTAATACTTACATTTAATTGTGTAGACCTCATATTTGATATTATAGAAACTACACTCTTTATGCATTAACTGTCAACTTATATGTGCCAGGTGTAAATCAATCTGCAAACAAAGTAACAATATTTATTGACAGGTTTCAATTAAACTCAAATGTATACACACCTGCAGATTGTAAATAAACACAATTAAGATTGATCTGTTGATGTAAATTGTTTTAAAACAAGTTTGTCAAACTTTAAAAAAAGATCTACACAAAGAAACAAATACTTCAGATACACATTATTATCAATATTACAAATAAATATTAAATATAATATAATGCCTTTAAACTAAACATAAGAAAACTGAACAAATTAATAAAGACACAAAAAGTAAATGTACACTAAGAGGGATGATTTAAAATGACAGTATAATGACTTAGCATCAGATTTAAAACCATAAATGAAATGTTGTTTATCAATTATGGCCATGATGATAAATAATATTTCTCACATATCATAACATCTCATATTTGTGCCTGCCTTCACAATTTTATTAAATACAGACAAGCCATAGCCATTAGTATGATGCACAGAGTCATGCATGCATATATTTTGAATAATTCTTTGTTTTACTTTTATAATATCTTATAAATTGGAATAAGAAATGATTTAGAATGTGTAATCAGATCGATCTAAAGATTCATGTTCAAATATACCTAATACATCTTTAAAAAATGTTAAGGTGTTTGCCCCAAACATAAATTATAAAATGACATGCATCACGAGACAAATTGAGGGGGGAGGGGGAATTAAGGCATAGGGGAAAGGTGGCGGGTCTCAGGTGGGCATGGTACTCGGACACTTTAACAAATTCTACTTCTTACGTTGCATGGTTGATCATGGTTTCTGACCATTAATGATTAAGAAAGTTTAACCCGCATGTGTGCATCCCTGGTCAGTCTGCAAAATGTCCACATAAAATAATTTAGTCAATAGTCAATGAAGATCGGATTGTTTATAAGCAAGTAAAATAGTGTTAACGTGGAAACTTAATACAAAGGAAGTTTCCACAGACTGCCCACATCATGTTGACAGCGAAACGTGTAAATAACCACATTTTTTAAGTAAACATGCAGCTTTCTCGTCAGACTACATTTCCTTCTGGAGTGTCCCTGTATGAAAACGAACGAGAAGATATGCTACACCAAATATTCAAAGAGGTCGGGGTCAGAAACTTGAATTTAGCTACTATGCTAACGAGACTGGACGGCGAGAACACAGAAGAGACAAAAGCCAAACTACAAACAGTGGCTCATTACATTGACAGAACGGGCAGATTTAATACTGCTGTTCCACAATCCCAATCTTAACCAGCGCATACCAATTTAAAGCACAGAGAAGAAAATACGTCGAGGAAAACGCACCAGAGAGGAAAACCGCACATTGGGACAATTCGTGCCAACAGGCCTTAAGATTGAGGATTGAGGATACATTCATTGATTGATTGATTGTTGGTTGCTTAACGTCCAGTGACAAATATTTCATGCATATTCAGGACGAGAACAAGTTCACAATAAATACAATGGGTAGGTTGTTGTAATAGAGGCCATCTAGGATGGTGGTCGGGGAAATTTGGACTGCCACTGGAAAATGAGGGTATATTGGATAGGGACAGAAATTTTGCCTTGCAACAGGCCACCTACGGACCCATCAAAGAGTTGTTGCAAGGGTTCTTAACGTGCAAAGAGCGTGGCACTCTCTTTACACGAGGCATCGGATTTAACGTCCCCTTCTGACGGACGTGACTGCGAACTTGATACATCCCGCACAGCCAAACGGACGCCCCACTCCAACAAGCGTTTTACTGCCGGTCGGGAGAATACCAAGTGACCATATTTCTATACCCCAGTCACCCTTGGGGATGAGGATACATTCATAATCGTGAATGAAATGACTATCCACGATCCTCGGCAGAAGGCTAAAATTATTTAAAACTAACGTTCCTCAAAAATAAGCAACACACAACTATATTAACGTGTTGTTGTCGAACTGGTGACACTGACTTCTATCATAACCAGGTGCCTGATCAGCTGTTCGTGACAAGCTCAAGATTGACGTCGACGAAACGTTCTAGCCAATCACGTGTCAAATAGTTGAGAAAACGACGTCAGATTTAGATTGCGATGCAAACACCCAAAATCATTGCCAATTTTTTTAAACTGCATTAACCTGCCTGCGTTGGAAATGACTATGCAAATATATATTCTGACGTCAGAAAATCTAGAGTTCTCGACCTGTTTAAGTGAAGCCTTTGCACATATAAATTTTAATTCGAAAGATCAATTTGAAAAAAAGTTTTAAGTACGGCTATTGAACTACATCAGACGTCCAATAAGACGCAGATAATTATAACGGCCAACCAACTCGTAAGAAAAAATTATTACAATTTTTGAATAACCAGATATCTTTAACCAAGATTAACCAACTGGGCCTAACATAGACAAATTTTCATACGAGTCTTAATGTTGTATGTCCACTTCTGCGAAAAATAGAGATCAGTATCTATATAAAATCCAATGTGTAAATAAACTCATCATAGATACCAGGATTTAAATTTTATATTTACATTAGACGCGAGTTTCGTCTACAAAAGACCTATCAGCGACGTTCTAATCTAAAAACGTTTAAAAAGGCAAATAATGTACGAGGTTCAACAGCATTGAGGACCAACATTCCTAAAAGCTTTGACAAATCCGGTCTTCCATAACAACTATAAAATGAGATTTTTACATTCTACAAGTATGCATCAAGAGATATAGGAAAATGTGGTGTGAGTGCCAATGAGACAACTCTCCATTCAAAAAACAATTTATTAAAGTAAACCATTATAGGTCAATGTCCGGCCTTTAACACGGAGCCGTGGCTCACACCGAACAACAAGTTATAAAGGGTTCCAAAATTACTAGTGTAAAACCATTCAAATGGCAACACCAAAGGTCTAATCTATATAAAAAAACGAGAACCCAGAAACACGTATAAGTTACATAAACAAACGATAATTAATGTATATCAGATTCCTGACATAGGACAGGTGCAAACATTTGGACTATATTACATGTAATTGAACATTAAGCCTAAGTTTCGTGTGCTGATATGAGTCTTCGATCGTTTTTGAGGTATCACAAAATTGATCATAATCAATATGCCGTCACAATAAAATGCAAGGATCAGTTTGAACAAGACGTAAGTTTGGATGCTTTTAAAGCACGCTTATGCTAAAAGACCGACGATATGGGAACATATCCGAAAGGATATAAGGTAAGTGAGAAAGTAAACATTCGCGTAAACAATCCAATAAAATTCAATAAGACATTACCTTTCCTTGAAACGAACTCCACTTGCACAATGTAAATCACATGATCATGGTTAAAGTCGTTTACTATATTCACAAGAATAGCTTGATATTTTATCTAGATAATGTTTAAATCACAGTTGACTACAAAACATTTTTATGAATGGCTGTCAACGTCAGCATAAAGTTTAAATGGATGATATCATTCCAAAAACATATATTGTGTTCCACGAAAACGTGATTTAATAAGTAAACAACGGTTGAAATATTTTCGTTGCATTAATTTTATTTAACGTGTTGTTGTGTTCCTAAATATTTCCGCTTTTTTGTATTTAGATTATGCGTCCTTCCTCCTCTTTTCATATCAGTTTCCCTAAACCTATGTATTATCATGATGTAGAAGTTTTCATTTAACATGATGACTATATCCTCAATCTTACAGATGTCAAAATGTTCACCTTGAATGAATTTGGGACCATATTTATGTTTCATTGTAAGCCACGAATCTTTTTATGATTTAGAACAATTTAATAGTATAGTTTTCTTTAAAAAAAAACAATAGTTTTACTCTTGTTGTGTTACAATTTGTTTTATATTATTCGTCTCTTGTTTTTTTTTTGTCAACTTAAATTGACTAGTTTAAACTAGCATCCGGTTTTATTGTAGATTTATTTTGTATAATACATATGAATTGCAAACAAATTTTCACAACAGAAGAGAATAAAGGCATATAAGTCATCCTTTAAAAACAAATATTTGGGAAAATAATCCTTAGATAATACACTGATATATCTTCCCTTTCACGGTTTTGGCTATACTTGTGGACCTTTTGGATTATAGCTCTTCATCTTTTATATAAGCTATGGATTTCAAATATTTTGGTCACGAGCATCACTGAAGAGACATGTATTTTCGAAATGCGCATCTGGTGCAAGAAAATTGGTACCGTTAATTTTATTTTATTCCATATGTACTAAACGTGTTATCTAATTTACACAGGAGCTAGTATAAAATATCATTCAGGTGAAGTCAAGACATACATTATATGCCAATTAAAGAAAAGCTATGTTCTAACACAATTAACCATAAACATGTTCTATATTCAAGTTAACAAGGCCGGGATAAGGTATTGGTATTTGATATATCTATTAACAAATGTAGATATGTTAATAAAATTTAGTTTTAAGAAGAGGAAAATAAACAAAAATACAAAATTTTACAACATTTGTTTAAAAATTTACTATAAAGGACAATTCTTCATTGTTTTACATTGTCATTTCCGGACCTTTTATAGATGACCATGCGGTATGGTCTTTGCTAATTGTTTAATGCCTTCCGGTAACCTATAGTTGTTAATCTCTCGTAGAGAGTTGTCTCATTGGTAATCATAACACATCTTCTTGTTTTTAAAAATAGATACTTTATATTGGGTCAATTGACCATTTTAGTCATATTGACTTCTATTTGCAAATCTTACTTTGCTGAACATTTTTCTGTTTACAGTTTATCTCTATCTATATATCGATATCATGCTACTGAGATATCGTGACATCAAATCGCCTTGCACTGTATTTGACGCGCTAGACCCAACCTAGGTTGTCGAGCGCGTCGGATACAGTGCAAGGAGAATTGTTTCACGATGTATCATGCAGCTCGAATAATGGCGAGGGAAGAACAAAAAATTGCGAAAGAAAAATTTACAGATCTAACATTGTTGGGCCTATGTTTGGAAGACTTGTATATACACAATTTTTTCAGCCTTGTATCACCATCACTGCTGGTGGTCCGATTGATAAATGTGCTGAAGAGTTATAACTTGTTCAGACTACTTATACAAATAATTATTTCTGCCACTGTATCTAGCATTAATTTGTAGGATCCTTTACAATTAGATAATTCAACTGATCTGTAACAATTCCATCTTCTTTTGTCTTTTATATCATGTATTGACATCAGACTCGGACTTCTCTTGAACTGGATTTTAATGTGCGTATTGTTATGCCTTTACTTTTCTACATTGGTTAGAGGTATAGGGGGAGGTTTGAGATCTCACAAACATGTTTAACCACGCCGCATTTTTGCGCCTGTCCCAAGTCAGGAGCCTCTGGCCTTTGTTAGTTTTGTATTGTTTTAATTGTAGTTTCTTGTGTACAATTTGGAAATTAGTATGGCGTTCATTATCACTGAACTAGTATATATTTGTTTAGGGGCCAGCTGAATTTCGCGCTACATTGAAGACCTGTTCGTGACCTTCTGCTGTTGTTTTTTTATTTGGTCGGGTTGTTGTCTTGACACATTCCCCATTTCTATTCTAAATTGTATACTGTATTACGACGTTATATTAAAACTTATTAGAAACTACGGCCACCAAAAGCTTTATTTTGTGAAACCTAGATGGTCGTGTGGAAATGGCAAAATCAAATGATAAAAAACATCAAAATGGACAATAACTGTCATATTCATGACTTGGTACAGGCTTTCTCAAATGTAGAAATATATATAATACATATATATGATTTTTATAAAATTAGTATTTGTTTGAATTAGGGGTCGAATTTAAGATGTTCTGTGTATTGGCCAGTCGGACCAGTGAACTGTAAAATTTTCTGGTATGGCTTCAGATCTGTTAGTCAAGCTGAAATGACATTCATTGAACAAACACTAAATACATATAATTGATAGATTTTACTTTTATTTTCATGTTTTCTTAAAAATATGTTAGGCAAGAAAAAGAGAGTGTCTCAATCCTGGTTTTTGACAAAGGGTTTGATAATCTCAATGATTTCTTTATCAAAATCTGGATCAAGGACAAAAAAAAGGTCAACATTGTCTTCCACTTAATCATAATTTTGAGAAGGACTCTAACCCAAGACCAATTGTTTTACTTTGGAACCCTCAGTACCGTGTAATTGATTTCGCAGGTAAAGGTTTTGTAAACAAACCTAGATTGCAAATGCAATCAGTGATTTTTCCAATTAATAGTGGTTCGCCAAACCACATGAACAATATATATAATCTGCGTGAGTACTGCTAGGGATGTATTAACATGAACTATATATACAATTTGTGTGAGTGCTGCTCGGGGAAGTATTAACAATAAAAACAACATATAAAAGCTTGTACGAGTGCTGCATGGGAAAGTATATAAACAATATGCTTAATCTGTGTGAGTGCTGCTCGGGAAAGTATTAACATTAACAATATATACAATCTGTGTGAGAATTGCTCGGGAAGTATTAACATTAACAATATATACAATCTGTGATATTGCTGCTCAGGAAAGTATAAACATGAACAAAATATTATACAATATGTGTGAGTGCTGCTCGGGAAAGTATTAACATGAACAATATATACAATCTGTGTGAGTGCTGCTCGGCAAAGTATAAACATGAACAATATATACAATCTGTGTGTGAGTGCTACTCGGGAAAGTGTAAACATGAACAATATATACAATCTTTTGTGAATGCTGCTCGGGACGTATTTACATGAACTATTTATACAATCTGTGTGAGTGCTGCTCGGGAAAGTATTAACATAATATATATATATATATATATACAATCTGTGTGTGAGTTCTGCTCTTGAAAGCATTAACATGAACAATATATACAATCTGTGTAAGTGCAGCTCGGGAAAGTATTAACATGAACAATATATACAATCTGTGTAAGTGCTACTCGGGAAAGTATGAACATGAACAATTTATATAATCTGTGTGAATGCTTCTCGGGAAAGTATAAACATAACCAAAATATGCAATCTTATGTGAGTTCTGCTATGGAAAGTATTAACATGAGCAATATATACACTCTGTGTGAGTGCTTCTCGGGAAAGTATTAACATAAACAATATATACAATATGTGTAAGTGCTGTTCGGGAAAGTATTAACATGAACAATATATACACTCTGTGTGAGTGCTTCTCGGGAAAGTATTAACATAAACAATATATACAATCTGTGTGAGTGCTGCTCGAGAAAGTATTAACATGAACAATATATACACTCTGTGTGAGTGCTTCTCGGGAAAGTATTAACATACACAATATATACAATCTGTGTAAGTGCTGTTCGGGAAGTATAAACATGAACTATATATACAAACTGCGTGAGTACTGCTCGGGATGTATTAACATAAACAATATATACAATCTGTGTGAGAATTGCTCGGGAAGTATTAACTTGAACATAATATACAATATGTGTGAGTGCTGCTCGGGAAATTATTAACATGAACAATATATACAATCTGTTTTAAGCTATTATCATAAATCGTTTATGAGATATAACTCGACATGTGAAAACCCACCCCCACTTTTTTTTACAAAAAAACTCATAAACACTTAAACAATTTTTTTAATCATCACCAGAAAGTATACAGATCATTGAATTATTAAGTAAATATCAGAGATCCAGGGTTGTTTTCTGAAAGCCTCTTTACATTATATTAAATTAACACTAGTTTTAATATAACACCTAAATTATCAGTAATGAAATATTAAGTAAATATCAGAGATCCAGGGTTGTTTTCTATAAGCCTCTTTATATTATATTAAATTAACACTAGTTTTAATATAACACCTAAATTATCAGTAATGAAATATTAAGTAAATATCAGAGATCCAGGGTTGTTTTCTGTAAGCCTTTTTATATTATATTAAATTAACACTAGTTTTAATTATCACCTAAATTATCAGTAATGAAATATTAAGTAAATATCAGAGATCCAGGGTTGTTTTCTGTAAGCCTTTTTATATTATATTAAATTAACACTAGTTTTAATTATCACCTAAATTATCAGTAATGAAATATTAAGTAAATATCAGAGATCCAGGGTTATTTTCTGTAAGCCTCTTTATATTATATTGAATTAACACTAGTTTTGATATAACACCTAAATTATCAGTAATGAAATATTAAGTAAATATCAGAAATCCAGTGTTGTTTTCTGTAAGCCTCTTTATATTATATAAAATTAACACTAGTTTTAATATAACACCTAAATTGTTTTTCTATAAAATATCTTCCTTGTTTTGAAAAAAAAATTGCTTCACCTGTCATGACTTTAAAAATCAAATCAAACAGATGTGATGTAGCATTTTCACCGGTATGTTTGAATCAAAATTAAAAAAAAAAGAAAATTAAAGGGTAAATACATATTTCTTTTTAAAATATATCTTAAATTTTATTTTTAATCAATCTCTTCCCATTGTACATTGTTACTTCTGAATATTGAACGTTTATCAAGGATGTGCCATAGTAAACTTAATGAATGAAAGAATGTTGTAACCTATTTCGAAAAAGTATAGCAATTATTTGTATACGCCTGCCAAAATTTTGACGGGACGTATAATGGTATACAAATGTCTGGCGTCCGTCCGTCTGTCCGGCGTCAACATGTCGCACCGTTACTTGGGAACCGCTTATCAAAATTTCATGAAACTTATAATAGTTGTTTTTTAAGATGGTCAAACGATCTGTTAGGGTTAGGGTTTAGGTGATAATTAAAACTAGTGTTAATTTAATATAATATTAGGCTTACAGAAAACAACCCTGGATCTCTGATATTTACTTAATATTTCATTACTGATAATTTAGGTGTTATATTAAAACTAGTGTTAATTTAATATAATATAAAGAGGCTTACAGAAAACAACCCTGGATCTCTGATATTTACTTAATATTTCATTACTGATAATTTAGGTGTTATATTAAAACTAGTGTTAATTTAATATAATATAAAGAGGCTTTCAGAAAACAACCCTGGATCTCTGACATTTACTTAATATTTCATTACTGATAATTTAGGTGTTATATCAAAACTAGTGTTAATTTAATATTATATAAAGAGGCTTACAGAAAACAACCCTGGATCTCTGTTATTGACAAACAGGGACTCTTCACAGGACTGTTGGACTAGTGAAGTATATTGTTTACAGCAGAAAGTACAATTTGTTGTTGAATAAAAAAAATAAAAATATTTTAGACATCAAATTATATCGCAAACCAGCAGATAACTACCTATACCTGCATATATCATCATCACACCATTCGTCTGTATTCAAAGGTTTTATTACAGGAGAAATTATAAGAATTATTTGCTCATCTAATAATGTAGAGGACATAGAATCACAAATTCAATTTTTCATAGAAACCTGATATGCTGCATATGCTGATTTGTGCACAATATTTACCGGATTATTGGTGTAATTTTGTTACATCATGAATCATATACTTTTATTACTGCCTCTTAATCGTTCTGTTAAAATTGAATGACTTGTGTTGTGTATTTTCCGTAGTGATGCTGTGTGATTCGTGAACTTAAATTACTGAATAATAGGTTGAATTTCTGTAAATATACACAATGCAATTTTCCATAGGAACTCCCTTTACGGTTAAAACTACTTTTACTATGAATTTTTGTAAAGAATTATTTCCTATAATGGAAAGATGACATGAACTACTTTTTTTTATTCAAAGGTCAAAATATAGGGCTGTTTGGCCTATTTTCAACATTAATATGCCCCTTAGTCTAAAAGTTTAAACTGATACTAAAACACTGCACTTCACTTAACCTTAGGTCTTTCATAGAATTCAATGCCATCGCCTACCATGTGCATTTATTCCTGTAACATTCCCAAGTAATGTCTTTGTGAGATGAAACATAGAGATCATACCTGGGAACCAGTACGTAAGCAAAAGAGATGTAGTTTGCAAAATAGCTGTATTTACAAAGTGCAACCTGTAAATGTGTTACTGCATGGAATTTCAGTGCTGCATTTTAGTACTTCTAACTGGTATTTTTGTTTTGTTACAGGACTATTCCTGAAATGATGTTACTGACTTATTTGTATTTTTTTATTGCATGTTTTTGTACTTCTGTGACTGAATGATTCATGTACAATGTGCGTACTTTTGGATTCTTGTAACTCTCTGTAAAGAAAAACTATTGAACCATTCTTGACATTTATTGTTTGGGCCATAATCATGTGTTCATTGTTTACCATTGTATTCAAATAGTGTACACATGTATTGAATGTATGATCAAAGTTTGTAACCTCCATAAAGAAATTATACTGTCCTTCTCATATATCTGTGGTTGTGGTTCGCAGTAGAAATCATACAACTATGTCACTGACAGATAATACAGACAAGAACAAACCTGGACACCATTTTAAAGCAGAAAAAACAAAAGCAAGTCTCACTTCAGAAAGTCAAGTACACACACCATTGTGTACCAAAAACCTACAGATATCTTAACCTGAATAAAGTAAAAACAAATAGTTTGTAAGAAAATATTTTAATTTTACAATGATTTAATTTACAATAGATGTCTACACTTTTATATCAATCACATGACTATCATGTGATTATTTAAATAGTTCAAAGTTCAATTATGTGACATTATAATTATTTGATCCTACATATTCTATAACATAGTGTTCACATGATAATTGTTACCTAGTAATAATGATAACATGCATTATAAGTGAATATACATGAAGTGGTCGCTTTGAAGAAAGTGGTACAGCACTACACTGTTCTTGCTACGTGTATTGGTATTTTTTTAACGGAACCTTTCCTAGCAAGGGTATCATGGGCATTATTTTAAAGAAATAAATTAAAAAGATTTTTGAAATGCAAAGATCGAGTTGTTATATATAAACATAAAACTATAAATTTGTTGTCAAATATGCAAAAAAAAAGAAGTTGATTGATTGATTGTTGGTTTCTTTACGCTGCATTAGCACAAAAAGGCTATATTGTTGCGAAAAAGAAGTTGATAAAATGGCCTGAATAACTGATAAGATATTTAACTTGTAAATGAATTCAGATCTTATTATCCATTTTATAACATTTTTCAACTTACAGAGTTATCTCACAGAGTTATCTCTTTCAGTTTAGATTTCATATCCTAATTACATGATATACAGGAACTTCTGCATGCAACACTATTAACCAAACACAGTGTGCCTCACATTTTATATGATATAATGTTTTACTTAATAGAAGTTACTTCCTTCTATCAGAAGATATCTAACTTATACAGGCAATCTTTATCTTTTAAGTTACTTTCTTTCTTAGTTGTTTCTCATACTCAAAGAACCCCCAATTATTAATCAGTGGATACCTTACACAGGGAACTACAATTTGTTATCACAATTCGGTTGTCAAACACAGACTATTTCCCTTTAACCATGGCTAGTTTACATCATGCAGTTGTTAGTTTCTGAGCTGCAGAAGGATATCTTGCAGTCCACATAATCTTGTTGTGGTTATGAATATGCAATTACTGTTAGAGATATTTTTTTACTTCTTTAAGATATATTGACATGCCATTTAATATTTATATGGAAAGAACACACAGGTAATGCAACTTGAAAAAATACTGATATCAGCTTCATTTTCTTTATATCCAAAATGAATCTGCACTAAATTTTTAAACTTAAAAGTTGTACATTTGAAAAAACTCCTTCCTTCAATTAAGTCATTCAATGCACTAAATGACCACCAAAGTTTCATATAAGGAATGTTTCGACAAGTTGTTGTATATATGTTCAATCTTCTTCTGTTTTCAAAATAGTTTTATGTATCACACAGTAAGACAATGATCGTATTTAAAATAAATAAATGACATAAAATTGATCTAAAATACCAGTATTACTGACAGTAAAAATAAATAAATAATAATAAATTTGTTCCTTCTTGGGATGTTCTATTCAGAGATGAATTATGGGATAACAGGAAGTGGATGATCAATGGATGAGTCTATTGTATTGCATCATGGGAATATTTCAATCACAGTTTTTACATCTGGAAGTTTTCCTTATGCTACAAATGTGTCTGAAAAAAGAAAGAAAACAATATTAAGCATCAGGATAAAAATAGTATATACATCTATCAAAAAACCTTTCAAATCTTAATATCAAAATCATATTGTTATCAGCTAAATGTGACAATCATTGTAGCAGTTACTCTTTTCTTTATTTTCAATCAACATTGGTATCTATGATGAGTTTATTCTTAAAAAATGATAACACATCATCATCATCTTAACCTCATCCAACTCCATGATGTCTCTAACAGACAATGTTAATATAACACTTACAGTTGGGCATCATGAACAGTATTGAACACAAAAAAAACCAATTTAAAACCTTTGTTCACTATAGTTGAATAGGGAATATTGTCATTTGTAAGCGAATTTTTGAAAGAGATTATTACTTTATAAAAATCTTTCTAAAATTTCTTGAAATAAAAAATTGCCAAATAATGAGGAATTATTTAATCTAAAGGACTATTGAAATTACATACTTATACTAATTTATCCAATTTAGTCAGAACATGTTAGTTACTAAAAGATGAATCTATACTAAATTTTCACCAAAAAAAATAAGAAGATGTGGTAAGACTGCCAATGATGAAACCTCCGAATGGAAACCAAATGACAATTTGATGTTTGTTTTTGAAAATATATAAACTCTTGAAAATCTGATCATACAAATACAAACAAAATATAATGGGGAATTAATGCCACAAGAAACTTATATTTTGTATACTTTAATCCTACAAAATATTTTATTCTGATCCCTAGATACACAAAAAAGAATAAAATTGTTAAAGTATGTGAAATATTATTATAATTGGCTATATGTGGTACATGCTAACTATAATTGTAAAATGTGTTAGTAAAATTGCAATAAAAGGCCACTATTCAGTTAACAAATATAATTATTATATGTAAGCATAAAATTGTTACAGTTTAAAAATAGTTCTATGCTACATCTTTTAAACAAATTTTAACTTTTAAGCATTCAGTAGGTATTGATATTTATGTTGTCTTTTCCTCCTTATTTGGCCTAAACAATTTTGATTTGAGTCTTTTTGTTCAGTCATATATCACTGTATAAAGATGAAATATGTGTCTGATTTTAAAAATTAATAGACTGGATTGTTTGATGATTTTTATAAGAAATAAAAGTAAAATATGTCAGTCTGATAGATGCCATTGACTACTTATAAGTAATGGTCAATTCAAAAGCGTGAAAGTGACACCATCAACATTTCGAACAGAATCAGTGTTTGGTGAAAAAAAAACAACTGTGTATCGTAATCAAATTTCATAAGATCTGATTGAGGCAATCTTAAGGAAAAGATTGGAAACCAGTGTGTAGAGAAACAAGACAGGACAAAAAAAGTACACTTAAATTCTTAACACCAGCAAATTGTTACTCCTGGCTTGAATTTACAAAGAGAAAACAAGTGAAACTGAGAGCTACTGCTCACTGATGATACCCCCGCCGCAAGTGGATAATATCAATAGTGTAAAAATATATGCAAGTGTTCGGTAAAAAGGAAGTTGTTGAGTGATGAATCTGAAAACGCATCACGCAGTATAGCTGACTTAAATAAATCCTGAAACCAAATTTCAGAATTCCTTGTATTGTAGTTCCTGAGAAAAATGTGACGAAAATTTTCAACTTGGCTATCATGTGTAAAATCATACAAGTGTTTGGTAAACAGGAAGTTGTCAAGTGATCAATCTAAAAACGCATCACACAGTATAGCTGACTTAGATAAACCCTGAAACCAAATTTCAGAAATCCTTGTATTGTAGTTCCTGAGAAAAATGCGACGAAAAATATTCATGGGACGGACGGACTGACGGACTGACGGAAGGACAGACAGAGGTAAAACAGTATACCTCTTTTATAAAGCGTGGGGTATAAAAACTTTATGAAATGAAATCAGAGTAACTGTTTGCCTTTTAATGAAGGGCTATTACCTTAGGTATATAATTGGCAGTAAATTGCAGATATATCTTATCTTCTCAATATTCAAATAGTACCTAATCATTCTATTTGACAATTAAACATACATAAAACACTATTCAAAACGTAAATAAATGAAAGGAAAAAACAACAATAAAATACACCACTGACATCATGGTAAAACAATAAAATAAATAAACTCTGAACAATTTGGACTTACTCCACAATAACACATCTTACCCCCCCAAAATGTCAAGGTTAAGAAAGGTAAATTGTGTAAGAACATTTAAAGGCCTTACAACAGAAATGTTGGGGTGTCATTGGAAAATATCCATAGATAACAACATCTGGAATAATACTGTAATTGTTATGGTTACTAAACATGTGGTTGTTAGTGGTTACAACTGGCAATAACTACATTAATAGAATTACGACTAGCTGTTAAAAGATCCATAACTTGGTTGTCATGGTTACAACCAGCTGTGACTTTAATACTCTCACAGTTATAAACAAAACATAAACAGTTAGATACATTTTAGTAAAAGTTTAATTTTCTCTTATTTGTGGTCATAATAAATGTTTTTTTTTAATTTAGCTTTCAAAAATACCATATTAAGATAAAAATTCACTGCACAGTTCTTTTTACCAAAAGATAGTATGCCTTTCATTAAATCCTACACAGATGGTTTGGCTTTCATTTATGCTTGAACAGATTATATCAACTTTCAAATAGCATAACGAAGGAAAAAGACACAGCCAATTGCCAGAAAAATTTGGAAGATGGTTAAAGATAAAATCAGTGTAATTTTCAAGAGGGGTTGATTATCAATCCACAGTTCCAAAATAAAACTATTACATGATTAAATTATTTGTCTCTTACTACAGTGACTTATGCCAGGTCATCCACCTGTTTAATAATATGCAAGCATTTCACTGAACCTTAAAATAGTTGATCTGGTCACATGACTTATAAAATGTTTCCCCTAAAGTATTTCATATCAACAGTAATCCCTTCAATTGTATTTTAGGTCACCAGTATGAAATGTCACATGACATGTCACGTGACAGTATAACCATGTCAACAGCTAGTTGTAATATCATTTTTACCCACAACCAATGAAGCTAAAGTTACCTCACTACAGCTGTAAATAAAATACAAAACAATTGGTTAGATCTCAATGTTACTTTATACAATTAATATACAGCAAACTACATGAATTAGATGTTAAGATATCTTAGATCATGCTAAAACAGGTTAAATGGTTCAGAAAAGTCACAACAAATTACAGGAGTAAGAGAAAAGTATTAAGACTGGTTGGTGTCGCGTGTTGGTGATTAATGTGGTATAAAGTATTATTGTCCAATATGTTAAATAATTCTTATTAGGCTTAATATACTATTTACACAATATGAACATGATAAAAGTTCAAATGTCATAATGAAAATGTTAGTAAATGAAATATCATTATGGTTGCTGTATATGATAATTATGCTTTATTTAATCATGTTTATTGTTTTGCCTTAAATTTGGGTGCTTTCAATTTTTGTAATATATGGGCCTTATAAAGATGAATATACAGGATGTGTTTACTCATGTTTGAAAGCTTAAATTACCGAAAGTTGCTTACATTCACCTTTACGTCCAATAGGTAGAGCTCTACGTATTGAACATTTCCTCCCTTTTAAGATTTTCTTTATTTATCATGGTTTCAAATTTTTTGAAAAAACTTGCAAATATGTTCAATCTTAAGCCATATCAGCCATCTTGGATGGGGGCAGGATTATCCCACACATTTTTAAAAACAAAATATCTCAATGATGATTGTGGCCAAGCTTGTTTAAATTTGGCAGAGAATTTTCAGCTGAGAATATTTTTGAAAATTATACATATATGACCAAGTGATAAAAAAATCATGGCTATAAATGTGTTGTGAATTGCTGTTATATTTTGCCTTTTTAACATTTTAAATTTGAGCAGCAATGATGTGTCCTTTTTAGACAAAACAAGTGTCTGGCATACAAAATGTTAATCCAAGTAACTATAATGTGATAATATACTTATGACAAATAATTTCATGTACTGTAATATCTACTACTTTAGTAGAAAATCTATAGATAAAGAGATACAAGAAATAATTTCTTTTCAAAAATCACTATCTGAAATCTTTTTTATATGACAATTAGAAGTCAATTGAATATCCATGTTCTAATCATATTACTATATTGTTTTCCTAAATATAATGATCCCGCATAGGGTTAAATCTAAATATCTTATCATCTAATCCTCTGTAATTTGCTGTATTCATTGACCAAGTTTCAACCCATGCTTTAACTTAGGTTACTTCTAATTGATTATGCTGTCATGCTTAAATTATCTCACAAAAGAACAGATTAACACATGCATATAAATCATACATGAACAAGAATGTGTCCATAGTACACGGATGCCCCACTTGCACTATAATTTTCTATGTTCAGTGGACCGTGAAATTGGGGTCAAAATTTTAATTTGGAATTAAAATTAGAATGATCATATCATAGGGAACATGTGTACTAAGTTTGAAGTAGTTGTGACTTTAACGTCATCAAAAACTACCTTGACCAAAAACTTTAACCTGAACTTCGACCTTTCATTTTCTATGTTCAGTTGACCATGAAATTGGGGTCAAAACTATAATTTGGCATTAAAATTAGAAAGATTGTATCATGGGGAACATGTCTACTAAGTTTCAAGTGGATTGGACTTCAACTTCATCAAAAACTACCTTGACCAAAAACTTTAACCAGAACTTCGCCCTTTCATTTTCTATGTTCAGTTGACCATGAAATTGGGGTCAAAACTATAATTTGGCATTAAAATAGAAAGATCATATCATGGGGAACATGTGTACTAAGTTTTAAGTGGATTGGACATCAACTTCATCAAAAACTACCTTGACCAAAAACTTTAACCTGAAGTGGGACGAATGGACGAACGGAGGCACAGACCAGAAAACATAATGCCCCTCTACTATCGTAGGTGGTGCATAAAAATCTGATTCAAGAATACATATTTGGTTTTCCAGTAATTGTGTCATATTCTTATTTGTATGACCTTTTCATTGAAACGGTATCATTCTTAAAAACAAAGCAACTTGATATTATTAACTGGGTGATATGCATTGTTCAGTGTCAAACTTAAATTGAAAATCAAATTTATTTTTTTGCAACAGGCATGTGTTACAACAATGGAATTTATTAATCACTTGTGTTCCAATCCTTTCAGTTTCCATTGCACACTGAATCAAAAACTTATTTCTTCACAAATACGAACATATTTCAATTCCAATGCATTTTTTTCTTTCACTGCCCAATAAAATGATAACTCTTCCTATTGAAAATACTATAACAATGTTGAAGAGGTGTCATATACTTGAAAGTGGAGCAAAGATAGATTTAAATTTTCTCCTTTCAAATATTTTCCGGTTTACAAATGCAGTTTTCAACTTTTTTTTTTAACAAAAATTATGACCAATATAATTTTATGCACAAATCAGAAAATCATGAAACAGTGACCTGTCTACTGGAAATCATCAATGCATAATATCAGCAGTAGGGAACAGTACTAGTGTCATCATTTGATCAATTGATCATAAACATGACAGCTAGCAGAGAATCATTTCAGTTGGCAAGAACAAAGAATTCATTCCTCTGTAAGAAAAAAGTTAAGATAGACATACTTTGGTCAGATAGAAAAAGATGTACAGCAAGAATCAACCATTGGCTAGAAGTGCTCAACTAGATCAAGGACAGAAAACTCGAAACATAGACAATAAGAAAAGAACATTTGAAACAGAACAGAAGCATTGATTTAGGTGTTCACATTATACCTCTAATACATCTGTATTTTCTTCCTATCAAATCAGAAATAGTTTGTATACATGTTAATATGTGTACACAGTAACTTATAAATGATGTTTTTCCCTCAGCTTAAGTTTGTAATCAGGATTTGATTTCTCTCAATCAATTTATAACTTTCAAACAGTTGTATGTTACTGTTGCCTTTATTGTTATAGGAATTATAGCCTGTTATACTTGACTATGAAATGAAAATTATCAAATCTATGCAGATTATATGATGACATAGTTAATTTTGTAAATGGCCATCAAATACCATTGACCTGATCACAACTCTTTATAATAATTCATGTCAACTCTGTAGGAAAATTAATACTAAAATCTTTACAAATGAACAGTACCTTAACAATATCATCAGCAAAATTGAAAATCAACCAATTTTAAGGAAAAAATTTCCATAATCATAATAAGTCTGAAACGTAAAATTTGTGGGAGCTTATAACAAAAGATACACACAATTTACCAAAGTTTCATGAAAACTGCTGAAAGCATTTTGAGTTACTATCAGAAAGCTGGAAAATCCCCCTTTTTAATGAATAAAACCCAACAATCATTGACAACTAGTAAACTTAAAATCTGACAGTCATAAAAATTGAAAGATAGCTTGCATTGATAGATATAAACGATTCACCAAGGTTTCAGGAAAACTGCTAAAAGCATTTATGAGTATTTTTTGGAAAAATGGAAAATCCCACTTTTTGTAATGAATAAAGCTACATAACTTATAAAAAACATAAAAGAGTCCATGTCTATATATATAAACAGTTCCCCAAAGTTTCATTCAAATTGGTTAAAGTGTTTTTGAGTTAATATCCGACATGTTGAAGACGACCAAAGACAGAGGTATACCGTAACCAGGCGTAAATAAAGAACTTTGGAAATATTGATTGATTGTTGTTTGGTCAATAACCAGAGGCTAACATTTAAAGCATTTTCAGGATGGAACTAAATAAGATATTGAAATAATTGTAAAACTGATAATCAATTACCACCAACTTATCACAATTAGCTCTTCACAATCATTCATGTCATCCCTTTTAATAAGTAAAATCAAATCATCAAAGATATAACAATAACAAACTCAAGAAACAATTGAACATGGTGAACATGTCACTTAATATCTGAACATGTGACTTAACAACTGAACATGTGACTTACGTCTGAACAAGTGTAATCTTAATGTCTGTTCTGCCTATAAGTGATAATATTCCCTAGAATTTGATAATATTTTGACTGCATGATATTAGTTTAACTTATCATCAGATGGATAACCATTGTATTCTCTGTCAATATCTAACAAGAATTTCACTTTTTTATAAGATGTTTCATGATAATGTGCACTACCAACACTGTTAATGCTTGTTCAAAATGTTTTCAAGTAAAGCAAATTTTTAAATACTTTTTCCCAGTTAATTTATTGAAGTTTAATAGCCAATCACTTAATTTCTACCAACTTGTATCATTCTCTAATCCTCAGCTGTTTTGAGCAAAACATACTAATAAAATTGAGAATGGAAATGGGGAATGTGTCAAAGAGACAACAACCTGACCATAGAAAAAACAAAATGATAATGATAATTCTTCAGTTAATTTTTATTTTTTGTTTTTTTTACACAGGAGGAATTTAACAGGACAGTAAGTAACTCCAGTAACTACCATCAAGATTTATTTCCTACCAATAATTCCAAAGATCTCCTCTTATATTTAATGCATTTCCCTCAGTTTTAGTTTGTTACCCTGATTTTGTTTTTGTCTATGAGTTTTGAACAGCGGTATACTACTGTTGCCTTTATTTACAACCTAGCTATATTTCATGAGATTTGTTTTGGGTATCTGACTGGAACATTTGTGTATCTATCTTGTTAATTTTTTTTTGCATTTCATGCATTACAAAAAAAACTATGTGTTTCATGCTACCCATTATCCTATAAAATAAAATTTCTGCCAACAAAACATTTGGAGAATGTTTTACTGTATCATTTTCAATTCATAAAATGTTGAATATCAATATGTTGTCTGAACTAATTTTCAAGTTTATGTGCTATCAAATGAATTATTTTGTCTATTTGTATGGAAATAAATGATTTAAGCAAACATTTGAATGACCTCAGCTACCCATGCCTCATGATTTTAAAGACAACTCCATGATTTGCAGTGTGTTGTGTTTGTTATTTTTTAGTGAATTTTCCTTTCTACGTGTGTAGCCTACATAATTGTTCAAATAATAAAATAAAATATTTGTAGGTCATTGCAAAATATAGACCCATAATTGTGTGGATCAGAAAAGAAGAACCCAATATTAGCATGAATTAATTTAACATAAAGTTACATGCAAACGTCTTCAAGAATGAAAAGTTGTGGGGTATTTCAGTCAAACTAGAAAATGCTGGGGAATACAACTGTATCTATCCTGTGTGAATATGACAAAAGACAGAACTAAAGAGATAGAGAAGTATACGTAGTTTGTGTGTAGATATACAGTTCATGCTTTTACCTCATAAATTATCACCCTCCTGTCTTTCTAAAAATGATTTTATTAAAATGATTTTAATTGGTCCATTCGTTACAGCATTTGTTAAAGATACTTAAAGATACTTAAAGAAAAATATGGTATGACTTCAAATTATGCATCAAATTATATACATGATATAGGGAATGAAACTTTCAAATGACTTCTTAGAGATAAATAAAATCATACACAAAATGTAAGATTATAAAAAAAAAATCCAAAACAACTGACATAAAGCATTAGTATTCATTCATTTATCCTTGTTTCAGCAATATCTTTTCAAATTAATCAAAATGTCCACTATATTTTGCATAAATGAAAAGTCTGATAAGGAGCCACAAAAATGTAAGAATATTAAAATATAAAATCCAAACAACTGACATAAAGCAAAACTTGTGTACCTGATGTCTGAATACAAACAGTAATAAAGCAAATGTCTTTCATTGAATTCCCTGTTTCACCAACATATTTTCAATTTTAATGCTTCTTTTTCCATCTTTAACATTTTCTCATTTTTTATATAAAAATCTTAGCATATAGGTAATACATGAAAATGCTGATAAAGAGACAAGCAATCGCCTGATAATGAAAAACAAACACACAAAAAAAAAGGTTAACAATCTGACATCCTTTTACCAAAAAAAATTATGAACATAAACAGATTACACTACTGCACATAATTATGTTCATTTTCTGATTGTTTGGATAGATCAGAGGGTATTCTCACAATATTCTAAATATCAAACACCATTTACAATCATACATATTTGCAATCATTTTGTTTCTTTTTTTGATGTGACAAGAATCAGACTGACTTGCATAAAGTATTCTGTAAGAAGCTCCGTTTAAGCATACTATACATTATTTCTTCTAAAACAGTCCCTTCACCTAAATGCTTACAAAACTACTAACCATTTCTTCTTCCTCCTCCTCCTCAATCTGACTTGGATTTTCAGTTGGGTTTCTCACATTTCCCCCCTGGTTTGTTAACGTTGTGTCCTCACTTTTAGTATCCAGTTCACCGTTGAGTTCCTGGTTTTCTGGTCCCTGTGATTCTAACGCAGAGGCATATGATGTCTCTGTACTACTTATCATTGTATTGTTCACAGATTTAATGGGAGATAAAGATTGAGATGATGGAGCTTCAGAGTCCAGCTCAGCTTGGAAACTTTGTTCTGTAAATATCAGGAGGAAAAAAATGGGTTAAATTCAAAATTACAATTTCACATTAAGGGAGAAGACCTTGGTTCAGGGGGATAACTCATTAAATCAGTTATGCGTTTGTAAAAGTCAAGAATCATTAATGAATTTACCTGAAACAGATTGGAAATAATCTATGTAATCTAGAAGCTTAGAATATATTTATGAAAATGATTAACACAAATGTACTGATGATTTTAAGAGTTATTTCCCTTAACCTAGGTCTACCTCCTTCAGCAAGTGAAAAAAAAAACAATTATCCATTGCTGCTTTGTCAAACAATTTATCAACTATGTGAATAAAATAAAAGCTGATCTGTAAAAATTATGAAAAACTGTACAACCTCTGAATCTCACAAGTGTAAGAACAAATAAATATTTCAAGAATCATTTTCAACAGCTCCATGACATGATAATTCATTAAGTTAAATGATTAATTGTAGGTATCTTATCTGATATAAAGATTTTACTCAATTTTATTCAAAATCATATTACTTATTTTGGCTAAATCTAAGTGCTTTGAATTGCTAACATATAAAAAACATATCTTGTTTGCTTAAAAGAATAAGATAAAGAAATAGCAACATTGTGTCTGGTTATAAAAAATCTATTATGAACTGCTATTCACGAAAAAAAAATTCAAATACAGCTAGTATGGAAGGGTGTTTATTCTCAATCTGTGCAGAAAAAAATATGCTATAGGGATCAAATTAATGTCAATGTTAGATGTTTCAATATTTCCTAATCAAAGTCCCATAACTCTTTGAAACAATTAACATGAATCAAATCTCATTAAATAAAACCAGATAATGACTCTGTAAAAGTGATGCTTCGTCATAAAATAACCCACAAGGAAGTTTGGTGCTTAGTAAAGAAAGGCTTATTTATTCAAGTTGAATGTAATTAATCTGCTTTTGATCTTTTATTTTGACAACCCAAAAACTAAATGCAAGCTTTAACATACGTACATGTACAAAGTTTGGGTGGATTATATAGCAAGCTTGTTCACTTTCTGTCAACTAAATGTTAAAAGAGGCCAGACTTATTTCTAGATATATAATAAGCTGATCTATATAATACTGCTATACTGCAAACAGAAGCTACAGTGGATTCATTGATTTTCATTGGTATCAATTTTTATGGATTACTGAAAAACATTTTTATGAACATTTGATTTTGTGGTTTACCTATCTCTGTATACATAGACTATTGAAAGTTTGTTATTGCTTGGACATTTGAATTCGTGGTTCACCGGTGCCCACAAAAATTGGTATCCAAAAAAAATTGATGATAACACATATGCTACAAAGGGCTCATTTCAACAATAAGGTCACAACATAAGAGTTCCTCAAAATAGTCAGGCTGCAAAGGGTCCAAGCAAGCTAATAATGCTCATTTCAAAAGTTTGTGATTGTGGTCATAAAATAAAAAGCTAACAGATTTGAAGCTAAATTTGGCCAAGAATAAATCTAAGCTTTAGATTGACAAGCAGTGCTGTCACTTAATAACGCTCATTTCAAAAGTTTGTGATTGTGGTCATAAAAAAAAAGCTAACAGAATTGTGAAATCTAAGCTTTAGATTGACAAGCAGTGCTGTCACTTAATAATGCTCATTTCAAAAGTTTGTGATTGTGGTCATAAAAAAGAAAGCTAACAGAATTGTGAAATCTAAGCTTTTGATTGACAAGCAGTGGTGTCACTTGTACCTATTTCACTGTAACAACTGGGTGTAGAAGGCGTGTAACTGGGCGTACCCTCTGTAAAATCTGTATGAGTGGGCGTGGACTCTGACAGACTGAGATTAGGTGACGCTGGTATCTGTGGGGTCTCCTGATATGTTACCGTAAATTTACCACTACTGGAATAATCTAGCCTGAAAAACAAATAAAATATGTTGACAGGTATGAATTATAAAGGATTTTTCTTAATATAGCAAAAATTTAAATTGGCATTTTAGAGATAAAATGACAAAATTGCAATATTAAACAAGTTAAATGCATGCATTCATTTCTGAATTTACAATATTTGTCAGAGCCTTGCTCTATGTATCACATTTTGCTATAAATAAAAGATCTAACACCCAAAAACTATATAGGCTAAAATCATAGCAACTACCTGCCGACCAAATTAATAACTTGATATTTCCGAAATCTGGTTAAAAACCAAAGGAACAGTGTTTTATAGACAATTTCTTACCGCTTGTTTTCAGATTCAGAAGAAATAGTTCTTCCTGTATATAAAACTCTTGATGCGTTAGGTGACCTGTTTTGTTGTTGTGGTGATGGCCCTCTGTCAAGGGCCTCTGCAAATGTAGGAGGAGGAGTTGAGTTTTCTGGGACTAAATCTGGGCGTCTTCCTGTGGCTCCTAAAACAAAATTTGGATTTAAACATTTTAAGATGTTCTTGGAATTTTATCAGATGATTGAACTCCTTGGTGTTCTTTCCACACAAAACAAGGTAAAATATTTTGCCCCATAGCACCTATTTATTTTTTAAATAGAAGACTTAATAACTCATAAAAGGTCATTTGACAAAATTTAAGCAGATTCTTGATTTTCTTTCTTTTGATTTGAGACCCAAATAATACCAATGAAAATCTAAGGTATTCTCCCCATATTATATCAATCAAATATCTCAAAAGGAGCTCCATGAACTACCAACATTCTTAGATTATTTGGATCCTTAACTAATACTCTTCCAGCTTATACTATCAATTTTAAATTCTTGATTTATTTAATTTCACCTAAGATCACCTAAGTACATTATTAAGAGCAACACACAATACTACTAACTAGTAATTTTGCATTACACATAGGCAATAATTTCCCAGACTATTTATGACATTTTAAAACTAAATCTGTTGGATGTGTAAGCATTGATACTTAATTCTTGGAGAACATGGTTTTATCTTTTAGATATTGATAGCTTTGAACTAACTTTCAGTTACTGTCAGTTTTCTTATATCTGTTGTTTTTTTCATTTGTTTTTATGTACATGTAAGTTAGTTTTTTTAGCTTAATACTTTTGACCTTCCTTTGGGTAACTACATGTATATGCCCTATATTTTGATGACCTTTACCTGAGACAGGTTGACTTTCCTCTGAGTAACTATATGCCCTATATTTTGAGGTTTCACCTTCTCCTTCAGAATTCCCATGTCTTCTTGGATATGTAGGTTTTCTTTTGGAAGGAGAATGCTTAATGGCTGAAAATATATAAAACGAAAGTGAATAATAATTTCAGCCAAATAAATACAAAATGGGTAGGTAGATAATTAGCTAGTCTACACATAACATGATACATAGGATTCTTCTGACATTGCTTTTCATCTTTTGTGATCAAGTCACAAGATTTATACATTACCCATGGGAGAATACCAATCATTAATAATGCTGTATCAGCACAAAATGCTATATTGCAGTGAGCCAAGCAATCTACTCTCTCTCCATTAAAATATTAATTGCCCTCCTATTCCTTCAATATAACACAATGGCACAGAATGCAAAGTTTTAGAGTCATCAGGATTAAATAAACAAAATTACCAATTCACACTTCAACTGTGTTTTTTATTTAAGCAGTCAAATTGCATTGATTGTAGATTCATTTGTGGTAAATAGTTACTGACTGTATGTTGCTTTGTTTATGATGAATATGCGTTTCTTTTGAGTTTAAATTAACCTTTTTCCAAAAAGTCCTGGTTTACTGAAATTCATGCTGACGATAAGTCACATTTTAACGGGATCAAATTACCTCTTTTACATTTTCCCCTCAAATCATAGCAAAAAGAAATGATCTTTCTTTGGTGAATCCCCGAAAGATATTAAGTATGATTTCATGAAGAAGAAACTGATCACTTCAAATAATGCCAGCAAATAACTTACTGCTTCTTACAACATTATCATATGCACACATAAAATTAAAATTTTAACTAGGTAGCGCTTTTAGGACTTGATGTGTTTGGGATATGGTCCTTTTTGAAATTGAAACTGCGAGCTACTGCTCACTGATAAAACCCCGCCACAAGTGGATAACATTAATAGTGTAAAAATATGCAAGTGTTCGGTAAACAGGAAGTTGTTGAGTGATCAATCTGAAAACGCATCACACGGTATGGCTGACTTATAAAAATCCTGAAACCAAATTTCAGAAATCCTTGTATTGTAGTTCATGAGAAAAATGTGACGAAAAGTTTCAACTTGGCTATCATGTGTACAATCATACAAGTGTTTGGTAAACAGGAAGTTGTCAAGTGATCAATCTGAAAACGCATCACACAGTACAACTGACTTAGATAAACCCTGAAACCAAATTTCAGAAATCCTTGTATTGTAGTTCCTGAGAAAAATGCGACGAAAAATATTCATGGGACGGACGGACTGACTGACGGACTGAAGGACAGACAGTGGTAAAACAGAATACCCCCCACCCCTTTTTTTAAAGCAGGGGTATAAAAAGAGCAGCACTTTTATTATTGACCTTCAGCTCACAGTGAGCTCTGAATACAAACAAGTCACTACTCAATTCCGAATGAGATTATAAGACACACTTTGTTTAATTTGTTTGGCCTTTCTGTTGTTGATGAAATTTAGACCAAGAGAAAAACGACCTTTTAAATTGCAGTAAAATAAATATTGTGTTTACAACAATCATAGCAAAAAACAATACATCTCCTACTGAAATATATCAAATAAAAGTTTTAAAAAAAAACTATAAATATTATTGAATTTAAAGGATCTTGGTTTTTTAAATTGTTTCTTCCTAAATATTCAAAATTGAAGATTAAATGGTTTTTTTTAAAGGAAATCTGGTACAGAAGTTTATGAATAAAAAGCAGCTTCATTTAAAAAGGGGAAGATAACCCCTTACATTAGTGAATTAACAGTTTATAATTATGTATGTTTGAGAAAGTTTGAAATTTTAAATCAATAATCAAATGTATATGTTTGGGAGTAATGATTCAAGTTTTCAACCAAAATTATGTTACTGCTGCTTTAAAGAATAGGTCAAAGTAAAGAATTTGCACCAGTAATTGAGGAATTTATAGAATATTGGAAATATTATCAATAAGAAAAAAATATTTTGTATTGCCTTTAAGAAAAATATGTATTTAAATTGATTTCAGTGATGTGAACAGAGAAAAATAAATCAATGTTTCGAATAACATTTAAAAATTTACAATAATTATGCAAATAAATATATTGACATACTGAAAAATAAAACCATGCTACACTTTGTTTAGAATTTCCATGGAAACTACAACTACATCCAACCTTGTAATCCTTCTCACAAAAAAATAAAATGGAAAGTAGGTATTTCATCAAGTTTCATATGTCAAATGATTCTTGTTTCTGTTGACAAATTTTTGTAATAAACAAACTTCTTTTCACAAAAAAATATGACACTTTAGCAAATAAATATACATTGAAACGTTCCAAACTGTTCCATAAATTTTGAATTTCCATGGAAATTATGCTTATACTATAAAAAGATTTAATCAGTGGCGGATCAAGAAATATTCTTAAGAGGGGCCCAGTGGCTGCCTAAAAGGGGCACCACTTCAGTGATTCACTATATGATCCAACCAAATTTTTCCCACAAAAAGGGAGTGGGAGTGGGGATGGGTGTTCCCCCTAAAATGATCTTCCTACAATTCTAAAGGAAGGAACTCATCATTTTGAAAAACACTTCAATTCCTAGTCATTCGCCTGTACCTTATTAATACAGAACAGACACCATGAAACATTGTCAACAATGGCATTTTTAGTCCTCTTGAGTTTATATCATTAAATGCAATCAAAAATGAATTATAAATCTGAGGGGACAGCTTCCATGGGGAATTCAAACTATGTGTAAATATCAACTAAAATCAAAATATTGATGAAAAAAACAAAACATAAGTACAAATTAAGGCAAAAATACAAAATATATGGCAACTGATGAAATGAAAACAACTGCTTCAAGGGAGACAACTGTTACCTAATCTGGCAATTTTTCTAAATCTCTGGGATCCCTTGAATGTTGGAGGGTCCACTGAGAGCAAAAATAAAGCAAAATAAACAATTGTGCCGATACAGCAAAGCATAATATCTATAACCTGTCATGTGGTGTAAATACATGAAATATCTACCCGGTCATGTGGTGTAAATACATGAAATATCTACCCGGTCATGTGGTGTAAATACATGAAATATCTAACCTGTCATGTGGTGTAAATACATGAAATATCCAACCTGTCATGTGGTGTAAATACATGAAATATCTAACCTGTCATGTGGTGTAAATACATGAAATATCTACCCAGTCATGTGATGTAAATACTTGAAATATCTACCCAGTCATGTGATGTAAATACTTGAAATATCTAACCTGTCATTTGATGTAAATACATGTAATATCTAACCTGTCATTTGATGAAAATACATGAACTATCTAACCTGTCATGTGATGTAAATACATGAAATATCTAACCTGTCATGTGGTGTAAATACATGAAATATCTAACCTGTCATGTGGTGAAAATACATGTAATATCTAACCTGTCATGTGGTGTAAATTTCTTATATGTCCCCAAGGGTATCAAAGCACAGCAGTCAGCACTATGGTGTTGACATGAATATCAATTATATTATCATTTTTATAAACTAACTGTTTGCAGAAACATGAAATATTCGAAATACTAAAGATTTTCTTATCCTAGGCACAGATTACCGTAGCTGTATTTGGCACAATTTTTATACTTGTTTGGCTTTCTAAATATTTTGATTTGAGCGTCACTAATGAGTCTTATGTAGATGAGACATGTGTCTGGCGCATTATATCATAAGCTTGGTACCTTTCATAACTGTTTATATCAGTGTAACTTTTTCTAAATAATATTTTCATAGTTTTCACTAATACAAATTTTCATAGTTAACTTGTTACTTTTCCCATGAATGTAGAATCTAATCCATCTGAAACACTAATTGCCTTACTGGTGCACTTATCTTTCACATCGAGGCTTCTGGGTCAAGGGGCTCTTGGGACTAATAAAATAGGTGACTGACCATGTGATGTAAAAACAGTGAAACCTGTCCAAACCGAACACCCACGGGACTTTGCGTTTTGTTCGGTTTGCACAGGTGTTCAGATTGTAGAGGTTAACGGAAGTCGACACCAAAATATTTTTTGGCATTTACTGACAAGGGGTCATAGGTGACACAACAAACGACAGTTTATTTTTGTGTTGATTTAGATGTAAATGTAAAAATAAAAGAAGATGAAGATAGACGTTTGCTACATTTTTGTTTATAAATCAAACGCCACTCCGTCAATCACGCTCGTCAATTGGAGATGTCCGACGTGGAGCGATTTTGCTTTTTATAATTATTTTCTCATCCGTAAATTCATTGACCAATTCAGATTCACTGTTAAATGACGATTCCGTTGTTGAATTGGGAACGTCATTGTGCACACGAGTTCTCTGACTAAACTGGTCACCCGCTGATTGAAACTTAGGCACATGATAACAGTGAAGCAACAGCAGAGATCAAGTTTATTCTCGGACTTTATCGTTGCTTTTAAAATAGCTAACGGAAGTCTTCGGGAGTATTCGAATCAAATATATAGGGCCTCTAAAGGGAATCCAGCAATCGAAATCCGTTGACCTTGTTGTGTTGCACTACCTCTTAATCAAGTGAAAGGCTTTAAAACTATTATTTAATTAAACAGTTTAGCGACAGAATGAAAGTTACGATTTTGTGGCCGTTATTATTTTAAATAAGGTGCATTTAATTGATCTGAGGAAAATTTCCTTTCTTGTCATTATCGGCAATAGGTACCATTTTAACGCTTCTTTACAAAAAAATACTTTCTACATGGACACAGACATACTAATTAGTTTGTAATAACATCTCACAAGTTCATTAAACCTCAAGTACCCTCGGGAATACTCTGTCATCCTGTGTTTGTTTAATTAAATCATACAAATCATTAATAATATTTTATTGTTTTGATTGGTATTGATCGATTTTGACGGGTAATTTTTAGATACAAATTTACTAACGACCCTTCAAAAAGCGTTCGGAATTCGGTGTTGACAGGGTTCGGTTTTTTCAGGTTATATTAATGTTAAATCATAGGGAAATTTTGTGGGACTTTGAAAATTGTTCGGTTTAATCTGAAATTCGGTTTTATCAGGGTTCGGTTTACCCAGGTTTCACTGTACATGAAATGTTTAACCAGTCATGCCAGTTATGTGGATAGAATGTTTTTCATAGAAAGATATTTATTTTATATGGGTTAATTCATTTATATCGGACACCTGTCTATTATCATCATATTGAAGACTAACCTTAACATTGTCAAGTAGAACTAATTTTCAATGACAGTATTTCATGCATATTCAGGACAAGAAGAATTTAATGAAATACATGTACATCAAACATGAATAAGATACACTGCCTTGTTCAAAACAGAGATTTGGTTAAAACAACATAAGATCTTCACACTCCTACTCTATAATAAGTGAAATAACAAAAACTGCATTATTTTTCAGAAAAGTCAAATTTGCCTACTTTTTTTTAAAACATTTTAAAATGGTAAAAGCAGATAGGACTTAAAATGCATGTAATTAATTGGTGTATCATCTTTGTCTCAGCACAATTCCATGTATTTGTATTGAGGATTACAGTTTTTATTGGTAAAGATAGTTTGGTATGAACCTAGAGAACCTCTGACCTTCAGCAGGAAAACTGACAATCCTCATCAATCAAGATTGGAGTCTCATAAACCTGCCATGTGATTGATTCATAGCCTTAGTGTAGACAACTTTCCAGTTCGATGCAATTCCGTCAAAAACTCTGGTTTTAGTGAACGTCATTTGTATGATAAGGGGCGTCGTCACTTCCATTCCAATGTTGAGCGAGTGGTTGGAAAACTGTAATTCTATATTGTACCAATTATTCGTAAAATTGGCAATCGCTGTCATTCAGGAATTTTCATTAAGTTCATACAGAACAACCATTATTTCTAGTTATTCCTGCACAATGACAATCACTAAGATGCTTGATGAATGTTAAAAGTGCAGGGATACAGGCGATCCCCACTATCTGGTAAATGACATCTTAAAGGCATGTATAATTGACGAGTTTTTTTCCAGTGACGGATGAACTCAAAAGTGGTCTATTGCTAGGCTAGTGATACAGTACATGAACTACTTATACCATTCAGCCACCAAGTTGCCTTTAGTGTATGTAAAATATCTTGCCTAAATATTACTTAAATAAAATCCTCAATGCAAATACATAAGAGACTCACTAAATTTCAAAAGCACTGTATAAACACCATTGTGAATCCATCAACCATTTCAGATAAAATACTTTTTATCTCCTTATGTTACACCAATCAAAATGACAAAGCTATATGTAGATGTAGAAGTAAAAGATTACAGTAAAAACTTACGAGTTTGTAGTTTCTTGAAAACTCTTTTGGACATGAAATCCTGGAATCTTTGACAGTAAAAACTAGGTCTATGTACAGATATAGAATCCTAAAATCATAAAGGAAAATTACATAGTTTAATAATACATCAAATGTGTTCAACTTGTTCCCTCAGCCTAAGATCCTTGATGGAAAAATTAGTATAATTCTTGTCATATTGTTTACTCATCCCAACTATTAATTTTGTGGTTTGTTCTTTGAGACGTTCCCTATCTATAACTATTGATTCGGTAATATGTTCTTTGACACTATTCCCATCATAACTATTGATTTGATGGTCTTTTCCTTTGAGACTTTCCCCATCTATACCTATTGATTTGTTGGTATGTTCTTTGGGACGTTCCCCATCTATAACTATAGTTTTGTTGGTATGTTCTTTGACACTATTCCCATCATAACTATTGATTTGGTGGCATGTTCTTTTTTAGACTTTCCCCATCTATAACTTGATTTTGTGGTTTGTTCTTTGAGACTTTCACCATCATAACTATTGAATTTGTGGTATGTTTTTTGAGAATTTCCCCATCTATAACTATTGATTTGGTGGTGTGTTCTTTGAGACTTTCACCATCTATAACTATTGATTTGGTGGTATATACTTTGAGACTTTCCCCATCTATAACTATTGATTTCATGGTGTGTTCTTTGAGACTTTCCCATCTATGACTATTCATTTGATGGTATATTATGGTATATACTTTGAGACTTTCCCCATCTATAACTATTGATTTTATGGTGTGTTCTTTGAGACTTTCCCATCTATAACTATTCATTTGATGGTATATTATGGTATATTCTTGGAGACTTACCCCATCTATAACTATAGATTTCATGGTATGTTCAAGTTTTTTCTTCAGTCGGTAACTCTGTAATATATCTATTATACCAAGGAATATTAACAACCTTTCTCCTTTTGCATTTTTTGCAGGAATACCACCAGGCCTAAAAATAAACAAATCTATTAATAGAAAGATGCATGGTTTGAAACAAAATCATTGTATTATAATATTTCAATTGATCTAAAAATCTTAAACCTTATACAAATTACTACTGAATCTGTAATACACACTATTTATATAAAAATCTTCTTATATGTTTGCCCAATCCTTGTACGAAACCCCTGTCAATGATGATGTAACTCAAGGACAGAGTCAATAGCAGTGGAAAACTGTGCTATTCTACTGACATCTGTTGGCCCTACTCACCAAACTGGACCCCTGTCAATGATAGAAAACTGTGCTATTCTACTGACATCTGTTGGCCCTACTCACCAAACTGGACCCCTGTCAATGATAGAAAACTGCTATTCTACTGACATATATTGTCCCTCCTCACCAAACTGGACCCCTGACTTACGGTGTGTCTTCATCCTCCTCCTCATCATCATCATCTACATTTCTGGCCTGTATAGATTCTATAGCTGTGGAATAATTGGTATGTCTACTGACATCTAGTGCCCCTCCCCACCCTGTACAGAACCCCTGACTTACGGTGTATCTTCGTCCTCCTCATCATCATCATCTACATTTCTGGCCTGTATAGATTCTATAGCTGTGGAATAATTTGCCAGCCTTGTCTTCATTGACTTAGTTCTTGTTAATGAGGTACCTAAGGATAAAGATAAGGTAGGCATAAAATTCAATCCTTGTTATCACTACAGTGTATTATCATGTCATTATTATAATTACATTGTATTATTATTAAGACATTGTGCATTAAGTCTAGGTAGGCTTCAATATTATCCAAATGGTACACATCAACATGTTTATTTTCATCACAGACTTTATACTGTCACTTAATTAAAAAACTTGATATGCTGTACACAATTTGCTTAAAAACATGGTGTTTGTTTTATTTTCAAGCAAACCTAAGTAAATCCAATACATTTTATGCTCATTTCTCAAGAGTAAAAAATCAGTATTACTCCTAAAACTGACGAAAAATTATGTGTGTTATAAGCTTCCATGTGGAATCATAACAGGCAACATTAGTTCTCCACATATCAAAACAATATACAGTTTATGTTATCTTTTTACATCTTCATATATTTTTGTATTATTGTTCAAAGCAATTATTTGGCGAAATTATGAAACTTAAAAGAGTCATGAAATATAATTATATATACATGTATCTATAAGTAGGACTTAATTTCACTTATACTCTGGTGAGATGAAATCTGATGAATTTGGTTTTAGTTTTAATACTGTGGATTCATTATTTTCACATTGGATATCAATTTTTCATTGATTTGGTGGGTACAGTTGAACACGAATTTAAATGTAATAATTGCAAATTTTCTTTGACTTGAATGCAGAATTTTGCAAATCTGTGATAATAAATAAATCCAAAGTAGGTCAACATTAGTAAACAACTGTTCCATGACCAAGTAAACAAATAAAATTAACCAACAGTCTCTTGACCAAGTTCTATGAATTCAATATATCCCTGGTTATTGAAAGTTTAAGTTTAATAGGCATATTTCCAGATGAAGATGGATCAAGACATATAAAATTAAAAGTTTTATTTTATACTATAAATGGCCCTAACAGGACAAAACATGAAATTTCACCTTTTCAGAATCTAAACGATTGTGGGTAATCTCGTTACGTCATTGGTTTAATTTCCATTGTTTAAAACGTTTTAAAATATTACCCAGAATGCATTAGATTCAGACTAGGCTAATTGTTCAAAAGGGAAAACAAACTACCTGATCGATATCACAAACAATTAACAAACAAGGATTTAGCTATCAAATTGACAGCAAACTGGCTCTTCTGTGTTTTAGATAGGCTCATGGCTTAATTGACTTGGGACTCACTATTATTTGTCTCAACCCTTTACTCCATAATGATGCCTTTTGACGCCTCTCCCTTTACTCCATGGCGCCTTTTGACGCCTGTGTAGTACCTCAGGCTCAGTTGAAAGGTTTTGAATACGAAATGTCTGCATTAGACTTAATAAAATTTGTATCCAAAATGAAAAGGATATTCATAAGAATATCTGACTTAAATTTATTTGATGAAATATTTGTTTTTTGCAATGCATTAATACTTTCAGGCATATTTTCAGCATTTTATTGAAAAATCCTATGCGAATCAAGTTTGCGAACAACAAATTTCCATTAACATGATTAAGGAAAGGGTTAAGTTTATAAATGATTGATATACTAACTAATAGCATTAGGTCTGTACTATACTAGCTTCTAAATAAAAAATAGTAACAATAATAATTGTAATAAAGCCAAGCTTTAGAATTATAATTATTTTTTTTATATAAAGATAAAAAGAATAGCATTAGACAACTGTATGTTTTAGTGTCAACTTTAACTCACTTTTAATATAAAATGAAAGTAAACAATTATATAGTTTTTTTCAGGGTATGATTGATTGATTGATGTTAAACCCCACTCTCAGCACCATTGTTTATTTTGCAGCAGTAAGTTTTAATTGGTGGAAGAAGCAAGACACTCTGGGAATAAATCACCAATCAACGACGGGAAACCATCCAATAGGCAGATCTGGGGGTGGTCCTGGGGGCCCGCCTCCACCTTTTGTGGGAAAAATTTGGTTGATTATATAGGGAATCATTTAAGCATGACTGGAGCTGGCCCCCTTATGTCAGTCAGCAGCCCCCTCCCCCTTAGGAAAAGTTCTGGATCCGCCACTGCATGATGATCCTTGTCAATTGAGATAGTTGATTTGCAATATGTGGGGTTTAAATTCTCTACCTCAGTCAAACTACAGAGACCACTCAGTCACCAAGGGTCCCTAGGTATACTAAGAAATTTGATGTACAGATGGAAATTTTGAATCATTTACTTTAGGACAATATATCATGTATATACATGTAGTTCAGAATTTATCATGTTTAGTTAAAAGTTTCTGAGCAAGATTAAAATAGAAACTTGAATGGTCCCCAGTGCAATACAGTATTTCTGCACTGGAGGCAGTTACACTATAAAAATTAATTAAGCATTAATATACAACTGTCAAAGTGGATAAATATTATATTTGTGAAAGATTTGGGTGAGAAATCTGTTTCTTGGATTTTTATTTTTTAAATGATTTTCTAAAACAAAGTGTTCTTTCTGTGAGGTGTGACCAGCCATGGTCACCTTTTGTCTGTAGATGTGCAGTCATTGACCTTCAGCTTCAGGCAGTTGTCTCACTGGCAATCATACTACTTAAACAACCTTGACTACAAACGAGGGTCTAGCAAGGTCATTAGCAATCATACCAGATGACCACTGGTAAGGTCATTGGCAATCACACCAAATGTCTGTGATGTTAACATGAGTTTAGAATATTACCATTGATTCAAAACTGCACACACATTAAAAACAAAAGTCAGGCTCCATAATATTACCCATAATTCCATACTACAGACACATTTAAAACAAATCAAATTCAGGCTCCATAATATTCCCCATAATTCCATACTACAGACACATTAAGAACCAGGGATACATTTATTATAATATTACCCCAAAATAAAAGTTATATATTAGTACCCAACACCACTGATTAGTAATATGTTTAATACTAACTCTCTCCATTGGAGTCTAAAATAAAAACAAATTTATCAAAGACCTCAAAGTACTATAAGAAAACCAATTCAAACATTGAAAAAATTGAACAGAAATTTAAAAAAGTTGAAATTAGCAGTTGTTCATTATCAGTCAGAACAACTTATAGTGTTATTAATTGAATTCATAAATTAAAAGATCCATATTCAATATGGTCTTATTTCTTCACTGGTTAAGTTTGACAATAAGAAAGAGTGCTTAAAACTAGTGATGAAAACATCCTACCAACATTATAAAATAAGTTATGACAATTCTACACAATTAACGCTACGTATTAGTTCAGGTTTAGATATTAAACTTATGAGTTATCATATATGGTGACATTTTGTATGTATGGTATATGTTCTCTCCCTGACTATTTCTATTGATTTTTAAATCTTAAAATTTGTGTTTTTAAACATCAATACATAAAAGTAATCATTCTATATGGTCCCTTAAAATTTGTTGTTTAAAAAAATAACTGTCATAAAATACAAACAGTTAATATTAATAACAATAAAGATTTGCAGTGATTTAGATTTACTTTCAAATTTTGAGAGTATAATTTTTCATCAAACAGAAAAGAGATTTTAAGCATGTGAAAAGAATGAAGATCATAACTAGAAGGGTTAATTAAACAGGTATTTATATTCTTTATAATTTTTGTAAGCTTAAGGTGGTACCCAACACCTTGACTAAAATTTATTTGGCTCGTTTAATTTTCATAAAATTTTGACAAAATATTTATTTTGACCCTTTGACAAAAACATGAAAATTTCAAAAAAATTGAACCAACCAATTCATCAGAAAAGTTACACTGATTATATAGCAGTTTGACAAACACTAATTTTGATCATTGAGAAGCTTTATATTCCCTGAACAACACAACGTAATTAAAACGTTTGGCTGATTTTAAAGAGTTATCTCCCTGTAGTGTTAGGTACCACCTTAATACAGTACATGAAATGTTAATATTGTTTAGGTCCTTTTTGGGGGGTGTTATATATGATTCCACATTGCATTTTAAATCCATTCAGCTTGAGTACTAATGTAATTATTAGATTACTAATTGTTATTGTTTCTATTTAGTTGATTGATTGATGTTTGCTTTACGCCACATCAGCATTTAAAGACTAAATAATAATCTGGGTAATCAGTTTTATTGGGAAATATATCATAAAATTGAGAATGGAAATGGGGAATGTGTCAAAGAGACAACAACCCGACCAAAATAAAAAAACACAACAGCAGAAGGTCACCAACAGGTCTTCAATGTAGCGAGAAATTCCCGCACCTGGAGGCGTCCTTCAGCTGGCCCCTAAACAAATATATACTAGTTCAGTGATAATGAATATAAGTAATGTTGACTTCAATATCGACCTAACATACAAGATAATAAACTTATGTATTATTTCTCGTTCTTTTTAAATATAAAACAAAGGTAAGGCTTATCATATTTTCAAGCAAGCAAATTTAACCTCATCCATTTTAAACACACTCAGTTAAGCTGAAATTAGCATGATTCATGTGCTTTTTTTTAAATAAAATTTTAACAAAAACTCTAGTATCTAGATTACTACTATATATATCTATGTTAGTTTGTTAGTAAAGCACACCTGTTTTATTTATGGGTTTAGCACCTGAAGAATCTGCCTCTGGAGACGGACCGTCTAATGTTGGAATGTCTGTATGATCTGCCCCGGAATCTTCTCGTGTTCTTCCCTATAATGTATAATTGGATTATATCTAATGAAATTTCCAAAACATTTAACTTGTTGTTAATCCATTACAATTTCACAACTGAATTATCTCCCCTTCAATTTATTATTTCTTTATAAGAGTTCTTTTTCTTATGACCCAACATTTCAAGTCACTATTTTGAATGAAACTTGCAAATTGACTGGTCAAATTAATGGTTGGGCCCCCACTATCATGTTTAAAGCCACCACATTCTAAATGTGCTTGTCCAAAGTCAACAGCCTGTAATTCAGTGGTTGTCATTTGTTGCTGTGTAACTTATTTGTTTTTTCTTCATACTTTGTACATAATTAAGGCCGTTGGTTTTCATATTTTAATTGTTTTACTTATGTCTTTTCAGTGGCTTTTATAGCTGACTATCAACTATGCTGTATGTGTTTGCTCATTGTTAAAGGTTGTACAGTGACCTATAGTTGTTAATTTCTGTGTCATTTTGTCTCTTGTGAATAGTTGTTTCATTGGAATCATACCAGAACTTCTTTTTTATATGGTCAGCTTCAGTTGAAATTAACTTTTCATTATGCAGTCATACATAGTCAAAACTAAGTTTGCAATTCATCATCTAAAACTTAAGGTGGTACCCAACACCATCACTAAAATTAATTTGGCTCGTTTAATTTTCATCAAAATTGTGGGCCAAATAAATCTTTAACAAAACTATCAAAATTTCCAAAATTTTGAACCAATCAGAAAAAAATACACTGGTTAAATATAGCAGTTTGACAAAACACTAATTTTGATCATTGAGAAGCTTGAATAGTCCTTTTACAACACAACGTATTTAAAACGTTTAGCTGATTTTAAAAGAGTTATCTCCCTGTAGTGTTAGGTACCTCCCTTAAGTTGTCAATACTTTGAAAACAATAGACATGTGAGTAAGTATTTGATTGTAAATGATTATTATATTTGTTCAAGAAATTTTCACAATTTTTTAACAATTTCAGTTCTGATAGAAATTGACCTCATGCAAGTGAATATCAAAACATTTGTTAAACTATGTGAAGTTGAACAAATGTCTTCAGAAAGTCTGTAACTGTTTGAAAATTGACTTTATGTAAGAACCCTACAAAACAGACCAAAATTCATCTTTTTTTTTCCCATTTGAATATTCACAAATCTATCAAAGTCATATATACATGCACTTGCATTATTTCATGATTTTCAGAATATAAATATGTGTATAGAGGATCAGAACCGTGAACAAACATGTACACACACTTTTCAGCATACAGCCTGTAGGTTTAAAGGGGGGGGGGGTGCTTTTTCAATGTGTTGTTAATATTGTTATCTGAGATAAATGTAAGCTGTTAACTGTTTCCAACCAACTTATTTAACTGTTATTAGCATTTTAGCATTTTTTGTTAAATGTTTTTGCCAAAATCGCGGTTTTGTTAACATGTTGCCCCCCTTTAAACTTTGTAAATCTTTTATAGTTGATAAAACTAACATACCTTTTCTCTCTCAGCTTGATCTAAGTTATATATACCCACTAACAAACTATAATCCATTATTTTAAAGCTTTCAAGTACCTAAAAATAGATATGATGCAACACATGAAGCAAAATAATGGTTCCATGTTTTTACTTTAGATTATGATTTATAAATGACTTAAATTGTCACGAAATAAACAGCTATTTCTAAATTCAAATATCCAAATGGTTTCTAGTAAGTTAACAAGTAGTTTCTTTGCCATGTTGAGTCAAGATAGTCATTCTAAAAAAGTTCTAGATTATATATAGATTCCACAACTGCAACAAGTGTATTACGATAATTTTCCATTCAAGACAGTTAAATTTTAATATCTAAAGCAATGTAAAGTGCGAGGCTTGCCGAGTTTTAAAAATAATTGAAATTTAACTGTTGAGAGTGGAGAAATACTGTAATTCACGAGTTACAGTGGTGGAATCTCATTGAATCTGTTTCTCTAATGATTTTTATTCTTCCTTTTCAAAGATTTGAGGAAATTTGTGCACTTTTGATGTCAAGTCATCAGGCATGGTTGCCTTTTTTCATGACATCACAATAAGAAAATTCTGAGAAAAAAAACAAAAAAATTTGACATCACAATTAAATTTCAACCAATCATTTGCTGAGAACAAATATTTCACTAGAGATTAGAAATATTTTTCTCACACCGGTCAGGAAATGTGAAAATAGCATGATTCAAAGAGAAGATTGTTTTCTCAAACTTATGTATTAAAACGATCTGTTAACTGCTTGGAGTGGATGTTCTCTTTTTCATACAACTATCTACAGAGCTTTGTCTTAATCTTATGCTTAATCATTATTAGTATACATCTTTTTTTCATGTAAAACACACCTGTTTTTCATGTACAAATGTAACATAGGGAATTTCTTTCTTATTGATTGCAAATTTTCGATAAGCCACTTTTTTGCAATCTGGCAGTGGTAACAATTAGAACAAAAAGCACTTGAGTTGTTGATATCTTGATTTTAGTTGCCATGGATACATTATTATTCATTAAATACCAATTTTCGTGGATTTCATGTCTTTTCAAAACCACTATTCAAATATCTACTAACATATCATTTTTTTTCAATCTATGAAAATTGGTACCAAGGATAATATATGAATCCCCAGTATTTTCATTTGGGTAACTGTCTCACTGGGGTATACCCAATATCTTCTTTATTTTGTAAAGCAATGATGCCCTAACACTTTGTATGTGAGTAGCCTGTAAATCAGTGTTAGTTGCTGAATAACATATTTAAATTTTATTCATTGTTTTTTTATTACATCAATCAGGTCTGGGCTTTGCTCATTGTTGAAGACCGTACGGTGACCTATAGGTGTTCATGTCTGTGTCATGTTGGTCTTTTGTAGATAGTTGTCTCATTGGCAATCATACCACATCTTCTTTTGTATATAGATTTTCTGCATTTTTTACTTTCCCTATGTTTCGTTTCTTTCTGTATGTATACATTATAACTTACCCGACAATCCCTTATAAGGGTCTTCATTAGAGGTTCCTGTATGTATATATTATAACTTACCCGACAATCCCTTATAAGGGTCTTCATTAGAGGTTCCTGTATGTATATATTATAACTTACCCGACAATCCCTTATAAGGGTCTTCATTAGAGGTTCCTGTATGTATATATTATAACTTACCCGACAATCCCTTATAAGGGTCTTCATTAGAGGTTCCTGTATGTATATATTATAACTTACCCGACAATCCCTTATAAGGGTCTTCATTAGAGGTTCCTGTATGTATATATTATAACTTACCCGACAATCCCTTATAAGGGTCTTCATTAGAGGTTCCTGTATGTATATATTATAACTTACCCGACAGTATATATTATAACTTACCCGACAATCCCTTATAAGGGTCTTCATTAGAGGTTCCTGTATGTATATATTATAACTTACCCGACAATCCCTTATAAGGGTCTTCATTAGAGGTTCCTGTATGTATATATTATAACTTACCCGACAATCCCTTATAAGGGTCTTCATTAGAGGTTCCTGTATATATATTATAACTTACCCGACAATCCCTTATAAGGGTCTTCATTAGAGGTTCCTGTATGTATATATTATAACTTACCCGACAGTCCCTTATAAGGGTCTTCATTAGAGGTCCCTGTATGTATATATTATATCTTACCCGACAATCCCTTATAAGGGTCTTCATTAGAGGTTCCTGTATGTATATATTATAACTTACCCGACAGTCCCTTATAAGGGTCTTCATTAGAGGTCCCTGTATGTATATATTATAACTTACCCGACAATCCCTTATAAGGGTCTTCATTAGAGGTTCCTGTATGTATATATTATAACTTACCCGACAGTCCCTTATAAGGGTCTTCATTAGAGGTCCCTGTATGTATATATTATAACTTACCCGACAATCCCTTATAAGGGTCTTCGTTAGAGGTTCCTGTGTGTATATTATAACTTACCCGACAGTCCCTTATAAGGGTCTTCATTAGAGGTTCCTGTATGTATATATTATAACTTACCCGACAATCCCTTATAAGGGTCTTCATTAGAGGTTCCTGTATGTATATATTATAACTTACCCGACAATCCCTTATAAGGGTCTTCATTAGAGGTTCCTGTATGTATATATTATAACTTACCCGACAGTCCCTTATAAGGGTCTTCATTAGAGGTTCCTGTTTGTCCTTTTCCAGATATATCCCATCGGCATGTATATTTATAAAGTCTAAGTCTTTGTACACAGGAACTGATTTTTCACGCTCGTGTTTGGATGCTTTTCGTTTATAAGTACTTCCTTTTAAATCATATTTTTCAGACATTTTCACTGTTGTTGGAAGTAAATTGTTCATCACAACGAATCGAATGTTTTTACCACCACACTGAAAGACACAAATCATTGTTAACAAGACTTTAATATTTGTTAAAATGTGTCATGGGCAAATCACTACCTTTAATATATATATATATACTGCAGCTGTGATATTTGACCAGTCAAATTACATTGACTGTATAAGATATGTAATATACTAGTCGCTGAACATATTTAGCCTAGTTTATGATCTTGACAAGGTGTTTCAGTAGAGTTTTACTTATGATGTTTTTTAAAATACAGGTTTGCAGAATTTACTGGTCACTCCAACTTTTAAATGATTGTCTTTTTTTGAAGTTTAAGGAGTTGCAGTATATAAATATAAATTTTACTAGCCAAAAAACATGATAGAATAGGTGAAAATACAAAATTTTACCTTCAAATACTTACTTCACATAGTTTTTTTCACTTTTTATCTCGTCCCTAACAAATGATTTATTGTTTTCGTTCATGTGTTTGTGTTTTTGCCTTTAATGAATTGTATGCTTTTCTTCATTCATAGACCTTATAATGCCTATAACTAAACAGTATGGGTTTTGCTTATTGTTGAAGGTCATACAGTGCCCTTTAGTTGATCATTTTTCTCTGATCTTTGGTGGATAGCTGTCATGTCACTATGTCATTATTTCGGAAATAAAATCTAATAAACAATACTTATCTTTTACTGGTTTTAACTAAATACCTACCTGGTAACAGTATAGACCATAAAACTTGGGTAACAATGTACAAGGATTCTGGTTTAAATTCTGTAAGATAAAATCAAAGATTGAAATGTGTACAAAATAAATTAAAGGTCATGTCATTAACAAATACATCTTGTCAAAACATTGATTTAAATAAACAAATTGTATTAATTTTTTTTTTTTTAAGTTTTATTACAGTCATAAATTAAGGAACAGGAAAAAATCTTTTCAGAATTAATTGCCAACAAAATGAATCATTAGATACCATCTTTTTGATTGAGGAAAATATTCAGCTTCATTCAACATGTGAATTAAAATATATTTCATGTTCACATCAATTGCCCTAACATAATTTTTTATCAGTCGTGTCAGTAGGAAGGGAAAAAAAGATTTCTAATGATAATTTTGTTTTTCACTTCCTCCTTTATATTCTAAGAACCGATTTGCAACAAAATAAATCATAAATTAACATCATTTTGTTTAAGATAAAATTTCAGCTTCTTAAACATGTGAAATAGAAAAAATGCAACATCCTTCTTATATTTTTAACCAAAAATGGTTATTTTCTATTAAATCTCATGTTTCTATATATTTCTTGTTTCCCTTCCAATATCCTAACATTTTGCATGTTTCAATTCTCTTAAATTACTACCATTTGTAAAGGTCTTTATTATTTCATTATTTCAGCATGAGAATTCTGTTGTTTTTTTGTATTTTTAATATTTTATTTTATAGTTTACTAGTTACGTTATGTATCTCACCATATAATAGCCTGGTAAAAGTTTCTGTAAGAAGTCAGCTTCTTTATGCTGTACTGTCTTTATAATAAATTCATCATCATTTGTCAGGTAAAAAATGCTTCCACTGGCACCAGGGTTAGATAACTCCTTCAGAGCTTCATCACAACACGATAACTATAATAAGATACAAATATTAATTCATTTGGGTAAGTTAACCTCTTCAGATCCCCAGCATCAAATGTAAATGAACTCAACATCTAGACTAAATTTTGGTATGCAGTGTTCTAGCTACAAAGTTTGAACAGGGCACAGCACCCGCCTTAATTTATTGACACCTGTGCCTTTTTTCTGCCGTCCCTCAGACGCCCTGCCGTTTTATTTGACGGAAAATCAACAACTTCTGCCTTTGAAATACGGGTAAATTCGTAATTCTTCCATGAACAGGAAGTTCAGCTACCTGTCAAATCTTATGAAAAATTTCTGATGGCAATAATTTAAGTATATCACACATAATCTTTTCCTGACTCGAACAATTCACATGAATTACATAAAAAGGCTTTATTAGTATATGAACAGAAAATTTAAGTTTTTTAACTTTTAAGAATAGAAATTGGTTGGGCCCCTAAATTTCATCTGGGCCCCTGAAAAAAATATTTTAGGGGACAGCTGGCCCCTGGAGAAAAAGATTTAATTTTAGTCCCTGATCTTTCTTTTCATGAACCAGTCAGACACATTCTTTTTAAGAAAAACATCAGAAAGATCTCCCCTTCTAAAAAACAGATATGTAGACAGTAAACATATCACATATATTTCTTACTTACCAAAAAATCATCTGGCTGGATTCCAAACAATTCACGAAAATAACGAAATGCAATTGGTGCGTATGTTTTGAATCGAAAATCACTCAGATGATGAGCTGGGGTCAAATTACTGCCTTCTCTGAAAATATATAAAATAGGAGTTGATTCAATTATTTTATTGCTTGACATACATGTGTATTAGAAAGATAAAAAAATGGACATGATGATATCTATTTATAACTTTTTATCCTATATTTACAGACAAGAAACAAGGATCTACTATCATAACTATAGTAACATGCAATTTGTATTTACATTGTGTCATAGATTAAGTTTATTAGTTCAGTGTATGTTTACTTGTATTTGTTAATATGTCTTTTGAGTAAAGCCATTTCAAAGGATATTTTGGAGGGTGTGTTCATATGTTGTAGTGTTCTCCTATTGTTTCAGGTTAGGATGAAGGTTGACACCTGTTAAAACATTTATACCCACTTCATTTATTTGCATCTGTTATAAGTCAGTGGTTGTTGTTCAGTGGCAGATCCAGAAATGTTCATAAGTGGAGGCCCTTTGACTGCCTAGGAGGGGGCTGCTCTGGTCATGCTCCAGTGATTCCCAATATAAGCAACCCCCCCTCCCCCTAAATCCACCGCTGTTGTTTGTTGATGTGGTTTATAAGTGTTTCTTGTTTTTCAATTTTCATACAGATAAGACCGTGGATTTTCCTGTTTGAATGGTTTTGCACTATTCCTTTTTGAGGTCCTTTATAGCTTGCTGTTCAGTGTGTCATGTATTAAAGGCTGTACTTTGACCTATAATGGTTTACTTTTATGAATTTTTACTTGGTTCCAGAGTTGACTCATTGGCAATCATACAACATCTTCTTATAACTATTGACACTTTGAACCCAAATTTTCCATGTACTTACGAAGGAAAGAAGACACTTTCTACAACAGCAAAGTCCTGCATGAGAACGTCCCTCTCTGGCTTAGATGACAAACCTCCCACGCTCTGTCCAATACCCAACTGTATGGCAGCCATTAACTCGGACGTAGGTTTCTACAAAATACAATTCCAACATTCTGAACACTGTGTGACATATCAACTAAGGAATGTTAAAAGGTGGCAGAGTCAATTGAGAATTTGACAGTCACTTTTGTCGTTTAACTAAGATTTTTTTTGCTAAATTAGTGTAAATCATAAATTTTATAGTCGACGCCCTGCGAATAATTTTCAATAATTGAAGGATCGATAGAAACCTAAAGAAGGACTAACAATGCCAAGCAGTCAGTTAAACAGATGCATTAGTTTTTATTGTCAGAGGAAGCTGGAATACCTTAAGAAACACATACAATCAGTTGGATAACTGACAATCAATTACGTATCTGACATATGCAGGCTTAAAACTCACAACACCAGTGTTGAAAGGCTATGAAAGAGTTGTGTAATTTAGGTAAATTTATATTTAGATCTTTTAAGCTTAGACATGTTAGATCTGAAATGTTAAAACAATGTTTTTTTATTACTACAACACCTTCTGCTATTCTGTCACATAGTTTGTGTTCATATATGTATTATTGATGAAGTATTAACCCTTTCAACGCTATACACGGCATATGCCGCGATGACATACGCCGTCCGCCACTGCTATTCCCGGCATATGCCTCGATGACAACGGATTTTTCATAAGGACTCTTAAACCATTCGGTTTTCATTCGGGTCCTCTCTAATTTTTCCTTGTATGAATCGAGGATATACAAGGTCTCATTTGTGCTTGAAATCCCGACAATTTTTATTGTAAAATCATGCAGTAGAAGGAAAATTGAAGGAAAATAAAAACAAATATTTTGAAAAATGCAAATGGCGGAAATCGGAAACGAAGCTGTAAATATGGAAATATTTCAGCATTTCTATGGGGAAACTTACAACGAGGATTAGTTAAAATGTTTCTTGTTACCTCAATGTGTTTATTACATTCAATTCGTCTGGGAAATATAATTTGATCGATCATTACGAGACGTAGAAAAAGGGGGGAAAACGGAGCTTGACTGAAAATTTTGAGAACGGAGCCACTGATTTGTGCCACGATTACATAATCTGTTGTGTATGGTGCAATTCGCTACGGAATTGAGCAGTTGATGTCTTCTTTATTATATGGCAGATAAAACAACAAAATAGATGAAGACTAAAAGTAGTTTTTATTCAAAATTTAACACAAATGTAATAAATTACACCTTTTACCTGTTAATTACCTGAAAATGCAGGTAACCTGATAAAAATTTTACTGAAATAACTGCCTAACATTACAGTTCATACTCTCCTGAGCATTTTTCATGCAATAACTTTCTCTGTATCTCTTATAATAAACTAGAGGCTCCAAAGAGCCTGTGTCGCTCACCTTGGTCTATGTGAATATTAAACAAAGGAAGCAGATGGATTCATGACAAAATTGTGTTTTGGTGATGGTGATGTGTTTGTAAATCTTACTTTACTAGTCTTGCTGCTTACATTTATCTCTATCTATAATGAACTTGGCCCAGTAGTTTCAGTGGAAAATGTTAATAAAAATTTACAAATTTTATGAAAATTGTTAAAAATTGACTATAAAGGACAATAACTCCTTAGGGGGTCAATTGACAATTTCGGTCATGTTGACTTATTTGTAAATCTTACTTTGCTGCACATAATTGCTGATTACAGTTTATCTCTATCTATAATAAAATTTAAGATAATAACCAAAAACAGCAAAATTTCCTTAAAATTACCGATCCAGGGGCAGCAACCCAACAATGGGTTGTCAGATTCATCTGAAAATTATAGGGCAGATAGATCTTGATCTGAGTAATAATTTTACCCCGTGTTGGATTTGCTCTAAATGCTTTGGTTTTTGAGTTATAAGCCAAAAACTGCATTTTACCCCTATGTTCTATTTTTAGCTATGGCGGCCATCTTGATTTGAAAGTCGGGTCACCCGACACATTTTTAAAACAAGATACCCCAAAGATGATGATTGCCAAGTCTGGATTAATTTGGCCCAGTAGTTTCAGAGGAGAAGATTTTTGTAAAAGATAACTAAGATTTACGAAAAATGGTTAAAAATTGACTATAAAGGGCAATAACTCCTAAACGGGTCAACTGACCATTTCGGTCATGTTGACTTATTTGTAAATCCTACTTTACTAAACATTATTGCTGTTTACAGTTTATCTCTATCTATAATAATATTCAAGATAATAACCAAAAACTGCAAAATTTCCACAAAATTACCAATTCAGGGGCAGCAACCCAACAACGGGTTGACCGATTCATCTGAAAATTTCAGGGCAGATAGATCTTGACCTGATAAACATTTTTACCCTGTCAGATTTCCTCTAAATGCTTTGGTTTTTGAGTTATAAGCCAAAAACTGCATTTTACCCCTATGTTCTATTTTTTGCCGTGGCGGCCATCTTGGTTGGTTGACAGGGTCACGCCACACATTTATTAAACTAGATACCCCAATGATGATTGTGGCCAAGTTTGGTTCAATTTGGCCCAGTAGTTTCAGAGGAGAAGATTTTTGTAAAAGATAACTAAGATTTACGAAAAATGGTTAAAAATTGACTATAAAGGGCAATAACTCCTAAACGGGTCAACTGACCATTTCGGTCATGTTGACTTATTTGTAAATCCTACTTTACTAAACATTATTGCTGTTTACAGTTTATCTCTATCTATAATAATATTCAAGATAATAACCAAAAACTGCAAAATTTCCACAAAATTACCAATTCAGGGGCAGCAACCCAACAACGGGTTGACCGATTCATCTGAAAATTTCAGGGCAGATAGATTTTGACCTGATAAACATTTTTACCCCATGTCAGATTTCCTCTAAATGCTTTGGTTTTTGAGTTATAAGCCAAAAACTGCAGTTTACCCCTATGTTCTATTTTTAGCCGTGGCTGCCATCTTGGTTGGTTGACTGGGTCACGCCACACATTTTTTAAACTAGATACCCCAATGATGATTGTGGCCAAGTTTGGATTAATTTGGCCAAGTAGTTTCAGAGGAGAAGATTTTTGTAAAAGATTACTTTAATTTACGAAAAATGGTTAAAAATTGACTATAAAGGGCAATAACTCCTAAACGGGTCAACTGACCATTTTGGTCATGTTGACTTATTTGTAGATCTTACTTTGCTGAACATTATTGCTGTTTACAGTTTATCTCTATCTATAATAATATTCAAGATAATAACCAAAAACTGCAAAATTTCCACAAAATTACCAATTCAGGGGCAGCAACCCATCAACGGGTTGACCGATTCATCTGAAAATTTCAGGGCAGATAGATCTTGCCCTGATAAACATTTTTACCCCATGTCAGATTTCCTCTAAATGCTTTTGTTTTTGAGTTATAAGCCAAAAACTGCATTTTACCCCTATGTTCTATTTTTAGCCATGGCGGCCATCTTGGTTAGTTGGCCGGGTCACCGGACACATTTTTTAAACTAGATACCCCAATAATGATAGTGGCCAAGTTTGGTTTAATTTGGCCCAGTAGTTTCAGAGGAGAAGATTTTTGTAAAAGTTAACAACGACGACGGACGACGGACGACGACGGACGCCGGACGCAAAGTGATGGGAAAAGCTCACTTGGCCCTTCGGGCCAGGTGAGCTAAAAAGATACAGCAGTCTGAAAAGGAATATACTGTTCTAATGAATGAACACACAAAAAATGCAGCAGCAGCAACCATTTTTCTATTTTTTTGTGTAGCGTTGAAAGGGTTAAATCTACAGGTCCCAGAGCTCAATTTTAGGTTTTTTTTAGTTATATATTCTGTTGGCCTGATGTGTACAAACACAAGAGTAGTTCTACCAGCCTGGGCTGCAAGGGCTGCCACTCAGCGTGAAGACTGCCTGTACTTTTTATATACAAAGATAAAAATAGAATATAATGACCACCTATAAAATATCTGCCTTTTTATAAGTGACCCTTCCTGTGTGATGGTCCACTCTCCTGTGTCTATGATGTATAGAATATAATGACCACCTATAAAATACCTTTTTATAAGTGACCATTCCTGTGTGATGGTCCACTCTTCTGTGACCAATCTTCTTTTCTCTGTCTTTACCAGCATGTATACTACTTGACGGCCTCAGTGTATCTGTAGCCATGTTTTGGTTTGTCTGGGGCTAAAATTAAACAATTGGAGATATTTTTATTTCTTTAGACAAAATTCTCAATGATATAAATAGCATGATTTGATCACCTAGGTCTCTATATGAGCATTTCAAATATGGACCATCTCAAACATTTTTGACTAGAATAAAATGTTAATGTGTACAATAATCTGTTATTTGTTGGTCTTGTATTCATGATGACAAAAAAAAAATTCTGATTACAGTTTCTCAAGTATTACATGTATCACATATTGAATGAATTTCAAAAATGAAGATTGATGCAGTCTTTTAATGAATTTGTCAGTTAACATTGACTTCCCTGTTTTGACTTCACTCTAAACAAAACAATGCATGACTTCATAACTTGGTTGATCATGTTGATGTGTGTCATATTTTGATGGTATATTTGCTATGTCATGTATATATTGTAATTTCTTTAGTACATGTAGTACAATGTATAATTAGGCTTTTTGTTGTCTTTCCAATTGTTTTATGCATTTCCCTTTACGCCTTTTAAGTTTCTTCAAAAGTTTGAATTGTTAAAAGCCTTACAGTCATGATATTTGCTAACATCCCATGTTGTCTCTGGTGTATGTGTGTCTTATTATCAATCATACCACATGACTGGCCCATCTCAATATTTTTTTCATTCAATATAAAAAATTACTATAAAACGTACTAACCTCTAATGGTGATTGTTTATATATTTCTCTGGGCAATGTACCTGATAAATAAAACATTGACATTATTAAACATTAAAATAAACATAATAATTTAACCACTGTAGTTTTAATCATGATAATACTGTCATGACTGTGGAATTATAATCTTTTAATGCATAAATGTACTAATTATCATGATGAATAATAAAGGGAAATTCAAATTTTAGTGGTTATCAGATTTTGTGGTTTCAACAAACTCAAACATTTAAAACTGAATTGAACAAGATCATGAAAATAACACTGACTGTGGCAAACAGTAACCACAATATACATGATTTCAAATTGCTTTTTCCAGGAAAATATTGAGGCAACAAAAAATGTCATTACGCCACAATGTGCTATTAGAAGTTTTCCCCACATGCCCGAGGTCAATTTAGTAAGAGATGCAGAATCAAATCTAGAATCTCCTGTATTACTGTTCAGTGTTTTACCAACAATGACCTACAGAGGATCACCAGTGTTGTTTGTCCAAATAATTATGACGTCTTTAAAGGCTTACATAAAAAAATAATAAAAGCCTTTCAAAACGTCATAATTATTTGGACTACAGTGTTGTATACAGGAGCTCATTCTTTCCAGGAACAATCATGGAATGAAATACATGGTTTGTAGATTTCCGCTCAGTGTCCAGACTAGACTATAAATACATTAATTTAATAACAGACTTACATGTAGCATGGATATTATAATGTAAATATGCTTATAGTGTAGTAATTACTGCATCGAAGTCTTATATGGATAGATATGTGCCTTATATGTATATGGAAGTATTTTACATAACCATACATGTATCTTAAATTTGTTAATAATGTAAGACTTGTAAATATATATAATTTATTATGTCCCAACCTTAGAGTGTGTGTAATTTATGACATATCTTCCAACCTAAATAAGAGTTTCTGCAAAGAAATGATAAATGGAGTTGTGCAAATTATATGCGATATTCACCTTCTTTTTGAATATTTTGTAAGACAGGTTGATCATTATGTGTGGGGACGTTTTGGTCGACACTAGTCGCCATCTTCCGTGTATTCGATCGATTTCTTGTATATTTTTTGGTTGATTAAAGCTAAATCACTGTTTCTTTAAGCCATTGTGAGAGTGTTTAATTGTCTCAGGACCATTCAATCGACTACTATGCAAAAAGCGGCGTAAAATTCATAAAATTCCATCTTTCTGTCATCTAGATTATGGGGTGATAATTCCGGAAGTATCCAAACCGCATGCGCACACAGAAGGACAAATGTATTTCCGTAAACATAAAAGTTTGGCTCACCTGGTCACAGGTCACATCCTATCTATATCTCTATCTATATATTTCTGCACTCAGTCACAACTTTGACTATTACGTGCCGTTGCATGCGTGGCTTATTTGCAATTTAAAAGAAATAAATTTGCAGTAATATTACGTTACATTGCATTGGTGCTTAGAAAAAATAAATAAAGTAAAAATATAATTAGTTATCAAAAGTACCAGGATTTTAATTTTATACGCCAGACGCGCGTTTCGTCTACATAAGACTCATCAGTGACGCTCAGATCAAAATAGTTAAAAAGCCAAACAAATACAAAGTTGAAGAGCATTGAGGAACCAAAATTCCAAAAAGTTGTGTACAGTGTTTTAAATTTTTTCACCGTGGATTGTTATCCTATGTATATTTCTTGTCAAAACTATGTAAATGTTATGCAGATTTTAGAATATTTGTGAAAGAGCAGATAGAGAAATCTGCTTTTTGAAGCCGTCGACTGTTGTACAAAGGATTGCTGATGTAAGAAGTAGGTTCCATTACATACTATTCGGTATGTGGATAAAATGAAAACTTGTATGAATCTTTATTTGTTTGAATTTATTTAAAGTGGTTGGTATGTTTATGTCTTGTTCTACTGTCTGATTTAACAAGAAGATCTTTAGGGTAAATTGCTATGTGTTGGTGTATGACCTTATAGAATACCACTAGTCTTGTGTGTATACACCTCAGTTTTAATGTAGGCCACTGTAGGTGATCAAGCATGTTTGAGACAGAGCTGGTATTGTGATATTTATTACATGTGTAGCGAGCAGATCTGCGTTGGACCAACTCAATTTGGTTGATTTGACTTTTGGTGTGAGGGTCGATCCCAGACGCAAGAGCTTTACTCAAGCTTAGGTCTGACTAACGACATGTATGCCCTTTCTTTGATTTTTGGGGATGAAACTTTAAGGTTACGTTTTAGAAAATTAAGTTGTCTGTTTGCATTAGCTGTTACATTATTTATGTGTTTATTCCATTTTAGATCAGATTGGATGGTTATGCCTAAATATTTTGTAGCTGTTTCAGTTTGGAGGATGTGACCATGCAGGATGTAGTCATGGTTGACTGGTTTCTTTTTTTGTGTAATTCTACTTATGGAGCATTTGTCTGGATGGAATGACATTAACCAGTCTTTTTCCCATTGTGCCGCCGAATTTAAATCCTGTGGTAGTTTGGCAGCATGCTCTGAGTGTTTGATGTTTCTATAGATGATGCTGTCATCGGCAAATAATCTTAATCTGCTGTGTTGTAAATATTCTGGGAAATCGTTTATGTAAATGAGGAATAAAATTGGGCCAAGGACAGTTCCCTATGGCACCCCAGATGTTACCCCATTTTTTTCTGATTGTTCTCCATCTAGCATGACTGTTTATGTACGATTTTGTAAAAAGTCACCAATCCATTACTTGACTAGCTATGATATGCTCCGTTATTTTACAAAGTATACATCAGTGTTAATGAAATTGGCCTGTAATTTATGGCAGTGTTTTTGTCGCCTTTTTTGAATGCAGGACAGACATTTGCATGTTTCTAGTCTGTAGGTATTTTATGAGTGTTAATTGATTTTTGAAAGATGAGTGTGATGATAGGACTTAGATGATCTTTCATTTCCTTTAATACCTTCCCACATAGTTCATCAGGACCTGTGGCTTTATTCGGATTAATGTTGTGAAGAAGTTTGTTGACGCCCTTTTCTGATATTATAATTTCATTCATTTGTGGATCTTTTCTTGTTGACTTATTTTTACGGAGACATTTCCTTGTTGGTCTTTTGCTTTTTAAATTAAACGAGATACAACATACATGTATTTATTTAGAATTTGTCGTTAAAGGACAGTATATAACACATAAAAGAAGTTTATCTGACAGTGTTGATGTACAAAAAAAAAGTAAAATCACAAAACAGTTACTATGATACTGAACTTATACGAAAATCTATTCGGAAAGTCCATGATCACATGGATAGTCAAATATATAGTCAAAAGTTTCACAGAAGCTGATCATGCAGCTTTGATTTCACGTTTGTGATACTAGTAGGTAATGGTGACTACGATTAACGCCAAGTGATGGGGAAATTTCACAGGTCCGCAAAAAAATATGCGAAACTTCACGTAAATGCGCGTTCATTATCTAAAAGGGATACCATTTTATATATTTTTTTAATATATTTGAGTTCAAGCACGTATCATGACATACACAAGGTAAAAAGCGTGTGAGTGTCTTAAAAAAAAACAACATTTTGTAGTTTTAATCATGTAGCTCAAGTGTTATCCGAATTCCAAAAAGTTTGATTTTAATGCGAGTCGTGAGTTACTTACCGCTCTGCATAGACTAGTTTGCCTGTAAAAAAAAAAACCGGTCAATTTGATCATTTTCAGCCGTGACAGGAATCTCCTACCTCACACTGAAACCCTTGTAAAGCACTATACACAAATAACGATAAGGCAATATTTTGTGGCATGCATATGAGATAATATATTGACTTCGAATTGTTAGAATAGTTTATATGTTAAAGTTTTACATTTACATTTATACAATCTAAATTACATTAATGCTAGACATATATATCTGTGTCAACAGTTTATTCTTGATATATTTCCGATGATATTTATGCATTTATTTTAAGATGGTGGCTTGGGTCTTTATATAAACCTGTCATTGCATCTATGCATTATAAAAGGCCGCTAAACTAGGCCGATGGGATATTCCGGGATCCGTTTAGAAAAAAAGCATTATGCAAATGTTTGAATCTTTGAAAGAATTTAGGAATTTTTAAAAGTTTTGATTTTGTGGTTACAAAATCTTGTAATTTAACCAGGTATACTTATAGACTACGTTCTTAGCAATATTTACAAAAACGTTAATACCGACTAGGACAATTGCAAGCAAGCGTATTGTTATGCGTTTACTTTTCTACATTGGCTAGAGGTATAGGGAGAGGGTTGAGATCTCATCAACATGTCTAACCCCGCCGCATTTTTGCGCCTGTCCCAAGTCAGGAGCCTCTGGCCTTTGTTAGTCTTGTATTATTTCAATTTTAGTTTCTTGTGTACAATTTGGAAATTAGTATGGCGTTCATTATCACTGAACTAGTATATATTTGTTATGGAGCCAGCTGAAGGACGCCTCCGGAAGCGGGAATTTCTCGCTACATTGGTGACTTTCTTTTGTTGTTTTTCTATGGTTGGGTTGTTGTTTCTTTGACAAATTCCCAATTTCCATTCTCAATTTTAAGCTCTGACATATCTTACACATCGGAAGAAGAAGACAAAGAAATATCACAGAATAAAAAAAAAAACTATGATGACAAAAGAAAAAAAAGCATCTCTCATGCCGTTACTTTTTTTAATGAGTTTCACAATGGTGAGACTAATAATTTTATCCAATCTATAGTAGAAAATGACTGGGTTTTTTTTTTGCTGTAAATAGATATAAGAAGATGTGCATGGTATGACTGCCAATGAGACAACTCTCCATCCAAATAACAATTTATAAAAGTAATCAATTATAGGTTAATGTACGGCCTTCAACACGGAGCCTTGGCTCACACCGAACAACAAGCTATAAAGGGCCCCAAAATTACTAGTGTAAAACCATTCAAATAGAAAAACCAACGGTCTAGTCTATATCAAAAAACAAGAAACGAGAAACACATATAAATTACATAAACTGACGACAACTACTGTGCATCAGATTCATGTAAGTATATATTATTTGTTACTTAAAGTAATTGTCCTGGTTCTCATGTTTCCGCAAAATAAATTGTAAATTATTAGATATTCAAAATAATATATAATCAAGGTAACGGTCAATAGGATCTTTACTAAGTTTGGCCTTTAATTGCATGTGATTGATAACATTACAGGATCAAAACTGTATGCTATTCACACATTGCCGATTATTTCTCCCGTTTGAGATCAGACAGCAATACGACACGAAAAGTGAAAAAGTCGATAGGATTAGTATCATCAATTATCTGGAATGTCTGAACGCAGTCGTTTTAGTTCGTAACAGATTCCTTCTGGTCGGGAAGGGTCCAAATAGTTCGGCAAGCACCCCGACAGATAGGTGCGTCCCATAACATTCGGGGAAACTCAGCCGATTTTGTCTAGTCGGATTACAATCGTGCCTATGTCATGACAGATTCTGCTGTATCGGATCGAATTCCTAACAATGTTCTGTGTATTCGGGACGGTGTCCTGTGGAACCGGAATGATCTGGAGAAATTTTTCATTGCTGTTTTTCTGCCGATTGAGTCCAGATTGCATCCAGATCTTGTCGATTGCGAACCGTTTTTGCCGAAACCGTTCCGAAACAGTCCCGTTATTAATTCTAACTTCGTCAATGATACCCACGACAAATACAGACTACAATACGCCTGAGACCAGACAAAGCCGTTTGCAATGCGATAGAGCGGACCGTGATAGGATTACGTTCCGACAGTACCTGATCATCCCGAGTATGGCGATCGACAGTTTTCGAACGGATAACTTCCGTCAGCTTCGGTTCACTGTCTTGTCACTATCTGATCTCTGTCGGATTACATTCGGTAGAATCGGGACGCAGTCTAGACAGACTCGGTCGAATTTTACCTGGCGAAAGATACAAATCGGATTAGAAGCGGATTTAGAACGGAATTATCGGGATACATACGCTTGGAATCGGTTGAATATCGACGCTTCCTGAATAATATCTGATTGTTTTCGTGATTAATTTTTTTTTTTACAAAAATTAAAGTTTGAATTTCCATCCACGATTCATAGGATCTTGATCAGACTTTTAATAAATTTTAATCGGAAATGGTCCTGTTAAGGACGGCAGTAAAACTCGGGAATGTGTGACCCCAGCTTAAAGGACGCAATAACAGAGGTGGCCATAAGAATATATACATATTATCAAGTAGAAATTAAATTACATTTGTAATCATCTCTTCAAAGTTTCAGTAAGAGTATCTTGCATATTTATTTTTTTTAATACAGAAGAAGGTTTAAGGGCATACGATATAGTTTTGAACCTGTAGTTACAAGTTGATGAACATTTGCATATAGGGACAGTGGTAGAACAGTACAACATAAGAACGAACTATAAAAATCAGTTGAAAAAGGCTTAACTCATTAGATATACATGTATTTCTACAGTTTATTGTTCATGAAAATAACAATAGATGCCCATATCCTAATATCGGTTTTTGATAAATTATATATAAATTATATATAAATATACTAAATAAATAAATGATTTGGAAAATACACTGAAGGTATAAAAAGTCATGAGAATTCCGAATGCAATCGGGTTCTATCTGGGTTTTCTGGTTCTGAACCTTGGTTCTTTGGTTCGAAACCATAGTAACTGGTTCATCATCCGGGTTGTTTGGTTAAGGCAACCCGATTTCTTGGTTCCATCTGGGTTCTATTCTAGATCATTCTAATGTTCCCGTTGAACATAACAGAAGATAACCGCAAGTCTCCGAATAAAAAGGTAAAGTAGGTCAAAGACGCTATAATTATTTTACAACATTAAACAGTTGAGCATTGACGGTAAAGGAAGCTTTAAGGTATTTATCTTCTCATTTTAATTATTTTGATAAGGAAACTAGATAAAATAAAGCATATCGTATAGATTTAAAAAAAACGAAGTATACAGTACATCGAACATTCTTTTATTTAATGCAGTCGTTTTGTTTTCTTTTTTTCCCCTTTACTCATCCCTTATTTACGTAAATATGTATTGACATAGGCTGATCCAGAACTTTTTCTAAGGGGGGCGGCTTCAGTCATGCTTCAATGATTCCCTATATAATCCACAATTTTCCCCCCACGAAAGTACATGTTGTTTATATGGCTAACAATATGTGCATCTAGCCACTTGACCAGTTGACGACTTGCATTTATTTAATATAAATATTTGATTGCACATTTATTATCAAGTTCGACTGAATTTAATTTAATGGCTTTTTAATAATGTCAGATTTGAAATACATGGGAAGTATATGCAACAAATCTTTTTGTTCAAAACAGAATGTTAAAAGACATATAACGGAAAGCGATGATCAATAAGTTGGTAAGCTTTAACTAGTTGGAAAAAAGTTATAAAGTATAATAGAATGTATGATTATGTACAATAAATTTGTTAAATTTGATACTTATTCAGTCATTGTAAAGGGCATGCATATAATCATTCGGCCAAAAATAAAGAAATCAAAATTAAGATTGAAAATGTATATAATAAAATTATGTTAAGATGTGTTAACGACAGTGTTAGTGGGATGTGTATCATAAGCACAATAGTCAGAACTTCTGTGTTGGCGCCTTGATTAAGGGGCATAAAGAGTTACACTAATCTGTCCCGAACGTCCCATAAAACGGGTTCCGCTCTCCTAGCTTTAGTTTGCCTCAACCAAATACTTCAAAACTTATACACAATAAATAAAAGAAGCTGGTGCATGCATTTCAATGAGAACTCTTCACAAGAGACTAAATGACACAGAAATTAACAATTATACAATGTAGCCTAGGACACCACACAGTCTTCAACAATGAGCAAGATTCATACCGCAAAGTCAGCTATTAAAGGCACCGACATGACAATACGAGAAAACAAACGGTCTAATTTATGTATAAAAAATAACTGAAAAACAAGATAGGTACGTGCACATAAATTAAGGCGGGGTTAAACATGTAAGCGGGATCTAACCCTCCCCCTTATGTTGCATGAGTGCCAATGAGAACTCTCCACAATAGAAAAGACCAGATGACACAAACACTAACAACTATCATAGGTCATACACAGCTTTCAACAATGAGCAAAGTCAATACTGCATATAGTAAGCAATAAAAGGCACTGAAATGACATTGTAAAACAATATTCAAACGAGAAAATAAACAAACAAAAAATGATCGAAAAACAAGTCTGTAACACATAAAATCAACATTTATTGAATTACAGGCTCTTGACTTACCACAGGCACATACATACCGAATAAGGCGGAGTTGAGCATGTAAGCGGGATCCACACCTCAACACAAAATCAAATTTTTAAGTGTCACTTTTACCGTTATGTTATCATGTCCCTTTAAAAACATAAGTGCTGACTCTTTCGTTTCCTTTCTCTTAAATAAGTCTGACTCAATAAAATGTTAGGAACCTTATACGCGATTCACATTATCCAATAACATAGATCTATTAAGTTCGATATTGGGTCCCGATGGCGACACTGTTCATGAGTTTTTAGATGTAAAAAGTTGTTGTCCGAGTACCAATGATACAAATGTCAACCCGGAGCCTTGAGATAGGAAAACTGCTAAAACCATTGTTTCCGTTCTTTAACTTTAATTTACCTCAACCAAATGTTTTGAAACTTTTTCACAATGCTTATGAACACAAAACGGTCAAAATTACGCGAATCCGGCATCTATTTTATGTGAAAGTTTACTCATTTTTCTCACAAGCAGGGTCATCTGTGGTTAATAGACATATTCTACATTTATTTCATTAATCAGCTTATTTACTTCCATTGAGTTCTTCTTTGAATAGACTTACAGAAGTAACTTGCACATTTTTTTTTCAGAATCTCGGCGCAGTTTGGTAACAGACAGTGATATTCCAAGTTAAATGTGACCAACTTAACAAAGTGTTTCACTAGGTTGAGCTCTCTGTCTAAGTGTACTTTAAAGGTTCTTAGCATTGAGTTCAGTTTATTGATATGCGTATTTCGTCAGTGTGAATTTTTATGATGTAAAAGCAGACTATCCACCACCTACATGTCCATGAAATGAAATCTAAGGTAAAATGAGTTCAGTGGCGGATCCAGACATTTTCATAAGTGGGGCCCACTGACTGACCTAAGAGGGGCCCGCTTCAGTTGCGCTTCAGTGATTCCCTATATAAGCAACCAAATTTTTTCCCAAAAGGGGGGGGCGGGCCCCCTGCCCCCCTAAATCCTCCTCTGGAGTTAAACATTTTACATTATCTATCACAACTGGCAGCACACGATGCAAGTGAAGCAGTAAATTTTCTTACTTGATATTCACGGAAATTAAAAGATTTAGTTTCATCTGAACCAAACATTCTTACAAATTGAGAATGGAAATGTGGAATGTGTAAAAGAGACAGTTACATTGCAAAAAGGGCAGAAAGCAGTCAAAGGCCACTCATTGGTCCTCATAGCTGACTGCAGTATGGGCTTTGCTCATTGTTAAGGCCGTACGGTAACCTATAGATATAGGAAGATGTGGTGTGAGTGCCAATGAGACAACTCTCCATCCAAATAATATTTTTATAGTAAACCATTATAGCTGTTAATGTCTGTGTCATTTTTGGTCTTTTGTGGATAATTGTCCCATTGGTAATCATACAACATCTTCATTTTTATATCTTCAACAAAGCGAGAAAATCCCTCGCTCAGAGGAAGGCTTCGGCTGTTCCTTAACAAAATGTGTTCCAGTTCAAACTCCAAATAATAAAATAAACTTACAATTAAAATCATACAATACTAACAAAAACCAGAGACTCCTGACTTATCATACCAGAAGACACATCCAATATGCAAAGGTCAAGAGTCAAAAAGTTATAGTCTGGTCAAGAGATCCTTGACCAAAAAAAAACCAACACAAATTTGATTTTGAGAAAAGGGTCATCGTGGTACACAAAACTAACAATATATCTTTATATCTAATATATCTAAGAAGATGTGGCACGAGTGCCAATCATACAGTTAATTCTCCATTTAATTCAAACAAAATATACAAGTTTTACTTTGAGGGCAAAGGTCAAGCTCATATGAAGTTTATCGTGCCAATAGACTAGTCATCTTATGACAACACATCTACATGCAACATATTCAGAAGCAAGGTCAATTGAAAATTATATTTTGAGGTCAAGGTAATATACCGAGGAACACACTGCAACATGATGACACATTCAAGGTACATGCATGTAGGTCGGGAGTCAAAAGTCAAAGTCCAAATGTTCCATGTGAAAATTCACACAGCAGTCTTGCGCGAAAGCTCATCATGGTACACGTAACAATGTCTTATGTCATGATGCACTACAATGCAAAATATAGAAAACCTAGGGCAGAGACTGAAACACAAGACATAACTAAACTCAATTGAATGGTACTTGTATACCAAGTCACTACAATTGACTTCAACAAAGAATATAAACTCTCGCAACAAAACAAAGTTAAATCCGGCCGACTTTCACTAAAGTTTGAGCAGGATTATTTGCAACGATTATCCTACCACATATAATTTAGAATCGAGTCGTGCAGTTATGTCAATAAGAACAATACAAGACAGAGTTGTAAACAAAAGAAAGTAATGATACATATCGAATTTTTAATCCCAATGCACAAATTAGGAACCGTAGTTTTCATTCAATTTTTCATTTCTAAAATGTACGCTTGGGTTAAACAATGGAAATTAACACTGTATATTTATATAAACGATCAATCTTGTATACTAAATAAATAAATGATTTGGAAAATACACTGAAGGTATAAAAAGTCATGAGAATTCCGAATGCAATCGGGTTATATCCGGGCACTCTGGTTCTAAACCTTGGTTCTATCTGGGTTTTCTGGTTCTGAACTAACTCGAATAATTACAGCGCCCCCTTACGGTCATTGTCCTCCAGAGGAGTGATCGAAGTGATCGTAATATAACGACTGGATTATTCGGGTTAGTTCTGAACCTTGGTTCTTTGGTTCGAAACCATGGTAACTGGTTCATCATCCGGGTTGTTTGGTTAAGGCAACCCGATTTCTTGGTTCCATCTGGGTTCTATTCTAGATCATTCTAATGTTCCCGTTGAACATAACAGAAGATAACCGCAAGTCTCCGAATAAAAAGGTAATGTAGGTCAAAGACGCTATAATTATTTTATAACATTAAACAGTTGAGCATTGACGGTAAAGGAAGCTTTAAGGTATTTATCTTCTCATTTTAATTATTTTGATAAGGAAACTAGATAAAATAAAGCATATCGTATAGATTTAAAAAAAAAACGAAGTATACAGTACATCGAACATCCTTTTATTTAATGCAGTCGTTTTGTTTTCTTTTTTCCCCTTTACTCATCCCTTATTTACGTAAATATGTATTGACATAGGCTGATCCAGAACTTTTTCTAAGGGGGGCGGCTTCAGTCATGCTTCAATGATTCCCTATATAATCCACAATTTTTCCCCCACGAAAGTACATGTTGTTTATATGGCTAACAATATGTGCATCTAGCCACTTGACCAGTTGACGACTTGCATTTATTTAATATAAATATTTGATTGCACATTTATTATCAAGTTCGACTGAATTTTATTTAATGGCTTTTTAATAATGTCAGATTTGAAATACATGGGAAGTATATGCAACAAATCTTTTTGTTCAAAACAGAATGTTAAAAGACATATAACGGAAAGCGATGATCAATAAGTTGGTAAGCTTTAACTAGTTGGAAAAAAGTTGTAAAGTATAATAAAATGTATGATTATACAATAAATTTGTTAAATTTGATACTTATTCAGTCATTATAAAGGGCATGCATATAATCATTCGGCCAAAAATAAAGAAATCAAAATTAAGATTGAAAATGTTTATAATAAATTATGTTAAGATGTGTTAATGACAGTGTTAGTGGGGATGTGTATCATAAGCACAATAGTCAGAACTTCTGTGTTAGCGCCATGATTAAGGGGCATAAAGAGTTACACTAATCTGTCCCGAACGTCCCATAAAAACGGGTTCCGCTCTCCTAACTTTAGTTTGCCTCAACCAAATACTACAAAACTTATACACACTATATAAAAGAAGCTGGTGCATGCATGTCAATGAGAACTCTTCACAAGAGACTAAATGACACAGAAATTAACAATTATACAATGTAGCCTAGGACACCACACAGTCTTCAACAATGAGCAAGATTCATACCGCAAAGTCAGCTATTAAAGGCACCGACATGACAATACGAGAAAACAAACGGTCTAATTTATGTATAAAAAATAACTGAAAAACAAGATAGGTACGTGCACATAAATTAAGGCGGGGTTAAACATGTAAGCGGGATCTAACCCTCCCCCTTATGTTGCATGAGTGCCAATGAGAACTCTCCACAAAAGAAAAGACCAGATGACACAAACACTAACAACTATCATAGGTCATACACAGCTTTCAACAATGAGCAAAGTCAATACTGCATATAGTAAGCAATAAAAGGCACTGAAATGACATTGTAAAACAATATTCAAACGAGAAAATAAACAAACAAAAAATGATCGAAAAACAAGTCTGTAACACATAAAATCAACATTTATTGAATTACAGGCTCTTGACTTACCACAGGCACATACATACCGAATAAGGCGGAGTTGAGCATGTAAGCGGGATCCACACCTCAACACAAAATCAAATTTTTAAGTGTCACTTTTACCGTTTAAGAGTTATCATGTCCCTTTAAAAACATAAGTGCTGACTCTTTCGTTTCCTTTCTCTTAAATAAGTCTGACTCAATAAAATGTTAGGAACCTTATAATACGCGATTCACATTACCCAATAACATAGATCTATTAAGTTCGATATTGGGTCCCGATGGCGACACTGTTCATGAGTTTTTAGATGTATAAAGCTGTTGTCCGAGTACCAATGATACAAATGTCAACCCGGAGCCTTGAGATAGGAAAACTGCTAAAACCATTGTTTCCGTTCTTTAACTTTAATTTACCTCAACCAAATGTTTTGAAACTTTTTCACAATGCTTATGAACACAAAACGGTCAAAATTACGCGAATCCGGCATCTATTTTATGTGAAAGTTTACTCATTTTTTTCACAAGCAGGGTCATCTGTGGTTAATAGACATATTCTACATTTATTTCATTAATCAGCTTATTTACTTCCATTGAGTTCTTCTTTGAATAGACTTACAGAAGTAACTTGCACATTTTTTTTTTCAGAATCTCGGTGCAGTTTGGTAACAGACAGTGATATTCTAAGTTAAATGTGACCAACTTAACAAAGTGTTTCACTAGGTTGAGCTCTCTGTCTAAGTGTACTTTAAAGGTGCTTAGCATTGAGTTCAGTTTATTGATATGCGTATTTCGTCAGTGTGAATTTTTATGATGTAAAAGCAGACTATCCACCACCTACATGTCCATGAAATGAAATCTAAGGTAAAATGAGTTCAGTGGCGGATCCAGACATTTTCATAAGTGGGGCCCACTGACTGACCTAAGAGGGGCCCGCTTCAGTTGCGCTTCAGTGATTCCCTATATAAGCAACCAAAATTTTTCCCAAAAGGGGGGGGCGGGCCCCATGCCCCCCCTAAATCCGCCTCTGGAGTTAAACATTTTACATTATCTATCACAACTGGCAGCACACGATGCAAGTGAAGCAGTAAATTTTCTTACTTGATATTCACGGAAATTAAAAGATTTAGTTTCATCTGAACCAAACATTCTTACAAATTGAGAATGGAAATGTGGAATGTGTAAAAGAGACAGTTACATTGCAAAAAGGGCAGAAAGCAGTCAAAGGCCACTCATTGGTCCTCATAGCTGACTGCAGTATGGGCTTTGCTCATTGTTAAGGCCGTACGGTAACCTATAGATATAGGAAGATGTGGTGTGAGTGCCAATGAGACAACTCTCCATCCAAATAATATTTTTAAAAGTAAACCATTATAGCTGTTAATGTCTGTGTCATTTTGGTCTTTTGTGGATCATTGTCCCATTGGTAATCATACAACATCTTCATTTTTATATCTTCAACAAAGCGAGAAAATCCCTCGCTCAGAGGAAGGCTTCAGCTGGTCCTTAACAAAATGTGTTCCAGTTCAAACTCCAAATAATAAAATAATCTTACAATTAAAATCATACAATACTAACAAAAACCAGAGACTCCTGACTTATCATACCAGAAGACGCATCCAATATGCAAAGGTCAAGAGTCAAAAAGTTATAGTCTGGTCAAGAGATCCTTGACCAAAATAACCCAACACAAAGTGGATTTTGAGACAAGGGTCATCGTGGTACACAAAACTAACAATATATCTTTATATCTAATATATCTAAGAAGATGTGGTAAGAGTGCCAATCATACAGTTAATTCTCCATTTAATGCAAACAAAATATACAAGTTTTACATTGAGGGCAAAGGTCAAGCTCATATGAAGTTTATCGTGCCAATAGACTAGTCATCTTATGACAACACATCTACATGCAACATATTCAGAAGCAAGGTCAATTGAAAATTATATTTTGAGGTCAAGGTAATATACCGTGGAACACACTGCAACATGATGACACATTCAACGTACATACATGTAGGTCGGGAGTCAAAAAGTCAAAGTCCAAATGTTCCATGTGAAAATTCACACAGCAGTCTTGCGCGAAAGCTCATCATGGTACACGTAACAATGTCTTATGGCATGATGCACTACAATGCAAAATATAGAAAACCTAGGGCAGAGACTGAAACACAAGACATAACTAAACTCAATTGAATGGTACTTGTATACCAAGTCACTACAATTGCCTTCAACAAAGAATATAAACTCTCGCAACAAAACAAAGTTAAATCCGGCCGACTTTCACTTAAGTTTGAGCAGGATTATATTTGCAACGATTATCCTACCACATATAATTTAGAATCGAGTCGTGCAGTTATGTCAATAAGAACAATACAAGACAGAGTTGTAAACAAAAGAAAGTAATGATACATATCGAATTTTAATCCCAATGCACAAATTAGGAACCGTAGTTTTCTTTCAATTTTTCATTTCTAAAATGTACGCTTGGGTTAAACAATGGAAATTAACACTGTATATTTATGTTCCGGACCATATGAGTATCTGGACCATACGCGTATGGTCGGACCATATGAGTATATACTCGTTTGGTTATAAACGGGCCGGACCATATGAGTATTTGGACCATACAGGTATTTTTTTCAATAATATGCATTAAAAAACTTTATAAAAAAACAATGATTACTACATGCAATTGTATTATTTACAATTCAGATAACATTAAATATCGATGCTAAAGTTAGTTTTTATGGCTAAGTTGCATTCTTGCATGTATGAAATTTACTTCCACACGGTACATGTACTATAGCTGTGTCTACGGTGATTTTCAAAACCTCTAGATCTCCAATATCGTAATATGACCGAAGTACATCATATCACCAGACAACTTAAAAAAATGAACTAGTGTCCTTGCCGTTGACGTAATTCATTTTTTTAAACAAAACACGTATAAGTATAAAAATTCTGAATGTTGCACTTCTTATGCTTATTATATTAAGTTTCAAAAGGGAGCAAATTATTAGACTCTTTGTCCTGTCGACTTTTACGTCAGGTTATAGTAAAACAGTTGACTCCGTGTGTAACAATTAATTAAAATATTTTTGAAAATTATCTTCCCAGGTCGACATTTTGCCATTCACTCGTAATATTAAACATAATTTATTATCGGTAATGAAAAAAAATGAGTTTACTATAGTTTTGACTAGTGATGAAATTTACTGTGTGAAACTGCTTATTTTATTTTGTTAATCTTGTTATTATTATTTTTTATTCTAATATGACCCGACAATTGTTCGTTCAAAGTTCACATTGAGGATTTTGTATATTTTATAATATTTGCTTTTGATCAATTATTCCGAGTCGTCAATGTGTTTTAATAATTTATTAGTTTATTGTATTTTACGCTATTCAAAAGTTACTTGTATTGTACACTTAACTATAATCCTTTCATTCAGATTAATTATCAAAGATTTATATCCGTCTTTAAGATAAAAGGTTTTGTAACAAAGAATATAGATAATTTGACACTAAGTGATAACTGCCGAAAGCCATTCTTGACAAACTTATACGAAGCATGTTTTTAATCCTTTATCCCCGCTTTCGGCAAAACGCGAATTAATATTATTTAATAAAAAGATATTTCATTGGTTCATTTTCCGTATGTCAATCAGTCTTTTGAAATTGTAATTTATATTTGTTTTTATGTTGTTATTCAGTTATGTTCTAATATTTGAAATATATGGATGTGAAATAAATATGTAAACTTTCCAGCGACTTGGACTTTATCTCAACTATCGCTAGTTTCCCCCAGAAACTAATTAACATGACAGAGGTGACCAACAACCTGGTCATAAGTGGTGGAATAGTACCCGTGATCTCAGAAGTGTACCTCAAAAGCCAAGCGAGTGAGAAAATGTACTTTTAAAATTAACAATTTTTCGTTATATATAAGTGCTAGTTACAAAATTTTATCGAGGAAATGAAACGACGAAAGAGGAGAAAATTGTGTTTTCCGTTTCCATTGGACTTATTCCTATCACAACTATGATGAACTTTTTACATAAATATAGATCTGTACAACCGATTCCAAAATGGACCCTACTAAATTATTAGCTAAATTCAAAGGTGACTTTACCGAAAACCCAAGTCGTTGGTGGAAATTATTTGAAAACTTTGTTTCGCTATATTACGATGAATCTAAACTTTGTAATGCATTTCCACTATTTCTAGAAGAAAACGCACAGATATGGTATAATAAACTGTCAGAGGATGTAACAAAAAGTCAAAACAATTTGAAGTGCGAGTTTTTAAAGAAATACGAATTTTCTTCAGGACAAAATTTTCAAACTAGTACTGATTTAATAAACCTTTCTCAACGCGAAGATGAAAAAGTGTCAGACTATATTAACCGGCTTCATGTTTTATCTGAAAACCACGATTATGGAGAACAATTTACTTTATGGAAACTCCGGAATGAATGTAAACCTGAGCTTATGCGACAAATGGCATTCGGTAAATGGCCAGAGACAGCGGCAGAAGCAGAAACTCGATTGCGTTCAGTAGAAGCGACATCAAAATGTCTACAAGAGGAAGACCAGAAGAGAATGCAGGATTATATCGTCACAAAACTGCAACCGGGAATGGAGAAGTTGTTACAACAAATTAGTGCCGTAAACAGCAAAGCATTTCAGCAACCTACTGCAAGTCCGACAATGGTGGAACCACTTCTTGATGATCGCAAAGTTCAACATCGGCAAAGAACGCCAAGACGACAACGCAGACGTAACCCATGCCACAGATGCGGTGAGTGTGACCATATACCATCTCAATGTCGCTTTATTAGAATAAAATGTAATAAATGCAAATCCATAGGCCACAAAGCAAAAATGTGTAGATCAAAACCAAAACATTTTTCGGCGCAACCAACAAAATTCATTTCGGCAACAGGTTTAAATAACACAAAAGCATCAAATTTAATTAAAATTCGGGTTGCAAATCATTCTGGTATGGCTATGGTTGATTCTGGAGCTACTATTAGCGCAATTTCGGCAGATTTTTATTATGCAAATTTGCATAAGAAGGTTACACTTGAAAAGGCATCTCTTCTTGCAACCGGAGCAAGTGGAGCATCTTTAAGGGGAATAGGAACAATTAAAGTCCCTATAGAAATAGGTCGTTTAACAATGCAACAAACTTTCCATATTTTTGAAAATTTTACACATTCTATAATTCTGGGTTTAGATTTTTTAGACAACCAGAAGGCAAGGCTTAACTTTGATGACAAAACCCTTGTTCTACAGTCTGGTATTACTGAGGTTCCCCTTACTAATGGTGATAATTATGACAATAGTATATGCTTTATTTCTTTAATTAACGATGAAGTAATTCCCAGTAGGTCCGAAGTCATTATCCCCGTTCAAACTGTTGACAAAAGTATAAAATCTAAATTAGGTATCATTGAACCGAACCCAGCCTTAGTTGGTAAACAGAATATTGTAGGTGCCACATGTCTTGTACAAATAAGAAACAATAAAACATTTTTACAAGTCCTTAATCCTACAAATGCAAATGTACGGTTATCGAAACATACAAAAATAGGCAAGTTCAGCGACATTATAGAGAACTCGATTTCAAGTGGAATCACCGATGACACAGTAGAAATAAATTCAATAGATAAGGGTAAACAAGATAAAAATAATGAAGCAAAGTACATCGAAATAGCTAAAAGTTTAAATTTCAATTTTTCTGACTCTGATTTAACAAAAGAACAAAAACAAAAACTAATGGTTATGTTAGGTATAAATAGGGACGTTTTTGCTATAAATTTATCCGAACTTGGTTGTACAGATCTCCATCCCCACCGTATCGAAACAGGCGATGCGCAACCTGTAAGACAAAGGTTCTACAGGCAATCACCAGTCGTCAAAGGAGAAGCCAGCAAACATGTCGAAGAGATGTTAAAGTACAATATTATAGAACCGTCACAAAGTGAATGGGCCAGTCCCATTTGTTTAGTCCAAAAGAAGAGTCCAAAGTCAGCATCATCAACACCAAGCACACCCCAGTATAGGTTTTGCGTTGATTTTCGTCTCCTGAATTCTTTAACAACTAAAAAGGTGCACCCGATTGTACAAATGGACGATATTGTTGATATGTTAGGCGAGGCGAAGGCGAAATACTATAGTACCGTCGATATGTTTAATGGATTTCATCAAATAAAGCTTGATCCGGCAACGAAACATAAAACCGCATTCACATGTCACGAAGGAGTCTTCGAATTTAACCGACTACCATTCGGCCTTTCTAACAGTCCTCACACTTTTCAATTAGTCATGTCCGAAGCCTTACGTGGTATAAACTGGAAGAGTGCACTGGTCTACATGGATGATGTACTCGTTTTTTCAAGAACATTTGAAGAGCATCTGCAACACCTTACGACTCTATTTCAAAAGCTACGGGAAACCAATTTAAAACTTAAACCAACAAAATGTACTTTCGCTGCAAAAGAAGTAAAATTTTTAGGCCATGTTTTGTCCAAAGATGGAATAGCTGTTGACACAACCAAGACAGATGCCGTAAAAACTTTTCCTGTTCCGCAAAATACAACAGATGTCAGAGCATTTTTAGGACTGGCAAATTACTACAGGAAGTTCGTAAAAGGGTTTTCTGAAATTGCTAACCCGTTACACAGACAGCTTGTGAAAGGAGCTAAATTTATTTGGGACAAGAGCTGCCAGCAGTCATTCGACGAGATAAAGAAACTTTTAATCTCATCTCCAATACTCGCGTTTCCAGACTTTTCAAAAGATTTCATACTTTACACGGACGCTTCACAGATCGCTATTGGTTACATACTTGGACAAAAAGATCATAAAGGCAGAGAACAAGTCATTGCTTATGGTGGACGATCATTAAGAGGAGCCGAAAAGAACTATTGTATCAGGGATCTTGAATATTTAGCTTTGGTTGAAGGAGTTAAACAATATCATGTTTATTTGGCTAGCCGGAAATTCACAATATTTACAGATCATGAAGCACTACTACACACTCAGAAGCTTACGAAGGAGAAAATCACAGGCCGACTTGCAAGATGGGCTATGTTTCTACAAAGCTACGATTATGAAATAATTTACAAAAAGGGAACGGCTAATGGTAATGCTGATGCGTTAAGTAGAAGACCATATGATACCGAAATAGCTACTATTACAACAGCTACAGTCGAATCGTCAACACAGACAGAAGCCTCTTTCATCGAGTTAGACCCCTATGCGTCCATTTGCGAAATAACAACAAGTTCAAAGGAAAAAGTCGTAAATGATCAACGAACAGATGAAAATTTCAAAGATGTCATCAAGTACATATTAGATAAAGAACTTCCAGACAAAACCAGACAAGCGAGAAAAACTGTTATTGAATCCCAAGATTATATCATGGACGATGACGTATTATATCACTTATACTATCCGAAAGGAAAAGGTCACAGGGCGGATAGAATAGTCAAACGGTTAGCAGTACCCTCAACTCTACGAGACGATATCCTGATATCATACCATGACAGTTTACTTGGTGGACACGGTGGCATTGAAAGAACTTATCATACCATAAGATATAAGTACTATTGGCCTGGCATGTACAGTGACATTCAACAATACGTACAGACGTGTATACAGTGTCAAAGAGCTAAGCCGGATGCGCACAAACGCCCGACACCTTTACAGCCACTTCCAATTCTAGACGTATTCAGAAGGGTTCATATGGATATTTTAGGACCATTTAGAAAGAGTCCAGATGGATATTCACATGTCTTACTTGTCGTAGACTCGTTCTCGAAATATGTAGAAATCTTTCCAATGAAGAATACAGGTGCAAAAGATGTAGCCAACATATTTTACAACCAGTGGATATGCCGTTATTCCGCGCCAGATGCCATTCTTACAGATAAAGGTCAAAACTTCATGTCTAATATATTAAAAGAGGTTTGCAATATATTCGAGATCAAAAAGATGAGAACTAGTAGCTACAGACCTCAAACAAATAGTACTTGCGAGAGGAACAATAAAACAATAGCAGAGAAACTTCGTACATACATCGCCGCAAACCAATTAGATTGGCCAGATAAATTGTCCAGTATTGCTCATGCGATGAACACAAGCGTATGTACAGAATCTACACAGTATACCCCGTATTACATGGTGTTTAGTAGAGAATGCAGAACGCCGATTGATACAGTTTTGACAACACCCACAAATGTTGGACCAGACGCAAGACTGTTCATCGATAGACTACATAGCAATGTCTTATTAGCCAGAGAGATAGCTAAAGAAAATTCACTTGAAGCACAAAAGAAATACAAAGCGCAGCATGATAAAAATGCGAGAGAGGCAACTTTTAAAATAAGAGATAAAGTTTGGATGGATACAAAGACTACGCCAGTTGGATATTCTAGAAAACTTTGTAACAAATGGCAAGGTCCATATTACATAACTGAGGTAACCGGAAAGAATACGTACAAACTACGGCGCTGTTCAGACGACGTACCAATCAAAGGACCCGTTAATGCAAACAGGTTAAAACAATATCACGATCCACAAGACAGGCCTACAAACAATGTAGATGTTACAACTGACGACGAAATGTCGGACGACGAAGATGAAGAGGAAAATGTTCAAGATGCCGACGAAATTGTTCAAACTGATACACACCCAGAGAACCAAGTACAACGAAATACCGATGACATCCGACGAACTAACGATGATCCAGATCTGTACCAAGTAGAACGGATAGTTGACGCAAAACGTATAAACAAAAAAATGCATTACAAAATAAAATGGTTAGGGTTTAGTCACAGAGATAATACATGGGAACCGGAAGAAAATATTCCTCCAGAATTAAGACACGAATTTAAAGTTCGTATTGATCAGACTAAACGTATAAAAGCACGTAAAACAAAGAGATAGAATTGACACACACCCTTTTTATTCTTCTGTAGAATCACACATTACAATTACAAATTATTTTTTCAAATCATAAATAGCAAAAGTTAACTTGCATACAATGTAAAATCCCGTGTTTTTCTTACATTACAATTTGATAGATTTACATAATCAAGTACTTCAGATTTCCATATGTTTTTACCTTCAAACGGTATTGTTTATAGTATATTACAACATTTAAATTTATATTGGGTTGTCATAGTATGTTTGTCGTAAATTTGGACCTAGTGTTTTTTTTACACAAGTTAATGGTCGTATTATCAGACAAACATCAGTGACAGTTCATACATCAAGTAACTGCAATTTTGTTACAAAATTGGTGTTATTTTCATGTTCTAACAATGGTATAACGGGTACAGTCGTACCAAACTTTTGGCATTTATTTCGACCCCTTTCGATCATGACTTGGACTCGTCACCCAATTCGTGTTCAAAGGAGTTTCAATATAGGAGTGACGATCCTATGCTGAAACGATCAAACCTTGAAAAATCATTTTAACTGCTTTTTGCATTTATAGAAACTATTGTTAAACTTTTATATTATTTCAAAACTTATATGTTTTTTCCTAACAACATCACAACACAAGTTCATTTGCATATTTCAAAGTATAAAAAAGTTACTTCAGATCTTTATTCAGACAAAATAGTGTCTTAAAATTCCATCAGAACCTGTTTAGTTTTAAAATACACAGCATGTTTACAATCAGAAAGAATTTTACACTTGAGTTTTATATATCCTATTTTCTATTTTTCTCAATTTGAAGTTCAACAGTTTGACCCCCCCCCCCCCCCCCCCCCCCTATTTGTTTACCAACATTTTATGTCCGTACCCAAGTTATTATAATATTTTAAGAGAAATATGTTGAGATTTATTTACTTGCAAATATATATTTTTAACTTTACAATCAGTCAGGATTGCGATATTTCATACAATGTCTTTTCAAGTATCGAAATGATCTACACTTTGCGTTTTTATTTAAAATAGATATCAGGTATAAGCGACATTTTGATAAATGGTTACACATTCACATAGATGTATTCAACGTATTAGTACAAAAATGTGTACATAAATACATATAGTGCTACAGAACTAGTTCGGACAAATGTTCCTGAAACTTAAAATATGAAGTAACAAAGTTCAGATTGAAGAGAATCTCCGTGATACTAGTATTCTAAATCTTAGTGTTCATTCCAGGTGGAAATAGAGTTGGTGATGAAAACAGATTAATTTGACAAAACAATATCACTCTTTATTCAATGACAATGCTTAATGTATATATATATATATTTACAGATTTTTTTTATATTCCAATATAGAGTTGAGTATCGCATTTCTGTGACAGAGACAGAGTGTTTATTCATTCGTTTGTTTGCATGGTGGCAAATATTACAGACTGTTCGTTTTATACTTATTGATTCGTGATGTATTCGTGTTGGTATTTAGACACACTGGTTCAATAACATGTATTTTAAAGAAATTTTCGAGAGAGAAAATTTTAGACGACAAATGTTCGTAATAGCGCGCTTGTAAATAATGTAAATTGCTCTTTTTAATTTTTCTTGTATGCATTTTGAAATATTATTCGTTCATAATTTACACGCTGATACGGGAGTATCAGATAAGGAGCGACGGGGTAATATGACCCGACAATTGTTCGTTCAAAGTTCACATTGAGGATTTTGTATATTTTATAATATTTGCTTTTGATCAATTATTCCGAGTCGTCAATGTGTTTTAATAATTTATTAGTTTATTGTATTTTACGCTATTCAAAAGTTACTTGTATTGTACACTTAACTATAATCCTTTCATTCAGATTAATTATCAAAGATTTATATCCGTCTTTAAGATAAAAGGTTTTGTAACAAAGAATATAGATAATTTGACACTAAGTGATAACTGCCGAAAGCCATTCTTGACAAACTTATACGAAGCATGTTTTTAATCCTTTATCCCCGCTTTCGGCAAAACGCGAATTAATATTATTTAATAAAAAGATATTTCATTGGTTCATTTTCCGTATGTCAATCAGTCTTTTGAAATTGTAATTTATATTTGTTTTTATGTTGTTATTCAGTTATGTTCTAATATTTGAAATATATGGATGTGAAATAAATATGTAAACTTTCCAGCGACTTGGACTTTATCTCAACTATCGCTAGTTTCCCCCAGAAACTAATTAACATGACAGAGGTGACCAACAACCTGGTCATACTAATATGACGTGTTTTCATTAGTTTTGTAAAGAAACCATACTTTATTATCCAATAAAATTAGTTTGCACATGCGTATATTGACTACGGCAGAAAAATGAATTTCGTCAAAATGGTATGCATTTAATGTATTTCCTTAAATTAAAACACTTTCAAACACTAAAATGATACACATTTTGTTACTAATACTTTAACAATGACAACAATGTGTTACAATTCGTAATTGAAAATAGTTGACCTAGATACAGCAACGTCCATGTTGGCTGTTCTAACTTCAAAACCCCTCCCCTAAAAACACGTTTCATCTCTCCTGTTAAAAAGGCATGTCATTGTATATTAATTTCATTGAAACATATGTTCCGACGATAAAATATAAAATAAAGAATAGGTTACTATTACTGTTGTACTGAAATGACAAAATTGTTTCATATTTCTGATAAAATGGATTGACCCTAGCAGGGAATCGAACCCCATTCTCCTATAAAAACAAATAGGCGTAATTACCAATATACCACCAAGGTTTCCAATCCATTTTACAAACGCAACAAGATTGTCACCCAGCATTAATTTTAATCTCATGTATAAATACAGCATTTGAAATCGTCAGATGCACAAAGGCGTGCCCTTTGATCAACTTTAAAAGGATACATGTCAACTCGTACTTTCGGCAACTCGTACTCAGCCAACTCGTACTTTCGGCAACTCGTTCTTCTACCAACTCGTACTTCTACTAAGTCGTATCCTATATTTTTTTAGGATTATAATATAAGTTTTCTACGTTTATATCCGTAGATATGGATATTTTAACTTCCTGAAGTATCCCAGTGCACCCTGAGGTAGATGCATAGAATATGAAAAGGATATTTTTTAGTGAACATTGCGTTGAACATGTCTTAGTTTTTTCGTGTTACTTTAGTAGTTAATATTTATCTCTTCTTCCTGTTGTACTAGCTGATTATAAAACTCTTTAGATATGCCTATAAGAATTAAAATGTATTGGTTTAATTTTATATAATTATGATAGATAATTTTATTTCATAATTCAATTTTACTAACAATTCTATGCAAAGGCACTTGACATCACGTATATTTAAAGTAATATGTGACACTTTAATAAACAAATTAATTATTGCAGTTCGCGTGCCGGTGATAAATTGATCATTGATCATTGTTTCACACCTGAAGCATGTCGATTAATTACCAGTAAATCGGCCCTTATTCACACACGAAGTGTGCCATTAATTAACCGTTATCAAAACAACTTCACGCCTGATCTAATCTTTCTGCATGTACGTTTGCACAATAGTTTAAAATGTAAATTTCATCACAATTCTTCTATCATTTATATACGTATTGACATCAATTATACAGTAGCACATTTTGATTGTAAAAGTATAAAAGTTAAAACAAAAATTAAGCCAATATTTAGAAGAATTATGAGAGACGTATGAAAAAAACCACTAGTATCACTAATATTTACAAACACATTGTAAGAGTTAAATCATAAAACATTTTTACAAGGCTTTGTTGCTATAAATAATAGTAATATGGGTTTCTCAAAGCTTGGTTTTTTACAACGTTTAAGCCATGCATTTTCTTTTCGATGAGGATGGTGATTGTTTAAGTATAACTTAACGGTCTTTGATGTTCATAGTGCCGCACTTATACCGATTTTTTGTTTTCATTTACTTCTCTCTGTTTATTCTACTTTTAACAATAGACAATATACAATACTTTATTAATAAACCTCAGACACATAGGTGTACAAGTGGACATCATATATACACGTATACACATGTTTATACTCAATACATTCACACTAAACATAATGCTACATACATGAGAAAATATAGCAAATGTCAATTTACAAACTACTATAACTTTCAACTAAAAACCAACATAAATCACACGTATCGTGTAATAAAATTGAGAATGGAAATGGGGAATGTGTCAAAGAGACAACAACCCGACCAAATAAAAAACAACAGCAGAAGGTCACCAACAGGTCTTCAATGTAGCGAGAAATTCCCGCACCCGGAGGCGTCCTTCAGTTGGCCCCTAAACAAATATATACTAGTTCAGTGATAATGAACGCCATACTAATTTCCAAATTGTACACAAGAAACTAATATAAAAATAATACAAGACTAACAAAGGCCAGAGGCTCCTGACTTGGGACAGGCGCAAAAATGCGGCGGGGTTAAACATGTTTGTGAGATCTCAACCCTCCCCCTATACCTCTAACCAATGTAGAAAAATAAACGCATAACAATACGCACATTAAAATTCAGTTCAAGAGAAGTCCGAGTCTGATGTCAAAAGATTTAACCAAAGAAAATCAACTAAATGACAATAATACATAAATAACAACAGACTACTAGCAGTTAACTGACATGCCAGCTCCAGACTTCAATTAAGCTGACTGAAAGATTATGATTTCATCATATGAACATCAGGCACAATCCTTCCCGTTAAGGATTTAGTATCATACCATCATAACATATATGAGAAGAACATAACCCGTGTCATGCCAACAACTGTTTTTAGAATAAATGTCTTTAGTTCCGACGCAAAGACCTTATCAGTGACTCAATATTAACGCCAAAATATGCAATCTTTAATGACTTGACAACAGTATCGTAATTATATCCCTTCTTAATCAGTCTATTTAAAGGTTTTGTAAGTTTCTGAGGTGAATACTGACACCTTTGTGCTTTATAAAGAATATTTCCATAAAAAATTGGATGTGAAATACCTGAACGTGTAAGAAGTCTGCATGTTGAGCTATATTTACGAATGATGTCTTATACCGATGATAAAATTTAGTAAAAGTTTTGACTAGTTTGTGATATCGAAAACCCTGGTGTAATAATTTTTCAGTAATACATAAATTTCTCTCGTTTAAATCTAAAACATTGTTACAAACACGAGCGAATCGTACAAGTTGAGATATATAAACACCGCAAGATGATGACAAGGGAACGTCACCATCTAAAAACGGATAATTAACGATAGGAAATGAAAAATCATCCCTTTTATCATAAATTTTAGTATTCAGCTTTCCGTTAGTTATATAGATATCTAGATCGAGGAAAGGGCAGTGGTCATCATTAGTATTAGCTCTATTTAAAGTATGTTCAGCAGGATAAATATTGCTAAGTTTTTGTAAAGTTCTACATGACAAAATGTTAAAAGCTGTTTCAATTTGTACTCCTTTGGTTTTGAAGTATAATATTGTGGAATATATTTATTTCTAAGCAGTTTTATTTCCTGTTTTTGACATTTAAAAAGATAATGAAATTCATCCCCTATTCCATTTCCATAAAGATGACAAATTCGTGCATTTTTTGGAATTCCGGACCATCTTCCCGTTTCTACAGGAATTTTTAAATTTGAACATCTGAGTTTTGCCATATAAATCCTGTCACACAGCTTCATCTTGATCAAATAGGTTTCCAAACGAAATTCCTTTTTATAAAATGAATAAAATGCACCTCTTGAAGAGTTATTCATTTGTGAAAACCAGATAAATAATATCAAATAAAACATGGTTACGAGTTGGTAAAAATAGGGTACGAGTTGGTTGAGTACGACTTGCCGAAAGTACGAGTTGTCGTGTACCCCTTTAAAAGGTGTAGCCACCGCAAGTCAAAGGGCCCCTCCTGCCAAGTCTCGAATGTCAGCACAAATACCGTACACTTTATACACAGCGAATATAGATATTACCGTAATTGTCCTAATCAGAATCGAAATAATTGATGCCAGCTATACTTTATTGTAGTTTTAACATGGGTAGGCATTATATTCGTGTTATTTTAGCCCTCGCTATCGCTCTGGCAAAAATAATCACGAATATAATGCCTACCCATGTTAAAACTACAATAAAGTATAGCTGGCATCAATTATTTCTTAAATAGATCTATGATAAAATGACTTTTGGTAGTGTCTTTTTAATGACGAGACATCTAGAAGGGTTATATGAAGAGTTATATTAAGCATTTAAATGTACCTGTTAATTACCCCGACCATACGCGTACGGTCCGACCATACGCGTATGGTCGGACCATATGAGTATATACCCATATGGTCATGACCATACGCGTATGGACCAAATACTCATATGGTCCGGAACATTTATATAAACGATCAATCTTGTAAGTAAATAAATAAATAAGAAAAAGTCGTATGAAAGAAAAAACAAATGAAACGCGCTTGTATTGGTGTTCTTCGTCTCACTGAAGTCACAGTGAAGCCTTCAACCGGAGCCACGGGAACAACTATCCACCAATGACCAAATGATAAAGAAGCTACAAACTATCGCGTACCTACTTCTACAACGAACAAACCCCATACCGTCTAGTATTAAACTGTTACCGTAAACGTCACACATCCATCTGATTATGTTGTTAGGGAGTGGCGATGTTACATGATGTGTGTGAGTCTGTACCCCACCCCCGGGGGGGGGGGGGGTACTTTCTATCCGAATATAACTGCGCCGACAGCACTTGCCAAATTAGAAAACATTAAAAACACCCTGTTCTAGACAGGCTCAGAAAATGTATCATGTTCTAGACCGTATAAAATAGATGCTGCTGTCCCGGGTTCTAGACTATATCTTAAACAGTTAAATAAGCGATCCAGTTCTAGACAATTACTTTGTTTAAAAAAATACCCTGTTCTCACCAGCAGGGCATGTAAAGGCGGCCCTGTTCTAACCAGCAGGACATATAAAAGGCGACCCTGTTTTGCGGCACACTCGTACCACTGACAATATAGGAAGTTACACTCCCTCCCCGGAGGGGGGGGGGGGGATATACGTACAGATAATACTAAGTAAAAAGTAAAAACACAAAAATACCGAACTCCGAGGAGAATTCAAAAAGGAAAATCAAAAATCAAAAGGCAAAATCAAAAGTCCAAACACATCAAACGAATGGGTAACAACTGTCATATTCCTGACTTGGTACAGGCATTTTCTAATGTAGAAAATGGTGGATTGAACCTGGTTTTATAGCTAGCTAAACCTCTCACTTATATGACAGTCGCATCAAATTCCATTAAATTGTCAACGATGCATATACAAAACAAACATACTCAAAGAGTAAATTATCCTAGATGTTTTTTTACATGTTTATGGAGAGGTGGTGTTTACATGAAGTGTGTTGTTAACTACAGATAAAAGTAACCTACCATGGGTGGGGTTATATTTGACATGTTTTCGGGAGAGGTAATTTTTACATGCATGGAGTGTGTGGTTGAATACAGAAACCTACCCTAGTTGGGGTTTTATTTCAAATGTCTAGGGAGTTGTGATGTTTACTGATGTTTTTAGTTGAGTAATAGTTAGGAATCAACCATTTAACTACAAAAAAGGAGGAGGGGGATTATGTTTTTTTTTCTTAGTCGGAAATTGTTTTTTCAAGCAAGCGCGAACAAATTTATTAAGTTTTTCAAAATTTATCCATAATGTTACTGGGGGATTTTGCTTTCATATTTTTTTATCATCTGCTTGACCAGATTATTTTGATTCATCTCATCAGGGATTAGAATATTATAGTTAGAACACGCAGTAACACCCCCCCCCCCCCCCCCCGTTTTTTTTAAGGTAAAATGGTCGTTCCCTCACCCAACCCGAGTGGGGTTATATTTGATAACAATTAAATGACTACCTGCAAGCCTACCTGCCAAATACTTGTCCTTATTTAATAGATGTATCAACTTTATGTGTAAGGTTACACAAGGTGATGTATACAGGTGATCTTTGATCAATAGAATGTGGGAGTTCTCCTCGGGATTTTCATTGAAATGAAGTAAACATATCTAGATTTTCCATGTATAAAATCAAATAATTTGATAACTGACCCCGCCCAATGTTATCATATTAACTGATGTATGCATGTGTCATCAAAGTTTTGTAAACAAATATTACCACGTGGATAAAATATCCTGTTAATTATCATTTGCATATTAAGGTCAAGCAATGTCAAAAAGCAGTCCTATATTAAGGTAGCACAATACAAAGATTTTTTTACTTCCAATCACTAACCTTTGAAATGCTGTAACATTCTTATGAATGCACAGAAAATAATAAAAGTGGTATATATAGATAGATAAAAGATTAATCTTTTAAATGAATACAATATTTTTATTATGCAATCATTATGTAATCAATTATTATGTAATTAGTGGCAAAATCTGGGTAAGTTCACTTGAATGAATTTAGCTCTATCATCTCTTTAACTATACAGAAAATTTTAACGAAATCTTAATCAGCACATCATGGGCTTCAAAAGGGTGTCTCAGATTGTCTCTATGGTATTCCATTCTCTCATAAATCTCTAATTGGTGTAAACATCCTAACCACATAAAAGAAGATAATGTTTAATTATGTGTAAAATTTGTTCTATACATTATATCTGAAATCTGAGACACCCTTTTGTAGATAATGGCCATAGGAACAACATATAATAAAATCAACCCTCTAGGGATACCTATGCAGAAGCTAATTTCATTTGAAAGTGGAAATTTGGTGAAAAATATTTTAGACACAGTTAACATTATAATTGGTTACATTATTGTTGCATAATACTAACATTGCATTAATTTGAAAGAGTAATCTGTTAGCTATCCAACACTACCACTTTTATAAATTTTCAATCATTATTAAGAAAGTTACAGCATTTTAAAACTTGGAAAGTTGGAGTTATAAAATCTTTGTATTGTGCTACCTTAAATTAGACATTGGGTTAGTTTTTTGACTTTCTTATTTTTACCCTCTATATTCTGACTTTTATAGAACTTCATTTCGAATAAAAGCAGAACAAAAAAAGTTACTACTGAAGTATGAAAATAAAAAAAAAGACAGAAAAACAACAGAAAATTGCTCAAATGGCTAATGTGCCTTTCCAAACAGACAATTTCATGAGATTGTAAATTAATACAGCAGTGGTCGTTGGTTCAGGTCTGTCATATTTATTTTCGTAAATTTTTGTTTGGGTATAAACAAAGCCGTTAGTTTTCTAGTTGGAATTATTTCTTCAATAGTAGAAGAGCTTTGAGGATCAAAAATTCCCAAAACACCACTACGCCGATGGACACTAGTTTAGCGGAGTGAAGACAAAAAGGGGGGTCAATTTGTTAAAATTTCAGTTCACTCCGTATGTTGTTGTGGATAAGATGTTCGATAACTTTTGCCCAAAATTGATCAAAGAATTACATCAAATTTAGAAATTGTGATTTGAATGTATTATGAAATTCGTCCAAGCCGGTACAATATGTATCGAATGAACGGATTCATTAATATGCCAAACATAAATGAGTTTTCTCTCTTTCAACAAATAATGATGAGTGTGACTTGTCGTTGACGCTTACTAAATTCTATTTTAAAATTTATTCTACTTTCAGTATAATATTATTACAATTCTAGTGACCCATAAAGGAATTACCGTAAATTAAGAAATTTTGGCCGCGGAATATTTTGACCTCTCGAAAAGCGATACGTGTTTTATCTAATTCTGGTACTTCCATTGGAAGCACACAAAAAAAAAACCACAATAAAACTGAACACAAATAACCCAATATATTGTATTAGATATTTTTTTATAACATTTATTTAAATAATACTCACCTTATTTTGAATGGTCAGTTATATGATCGGTATAATTTGTATCTTAACGCAAAAAAAAAAGAACACGAGAAAAAGCGTCAAATTAAAGAAGTCTGGAACAGTACTGACACTCGAATATTTTATTTAGTTCCATTTTTTTGCTTAATAAAAATCGTTTGAGAAGTGTGGTTGCTTTTAATTAAGCCCGGGCCGGGGAGGGGGGGGTTTGAATATAGAAAATGAAAATAGAGTTACAGCTGATAGTTGCTTTGTCTTCATTGACGGATCCAGAGAGGGGGTCCGGGGGTTGTAACCCCCCTTTTTTTGGCAGATCAATGCATTTGAATGGGACATATAGTTGGACGGGGGTTTTAATCTGGGTTGGGACTCCCCCCTTTTAAATGGCTGGACCCCCCCTGGTCTTACAAACCCTTTTGTTATAGTTTGAAATTAATTTGATCTGGATTTTTTTTGTACTTAGACTATAATGAGATGAGCACATTATTTCGTGAACCCCTGAGGCTTCACGCATATTTATTAGTTAGAAATATAATGGTCTATGAAGGAATGTTCGGAAACTTCAATTTCTTGTTGTTCATCTAGAACATTTGTTCTTCTTATCTATTTTAGCTTCCTGCAATTAAGAGCGCCGCTATACGGTAGCACATGAAGGTGTATTTTTTATTGATTTTATTAATTGTTTGATTTGACGGGCAAAAAAATCCTACATGCAAATTTAAATACGGGAACTGTCAAACAAAACTGTATCGTATGCCCTTAAATAAAATCATAAAGGAACTGTTTAACCGAAAATTGACCTCAGCCTGGTTGTAAATATCGAGACAGGTTGTGCTGACCATTATACACGTAGTCACTCGGAAGACAGGTGGTGTGCACCCGTGAAACAATTATATTAATTAGCGATCAGCAACAATGATTAAACGTTTCATCCTTGGGCAGACATTTACTGCTCGTCATTAAATACACCATATGTTCCACTCTCACTATAAATTAATATGCTCCGATTTGTAGAATCATACTTATATCTACAACCATGTTTTACTGTGCTGCCTTCCTCGTACTTTCACTTATAGGAATCCAGGTACTATATTTATTATATTATTTTATAATCTGCATGATGTTCAGTGGTTGTCGTTTGTTGGTGTGGTTCATGAGTGATTCTCATTTCTCGATTTTCTCCTTATATTAGACCGTTGGTTTCCTTGTTTGTATGGTTTTACAGTAGTCATTTTGGTGCCCTTTATAGCTTGGTGTAAGATGTGAGCCAAGGCTCCGTGTCGAAGACCGTACCTTGACCTATAATGGTTTACTTTTATAAAGTGTGACTTAGGTGGAGGCTTGTCTCATTGCCACTCTTACCACATCTTCCTATATCTATGCATTTGAAATTCCAGACTAATTCAGTTGTTGACTTAGTCACAATTTCATTATTGATTGAGCTTCTTATACAACTTGTATGTTTACCTACATTTCCAGGGGAAGGTTGATTTGCTGCCAATGAACATGTTCGACACCATTCTGTATACGCATGTCCCTAGTCTGCAGACTGTAATTTGTGTGTTTTTTTTGTTGTTGTATATATATATTTATATCATTTTATTAATTGTGTATACATAAATTAATCTACTGGTTAGAATTGTTTTACAATTTGAGACCTTGGTTTCAAAGCTAACAATGAGGTTTTAGTTTTGTTCATTAGTGAAGGCTCTACGGTGAGCTATAGCTATTCTAACTAACAATCCATGTCAACTAATATAAGAGTTGACCGCACATGACATCGATTCCAATCTTAGTTGACTAGGATTGCAAGTTTGACATTCTCACTCACTATCAAACGTTTTTTTTTTTATAATAATAATGATCATTTGAAATAATATCAAATACTAGTATAATATAAAATAATTTTGATGATCAAATTATATTTCAGGTTTCTGCGGAACCATTAGGTAAGTATGTTATTATTTAGACTGATTTTTGGTAGTAAACTTGTATAATGTACGTATATATACAACTCGTCTGACATCAGCCCAACAATGTTAGATCTGAAAATTTGCAATTGCTTTCGCAAATTTTTTGTTCTCCCCTCACCGGGATTCGAACTCATCCTACTGAGATATCGTAACACTTAATCGCCTGCACTATATACGACGTATATATATACAAATGTGTGGTTCATATTTTCGTGTACGTTTATGAACACTTATGGGACATACAATTGAGAATGGAAATGGGGAATGTATCAAAGAGACAACAAGCCGACAACAGTCAGAGCAGATAACAGCCGATGTATTGATGTACGCAAACAAAGATTGATATAAAAACATACGTCAATGACGTCAACATATATTAATACACATGGTGAATATGAAAATACATGACATATTAAAATACGTAAAGCTATGACACATTGGAAATACGGAAATACTTAAAGCGTGGACGTGTTCAACATCTAAAAGTGTCTACCATTTGACAATATTTCAACTTGTCAATTAAGTCGCTCGAGTAGACAAGTGTCTATAATGTCAAAGTCTTTAAAACCGCTCTCAAATTGTTTTCAACTGTTAAATCAATATAACTTTTAACAATTTAAGAATACAACTAATTTGAATTTAAATAACTTTGGTCTAACCGTATTGATTGCATCTGACTTATAAAATAATGATAAAATATAAAAGGTCATGAATGAAGATTTGATTTTGGGTGTTGAACGCCACTTTTAAGCACCGCATTTAGGATATATCGTGGCGGCCAGTTTCTATTGGTGGAGGAAGTCAGAGTTCCCGGGGAAAACAATGACCTTCGTTAAGAAATCTGACAATCTGGTCAATAAGAATGGAATTGAGTGCTCTCGCCCGAGCAGAGCTCGAACTGACAACATCAGTGTTCACTGCGGCTAGTGATTACAGTAGTAACTTCTTAGACCACTAGGCCATCGAGGCCATTGCCAAACAGTCCATGACTGAAGTAGAAAAATAGACGCATTTTATTAAAATTTCCGACATTTGCAAGATAAATCAATGTATATCAAATATACTTATAAATATAAAGCATGTAGCAAACCCGTCGAATACAATCTACTATACGCGTTTGAAAAAAATCCAGACATGGTCTAATTGAATTCATGTATATTTTGATATACTTATATTTATAGGACGCGAACAGAATGTGTGTAGGTTGCCAGCAAGTTCCGGTCCTTGTTATGCATACTTTGAAAATTATCACTTTAACACGGGATCTGGGAAATGTGAAAAGTTTGTTTATGGTGGTTGCCTAGGAAACGCCAATAACTTCAAAACTTTAATGGAATGTGAAAGAAAATGTATAGGTATGTGCCATTTATTTCACGAGATATCCAATGCTACGCTGTATTTTTATGCACATGTCTGTTGTTCAGTGTTTGTTTTTTTTAAATTATATTATACTTTTGTTTTCTGTTTGAATTGTTTTTTGCTTGTCATTTTGAGGCCTTTTATAGATTGCTGTTCAATGAAAACAAAGACTACGTTGTTTTGAAGACCGTACTTTGACCTGTATTTTTTTACTTTTTTATACACTGTGACTTGTATGGCGAGTTGTCTCATTGGCACACATATATAAATAGATAAACAGTACATTGTCTATAATATGTATAGGTATATATAATTTATTATTATCATTACATCAGTTGTTGAATTCTAAATATAATAGTAACTAAGAGGAAGGTTCGGCGCTAACTAGTTCAACCTCGCTACATTCTGTATGTGCCTGTCCCAAGCCAGGAGTCTGTTTTGTCGGGGTTGTCGTTTGGTACTGTGTAAGTTAACCTATTGTTTTTTTTAATTCATTAATTTAATTGTACATACATGTATTAGGCTGTTAGATAAGATAAGATAAGATAAGAAATTTATTTCAAGTCGGGTTACATTAAATACAAACATAAGCTCTGTAGAGCTTTTTGCCGACATATTGGACATTGGACGGCATTGGTCTCTTGTTAAGAGTTTTTATTTCATTTGCAATCATATCATCTTCATTGTTTCATATTTCAACATCATTGTTTAAAGCATCACTGGTAGATTGTGGCGAGATTTTTCTCTTTAACATTCCTCCCTCCCCATCCCGAAAAAAGATTAAAAATGACCAAAAAAGAAAAAAAATATTTAAGAAAAAAACCCAATTATTTTAAAAATCACTTTTTGTAAACTTACTATTGTATAATTTTAAGTATGCATGCATTGTGTATTGTAAACAGCTCGCTCTACTAAATGACTTAGGAATACCAATGTGTTAATTATATTTTGTAGGTAATGTATTTAGTAAACGCGATCTGCGCGAAATTCTTAAGCGCAATGTACCACAAGTTCGTCAGTGATATCTACGCAAGACCTGGAAGGACCAATCATAGACTCGATAATATAATACCAATAGCACTATAAAGTTGACTTGGATATCGACTCCTTACACGGCTGCTAAACTGAATGGAAAGAGGCCACTGACTTGATTTTGTAAATAAAAGATTAATCAAAGTAATGATTTGTATTTTATTTAATATGATGTTATGTTTTTAGTGATGTTGATATTTTCTAAACATTTGGTATCAACATAAAGCAAGGACAAAGTGTCCTTTTGTCTCATTTATCTACAGACCTACAAATGGGTTTATCATTTAGCATAATGAAGTTATACAAATAGCTAAAGTCAACTTATGCACCGGCACATTTAACTTGTACAGATACAATTTTTTTTCTGGGACAAGTTTGTGAGTGGATGATAAGATAATGACATGGAATTCATCCTCACCGTAATGATTATTATATTGCAGTGATACAAATCAGTATACTATGGTTTATTGTTATATATCATATCAAACTTGAGGTATTCTCCCGCTTGCGTGTGCATAGATATTTCAGGATTTTTCTACTTATATGTATAACAAAACATTTTAATATTATAAATTCATCTTTTTTTTTAAAAGTATTTGATGAGTATTCATTGAAGAAATAAATTCATAACAAGCGGTAAGGAATGCTAGTTTGCACTTGATAATGTCTACGTATTCATCATGTTTGCAGATCGGTTAAAACCCCAAAACGAATATTATGTAATGGAAATATAGGCGATAGCTGTACCGGAATGCCCTCACGTTCATCCGCTGTAGAAATTACAACTCAACCTTGACCCCATTTTTTTCTGCTGAACAAAGACCTAAAACAAAAATATTCTTTCCTTCTATCTTGCACTTACTTTTTAATGGTTTCGCTAGATTTAAAATTCATTAATGTAAGTAAGAGTATATTCAAAACATACGATAAGTAAGCCATCAAGCAAATAGAAAACCAATAAAATTGAGAATGGAAATGGGGAATGTGTCAAAGAGACAACAACCCGACCAAATAAAAAACAACAGCAGAAGGTCACCAACAGGTCTTCAATGTAGCGAGAAATTCCCGCACCCGGAGGCGTCCTTCAGCTGGCCCCTAAACAAATATATACTAGTTCAGTGATAATGAACGCAATACTAATTTCCAAATTGTACACAAGAAACTAAAATTAAAACAATACAAGACTAACAAAGGCCAGAGGCTCATGACTTGGGACAGGCGCAAAAATGCGGCGGGGTTAAACATGTTTGTGAGATCTCAACCCTCCCCTATACCTCTAACCAATGTAGAAAAGTGATTATAACAATACGCACATTAAAATTCAGTTCAAGAGAAGTCCGAGTCCGATGTCAGAAGATGTAACCATAACATAAATAACAACAGACTACTAGCAGTTAACTGACATGCCAGCTCCAGACTTCAATTAAACTGACTGAAAGATTATGATTTCATCATATGAACATCAGGCACAATCCTTCCCGTTAGGGGTTTAGTATCATACCATCATAACATATATGAGAAGAACATAACCCGTGTCATGCCAACAACTGTTTTTAGAATAAATGGGTTTAGTTCCGACGCAAAGACCTTATCAGTGACTCAATATCAACGCCAAAATATGCAATCTTTAATGACTTGACAACAGTATCGTAATCATATCCCTTCTTAATAAGTCTATTCAAAGGTTTTGTATGTTTCTGAGGTGAATACTGACACCTTTGTGCTTTATAAAGAATATTTCCATACAAAATTGGATGTGAAATACCTTAACGTATAAGAAGTTTGCATGTTGAGCTATAATTATGAATGATGTCTTTATACCGATGATGAAATTTAGTAAATGTTTTGACAAGTTTGCAATACAATATTCGTGTTATCGATGCCCCCCATCGAGTTCAATGCGTTTGGTTAAACCCACCTATAATAAATCCAACAGCTTTGATACCCCAAAGACAGCTTTTTACATGACAATTTCAATACATGTATACATGCGCAGATCTTTCAGCAATGAAACCTCGGTATCATAAAATATATAGCACGTAGCTGAAGTTGAAAAGTCTTGATCATATGCACATCGCTTTGATATTTTCTTACAAAACTGATTCGGTCAACACTTTTATACTGTTAAAAATGACAAAATATTATCAACATTCAAATGGATCTGATTTTGATCACCAGATTTTCATTGATCAAAAGTTATTTGAATTATCGGGGCTCTCTTTGCACCCTCGCAATGTAATTATTCATAAGTAATATATTCAGTAACAACACGGTAGTAGATATTGTTTATAAATTTGACCTGATCATTAATAAAATTTGACATTTGTTAACATTTAATCATAATATATTAATTAAATATTTCCCAGACGTCCGCAATATGCCGAATAACAACTGTTGTCGAAATTTATTACCTGAACTTTCGATCACGTGACATACAATTAGACAGACCTAGAACAAATGAAGTAGATAATTGGCAAACCGCTTTTAAAAAAAATCTCTCATAGATACAAATATTTATTCTGTGAGATGAGATCCATGACCCTCTCACTTTTTTTTTACGAAAAAGGGACGAATTTTCGTCCTATTGTTAATTTTCCCTTTATGGATAGAGATGTTCCTTTGGAGCCATCTGAAGGTGTTTGTATTCACAACTTATTCGCTTTGCCCATGTCTGTTGTGACGTTTTCGATTATTTAATGTTGTTTTTTTCAAGATAGGTAAACACGTTTTAGTATTGGTAAAACTTACATTATCGACAGTGATATTCAAACTCGTACGTCGAAGACATGTTAAATTTCAACGGATTTCATTATTTATATATAGATAATGATCATTGACACAAGGTGTTATTGATATCTGTAGAATTGCATATTGAACAGTTACCGGAAATAGACTTTGGTATAAATGCTTATGATTTGTAGTAAAACATATTTTATAAATTATGGTATATTTCGAACTGAAGTTAGCTACTTGGATAATTTATATTTTATCTTATTAATATGGAGATAATGATTAGAGTTATCGTTCTTTGAACGTATGTATTGTGACTCATTGTGTATTCTATATGTTACAGGGTGTTTATTCAGGATTACTATAATAAACCAATAGAACCCAACTCAAGTGTTTATTACGCCCAACTTGATGAGTCTACAGTTTTGTTTTCTCTTGTGAATGTTGTACTAATACACAAATGTTTGGAGAAGGGTTAGCGTCTTCAAAATTTTGTTTAACAACGCCACGCTATGTCTGTGTATGTCCAAAGTCAGGAGCCTGTAGCTCAGTGGTTGTCGTTGGTTCATGTCTTATATTTGTTTCCTGTAAACTGTTTTGTTATGAAGAAGGCGTTGGGTTTCTCAATTGCTTCATACATTTTCATGTTAGGGACTTTTAAAGAGTGATACTAGTAGCCGATATAGAGTCTTCCCATTGTTGAAGTACGTATACTGTGTCTTTTATATGCCTACTTTGATTAAGCTTTGGTGAATAGTTGTCTTAATTGCATCTTACCACATAACCTTATTTTTTAACAATACCGTGGCAAAAAAAAATCAACCAAAACACAACCAAACACTACGAAAAGAATAAAAACAGCTGTCGACAAAACTAAAGACCCAACCAAACGCCGGGAACACATTAAGTGTTCCGGAAAGTCAACAGATCTAAATCCTTATTATGTACACGATCAATTTATGGGTCTACAAAAAACAAAAGATGTGGTGTATTGCCAATCAGACGATTCCCCTGAACAGATCAAATGACACAGAAATAAACAACTATAGGCCACCGTTCTGCCTTCAACAATGAGCAAAGCCCATACCGCTCAGTCAGCTGTAAAAATAAGATATGATATGATTGCCAATGAGACAACTCTCCTCAAGAGAACAAATGACACAGACATTAACAACTATAGGCCACCGTACGGCCTTCAACAATGTTTGGTTTCTTATGTTTTATGTCAATAAAATAAAACTTAAATACAATTCATTTTTATTTCTTCGAAATTTTTATCCAAGCTGAAACCTTTCATTCATCTTCTAAATCAAGAAGAAAGTCGGATAACAGGGCTCTACCAGGCTTGCATTTGCCCTTGCATTTTCCGTCTTCCTTATAACATTTATCTACACACTTCTGCCTCTTTTTGACATCATTATGTTTGTGTTTACACTCCTTCTTACACACTGTTGTTTTGTTTTCACACCGTGTTCTACAGCTCTGAGCATCCACTGATATCAGGAACACAACCAACACAGCAACTGTCAACAATACTTTAGTCTGGAATAGACAATTATGATACATGTACTTTTGATAAGAAAAAAAGCGTCAGCAAATGAACTAACTACAAGTATAAATGGAAATAAACTCATCATAGATACCAGAGTTGCGTTCAATATCTAAGCGGCTACGTAGTGAAACGTAAATTTACTAAGCACTTGAACAAGCAGCTAGGCTAGCTACACGTAAAATTGTAATACATCTACGTAGCCCTATGTAGCCGCTACGTTATTAAACGTAACTCTTGATTGAAATTTTATATTTACGTCATACGTGCGTTTCGTCTACAAAAAGACTCATCAGCGATATTAGAAAAATGCTAATAAGGCCAAATGAAGTAACTATATGTTATATTTATGTTGGTATTCAAACTCAGATAGTTTGAAACAAACAACAACAAGAGCAGTTTTTGTTTTAATTTATACACGGTTAAAATGTGACGTTCCGCACAATGTTGCAATTAGTGACCTTTCCCTAAAATAAGACGATTTTGTTAAATAAAAACGGTTCATGCCTATATTTGAAAAAAAATGAAGTAGTTTTTTTTTTACAGAAACTGAAAATAATCCTTTCGCCAGCAGTTAAATCCCAAATTAACACACGTTATTTTAATTTTGAATTTTAAAAGGAATTTATCTTTGCTGTAACTTTTGTTATTTATTTAGATTTATTTCAGTTTCCTATGATTCCTATGCTTAATTGCATGATGATTTCCTTGTCACATGCATAAGATCAAGGCAGGCCTAGTCAAATATTTGAAACTTATGTTATTTTACATTTCCGTTTTTTGTGGTATTACGCATGTACTTTTAAATTAGTATGATGTAATATGGTAAAGATATATTACTGTATTTTTTAATTTCAATTTTTCTATAGGGGCTAGTGGTGTTTAACGATTATATTTTCTTTTTACGATTTGAAACTGATAATAGAAAGACAATATTCCTAAATCAAAAATGTACTAAAAACAACTATCCCGATATTTCTTTTTAAGAATCTCTTTTGATTAACATTCGAATTGTAACTTTTCACTTATATTATTTTATCATTATATTTTTTTTTTAATTAATTATATTATAATTCAACTGGAAAAAAATACTTATCATATAGATTTTATATTAGACGTTGTGATAAAAGACTATACTTCTTGATACGATATTTATTTTAGTTTAAAATAAAAAATGGAATAAATAAATTTGATAAATATCAAATAAAGAAAAGAAAAGAATTTTAAATAGATTATTGTTTATAGTAAACCAAAGAGAAATAGAAACAAATAAAAAAAATATACACGCAAAAATAATACTTAATAAAATTAAAATATAAATTTATCAAATTACTTACCTGCATCTTTAGTTTAGTTTTGAAATTGAATTCCTAGATTCATCATCACATCATTATATATCATGTTACTGGGCTCGAGGCCGTCCACATGTGTGCACCGTTTATCTTCACGTGATTAATCAGGTTTGACCAGCACTAAATTAAAAGACCCCAGGACAAAATTATCAATTTTAACGGTGACCATATGCCATATGCTACGAACATATTTAATTTTATTGTTTATTACAATACGATAGCCCTACGATATATGATCCAAAATAAAGATAATTAAAATTGGAGAAAATTTAAATGTTCATGTTTTGGTTATCTAATTGTTTGATAACTTTTAAGTGTTACAAAGTCCAGTCTTCAATTTTCAAATTACATATTAGGTTAATGTAGTTGTATTTGTCGATTATGCGATATGTTATGGATTCAATAATATATTTGGTTTAAACAACATTTTATTTTCAAAAGTGTACAAAATACTGTCACAGGGTAAATGGCCACTTAATCTTAGTCTTTATAACCACAGGCGCTTGGGTCTATGATACAGATTTTTTTTTTTTTTTTTTTTTTTTTATTAAAATATTCAATTCTCTTTATTTATAATACATATCTATCACTTCTGTGCATGTCTCACCTAGTTTCGAGTGATTTAAACGACCCAGAGAAAATACCAAATTTTACTATCCATACTAAGAAACGTTATGGATAGTAAAATTTGGTATTTTCTCTGGGTCGTTTAAATCACTCGAAATTAGGTGAGACATGCACAGAAGTGATAGATATGTATTATAAATAAAGAAAATTGAATATTTTAATAAAAAAAAAAAAAATAAAAAAAAAATCTGTATCATAGACCCAAGCGCCTGTGGTCAAAACAACATTGAAACCCACGAGATTACAATATCCCTAAACCTCATATATTCTTGAATGGGATGATAAAACAAATCAATTGAAATTCAAAGGAAGTCCCCTGGGGTCCTCCCCAACCCGTTCAATTTGAGAATGTGCTATTATCTTGTAAACGGTTCAGATCCCCAGCCCTAAACCATATATATTCTTGTAGGGTACAATAAAACAAATGAAATGAAATAAAAGGGAAGTCTGTGGGGGGTCACCTCACCCCCTCTTGTTTGAAAACTTGTAAACGGTCAACATCCCCACCCCTAAACCATATATATTCTAGTATGGGACAATAAAACTAATTAAATGGAAATTCCTGGGGGTCACCCCCACTCCGTTCAATTTGAGAATGTACTATTATCTTGTAAACGGTCCAGATCCCCACCACTAAACCATATATATTCTTGTAGGGGACAATAAAACAAATGAAAATGAAATAAAAGGGAAGTCCTGAGGGGGTCATCCAACCCCCTCTTGTTTGAAATCTTGTAAACGGTCTAGATCCCCACCCTTAAACCATATATATTCTTGTATGGGACAATAAAACAAATGAAATGAAATAAAAGTGAAGTCCCTAGGGGGTCACCCCTAACCCCTCTTGTCTGAAAACTTGTAAACGGTCAACATCCCTACCCCTAAACCATATATATTCTTGTATGGGACAATATAGCTAATCATTAATAAATAAAGTATGGGTAACTGGTCAACTTCCCCACAGCTGGAAACATGCAAATGTAATCCCTATACTAAAACCTAATAAAAATAAATCTGACCCTAAATCCTACAGACCGATTTCTCTTACGTCAAATTTTGTAAACTAATGGAAAGCATGGTTAATGTTAGACTTAAACATCTTCTAACGGAGAAAAATATAATAAATGAAACACAAAGTGGGTTCCGTGAAGGTCGCTCCACATTAGACCACTTATTGCGACTTGAGACTTAAAAGAGCTAAAGTTCGTAAACAATTTCTACTAGCCATATTTCTCGATATTGAAAAGGCATTTGACTTAGTATGGCGTTTTGGTCTATTAAAAAAGTGCAAAGATTACGGTATAAATGGGAGATTATTTAACTTCATAAAAGACTTTCTGCAAGATAGAAAAATTCAAGTTAAAGTAAATCAAGAATCCTCAGACGAATATGATCTTAACAATGGTATCCCGCAAGGTAGTGTCATCAGTCCCACATTATTTAACATCATGATTAATGACCTAGTAGGTCTGGCAAAAAAACCCGCAGTAATGTCACAATTTGCTGACGACAGTGCTATGTGATACCGAGGTGGAACTATTAAACATTTAACCAAAAAAATGCAAGAAACCCTTAATAACATAAGTGCATGGTCTAAAAAATGGGGTTTTAAGATATCTAAAACCAAAACAATAGGAGTTATATTTGGAGATCGTCATGTTTATTCAGTTAACTTAATGCTAGATAACGAATCAATCAAATTTCAGAATCATGTCAAGTTTCTTGGTCTCATATTTGATAGAAAGCTAACATGGAATAAACACGTGAACTATTTACAAGAAAGATCTAAAGCAATATTAAACGTTCTAAGGTTTGTTCAAGCAAATAATTATGGCATGGGTACTGATTCTCTTCTCATGCTATATACATCTCTTCTTAGATCGGTACTTGACTATGGATGTCAAGCGTTTAATTCAGCATCTATAACTGTAAAATCTAAATTAGATATAATACAAGCTAAAGCTCTTCGCATAGTGTTAGGGGCCCATAAATCGACCCCGTTAGAAACAATACTAGCCGAGTCTGGCGGAATGCCATTACAATTAAGAAGGGACCACCTCTCTCTTAAATATTATGCTCGTACTAAACAAAATCCATCAAATCCAGCCAATCAATTAGTAGATGACTGTATTGAATATCAAATTTATAATCATAAATGGAATGACCATAACATACCTTACGGATTCAGAGTCCAAAATCTACTTAAAGATAACGAACTAGACAAAATAAAGATGGTTACTAAAAATATTTAAGATCCACCTCCATGGATTATAGGTCAAGCAAAAACATCCAGTAACATAAAAAACAGCCTCAGTAAAAAAGAAAATCCGCATATCATTACGACTAAAGCGTTAGAGTACATCGACAATGCATATAAAAATCATTTAAAAATTTACACCGATGGCTCAAAAGACCCAGCTTCGGGTAAAACTGGATATGCTTTTCTAATCCCATCAAAGTTGATTGCAAGCTATAAACGAACGTCAGACAATCTTTCCGTTTACACCACAGAAATGACGGCCATATATCAATCATTAAAGTGGGTATTCTCCAATCAACAGCCAGGGCAAAAAGTGGTTATTCTAACTGATTTATATAGTGCAATCCAATCTATAAATAATAATGCATCAAGTAGACCCGATATCCTAGAACCAATTCAAATACTGGCTTGTCGTCTAAAACAAACAAAATATAGAAGTAACCATAGAATGGATACCAGCGCATGTTGGTATCCTAGGTAATGAACAGATTGACAAACTAGCTAAATTAGCACTAAGTAATGATAAGATTGACCTTAACTTAAGTCTTAGTGCAAACGAATTCATTGCAATAACAACAGCATTATATAAGAAAAAGTGGCAAGCTAGATGGGATAACACATGTTCCATATGGAGTCGTTCTATAAAAACTGCAGTAAATAAAAAAAAAAAACTTTTATCAAGGTAATCGATTTCATGCAAAAACAATAACTAGACTTAGGTTGGGCACTACTTTATTACCTGGGCAACTAGGCCAGTACATACGCAATGTCTCTCCAATATGCAATACATGCGGCATTAAAGAGGATATCGAACACGTACTAGTAAACTGTATTAATCATTCACAAGCGAGACAAAATTTGCAATCAAACTTGGACAAGGTTCAAATACAAAATATTAATACCAAAATATTACTAGATCCTCCTAAAGACAAACAACAATATGTCTGGTCGTGCTTGGTACAATATTTAACAGAAATTGATTATCATAAATTTATATAAGTATATATATATGAAAAAAAAAAACAATCATAGAAATAAAATAATTAAAATACACTGCAAGAGTTATCCGGGTCAGTGACTCAAAAATGGAGTCGGGCCGTAACCGGCAGTCAAAAACTAAATCTTCACTTCAAATACAGTACGTACTAAAGAAAAGATCGTTAAGAAGACCAGCTACACTGCAAGAGTTATCCGGGGTCAGTGACTCAGAAATGGAGTCAGGCCATAACCGGCAGTACAGAAGGCTCTTCAAGACGACTTACCACAACATCATTAAATAGGCAAAACACACTGCAAGAGTTATCCAGGTCAGTGACTCAGAAATGGAGTCAGGCCGTAACCGGCAGTAAAAATCAAATCTTCAATACAAATAGGTGTGGTAAGCGGAAGAAGGGATCCCGTAGACCGCCCTACGTCACGACTCATGAATTATGCATATTCGATTTATAGGCTATTTATTAACTATTCTGAAAATACTTATTCTAAAAATAGAATATTCTCAACATGTACAACTATTAAAAAAACGACTCAAAATCATTAACTTTCATGTAACACGGTGAATTTGCTTTATTTATTTTTTATCACATGAAAAAAAGGAAAATGTACCGCATTACAGTAGCATATATCATTGTGAAAAAATATATATATACAGATTCCTTTTTAAAATACATATGATACATTTGATATAATTACCATACAAATACAGTACGTACTTACTAGAAAAGATCGTTAAGAAGACCAACTACTCTGCAAGAGTTGTCCGGGGTCAGTGACTCAGAAATGGAGTCAGGCCATAACCGGCAGTACAGACGGATCTTCAAGACGACTTACCACAGCATCATCAAAGGGGCAAAACATACTGCAAGAGTTATCCGGTCAGTGACTCAAAAATGGAGTCAGGCCATAACCGGCAGTAAAAATTAAATATTTAAGACAAATAAATCCAAATTAAGTATGATTTTAAAAAAATAAAAAAATAATAAAAATTAATCCTTTGAAATAACTTAACATATTTAAAATTAGATTAACTGAATGTAGGGATAAGTTAATTAAACTATTAAAATTATGCTAACTAAACAAGAACGCACGATAACCTTTGGCTTTTTTTTTTCCAAATTCGCGGCACCCCAAATTATTTTTGTTTCTACTTTTGGTCATTATATAAATTTTTCATGTCATTAAGCCGCAAGTCAAATCTAAGACTTAAAAATGGTACTTCGCAAGATCTGGTTTGCGCTAATCCAGTTTTAATTAGCGTGGGGCACTGTCTTCCTGCGGATAAGTATTCCAGTGTACTAGCACTCTAAAGTCCTGCAACTACGGTAGGCTAGCACAAAGCAGTCAAAATTTACATACACACTTTGGTCTTTTATTTATTTTATTTTTATTTTACTTTTCTTTTTTTCTAGTACATACAAAACATCCCACTAAATATTTTTGCAAAATTCACATACACTAATTTAGGCTTATTGTGGTTTATACATAATATTTGGCATATAAATTCACATACACAATTTGGCATATCAAAATTATCCGCTCTTTACTTGGCTGCTGGTGTACCAGGACAACGTTGCTGCCGTTCACTGCTGTTTGCTTGGCCAAGCTTTCCTCCTGTTCCTACTTCCGGTGGCTCCGTGTTTAATAATTATTTATTTATTTTATTTTTATTTTTATACATTATTTTATTATTTACTTAATCTTAAATATTTTACTATTTTTATTCATTTATTTATCTAAATTCTTGCTTTTTAAATTTTTTGCTTTTATTAAATTTTCTTATCATTCTAAATTATTTAAATTACCACATGGTAAAAATATAAATTATTTGATGCCCAAAAAGGCGCAAGCCAGGGCCGACCGTGCAAGGGCTGTATAGCCATTCAAGGTCGTTAAAAACTTCCATTTGTTGATGGCTAATCAAATGAAATTAAAGGGAAGTTCCTGGGGGTCGCCCCCACTCTGTTTAATTTGAGAATGTGTTTTTATCTTGTAAACGGTCCAGATCCCCACCCTTAAACCATATGTATTCTTGTAGGGGATAATAAAACTAATGAAATGATATAAAAGGGAAGTCCTGAGGGGGTCACCCCACCCCCTCTTGTTCGAAAACTTGCAAAAGGTCAACATCCCCACCCCTAAACCATATATATTCTTGTATGGGACAATAAAACAAATCAAATGAAATATAGGTAAAGTCCCTGGGGGTCATCCCCTCCCCCTCTTGTTTGAATACTTGTAAATGGTGGAGATCCCCAACCGCAAGCATATATATTCTTGTATGGGACAAAAAATCAAATCAAATGAACATGGGACCATATGAATGGCAGGTTATGGGAGCTTTGTTTGGGAGACTTCGTAACAGCATCCTGTTACAATTACTTCTTGTTTTCTTCTCAATTTTGGTAGGTCAGTTAAAATAGCTGGAAGTTTCTTATATAAAAAAAAAGATGTGGTATGATTGCCAATGAGACAACTATCCACAAGAGACAAAAATTACCTAAACTTGGTAACGGTCAAGATCCCCACCCCTAAACCATATATATTCATGTATGGGACAATATAACAAATCATATGACATATATGTGGAGTTCGTGGGGCCACTGCTATTGTTAACTTTGATAGAATATGAATTATTTGCCTTAATGATTAATTCATCAAATGAACATAAATGTACAATTATATATGAATGTTTAATGTTTGTTCTTTTAGTTCTTTAAAAAAAGTTGAAGCAACATTGCCACAGTTTTCATAATTATGTTTGCCTTGGTTTTTGGTTAACTGCCTACAGTGCTTACAGCGCTTTGATTTGTATTCTTTGCCACCAACATGTATCTTGTCTCTCACAAAATAAGCTCTCTGTCCTGCATCGTGCAGTTTTTTACTGATCAATACCGACAGAAGTGAAACGATGCATGAACTTGCAAGCCCGACAGGAAATCGCTTGAATACCTGGACGTGTCACCTTACACCCCTCACAATACCTTTGGGAGTAATACCTTAAGCCATGCGGGTGATCAGTGGAGCGAAGATCCTAATTTATTTGAATAAAGTATATTACTTTAAAGAATTATGAACGAATTAGATTTTCGAAAACAATTTTCACGGAACACTTATTTATGATTTGAACTTTGACTTTTTAACTAATTCCAATATTAACAGTTTAAAAATAACAGACTATATGGTTATTAAAAAAATAAGAACATTTTCCGTATCAAGTTAGTTAGTCAGATGAAACAACCGTACGATTGACAAGATATCGACACGTAATAAAGACTACATCGGTTACTGTAGTTTTGTTTCTTTGTGGTTTATAGACATATCGTGATTTTTTTTGGACAAGATAACAAAATGGCGGAAGGCAGAGAACTGATACTCAAAATTTAAAATCAATGGCGATCTCTTATCTAGCGGAATACAACTTTAATATTTATAAATTTGAGCATTTTTATACAGAATGGACATCATATCAATTTTTGATTTTTTTGCGAAGTTTCCCTTTAGGGGACGACCATTTGATATTCTGGGGGGGGGGGGGGGGGCAGGAGGATTTTGAAAATAAATAACTCAGCCTTGATAATCACAAAAATAAATGGTTTGTTCTGTGGTAGTTTGAAAATAAATAACCTGACTTGCAATGTATTGAAAATAAATAACTTAGCAGGTCTATAGCTTCTTGGGCCTTCAGCGGTATCAAAACCCTTCAAAATTTCTTAACAATACTTTTGAAAAAGGCTAGTTAAACCAATCTAAATTAACTTTAATACTATGTATTTATGTTGTATGCAATACATGTATATTGCTTGGGAATATAAATGATTCATTTCGTGAAGAAAATTATAAAATACTTAATCTAATTATACCAATTGTCTTTTATAATATACTTATTACTATGTATTTGTGTTTCGTTAGTCCTGTCTCGCTATGTATTATCTTAGTATATTTGTATATATATATTGTCCTCTTGTACAAAGTCATGCAAGTATGTGTCTGAGGTTATGAAATAAATCTTGAATCTTAAAATTTCTGCAGGGGATACTGATCTTTTCTGATTAAATGGTACATAATGACTTGACTATACATGTATTATTCTTAATTAACAAATATTTAAAAAAAATTATGTTTTCGACTATCATAAATATAGTTGTGAAAATGAATAATCAGTCCCTTGCTTTAATGAAAATGAAAAATCTTGCTTCAATAGTGCAGAAAATGAATAATCTGTCCTCTCAGTTTACAAAAATAAATAACTGATCAAAAATAAATCCTCCTCCCCCCCCCCCAGAATATCAAAAGGTCGTCCCCTTAAGGTAGAAAATTTTTTCTTCGTTTTTGTATTTCACCTGGCAATTGTTCTGAAATTCCAAAATTGGTGTCTTTTAGGTTTCTACCATTTTTTCTCACTTCCTCACGTTGTTTATAGCTACCAAATTTGACCAGAATTGGACGGATCCTCTCACCTTTGTTACCCATTCTATTGCGGGCTTTCAGTATTTGGATTGATTCGCGCATATTTGGCATTTTAAAGTTTTTTTCAAAGAATATCAAGGATTCTTCTAGACAATCTTCATCCTCTGTTTCAGGAATGTTATAAAAAACTAAGTTCTCAATATTTGATTTTATTTGTGTATCTAAGAGATCTTCTCTCATCTTTTCATTCAAGTTTTTCATTTTTTCAAATGATTGTTCAATTTCTTTTTTCTGTGCTGTCATTTTTTTTTCAACGCTCGAGACATCTGAATGTTGGGTATTTATAGTTTTTTCTATGTTGATGACACTTGATTTTAGTTCGTTACATTTGGTTTTCTGGTCTTCATATAGAGATAATATAATAGAGGCATGATATTTGTCTATATAGACAAACACTTGTTTTTTCAATTTTAGTAAATTCAAATATGTTTCCTCAAAAATAAACAGGAACAAGAATTTTACATAAAAGACCCCACTACCGGACTTTGATGCGTTTGTATACACCATGGACTGCATAATGAACGTCCTTCTGTATCATTGTCATTTTGGTCACGTGAACTGCGATAGCAATTGTTGTGGTCACATCAAAGCAATACATAAAAATCGGAGACATAATTAGTAGTCAACAAACTCCATTTTTTATTCAATATACCATTCTCTAATTTCATAAGTCGAAATAAAGTTGTGATAACATGTAATGGACATTTACAATTGTCTCTACAGTTACAGTTTGACAAAGCAACAAACATATATCTATAAAGACAATATTAGTGTATGATACCACGTTAAGATGAAGATTGAATACCAAGGGACAAGACACTGAAAACAAACGTACGCTGTTTTAGGATATATTTGTATGTTTTGTAAACTGAAATTTATAATCGCATTTGTTTTTAATAATAACTACCAACTGGATTTACAAGTGGTTAAGCAACTGCTGACGTTTCCGGATCACCTTTTGTACGACTGAACGAATGTGACAGAGCCTGTCATTAAAAAAACCCATAAGGCTTCTATATTGTTATAGTATGTAGCTTTTGTATAGCGTGTATGTGGTTTTAAAAATACTTGATTCCATACACTCATCGTTATCAATGAAGCATGATAAAACAAATTCCATCACCAAATAAGATTTACCTTCACAATACGGCCTTCAACAATGAACAAAGCCCATGCCGCTTAGTCAGCTATAAAAGGCCCCGAAAAATGCAAAAATGCAAAACAATTCAAACGAGAAAACTAACGGCCTCATTTGTATAAAAAAAATGAACAAAAAGCAAAAACGTAACATATAAACAAACGACAACCACTGAATTACAGGCTCTTGTTGCGTATTGTTATGCGTTTACTTTTTACATTGTCTAGAGGTATAGGGGAAGGGTTGAGATCTCACAAACATGTTTAACCCCGCCGCGTTTTTGCGCCTGTCCCAAATCAGGAGCCTCTGGCCTTTGTTAGTCTTGTATTATTTTAATTTTAGTTTCTTGTGTACAATTTGGTAATTAGTATGGCGTTTATTATCACTGAGCTAGTATATATTTGTTTAGGGGCCAGCTAAAGGACGCCTCTGGGTGTGGAAATTTCTCTCTACATTGAAGACCTGTTGGTGACCTTCTGCAGTTGTTTTATTCTATGGTCGAATTGTTGTCTCTTTGACACATTCCCCATTCCGTTCTCAATTTTATCCCAACTTGGGAAAGGCACATACATACATAATGTGGCGGGGTTAAACATGGCTCCGTGTTGACGGCCGTACCATGACCTGTAATTTTTTACTTATATAAATTATTATTTGGATGGAGAGTTGTCTCATTGACACTCATATGACATCTTCCTATACCTATATGTTAGCGGGATCCCAACCCTTCCTTAACCTAAGACAGTGATACAACAGTACAACATAAGAACGAAGTATAAAAATCATTTAAAAAGGCGTAACTCACCAGATTGACAAAAATGAAAGTGGACGTGGCCGGGTACTTGTACATCCCAACAAGAAAAGACACTAGGAATAGATATAAGAGTACTCGCAGTTAACTGACAGGTAGTTAAAAGCCACTTATAACTAATAACAAATCATGTATCACGGACTAAATAATCAATCTGTACACATCAAACATCCAATGGATTTAGTATAAAGAGGTCAGAAACAGTCACAGAAAAAAACCATGATATTGTGCAATGCCAAGATATAGGTATTTAGGTGCCAGCTGAAGGACGCCTCCGAATGTAGTTTTACTATTTTTTTGTTCAAATGCCCCCTGAACTTCGCCTAAAATAATGATCTTCTAAGTAGGTCATTACATTTTCCTCCAAAATTTCAAATATACCTTATACATATTAGACGTTTACGTAATCCCCTATTTTTACCAATATCATAGACAGACCCAGATTTGAGCAAGGGTTTGATGACGCCATTTTTCCAGAACTAGAAATTAAAGAAACAATAGATAATAAAATTGAGAATGGAAATGGGGAATGTGTCAAAGAGACAACAACCCGACCAAAATAAAAAAAACAACAGCAGAAGGTCACCAACAGGTCTTCAATGTAGCGAGAAATTCCCGCACCCGGAGGCGTCCTTCAGCTGGCCCCTAAACAAATATATACTAGTTCAGTGATAATGAACGCCATACTAATTTCCAAATTGTACACAAGAAACTAATATAAAAATAATACAAGACTAACAAAGGCCAGATGCTCCTGACTTGGGACAGGCACAAAAATGCGGCGGGGTTAAACATGTTTGTGAGATCTCAACCCTCCCCCTATACCTCTAACCAATGTAGAAAAATAAACGCATAACAATACGCACATTAAAATTCAGTTCAAGAGAAGTCCGAGTCTGATGTCAGAAGATGTAACCAAAGAAAATAAACAAACTGACAATAATACATAAATAACAACAGACTACTAGCAGTTAGCTGACATGCCAGCTCCAGACTTCAATTAAACTGACTGAAAGATTATGATTTCATCATATGAACCTCAGGCACAATTCATCCCGTTAGGGGTTTAGTATCATACCATCACAACATATATGAGAAGAACATAATCCGTGTCATGCCAACAACTGTTTTTAGAATAAATGTCTTTAGTTCCGACGCAAAGACCTTATCAGTGACTCAATATTAACGCCAAAATATGCAATCTTTAATGACTTGACAACAGTATCGTAATTATATCCCTTCTTAATCAGTCTATTTAAAGGTTTTGTAAGTTTCTGAGGTGAATACTGACACCTTTGTGCTTTATAAAGAATATTTCCATAAAAAAATTGGATGTGAAATACCTGAACGTATAAAAAGTCTGCATGTTGAGCTATATTTACGAATGATGTCTTTATACCGACGATGAAATTTAGTAAAAGTTTTGACTAGTTTGTGATATCGAAAAACCTGGTGTAATAATTTTTCAGTAATACATAAATTTCTCTCGTTAAAATCTAAAACATTGTTACAAACACGAGCGAGTCGTACAAGTTGAAATATATAAACACCGTAAGATGGTGACGTGACAAGGGAACAGCTTTCCGTTAGTGATATAGATACCAAGACTTCCTCCGCCCCATTTTTAGACTTTGACCTCGAATTTGATATATACAGTAATCTCAGCACAAAAAAACATAACAAAAGAGACGATTTAATTTTGAAGTTATTAATTTCCCCAAGCTTAGTAGCATTATAACAACTTCATCTGCATATGATAATGTGCTATACATTTCCAAACTCATTCGGTATGTAAGAGCTTGCGTCTGCTACTCAGACTTTAGAAAACGTCACCAGTGTCTGAGTAGAAAGTTGATGAACCAGGGGTATGTTAAAGAACGTATCGTCCTTTTTCTAAAAAAGTTCATACGAAGATACCAAGACCTTGTTTGTTAATATTCCGTATCAAATTCACAAATGATACACGATAGTCATGAAGTATAGATTCTAGGTCTTGCTGTTGTTTATCATCTGGATAAAGTGTTAGTATTCTTTTATATGTATATTTTTAATATTATTTCTACTGTGTAGGGTATTTTGTGTTATCTCCATTTGACGTGGCTCGGTTCTTGTACATCTGATCATTGTTATTGTGATATGGTAACTTTTGGTATTTGTGTTTTTCACTTTTTGCTTTTGTGCTTTGTATCTATGCTTTTTTTGGAGTTCTTTGTTACATATTCCTGTATGTTGACGGTGATTGAAGTTATAACACAATGTTGAATATTGTAATCCTTTTGTGACATTCGTTACTTATTATGTCTGTTTGTTCATGGCACTGTCATTAAACCTTGTTTAAGTACGGCCATTTATCATAGTTCATTATTCAAAATTCAATATTCACCGCTTCAAGTTGAATAATGAAAAATAAACTATTTCATTATTCATTTTTCATTTTTTGACATTTACCCATTTTATTATGTAGCAAGAAAACAAGTCCGGTGATCCCAATTTTAGCTCACCTGGCCCGAAGCTTTTCTCATCAGTTGGCGTCCGTCGTCCGTCGTCCGTCGTCCGTCGTCGTCGTCGTCGTCGTTAACTTTTACAAAAAAAAATCTTCTCCTCCAAAACTACTGCGCCAAATTAAATCACACTTAGACACAATCATCATTGGGGTATCTAGTTTAAAAAATTTGTGGCGTGACCCGTCAAACCAACCAAGATGGCCGCCATGGCTAAAAATAGAACACAGGGGTAAAATGCAGTTTTTGGCTTATAACTCAAAAACCAAAGCATTTAGAGCAAATATGACTGGGTTAAATTGTTAATCAGGTCAAGATCTATCTGCCCTGAAATTTTCAGATGAATCAGACAACCTGTTGTTGGGTTGCTGCCCCTGAATTGGTAATTTTAGGGAAATTTTGTCCATTTTCACTTATTATCTTGAATATTATTATAGATAGAGATAAACTGTATAGAGCAATAATGTTCAGCAAAGTAAGATCTACAAATAAGTCAACAAAACCAAAATGGTCAGTTGACACCTTTAGGAGTTATTGCTCTTTATAGTAAATTTTTAACCATTTTTCGTTAATCTTAGTAATCTTTTACAAAAATCTTCTCCTCTGAAACTACTGGGCCAAAAAAAACCAAACTTGGCCACAATCATCATTGGGGAACTTAGTTTAAAAAATGTGTGGCGTGACCCGGCCAACCAACCAAGATGGCTGCCATGGCTAAAAATAGAACATAGGGGTAAAATGCAGTTTTTTGCTTATAACTCAAAAACCAAACCTTTTAGAGCAAATCTGACAGTGATAAAATTGTTTATCTAGGCAAGATCTAACTGCCCTGAAATTTTCAGATGAATCCGACAACTCGTTGTTGGGTTGCTGCCCCTGAATTGGTAATTTTAGGGAAATTTGGCTGTTTTTGGTTATTATCTTGAATATTATTATAGATAGAGATAAACTGTAAACAGCAATAATGTTCAGCAAAGTAAGATCTAAAAATAAGTCAACATAACCAAAATGGTCAGTTGACCCCTTTAGGAGTTATTGCCCTTCATAGTAAATTTTTAACCATTTTTCGTTAATCTTAGTAATCTTTTACAAAAATCTTCTCCTCTGAAACTACCAGGCCAAATTATTCCAAACTTGGCCACAATCATCATTGGGGTACCTAGTTTAAAAAATGTGTGGCGTGACTTGGTCAACCAACCAAGATGGCTGCCATGGCTAAAAATAAAACATAGGGGTAAAATGCAGTTTTTGGCTTATAACTCAAAACCAAAGCATTTAGACCAAATCTGACAAGTGGTAAAATTGTTTATCTAGGCAAGATCTAACTGCCCTGAAATTTCCAGATGAATCTGACAACCTGTTGTTGGGTTGCTGCCCCTGAATTGGTAATTTTAGGGAAATTTGGCTGTTTTTGGTTATTATCTTGAATATTATTATAGATAGAGATAAACTGTAAACAGCAAAAATGTTCAGCAAAGTAAGATCTACAAATAAATCAACATAACCAAAATTGTCAGTTGACCCCTTTAGGAGTTATTGCCCTTTATAGTCAATTTTTAACATTTTCACTGAGACTACTGGGCCAAGTTCAATATAGATAGAAATAATTGTAAGCAGCAAGAATGTTCAGTAAAATAAGATGTACAAACACTTCACCATCACAAAAACATAATTTTGTCATGAATCCATCTGCGTCCTTTGTTTAATATTCACATAGACCAAGGTGAGCGACACAGGCTCTTTAGAGCCTCTAGTTTCTTCTACTTATCAGAAAGAATAATATTTGAGCTATCTTCCCATATTTTATCTCAAATTTCTATGGTGTAGATTTCGTTTTATGAACGAAAATTGGGTTTTCCATGCATAATATATACAAAATTTGACAATTTTGCACAACCTGTAGTGTGAAAATAAGTGCGGTGACCCATTCATTTTTATTAATGTTCTTAAACAAGCAGGATATAAACTACATTTTGGCAAATTATTAAGAAATTCTATGGATTACAATTTAGACACCCAATCTACCTTAATTGAAATGGAAAAATCAGAATTGTAAAGCAATTACTAGTATGTAAGTTGAGCAATGATCTATACAATTTCAGAAAATGTGAAATACAGCACAAAGCTGTGTAAATCTGAATTGCGTTACCGAAACCGATCTAGGTGCAACTTGCGAAATACATAATATATATATATATATATATTTTCAGAATTCAAGATAACAAAGCAAGCTTAATCAAAGGTATGTGTCTAAAACAATAACTAAGCCATACCTCATTTAGAATTTCAACCCATAAAAGCTTGTATTTGGTGTTGAAAATGTACAAAACAATTACACAAATAATTGCTTGTTCGTGATTTTAAATATCAGTCACACAACACGTTGTCAATCCTTTGTATACTTTAAGAAAATAATTTATACTGTTAAACGAATGTAATACAAACGGTTATTCAAATTCAAAGTGTTTAAATATTTGCGTTTATCAATACATTTGTCACAAGACTTTGATTTGGATGACTGCCTCACTCATCATGGCTGACGAATACGGAAGTTGTTAACTTAGAAGAAGATACGCAAAGACGGTAATTTATATTTTAATTCACAATTTCATTAATTGTTTTGATAAATAATTTGTAGTATGAATTTTGTTTTAAAGATAAATCAAAGATAAGATTGTGTTTGTCAAACATCTGGGGTGGTGTTCTCGAAGCTATCTTAGGATTAGGACGTGTCCTAAGTCTATCTTATGACAAGTCTTTGTTCTAAGTCGTGTTCTCGAAGCTCTCTTAACTTATGATATATCTCATTTTTCGTCCTAAGTCCATCCTAAAATTGGTATAATATGTGTCTTAGGACGACTATTAGGATACTTTCGAGAACACCACCCCAGGATTTTAATTTTGGATTATATATTTACGCCTCATACATAAAATTCAAAAATTAGAAAACAATGAATGAAGTTGTTAAATTCGATATAAGCCTTTTTGCGCTTCTTTGTTAAATAAAATTATTTGTTTGCGTTTATTGTGATTATTTTAAGATACCTATTGTACATGTACATTCTATCAGTATTGTTATTGATGTTTTTGTATTCTTGTCTTTCATGTTTGTGCCATTGTAAAACTTGTGTGTTGCTTGTCTTTCAATTTTTCTATGTGCCATGTCTATGCCTTTTTATGTTTCTTTGTTACATATACGACGTGGCTCTGTACTTATACATCCCGTCATTATGTAATTGTACTATGGTAAATGTGTGTGTATTCTTGTCTTTAATTTTGCTAATGTGCTTGATTTATAAACCATTTTGTGCTTATTTGTTACATTTTTGTTGTAGTGATTGGGATTGTAACTCAATGTTGATTGCTATATTTTCGACATTTTTACCTATAATGTTTTTTTTATTTGTTCACGCATCGTTATAAATATAATGGAATTTGATTTACTGTCATACAAGTGAGAGGTGTTTCTAGCTAAACAAAACTAGGTTCAATTCATTATTTCCTACTTCAGAAAATGCCTGTACCAAGTCGTGAATATGACAATTGGTTTCCATTCGTTTGATGTGTTTAAGCTTCAATATTTTTGTGATATTAAATTTTTGCTTCAAATTGTATTGGCATAGTAGTCGTGGTACTTGTGACAATTAAGTTATCATAAATAATCATTTCTGTTTCTGTTACATCCAGTGATAAATTTTATATGCCTTCATTACGTACAATTAAAGCAATCTTTTAGTATATACTGAACAAGTTGGTCTGAACAAGTTAAAGTCGACTGCATAGTCGAAAAATGGAAAATATAGAAAATGAAAATAACATTCATTCTATTTTTGGATTTTTTAGTAACCTTAGCTATGAACGTGCAAGACCTTATCATTGGTAAGCCAGAAAAGTTGAGCTTTAATTTTTAATTTCAAATCGTTTACTTTTAAATCGAAAGTGACTCTAAGTATTTTTAAAAGACTTGTTAAAAATGCTGTTATAATTTAGTACGCCAGACGCGCGTTTCGTCTACATAAGACTCATCAGTGACGCTCATATCAAAATATTTATAAAGCCAAACAAGTACAAAATTTGAAGAGCATTGAGGATCCAAAATTCCAAAAAGTTATGCCAACTACGGCTAATGTAATCTAAGGCTGGGATAAGAAAATACTTAGTTTTTAAAAAAAATCTAAAAGAGGAAATTTAAAATAATGACCACAAACATATTGAATATGTTGAATATTGAGACTTACAGTAAAATATTATCAACTTAAATTTAAAACAAACACAAGCGCCAATCTATCAAGAATTATAAATAAATGATTAAATACAAAGACATTTCTCAAAAAACTTAAAACTATATATACTAGGAGATCAGATTGACAATAGATCATCAGCTATATCCAAATAAGAAGTTTGTTCTTCTATATAAAATATTAAAGCAGGTTTTAGCAACAAACTGACATTGTTCTTTATACGTTATACTGAATAGAAATAAAAACAATAAGTTATAACATGGATCCGTACGGTTTACTGTTATACTATACAATATATTTCGAAGGTCTGCATATAAAGGACATAACGTAAATACAAGTCAGATGTTATCACGTAATGAATCAGGAACAGTTATCTAACTAAAGCAGGTTCTCTTGTCTGGTATTTTAAACAATTACCGTAATGAATTGGGACACATAAATTATCTTTGCTATTCCATTCTTAATTTTAATGTGACTAAGCTTATAAGACGAACTATTGCACAAACTTTAAAGACAACTAAATTTTACTTGCACACGCATATACACTAGAATTCACATTATATAATCTGCGGAATTTGTAGATTGATGCTGATGAAATTTTGATTTGCAGGTATATTTGATTTTTTTGTCAATTGACAACGATTGTTCTTATTAAGTTGGTATGATAATATTTGTTTGGCTGATAATGTAAGCTTTGTTCCTAAGTTATATAAAATTTGTTATTTCTAAATATGTTCATTTTTGTTTACCATGTTTACTTTAGGGTCAACTGATATGCAATTAGCATGAGCCATCTTGATAAGGTAATATTGAATGTATTTTTGTTTTACTATTCCTCAATTAAGTAAGTGGCGATTACATTCATCAAATATATCGTCGTTTATAAAAAATCAAAACAATAAATTACGATAGAATGATAAGTTTTCTGGTCGCTTACCTTCCATTGAAGGATAATGATGACCTTATCGAAATCCATGTAACCCAGATTTGTATTCTCATGTTCATCAACATGTGTTTTTGCACATTGAAGACACGTTAAAAGTACAAATGTCTTTCATATAACTAAATATTTAGTTGTCTTAATTAATTATTTAGCACACGAATGTTTATCTGATATAAATATAAAACTTCGTAATAATAATAAAAAAACTGTTTGATCAAGCCTGCTCAATTATTGTATTATTGTTCATGGCCAAAAACACGAAAGCTAATTTTTCTGTTACAAGCTGGGTCAAAAAGATTAATAAAAAATCTATGTAATTATCTAAAAGCTGCATGGAAACTAAGATAAATTATTATCATTGCAAATTATCAGTTAATATATTATTTATTTTATTATCAGTTATCTCTGCATTATTTAATTTATTTAAGTGTTCTCTGTATTCTGTCATATTTGTCATATTTGTATATACCTTGTTTTATGCTAAAGCAATGTTGTTGCTAATGCAATAAATATTCATTCATTCATTCAATTCAAATGAATAGAACTCTATCACGTATACAATTTCATTTATAACAAATAAAACACACAACTGATTGGATTGATGAGTCTTCATCTATGATCAACCCAAGACGTTCAAAGACACTGATTTATTTTTTGTTAATAGTTTCTGATAGTAAAGTATGCCATTTTGTTTTTATTAATGTCGTTATCATTACTCTGAAGATCTTTCATGAGGTACCCCGGGGAACAGGTGACTCGATCTCCTACTTATGGACTCTTATTTGCACTCATACCACACTTTCTTATTTATAAAACATTAGAAGGCCCACAAAGACAAACAAAACAGACTAATTGCGATTGTTTTTCGCTGTTTAAAAAAGATAATAACAAACACATGCTCTATGAAATGACAATACTAGTCAACATACATCAATGAATCGACATGAGTTAAAGCGAGTATTACGTAAATGAATCAATTTTCAACATATGACATTTGACAGATGCCAGTTGTTCTTTTAGAAAGTTGGACCTTTATATTGAAGTCTTTTTAGAAAAAAATAAATGATTATTATATATGAAATGTTTTACAAAAAAGAAAGATATTTGGGTGGACAGTTGGTGTATATTAAATAATAATAAATGATAATATCAGATGATTACATGGCATCTTTTATATCGCATGTATTATCAGCCTTAGGTTCAATATCAGCACAAGAGCCACATGACTCGGGGGCAGATATTGACCGAGGGTTGATAATACATGCGATATAAAAGATGCCATGTAATCATCTGACATTATCATTTATTATTATTTGATATGCACCAACTGTCCACCCAAATATCTTTCTTTTTTTATCTTTTTATCATATGCTTCAACAACGGCGAAAAATAACAGATTCATATATTGATCCTTTTACGTGGTTCCCAAATAACAGTTCAAAGAGTGAAAAGTTCACGGACATCGGACCCCAGTACATTCGATATAAAATCTTTCTGTCATATGCCTCAACAGAAATGAAATATATTTTAAAATGGACGAATCGACAAGAACATACATAATGAACACTGTTTGGAAATTTAAACTTTTATAAAGTAACTTTCTAAATTATGTTTGAAACTTTTAAAAATGCATTTATTCAATAATTTGTTTGTAAGTGTTTTTTTTGTGTGTTTTTTGTCGGTTTTTATTCATTATTTTACACGATATACTTTCCAGTATCCAAAAAATTGTTTTATACACCACTTTATAATGTTTTTCTTAGAAAACATAGCATTCAGGTGTATTTTCCGGAATTTGCCGAGTATCACCGGGATGCCATGAGATAACGTTATGGAAAGGCATGTGATACCAATCGAAGCATGCGATTAACTTTTCATATCAGCCCGCTAAGCACCATTTCGTAATTTACGCTAATTTAATGTTTGCCTTTTCTTCATTTTACAATATATATATATATTGTAAAATGAAGAAAAGGCAAAGGAATGAAACGTTTACAATTGACATTGTCGTGAAGCAGAAAAAACTATTACTGAAAATAAAACCAATGATAAACAGAGTATTTTTTTTTAAAGATCAATTATACATTTAATGCTGTATTATAGGAGCTTTTTGGTGCGGTTTCGGATGGAAATGTGACAAAAGTAAAAGACCTACTAGCAAGAGGTGCCTCCGTCAATTTTAAACATAGTTATTATGTAAGTTAATATAAATAGCATAATACACGTATGGCAGTTATTTAAGGTAATATTGAACAAAGATGGAGATAACTAAATGTTTGTAATAGCATTAGAAACAGGACGAATAGCACATGTCATTGTGGAACAGATTCTGTTGACCCTTCCGAAGCACGTGAGCTCACTCCAATTTGTTTTATGTGGGGTTCGTGTTGCTTAGTCTTTAGATTTCCATATTTTATCTTGTGTACTTTTATTTGTCTGTTTGTCTTTTTCACTTTACACCATAGTGTTGCCAGTGTATTTATGATTTATGAGTTTGACTGTCTCTCTGGTATCTTTTATATTCTGTCAAAGAAAATGTCAGATTGCATGACCATGAAACAAAAACATTTGTACATTAAAACAGAATATGCAAATATATTTAATGTAAAATATATAACGTAATCCTCAATTTGCATGCTCAGATTAAAAAAATATTGCTTACTGGCTTCACGATTCGACTTTCTTTTTCGCCTTGCAAAAGTAGTGGAACCGGTTTTGTGCATTGTTATGAATTGAACCTACATTAATTTCAAGACATGAAACAGTGAAATATCCAGTGAAGTGACCACTGTCCAGTAAGAAAATCATTTGAGATCTTTAAAACCGATATTATGTCATTCCAAAATCATTTCTGCCTAGAAAAACACGAAAACCTTTATTGAAACACTTCTTTTTGTACTGAATGTGTATTTTTTTTTTATCAAGACCTGAACTAAAAATAAAAACATCATAATATTCATTATGCTAAAAATAGGTGTTATGAAATCGGCAGGGGCGGATCCAGCCGTTTCAAAAAGGCGGGTCCTAACCCTTGACAAAAGGGGAGGGTGTTCCAACTACATGTCCCCATTCAAATGCACTGATCCTTCAAAAAAAGTGGGGTCCATAACCCGGAACCCCCGCCCCCTGGATACGCCACTGAGCGGGTACGGTATATAGCTCAATACATTTTTTTTTTATAGTTTCAACAATCGATAACATCCGTTTGTTGCTAGTTTTATCACAAAATATCTCCAATATTAAAAGTCTCTGGATCATAGTGGGTGCCATATTACCTATTTTTTTTCCTTCTAAAACGTGCTTTGTATATAGAAATAAGAAGATGAGGTATGAGTGCCAAATGAGACATCTTTCCAACAAAAAAATAATCTAGTAAAGTAAGCAGTCATAGGTTCAATGCTGAAAAGAAAGCCATAAAGGACCCAAAAATTACTTGTGTAAAACAATTTACAAAAAAACAACCCCAAAACGGCCCAATTAAATATATAAAAGGAGAAAAAAACTATCCCATAAAAAAATAAATGTATATGAGCCTGTATTTCAGTGGTTGTCGTTTGTTTATGTGTTACATATTTGTTTTTGTTCATTTTTTATATATAATTAAGGCCGTTAGTTTTCTCGTTTGAATTGATTTACATTGTTATATCGGGGCCTTTTATAGCTGACTATGCGGTATGGGCTTTGCTCATTGTTGAAGGCCGTACGGTGATCTATAAATGTTAGTTTCTGTGTCATGTTGGTCTCCTGTGGAAAGCTGTTTCATTGGCAATTATACCATATCTTCTTTTATTTTATTATTGAGCCAACGCTGCAATTTTCACAAAACATATCAAATTTTCCACCTTGTCGCACATACACATGGATAACATCATTACAGCTTATTTCCTAATGCATGTAGGGCAAAACTTTGGTTAGCTTGCTTGCTTTGTTTGTATATTGTACAAAATATAAAATATACAAGTTAAACTATGTCTATACATGTATATTGTTTAAAGATGTCGATCTTATTTTCAAAGCTTGTATAAACAACTATACAATCAAAGCAAGCAAGCCAACCAAAGTTTTACTTTGCAGGTATAAGACATCAGCTGTAATGATTTTATTCAGTTTGGCAAATGTCCGAGCCCGTTAAAAAACGAACAAACTGAAACTACAGTTCTATCTATCTATCTTCATATTTCCGCACTCAGTCACAACTTTGACTATTACGTGCCGTTGCATGCGTGGCTTATTTACAATTAAAAGAAATAAATTTGCAGTAATATAACGTTACATTGCATTGGTGCTTAGAAAAAATAATTAAAGTAAAAATATAACAGTGATTTAAATTTTTTTGTGGATTGTTATCCTATGTATATTTCTTGTTAAAACTATGTACATGTTATGCATTTTTTAGAATATTTGTGAAAGAGCAGATATAGAAATCTGCTCTTTGAAGCCGTCGACTGTTGTACAAAGGATTGCTGATGTAGGAAGTAGGTTCCATTGTACTATTGTATGTGGATAAAATGAAAACTTGTATGAATCTTTCTTTGTTTGAATTTGTTTAAAGTGGTTTGTATGTTTATATCTTGTTCTACTGTCTGATTTAACTAGAAGATCTTTAGGGTAAATTGCTATGTGTTGGTGTATGATCTTATAGAATACCACTAGTCTTGTTTGTATACGTCTCAGTTCTAATGTAGGCCACTGTAGGTGATCAAGCATGTTTGAGACAGAGCTGGTATTGTGATATTTATTACATGTGTAGCGAGCAGCTCTGCGTTGGACCATCTCAATTTGGTTGATTTGACTTTTTGTGTGAGGGTCCCAGACGCAAGAACTGTACTCAAGCTTAGGTCTAACTAAAGACATGTATGCCCTTTCTTTGATTTTTTGTGATGAAACTTTAAGGTTACGTTTGAGAAAATTCAGTTGTCTGTTTGCATTAGCTGTTACATTATTGATGTGTTTATTCCATTTTAAATCAGATTGGATGGTTATGCCTAAATATTTTGTAGCTGTTTCAGTTTGGAGAATGTGACCATGTAGGATGTAGTCATGGTTGACTGGTTTCTTTTTTTGTGTAATTCTAAGTATGGAGCATTTGTCTGGATGGAATGACATTAACCAGTCTTTTTCCCATTGTGCCGCTGAATTTAAATCCTGTTGTAGTTTGGCAGCATCATCTGTGTTTTTGATGTTTCTATAGATGATGCTGTCATCGGCAAATAATCTTAAGGTGCTGTGTTGTAAGTATTCTGGGAAATCGTTTATGTAAATGAGGAATAAAATTGGGCCAAGGACAGTGCCTTGTGGTACCCCAGATGTTACCCCAATTTTTTCTGATTGTTCTCCATCTAGCATGACTGTTTGTGTACGGTTGTTTAAAAAGTCACCAATCCATTCCAAGGTATTATTGTCTATGCCGTAGTATTTTAATTTGTAAAGTAATCTTTTGTGAGGGACTTTGTCAAAAGCTTTGGCAAAGTCCATCACAACGACATCAGTTTGTATGTTAATGTTGTTGTCTCTTGCAAGGTCCTGAATGAAAGATAATAGTTGTGTCTCACAAGAACGTTTTGATCGGAAGCCATGTTGTAAATCATATAAAATATTGTTTTTTTCAAGATGTTCCATTACTTGACTAGCTATGATATGCTCCATTATTTTGCAAAGTATACATGTTAGTGAAATAGGCCTGTAATTTATGGCATTGTTTTTGTCGCCTTTTTTGAATGCAGGACAGACATTTGCATGTTTCCAGTCTATAGGTATTTTATGAGTGTTAATAGATTTTTGAAATATGAGTGTGATGATAGGACTGAGATGATCTTTCATTTCCTTTAATACCTTTCCACATAGTTCATCAGGGCCTGTGGCTTTATTCGGATTAATGTTGTGAAGAAGTTTGTTGACGCCCTTTTCTGATATTTTAATTTCATTCATTTGTGGATGTGATGATAAGTTTTTTACTGGTATTGGATCTGCAGATGATTCAGTAGAGAATGCCTTTTGAAATTGCTGGTTGAGGATGTTTGCCTTATCTTTGGTGTTTGTTACGAGCAATCCATCCTTTTTTAGTGCAGCTACACCTGAATTATCATTTCTCATGCTCTTGATGTATGAAAACAAGTTTTTTGGTGTGTGCTTTCTGTTGGTGGTTCCAAGTTCTTCAATTGGGAGGTCTAGGATCATGTTTTCAATATAATGCCAATAGGCTGAACGCATATCTGCCTGCAATGTTTTTTTCATATGTTTGTATCTAATTTGCAGATGATGATTTTTCTTTGATTTTTTGTGCAGACGTTTAGTTTTATTAATCTTGATTCTTAGTTGGTCTGTGATCCAAGGCAATTTCATTTTATGTGTTATTTGTTTTTGTGGTATATTAGTACTGATTGTCTTTATAAGGTCTTCTTTGAATGTTTGCCAAAGTTCGTTGGTGCTACTTGTATTGTATATAGTTTTAATCTTTCCTTCTAGTACTTGTATGTCTGATTTAATGTTTTCCCAGTTTGCTTTTTTGAATTGGCAAATTTGTCTTGCTGGTTTTTTGTTTCTTTTCAGTGATATTGAACATTCAGTGAATACGATGTCATGATCTGCATTACCAATAGGTGGCATTAATTCCAGTTTATTTTTTATGTTTGGTGCATTTGTTAAGATAAGATCTAGTATTCTTTCACCTCTTGTTGGTTTGTCTACTATTTGCTCCAGGGAGTGGTCATTTATTATGTCAATTAAAATTTGGTGTTGTTTGTTATCTGGCTTTCCAGGAATTACTGATGGTATTTGCCAGTCTATATGACCAAGGTTGAAATCCCCCCCTAAGATTATAGTTGCTTTTGAGTTCCCATTTGTACGGCTTAGAGATGTATTAAGTTCTTCAAGTGAAGAACCTGTGTCTGAAGGTGGTCTGTAGTAGCAGTAACCAGTTGCTGACCTTTACTACCTTCAAAACAAAGGGAACAGTTTGGAAGTCCCATATACTGAAATGTGAAAAAAATAAATACTTATAGATTTTGTTAACACTGCGATGTATGTAAATACCTCTTCGCCTTTTTTACGAACACAAAATTCAAGGATCACACATTAGCCTTTAATAATCTATACAAAAATTGCTGTACCCATAAATATCAGCACCGGATGTTATCGACGGCTTACTTTATTCACACTAGTAAGTTGTCATATGGGTAATTGTGTTTTCTCGCTGTTGTTTCGTTGTTGTCTGGTGGACAAATACATGACATATCTGTGCCATCATCAAACATGTTAATGGCTATATATCGGGTAATTCAAACCCTTTTTTCTTCGCAAAGAAACAACTCTTCGTTAATCTGAGCATGGAAGTAATACTTTATATCATGAACTATAAATAAGGATACACAAAATGAAAAACTAAGCGAAATTGTGAATCCCGCATTGCACGAAAAAATGTGTTGTATTTCAGTAAATAACACGTGTTCTTGGTTGATTGTAAACACGTAGTAGTCCATCATGCATTGTGACTCATTTAGTGGATTGGTCAAAAACCTAGGTAAAAATAAATTGCGTCACATGTAAATAAACAATTACATGTGCGAGAACATAAGTATGATAATTTATGCATTTCCATATAAGGTAGTGGTCCTGACCTGTTCAAGGGTTAGCTGATCTATTTTTTCGTTAAAAGGTTGCTGCGTACATTTACTGTGTGATCTTTATAATCAACGTTTATATGTACAAACCAATGGAGATAACATGTCTGAATAATTACATTATATGTATGTTTCATTATAATACGTTATTCTGATTGGCTAACTGCACCACACGTGTTATTCCGTAAGCAATTGCATTACACAATAAAACTTATCATCCATGATGACACGAAGTCCTATAATAAAGTGCACAGGTAAATTAAATAAAAACTTGATGTAAATCGTGTTTTCATGATCCTAGCTAAAACATGTAATTATAAGTATTGAATGCTTCTTTTTGTAACTTTATAGGTTGTAAAAGTGTTGACCGTGCGCACTTTTTTCGAATGAAGCGTGGAAAAATTTACTTCGGTCAACTCTTTTACACCCCAATTAATTTACAAAAAGAAACATTCAATTCTTAAACAAATGTTCCTTTTTTAAGAATGACGAAACGCCGTTACATGTGGCTAATACCATAGAAATTGCTGACATTTTAATTACAAAAGGCGCCAATGTCAACAATGAAGACTCTTGTGTGAGTATATGTTTACGTGACGTGCCATTGTATGTGTTTAACATTGTCTCTGATCTTCATATTTCATTAGCCTGTCAAATTCGACACTAATATATTTGTATACGCCTTTCGATTTGAGAATTTATGTTTTGCTCAAATAGATATGTTTTGACTGGTTAAACGTCTGATATATGTGGCATCGACCCAGTGGTTGTAAACTCATCATGGATACCATGATTAAATTTTGTAATTACGCCAGAACATTTTGTTTTTTATTTATTTGTTTTAGTAAATCATCATGTGTTCATCATCTTACCAAGAATGCTGTTTGTCTTCAATTACACTATTTTTACAGACTGCACAATGATATTAACATTTTCCACTCTTACCGCTAGTAATTAACAATAGACACACAGCAATATATATTTGCAAAGTCAGGAATGAACTTATTATAGATACCAAAACTTTTTTTTGCAATCACGCCAGTCGCGCGATTCTTCTACAAAAGACCCATCAATGACACTCGAATCCAGTTAAAAAGGCCATTAAATTACGAAGCTGAAGAGCATCGAGAACTAAACTTCCAATTTTGTTGGCCAAGACAGCAAAGGTAATCTATTCCCGAGGTAGAAAAGCCTTAGTATTTCAAAAATCAAAAGCTTGTGAACAGTTAACTTATAAATATGACCATCTCAATGATATTTCATGTCAGCACAATAACACAAAAGTGCTGACTATTAGGCTGGTGATACCCTTTGGAAATTTAAATTCAATCAGCAGTGGCATCGACCCAGTGTTTGTAAATAAACTCATCATAGATACCAGGATTGAATTTTGTACTTACGCCAGCACCAACCTCGCGTTTCGTCTACACCATTTTCTTCAGTGACGCTCGAATTCCAAAGTCAATAAAGACAAAAAGAGCACGAAGCTGAAGAGAATTGAGGACCAAAGTTCCAGAATGTTTAGCCAGATACAGCTAAGGTAATCTATTCCTGAGATAGACAAGCTTAGTATTTCAAAAATTCAAAAGTGTTGTAAACAGTTATTTATATTAACAATTTATAAACATTACTATATCAATGAAAATTCATGTCAGCACAACACCCAGTTCTGACTATTGGGCTAGTGATACCGTATGTAAACTCCACCATCAGTGGCATTGACCAAGTGGTTGTAAATAGGAATTTATGTTTGCTATATATCATATTTGGTTATGTTCGTCTATAAATTAAGCTGTTGGATTCTCGTTGAAATTATTTGAAGTGCCTGTGCAGACGAAGAAATTTCAACGATAGCAGGAGGTTTGAATATTTATTACAAATGTCGTTGAAAAGGTCAAATTGGCCACGAAGCCTTTCAACGCCCATTATTCTAATTTGGTTGAATGAGTTAGATACCGTAGACTGAAGACTGAATATCTTTTAATCTGTTTTACAACATCTTCAGGAACGACAAATGCTGTATTCCAAGCTTCTTTTTTTTTCTTTCCACGATGGATGTTGATGTCAGAGCTGTGTCGTTGTTCTCCTCTTATATTTAATGCGTTTCCCTCGGTTTTAGTTCGTTACCCCGATTTTGTTTTTTTTCCATGGATTTATGAGTTTTGAACAGCGGTATACTACTGTTGGCTTTATTTTGTGTGTCCCAGGAAAATTAACTCACAAAACGTCTACACTCAATACATTTTATTGCTTAAGAATTAGTCTGTTTAGTTGTTAAAAGCCAAATGTTATCTTTATTTTGAAACAGAGATTGTAATTTAAAGGTGGATTGTGAAAAAGAGACAACAACACTATCAAAAGAGCAAAACACAGCCCAATGCCACTAAACAAATTTCAGGTTCATCTGACAAAAGATGATGACCATTTGTTAAACACCTAAGTGTCTATTTCATTTGAATCAATTAGTTTATGTAAAAGATTTGAACTAATTTAGTTATTTAAAACGATCCGATTCTAGCTCAAATAAGAAAAATCAATCAAATATGCCGAAAAATGTCACTTTTTGGATGTTTTTTTGTCAAAAATGAAAGTGGCCGCATCCGTGTTCATCCTCATCCTTTATATATGTTTTGTATTATCATAAAATACAACTTAAATTTCAATATTAAGGATGAACACGAATCACTTTCGTTTCACACGAAAACCGTCTAAAATTTAACTAAAATGCTAGAATTTTGAAGAATTCAGTAATTTAGCAAAACTTCAAGGTGCCAGTACCCGATATATGTTCATTGTATAGTCAAAAATAGCCCTGATTTATGTAGCAGAAGCACTCTACTGTTCAATAAATAACTAAAAGTTTACCTTTTATCAATTTTGTAAAACTGGTCTATTTTGAGGCCAAAAAAGACTCTTACTGGACCTACTCCGTTTGAAGCGAGTTCTTAAACGCGAAAAATCAATAATGAAACGAAATAAACATGGCACAAAACACACCGATTAGCCAAACAAATTACAAATTAATAACCAACGAACAATAACGAAAGCTAGATGCTCCTGACTAGCGAACGGCGAACGGTACACATTGCAAGGTTAAACATGTTTTGCCATTTTAATTTATACTATTAGAACACAACCCTCATATAATTGTAGCAACTTTATTTCAGAATATGAATATATATATTATATGTTTTGTCAAATTGACGCGATTTCTACATTTCTATTATTCACATCCACCAAAACAGGACAAACAGATAGGTTGTATATTGACAACAACTTACAAGACAGTTGTTATGGCCGAAAACAAACAGACGGACACTTAATGAGTTATGTTTGTTTAGTTCTTGTATTTACAAACTATCAATGTATAACAGTCTTTTAAAAAAGTGTAACGAACATCCTTAAGAATCGGAATATCTACCAAAAACCGATGGAAAGTAAAAAGCTGTAACTGATAATAAATCGTGTTATGTTAGCATAGACACTGAACAGAATGATATCGGACTTCACAGTGTTTTCCCTGTTTACTGAACTTACATGTTAATTTCTATCGACGAATTCAATAAAAAAAAAAAATTTGTGGGTAGATGTTTTATTACTCTCATTGATAAAAGTAATTTGTCTGTCTTATCCAGAAAAAAATATTTCAATTAAATTATTCAAATGTGTCCTTTGTATTTATAAATGTTTTGCTGAAACAAGTCACACAACATAGAAAACTTAAGACTAAGCAACATTAACCCCATCGGAAACTTGGAGTGGTCTCAGGTGGTCGTGAAGGATAAGCAGATCCGGCTCTACATGTGGCACCCGTCGTGTTGCTCGTGCTATTACACAGCCGGTAATTATGTAAAGTCAACAGAAACAGTTGTGTTTTTATCATAGGGAGGTACTTCCCTTCACAAGTCTGCATTGCAGTCCAAAGTAAAATTGTGAAAGGAAATGGGAAAAGGACAAAAGTAATATGACATTGAATTTCATCAAATATTCTGACAATGGCCATCATTTGGTCCTATAATGGATCTTTTTCAAACGTCTTACTTCTTTGTTAAAAAATACATAAATTAATTAAAGTACATTCTTCCCTTCATAATCAAAGGAGTAGGTCCAGTTTGGCCCCAACATTAGCAGTTTTACAAAATTGTTAAAATGTAAACTTTTGATTATTTATTGGACAGTAGAATGCTTCTGCTACATAAATATGGGCTGTTTTTGACAATACAATACAATGCACGTATTTTGGGAACTAGAACCATCAAGTCATGCTAAATAACTGAAATATTCACAATTCTAGCATTTTAGTTTAATTTTATACGGTTTTCATGTAAAACGGAAGTGGCCTCATTCGTGTTCATCTTTAATACTGAAATGCAAGTTGTATTGTATAATAATACATAACATATATAAAGGTTGTGGATGAACACGGATGTCGTCACTTTTATTTTTGACAAAAAACATCTGAAAAGTGACATTTTTTTGGCATATTTGGTAGATTTTTCATATTTGAGCCTGAATTGGATCGTTTTTCATGACTAAATCAGTTAAAATCTTTCACATTAACTAATTCAATCAAATAAAACAGACACTTAAGTGTTGAAAAAGTGGTCAAAATATTTCGTCAGATGAACCCGAAATTTGATGCTAAAATCGGTCCTTACTCCTTTACAAAATTCTAGATTTATTGTGAAATGCTATGATTTTTGTGCATCGTTATGACCTAAAAGCCTGAGAAAACCTTAAGACGAAACCTAGTATCTAACATGTTATATAAACAATAGTTGTCAATGATGATGTATGAATTATTCACAATAATAAGGATGTTATTATCCCAGTCAGAAAACCCTAGCCGTATTGGGCACATCTTTTCGAACTTTTTGTCCTCAGTGCTCTTTGGTTTTGTACTTGTTTTGGCTTTTGAACTTTTTTCATCTGAGCGTCACTGGTAAGGCTTGTGTGGACGAAACGCACGTCTAGCGTATTAGTTTAAACCTTTTTTTAGCTATTATTCGTGTGTTTGTCTGTCCTATACGTTCTCTCATGTATTTGCATTGTAGTCCTGTCATGTAATGTTGTCATTTTGATGTTATATTCAACATGCCATAAAAGCGGGAGGTTTGACATGCCACAAAGCTCGGTTCAAACCACCATTGTTTTTCTTCAAATGTCCTGTACCAAGTAAGAAAAATGGCTGTAGGTATCTTATAGTTCGTTTGTGTTGAGTCGTTGTCCTCCTCTTATATTTGATGCGTTTCTCTCAGTTTTTGTTTGTAACCCGGTTTTGTTTTTCTCTCGAGTTATGAGTTACGTACAGCGGTACAAAGCAATTCTTAAAAGGTAAGAAAACAGAAACTTAATTTTTTTTTGCATCTACTATTAAAGAAAAGCACACCACTTCACAAAGCAGCGATGAAAGGAAACGTTGAAGTTACATCAATTTTGATTCAAAACGGAGCTAATATGAATGCCGCTGATATGGACGTAAGTGTTAGTTATATTTCAGACAAGATACAAATGAAACTAAATATCAATATTAGAAACAAAATACAAACAAACAAACAAACAAAAACAAAAGCACAGTACCATGGTCCTTATGGGGATAATTAAATCACGTGTCTCAAATGTTACGGATTAGCCAACTAAATTATCTATAGCCAAGGCCAACGTTTATGAAGGGTTTTTAGCTTTGGGCAATGAATTACCTTTATAATTGCGATAATTATAGAAAACAAATGTTAATTAAGAAATAATTCCTTCATGTCATGCTCTATGTTCATTTTAACATGGATAGGCATTATATTTGTCGATATTTTACACTGACCGTTAGCGAGGTGTAAAATGTGGTCAAATATAATGCCTACCCATGTTAAAATGAGCATAGAGCATGACATGAATGAATTATTTCGATTCTAACATGACAAATACAATATATTTATAGGTCGAAGCGTACGAAAATAACGTAAGATTGTTTGGCTGTTCCCGTTTCCTCCCCGAGGAGTCTGTATATAACATTTCATATTCTATAAGTTGAAAAACTACGAGCATGGTAAATATATGTTGTTTGATACAAATATATAATAAAAGTTTATGTTAGCTGCTTAAATGTAAAGATTTAAAAGGATAGCGCTGGAAATAACGTTACTTATAAAAAGTCCGTGCGCATGTGTCAAACATATTTTTTGTGCTCATTAGAACACGGCTTTGTTAACAAAGCGTAATAAGGACGTCATTTTAGAATACATTTTTTTGCATCTTATATTTAAGGGATTTACACCACTTGACAGAGCAGCATTGAATGGAAATAATGTAATCACAGCTATTTTAGTCAATCACGGAGCAGATATCAATGCCGTTGATGAGAAAGTGAGTATCTGGTTATGTTATTTTAAAGAAACAAAAAGAAAGAGTCAAAATTAATAAAACAAATTAAAAGCAAAAACAAACTGTTTTCATCATTTTTTTAATTGGTAATTACTACTACATGTTTCAAGTCGACATTCAATTGTTTAATCACCTGATCACAACTACCTACCAGTAAACTGTATTGCAAGAACGTACTAATATTTTGTTTTTAAATAGATACTTACAGCATCCGTCACTTTATTTGTTAATATGAGTCTCCTTATTTTGATTCATATCATTCTTATATACCAGAACTAAAATACATCCATTGAAAAAGATTAAATGCGCAGCAAAATCTGTGCTGATGTTTTCCAATCTAATTGACAAATATTTCTCAACAATAAGCTTTCTTCGGTATCAATGTCAAAATATCATATGCACAGCACTAAAAAATATGTATACTTAAAAATAGCTCGGTAATACAGGAAAATAATTCCGCAGAATTGTCATGTAGCTAAATTTTTCTACTCTTTGAGTCAAAATTTAGGTTGACCTTACTGATATCATGACACAAGAAGTGTCTCGTTATTTGTCAGTTTGTTTTCCTATGTTTATTTATTGTGATGTCGAATATTGGAAATCCAAAGCAAGATTGAATGTTAATTGCTACTATATGTATTTTTCTATATTTAAGATTACCAGTTGTTCGACCTGTTATTGAAATGCGTTTTGAGAAAAATATACTTTTTTCACATTTTGGAAAATGTTTTACTTGCACACGTATACAAATTGCGTTTTTTTCATAACGCAATCTTAGGTTTGAACGTCGTTTCCAATTTAGATTTTTTTTTAAATATACCTTTTTGTCAGTATTAAAGGCGTGTACACATGACTATATTGTTATTGTTGTTTTTATGAAGCAAACCACCTTTAGACGACAAGCTGATGATGATTACACAACTGTCACGAAGGAGGAAAATTTAACTTGTTTTCATGATGATGAATCAGCAAACATCAATTCGGTTAGGTTTTTAAATACATCCACATGTTATTCAAATGCCTTTTCTTTATTTTGATATTCCATTCGAAATGTGTATATCCTCAAAATCATTTTCTACAGCAAAGACGAGCATTAAATATGGAGAATCATAGTACAAGTTTATGTGTGTTTGAAATGAAAACCATTGAGTGTTTATGAACATAGGTTTTATTATTCAAAGTCACTTACACAAATATGATAATGACATGTATAGGGTGGATAAACATGTTACGAGTAACATACAATCAAAACCGACAAACACAAAAAAACATAGGGATACGTTTCACTACAAAACATGCCTTTATATGAACATTCTAAAGTATGAAGTTCTTGCATAAGTTTGCAGTGTAATTGTCAGGACTAAAAGGACTATGATTCAAACTAAGGATACTTTATTTTCTTACATGTTGATTTATAAAATTTAGTTTAACAATAAAATTTGAGAGAAGTTTAATTGTTCTTTGTCTACAATCTGTAATTACACTCATGTTGATAAGTAAATATTTGAAGACAATTCATAAAACAAAATTGAGACAGATTGCGAGCAACAAAAGTGAGATTTAGTCACCCTCTCGTCTGTTTAGGGTAACACACCTGATTATGAAGCAGCTGTGCATGTCATGGTTTCAGCTTTCAACACTCAGAGTGCTAATATATCAGAAAAAATTTATCAGGTAAGATATTGTTTGATAGCAGTTTTATATTTAAAAGAAAAGAGATATCATTTTCGACTAAATTCCTGTATGTACCTTGACAGATAAAATTGAGAATGGAAATGGGGAATGTGTCAAAGAGACAACAACCCGACCATATAAAAAAAAACCAACAGCAGAAAGTCACCACCAGGTCTTCAATGTAGCGAGAAATTCCCGCACCCGGAGGCGTCCTTCAGCAGGCCCCTAAACAAATTTATACTAGTTCAGTGATAATGAACGCTATACTAATTTTCAAATTGTACACAAGAAAGTAAAATTAAAAAAGTACAGAGCATAGATAGTATTAATTATGTCTTAAATATGATATGAACGTTGTTCCAATAACTGCCTGTGGAGCTGATCGTAAATTTTGACTGGATTAATACATCCTTTATCTGGTATACACTAGATTATGCTGAGTTAAAGTTGTTTTTTTTTTGCACTTCATTGTTTCTGTTGTCAATGTTGTGCTCTTGCATTTGATGTGTTTCTCTTGGTTTTAGTTTTAAACCCTGACTTTTTTTCTTAATCGATTGATGACCTTTGAACAGTGGTATACTACTGTTGTCTTTATTAAATAAAAGTTGGGTCAACCATATATGAGATCTGATAGATAAATAGTTCACCTCTGACTGTTTATGACGTCTTTACACTAAACCCATTGGATGTTGGATGTGTACGGATTGATAGTTTAGTTTTAGATGCATAATTTTATTTATTAGTTGTTAGTGATTTTGTACTAGCTGTCATATAACTGCGAGTACTCCTAGTGTCCCTTTGTTGTCGGGATATACAAGTACCCGGCCACGTCCACTTGTATTGTTGTCCATCTGACGAGTTAACCCTTTTTCAACTGATTGTTATAGCTCCTATGTTGTGTTGTTATACCACTGTCCCAGGTAAGGGAGAGGGTTGGGATCCCGCCACATTATTTATGTATATGGCTGTCCCAAGTTAAGAGCCTGTAATTCAGTGTGTTTTTTTATTACAAATAAGACCGTTAGTTTTCTCGTTTAATTGTTTTACATTGTTATATCGGGTCCTTTTATAGCTGACTATGCGGTATTGGATTTGTACATTGTTAAAGGCCGTACGGTGACCTTTAGTTGTTAATGTCTGTGTCATTTTTGTCTCTTGTGGACCGTTGTCTCATTGGCAATCATACCACATCTTCTTTTGTATAGTTAGATTCTAAACAACAATCAATTGTTACAAAATAAAAATACAAACATAGACTAGACCGTTGGTTTTGTCGTTTTAATGGTTTCGTGGCCCTTCATAGCGTGCTGTTTGGTGTGAGCGCCAAGACTCCGTTTTGAAGAACTAACTTTGACCCATAATAGTATACTTTTACAAATTGTGAATTGAATGAAGAAGTGTCTCATTGGCACACATACCACATCTTCTTATATCTATGTTATGTTATTGTACAATTTGGTATACAACAAGTAAGAAATATTCGATGTAAGTTGCCTATAATTTGTTGATAATCGTCTACGAAAAGTGGATTTAATATACTCGTACATTACATCTTTAACATATTGTTGTTATTAATTGTATTGGCGTATATACTTGTACAAGAAATTGAAAAATTGAAATGGGGAATATGTCAGAGACAACAACCCAACCAAAGAACACAAAATCGTTTATTTCATTACATATTTATAAACTTTATATTTCTTTAGGGGGATACACATTTACATTTAGCAGCTAGTAAAGAAGATAAGATGACAGTGGATGTTATAATTCGTCTAGGTGCCGATGTATCAGCAAAAAATTTCAAGGTTAGTGCATAAAAACAAAAGTTTAATGTTTTTTTCTTGACTACAATGAATATTAAACGTTCCTCTGATATATATAGCAGCTATTGGTGCTGAAGTGTATGAGTTCCAATCCCAATTAGGGACGGACGAAAGTTTGTCGACAGAAAAATCTAAATCTAACACTGTTGGGTGTTATTTCCAGACTGACATATATAACCAGCTACATGGTGTGTTTGTGACCTAAAACGACATATATGGGGTCAGTAATTCCATATGGGATGAGAACGAAGCGTCCTTAGACAAAGTGGAACATTTTTTACTGTTAATTTAAAGGCTTTTCCGATAAATTCTCAGTTTTATTTTTCTGGTCTTTTAAGTTTTAACGTACTACATAATGGCAATTACTAAATGATAATGTGGTGTGATTTTTTCTCGGAATTTGTATTTATACTTTTTACATGTTTACTTTTTTTTTAAATACACGATCACACACTAGATCATCAAAGTAAAAAATAAATATGAATCGCCTATTCTTATGATGCCTCTTTTAAGGCGAATGATATTTTCCAATCGCTATAATTAACACTTAATAAATACGACCATGTTATATATCATTCGACAGCTAATCATCTGTACTTTAATATTGTTTTGCCGGATTGTCAATACTATGCTTGTTTTAATGCTTTAACTGCAGAATTATGTTTTGGCATTTGCTACATCAGTATATATCCCTACAAAAAAGAAAGAGAATCGTATTGAGAATCAAAAGACAAACTTCATGTTTATACATATTGACTAATGATATTATTATGACATGTATTTAAAGAACCGGTCAAAGAAGAAACGATGATTGAGTCAGCCATTTTTTAGACAAGAATAGAGGAAAAAGACAGCAACACTCGATTTAAGCATCGTGTATTTTATCTTATTTAGGGCAACACTCCACTCCATTGTGCAAGATCCGCTGAAATAGCCGATCTTTTAATTAAAAACGGCGCTGATACGAATTGTACCAATGCAAATGTGAGTATAAATATAGAAGAACTTATTTAAAACACAAACGATTGACTCTCTCTCTGGTATCTTTCGTCCCTCGTTTACCAGAAAAACAAATTGTTCAGAAGCCACTTTTAACAAGATGATATGCATAACTGTACCCGAAATCAGTCCTTGACGGCATCAAACTTTGCTCAGTGCTCAGAGCACAAAAATCATGCTCGAAACTTGAAATCCAGCAATTTTTGATTGGTTGATTTTCGAGAACGAGTACAAAAAACTGACTCGAAAGTTTTATAACCGCAAGGCCAGATAAATCCGAAAAGCAGTGTTCTGATATTTCCAAGCAATTTTGATCCTCGGAAATAAAACTCAACGTCCATGAGAAATCAAAGCACAAAAATAGTATTCCGTTTGTCCCCTTTCATCTGTAAAACAAAATGTCATCATAAGTTTGGTAGAGCTTGCAACCTTTTGAAATTAATTGATAAAATAAACTATCTATCTTACTCGTCCTGCTATGGCTTATCATATACCTAGCAATTTCTAATATATTTTAGGTCACATCTTAAGTATAAAAACAAAAACAGGATACATAAAACATCACACTTACCAATCAGATTTTGCAAATATTCTGTATATATGCTTTGTAAGTGTGCTGCTGGTATTGTATATCTCTTGACGGCTAAAAGGCGCTCCTAATTCATGAACACATTATATGGTTTTACCCAACGGAATAAATTTATCAATTACATTTTATAGAACAATGTATAATCTCAATGTGTTACATCTACCATACTAGTAAAGCAGACACTAAGATAAACTCATAAGTCAATTTCATTTCCCAAAACATAAATAAATATGGATAGAACACTTAATAAAATCACAGATAAAAGATCGGGTCCTCTTATTATGTAGTCAAAATACAACAGATAGTGGCATTTCAAACTTTGTAACTTTATAATATAATATATATTGTTCATTCATTTGATTTTGTTAAAGGGAAACACACCCCTCCATTGTTCCAGTATTGATGATGTTGTCGATGTTTTAGTTAAAAACGGTGCCGACATCAACAGTACCAATGCAAATGTGAGTTCACTGTCCAGATGTGTTAGAAAAAAACAAATATCTCGGAAAAAAATAGTTAAAAAAAACCCACAGTCAGATTTATAATGAAAATGTGTTTAACTTGGTACAAGTAACTGTACACATTTTCAATAAAAAAAAAAAAACAGTATAGAAGCCAATCAAAAAGCCTACATTACATTATTCCTTTCACGGATTTTACTATACCATTTGGACCTTTTGGATTATAGCTCTTCATCTTTTAAAAAAAGCTTTGGATTTCAAATATGTTGGCGACGAGCATCACTGAAGAGACATGTATCGTCAAAATGCGCATCTAGCATGTGTAGTGCAGGAAAATTGGTACCGTCAATGTTATTACATGTTATTCGTTAATTTAAATACGACACACTAAACACTGTATAGAATACAAAACAGAAGATGTTGTATGATTGCCAATGAGACAACTGTCCACAAGAAACTAAAATGACACAGACATTAACAACTAGAGGCCACCGTACGGTCTTCAACAATGAGCACAACCTATAACGCAGAGTCAGCTAAAAAAGGCCGAGATATGACAATGTTAACAATTCAAACGAGAAAACTAACGTATTTCAATGAAAAATGAAAGAAGCCAATCAAATAGCCTACATTTCATATTCATTCCTTAATTGCAATACGACAAAGTATTGACTAATGAGGAAAAACATGAAACTTATTTATTTTTTTGCAAACAATATCGAGACAAATAACGATATTATTTCGCCAGCTTAAATTCTTTGATGTTTACGAAGCAAAAGCATACTAGTTTTGAACCTAAATAAACTAAAATGAAGCTTAAAAAATGATGCATGCATACAGAAAAAATGCGTATGTAGACCGAATGTATACACAAACAGTTTTTTGACGAAAGTGAAACTGTTAACAAATGCATGAACCTGCAATACAACATGATAATCGTTTGATATAAATCTAACAACTCATTTTGTTGATAAAAGAATATTGAACTGTTTCATATGTTTCCTAAATAGAATAATACCAGGGCCGATATAACATAAAGGAAGTTTTGCACATTTTGCCATTCAAATCAAACGGGACGTCACTCGGAAAGGAGAACCCAGGACCCACCGGTCATTAACATGTAAATGTCTGTTAACGACCGTTTTTCTGGTCGTTTTTTCAGTTAAAAACGATAGAACTACTGAAGCATAAAGAATGTCATGTGGCCACTTGTTATCCAATTAGAGAAGCAAATCCTTAACCGATATGAAATAAATGATAGTAGTGTGTTATTTTATCCTACAGGGAAATACTCCTCTGCACGAAGCGGCCGGATATGGTGAAACAGCCCTTAACGGTAGATTTGCTATGATTTACACCTTAGTTCGTCATGGTGCCAATATATATGCTACAAATAAAGAGGTTTGTATCAGTGAATTTATATCCTTCAAATATACAAATAATGTACATCAGTAATGCATTCAATAGTGCAAACGAGAAACGTTCACATAGTAAACTTACGCATGAACAAAGATATTCTTATTTGATCAGTAATGGTTTAGTGTAGACCTCTCTATATCCCTATCTGGGTATGCTATTTTTTCCGTAAGGACATTTCGATACGTAAATAACATCGGTCTCAATGAATTTGTTTGACAATATAAGTTTTTTCTTCTTCTTAAGGCAACAGCCAAAATCGAAAACAATCACACCCATTGTTTACATCAAAAGATGACAAACAACAATTCATTTTACTGAAGACAGTGTGACACAAAGAAGTATTTTAACACTGAAATTTCACAAGTAATTGGACAAACCGGTTCTTGATTTTGATAAATAATGATATAAGTTTATACTTTCCAATGTCAACGATTGCAGTCACTACAATTTGACGTTATTAACGTGTCGAAATGAATTATATTTAACACAAATGGATATTTAAAACATATTAACTTAGTCCATGATAATTTTTAAATACATGAACATCTTTAAAACAAATGACCCAGATCTTAATAGTAAAGCCAATATTTGAGAATGAGGCATTTTCTACAGTTTTTGCAGTTTCGCTTCAGGAGTTTGAATCGTTTATGCAAGTAAACTTCACAGAAGAAAAAATTATCAATATGGATATCTTTGTAATGAAAAGCTGAATGCTGTTACTTGGTTGAGATTTTTTTTTTGTTGTTGTTGAGAATTTAAGGGGCTAAAAACATATGGCTGTGCTTCATATTTTCAACATGTGTATGCCCCGAACTTCTAAAACTTTAAACTGATTTTTATATTCTGTTCTACCCGTGCCTTCTGTTTTGGTCTTTCTGGATATTAACTATTCATCGACGCAGTGTGTATTCATTTCATACTGGTATCATACCTAGCTATTTCTCTATCAGATGAAACATAGAAATCATATCAGGGAACCAGTTAGAAAATAAAAATATATATATATATATATGAATAATAGATTGCTCTTGAAAAGAGACAGGGGTCGTGAAATAGCTGTAAAACCTAAATAATTATATTGACATGGAAAAGGGAAAAGTAACATATTTTATATATTCAATTATAATGCTGTTATTTTTTTTCAAAGAAAACAATTGATAAGAACATTGTCATATTCATCTAAAATGTAACGTTATATTTGAATATGCTTTATACATGTTATATACAATACATCATGTTGTCAACGACTATAAATCAATTAGTACATATTCATCAAATGTTGAGTAAGGATATGTTATTGAAATATGGATTCATACACATTTTTAGCGCCTTATATTACTATTATATTAATAGTTGGTGGGTGTGTGTTGCTTAGTCTCTATTTTTTCAATGTTTTGTTTTGTGCACAACTTTTTGTCTGTTTGTCTTTTTCATTATTTAAAAAGCCAAAGGATCACGAAAGGTCAATACAATGGATAGCAGTAGATCTCTTTATACTAAGCATGGCAATAAACTCTGTATATAAATTATATTAACACAAAAGTGTGCGGTCTTGAGCTATTTAGTTTAACATTCACATATACATATAATCACATTAAATGTATGTTTCATCATAATACTTAATTTTGATTAGCTAACTGCACATCACGTGTTATTCTGTAAGCAATTGCATCACTCAATAAAACTTTTCATTCATGATAACACGTGGTCCCACAATAAAGAGCACAGCTGAATAAAATACAAAAATTGTAAAATTCGTGTTTTCATGATCATAGCTAAAAAATGTAATTATAAGTATTGAGTGCTTCTTTTTGTTACTTTATAGGGTTGTAAAAGCGTTGACAGTGCGCACATTTTTAGTATGAAGCGCTTGCGCGCTTCATACAAAATATACGTCGGTCAACGCTTTTACACCCCAATAAATTTACAAAAAGAAGCATTCAATTCTTATATGAATACTGATTCCTGTAGAGAGATTCAGAGAAATGTCAATAATATATCTCTCGTTGAACATATTATGTGGAATTGAAAGGAATAAGTTTATGTTCATACAGGGAAAGACACCATATAATTTAGCCATCATTGCACATAGACGAAACAAAGGCAACAAACACTACTCAGGTGAATTCAAACTCGTCTTCGGATATCTTAAGGTATATAATACATGTAAGAAATTACTGAAGTTTTCATATTGACAATGTTTACAATTTCAGAACAGAAACCATGACCACCATTTCAGATAAAGACTATTGTGCATTGCTTAAAGAGTTTGATGGAATGATTCAGTCATACATCGTGTACATAAGTCTTTTATGTTAATATTATAATTTTATTGTTTCCATTAGAATCTCTAAATATCAGTTTTACAATTGTAAATGTACATATCTAAATAAATCCCCAAATTGTCTTTCATTTAAAAGAAATTAGCCGTTTTGTATAGTTTGCTTTCTATATGTTACGACCGTATCTAGTTAAATATATTTCTGAAACGCATTTTAAATCCTCAACATATATAATACGTAAACACACCTATGTTTTTAATACAAACAAAAACAGCGTTTCTCTGAATATATATCCTTGACAAGAATACATATGTTAAAGCCAGTTATATCTTTATGATCCTGTTTGATTTTTTCGTACTGTTTATGTAATAATGGGAAGTTTTCTGTTTAAACGTTTCACTGTCTTACAACTTACTGAGATCTGCTACGTGTTGATTACAATATTATTTGTATTGCAGTCTTGTCATGTATAACGTTGTCATTTTAAAGTTAAAGTTAGCATTGTCATTACAGCGGGAGGTTTAGCATGCCACAAAACCAGGTTCAACCCACCATTTTTATCTTAAGATGCCATGTACCAAGTCAGGGAAATGGCGATTGTTATATTATAGTTCGTTTCCGTGTGTGTTACATTGTAATATTGGGTTTCTTTTGTGTCGTAGTTCTCTTATATTTGATGCGTTTCCCTAAGTGTTAGTTTGTAACTCGGATTTGTTTCTCTCTACCGAATTATGAATTTCGAATAGCGGTATACTGCTGTTGCCTTTATTTAGTCTTACAAACACAACATAAAATAACATGTTCTCATGGTTGTTTTTTTAGAAGCAAATGGATGAAGTTAGTATTAGTGAAAAGCAATCAATCGTTTCAAAGACAAAAGATATATATGCTGGTGATAGTTCTAAGTTATTGAATAAAAAACAGGCAAAGAACAAAGGTATGTCAAGTGAAATAAGTAATATTTTTTTTATGAATTTTGTTGAAAAATATATATATTCTTCATACTTTTCTAAACAAACACCAGAAAAAAAGGTTAAAAAAAATAAAATATTTTCAACACACGTAAGCATTAATACGATCATGACTTTAAAAATTAATTATGTTGCTTTACTATCTTATATAAAATACATTGTTTCTTTTGAATCATAATATTACTTCACATATGCAGATGGTTCATGTGTTGAACATTTAATCAAAATGTAGTGCAAATAACATTGCCGTCGAAAGACGTGACATTAAAATTTGATTATGAATCATCTTTAAATTGAAATAATCCAGTTTGTGCGGTACCACACAATGATCCATGACGATTAAACCACGTGCAGATACAAATGAACGTCCGTTTAAAACAAAACGAGTTCTTTATTATAATCATTAACAATGGATATCTTATTATTTAGGATTTTTCGAAGATTATATGTAAGAGTTCAATTAACTTTAAACGTTTTCTTTTTTTGAATTGTCTGCTGAACATAATGAAGTCTGAGATATTTATATGACTCATAAAAGATTTTTCATATGTTCCAAATTCAAGGTCACCCATTTAATAATAATTGTATACAAGCAATTCCTCAAGAATCCCAACCCATTGCCTTACAGTTGGCTTAAATATTATTCAATAGTTGTGATAGCGACGCTCCAGAAAAAAATTATTCAGAAGGCAAAATCAAGTGAGAAGTTGAAGAGCATTAAAGACCAAATACTCATTAAAGTTTTGTCAAATACAACAAGGTAATCTGTTCATGAGATAGAAAAGCCTTTAGTATTTAAAAAAAAACCAACAAAATGAATACTACAAATTAGAAAAAAATTCAGGACGATCTCTGTGAGGTAAACATAAGGGCAATATATGTTTGTATAGTTTGTATAAGTTATCACTTGTACAAACACAAGTTCCACTCCCGAAAAATAAAAATGTATTTTGATTTATTGACAAACCGTGTTTCATAAGCATGATAATTTTAGAGTGTATCTAACGAGAATAAGATTGTCTTCACATAACTTATGTGTTGAAACAGGACGATATCACGGTGTTAATAGATCAGAACGAAAATGCACTCTCTGTACTTTAAATACAATAGAAGACTAGTTTCATTTCATTTTACAGTGTGATTGTTATAATGCAATTAGGAGACAGTATATTAAGCCATATTATTATAAGCGTCCATCGTCATTTAAGCTTATACAGTTGTTGAGCACAGAGAATGTAAAAGACATATGTAACCTTTGAAAATTTCTTTTCCATGCATTAAAACGTAGAACAGACATGTTATAAGTTACCAATACTTACTACAGATTAGTATTCTTCTTGGATGTATTCATTTATCAGTTATATATGTTTTATGTATTTATTTATGATATATTGTATTTGCATATATATTACTAGAACACACCCGTGATATTGCGGGTCCGTGACTGAATCAAAGTATATAACTATGCGTATGCCTTATTTTAGTATTGGTATTGTCATCTGATCAAGTCATGCCGATTATAAGATGCACAGTTTTCTCTGTTTTCAAAATCTTTCTGTTTGAACATGTTGAACCCGTCGACCTGGAACCTATCAATTATTGGTAATATTATTAATTTGCAAAACAAAAGGGCCGTGGAGTACTTTTTAACAGTATACAGCAAAATTCTAAATACACCGTTTGGTGGTGCGCCTGTCAAATGCGGAACATACAGATCATGTAGGAATAGGTAACAGTTGAATATACTATTGGTATCGGTGTCGGACTCGACTCGGAACTTCTTATTTATTGGCAGTATTAATTACGTGGAAAACAAATGGGCCTGGAGTGGTGTAATTTTTAATCAACACTATTGTACTATATTAGTTATATATAAGGTTGAATTCTTTGATTCATCGTTTTTACGTGATGACGGCTGACAAATTGGACCTCGTAATTTTAGTATTATAGATATTTGTACTGATGAGCATCATTTGCTCAAAGTAATTAGGAATTTAATTGAAAGTTCAAGTTTAACACAAAAACTGAAGATATAATTCTACATTTTTTTTAAAATTATTTTAGATAAACCTAGGATTCGACCATCAACATACGGTAAGGATTATTTCAATTTCAATGCCATAAAAGGCATTTTTGCACCAAAGGGAGATAATTTGGAGCTCTTTCAATGGTAAAAACTTTTTAAAAGTCATCTGGGGCCACACCGAATTGATTTTTTTGTTGATTTTTGTACCATATTATAAAGTAAAAACTAATAGTGTTATGAATAAAATTTGAAAAAAAACAAATGTAAACTTTTTGGCTGAAATTTGTGTACCCGCACACCTCCTGAAGTTCGGTTTTATTGTCTTACTTTAAGATGACTTTGGCGGTACAAGGACATTTTTTTTTATGTTTTTCTGAAGAAAAGCTTGCCGGAGTTCCCTTAACGATTTTATAATAATGTTTATTATAATTTGTTCAGTTTTGTATAGAAACACCAAAATATTTCGCAGAGTCAACCTCTGATAGGATATAACAAGTGATTTTGGTTTTGGTTTGTTTCTTCATATAAAGGCTTGCTTTTTATGGGTTGTAATTTACTCTACCAGTCTATCTGCTTTTGTTGCAGTCCATTATAGTCGATTTGAAAAGTGTTCATATCTAACTCGTTATTTGGTTGACTATAGAAAACACAGGGGTCTACGAAAAGAGTACAGTTTGATGATTATTATACTCTGGGAGGTATTTATTTTAAAATATCATGGTTCCTTGTGAAACTGTAGACTACACTGGCTAAGTTTCTCAAGATTCTACCAGATGTCGTTTTTAACAAAAACAAAACAAATATTAAGTGAAAAATAACCTAAGTGATATCGGAAAGTCATTTTTTTCCCTTAAACACAGACATAATAATTATAACACACACAGGATAAATAAACATCGTCAACCCTGTCTGATTGATTTATCTTGTCGACACATCACCTGATTTATCAAAAATTTCTTCACTTTTCATCTAATACGCTTTGGTTGGATCATACATGTACAAAAGTCACATCTAATTCTAAATCAAGGAACACATTTTATGTTTCAGAACCCTCTGTAGAGTTTCCTTGGATTGGTAGTCCAGGAGAATTCAAGGTTTTATTATCAAAGGGAACTTATGAGTCTTTTGACAACAGGGTATTTTTGTCCGGAGCCTGTAACTGTGGAAAAAGTACTTTAGCTAGCGTTCTTATTGGTGACGATATACCTTTAACATGGAAATCAACAGACGGTTTAACTGTTTATTTTGGCAGAAACGGAATTCATTTGAAGACTAAAGAAATGGTTCCTCTCAAGGAAGGTATATGCATTGTATATTTTGTAGCAATGTTGATAATGAACTTATCACTCATAACTAGATAGCATTATGAACATACTAATAGATATTTTTTTTATTCCAATCTATCTTTTCTTGCTGTTCAATTTATTGTTTTATTTGCTTCGATTGTAGGTATGTTTTATATGTGCATTGATATTGTCTGCTGTCTAACTTACTTTTAGTATTCCCCATCTTTATGTATTATATGTTACCAGTCACCAAGCCATGTTATCCATGTATAATTCTTCTGTTTTTTTTTGTCCTAGATCTTCTCCTATTTATTTGTATTGTAGTCCTGTCATGTCATATTGTCATTTCAATGTTATGATTAACATTGCCATGAAAGTGGGAGGTTTTGCATGCCACAAGTTCAACCAACCATTATTTTCTTAAAATGCCCTGTACCAAGTCAGGAAAACGGACATTGTTATATTACAGTTTGTGTCTGTGTGTGTTACATTTTTAAGTTGTGTTTCTGTTGTGTCGTAGTTTTCTAATATTTGATACGTTTTGGTTTGTGGCCCGCATTTGTTTCTTCTCTATCGATTTATGAATTTTGCGTTATACTTTTGTTACCTTTATCTAGATCTTTATTATGCCCTAATTGTATACTAGACAAAAAATATTTTTTAGGTAAAACCTTGCCGAGGAAATACAGACGCATTTTCGCATTTTCTAAGTTTTTAAGATTTCGGATTGTCTTTTGTTTTAATTATAGGTTATGATGACAACGCTATTTTCACACGCATTTTACGTGGGCAGCCAAAAATTGTGCAGACAGCAAGCAAAGCATTAGTTAAAAAATCTACTACTCGCGTACACAAATTCTTTGCCAAGATATCAAAGGCAAATAAACATGTCGTCACAGAACATGTAATTGATAAGGAGTTGAAATGTGTCCAAGTCGCAGAAATGTCCCTTGAAAATTCCCTATCGTTAGTAAAGCCGGTAGAAGCAAAACAAATAGTTCACAATGAAAAAGAATTCAAGCAGGATCAACCATTTGACATACCGGATGTCTCGACATTAGACCATTACACTGTTCGGGAAGACATCATGGAAGAAGTTAGAAAAGGTCAATATATTATTGATATAGCCCCATCGGATCTTATAGACTTTGGTGGACAAAAGTCTTATGACATGACACATCAACTATTCGTGCAACATCGAGGTTCTTTCGTCATAATGTTTGATGGCAGATATGAACTACATGAAACACTGAACGAGTATCCTCAGGGCGATGTTACATCAAAATGTAGGTACAATATATGGTTGAAGAAAACTATGTAAAAATGATTTACAAAACATATAGGCTACAATTACTTCCAGAAATATATTGATAAACAATCATATATGTGACAAATATGATAACAAGATATATCTGAAATATCCCATCAACAACTATTTTTTTTTTGTGGTCTAAGCAGCATTCTGCAATCATTCCATGTGCAAGCAACACATATGATGACTTTAATGTGTTTACATGGTCATATTTATAAATTCATTGTCTACAAAACTTGAAAATTTTAAAAGCTTTTCTTCCCCAGGAAAAGATTACCTGAGCTGTATTTGGCATTTTTTTGTTAGTATTTTTGGTACTCGATGCTCTTCAACTTCGTATTTTATTTGGCCTTTTGAACATTGATTCGAGCTTCACTAGTTAGTCTTTTGTAGACAACACGCGCTTCAAGTGCAAACACACAATTGCAATCCTGGTCTCTATGATGAATTTATTTGTAACACAGAGGGATTGCAATATTATTATAGATATATTTGATGTTGAAATTAATCCTTTGTCATTTTCTGGGAATTTACATAATTCATTGACACTCAGTTTCATAACATACTTAAGGGGTTGCTTGTTAAATACATTGTAGTTAAGGGTGAAAAAAGTTTGAATGTTACGTTTTTGTGTTGTCTTTCAGTTTATGTAAAACATCTGATATGCTTTTATTTTCTTGTTTATTTTCATTTTATTTTAGCAATCATCATTCATTGGATCCATTCAATTCTAACATACTGCCCAGAAGGTGATGATATCATGCCGATGGTTCTCTTTGCAGCAACACACAGTGATTACTTCAATACAGTAGGCTGAATAATAATTTTCACCTTTAGGTTATTATGTGCCGTGGCATACTTGTCCACATTATCTCCTGTAATCCATAATAATAATTTGATAAGCTGAACACAAATTTATTAATTGGTGATTTGTCTAAATATCAATGATTACATTCGTTATCTTGTTCGATTTTCATATCACACATAGATATAAAAATAAAAGGACTGGAAAGAAAAAGAAAGAGATAAAAACAAAAACTTGGCATCAATATGGTAGACATTTTTGATTGAATTAATTTAAAATAGAAAGTTTTTTGCAGTAAAACTGTTCTTTCAATTTTATATATCCTGTATATGATGTATCAGTTATGACATAGTCAACTATTTTTACAAAGTTGAGACAACTTTAATAGTATTAAGATTTGTCCATTGAAAATAAGTATAGCACTATTATAAAAATATTTATAACAAATAAATCAAAGTTCATCAAGAAATAATGTACATGTAACAATGAAAGTCAAGTACTAAGTTAACTACCTATTTCCTTTGTCTCAATCTAAGAAAAAGAAAAGCCTGTTAATAATATTGTTTTGATCAGGTTTTTCGTTTTCGTCTAGGCATACGAAACCATGAATATGAATGCTATTTCTAAGATGCTATTTAAAATATGTGGGACAAATACTGCTCAGTAGTATAAATGTCAGTCATGATCATTTTCTGTTTGCAATATTTTTACATCATTTTTGTGTACTAATTCAGAGTCTATTTTATGTAATTCCTTTCCATTTCTTTTAGAGGGGTTCATTCTTTTTTTCCTCAAGATATTTAAAAAATATCTGCAACATTTTTGAATTGTTTTATCTTCTCTCAATTTGTTTAGGGATTTCTAAATTGATTATTTCTGATTTATATATAAAAGCAGCACATACTGATGTGTTTTCAAGTGTCTTGATTGAGTAAAGCCGTTTCAATTGATATTTTATAGTGTGTCTGTTTATGTTGTGACATTACACGTCGTATGGTTAAGGTAAGGGCTCAGGTTGGTCCATATAAAAACGTTTAAACCCACTTCATGTTCAACTGATGTACCCATATTTTGACTATTTTATTAATTGTGACTGTTTATTTAACGCATCATGTAAATGAAGCGGAATTTGATGGGACTGTTATTAAAGTGAGAGGGTTAGCGCTATAGAACCAGGTTTAATCCACCATTTTCTACATTTGAAAATGCCTGTACCAAGTCAGGAATATGACAGTTCTTGTCCATTCGTTTTTGATGCGTTTTGTTTTTTGATTTTGCCATGTGATTATGGACTTTCCAAATTGATTTTCCTCTGAGTTCAGTATTTTTGTGATTTTACTTTATTTTTTCAGTGGTTCGCACCTGTCCTAAGTCAGGGACATGATGTTCACGATGGTTTTCGTTTGTTGATATTGTTCATAAATGATACGATTTTAATTCCTTTTTTTTTTATATAGATAAGACTTTTTGTTTTCCTGTTTGAATGTTTTTACACTAACTAGTTATTTGTAGGGTCCTTTATAGCTTGTTGTTCAATAATTTACAATCTTTCTCAATTTTTTTCCAAAAGAAAGATGCTACCAAAAGAAAACATCATTTCACCAGGGAGTTGAACAACCTATTTCAAAACCATAGACAGAGAAAACACATGTTTCTAGATACTGTGTACTTCATCAATGGTAGAAATATTCACGATCCAGAAATCAAAGCTTTGACTCAGCAACTGGTCAAATTTGCAATGCAACAGTCAACATGGGGACAACGGAAACCAATGGCATGGGTGCCGTTAGAATTACAGATCGACAATATGCGATCCCAAAACATCAGTATCATAACGAAAATTCAGCTTGAGTACATTAATCGCCTAAATAAAGACCTGGCTCTTACAGAAAGACAATTAGAAGATTTTCTTTTAAACCAACACAGTCGAGGCAAAGTTATGTACTACAAACAACCTGGCCTGGATGGATTCATTATCATACATACACCGGCACTTGTCAACATTTTAAGGTCTTTCATCACAGACGAAATGTTTTGGCCAGACAATGCTGAGCTTCGCGAAATTCTTCAAAACCTAAGTTTAACCGGAAATATTTACAAAACAAATATCTGGAAACTTTGGAATCAAGACAGCTTTGAGCAATATATGCCGACTGATGCAATCAAGGCTTTCATTACAAAGCTATTGATCCACTTAGATATCCTTATCCAGCCAAAAGAAAATAACTCAGCTTCTTGTGATGAAATGTTTCTTGTTCCATGCATTGTGAAAACCAGTCCTGTAGCTGACTTTTTCCTGCATGGAACCAGCGACTCTAACACAATAGTCTTAGCATACTCTTTGACAGAATCTTCGTTTCCATCATCACTTGCATTTAAGCTTATAGGAGCAGCATCAAATAGTTTCCCGTTGAAAGAAAACGGCGGAAATACTTGCCTTTTTCACAAAGCTGCAATTTTTCAAGTAGATGAAGACAATGAAATCAGAATGTGTGTTGAAGAAAATCGAGTATTGATAAACCTGGTAAATCGAAAATCGTTACAGTACCTGTCACCCGACATTGCTGCGAGCGTACAAGAATGTCTAACAAAAACCCTTTAGTCGTCTTTAACATTCTACTACAAAAGTAATGGAAAACAGATTGATCAAAAAGAAATTTCGAAAATGTTCTCAATTGAAGTAGGGGTAGTATGCAGCAGGCATGTATGTCTTCTTGATATGGATGATGCCTCGCATGGTACGGAATGGACATGTGCAGTCGAGAAAAGAAACCACAAGAAGAAGCATCCAATGTACTGGGTCTTTAATCAGGTATCTTATTCGAAAGATTTTTTCTTTAGTATGGATGTAGAATGCTTCTAATGTAAAACCTTTAAAAAACCTCTTCTTTCAAAAAAGTTAAATGTGGTTATGCGCAGTTTTACTTTGTCTTCTGAGAAGTGAAATGTTTTAGATAATTATGTCATGAAAAATAACTTTCTGAACTTGGGCACAAGTCAGTTTTTAAATGCAATATGTCCATCAAATTTTGACTACTGCCTTTTCAAATATTTTTAAAATCGCAGGATTTTCCAATATATATCCCTTTGTTTATATAACAATGTTTAGCTAGCATTAAACATGTTAAAACAATTACTCATTAAGATTGGCATATTTTTAAAACTTACAAAGTTTTCAATATAAATGCATTTTCTTATTTTGTTCTACGGTATCACAAGCAGACGCAAAGATTTAAGAGTTGTCGTGTTAGATCTCATACCAAATCTTCTTAAATCTATATATGATACATATTTAAAGATAAACCGTTAAACGTATTGCTTTCTCTTCAGCAGTAATGACTAATTCAACATAATGTAGGCGAGGAGTGGCATAGGCACTGAATCTGCACGAACGTATCAAACATGTCAGACTGGTAATTGATTTTGCCTTTCTTCTACACAAAGTTCTAACTCTTAAGTCATAATTATGGAATAACTATAATCAAATAGAAAAATATTAAACGAGTGACCGCACAACACTTTAATTCACGAATGAGCGTAGGTCGGTCACGAGTGAAATATTTGTCGATATTTGAATTCTTTAATTAGTTATTCTTTTTATTACATTGGCATAATATGGCCTTTTTTTTTTATATAGAAATGAATATAAAACATGTAAGGAACTTTGTCTTGTTTTTACGCAATCACAATTTGTTTTGATCCGGCGTTATCGACGTCTTGACAACGCATATTATTGTATGACGTCAGTGAGTAAAATAATCATTGGGAAATCAATGTTATTCATTGCAACCAATGTAATAATTTCTTTTATTACAATACTTTTTACAACTGACGTATTTGTTACTTAAAACAAATGAATTGTGCATGCATTTCATTCCTGATTGAATATACTTTTCATATATATTTTACAGAAACAAAACGAATGTGATGAAAGGTGTCCTGGTAAGTATTTTATTAGTGTTTTTCTTTAATTGAAATATTTCTGTTGAATATCAATGATAGCTTAATATTTAAGTAAGATGAAAGCAATTTAAAGGATCTTAATAACTTCAGATTTCGTTTGCATCAAATAGTCAAAATAAAAAAAGATTCATCTTACAAATATTTATATTCTGTCTATATACTTATGCATGACAACATGAACTATCGTTATCAAAATTACTACAGAAGATGTTGCACTATTGCCAATGGGACAACTTTCCACAAGAAACCAAATCGTGCGACTTTTTGTCGCCATAGGGTCCTTTAAAAATAAATAATAAACCCATATTCAATAGTAAGCTATATATTGGCCAATCAAAATGAAACAATCAGAAACAATAAAAAAACCCGGCATGATCATTTATGAACAACACACAAATAGATAAACAAAATGTATATGCAGACCACAAACAATGGGTAACAGGCTGATATTGGAAAAAAATAATACAAAATATTGCGGGGTCAATTATGGTTAACCACACCCCTAATTCCATCAATACTATGACATTGTTTCATCACGAACTTTACAAATAAATTCGAAATGTCTAAACTCACCAAATCAGTATAAAAAAAATATATAACTACATACTTTTAATACATAAAAACAGATATGACCGCTACTAGCAGTAACTTAAAGCTAGATAAAAGCCAATCACAACTAAAATCATGAATCCTATGTCAAAAAAACACAGTACATATCCAACGTCTAATAGATTTTGTAAACAGTCAAAAAGAATTTTTTTTTCAAACCGTTAAAAGGTTAAATGGTCACATCTTAATATTAAATATCAATTATATACCACATCAAGTCATTGCAGGCTTAGACTTCCCAAAGAAAGAATGGTTTCAGCCTTCTAATTGTATGTATACAATTTACGTGCAATACCATTTCAGTAGGCTTTGAATATTCAATGAACATCTCAAAGTTTACATGATATTATACATTTATATGGCTGTGTTTTTGTTTTCTTGTTATTTTGTTTTCGTGTATCTTCTTTTATCGCGATAACGTCTTTTTTTGGAGGATTTTTTACTCACCATGTTAATTTAGTAACTGTAGATACAATAAAAAAAAAAAGAGCAAATTATCAATTTTAAAACCTTTTCGGAGAAATGCATAACGTATCGAATGCTTTAACATTTTCAAATATATTCTATTTAGTCGTTTTTTCTCAATATATCATTTAATTATATTTCTAGGTTTAGACGCAGATGAATTGAATACAGTTCCAAGCAACATACATCTAGTTAGATTAGCTTGCAATTTAAGTATCGCTGTATTTCCAGATTATATTATTCGCCTGGGATTGACCTCTCGGGAATATATGAACATAGAGCATCAATATGCACCTAATGGAATACAAAGTATAATGTTCATGGCTATGGTTCAGTGGAAGAAAAACATGGAAGTGCAACTGATGAGACCATCATTACAACATATTGCAGATGCTTTGAACGCAGTTAGCATGAACAAACATTTTCTCTGCCAGGTATTTTCTTGCTATAAAGGGGTGTATTTTCTCCTCTTGCATTTTAACTTCTATGATTAAACTTATTAAACAGATAGATATTAACATATATTGTATAGTTCGTTTAAGAGAAGATAGTTTTATCTCGTACGTACTTGTTAAACATCACCCTACAGACATTGCATATAATTAAATAAATATGCAATAAAAAGAGCAGCTTGGCCATACTTTATGTCTGAACCGAGTCTTAAGCTTATTTGTTTGCCATCTTGTGGTATGCAAATTCATATCAGTTTTCAAAAGCTAAGTTATTCACCAATTGCAAGATATTTTCTTTTTTACTGGATGCTTTAAATCTCTTAAGCATACACCTGTCTTGTCGAGTGTTACAAGGGTGACTGGGGAATAGAAATATGGTCACTTGGTCTTCCCCGACCGGCAGTAAAACGTTTGTTGAAGTGGGGCGTCCGTTTTGCTGTGCGGGATGTATGAAGTTCGCATTGATGCCGGGTCAGAATGGAGACGTTAAATCCGATATCTCGTGTAAAGAGAGTGCCACGCTCTTTGCACGTTAAGAACCGTTGCAACAACTCTTTGGGGAGTCCGTAGGTGGCCTGCTGCAAGGCAAAGTGTCCGTCCCTTTCCAATATACCTTCATTTCCAGTGGCAGTTCAAAATTCCCCGACCATCATCGCAGATGGCCTCTATTATTTCAAGACCTACCTATTGTATTTATTGTGAACTTGTTCTCGTCCTGAATATATATGAAACATTTGCCACTGGACGTTAAGCAACCAACATTCAATCAATCAATCGAGTGTTATAAGTAAATAGCTTGAACATTATTTGATATTTCTTAGAAAGTGCGTTAACGGCTGTATGAAAAACAAATCAAATACGGATAAAGCAATACTTTGTTGTATAGTGCAATTTGACTTTTCAATCATCAAATATTATCAAATTGATTGTTGTCAACAATAGCGTCTATACTATATAAGTACCAACATTTAGCCCCTTTGGTATCTTTCGTCCCTCTTTTAGTCCAATTTGCATACGTAGATAATTCGTCCATAAGTTTATAGCTTAAAAATAAATTTAATAGATACACATATAATCTTTTGTAGATATTCAGGGAAGACACTAGTCTGCATGGTATGTGTCCTGTATTGAGTAGAAACAACAATTCTATATCTTGTGTTTATGCATACTGCGTGTGTAATGACCATCTTATATGACTTAGTATATGTGTTTTAGCCTACAAATTTTGCTTCACCGAGTGATCAATCCGTACAACATTTTTTCAATGTGTCGTCAACAATTCGCATGTGAATATTGCACGAATACCAGCGAACTATACATTTAATATTGTTAAAGTCAAACACAATAGACGTAGACAACAAATATATATATAAAAAAATAATACATCAACAAACATTATCTACTCACACAAATATTAATTAAACAAATGTTAACAAAAGGTTAAACCTAAAGTAAGATATATTTGAAAAATTAAATACGGTAAATGTTTATTTGTTATCAAATAAAAAGCACTTCTTCTTTTTTGCAACTCAATCAAATCTGTTCATAGAAAACAAATATTGCCGAATTCAGGAATATTTTGAAAGGTTAGAAACAGAAGTTATCTGGCAGCAGTGAAACGTTCATATCACGTAGATTGGATTGGCAAATGATTAGTAAAAATTAATTACAATTTTAAAACAAAACCATGTCTATAAAGTAAAATCACAAAAATACTGAACATAAAGGAAAATCAATTCGGAAAGTCCATAATCACTTTTTCCAAGAATATGGTAGTTGCTATTTTATAGTTAGTTTCTATGTATGTTGTATTGGCATTTTTGTTGCACTTATTTTTTTCTGTTGTGTCGTAGTTTTCCAGTTAAAGTTGATGTAATTCCCTCGGTTTAAGATGGTGACTCGGATCTGTTTTCTCTCAATCGATTTATTGCTTGAGCAGCGGTATACTACTGATTTCTTTATTTTATACCATTCACATCTTAAATTTAAAACTATTTTATAAAACAAATTATCAAATAATATCAGCTACAAAGATTACAAATGATTAATTGAATATATAAATATGGGCACAATTATCTGCATTGGATACATAGACCCGAACTCACATCCGATCGGTATGTAGACGTTAACTCTGATACCTTATCGTCGTCGGAGTGTTATGATGTTGTGAGAGTGTTATCTTGTTGTCCTAAGTGTTTGAACATTAAAATGACGATGATAAAACTAAAAACAAAGTAACTGTAAATAAAAGCTTTACATAAGTCTTATAATTATTATTTAAGAAATATCTGAAAGTCGCCTACAAAGCCCGGTTGATGATGAAGTTTTGGGAGATCTACCAAAGCACATTGGAAATTGTATTATACACCTTGGAATAGAGTTGGGACTTACGGTCGAGGATATAGAGGCAGCAATGTACAATCATCCAAAAGATATGTACAGTCAAATTGACTACATATTACACAAATGGAAAACAACAAGTCGATCTCCAATGGTGTTTACACTGATGAAAGCACTGCAACATGTCAAGTCTGGTGGCATGTCTTATTTGTGTGAGAAATACAATGTGTATTGTCAGAAAAAAACCTAGATCTGATTTTATACAATGAAAACAAGTTTGTTTTGCTTTTCAGAATAATCTAACATTCTAAATTAATATACGTGTGTTGATAAATATTTCCATGTGTCTGCTTGTATGAAGTTCGCTTTGTCAATTTTGATGTTTAATGTTTTAGTAGAGTTTGGATCATACATAACTCCCTCTTAAGAACAGTTTTAACACATATTATCGTAAGTGTTTTATACTCCATCTGCCTTAACGAAATTACACCACTTGATTATAGCCATATTGGTGTTTGTGCTATATTCATGCCATAAAATAAAATCACAAAAATACTGAACTCCGAGGAGATTTTAAAACGCAAAGTCCCTTATCAGATTATGCCATTTGATTACGGACTTTACGTTTGGAATTTTCCTCGGAGTTAAGTATTTTTGTGATTTTTTACTTTGTATAATGCCAAAGTTTTAATCTCTAATCTACGATGATTTAACTAAACATAATTTTTTAAGATGAATTGTCTTCAGACTTTACTATCAAGAGTTGGTTATACGTTACTAATGTGATCAAAATTTTTCCTATTATGTTAATAAATTAAGGAAAGTTATGTCTCCCATTTTTACGTTTAATAAAGAGTGAAAGTAGCTCCATACTTTACTATCATTGAGTGAAGGATGTCAACAGTGACATATATGTTATAATTAAGATGAAAGATGAAGTCATTGTCAACTGTTTTTTTGGTAAGGCTGTATGTTTAAAGAAATAACAAGTTCGTGTTTAGCTTGCTGTCCTTCATTTGGAGTCCATTTTGTTTCTTAATTTTTGTATACATATTTTATGTTCGACTTTTGTGTATTTGTTTGGTTATTTACTAACTAGATCGACTACTACAGGTGATAGGGAGACATTTGTTTCAATCCAATGAAACAGTTCTATCTAGTTGTAAATAAATTGCATGCACATGTGGTAAAATTGTGTCTTCAACCAGAACAAATCAAAAACTTACTTTGAACTTAAGGCTAAATGTCTGTACAATTATGATGGCATATTCGAATGAAAAAAAAAACTTCTTTCAAGTTTTATAATGTACTAAACTTTAAATATTTTGTTATTTGAATTAAAAAAGCAAATTGGTTTTTGTTATATTTTTTTTATGGAAAAAGGCAAGATAGTTTAAAACCATGTCTTTTTGGGACTTTTATGAAAATATGTTATGAGTGTATTATCTCCTTTGGAATAATTCATAAACTTGTTCTTGTACATTTGTGTACTGATGTGTAATATTTTTTTAATACATAATCAATCTTTAACTCATTGTTGTTGTCATTTATAAGATTTAGAAATTGCTTGTTTGGTGGGGTTATTGTTTCTAAGAATTTATTTTTATATGTAGTATTTGCTATTGTTATTTCTGTTTTTTGTTTTTGGCCTAACTGTCACTTCCAGAGAAAACGTGTATGACCATTAACATCAAATGTTATATATACAGGTACAGATAGTTTTTAACTGAAGGAGGGGCGAAATATACAAAAGGGACAGTCAAACTCATAGATCGAAAATAAACTCAATAAACGCAATAGATAAAGAAAAGACACACCTACAAATAATGATACACAAGACACATCATAGAAAAGTGATGACTGAATAACACGAATAAAAAAAAAAAACCAGGGTGATCGCATTTGCTGAAGGATGAGCAGATCCTACTCCACATGTGGCACCCATATTGATCCTTATGTTAATACAAATCCGAAAATAGTAAACTAACCATGGAAGAGGATAGACAAGTTTCGAGTTCGATGCATTTCCGTCAAAAACTCTGGTTTTAATGAACATTTTCGTTCCAATGTTGAGCGAGTGGTTGGAAAACTATAACTCTATATTTTACGACATATGCGGCAAATTGAAATTTCTTAATTGTTAATCAGTTCTGCTGTCATTTGGGAATTGTGATTAAGTACATTTTGTACCTACAAAACGCCTATTATTTCTAGTTTATCCTGCTCAATGACGATCACTAAGACGCTTGATGAACGTTAATAGTGCAGGGATACAGGCGCCTCCTCTATCTGGTAAATGACGTCACAAAGGCGTATAATTGAAGATTATTTCCCGCTGACGGATGAACTCGAAAGTGGTCTATTGTGAACATACATGGTCAATAGCAATAACGTTAATGTAATTTGTGTCATTCATCGATATCCATTCTTCTTAAAAGTTAACACATACAAATAATAGGAGTAAATGACAAATTTGTGTTGGCAGCTATACAGAATCGTTTACAAAACATGTTGTAGATCATTATATTGTCAACTTCTAACACAATATGTAAAAGACTATAACAGCGACTCTCTACCATTGGATATGTAAAAATGAAATAATCTGGATTCAAAATACATAATAACCTTTAATACAAGAAAATAAGATGTGGTTTGATTGTAAATTAGACAACTCTCAACAAGAGATCAAATGACACAAAAATTAACAACTATAGGTCATATTTATTACTATAAATAATAAAGCATTTGCACCCGAAATGGATATGTAAACATTACGCATGTTTTGTGAAGAAGACCATATCTAAAAAATAACACATTTATACGATGATAGAATATCTTTGGTATACCATTAGATGACACACAACCGTTTTTCTTAACCAATGACATCAGTTGCTGAAAAAATAAATAATATTCTACAAAAATCCTTTAAAGTTGCGTGTTTCTTAAACAGTAAATGCTTAAAACTACAGGTAAACATTTCATACACATTCAACTTGAGATTCCCGCTATTCAAAGTTAGTGGTTTATATATAAACAAAGAGAAATTACAAATATGAATGGTATGAAATAAAAACAAAAATAGGCTGGTATAGTAAGCGTAAAGGCAGACCACAAATTACAAAACAGTTGTTCCGTGACATTGAAAATTATTAAAAATATTTTATAGATATAGGAAGATGTGGTGTTAGTTCCAATAAGACAAATCACCATCCAAATCACAATTTTATAAAAGTAAACCATTATATATCAAGGTACGGTAATTTAAGATATATTATGCTTAATAATCAGAAGACATTGATAAATTAAGGTTCTTTTCATTTTTTTTTAATGTAGTTTTCTGTCTCAAGTAACCTTTTTAATGAGATGAATGGGAGTAGTCGAAGTTATATAAGAAGCAGGATTTGCAAACCATTCCCGAGCACCTGCGATTGCCCCCACTGTTTTTTGTAGGGTTTGTGTTGGTCAGTCATTTTTTGTTTTATTCGTTTTGTATAGTGTTACTGTTTTCATCAGTTATCGTGTTTGCCATTGCATTACCAACTAATGCGTTTATTTATCGCTTTGGTATCTCTTGTATTCTTTTACAGTAGGATGAAATTAAACAAAACTTACATTTCTCAACAATAACATGTGCTGATGCTGATTCTGTACCAAACTCATTTGTAGCTGTACATGATAGTAAACCAGATTCCTGCATGTTGATCAACTGCAAAATTGTACCATTGTCAAACTTTACATGGCGTGGTAAACTCGATAATTGATGAAAAAACTGCAAAAATACATTTAAAGTTTTAGCTGAATCTAAAACCAATGTAATTCATATATAATAAGGAAATGTCTAACATTGTTTTGTTTTTATGATGATGATTGTCCATAGTTTTGCCCTCACAAGCAAACAGGAAACTAAATTTAAAGCAAATAACAAATGTATTAATGAGTGACGCTTTATTCAAAAGCGGAAAACATCAAATAAAATAACTTAAGAATTCATGGACTTGACGTCAATGAGATGCAGCAAGCCGACGACAAAAACAACGAATATGTAGAAAGAAGGTGACATACACATGATACAGTCTGCAACACAACAGACAGGTTCGTAATTGGTGTTATGATTGAGTTATTCCTATTATTACATTTGGCAATGATGGGTTTTGCAGAGAATGGTTTAATAGTGAAGGAAAATTGAAAACTTTTAATTCTCAATGTTTAACATTAACATTATCGCTATTTTACGAAATGTTCCTGTGATCTTGCTGACTGATAATTTCCGATCAAGCAGAGTCGAGTGATATGAAAATTATCGCTAGAAAATCAGAAGGCTCGTGTTATTGCTAATTTAATTGACATGAAATTGACAACGTCGTCATTAGTAAAATAGCGACACACAGATTATCATTAATCATCTCAAATCGATTGCTTTTCTCACTTTCGTGCTGAGATAATCGACGATAATCTATCGAGAGAAGAAACAAAATAATGTAACAGAGAAAGTTTTTGCCAAATACAGCTAAGATAGTCTATTCCTGAGGTAGAAACCTTTACAAATTTTTGTCAACAGTTAATTTATTATCATAACCATAATGATAATTTATGTCAGCACAGAATTAATGACTACAAGTCTCGTGATACCCTCCGGGAATAAAAATATAGCTACCAGGATTGAAATGTGGTATTTGGGCCAGATGGCAGTAAGGATTTAAAATGAAGGAACTTGTTCATACATTGTCAAAATGTATATGTTCAAAATTATGATAAAACTGATAGGTCAACGAGCATTTTTTTTAGCTGCAGGTTGTGGTAGATTTTGTATAGTTATACAGTACCCAAACATTTAGAATTTAAACTTCATGATAGAGTTGTAAAAAAACTGAAAATGCCAAAAAGAGATAGGTTATCGTTCGTTTTTATATAATAATATATATATATATATATACAATAGCAAAATTAAGATAGATTCCATCAGAAAATGCACTATTTCATTTTCACCCCCTTTAAAACACCAATTAAAAAAGAAGCAATAGTAATTCACTCTTTTAATAAATCCGAATGTGTTCTATTGAATGAACATATATATAAGTTATATGCATTCCTGCATCAAATTTTGCTAACTTGATTAAACATCTGAATCTAAGTTATTTGTTTTTTACAATCCAATATGGCGAAATGAACCCATACTACCGTAACACACTACATGCGTACTGATCAATTCTTACGGAATTGAACTTCCATGTTATAGTCGGAAGAGGGTGTCCGGTAGATAGACAGGTATAATTGTGAGAATCACCAGGTTGACTAAAAGATGGCAGAGGTGGAGATACTATTGTAGGTGCATCTTATGAAAAATAAAGAAAACATATATCAGTTTATCAGAAATTATATACAGTACAATCGTATGTGAAACAACGGAAAGATAAAAAGAAATACAACATATACAATGTTATTAATGGAATATATATAAATATAATAAGAATATATTATTTGGTGGTTAAATCAAAATCATTATGAGTTTGCAGTCTCCAATGTTTGTTTGTTAATATTTTTTGTAAGAAAATATCTTCAAATTTTCTTGAAAAATCACGTGGGGATGTTTTTAAACAAATAAAAATTTGAATGCTCACGTTATCACAAACAGGTAGATTTGTGGGTTTGCGTATTTACTCTCTCTCCCAATCCAAACAAAAAAAAAAACTTTTCAACTTATAGCATATACATGTATACATATATATATATATATATATATATATATATAGTGTCTAAAAATAGCAACAATCAACATTCAATCTATATAGGTGTGGATCAGTTTGTAAATAAACTGATGCAGTTACTAAATTGAATTATATAAGTGTCTAAGAATGTAACTTTAACACACTAATGAGTGTTATAAAATTAGGTGTTATATTTTATATATTATTCACGCAATATTTCGCTAAACAAATTAGCTTCATCGGGCGTGTGCATCTATCAAGGTGAAATCGGATGCATGACAAAAAATATCTTTGTAGTTTGAGCTACACAAAAGTTTAACATATTGATTAATGATCTGTATAAAACAATTTTTTGCCGTTTATTGTACATAAACAATTTTTTCAAAAATTAAAACAAATAGTTGTTTTAGTTAAATAGAAGTAAAATTGATGAGTTATTCCTTTGCTTTCGGGTAGAACTGTTTCTCATCCCTCTCATTAAGTCCATCAGGTTCAAGAGTACGTAGCTGATGCATCCAGAACCTTTCTCTCTTTTTTCTCATTTCTGAGTCCCAATTTTGGTTTACCTCAATTATTTGAAAGGTGATATTTTCAAAAGTATGCCCTGTTCTTAAGAGGTGTCTCGTAATTGGACAGTTTCTTCCTTTTGTATAAAACGACCGATGATTGTTTAGTCTGATATTAAATGTGGTTTCTGTTTCACCAACATACTGCAGCTTGCAAGTTCCACAAGTAAGAATATAAATACTATTTTCCGTTTTGCAATTAGATGTAACATAGATGTTGTATCGCTGCTTTGTTACTGTGCTGCTGAAAGAGTGGTCAGTGTTGGCGGCTTTACAGCACTTACAGTTCCTTCTACCGCATTGTTTGTAACACCCAAATTTTGAAGTTTCTTGTTTCTTTACTTTTGATGTCACAAGTATGTCTTTGAGATTTTTGGGTCTGCGATAGGCAATAAGAGGAGGTGATGGAAAAATTTCTTTTAAGGACGAGTCAGCTATCAGCTACGTACTCTTGAACCTGATGGACTTAATGAGAGGGATGAGAAACAGTTCTACCCGAAAGCAAAGGAATAACTCATCAATTTTACTTCTATTTAACTAAAACAACTATTTGTTTTAATTTTTGAAAAAATTGTTTATGTACAATAAACGGCAAAAAATTGTTTTATACAGATCATTAATCAATATGTTAAACTTTTGTGTAGCTCAAACTACAAAGATATTTTTTGTCATGCATCCGATTTCACCTTGATAGATGCACACGCCCGATGAAGCTAATTTGTTTAGCGAAATATTGCGTGAATAATATATAAAATATAACACCTAATTTTATAACACTCATTAGTGTGTTAAAGTTACATTCTTAGACACTTATATATATATATATATATATATTTTATATTATTTCTAACATTTGAAGGAGGTGAGTCCTAATTGAAAACTTTCACTAGGCCACATTTTGATAGTGACAAAAAGTATACATTAAGGGTACTAGTTCTGACTGCCTCTAGGAACAATATTGAATATATGTCAACCCGATATAACAATGTTTACTATAACATGATCCAATGTAACGCGTTTGAACATTCAATCATTGAATGCACATATATACATCACAAAACAGATTTATGCAGATGTGTCGGAATTTTAGAGCATTTTTTTTTTGTGTTAAGTGTTTTCATGTAAAAGAGAGCAAATTTTAAGAATTCTAAAAGTCAAGAGCGACATTGTCACACGCCAGTTTAACTTTATGTAAGTTGCTTTCATACTTTTATTCTGGACAGATTATTATATTAAATAAAACATTAAGACCTTTACAGAGATTTTCTTACCATTTGTGACTTTAAGAATAATGTTGGCTTGGCTTGTTCCGGCATCATTTGTTGCAATACAAGTGTACAGTCCGATAGTGGCATTTGTAACTGTCGATATAACTAAGGTATTCCCAGTAGCATTGTATTCTTCCTGCAATACGTTGCATGCATTAATTCGAAACCCATAATGATGTAATGATAAGGTATAGTGTACAATTATAGAAAAAACAAAACCCAAAAATCAACGTTTTTGTTAAAAAATCTTTCCTTGATTTTTTTTCACCCACAATTTCTTGGCTTTGGGTTAAGAATTTTGGTTAATACGCATGATGGGATTGCTGGAAGATGAATCGGACAAAAAAAGACACAAATAAATGATTGCATGTGCATTAACGATTAGAAAAACTTATCGAATCGAGTTTTTGTTAATGATTTGGTGACTTACATCATTTTGAATTGATCTTCAATTTTGATATGTGGTTTTCATTAGCATGCTTCGCAAATTAGGTTATACGTGCAAAATGACGTTGTATATTTCCTTCTATTATTAGATGTTGGTACATCCATTGTTGTAAGTATGCGTGCTCAATACATAATGCCTAATGATGACTTGTGAATCCTATCACCAATGTTATTTGGTATGTATAATTGTGTCTTTAACTTAGTCTACATCACTTCAAAGACTACATATGGGACTGCTATTTTCCAATGTCTACTGTGACAGTATAAGATGTGTGATGAGAACAGTAGAATATATCAGTTTTCAGTTATTACTGTTAAACATGTTTAATTTAGTTATTAATATGAAAGAGGGAAAAAAGATTGGAACCCGAACTACATGAACTACCGAATCAGTAAACAAATGATAGACACATTTCAATAAATGTATTATGATACCCTTCCCCTATGTCACTTCTAAAAGACAAACTATCAAAGTCTGACGTGCGATATTCGACTCTTATGTCGGGTATTTTGTGGCAGATGTTTTTACCATATTTTAACAATTTTTACATACATGATTGTATAGCCATTTTACAGCAGGTGTTGGGTATCCTGTAACGTTGCAAACTAGTTTAGCCTCTGTATAATAAAACACCGTCACCTCAGAAGGAGCTGTTATAACAGGGGCAACATGAAATGTGTGTTTTGCTTAAATGAAAAAAACAGAACAAAAATAGATGAGTAAAGAGACAGTAGGGGGATTCTAACATCTTAAGCCGAGGAAGGAAATCAGTAGATGAGAGTTTGAAAATAAGCCTAATCACAATAAACTTAGGTCAATAGTTAACCTGAATAAAATTTGCTGGTGCGTAATGATAAAAATACTTTTCATAAAAATAATTTCGAGGTAGAAAAAACAATTTAACCAACGAATTTAAAAGTTAATACATATTTATAAAACCTTTTTTTTGTTGGAATAACATTAACGGTACCAATTGTCCTGCACCAGATGTGCATTTTGACAATACATGTCTCTTCAGTGATGCTCGTGGCCAAAATATTTCAAATTCAATTATATAAAATATGCAGTCACATGATTACGGGAAATGTAAAGTTTTGTTCGGTTTTGTTTCTTAGAATTTGAACTTTGCGATCATTGACCAGAACCTTTTGTAAAGAACTGTTATTGCGTTGATCAGTTGGCCTGATGAATTCATACTTCAAACAAATAAAAAATGATAGCAAGAAAATGCGAATATTTGTTTCAACAGACAAATCCTTATACAAAGAAATTAAGATAATAAAACCTTGCGTATATTATAAAGTTTCAAAGGTCACAATAACACACCAATAACATGTATATGCACAGCTTTTATATCAGTGCCTACTCGGTTTGTTGCTATGCACATATAATATCCACCATCGGCAACCGTCACATTTTGTATGATTAAATAATGGGCTATCTGTTTTGTATTACCCTGCAAGTTTGCCTGGAATATATTAGAAACACTTTAAAATATGTGCAGATACTGGAGAAACGGGCATCGAAACGATATATATTCGTCGACGAACGGGAGATATTCCAAGATAGCAATCAAGTAAAATATAAACATTCTTAATCCAATGTAGTAAGAGATATGAATTCAGAAACATTAGTCACCACAACTTTATTCATAATTGTTTCTATATACAACGGTGTATATATTAGATTGGGTACACGTATCTGAAAGTTTAAAATTTATCAATACATTAATATAGATATGACCATCAGCAGATATTTGCACTCAATCGGTAAAAATGTATAAGGACAGTCAAAAGCTATTTTAAACATGCCACCTTCGTTCAAACTATATTTTTTACAAACTTTATTGTTCGGATAGTGAATACAGCTCATTATATATTCGGTTTTGCCGACTCGGGTGAAGGCTATTATGAAGATAAATAATAATAAAAAAAAAACAATTCTGATACAAACCATTTTGTCAGAGCTATTTCAATTACGCATATCGATTATAAAGGCAAATTAATACATGCATCCATAAAAATCAAAAATCATTCTGATTGTTTTTTGGAAATTTAGATTAAAATCTTGCGTACAATATGAGGTTGCTAGTAATACAACACATAAAGAAGTATTCAAATAAAAAAACGTTTAATCAATAGACGACAAGTAATACTGTTGTATATGATGATTGCTTCAAATAATACATACATTTACTGCTTTCCACTTTATATCTGGAGGGGGGATTCCTTCTGCAAAACATGATATCTCGGCTAGAGGTGTTCCTTCTTTCAAAGTTATATCTGTTGGTATGATTATAGTTGGAGATACCGATACTTCAGATCCTTAAAAATAATTGTTATTAAATACATTTACACAAATGCATTGTATACTGATGTAAGAAAAAAGAGAAATCACAAAAAAAAAACGGAACTTCGAGGAAAATTAAAAACGGAAAATTCCTAATTAAATGAAAAAATCAAAAGCTCAAACACATTTAACTAATGGATAACAACTGCCATATTTCTGACTTGGTACAGGCATTTTGCTATGAAAAAATGGTGGCTTGAAACTGGTTTTAAGCTAGCTAAACTTGTCACGTGTATGACTGTCGCATCAAATTTTATTATATTGACACCGATACTTGATCAAAACAAACAAATATAATAGGTAGAAATGTCAAATATACACAATATACATCTTGCCCTTGTGTTTGAATGCTCAATTTGGTCAAACGATTGCTTGTTGACATTGACTCAACGGCATTGTGTGTTAAGTCAGGGTTATCATGCATACAATGTACATATCACACAAAAACCTTTTCTTTGAAATAGTTTTGACAAATACCTAACATCTTAGTTACTGTTATCAATGTATCTTGTCATTTAAACACTCAAATCATAATAAAAACGTTATATGACGAGGCTTCACAATGATTCACCGGATGGTTGGTCCTGAATAATGTAGGATGTGATAGATATAATTTGATTTATTGTTATTACTATTATAAAATAAGAACATGATGTATGAGCACCAATGAGGTAACGAAGACGTTAACACTAATCAATTATGAAAAATATTGTGAATGAAACTATGAAAGGCCCCGGAATGACAAATTATAACAGTTAAAACGAGAAACTACCTGATTTATGAAACATTATGCCAAAAAAAAAAATGATATATGTATACAACTCGTATAAAAATCAACCAAACAAAGTAAGACCTGTCAAATTTGCTTTGATAAAATCTTTTGTTCTTCCTTTGCCTGGATTCGAACCCATGCTTTTAAATATTTCGTGACACCAAGTCACCTGCACTGTAGCCGTACCGCTAGACCACACGACCACATGGGCTTCAAAAATGAAGCTTTTGGTTGCCGAGTGTTACTTCTCCACTTCAGTTTTAATTTAGTGGCTTACTACAGTACATGATATATAAGGCATGAAGAAGTGATTTTTACAGATCAGCTAAATTATCCATAGTAAAGGATACTACAAATTAATGTAAGATACAGTCACAGAAAATAATTATATTTATAAGTACGTCTGAGCCAGTGACAACTCTACAACAGATTTATCCATCGGATCACCATCGGTGACGGTAATACATGGCTGTGTACGTTATGTTTATACAACTCGTCTAAACATCAACCCAGCAATGTTAGATATGTAAAATTTGCTTAATACGCAAGCAATTTTTTGTTCTTCCATCGCCGGGATTCGAACCCATGCTACTGAGATATTGTGACACCAAATCGCCTGCATTGTAGCAGTCCCGCTAGACCACACGACCGCATGGGCTTCAAAAATGATCTTATTTATAAGTATGTCTAAGCCAGTGACAACTCTACAACATATTTATCCATCGGATGACCAGCAGCATCGGTGATACATGGATGTGTTCATACATATCATATAACAACAGTATGACCATTGTGTGTTTGGCTATTCATGTGGAACAACTTTATTTACAATGAGTCTTATATACCAAGAATAAAAACTTACTAAATTGACAATTTGGTCCGGAATCACCTTTCCGACAAATACATTTGTATCCATTGAATTGGTTTATGCATGTTCCTTTATTCTGACAGGGACCACTCAAGCATTCGTTCAATTCTAAATATAGAAAAATGAAGAACATCATAAATTGAACTCAAATTGGCTGACTATATATGTATGTCGCTTTGAGTACACTGTTAATAATTTATTTTTAAATGACAAATTCTTTATAATTTAAAAAAGTGTCTGTTAAGTTAAAAAAGGTAATGTAATTGTCAACTAGTCAGTCTTGACAATTTAGATTTTCAAAGACATACTGAATGAATTCCAGTGGTTTTAAACTATGTAATACCAACCATTCTCACAATTTACTCCAATAAATCCAGATGGACAAGCACAAGTGTAGCTGTTTACTTTATCATGACACACTCCACCATATTGACATGGATCACTTGCACATCCATCTATATCTAAAATGAAATAGAACAGCATAGAGTAACACGTAAGACGCGCGATTATGAAGATGCTCCAACATTTTAAAATATGACTATTTATAAAAACAAAGAATAGTTGTACGTAAATATCATTCCAACATGATGACACCAATTTAAGGTCAGTAGTCGGATATTAAGATGTGCATGTTGAACGTGTTCTGTTGTCAGATATGATAGGGAACATCAAAATGAAGTAATATGATTACCATTATTATTACAAATCAGTTATATTAACCAGACACGAAAAAAGTTTGAAAGAAAATAATTGCATAGCGAAGACATACCATAGGTTTGCCCGAGATTACGCACTGCGGATTATTATATTTCTTATGGAATATTAGTTTGACCACCGGGAAATCAAGCGAAGTTACATGTATTAGTCAAAGAAATTCAAAACTAATATCACAAAAAGAACTCTTATATTTATGTAGAAGGAATTCGAGAAGGCAAATCAACGACACACTCACAATATTACAAAAAGGATTGCAGAGTTCAATATAATATTTTCAACAAAAGATAATTACTTTTACAGTATTCCAAACTCAAAAGCACTAAAACTGTATATAAAGAATAGATTTTTGTTAAAAACATTGTACAGAGAAATATTACAACTGCATAATTAATTACCTTATACCACACTGAACAAAAAGGACGTGCTAATAAAAGAATAACCACTGACAATGCAAATGACTTGAGACAACCACTACCAAGGTTTCAAAACTCGGAACAACCATAATGAGGTTCCTGATGCACGATGACCACAAAAAAGGTTCCAGACTCGGGACATTCATTTAAATGTTTCTGACTCCAGACAGTTACTGACGATTTCCCTGACTTGGACAACCACTGACATTGTTCTAGACTTGGGAAAATCAATGGCAATATCATGGACTCGAGACAACACTAAAAAAGGTTCCAAACTCAGGATATTCCCTCAAAAAGTACACCATGACGAGGTTTCTAACGCAATATAACAACTGAGAAGATTCCTATACAAAGACTATTCGGTTTTTGAATTCCGTATAAATAGTGACGGGGTTTGAAACTCTGAACAACCATACACAATTGTAAATCGATACATTCACTGCCTACATTTTTGACTTTTGACCACTGACTCTATTAATCACAGATAATATTTCTGGCTCGATAAAAATCACTGACGAGAAACATTACTCGTGACAATATCTCAAATTTTTTCACTCAGGACAATTACATAAAAATTACTTGTTTATCACAGGTAAATGAACATACTACGATTGAAATATGATAAGTTATCTTGGTGTAATCAGGGGCGTACAGAATTTCACACCGTTGCAAATTTTTTTTAGGACATTTTTTATTTTTTTTATATTTGGCAAAATTTTAATTTTTCAATTTTTTGGCCAAATTTTTTTTTTTTCAATTTTTTGGTAACATTTTATTTTTCCCCGGGTAAGCAAGGGTGGGGTGTTATTTACACCGGAGTAATCAACCAATCAGATTGCAGCATTTTTGCTCCATAAGAAATTATTCTTTTTTTTATCAACATTGCCGTTTCATATAACAAAATCCGATATCCATGTTAAATACTAGTTTTCACTGTTAAAGTATTTCATTTCTCAATTACGGAGGACATGACCAAAAAATAATTCATAATTTTTACACTTTAACATGTTTTGTTATGTAGATTATTAAAGATTCTTTTGATGAATACTTAGAGGACTTGTTTGAATTTAAACTATGTAAATCGATAGTCGAGCTTTGGATTACTTTACATTTTCACTTTGGTGCTTCGTGACAGGTTTAGCACAGAGATATTTTTTTTGTTTTCTATTTTTATGTTCCCAGTTGTGTCATTTCATTTATTTTTTGCGATATAGCAAAACTTAAAAAAAAAATTGGTATGGTATACACCTAAATCTAAGTTTTAATGGTACATACTTGTTTCACAATTCACACCTGTGTACCCAGCTTTACAGGAACACTTATAACTATTTACTCCATCATGACATGTTCCATTATTGTGACAGGGGCTACTAGCACACTCGTTCATGTCTATAATACACCAAAATATACAAATATGAGGGCATTTTTAAATAATGTGTCATCTAAGATATAATAAGCACAAGAAACTATATTCAGATGAATTACAAAAAAAGGTTGGTTATCATTAGAAAGCAGGTTGATTTTGTAATTTTTTTAAAACTTTAAACAGAAAATTGCACAAATGTAAATAAATACATTTGGTGTATTAAACTGTCTTCTGATTGGCTAAAAGTATTATTTTTATTTTTAATTTTGTCAATTTTTATGGCAACACGCCCACTCTCACTTTGTTTATTCATACGCCAACATGTGTGTACGTTGTTGTTGTTAATATAAATAATATAAAAAGTTCTTTGAGCCTTATTTTTGATAGAAATTTATTAATGATAAATGACACTAAATTATTTTGAATTCATTGAATCATAAAATTAATTTTCGACTTTCTCGTTTTACATGATACGCTTCGCGGATTATTCAATGTTAAGAGTTCATAAGAAATTTTATGGGTCAATAAGATAAAAAAAAATAATAGCCATTTATTAAATAACTTAAATACAAGTTGGTCCATTTTTGTGATGTTTTCATTTATGTGTTATACTTATTAAAAGATACAGGGAACGACACCAACATTGCATGCTAATATTTGCGTACTTACTAATATTGCACTGTGCACCGAGAAATCCAGGAATGCATATACACGTAAATTTGCCGTCGTCTTCTACACATGTAGCCCCATTTTGACAAGGATGCTCAGAACATGTTCCTTCAATAATTAGACTAGTATATTAAACATTGACTTTATATATACTTAAACATTGTAATGTACTTGTAAATAGTTATCAAAGGTACCAGGATTATATATGCTTTAGTATTTATTTTATCAAATTTACATTTAGGCATATTATATTTTCTTTTTCTTGCACTTTGTACATTTATAAATATTGAATATTCAATAAGATTCACAATGTTGACGTTATGGTAAAATAAACCATTGGTTTAGCAGTTTTTACATGTTAAATATGATGAAGGCCCGGTATTGGATTTTCATGTATACTGATATCTAATTTGACAACAGTCTACGATTATATTAATCCTGCGTCTAAGGCAAAATCAAAACAATGTTTAACAACGCCGCATTTATGCGCCTGTCCCAAGTCAGGAGCATTTGTTTGTTTCGTATGAGTTTTTTTATTTTTAGTTTATTTATATGTTTTGGAGTTTGATGTGATGTCCATTTTCACTGAACTGTTGTCTGCTCTTTGTGTGGGTTGTTGTGTCTGACATATTCAAAATGTCCCTTCTCAATTTTACTTTGTACAGAAAATAACATACCACACAGAGGAACATTACAAAATTCAAAACTATATCTATCAGGATCAGTATAACACCATGGCTTCATTAAGAAACTATTTGGATTCCTGCAAAAGTTATGGTTTTCGTGAAACGACACAAATGGTGAATTGACAGATTTCCAATTCACACAGGTTTGACCAGTCATTGTTGAGCTCATTGTTCCATTGTATGTGGATCCACTACTGTTTCTATTGTAGCATCCAGTATCTAAAAGGAATATATAGCTGTTTTTGATTCTGTCACATTTTGTTTTCAATGCTATATCATTTTCTTTTGAAATTGACATAGTAATATTGACCTACATTCAGTGACCAAAAAAATCACAAAATACTGATTTCCGAGAAAGTTCAAAAATGTTAACCTTCATCAAATGGCTAAATCAAAAGCTCAAACAATCGATAGATGAAATATAGATAACACTGCCAACCGACGCGAAGGAATATAGTTACGATACTGTTGTCAGTTCATAAAAGATTGCATATTTTTGCGTTAATATTGATTCAATTATAGGGTCTTTGCATCGGAACTAAACAAATGTATTCAAAAAACAGTTGTTAACATGACACGGGTAATGTTCTTCTCATATATGTTATGATAGTATGATACTAAACCCCTAACGGGAAGGATTGTGTCTGATGTTCATAATCTTTCAGTCAGTTTTATTGAAGTCTGGAGCTGGCATGTCAGTTAACTGCTAGTAGTCTGTTGTTATTTATGTATTATTGTCATTTTGTTTACTTTCTTTGGTTACATCTTCTGACATCAGACTCAGACATCTCTTGAACATAATTTTATTGCGTATTGTTATGCGTTTACTTTTCTACATTGGCTAGAGGTTTAGGGGAGGGTTGAGATCTCACAAACATGTTTAACTCCACCGCATTTTTGCGCCTGTCCCAAGTCAGGAGCCTCTGGCCTTTGTTAGTCTTGTATTATTCTAATATTGGTTTCTTGTGTACAATTTGGAAATTAGTATGGCGTTGATTATCACTGAACTAGTATATATATTTGTTTAGGGGCCAGCTGAAGGACGCCTCCGGTGCGGGAATTTCGCGCTACATTGAAGACCTGTTGGTGAACTTTTGCTGTTGTTTTTTTCCTTGGTCGGGTTGTTGTCTCTTTGACACATTCCCCATTTTCATTCTCAATTTTATTTTATACAAACATTTCTTTTATATATATTAACAACAGTTTTAACAATCTCAAAATTATACTAACATTTTAACAAGCAAAATGTTTAATAAGCAACTGAAATCACAACATAATTGCAGATTCAACAATGTGTGACAATGCTTATCTATTTGAATTGATAAAAAATAAAAATAAAATTTAGAAAAACACTTCAACGTTTAAAAATAAGGATTTAAAATCTTGAGTATACTTCTAAAATTAATGACTTGACCATACATATGTATTAAGATTCGTGGTAATCAAAAAGATCAGTTCTAGTGTCCTTATCATTCTATACATTGAAGTAATAAACTAGAATGCCAAAGTTTTAAAACTAAAGCATCGTTGATTGTGGTGCTGTTCTATAAGTGTACATGTTCCAAACCATTTGCGTATTTTGACCTTACGCTTATGGTTAATTAGATACAAATGTATAGTACAGATCAACATAACTGAAATCTCAAAATACTATAAAAGTTCAATTGTTATATGAATAAAACCTAAATATTTTAACAATTCAAAAAAGTCGCCCTTATTAAATCTATTAATCTCATATCAGTAATACATAAACATAAAATTAAATAACTCTCACTGAATTGAAGTTATTGGAAGTAGCATACAGTAGGAAGAAACGGTTTTAGAAAATTTAGGAACTTTATAATACAAACCGTCAAATCAGCTATGTATTTGTGAGAAAACTGATAAAATAAAAAAACATGTTTTGATAAATGGGAGATGCAAATGCAAAGGAATATGCATCAATAAACCATGTAAATGTAAGAAATCTTATATTATGTTTGGCAACAAGTGTCTTCCGTGGTGAGTGTGTCAAAATAGGTTTTATTTCATTTCAATTTTGTTAATGTTCATTTATTCACTTTATTCCTCTTATTGTAATAATAATAATTTGAAAAACGTAATGATTTTTTTTCAATTAACCCATATACTGTCTGGTCAAAATACATGTATGGTCCTGCTTGTACTAAACCGTATGTGTGATCAGACCATACGAGTATACATATACTGTACAGACCGTACGCGTACGTTCAAAATACTCGTTTGGGTTGGAAAATATATACTCAAAATCCAGTTATACTCATAATAAAAGTGTGTGTACCCTTTAAGGGCATACGATAAGTTTTGATCCTGTATTGACAAGTTCATGAAAATTTGCATATAGGGTATTTTTTACCTGATTAAATCAAATATGTAAAAAAAAATATACCTTCATGTGCTACTTTATGAGTAAAATGAGGTCGAAATTTTTTATATTTGCTCAAAATTCAGATTTGTGGCCGTAATTTCTTTTTCGAAAGAAAGACATAACTTTTTTGTTATAAAAGATAAACACATTTTTTTGTTTGTTAAATAATCGGTAATTTCTGTATTTTATAAATATTTAAAAAAAAATATGCAATTTTTTAGGCAGAAATAACTCATATTCATCAAATGTTTATGAATTGAGGAAAAAACGTCATTTTTTACTGCATGTTTATCAAAATTAAAAAAAATCCTCTATTTACAGTTTTATAAAATTTGGGTGACATAATTTCCCTGCAAAATGAAACAAAATGCCGTTTTGAAAAATAGGGGTCCATGAACTCGTTTTCAAATTAAATCAGTTTGAATGAAAAAAATCAGTCGAAAAATGCTTCTTTTCCCGATATGTCACAGTTTGACGTCGCGAAAATAACAAATTACGTTAGCAACGTCATTACCTTCCCTGTAACTGTATCGTATGCCCTTAAAGATCGTCGTATTCGCCTAACACTTTAAGACAAAGACCAAAGACCAAAGAAAAAAGAAAATACACAAAAACATGATTAATTGTCGTTAAAATAAGGTCGCAAACATACCGAACTCCGAGCAAAATTCAATATGGACAGTCCCTTATCAAATGGGAAAAACATTGAAAAGATCAAATATATCAAACTAACGGATACCAACTGTCATATCTTGATTCGGGTTCCAACTGGTTTAGTAAAATCTTTTATCTGAAACCTCATTAACTACTACTTTTGAACAGTGTATGTCTTTTTTCACCAAGTCGTAGTCATATCCAGTAACACAATTTATTGTTTATGATATGTTGGTCTTGACCATGCCATTGACAAGTTCAATCTGAATTAACAACTACTACTATTAGTAATACTCAAGTCATGATGAAACGACATACTTGTAACTCTATTTACATCCTATTTCAGACAAATAGCTTACCACAAACTGGAATATCACAGTAATAAAATTTATAAGTTATGGAATCTGTATAACACCACGGTTGCGGAAATCCATTAGGATTTCTGCAGTAGTTATGGTTTTCATGGTATGGAATATACGGTGAATCCACTGTTTTCCAGTTTAAACAAGTGTGGCTTTCTACTGCGGAGTTCACTGTTCCAGAATAGGTAGATCCATTATTATGTCTGCTGTAGCAATAATTATCTAAAACAAAAGACTATTGCATTAAAACTTATGCTATTTTCTTCTCTTAAGGTGGGTTTGTGTTTCTTTGAAACTTTGGATGTGTCCATTCTCAATTCTAAACAGCAGGGACAATCATTGTTTTCGATAAAATTCATGTTTGACGAATGGTACTATACACAAATATATAAACTAGTTGTGTTATTAAGTTACATTTCAAAGCATGCTTTCGTGCGGAAACTCTGGTTAGTCAATTAGGTTTGATAAATGAGATAGCTGATTTCGAAATTACCGGATTGAATAACAGATGAGTAATTTTAAATAAACAAAAATTGTAGTTAAATGCAAGATTCCTTTCATCGAGTATACAGATATGATGAAATATTCTTATCAATATAAAATGGATAATGGATAATGAAAATCGGGAATGTGTCGAAGATACAACAACCCTACCAAATTGCAACCAAACACCAAATGGCCACTAATGGGTCTTCAATACAGCGAGAAAATACCACACCCGGACGCGTGTATTTCATTTAGGAAACAAGTCTGTTGTATTATTTGTTTTGGCTTATGTGTGTTTGATTTAAAGATAACTGAAAAATAATCAAAGCTGTCCTACTTCAGTTGTCTATAATTAAAACTTGAGAAAACTTATAAAATACTTTTTTGATTAAACGATACCTTTTAGGAAAAACACACATATAATAGTTATCAAAGGTACCAGGATTATAAATAAGTACGCCAGACGCGCGTTTCTTCTACATAAGACCATCAGTGACGCTTATATCAAAATATTTATAAAGCCAAACAAGTACAAAGTTGAAGAGCATTGAGGATCCAAAATTCCAAAAGGTTTTGCCAAATACGGCTAAGGTAATATATGCCTGGGATGAGAAAATCCTTAGTTTTTCGAAAAATGCAAAGTTTTGTAAACAGGAAATATATAAAAATTACCACATTATTGATATTCATGTCATCAGCGAAGTGTTGCCTACTGGGCTGGTGATACCCTCCGAGACGAAACGTCCACCAGCACATTTGTTTTATCGATCATTAAGAGTGAAAGTTACTATTATAACCATGTATAATATTTTAACATTTAGTTTCAATTTACCTACGAAAATGATCTATGACACACACAAAATAATTTGTCATTTTCCCTGTATATTCCGTTCAAAGGAATTGTTAATATAAATTTAACCTAACATACCTGTTCTACTTCCCTTTGCATACAAAAACTTTCCTATAAAAAGCGAGCAAAGCAGAATTATTTTTGTGAGAAACATGACAATATACAGAGCCACTTATTCTAAAAACTTGCATAGTCAAATGAGAGAACGACATGTTGAAGGTATAATGTTATCTTCGTTTGATTAGGTACACACATACGTCAAATACTCTTGTGATCTATAACCCCATTTAAGATAAAGACATAGTCTCGAACTGGTTAACAATTGTATTGAATTAAACCGTATGTTATTCATAATTCTCAGTTGGTCAATTGGTATTAAATGCACGATGACAAAAATAGACACAGGTCCAATTAAGCTGTAAATCAGTTTGATTTTAGATGTTGATTATATGTGCAGTAGTAAAAACTTTTATCAGTGTGAACCCTTCGACATATTGACCAATCGTGCATGATAACGTTGTTTTGCTTTACAATTTTTCAAGATGATTGTTGCTATATGAATCCTCATATTAAAAATTCTTTGAAAAAAAGTTTTAGTAGGACAAGTATGGATCACCGTGCAAATTTAAAGCTACAAATCCTGCAACACTGTCAAAACGGAACACATTGTTAATTCGTAAACACATTTATTATGTATTGCGAATAAAATGAAATTAATTAAATATAATTGTGCAATAAATTTCACTAGAAAGGTATTCAAATATGCTTTAAGAAAAAAAATGGTGTCATCTACCTGTTTTGAAAACATTTCTTGGTCTTCTTTTGTATATGTAGCATAATTTTTATTCAATTTAATGTCCCCAAAATAACAAACAAATAACGGCATCCTACGTTGTCACCTTTGGTTATCATGCGAGAAGGTTAAATTCAAATACAATTCTAGATACCGGTTATGTTATTGTACCTGGTTTTGTTTTAAATGTTTGCCATATTCTTGAAATGATACAGGACATAAACGATAGGCTGAACCTGGTTTTATGGCTTGTATGACAACGTTAATAATTCCATTAAAATGACAACATAACGTAACAGGCATACAGTTCAAACTGTTAACTAAATAATTCTATTATATGATTCAATATTACAACATGCAAACCACAGCACAGAATAAGGGACATATCCGATGATTTTATAAGAATACAACAGGACACCGCAATTGACTTAAACATGTTTGCGTCTTAGGAGTGTATTAATACCACAAAAATTATTTTATCACGGGACGGTACATTTCTATATACAAAAAAATATAAATTAAGGATCCAGTTTGTACAGATGTTATTTTATGTATTTTTATTTCTAACCGTGACAAAATATTAAAAATGAATTGTGTTTGAAATGCTCCATCTATGTGTTTTTACTTACCGGTTTTGTTCTAAATCACACTCTGTTTATACGAAAATAGCATGTGCATAACGTTCCTTTAAACAAAAGTGATGAAAACTGAAAGATAATATTTTTAAAAAGATCTGAAACCGGAACAAAACAAATGACTTTGGATTCATTAATTTTCGTCGGTTCACATTTTCATGGATGAAGGAAAACTCGTGAGGTCGTGGATATTTGATAACGTGGTTTTGAAGAGGTCTGCATACAAGCCTATATACAATTTGTCATTCGTTGAATATTTAAGAACGTGGTTTACCTGTTTGGATCCAACGAATAAAAATGAATCCAAAGTGTATCAAATCTATCTTAGATGAAACAAGCTAAGAGTCAGATAATACTATTATACTATTGTCAAGATTAAAGTCCACCACGACCTTGGTATTATCTTAAACGATTCTGAATGATATAATATTATCTCAAGAGCCACTTAAAACATATCAAATAGCAAGTTGTCCGTCTATATGCCGATGCATGAACTTTTTATCTAACTTAGTTCATTTAATTGTTACTGCGGAATTGAATAAATCGTCAGGTATAGTTTCCTTTGTTTTTCATATGCATTTATAAAAACATGAAACGTTATTAATTTTTTTGAATAACAGAACCTTATAAACGTGAATAATTGGTTTAATTGTTAAATTTACATTTTCAGCCATCTGCTATGCTTTTCCTAACAACTTTCGTCACCATCATCTGTGTTTTATCGATTCCGCGATGTGATGCTCAATTTGATCTTAACAGTATTGTCAGTATACTGCAAACTATGACTATTCAACAGAAAGCAGGATTTTTGCTCGATTATTTAAACAACCAAGAAATGTTTCATAGACTTGAACTTATATTTGTTGAGGCACAAACATTGCTTTATGAAGAATCGACGTTAAGACCCGAGATTACGGACCACCTTGTACCATGGACGATGGACGAATTGCCAAATGTACTGCAAAGTCAAACATTTAAAAACTGTTTTCATATTTTTGCCGAAGAGATAAACAATGCTAATGTATCGATCGTTAACAGGACAAACGAATTCACTGTCATGTCTGGAATTTTCTCACAGATGGACTGGCTCGATGTTGTTGATAACATATCAGCTGATCTCTTTCAACATTGGATGGTTACCCAAGGGTCAGACAAAATCGTAGCTAAGAAAATCGTTACTTCTTTATTTGCTGAAATACAGAGAACCATTAGAACTTATATCCTTCCTGTATTACCGGGTTTACTTACAGATATTAGCAAGATCAAACCAGAATCAAAATCTCCGCTCCAAACTGATGAATCTGTAACACCAACACAAACGTCTTCAACAACGACAAAACCACGGCCATCATCTATAATCACCGAAGTAAAGAATGCGAAAGACTTCAACGAGAAACAATTATTGATTTATAATTACCTTGTGAATTCGAATAACAAAGAAACATTTGACAAATTGGAACGCATACTGATATCTATTATCCCGTTGTTTACTGATCAACCTACCATTCGCGAGGATATTCAGTCTGTATTTTTCCTATGGACACTTGGTACCTTACCAGACTTTTTAACCAGTAAAATGTTCAAAAACAGTTTTGACTTTTTCGTCACCAAAATGAATCAGGCTGACTTAACTGGATTAAACATTACGGATGAGTATCAATTCATGGCAGGTGTCTTTAAACAGGTAGATTTGGCAGAAATTCTTGAGCGGACTATTTTCTATGTCGTAACATCATTGTCTCTCAAAGAAGGTATGTATAATATGTATTGCATACTTACAAAGGTAATGATAAGCGTAATAGATGGCTGTCAATTTCATGTGCATCGATTTGATTCGTTTTTTTTTATTTCTTATTTTTATTTTTGAAGTGTTTACCCCTTAGAATAAAATAATATAACATAAGTACAAGGGTAATGTTAAAATACGATAAAATAAACTTATTTCCAAAACTTTATCTCGTAAGAATTGGAACTTATTACCTAAAGTTGAACTCCATCATATTTTCAAAAGTATGTATTTATTTATGAATGAGAAGACTGCACATACACAAAGCAAAGCAAATGGGGGTCAACTTTCAGATCCTTTGATATATGCTGCTTTTCTTTTGAGTTTTTCATATCGGGCTAGACTCGTGTCTGAACTGGTACAATGTTTTATACAGAAATGTTGGTAATTAAAATGTAACATGATCTAAATCACAACACATGCGACACCAGGCACACCAAAAAGACATCATATTTATGATAAATGAAATAAAATCTAAATCGATTAGTATAGAGAGATCTAAAAAACAACAACATGTAAGATGTTTTATGATTTTCTATGACTTAACTATCAACACATTTCAAATAGTCTGGTTGTAAGCAACTATATATAGATATAGGAAGATGTGGTGTGAGTGCCAATGAGACAACTCTCCATCCAAACAACAATTCAAAAATTAAACCATTATAGGTTAAAGTACGGCCTTCAACACGGAGCCTTGGCTCACACCGAACAACCAACGGTCTAATCTATATAAACAAAACGAGAAACGAGAAACACGTATATATTACATAAACAAACGACAACTACTGTACATCAGATTCCTGACTTAGGACAGGTGCAAACATTTGCAGCGGGATTAAACGTTTTAATGGGCCCAAACATATAGACTATTTACCGTATGTCCAACAACAATGCATAAAACCCAAATATTTTTAAGGGTTCTAAGTGTAATGAACCAAAAAAGGAACGAAAAAACCGTAAAACACACATAAAACAAACAGAATTCAATGAGAAGTACTGAATAACATGCTCTTCGGACAGGCGCCTGTTTATAAAACTTGAATTATTGATAGATTGACTATTGTTTAGGTCGAGTATGAAATATGAGATACCTATTTAAGATGAAATGCGTTATTGATTATTTAGGTTCATTGAGTGTTGAAACGAAATATTAAGACTGCATGCCAGTGATTTAAAAGATGGACAAAAGATATCAAAGGGAATTCGAACTCATAAATCGAAATTAAACTGACAACGCCTGGCTAAAAATGAAAAAGACAAACAGACAAACAATAAAACAAATGACACAAAATAGAAAACTGAAGAATAAGTGACACAAACCCCACCAAAATCTAGGGGCGATCTCAGGTGCTTCGAAAGAGAAAGCGGATGCTGCTCTACATGTGACACCCGTCGTGTTGCTTATGTTGTAACAAATCCGGTAAAAAGTCTAATTCGCTAGGTCACCTTCATGAAAGGGTAGGGAATTGCAGTTACGACGTAAGGAACATATCCGATATCATTTGTGAAACGGTTATTCCATAACGGTCAACAAACTTGTGATGGCGTCCATTAAATTTACAAAGGGATGATTTCAATTTCACCATTTTTAGTACTACCCAGCGACAAACAAAGAAGTTCATTCCATGACAAAGATAAATGTTTTCGATTCTTGCCATTATTTTAGATAAATGCTCCTATCACCCCTGCCAAAAGTAAAAACACAAAAATACTGAACTTCTAGGAAAATTCAAAAAGGAAAATCCAAAATCAAAGGTCCAAACACATCAAACGAATGGATACCAACTGTCATATTCCTGACTTGGTACAGTGTAATCTTGCTATTCATAAGTTTACTATATATGTGTAAATGAAATGTAAAACATGCAAACACAGCACACAAAAAAACAAACAAAAGTAAACACATAACAAGCAGTCAATTTATTATATTAACTATATAAAATATTTTAGATAATTGAAACGTATATTGAGATTCTAAGAGCGACTTTGATTTTCAGACATTATCAAATGTGACAATTTACCATGCATGAATGGTGGCCAATGCTTAGATATAAACAACGGATATCACTGCACCTGCCCAAAAGGATTTACTGGGGAGAATTGTCAATACGGTTTGTTACCTTCTTAATTACTCTAGATTGTGATTGTCGAGAAATATTGTATCTTTCAGATCCCTTCAACGTGTGCATGCTATTACTTTTGATATCATGTCATTTTTATATACCTCATAACATTGCTGTGTGTCTGATGACTGGAATTCAAAACAAGCATTTTTTCAAATCTACGATATTCATAAATTTGTCATTTTATTTACTTTAAGAAGATGTGTTATATTAATATACATTCTTTAAAGAGCAGGACACTATCAAATGATTTTAAATGGATTAAACATATCTTGTTTTGTGCGATGCTATTAATACATGTATTAAACATCTTCATGAAGTGAATGAAACAAAAACATTATAATAGAAAAACCTGTGTTGTGCAATTCGAATTTGATATGAGCGTCACTGATGAGTCTAATGTAGAAGAAACGCGCGTCTGGCGTTATCGAATATTTTCAAATCTGAAGAACGTTTCGTCTACGAAAGACTCAGCAGTGATGCTCTAGCCAACATATTAAAAAAATATTTCTCTTCTTCCTTTGGTGAACAGATAGGTCTTCGGAAATATGATTTTATTAATATTCATACTCGTTTATTTATCAAAACTACAGGAAAATCGTACAAAATTAACATCAAACTCAATTGGTAACCGTGCATTTTAAAGAAAATTTATAAGAAGATGTAATGTGAGTGCAAATGAGACAACTCTCCATCCAAATAACAAATAATAAAAGTAAACCATTATAGGTCAATGTACGGCCTTCAAGACGGAGCCTTGGCTCACACCGAACAACAAGCTGTAAAGGGCCCCAAAATTACTAGTGTAAAACCATTCAAACGGGTGAATCAACGTTCTAATTTATATAAAAAAAAACGTGAAACGAGAATAAATTAACATATTCCTAATTTGTTTTTGTTATTTATCGTTGTTTATAGTAACAGGAACAATATTGCACACTAGACCTATCATTCGTGCATTATCTACTGTGCAAGTAAATTACCATTCTGACGCCAAACTGGTATGCAACGTCGAAGGCTTCCCAGTACCGTCAATAACGTGGAAATATAACAATGTAAGTATTATCTTTAAGTGTATTATGTAATTTGTCGTATGATATAGAAAGACACAATGTTTAAGCTGAGTTTACGGTGTTCTTTTATCATTGTTTTGTTATCATTTTAAATGTCAATGTACATCAAATTTGTTTATTTTCTAAAGCAGAACATTGTTTATTTACAATGCGTTTTGGTGTTCTTTATTTTCTGATGTTTTGTTTTTTATACAACAGATTTAAAACACATGAACATAATCATGTATCACATTCCTCTTCAAATCGATATTTTGTAAGTTTTAATCACTTATATAGTAATAACAGTTTTCTACAGAATCAAAATAAAACAATAAAATTGTTGTTCCTCGTTCTACATTGTTCTAATTTAGACTTTTTTTAATTATTATTACAGAACTTTTTGTCATATACTGGAAACGTGTTAGCTATACAGGATGTAACAAGTGACAAAACAGGACATTACACGTGCATAGCAACGAACAATGTTGGTGTGAGTCAAGCTGAAATACAACTAAAAGCAATCAAAGGTAACTCATTTGTACGAACAGTGATAATGATGCATACAACACATGACATAATAGATAAATCACACACTGTATACATTCAAGCTTTGTTCATTGATTTAAAATTCACAAATACTTGCATTACGGAAGTTACCATTTGATCTAATTCTTGATCTACGTGTTATAGTTATTTTTTGTAAAGTTTCAGATATTGCCCGGATTATAACACCAGCTACAGCAGCAGTTATTATGACTGGCCACTCCCATAATTTCACCTGTATCGCTACTGGACAGCCAACACCATCAATTGAATGGACGTTCGAGACGGTAAGCTTTGTTTATTATTGTATCCTTAAGGATATTCCTAAAACAAATCATTTGATCTATCATTAATTGTCTATGTAGAATATTTAACGTAAAGCGGTCCTGCTAACGTGTTACAAAAAGTAAAAGCGCGAGGAAACTTTCAAACGAAAAGTCCCATAATCAATAGAAAAATCAAACGCTCAAATCCACCAAACAAATGGATAACCATTGTTATATTACTAACTTGATACAGGTATTTTCCTAGCTTAACATCTTTATCATATGTTTAGTACAAAATATAGCAATTTTGTATATATGATTAAGGTCTGTATCTTCTACCCTGTATCGCATACCCCGTATCGCATGGCTAAACCCGTATCGTATACCTGGTATGACGTCACAATTGGAGAAATTTTGGTCCTCAAAGCTCTTCAACTTCGTACATGTTTTGGCCTTTTTAACTTTTTTGGATTCGAGCGTCACTGATGAGTCTGTTGTAGACGAAACGCGCGTCTGGCGTATATACAAATTTTAGTCCTGGTTTCTATGATGAGTTTATTCGAATGACGTCAACGTTGGACCTATGCCGTTCAGTTGCTGTATTTCATGAGTTCCCACTAAATAAAAATGTCCTATCATTTCAATTGACATCGATATTTTTTTCTCAAAATTAATACCCAGTAACTTTACGAGCGATTTTTATAAATAAAAAAAAACCACAGTAAGATGTAGAAATATATGATGTTTTATTGTTCATTTTGTCATCATTTTCGTGAAGTTTGTTTTCATTACCTGATTGATTTAACACGAATGCAAATTTTTACTGTTTAAATTTGGCCAAGAATACATGAAGATAGCAATTTTTTTCAAGAATTATTTGTCTTGCTGTTCACCTTTTCAACAAATTAAGATGATCATGAATTATATCGTCGCCAAAAAAAAACCAATAAAACTTTAAACATTTCTGCGTCTTATATTTTTTTTTTTTATAATCTTAGTTGAAATAATAGGACAGTATCGTTAGTGGATGCATTTTAGTACATGATATTTAACATAAATTGAGAACGTAATAAGATTATAGGGGCATAACGATGTGGATATTTAGCAAATAAGGATGTCTATAAAAAAAAAACAAGTCAGCTGGAAAAATACAGGAAAATAAAAATAGAATTGAGAGGGGTAATGGGAAATATGTCAAAGAGACAACAACCCATGGGCAGACAACAGCTGATGTCCACCAATGGGTCTTTGCTAGCTTATAATTTCAGACGATTTGAAGAAAAAATGGATATCCCATATCAATCTGATTCTATTAAAATAATCCGATAAACAGAATATTACATGGCAAAATCCGTATCGCATGATGTATCACCACTCGACCAATATAAGACCTTGGGACCTTGGACCCTCGGGACTGATATTGGTTTGTCGTGATGCTATAGCATGCGAAACGGATTTTGTCATTTATTATTCTATATGAATCGTATGACAGTTGCATCAATTTCCATATTGTAATCAATATAAAAGATATCATGCGTGACCTTATATGCCTTCTTCACGTTACAAAAGAAATAACGTTCATGACATAGCTTAATTTTATGCAGATTGTGACTGTATTACAAAAGTCTTGACACGAAAAACAATTCATTTCACAAAAAGCATTGTTTAAGTAAACAAATAATTAACCCATTTGTTGGAAACCTGTAACAAGTACCTTGACAATTGGTTGCATAGAACTATAGTGCTCGTTTCGTTTAAACGGTGCGTTTCTTTACACAGCACATATACTCTTAAGACATTGTTACGATGTTAGTCGTATGACTTTTGTGTTAGAATTATTCTCTTTCAATCTGATTTGTTTTAGTTTATTCATCATTCAACCACAATGCCGCCTCACCAGTTATACCATCATGGAACGATTCTAACTTTAAATGCAATAAAAGCACAAGAATCAGGGACTCTGACTTGTACAGCACGTAACGATATTGGAGATGATCAGGTTTCTGTTCCAGTTATATTCAACATGCGTAAGTTATCAATATAATCATGTGTAATTTCGGCAGTGAATTTAAACGTTATCAAACCATTCTGAATCTTCAAATCTTCAACTGTGTTTTACTTTTTTACATTTTCTATATGTTCTTCCGGATGTTTTTCTTACATCAAAGTCAATAAACCTTGCCAGTAATGTACAAGACATAAATATATACGATTCCCGGTCCTCGTTGTAGTCATGGAACGGAGAGTTGTACAATGTTATGTATCCAAAGCAATGCTTGGCATACTATATAAATGTTGGCTGTGTGAAACATTGTTAGCTTAAACTCCAATATATTTGTAACACTCAGAAACGTGTCCTTCCCCCCAAACGTGTCCGATTCCCCCAAACATGTCTACGTAAAAGCAGCACCAAAACGTGTCATTTGTATAAACGCACAAACGTGTCCATTTCTGAACTTACCCCAAAACGTGTCCAATCCCCCAAAACGTGTCAATATCAAGCGTTATTTAATTATTGCTATTTCATTAACGTATACTAATTTTACCATTTCATTAAAAATATAAATTAGGCGCGTTAGTACTTTTTCAAACCGACAGAATTAAACTGGGGGCGTCATTTCGGCTATATCGTATGTAAATTGTACAGTTAAGGGGTCAAAGTGTCGCTTTCTCTGCGCATTAAAACTTGAATGTTCTCTCTAATTATGCATGCAATATTGGCAACTGGACAAATCGCAATCAACAGTCTATTAAAGTTAATTTATTCAGTAGAAATGAAAATACATTAAAACTTTTACGTTTTCTCTAAATATGCATGAAATACTTGCAACAGGACTATACGCAACAAACAGTCTAAATTTTATCTTAACAATAGAACAGTAAAAACATAAAAACGTGTATGTTCAAATGTAAAGAAAATAAAAACAGGTAGCCTATGTTCTCTCTAAATAGGACAACAAAAACATTACCACTTGTATGTTTTCTCTAAATATACATGAAATACTTGCAATACGCGATCATCACTTTGTAGTTAATGTACACAGTACAACTGTAAAAACATAAAAACTTGCAAAACTATTGTTCGCTATAAATATGCATAAAGTACTTGCAACTGGACAATACGTAATCAACAGTCTAAAGTTTATTTATAAACTACAAAAGTATATTTGCAATTAAAACCGGCGTTGATCACATAACAATCATATTTATAGAATAGAATCTATAAAACTTTTGCGTGAAATATTTGGCACTGGACGTTATGTCTCTTTATCGTGTGTCTTGAGTGATGCTGGAAACCTAAACTTTATTAAAAAAACGGACCACCAGTTTATAAGTTGATGAGCTTTTAGAATACACACAAACTAGTGACATAAGTGAGAACAAAGATGCTGTTAAAAGCCCGCAATGCAATATTCGGATAAATATAAAAGGCATCATCGGAGTTTATAAGTACAAACTAATTAACAAAGATAACGATTAATTCAACTCCAGAATTATGTGTATGTTCGCTCTTAATGAATATGAAATACTTGCAAGTGGACAATAAGCAATTTCAGTCAAAGTTAAATAATAATAACAGATTAATGTTGCAATTAGTATAATCATTAAAACCCTACATTGAACTAACTAAATCTAATAAATGACAACTTCATCACCTATATCCCACATCATAGAATTGCCGTAAACGTTATCAGCGATTTTATTTAGGAGATACATGTATTAGCGCTAAAAGACGTGTGACGTTTTTGCGTTAAATATCGGACACGTTTTGGCGAATAACAATTATCGGACACGTTTGGGGGCTATGAAATCGGACACATTTGGGGAATATTGTACATTTTGGACACGTTTAGGAAGAAAAGACACGTTTGGGGGAATCGGACACGTTTGGGGGGAAGGACACGTTTGGGAGTGTTACATATTTATCATAAACACAAAATGATACCCAAAGGAAATTTAACAACTATGATATTCAAATTTAAAAAAAGTTGTAATAGTTAATTCGTGTTTAATGGTATCTCCCTTTAATTGAGGATTTTTTAATGGTTTTTGTTTGCTGTTTGTTTAGTGTAGCATATTGTGAATATGTCTTTCAGTTGAGACGATATGCCTGTATTTTTTTTTATCATGATCTGTTTTATAACGTAAAGTTGATGCTAAACTAATAAACCAACGATTCCAAACAGTGAAGAACATTTTACTAATGCCATTTCGAGTAAAAAATTGATTGACAGTTATTGATTACAAGTATATGTTGTGTTCCTAATGAAGATTGTTCCTTTGGCATTATGAAAGTACAATCCTCTTTTTGTCGAAAATTACATCCCCGAGTTTGAATTTACACAACTAACACACTGTGTACCAAGCAGGAAGCAGAACATACTCACATTTGATGAACAGATCAAATCAAACCCGGTTGTTTGGTTGAATAGTTTTCCTTGATGTTTATTTGATACGTATTGCTTGACGTGATGGTTTTATCAATATTTTTGTAATGAAGGAGTAGACTTATTGTTTAATATTGTATTACTAGATTCTATATCTTTAATTAAAGAAATAATGTCATTCGAAGTTAGTGCCAATCCGTGTCAAGTGTTACAATTTTAGCATAAATATGTTTTGTAACAATAATTTCTGTAAAGATATTTCTCTTCCAAGATAAACATGTTTAGTCTCCATATCGTTTCACTATTAGTTGTTTGAAATAATACATCACAAAATATGAATGATGATCGTTATCTAAAACTGTTATATTTAGAAAAGTTCTATATTCATCATTGACAATAACTTTAAATAAACTTGACATCGCATCAACCAATAACGCTGAAAACCACAAATCTAAAAGTCAGGAGATTAAAATGAAACGACTAACCACAAAGTTAGTTATAACCAATGATATGTAATTAATACCAACAGAAATATAAACCCATGGGTATGTGAAGTTTTTTATGAGCAATATGAGCAATACAAACAAATTAATCTCAAAGCTATAACCAAATTAACATAAGTTATTAACTTTGGCTGAAAGGGTTTCTACCATAATGTCGTATTGCTTGTCTTCTTGTTTCAACGGATATATTAAGGTACAAACAAAAGAACGCCATGACATGTACTCCAGCTAAATATTCATAGTCTTTATTTTACTTTCAGCGTCAGGAAGCAGCGTTGGTTTTGGATAACTGATAAAAGACGTGAACATTTTATAAAATAGTTTAATCAAGAAATGTGAACCAGATGTAGTTACTTTGTCGTTTGTTTATGTGTTACATATCTTTTTTTGTTCGTTTTTTGTACATACATAAGGCTGTTATTTTATTCGTTTGAATTGTTTTGCATTGTCATGTCGGGGAACTTAGTATCTGACTCTGCGGTATGGGCTTTAATCGATGCTAAGAGCCGTACGGTGACCTATAGTTGTGGATTTCTATGTCAGTTTGGTCTCTTGTGGAGAGTTGTCTAATTGGCAACCATACCACATCTGCTTTTATTTATATGTAATAAATATTTTTGAAAATATTTACTAAATGCAAATGGATGTTTTTGGTTTTATTATTGTCCATGCAAATTATTTTATTTCCTAAGAAAGTTTGTCTTGTCAAACATGTCAAATGTGGTATAAATCATTATGTTTCACTTTGTTTGAAGCCAGTACGTTGTAGCCAATGTAAACAGTAATATCATTACGAAATGAAGAGTTAATGTTAGACATTTTTGACTCGAAAAGAATAAAAACCAAATGAAACATAGAAGAGAATTTGTTTTCTGTTTGACCATACACTGCAGTACGCTCTAAATATCCCAGAGGCACTAGGTTATGAATGAACAGAAACGCTCAGGAACGTGCTTTTCACAAATTCAATACTAGATGTGTCGAAACGACACGAATGGCCCCGTCTCAAAAAGTTAAAAACTCTGCAATTTCAAAAGAGCATGTGGACAATAACATGATGGTAGTCTTACATAAAATAAAATCGGCTCAAAATCTGAAGGCGTATAGAAAATAGTCCTGCTAACTGTATAACAATCTATAAAGTCGTAAATCCTTAATTTCTGAGAAAAAAAAACAACAGAGCAGAAATAACTGAAATTTGATCTCTAACTCATCATGGTTAACTCAGACAAATATCTAAAGGCGTTTGGAAAAAATGCCCATATAACTGTGATTTTCAACAATTTATCAAGTTCCAATGCCCTTAATTCCTGCCAAAAAAAGCAGAATATAAGGAAACTAAAACTTGATCTGTAACTCATCATGGTCTTATCAAGCATATTTTTTTAATGGATTCGAAAACAAATTTTGTAACTTATATGCAACCCTTTTCACTTTGCGGGTGCGATATCTGCCGTATAGCGGCATTACTCTTCTCTTTTCAAAATCTACAAGGGTGTCTTTAACAACTCATCATGGTTAATTCACGCATAACAATTCAGCCCAATATCTGAAGGCGTAAAGACTAAAAAGTCCGTATAACTGTAATTTTCAACAATGTATCAAAGCCCTAAGCCTGTACTTCTGACAGAAATTAGCGTAGCAAAACAAACTTTAACTTGACCTGGAAATCATCATGGTTATCTTGCATACCCAAAAATTAGCCTAATATCTGAAGGTCTTAGAAAAAAGTCCGTATAACGGTTTGTTGCGGAATGACAGAATGACAGAATGACAGACAAATGTTAAACTATATGGCACCGAAAGGTTCGTTTCGGGGCCATGCAAATTAAGTTATAAGTTAGTTTTTTCGGACCATAGTTTGAGAAAAAAAATACAAATACATGGATCATTTATTAAACCGGGATATCGACAAATAGTTAACCAAATGGATTAGGAACAGCTATAAAAGAAAGAAAAAATATCGATATTAGTTCATTTTGTATAGGCATAAATCAAAATTGTACTGTCCCAATAATAATTGCAATCACGTTTACAGTAATATTCAGTATGAGACGAGTACTATAATCTTGTAATGTTTTTGTTTTGTTCTAGACTACAAATTATCAACGTCATTAATAGCAGACGCTATTATAATTCATTGTTATGATAGTCTCTTATTATCTAAGAACTATCTCCTTGCTAATGAAGACCATCTATTATCATAAGCTTGTACTAGGATTCTTCATTTTAAAATGCCTGTATCAAGTTAGGAATATGACAGCTGTTGTCCATTCGTTTGGTGTGTTTTATCATCTTTCCGTTTCTGAATTTTTCTCGGAGCTGCATATTTTTTTGATTTTAGAGTAGCGTCCATTATCATTGAAAATAACCAAAGAAATATAGTTAACAACAACTCTGTATAAATGGCGTAGCACTAAAACCATATGACTTCATTAGTTAATCCAATTGCACAAATCGAATTTCACAAACCTTCTCAGATGATACTAGACACTTTAGTCAGTATAGACATTCAAGTACTCCTCATGACATTGTTTAAAAAAAATAATATATCATGAATGTATGTGTATTTTCAACCTTTTGCTTTTTGATCCTTAAAATCTGAAGTTCCTTAATTAAATGTTTGTGTCTAACATGTACAGTTTACTGTATCTATTTGCATCATTCTCACAACCAACAGTCAGTGGCATTACTTAAACAAGTAACATTTAAAATTACCTGTACAAGTAATGTTGAAAACCAGGCTATTAAAAATATTACTTATATAATTAACTTTTCTAAATATTATTTTTAAAGGTGTCCAACTATACTGATATTACTAGCTTTAACAAATTTTTTGCAGTCATCTGGTTATTTTTCCCAAGAAATATGAAATCTGATCTTTCTGAAACACTATTTGTCTTTCTGATGCACTTATCTTTCATATCGACGCTTTTGGGTCAACGATTTGGCTCTTGGGACTATTAAAATATTATTTTCCTAAAAGATCTTGAAGGTAGACAGATATAAATAGATAGAAACTTGTGAATTAATTAAGAATTGAAGTTATTTATAATTTGTAACCCAAAACAATTACATATGTTCCTTAAATAAGTGTTATAACTAATTATTTCAAAGATGTATAAAATAACTTATTCAAGTAATATTTTTGTCATTATTTTTAAAGCAACCCTTACTCTCTAAACTCCTCTTAAATCTAATAAATTCTTCATTTGAGGATATAAAATACTGTAAATTTTTATGAAAACTACATTCAGTCCATGCTTTTATTGAAATTTAAAATAACTCTTTTGAATTATTTTATATTTTTTTAAAATCAAAAATTGCCTATTTAAGTAACTAAAAAAGATTACATGTTTAAGTAATGGCCCTGACTGGCCAAAGCAGGAAAATATAAACAACATAAAAATTATATGATTAACCAGTGATGAAAATGCTGATATATTAAAACGCATTATATTAATTTCAATACATGTATAAGAGTTTACCAACATGCCTAGTCTACCCCCTTACGAGCCATTCTAATGAAGTATGAGGTATGATGTTTTCTGTTTTATTTCAGATTGTATCAATAATATTTTTTCTCCTCAAATCTACATTACTTAAGGTATATTCTATTACGTACATTTACGAACAATAATGTTTGATGCTTCCTGGTCTATCCCGAATTCATTTGTAGCTGTACAGGTGAGTATTCCGGCTTCTTTCGGATCAGTAAATGTTATAACAGAACCATCTGTGGTTGTGTTGTGGACAGGAAGAGACAGGACTTGCTGTAAGAACTATAAAAGAGATGTGTTTTTGTAGGACAAGATGGTGGACGTACATTGATATGAGCAGATTATATTTCATAACATTGAGTCAATATAAGGTAATGTTGGGCATACAAATACAATAAACCACAAGGAAAGGTGATGTTTTTGATTAAAAAAATGTAAATCACTAAAACTCGGTGTTTTAAAATCCCATCGACAAATATTTCAGCTCAACAAATGACCTTCGTCAGTGTCAATAACAATTTGTTTTTCATTTCCTGTCTTTGTTCTTTCTTAGCCGTATGAAGCACATTTTTTTAGAACCTTTTGTCCTCCATTATCTTCAAGTTTGTACTTATTTTGACTTTCGAACTTTTATTTATCTGAGCGTCACTGGCTAGTCTTGTGTGGACGAAACCCACGTACATGGGATATCAAATTTTAAACCTGGTACCTTTTCTTCGCTTTTATTCTTGTGTTTCTCTGTCCTATTTGTTATCCCATATATTTGTATTGTAGTCGTGTCATTTTAATGTTACATTTAACATTGACATAAATCAGGTTCAACACATCATTTTTTTCTTAAAATGTTCTGTACCAAGTCAGGAAAATAGCCATGGTTATGGTAAATTTCGTTTCGGTGTGTGTTACATTTAAATGTGTATTTATGTTGTGTCGTAGTTCCCTTCTTATATTTGATGTATTTCCCTCAGTTTAAGTTTGTAACTCGGATTTTTTTTATTATTAATTAATTTATGAATTTCTAACAGCGGTATACTACTTTTGCTTTTATTTATCATCTTGTTAATTCCTGACTTCTGTTCCGTTTAGAAGATAACCAGATTATCTGGGTTGATAATCTATATAAACTTATTTTTTGGCAAAATAACAAACCTGTTTATATCATGTGCATACATTAAAAAAGTCTTTGTATTTTTCCTTTAAATTGTGAAATTCTGTTACCTTTTCCTGCTTTTATCATACACACATTTTAAGTTATATACATTCTTACTGTGTCTGAAAATTAAACCAATACAGTTAGATCAGAAATTCCACCAAACGTATAAATATATATAGGTGTAATTGTAAATGTCTGTAATGTATTAAGTAGATATACAAAAATGAAGAAAAAGAAACTTGAATTACCGATTAGAATGTCCAAGTTACTGTGGGGTATGGTAACCCTGTAGCGATACAAGTCATATTGTAAGGTTGTCCTGCTATGATGACTACTGATAATGGAGGAGTTACTATCTTAGGTTTATCTGAAATACATATAAACAAATTTGACATACTGTATTTGTACTGTGCACTGTATATTGGAAAAAAGAAACCAAGCGTTAATACTGTATACACATCAAACGTTGGAGTTAAAGTTAAACGTTACAATACCAGATTCTTCAAATATTTGTTAGATGAAGAACATTTACATAGTTGTGATATGTATTTCGGAGTTGAGTGTAATACAAAATTTCGATGTGGTAGTGGGGTACGGTATTTGTTGGATGCAGAACATTCACATAGTTGTGATATATATTTCGGAGTTGAGTGTAATACCAAATTTCGATGTGATAGTACACATTCAGTTATGTTAAAAGGACCAGCCGAAGCACGTCTCCGATTGCACAATTTTCTCGCTGTGTTTAAGACTAATTCGACTGTTTCTGCAAATTGGAGTTCACAACACGTCAATAACACACAACATATTATTTTAACCAAATATTGAAGGTTGCACTTTGTAGATGTAAATACAAATGATTACAGGCGGAAACCCAGTTGAAATAGAACAAAAGAATAATATACATGCTATAGTAACATTTTTTTTTAAATTAATAGAAACAAATAAAACGACAATTTTCTTCTCAATTACGAAGTCTTTTATTTTAAATACATCACTTGCATACGTTTTCAATTTATCTATTAAATAGTAATACAGAACAAACAATTATATATCAAATAGACGACATGGGTATCTATCAAGTTGGATGTAGAAAATGCATAACCTTCGATTTTTTTTTAACACGGATGGAGAATATATCAATCTTTTAGTTTAGTAATTTTAGTGTCTGCCCTTCCATTATGTGACTCAAGAGAAAATTCCAAAAAATGGTTAACAATTGTTTCGAAAAGAGAAAATTGAGTGCACCTTTTTATGTTAGGGGGTGTTAGAAGTGTATTTTTTCTCTTTAAAACGTACAAAGCAAGAGTATTTGATACATCATCTCGCTTCAGAATCTTTCATTTGTATTTACCAGGTTGACTGTATAACATAACAAGAATGTGTCCCCAGTACACTAGCACTATCATTTTCTATGTTCAGTGGACCGTAAAATTGGGGTCAAAACTATAGTTTGACATAAAAATTATAAAGATCATATTATATGGAACAAGTGTACTAAGTTTCAAGTTGATTGGACTACAACTTCATCAAAAACTACCGTTACCAAACACTTAAACCTGAAGCAGGATAGACGGACGGACGAACGAACGAACAGACGGACGGAAGAACGAACGGACGCACAGACCGCCGGATCGTAATGGTGCTATGTGGATTATCGGTTTTTAAGAGCACAATTGGCAGCGCGTCATCCCTACAATGGCTTCAATATCTACGACTGTGAAAATGAACTGAAGTAATTGGGAGATAATTCTGACGAAGAAGAATCCTGACTATTTAACAATAAACTAATCATAGATACCAGGATTAAATTTCATATTTACGCTAGACGCGCGTTTCGTCTACAAAAGACTCATCGGTGACGCTCGAATCCAAAAGAGTTAAAAGGCCAATTAAAGTTCGAAGATGAAGAGCATTTAGGACCAAAGTTCTTAAAAGTTTTGCCAAATACAGCTTAGGTAACAAACAACTCGACGATTCTTGTACAATATTCATAGATATTTTGTTGGTTTTACGTACTGGTTCGTAGATGTGATCTCTATGGTTCATCGAATAGAGACATAACTTGAAAATGTTAGCAGTATAGTTACACATTGTAGCTGCGTTTATTGAGTTTAGACGAAAATCCAAAGTGTGAGGTAGTTCATTATTTTGATTTGAACTCTTAGAATGTCTGCAATTTTTGTATTCTTGTATTTCGTGTTTGCTAGTGCGCTTTGTATATATGCATATTTTGTGTTTCTTTGACAAATGTTTATATGCTTTTGGTATTTTTAAAAGTGATTAAGATCATAATGCAATGTTGACTGCTGTACCCCTATTGTTGAGATTTTTACCTTGTGTCCATGTGTTTTGTTCACACATCGTTATCAAGGTTTCGCTGGCTATAAAACCAGATTAAATCCACCATTTTCTACATACCACAATAGCTGTACCAAGTCAGGAATCGGATAGTTGTTATCCATTTGTCTGATGTGTTTGAGCTTTTGATTTTGACATTTGATGATTTTTAGTTTTCATTTTGAATTTTCCTCAAAGTTCGCTATTTTTGGTATTTAACTTTTTGAATGTTGATGGTATGCCGCATTGCCCTATGTTTTGACTTTTGAATTAAATAGTAGTGCATATCAATTTTCCTTTCTATGTTATAATATTTTTCTACACTTCAAAATACAAATGGAACGGTTTTAGCCGAAAAGAGAATTCCAATGGGAAATTGCATTGTCTTTATTTACATGAGTGCAATCTGAAGATATGTAAACGACTCGAAATTACTTAATCATTTTATCAAAATATTGCCAATACTCTCCATGGATGCAAGTACGTATTTGATGACAGAAAAATATTGACACTGATACCACATATTCCTATATCTATTAATACACAAGTTATACTACCTCCTGATAGGTACATATGGATATGTGCTTCACTAACACCAGCGTCATTTTCCGCCACACAAGAATAAATACCACGTGAAGAATTTGAAACTTGTGGTATCATTATTGTGGTTCCATGTTCTGAAATCTTGTTCTGAAATAAAACGTCACATTAAAACACAATTGTAATGTCTGTTTTGCTTTTGTGTGGTTTAATAAGATCTTAACAAGTAAACACGACGCACTGCAAGATAATATTCACCAGTGGTACCAGCACGGTTCGTGTTCCTTAAATGAGGTTGTTAGATGTGATATATGCCTTTATACTTTTACTGTTTTTTTTATATAAACAAGAACTATCTTTAAAAAAGATATCTGACGTATATAAATTTGAGTATATGTTTAAAACTATCATTTCGATAACCTTCAGAAGCACAATGACTTAATTATGCAGGACCTCTTTACAAAAATCTCCATCTGAATGTAACTACAAGAAATTCTTTACTAAGTCTGGTTATATTAAGGCAATAATATATAAGAATATTGTGATGACATCTAAAATTTTATTTGTCAAAAAATCAAGTGCAAATAACAAGAAACAAATATACATTTACTACTGTTTACATTAAACTTAATTAATGGTTAACGAAGGTAGAAACTATTGGTAGTATAAGTAGTATCTTTCTGTTTACATTCACCAAAACCCCGCGGAAATCTAACATGCGTAGGTGCGTTATAAAAGTCATGTACGTTCATACAACAAAGTTTACATTAAAATTAATTTTATTGTCCTGAATAAACAGCTGTCAAGTAAGTACAGAGCTATTGGAAAAACAATTATTGTAATAAAAATATAAATCTTTGTAAGATCTAATCACGATATAAATTCGAGACGTTTTTTCAAATACAACCAAATCACCCAACATGACAGCATTTTGTCCAATCACAGAAAGGATTTTCGAGCATGCCTATCCTGTTGCGATAGTTAAGCGTCATTAATTTCAAAGGACACAAACCGAAACTATACTGACTACGTCGGAAAAAAGAAAATGACCATGTATAACGATTCACACTTTATTGGTGTACACAAAATAAACACAAACATATATGTAACACATAAAACACGACAACCTCGAAATTACAGGCTATGACTTGAGACAGAATATTGCGGTGTTAAACATAGTAGCGGGACCCCAACCATCCCAAACCTAGATCAATGGTGTAACAGTACACATGAGAATGAAATAAAAATCAGTTGAAAAAGGCTCGACTCATCAGATGGATAAAAACACAAATATTATAAATAAAAATGTTAGATACACGTACTGGAAATGTGAAGATAAGATTGAAGCTTTAAATTGTCTCCCGTATATTCATGCCCTATTAATATTTTGTTCCTATTTTAGACGGTGATGTTTCTTTGGCTCCATCATTAGGTGTGTATCTATCCCAACTCGTTCGATTTGCCTGTTTGTGTAGTGAGGTCAAATATTTTAACGAACGTAATCAATGCATCACTAGTAAATTATTAAGGTAGGGATTTTGTTATCATAAATGACTTAAAACCTTTAATAAACTCTTTCATAGATACAAAGACTTGATAAATAACGTTGTCTGTACCTTATTAATAATGGTATTTCACATCCTAAATTTTACGGTAATATTGCACTTGAAGCGCGGATCACTATGTGATCAGGGTAAACTTATCGAACCTTTAAACACACTTATTACTAAGGGTTATCTAACCAATGTTGTAATCATATCTTTGAATATAGTTTACATTGGAACTAAGATCGATTTTGTCATAATCAAATTAAAACATAGCAAAATGTGCACGGAAAAAGAGCGTGGCTTGATTAGCATGATGTATTGATATTGGTTGAAAAGATTAAAGATTTCTTGAGTAACAAATCAAAAAGTGGCAAATGGAAGAACGGATACGTGCATACGTGCATACCTGTTTATCCCCATATCTAAATAAGGGGTTTAGCAGTAAGGCTTACAGATAGAACCTAACTTATTTATAACATTTTTAAAGACCTGATGAAATATAATATATCCGGTAGAAGTACATACATGATTAAACTTCCACGATACATTAGGTTCAGGATATCCTGATATTTGACATGTAATGTTGACCTCAGAATAATATCTTGCAGTGATGGACGAAGGCGCTTTTATCGTTGGTGCAATATGGCGTTCATGAGTTGTAGGCTGTTGTATTGCTGTGAACAGTGAAAAAATATATTACATATACATATCTTACGTATGATATTTCAAAAAAAAAAAGGAAGAATAAGTTCTATGTACAGATGTATGTTTGTCATTGCATTATCGTTTGTTATCGAATTTTAAGTTTCAAAATACGTCTGGTATGTTCAATCAACTGAAATACGCAAACGCTATAGTCTCAGGGTGATTGTTTTTCCCATAAAGGTCAAAATGATATCTATGAATGTCACATTTGCGTTTAATGCAATACGGTAAAAGTCTAAGACCGTGCTCAAAATGATATTGGTGTGGGGTACTCAAAACTTAAAGTAAACCCTAGTAGTTCCCATTCATACTTTTTTTAATGTAGATGTAGGGGAAGTGTGCGTTTGTTAAATACTCCACAGATGTTTTTTGAGATTTCATATATTGATTCTTCTTGTAAGAAAAATATAACAATAAATAAGAAACAAATATTGATAAGCAATTTACCTATCTTTATAACAAAATGTCATACATTGCTCAGATAAAAGCAATTATATTGAATTTGAATAATTTTCGGGGAATTTTTTTTTTTATCGTAAAACTAATATTCATCTTATATCATTTGATGACTTATTTGTAAATCCTGATTTTTCTTTTTTGGTAACACAATTATTTTTACAATTCATCCGGTTTGCAGGACTTCATTTTTGTTCCTTCAAAATCTTAATTATTTGAACGTTTTTCTTAAGGTACCGATCATTTATCGCCGTTGAAAAAATCTTTTGTTTTATCTTTTTAATTTACATTTGAAGAACTAAATTTTGTCAATAACAAACAGATACATTTTTCAAACTCCCTAACCAATTTATCGCCGTTAATGTTTGGTAGATTCAAACTATGTGTCGTCCCTCTCTCTCTAAAACAACCGTAATTCTGACCAATTGATCTTCAACCCGGGCATTTATACAGGTTGAACACAAGGTGAAAACAGCATTGAAGACGAATCACATTTTGTTTTTGACTGTTCGCTTTATACTGAATTTAGAAATAAACATTTCAAGGACATTATAGCAGATGTAAACTACTTGCAAATGAACAATGACGAAAAACTTTTACATATCTTCATCAACTTTTCACGAAAAACTACTAAATATCTGGTGGACGAAATTAAGAAACGACGTCAAGTTGTATTTGGACATGATTGAATAATTATCTTAATTTATAATTTATTGATGAATTTTTATCTTATTTTAATCATTATAGTATATGACTAGATACATTAATTATTGAAACTTACTATCAAACCCATGACACAAATCATATATGAATTTTAATATTTAATATTTAGGTGACTTATAAACAGATTGGGTCGGGTGCTTATGTATATATTATGTTAAACTATGTTAATTAACACCACTGTAATTACACAAGTCACTATAGTAAATGAGCTACTTCCTTACTTACTTACTATTTCAATTTGCAAGAACTACATGATAGGCCAGTAAATAAGAAAAAATGTTTAACCGTTCATATATTTACATTTTGGATTTTATTTCTTATTTCAATATGATTCTAAGGTTAATCTAATTAGGTTAGTGTTACCTTTAACTATTATTTGCACGACTTCAAGGTCTACACCAGCATCGTTAGTTGCTTTGCAGACGTAAAGACCCTGATCTTCATGGATAACTTTGGTAAATTGCAAAAAATCTTCAACTTGTTTTGCATTAGATGGAAGTTGTTCCTGAAATTTATCGTAATAGTTATACTCATCCGACCATACACATATATTTTCTGATCTGGATATCAGCTTTCAAAAGTTTGAACTTAAATTGTTTAAACAGTTACTTAACATGTTTACAAATTTGAACACATAACCTGCAGTAGCGTTTTTTTGTTTTTGTTTAACAAATCTTATATTACAATCTAATTAATGTTCATAAAGACATTCATCTAAAACTTCCGTAAACCCGATCATCAGTTTATGTTTGTTGACTAAACATGCCAAAAAAATAACCTAGTAGGTTTATATTTATTTTAAAGCATCTAAATCGTAAACGAAATCCTTTAATTCATGTAAACGAATCGAACATACACTAATAGAGTAAAAGAAGAACACTCAATGCGGTTAATACATTGACACAAAAATCAAAAGCCGTGAAAAGAAAAAAGTAAAATCACAAAAATACTGAACTCTAAGGAGAAGCCAATCGGAAAGTTCATAATCACATGGTAAAAACACAATACTTCAAAATGAATGGACAAGAACTGTCATATTCCGGACTTGTTACAGGCATTTTCAAATGTAGGAAATGGTGGATTGAACCTGGTTTTATAGCGATAGACCTCTCACTTTGATGGTACGAAATTAGGAATAAAAGTTTTAAACAAATAACATTACATAAAAGTAGTTTAAAATTTACTGTTTAAATTTAACTAGCTCGGAAAGATGGGTTTCAAATTTTCAAACGTCAAAATTATTCAATCACGTAGTTGAATGAACTATTTGTGGATTCTTATGAATTCTATATAACTTTTGAAGTATTTTAAATCTCGGTCTATTCTGAAATTAATTCTTACATACTTGAATTTTAACCCTGTATGCCAACATTGCACATGTGAAATTTTTAAGTTGTTTGTATAGTTGGAACTAACCTTACTCATGTTCTTCCCCGTGATGTCCTTTTTTTTTACATAATGTTCAACTTAAACAGGAACGTCTTGCAAAGACGACAAAAGCTAACGTCATATTTTAATATTACTTTTGCTATAAGAGTGTTCTCTAACCGAAACGGTACGGTGAATGCGGAGTTAAAATAAAGAAACAAACATATACAAATGTGTCTGGTTCATATCGTAAATACATTAAATTTATAAATTTTCAAGGAAGGTCACTTGCTCTGTGATTAGTTTTCAAACTTGTGTTTTGTATTCCATGTTTCTCCATTTGGACGTTTTTCATATACTTTTCACATCATTCTCCATTTCTCGATTCCTTTGATATCTTTCTTGAATAACATACAAAAGTTGTCGTGATATGATGGAATAGTAGAGGTAATTCTATTGAAATATAGATTTATTTAAAAGATTTTAGAAAACAGACGTTTGACTGCTCACATTTAGTCCTTCCCACACAATTGTTGGGAATGGAATGCCTTCTGCAAAACATGGAATTCTAGCAATTTGAGATCCTTCCATTAAGGTAACACTCTTCTGTGTGTTGATCTGGGGTCTCACCATTTTCGTTGTTACTAAAATACAAATGATATTGAAATTCTTCTCAAATATATCCATTAAGACAAAAAAAAATAGTATACATTATGATGTTTTAAATAAAGACAACAGTATTATACAGCTGTTCAAAACTCATAAATCCATGGACAAAAAAAAAATCGGGGTAACAAACTAAAACTGAGGGAAACGCATAAGAGTAGAATAACGACACAACATAAAAATGTAACAAACACAGAAATTGACTATACGATTTAGACAAACAATGCAAACTATCTCTTAATCGAACATGATATAGGATAGTCAATGATTCATCGTTTTCTTTTTTTTGAATGTAGATTGTTTAAATAATCTGTTTATTATTTTGTTATAAGTGTCTTATTTAATTAAACAGACTTAATTAATAATCTTAGTTAATTACTTCACCTATCAAAAATTCGTCAAAGTTACGTTTGATTGATTAATTAAAAAACACTTACCGTTGTATCATTGATATATGTTCGTTGATTATTCAAGATGAACCCATTTTCACTACTGATTAACATTGATTAAATATAATATGAATAGCAATAATTTTTGACTGTTGGATTTCAAATGCTCTGTTTCACAAGGAAAACGTTTTACAAAACTTTATGAACAAAAACTAATTGTTTGTTTTCAATTGCTAATTAACCCTTTGTCGACGGTTATGCTGTTCTAACATCCGCGACCTATTTTCAGGTTTATGTCAAAAGGGATAAGTAGTTTTTGTTATCTAACAAATTGTTTTTTTTAAGTTTAAAATAGTGATATCTGAGTACTTGCCAGATTCGCATAGTCTTCCAGTGTATCCATGACGACAAATACAAACAAATGTTTCCAGCAAGTTAGCGCATGTTGCTCCGTGAAGGCATGGGTTGCTCAAACATTCGTTGGTGTCTAAATACATAGAATTTGTTTAATGTCAGTAAAATGTAGGGAATATGTATAACTGTATGCTCAACAGAAGCATGGTGATACTATTACAACTTATTTTACCTCCTTTAGATTTGTGGAGATATGATTGGTTAACTGACTACACGTGGTGACTATATATATTGTATCTATTGATTGAGACAAAAAAAAAAAAGATGCAATAACTACGATAATCGAAATGACTCTTACAGAACAACCTCCTCAGTTGTTCTCGGGCAAAAACATTTAGAAATCCAAATCATGCGTAAACAATTGAAAAAAATCAATTCAAAATGAACCTACTTCATAATCCGAACATGCACGATCTATATATACCAACGCACTGGCTTCTGCGCTGGATATATGTTCATTTTTCAATATAAAAAAGAACATTACGATATTTGATGGAACTATTTGGGTTTATAGCATCTTAAACATCATTGAACTACTTGTTACACACGCATTAATTGATTTTTTTCAATACACCTGAAAGTGAAAAAAGAACTTCACCAGATGTTGTTTTTCATTCGAGAAGTTTTTTTTGTAATTTATTTTTATCTCATCTGAAAATACACCAAGTATTGTGATACATAATTATATAGTTAATTCATAATACATGTATTGATATTAATTTTTTTCAATACAGTCTAAAATTAAAAAGTTAGTTATGCTAATTGTTCTAATTTTTTTACTCGGTCATACACATTCTTTATCACTCTGGATTAGAATACCTGAATATGCTGATAAGGGTAATGATGGCATCAGCCTTCTCCTCTATCCAGAATCACCACTGCCTATACAATGATGTTGAACATGTGAATTACAAGGAGAGGCCACCAGCGATCATTAACAGACAATATGTTGGACAGAATCACATAATTAATGTCAACCTAAGTCAAGGGGAGATATTTCAAATACAATCAAATAAAAACTAGTATATCAATATATATAACAATATCAATAAAAATAGATAGTACTTTTAAGATGCACACAAATCACTGTCCAATTGTGACGTGCATCAACATATTATTAATTCTACATGAACTATTATAAAGCCTTAAGTAAGTACAAAATAGAAAGATCTCTCCTCACATGTGAACTAAGTTTTTAATTAAATCCCATTTTTATCAAATTTCTCTCTTGCTTTAGCCTAGGGGATCTGTAAAAGGAGGTAGATAATTTTATATTCGCTATGATTTTTAATCATAACTTTGACACCTGTAATGGTCGGTAATGAAGTATTAAAGCGACTTGTATAAATGTAATATTTAACCAGAATAGTGAATAAGTTTAGGAAAACATCTCGAGACTCTGACCAAAAAACAATATTTTCCACATTAAGTATTAAAGTTGAATTATTTTTAACTAGAAAAAGTGCTGTAATTTCTAACCACAAATTTCTAACTAGGGTACATTCCCTGAAAAGGTGACTTACAGTTTCTTTAGTTTCATTACAGAAACTACATAAGTAAGTTTCTTTTAAGGGGACGACCATTTGACATCCGGGGGGGGGGGGGGGGGGGGGCTTGGGGGGGGGGGGGGGGGGGTGAAGATTCATTTTCATTAAAGCAATGGACTGGTTATTAATTTTCACAACTATATTTATGATATTCGAATACATACAATTTTTAAATGATTTGTTTATTATAAATAAGACATGTATATTAAAGTAATTATGTTCCATTTAATCAGAATTAATCATCATCCTCTGCAGAAAGGAATCTCTTTATATTCCCAACTGCACATACTAAAGTACATGTGTTGCATACATTCATAATATTAAAGTTTAATTGTAAATAGCCTCTTTTTGTTTTAATATTTTTTTGACAATATTTTGGTCTCGAAATGTATAAATTCAGTGTAAGACTTAGGTTTTTAGGGACGATAAAAAAGGGACAAAATCAAAAGACCAATGTGCGTGATACAGCAAAAATGTAATTCACATAGTTAAGTCTGTGGATGCTTTTTTAAACTCACGATCAAGTTCATAACAAAATTACTAGATTACAAAAAGGAATGCAACAATAACAGAATACAGAAGATCAATCAATGAACAAATGACAAATAAATAAGAATCATTGATCCCGGAAAATCAGGGCTATGTCTGAGATAAAACAGAACTTTCTTCTTGCAAGGCACTAGCCGTGAACACAATTTGATATGGAGACGAGATTTTTGTTTTGAAATTTTCGACATGAGGCATTTGCCTCAATGTAGTAACGGCCCTGTAAATAGACAAAAGTGAGGTAAGGTGTCCTGAGAAAATATACCTCAAGTTAAATGAAACCAATTTTCAGACATTTCAAGTATATTTAAATAATATTTATACTTTTAAAAAAATTGGGAAGAGTTTCCCGATTTTTTTAGAAAAAGATGAATTGATGAAGAAGCTGGTGCCATCTCATACTTTCGATTAGACCTGCTGAGTTATTTATTTTCAAGACATTATAAGTTAGGTATTTTATTTTCAAACTACCAAAGAACAAACCATTTATTTTTGTGATTATCAAGTCGAAGTTATTTATTTTCAAAATTCTCTCCCCCCTCAGAATATCAAATGGTCGTCCCCTAACATATATTTCTGCAAAAATGCATTTGTAGCGAGAGTCCTATGTAAAATCTTAAACTAGAACATATAAAATTTGTTGTTTTTTAGGTGCAACAAAAGGGAAAACTATGAATAAATTTAGAGTGCCTAGTTCCTTACACATTTTGTCTTCTTGTTTTGTAGGACGTTCTGTATACATTGACAAAAAAAAATCATAAAAGAACTGACATGACTTTTTATTGTTTTTTTTTATAAATTAATTTTTTTCTGAAGTAGTGATTAGATTTTTCCAGTCTTTTGGTATCATATGAAGCAAAGAATGGTATTCCAAGAATTTAATATTAAGATTATATTTTTCTCAGAATTCTCTTAAAGTAAAACAATTACTGTTTTCATCAAGTAAATCACCTACAAAGAAAACTCCTGATTCAACCCAACTCTGGTAAAAGACAGTTTTATTATTTATTTTCAAACTCTTGAATATCCATATGGATTGTTTCATGATCCCTCCAGCAGTGCCATTAGTGACAGTGTTTAGGATATTCCAGTTTAGTAAAATATCTTTCCAGAAATTATCAAAATTAGAAGAAATCTTTTGGATACCATCAGGAGTCATCAACAATATTTTATCTGCTCCTAATCTGTTGTATTGATCTATTAACAATGTTTTCCATGGGGAATATTCAAGGGCCCAAAAGTTAATTTATCCATATCATCTTTAATGAATAACAAAAAGATCTTATATCTGGCATTTTCAGACCCCAATTTTCAAATAACCCTATCATAACTTTTCTTTTAATCTTGTTTGGTTTTCCTGACCATTGCTGAATTGAATTTCTTTTATTCTAACATCAGACGGGTTTTGCAAAACTGTCAATGATTGAATTAGAATAGGTAGAGCTAGGGATTTAATGACAGTGATCTTACCCATATATGTTAAATTTCTATAAACCCAGGAAATTAGCAAGCTCTGTATTTTTTTTATACAAAATTTACAAGCATTTAATATCCACTGAACAGATCAAATTTTATTCCTAAAAGATTCCTCAATGATTCCAGTTCAAATTTCTTATAGTTGTTAGTTTATCCCTTGAGTGAATCTTTGACCCAATCCATATGGCTTCAGTTGTATCAAAATTAGCCCTAGGCCCCGCACACTCATAAAAACTTTTTAAAGTATATTATCATTTTTCTAAAGATTGCTCATCCCCGTCTAATAAGAGACATGAGTCATCTGCATACTGACTTATTAGATACTCAGAATTATTTATTTTCATACCATTTATATCTAGGTTATTTTTAAGTGCAGCACTCATAAGTTCCAAAGATAATATAAAGAGGTATGGAGATAGAGGATCACCTTGTCTAACACCCCGACCAATATTCAAAAATTGAGAGCAATGTCCATTATTTATAATACAGCTCTGAGATTCTGAATAAAATGGCTTGACCCATCTACAAAAAATAGGACCAAATCCTAGATAAGACAAAGCCAAGTCTATAAATGACCACTCAAGAGTATCAAAAGCTTTCTCAAAGTCTAATAAAAGTAAAAGACCAATCTTCTGCCTTTTCCATAATGTCAAAAAAAGCCTGGTGCATTCTCCAATATACCTTCCCTTTATGAAACCTTGCTGTGTTTCACTAATTATATCCCCAAAAACACGTTTTATTCTATTTTCTTATGCAGATGATGGAATTTTTGTATAACATTTAATGAACTGATGTGTCTCCAGTTTCTTAATTGAAAATTTTGATTAACCCTCTTTTGGAGTGCATGTTATTACTCCTTGTTTTTTACTAACCGAAAAAGATTCAGGTTCTAAGCTATAGTTAAAGGATTTTATAATAAACTCATGGAAGTCTATTCAAACGAATTTATAAAATTCTGTTGTAAATCCATCCATCTTAAGAGATTTACCATTTTTCATATTTTTCAATGTTTTCAAGCATTCATTAGCATTCAAATAACCCTCTCCCGTAACCTCTGTTCATCAGAAAGTTTCCGGATAAAAGGATAATTTTCAAAAAAAAAACAGATTTTTATGTTCTTGATGAAGAATAGGATTTGTTGAGGAGAACAATTTTCATAAGATGATTTTTGTTCTTCTAAAATTTCACTTTGATTGAAAATTTCCTCTCCATTATCCTTAATCATGGAATTATCTTTTCATTATAATTTCTTTTTACAAGATAACAAAAATAGTACAGTTTTCACCTTTTGCTACCCATCTTTCCTTTGCTCTTGCCATAATACCTGTTACTATTTTCTCTCTGTGTTGAACAAATTCATTTTCTAACATTTTAATTTCTGAATTTAATCATTCGAGAAGTTATGTTTGAATTCCCCAGCACATGAGTACAAAAACGCATCGGCCAATATAGTCCATCAGCTGGTAAGGCAACAATTCAGTTCTGTGTTACACCCCAGGGTACCGCAATTCATTTGTATAAATTTAAAGAGTTATATTTGAAGAATATGTTAAGAGGTGTTAGACCATTGAAAAAGTGTCCAAAAGGGGTTAAAAGGGGACTTATTTAAGGGTATATCAAACAATTTGTTTTGCACATATTTACAGAAAAGTGTAAAAGTAATCATGTATTCAGTACTATACAGTTTATTAAATGGAACACATCATATCTTATTAAAACGCAGGCTATTTTTTAATTAATTTTTAGATCGTAGAGTACCAAGAATAAAAGGGGGAGGGTAATTTCCAAAAGTCATGATTTTGAATGAAAAGGTAGCATACGTACTAATTTTTTTGATAAAATGGTATATGTTTTTACATTGAAACATAGAGCATAAAGTATATAAAGCCTGTTGAAAAAAATAAATAAAGGAAAGAAACAAAATCGTAGAATCAACGACAAACACAAACATAAACAACCAGAAATGCACGATTCTGTCACAAATTTATACATCACATTCATGAAATAACTCACAAATTAAAACACACAAAACTGTTTCTATTTTTTTTTTAAATTTAACAATCGAATTACCATATTTCAAGGTCACACAGATGGTCAATCCATAGAATCATCAACAGTTTGGTCACCTGCATCTACCAAATTATCATTATCATCATTTCCATCATCTTCGTCGTCATCGTTAGCAATATCAACGATTTGATAATGCTTATGTCTACACGCTTTCGAGCATTAACATACAGCTATCTGTTCAGGATAAACCTTGTTGTACACATGAACAGCACATCAGAATTAACAAAGCATCTGACGCTGGATGGTCTAGCTAATTGATACTGATCAAAGCGCTTTAAACAATCCAACCATATAGTTGTTTCGCAACAGACCAGTGTTGTGTTTAAGAGCAGATTTCCAAATCTTCGTCTGAAAATTGGCATGTGCAATGTGCTTTAACATTGCATCTTTTGCATTCCAAAACGTTCTGATCTTTATTCATCGATATTTTTATTTCGTAGCCATATAAAGACCACGAAAACCTCTCGAGTTTTTTTACAACCTTTCACCAACCTATTCAAATGTTTCAACATGATGGAATATACCTTCTGAAAACTCCACATATCATGTCAAAAGCCGAATGCTTTTCTTTTTTTCTTTACCAGACAAAACACTTACTGAATCACAACCTGAATTGGTCGTGAAATCCTGGCAGTTTTCTACAAACATTCTCACCAAATTTCCCACACATTTATTGCACATTTAATAATCTGCATTTGGAAGATGTATCTGTCAGACTTACAATGTTAGAATTGATATGCAACTGTGACAATAGTTAGCCAATACTTCCACATTAGTGTCAGAAGGCTTTTTAACAAGGGAGTCGTAACCTTTGTCAGCTGCATGTTTTTGCATTAAGAAACATTTTTTATCGGGCTCTTCCTGTTTGATTATAAGCTAAAACCATTCCACGCTATTTCATTTTCAACATATATTTTGTGGCACCTACGTCCATGTGATACAAATAAATCAATACATTCATGTGCAAATCTATAGGATTGTTTACTCTTTTCAAAACCAAAGAATTCAACATTCTTACTAACAAACATTTTTTCTATTCCCAAGAACACGATTGTGATGGTTTAGAACATATCGTAATGATTTGCCCTCCCAAGGACCTGCCGTTCTATTTCTTTATGAATATTGTGGGATACTAACCTGTGACAAAAGCAATGCGGGACCACTTAAGAAACTAAAAGGATGGTTTTTGAAATAATAATTGCCAAATCAAAAAAAGGGCTTGGTATTCTAGTAATGGTTTGAATAACTGCCATGTCATCAAAAATCCACATGCTTTCCTAAGGAATCAGCCTTTTCTAAAAGACCACTCAGGATTTTAATTTTCCATTACATGTGTACCATCAACGTTTGCAAGAGACATTGGAAGAGGACCTAATTCAAACTGGAGAACCTATCGCATAAACAAGTATCTTGTCTGGGTTTTGACAAGCATGCGACATTTTTTTCATCTTCTCTCAATGTTTTGTAGTTCATATCAGCCATTAACTCCTTGCTTTTTATTTCCTTTTTTAAAAATGTAAGCAATGATTTTCTTTTAAGTGTTTTGTAGATATCGGTTGACTTTTGAATATGCCGTTCCATAATGAAAATTTCAGAAGCAAATTTTCCCTTTTCCTACGCGTTTAAAAGGTCACAAATTAATTCTGAAGAAGCAACATAACCCGATAACAAGCCATATAACTGCTCAGATGTTATAATGGAACAGGTCAGCTTTGAAGTGTCTAAAACAGTTTTAAAACATCAGTTTCGTCTCGCTTCATTCGAGTTTTTCTGAGTTTTTTTGGGCGGATGTTTCAAGGTTAACCATTCCTATCAAATCTCGAAATTTTAAGGATATAGAAGCTATGTCATGTGCATAATTTTTGCCAACAACGTTTATCAGAATCTTTATTTAAACTGAAACAAACAAAACCATTTTTTTTGTATCTCTTAGAAACCTAAGAAAAATAAAAAGTATTGCCAAATCCCACAACTGACTATTTTACGTTCGTTCAAAGCGATTTTTGTCGATTGAATGACTTAACAATCTTAAGTCAATCACTACATAGCTAAAACACAAATTGTTATCAAGCACACCTTTATTGAGTTCGATAGAGTGCACCTTTTGTGAACGCCAAAAAATCACATTAATTTGTTATTTTTTCATAAATATTTCGTTTCTCATTCACTTTATAAAATAATTTGTCTCACAAAAACATCACAAACAGACATTTAAATGTTTGTTTTCAGTTGCAAATTGGTACTGCTTATGTGTGATTACATTGTACATGTTGTATACCGAATCAAAGACGGTAATTCTATGATTTCCGGTATTTCACGAGTATTTGATGTACATGTATTTTATTAAAAAAATCATATTTTAGACGATATATAAATACTGCAAATGATTTAAACATTGCATAAAGATGAATTCTCAAGTTTAATTAACTATAACGTGTAGTTGTATAACGAATTTCTTTATGAAAGGAGAAAATATGCCTTAATTTGAATCCAAAAAATCGGATTATTTGTAATGTAAAAAAACATTATTTTTTTTAACAAAAATCTTCCGAGTTACATTTAATATGATAGTTTTGTATCTGTTTTACTTGTTTAAACCTAGACTATAAAACCTATAAAAATTTGATTAAAAATTACTTAGTCGTGATTGCTAAATGAGGGAACTATTGGAAGGGACGTTTTTCATCCTCTTTTTGGACACTTTGTTTTTAGTCTAACACCTTATATTGTATCAATAAGAAAATGAAGTTAAATTCTATCAAAAAAAATCGTGGTACCCTGGGGTGTAACACAAACTCCTTAACTAGCACGCTTTTGAGAACTAGCTGATGGACTAATATTGTTGCACAATAAGTACTCATAATAATACTTTATGTCTTTTCAATATCTGTCTGTCAAATATGTTGTTGACCTTTAAAGTCCACCTTTATGCTCGAATTAGCTTGGTTCGTTATAAATTCGGATTTAAAATGGCCCAAAGACATACTTTGTTTTAACGACTTTTGTTAAAATAAATTTTGTAGAATATACCATTTTGACACACTTTTCCCGAGTAACCAGGTTTACAACTACAAGTAAACGATTCTTTGGTATTGAAACATGTTCCACCATTATAACATGGATGTGTCTTGCATTCATCAATATCTATAAACAAAACGAAAATATCACTGACATTCTATTTGCAAAACAAATGTAAACGATGTGTATTTTGAATGATTGTGTAGGTCTTAACCGGTTTATGGGTTTTATTTACTTTTAACATCGGATTGAATCTTGTGTCTACCTTTTTAAGTAGACGTAATAGTTTTACAAATATCATTTATTAAATATGCAAACAAGAAAATGTGGAAGATGTTCTTTATCTTATAACCTTAATTAAACTCATAATGCAAGCGTTCTATTTTGTTTTTATAACATTGGTGTAATGAAGACACATTTCCGTCGTTTATTCCGTTTAAATGGTTTTCCACTAGTCATTTTTGGGGGCCCTCTATGGCTAACTGTTCGGTGTTAGCCAAGACACAAGGTTGAAGACCGTACTTTGAACTATAATTGTTTACTTGTACAAAGTATGACTTGGATGGAGATTTGTCTCATTGGCACTCATACCACATCTTCTTATATATATAAATACGTTGGTATATTTGATTTCGAATTCAAATACAAAAATGACCATATCGTTAATCTTTGAATGAGAAATATTTACAATTTTGATTCATATGTAGTTTGTCATGACATGAAAAACGAAAAATGAAAAAAAAACACTTTTGCTTTTTGAATAATCAAAACCAAAAAGCTAAACAATTTTTGTTTTTTGTTTTAAGATTTTAAAACGAAAACACTGACAGCCGCTGTTAATATGCGAGTGTTTTTTTTTATTGCATTATTCATTTAAATCAACTGTACATGAAATGGTTTTCTAACTAGACCCTCGGCATGTCATTCCGTCGCTAGTTATGTGTAAGATGTATAAGAGCATTTAAGAAAGTGTTGACATCGTTTATGCAGCTTCCGTCATAATCCATAAAATATACAAACTTGTTAAAAGTGAGTACATGTATATGTATCAGAAAACAATATCATTTTTTTTTTTTTATTTTTGAGAAAAAATGTATATGTGGTATCCCTGCACGACTTATATTTCAATTGTCAAATGAAGAGGATGCTATCAATTATAGGCATCCGTACGGCCATTCAACAATGGAAAAATCCAATAACCAGATATTCCCCTATAGAAGGCGAGATGTTGATAAATGTTAAACGATTATAATTTGAAAACTAACGACCTTGTCTATTACAAAACAATTTACGAACAATACATAGCCGTTATGAACCAACAACCACTCACTACAGGCTCAAGATGTGAGATAAACACGTCCACTTTTATTTTTTGTCTATCTGATGAGTTAAGCCTTTTTCAACTGATTTGTATAGTTCGTTTCTTATGTTGTACTGTTATACCACTGTCCCAGGTAAGGGGAGGGTTGGGATCCCGCTACATGTTTTATCTCGCCACATCATTGATGTATGTGCCTGTCCCAATTCAGGAAACTGTCATTCAGTGGTTGTCGTTTGTTTATGTGTTACATATTTGTTTTTCGTTCATTTTTTTACATAAAGATGGCCGTTAGTTTTCTCGTTTGAATTGTTTTACTTTGTCTTATCGGGGCCTTTTATAGCTGACTATGCGGTATGGGCTTTGCTCATTGTTGAAGGCCGTACGGTGACCTATAATTGTTAATGTTTGTGTCATGTTGGTCTTTTGTGGATAGTTTTCTCATTGCCAATCATACAACATCTTCTTTTATACATTGAGAATGTGGCTGGATTAAGCATGCTTGTGAATACCCAACCATCTCCATTTGTCTTGTTATGTATGAATTACACTTCAAAATTGTTATTTGTACTACATTATTATGACTTGATCCAGAATATTACAAAATCAAATCATCGAATACCTATTTCACATTGTGCTCCTGTGAAACCATCACTACAGCTACATGTATAACTATTAAGTTCGTCAATGCAGGTGCCGTTATGACAAGGGTTACTGGAACATTCATTTATATCTGTGGAAATAAAATTGTTGCAAAATCATGATTTAAAAAAATCATTTCTTTCCTTGACATGTTTGATTTTACACTGTTTCACATGTTATCACTGATTTGTCATATTTTTCTGGTAAATATTACATAGAATTTCCTTTGTCTTTCAGCATGTATGTTTATCATCGAGGTAACTTTTTATCCACGAAACTGTTTTTTTTTTCATTTTCTCGTTTAATAAATGTGTATATTCGAATAATAAGACGTAGTGTGATGGCCAAATCGTAAGCTTTATATATGTTGTTTGAAATCGTAAGAAGGAAATCATTGAAATGAACAGACTATGTGAGGTATCAATACGAAAACTAGTTGATTGTAAACACATTTAACAGTTTTAATACAATATAAAATATAACATATACGTTGCAGGTTGGTCTGGACAAGCCTTTCAATTCAGGCAGACAGACGGATGGTTTTAGCAAACTGAGTGTAAGTAAATCCACAAAAGTGACTTTGACGAACGAAATTGATAGAGTTATATTTTCATTGACTGCAGTGTTTGAGTATCTTGTCGGTTCTTAATCTAGAAGAGGAGGCCAGCGCCTATGCTCACCTAGGATCAGAATCATTCGAGTTCTAGAAAATGTAAATAACTTTTAAATAATTTAGTCTTTGGAAACGAGTGGAGCACTTAAGAAAACCAGTAAAATTCTGTGTTGTGGGGATTGAAGAAAAACTTCACCATCTGAATCGCAATCACAGAAACAGTTCAATGCTTCTATATCATACATCTGTAGTTTTAGTTTTTTTAATATATTACTGATGTTTCTGTTGGTTAATGTGTCACCTTTGCGTGATAATTTCCGTTTACACAGATTGATTTTCTATTTTGCACAAATTCTGATGTACGTTTTACAATTGCATGCAGTTACATGAGACGAACGTTTAGGCATTTTATGTAGATAGAAGTAGTGATAAGTCAAGATATGAGTTGTTCTATTCAAAACTATACATTTGTGGTTGTTTGTTTGTTTTTATTTATGTAAATAGATGAAGTGGTATGATTGTCATAGATGGAGACAAGAGACCAACTGACACAGAAAGTAACAAGTATAGGTCCGTATATAGGTCTTTCATGCCGCATAGTCAGCTTTAAAAGGCCCCCAAATCACAAATTATGAGCAATTCAAACAATAAAACTAACGGCTTAAATAATGTAAAAATAAACACCCAAATTACCAAATATGTAACACATCAACATACGACATTTACTGAATTACGTATTGTTTTCAAACTTTACGTCATTAAGATACATATGTATGAGGCGAACGTTCACATTTAATTTAATGATTTAAACATTTACATTGTATACATCCGTCAATAATTTGCATTATTTGCAAAATAATAGATTTCGTTGTTTTGTGAGATTCTCTGCTTTTGTATGCTGAATAAATACATTTACTGAACTTAACATATTGTATTAAAATGAGTCTACTTTTGAAGACGGAGTGTTAATTAAGAGATTCCGTATTAATTGTTGAAAATTGTACGGCGACGTTTCCACTTAAAATAAAAGAGTCAAATCAATTGCACAATCCTTTAAAATAGAAAGAAAGAAATTCCATACGATCATATTAACAGGATAAGAATTAGATTGACATTCTTCAAATAGTTATCAAAGGTACCAGGATTATAATTTAGTACGCCAGACGCGCGTTTCGTCTACACAAGACTCATCAGTGACGCTCTTATCAAAATATTTATAAAGCCAAACAAGTAAAAAGTTGAAGAGCATTGAGGATCAAAAATTCCAAAATATTGTGCCAAATACGGCTAAGGTAATCTATGCCTGGGATAAGAAAATACTTATTTTTTCGAAAATTCAAAGTTTTGTAAACAGGAAATTTATAAAAATGACCACATTATTGATATTCATGTCAACACCGAAGTGTTGACTACTGGGCTGGTGATACCCTCGGGGACGAAACGTCCACCAGCAGTGGCATCGACCCAGTGGTGTAAATAGTTATCAAAGGTACCAGGATTATAATTTAGTACGCCAGACGCGCGTTTCGTCTACACAAGACTCATCAGTGACGCTCTTATCAAAATATTTTTAAAGCCAAACAAGTAAAAAGTTGAAGAGCATTGAGGATCAAAAATTCCAAAATATTGTGCCAAATACGGCTAAGGTAATCTATGCCTGGGATAAGAAAATCCTTATTTTTTTCGAAAATTCAAAGTTTTGTAAACAGGAAATTTATAAAAATGACCACATTATTGATATTCATGTCAACACCGAAGTGTTGACTACTGGGCTGGTGATACCCTCGGGGACGAAACGTCCACCAGCAGTGGCATCGACCCAGTGGTGTAAATAGTTATCAAAGGTACCAGGATTATAATTTAGTACGCCAGACGCGCGTTTCGTCTACACAAGACTCATCAGTGACGCTCTTATCAAAATATTTATAAAGCCAAACAAGTAAAAAGTTGAAGAGCATTGAGGATCAAAAATTCCAAAATATTGTGCCAAATACGGCTAAGGTAATCTATGCCTGGGATAAGAAAATCCTTATTTTTTCGAAAATTCAAAGTTTTGTAAACAGGAAATTTATAAAAATGACCACATTATTGATATTCATGTCAACACCGAAGTGTTGACTACTGGGCTGGTGATACCCTCGGGGACGAAACGTCCACCAAAATCAAACAAATTCCTTTCTTCTCCTCAATCATAGATAGGATAACGACAAGTAAAATTATTATAATCCATGAATTTGTGCCATAGATGAAATGAATTCGTTTAGTGTTTATTCAGTTGTTTGTTTTCATATGTCTTTTGAATGAGTTAATCCATTTCAATTGATGTTTTATAATGGGTCTTTCTGTGTTGTGATGTTACACTTTGGTTCCAGGTAAAGATTGAAGATAAAAACCTATTAAAACGTTTAACCTAGCTGCATGTTTTGCACCTCTCCAAAGTCAGGAACCCAATGTTCAGTGGTTGTCGTTTATTGGTGTAGATCATGAATATTTCTCTTTTCTCGATTCTTGCTGTTGAGTGTGAGCCAAGTCCCGTGAAGACCGTACTTTGACCTACAATGGTTTACTTTTACATGGTATTCATACCATATCCTCTTATGTCTATTGTGAGTGCCAAACCATCCGCATATTTCTTTTTTTTTGTCATTTGATGCAGATAACAATTTTATCAAAACATCGAATACCTATTTCACATTGTGCTCCTGTGAAACCATCACTACAGCTACATGTATAACTATTGAGTTTGTCAATGCAGGTGCCATTATGACAAGGGTTACTGGAACATTCATTTATATCTGTGGAAATAAATTTGATGCAATTAATCATGATTTAAAAATAATTCCTACCTTGAAATGTTTGATTTTACACTGTTTCACATGTTATCACTGATTTATCATATTTTTCTGGAAAATGTTAATTAGAATTGCCTTTGTCTCCTAGAATGCATGTTTATCATCGAGGTAACTTTTTATACACAAAACAGTTTTCATCATTTTCTCGTTTAATGAATGTGTACATACAAATAATAAGACGTAGTGTGATGGCCAAATCGTAAGCTTTATATATGTTGTTTGAAATCGTAAGAAAGAAATCAGTGAAATGAACAGACTATGTGAGGTATCAATACGAAAACTAGTTGATTGTAAACACATTTAACAGTTTTAATACAATAAACAATATGACATATACGTTGCAGATTCGTCTGGACCAGCCTTTCAATTCAGTCAATGTTATTACGACAGACGAATGCGTTTTAGCAAATTAAGTGTAAGTAAATCCAAAAAAGTGACTTTGACAAACAAAATTGACCGAGTAATATTTTCATTGACTGCAGTGTTTGAGTATCTTGTCGGTTCTTAATCTAAAAGAGGAGGCCAGAGCCTATGCTCACCTAGGATCAGAATAATTCGAGTACTATAAAATGTAAATAACTTTTAAATAATTTAGTCATCGGAAACGAGTGGAGCACTTAAGAAAACCAGTAAAATTCTGTGTTTTGGGGATTGAAGAAAAACTTCATCATCTGAATCGCAATAACAGAAACAGTTCAATGCTTCTATAGCATACCTCTGTAGTTTTAGTTTTTTTAATATATTACTGATGTTTTTGTTGGTTAATGTGTCGCCTTTGCGTGATAATTTCCGTTAACAAAGATTGATTTTCTATTTTGTACAAATTTTCATGTACGTTTTACAATTGCATGCAGTTACATGAGACGGACGTTTTAGCATTGTATGTAGATGGATGTAGTTATACATCAACATATGAGTTGTTCTATTCAAAACTATACATTCGTAGTTGTTTGTTTGTTTTTATTTATATAAAATAGATAAAATGTTATGATTGTCATGGATGGAGACAAGAGACCATCTGACACAGAAATTAACAGCTATAGGTCACCGTATATACACAAACTATGAGAAAATTTCATGTCGCATAGTCAGCTTTAAAAGGCCCCAAAATCACAAATTATAAGCAATTCAAACCTTAAAACTAATTGCTTAAATAATGTAAAAAAAACCCCAAAAACACCAAATATGTAACACACCAACATACGACATCTACTGAATAACGTATTGTTTTAAAACTTTACGTCATTAAGATACATATGTACGAGGCGAACGTTCATATTTAATTTTATGATTTAAGCAGTTACATTGTATACATCCGTCAATAATTTGCATTATTTGCAAAATAATAGATTTCGTTGTTTTATGAGATTCTCTGCTTTTGTAAGAAAGTAAGAGATCTTTTGCTATACTGTATAAATACATTTACTGGGGTTAACATATTGTATTAAAAAGAGTCTATTATTGAATACGGTGGGTTAATTAAGAGATTCCTTATTCATTTTTGAAAATTGTACGGCGACGTTTCCACTTTAAATGAAAGAGTCAAATCAATTGCACAATCATTCAAAATAGAAGGGGAAAAGTTCCATACGATCATATTTTAAAGCAGTATAAGTATAAGATCGACATTCTTCATACAAATGCCTTTCTTCACCTCAATCATGGATAGGATAACGACAAGTAAAATTATTATCCGCATACAACATGTACTAAAATATCATGGTCTGCAGTTACATTTCTGTAACTTCAAACATATGTACATGTACTCTAAACAAAACGATAATTCATGAATTTGTGTCATAGATTAAATGTATTCGTTTAGTGTTTATTCAGTTGTTTGTTTTCATATGTCTTTTGAATAAGTTAATCCATTTCAATTGGTGTTTTATAATGTGTCTTTCTATGGTGTGATGTTACACTTTTGTTCCATGTACAGGTATAAGATAAAAACCTATTAAAACGTTTAACCTAGCTGCGAGTTTTTGCACCTCTCCAAAGTCAAGAACCCAATGTTCAGTGGTTGTCGTTTATTGGTGTAGATCGTGACTGTTTCTCTTTTCTCGATTCTTGCTGTTAAGTTGGACCAAGTCGCCGTATATTGAAGACCGTACTTTGACCTACAATGGTTTACTTTTACATGGTACTAGTACTCATACCATATCTTCCGATGTCTATTGTGAGTGCCAAACCATCCACATATTTTTATTTTTGTCATTTGATGCAGAAAAACAGCTTTATCTATACACAAGAACATTTATTATAGTGATCTTTATATATATATATATACCTTTCGTGCAATGTGTTCCCGTGAAACCAGAATTACACGAACATGAATAACCATTTACTATATCCGTACAAGTTCCATGTTGACACGGGCTGCTAGCACACTCGTCAATGTCTGTAGAAACATAAGAAAAATGAAGTGAAATTTTCTACTATTATAATTCACCGTGTATCATCAGTACAGCGGATATAGATACTAACCAAGCGGGCATGATCGATTTTGACCTTACACGGTAACGGACATCTTTGTTTTGCTTTATCAATATTCAATATATATTTCTCAACATTTGAAATTCCTGCTTCCAAATGATTTTCGCATCGATTTTTTCCTATTCATAAAACAACTGTTATATTCTAATAAGAACAATTACATGTAACTTGTACATGCGCTTATAGTTGTGAATGTCAGCACAACTTTCAATTTCGATACATTTGTTGAGACAATTACATGTTTTACCCGAAAGAAAGCTAATACGGGGCAAAAGTAATAGTTAGCAAATATAAACCTACCTTTGTTTACTCATTCTTTGAACTTTTTGGGGTTTATTTAACGAGTATGAAAATATAGTTTTTGTGTACGGTGTACAACAACTTAATTATGCACCGTACATTTGACAGGATGTATGCGGTCCGCTAAAATCGTACAAAACGCTTCTTTCGGGATAAAATATCGAAATATAATATATGTATGAAAGGTTTCAATGCCAATTATTGAAACAGCTATACGTTTCACATACACACAGTGGCCTTCTATCAGAAAAGAGTTGCAATGAATATAGAATTATATCGGATGAGACGAGGGCCAACTTCTTTGACAAGTATTTGGACATGTTTTTAGTAATCGTTCTTTTTTTTGGAAAATAATGAGACATCTCGAATCATTAACCTTCGACCAAATCATTTCTAAAACATTAATTATGTTTAGATTTAAGTACACATTGATATATTATGTGAACAAAACAAAGATTTTGGCTACCGTGTAAGATCAAAACAGCTCACGCCCGCTTGGTTGGTACCTATATCCGCTGTACAATGATACACAGCGTAATTGACATGGTTGGAAATTATAAAAAAATACAATAAATGCTACTATGTTGTTTTGTCATTTTTGAAATTTTCAATACCTTTTTATAAGTTTTTACACTGATGTCGTTTCACATTCTTTTTTTTTACAGTTAAAGTGATATTGTATATAGAGATTAAAGGTCAGGGTAATTTTCCTAATTTTGATTTAGGTTTATTCTCACCTCACTTCTTTTTATAAACCAAAAAAGATTCCAACAGCATGTTACTATTAAATTGTCATTTGCGACATGTCGTAGCTCATGGTAAATCACATCCGGTTGTATAGGTAAAAAAAAATATTCCCTTGAATTTGACAGTTGTGAGTTATCAATCCTACATTTTATTGCAGTAAAACACAATAATTAGGTCTTGTCATAGAGGCCTTCCGGAATAATTGTGGGCGGAAATTTAAACTGCCTCTAGAAAAACAAGAATTTATTGGATAGGTACAGGCATCTTTTCAGCCTTCAAATAATTGTTCAAAGGGATTCAGAGGTGCTACAAGTAAGAGTTTGACACCCACCTTGTGGGACAATTTACAAGATGTTCGCCTTGGACTTAAACATCCACACATATTCAAATTAGGAGTTTTGATTCTCTCTTTGAAATGTCCAGAAACTTGTTTAAATTATTCTTACCGTTGAATTGGCTTTTTCTTGTTGCGTTTATAGTTTGTTTCCCCCTTATGCATTGTCTGTCTTTGTTATATTTTTTATGGTTCTTATCTTTTCTGCATTTCAGGTAAGTTGCCAACATGTTATTCAATCTTACCTGTCAAACAACAGAAACCAGTGAATCCAGGTCTGCAATTACAAAAATTACATAGGAATGTTTTACAGGATCCATGTCTCCTACATTCTCCTACATTCCCGTATTGACATGCTAATAATTAGAAACAAAATGAATTATGTAGACAAACAGTTTCGTTGAGGTTTACTGATTTTCTACATCAACAAATTTTATTATCTATGGTATTGAGTTGTAAGCATCTGTAATCACTTTATTTGATAAGTATTTTTGTTTTCGTAAATATAACCTTTATAACAACTTGATTCAAAACTAAAACATACATTAACAGTTTGACATGAGATGTCCTAAATTATTGCTATCAATTACAATGAGCGCCGACAAATGTTATCAAAGTAACGCAATAAAAAAGATTCGACTGTATTTGATATTTGGAAATTCATTAAGCAGGTAGACAAGATACATTAGAGTTAACTGGTATCATAGACTAAAAGCAACTTATAACCGTGAAATAGCATTCATAAAATAAATATTTTTTTCCCGCACTTTTTTTTTACACTTATCAACTCATTCAATATTTAGTTGCTTATTATACTAGATGCAAAAATCAATGGTGTTCCAGCAGATAAATAAGCTAAGGTTTATGAAAGAAAATCTCGATCTCTTTAGCCAACAAATTTATCGATAAGTACCAGTATCTGATAATTAAACAATCATAGTCAACTTTACAAATTATAATGGATGGTATACAACTAAATGGTATAGTGCTGACATTTTGTTTCAATTTATACAGCCATATCATTAAAAGAAGAATAAGAGTGTATATTCAAAGCAGTGGAATTAAATTAGTAATTTATTATTTATTCGAATGTTTTATAAAATAATACATTTGAAAGTCAATATTCAAACGGCAAAATCAAAAAATAAAAACAAATAAAAAGAAAAGATTATCATATTCCTGAACTGGTACGCAGGTGGGTTGTAAACAACCCTTATTCGTATGCAGGTTGGTTGTAAAGCTTGCGGAACCTCTCACTTGCATGCCAGTCGTATATAATAAATAGGATTGATTATATCATTATATTTGAATATCAAGGATGCGAATATATCTTACAAAGAGTCTTAGGATACCAAAAGGACATTGTAACACAGACTTAAATAAATTGACAACGTCAAGGAAAACAAATAAAAAGATCAAGCGATAAACAGCAGTATAAAAACAACAAAAAAAACTAAAAACTGGTCAACACGAACCCCACAAAAACAGTTATTAATTCCATGTGCTCTGGAAGGGTAAAAAAAACCTCCACATGTGACACCAATCATTGATTATTGGTTCAAATGTTGAGAATATGATACAAAGTTGTAACTATATTATCTGTCATTGCAGTCTCTTATTGAATACAATAAGTGTGAAATCGTAAAACAAATACATACTATATACAGTTTACAATACAATTACTTACACTATACAGACTAATGGTTTGTGGCCTTCATCATACAGTTACATGTATTAAAAAAATCTATGTATTAACATTACGAAAAATTTTCTTCTTATCTCTCTTGTGTTATATTATACTTACATTGTTGATTTCCTGTAAAACAATTCGGCCAACTACAGTTTACAGAGGAAAGTTTAAATTTCATTTACTTTAAAAATTCAACAACACTTAATCTTTTTTGTCAAATAATCAAGAGCTTTCTTAGACTTCTGCTGACATTTTTCTTATTGAACTTACTTTACATAAATAAAATAGTAACAGCAATAACTGTTCTCTCAAATACTCATACACTAAAAACTTTACACAAAACCTATGACAAAAGGATGATTTTTCTTTCAGTGTGGCTAATTTTTTTTTTTTTTTTTAAAGTAATCTATGTATTATTTATAAATAATTAAGTCAATGATTTTGCTGCAACAACCCGACTGAAGAGTAGATAACAACCAAAGGCCACTAATGTGTCTTCAAAACATCGAGATAACCATGCACACACATGCGTGCCTCAGTCGGCCCCTAACAAAATATGCACTAGTCCAATGATAACGGACGTCTCAATAAACTCCGAAATATATAATGAACTAAAATTAAAATAAATCATACACTCACTCTTACAAAGGTCAGAGACTCTTGACACTATGAAAGTTTTGGTTACCTTATTTGATTTCAAACGGAATGGAACATCCTAAATTTTACAGTAATTGTATTAACTGAGTCCGGAAATATAGATCCGATCTGTTTTTGCGTGTTTTACTTCTGCTGTTATCGATATCAAGATACAAAACAAAATATAAAAAAAAACCATATATACCTTCAGTGCATATTACTGTGAATGCGAGAAGAAATGCTCCTCCTACAAAACATCAGTTAATTTTAAAAAAAATAGTATCTTGATTAGTTTACTATCGTGCAACATTAAAACCCAATATGTATATTTTTATATATATATATCTTCATATTATATGTGTTATTGGATCAGTTAGTTTAAAGGTTATTCTTACTATTAATCTTTACTAATAATAAGAATATGTTTACTTTGCTACTTATCACTTAAGTTTTACGATAAGCTTAAAAATGAAATAACAGATACAAAGTCATTATATATTTTTATTTTTAATAGTGTTCGAATAGACTGTCGATGACTCTGGCTTTGTACCAATGAAAGGTAAGATGGTTTTCCTAGATTTGATCATTGGTAAATTGCATTTTCATTAAAAAAGAGACAATTGATATAAAAATTGTTGCTTACAATACACTTACCTAATAGAATCATGTTTGTTTCTATTACATGAACGAGTTTATATATTGATTAAACTGGCGAGATAAGATTAAGTTGTGTATACTACATATGGTTTGAAGTGTATCTTACGAATTTATAAGATAAGAATGCAATATAGACACAGTTGTTATAAATTGTCTCACATTTGGGTGCAGACTAAGCATTACATGTTAAAAGTTGGAATAAATGTGTACTTCTTGCGAATCTGCGTTAACTCTTCGTTTATTTCGACATTTCAATTTCAATAGAGATAAAAAGTTGACAGGTGTTTTGTTTTAAGTTTTGCGATTCCCTCCGCGTTAACGCAAAAACGGTTGGTCTTCTATTTTTTTAAAAGAGTAAACGAGTGGTTACATCACATTGAGGTGTGATACCACAAACTCATGGTACGTCGCATCCGGTTGTATTCGAAAAAAAGTTGATTAACTTCCAGGGATGGTAATTTCTTATATGCAATGAAATGTTATGTGATTTTTTTCTATAATACTGGATAGGATACAACTGTTCTTATGTAAAGTCTCTTTATTTAAAACAAAAATAAATTCTTCACAATTTATTGCAAAGTGCAAATTTAACAAAGACCAAAAGGGGAAAATTATTGGTGGTATTACACATTTACTTCCGCGTTAACGTGAAATATTATTGTACGTAAATAAACTTTCACTGTTTGTTTTAAATGCGCGTTTATACAGATTATACAGATACCAATAACTTTAAGAAAACGCGATGTTGTGTTAAGGTATGTAACCAAATTTTTGTACAATATGTCATTAATTTTATTTTTTGAAGCATAGCAAAGATGGTTCTTACGTGAAGAATGTTAATCATTTTTGATACTGTTTACAAAAAAAGAAAAATCACAAAAATACTGAACTCCGAGGAAGATTCAATCGGAAAGTCCCTAAATCACATTGCAAATTCAAATGAAAAAAAACATCAAATGAATGGACAACAACATATTCATAGTTGGACTGTAAGTATCTACGAGTACAGCCTAAACATTAGTTCTTTATTACAGACATTCCCATACCAATGCTGGTCACTTAAATTTGCAATTATAATGACTAATGATGAGTTGTGAATTATTTAAAATTAAGAATGGAATCTCTTTCAAGACTTTATCTTTTGGTCATGTAAACTCTATCGAAGTTTGTATACGTTTATTTAACATTTAAACATTGTTGACAATTCAGTCAGTAATATGTCAAAGGCAAACAGACAAAAATTAGTACACATAACACAACAATGAAAACTAAGGAATAAACAACACGAACCCCACCAAAAACTAGTGGTGATCTCAGGTTCTCCGGATGGGTAATTATAATAAGCAGATCCTGCTCCAGATGTGGCATCCGTCGTGTTGCTTATGAAATAACAAATCCGGTAAATAGCCTAATTCGGAAGGTAACATTTATGAAAGGGAAAGGGACTGCAGTTACGACGTACGGAACATATCCGATATCATTTGTGGAACGTTTACCAAGAAAATCATTATAGGAAATGCAACTACGGGAATATCGTATCAATTGGGAGATATATACATCGCTGGAATGTTGCTACTTAGAAATGGAAAGTTCACAATTGGAAAGCCGGAATCATCTCTTTTGTCGAAAATTTGTTTTTAATCTACCCTCATTGTCAATTTCTATATGTAAGTCAAGAAATGAAGCCACCTATATCTGTTGTATCCTTTACCTTTTTTGATTGCTGATAAATGTTAAGTTATTTTTTTTATGTAAAATAATCATCAACACGGCACAGAGATTTATTAATGCACAAGTGGTCATCATATTATACATTGTTACTATACAATTTAAAAAAAATACATAAATGAATAGAATTATGAATGCGATTCATGTAAAAATCATATTTTATACATAAATAATATAGGAAGAAACAGGATTTTGGAACTTCGATGATAAACGAATTTTGAAATAATTAATGGTTGATATTATTTATGGTCTATATAAACTTTGTTTAATAGTAAAATTATTCAAGATTTATTACTCAAAATATGACTCGACTAAAATTACTCTTGGTAAATGGTATGAGGTTCAAGAGTATTATTGCATAGTGAATTGTATATTGCCTGAATATATAATAATAAAATTCACATTAAAGCCTCTGGTCTACATTGTTTTACTGGTGTACATATCAACACACCTTCATAAGACAAGTTATAATTAATGCATATACAACATAACAAGTCGAACTAAAATAAATTGACTTTATGTCTTCACAACAGATCAATCTATTGTGTTAATTGTTAATTTGTTCTATAAAATATTTGCTATTCGAAGTTTAACGATCAACTAATGTATCCATACCATACATGTTTGTTCCTTGATAAAAAAAACTAACAGTCTTTTTTAAACTAATGATAAAATTTATACAACTTGCCGAGTCATTTAATGATAATAAAAACTGTATGTCAATACAGATTGCTCGGACCTGAATATTTATGTTTATGTCATTGTTTGTTAAACATTACAAAAACAAGAACTGTGTAGACGATACTGTGATGATGATTAAAAAAATTGATTTAAATAAATACCTTAATACCAATTACAAAATGGAGAACTGTATCAACAATTTACACATGAATACTAAAACGAAATAGTTTCGTTTTAATATCATCTTAAACATCTAAATACTTCAACACAATGTTATATATACAGCTAGATAACTTGATTGCAATTCTGATCTTTTGTCCAAGTTATTCAATGCTGGGTATACTTGTTAAATTTGCCCTTTAATGTTTAGTTACATTCTTTAACTAAAATAATCATCTAAACGAAAACGGGATTTATAAATGCACCCATGGTCATCAAATTAGACGTTGCCTCTAAACACAGTATTGTTGTTGTTTTTTATTATTTAAAAAGAATTGACTTATGAACGCGATTTGTATACGAATCATATTTTAAATCTTAATCAGTTTCAAGTAAACAGGACTTTGAATTTTGATGATAAAAATATTTCGAAATTACTATGGTCAATATCAATTTGTGTGTACAGTACTGTCATTCAGGATTGATTACTGAAAAAAATACATAACTAAAATTGTATGAAGTTCAAGAGTATTCTATAGTGAATTGTATATTGCCGGAAGATACATGTATAAAAGTCATGTTTTAGCCTCTGGTCGTTTCACTACATTGTTTATCCATTGTAATTATCAACACACCAACATCAGACAAGATATAAGCAATACTTACGTACACGACATAACAGGTCAAATAAACATCAAACTAGTAAATAAGTCTTTATAACAGATCAATCTATTGTGTTTATTATCAAGTTGATCTTGTCTTTTCCATTCACGAAATATTTGCTATTTGATATTAAACAATCAACGATGAAGAAATGTTTGCTAAACATACACGTGTGTTCTCTGAATCAACTTAAAGTTTCGTTTGTACGACTGAACAAACACAGGACACATGTTTCCAAAGACATCCAGTTCTTTTAATGATAATAAACAAACCGTACGTATTTCTATTCAAATAACAAATAAGACATGTATATTAATGTATTTGTCTGATTTACATTTGTATACAATTTTATCTATGGTGTAAACATTTGGTCGTACCCAATACAATTCCTAACAGGATATACCTCTATGCAGACTGATACATATCGGAATTTTTATATTTGACAGTAATCATGTCAAAACATTTAACAATATATAAATGTCCGGCAATGCATAGTTCATACAAACTTTGTGTTAATAACTAAGTTGTAAAAGTGTTTTCATTAAATCAAAACTCTTCGTAACATCAAATATCTTAACTTTGTAATTATACAAAACCATGCGTAACCATGGAACTGCTGACTGTCTATATAACCCGATTGCGGTAAACTGCTCCTCTGATCGTCGTTGTCAACTCTAACAATCCGTGTGTTCGTCTGCAACGTCAATTATCATCATTCAGAAGTATTGCAACTACTCCGACTTTCGTTGATATCTCCAATCGCCACAAACCCACCATCAGTTGTTTATATACTCCGACATCCATGTGATCCACCATCTGACGTATATATACTCTGACGTCCATGTGATCTACCATCAGTCGGTGATATACTCCGACCTACATGTGATTCACTCTCTGTTATTGATATACTCCAAACTTCATGTGATCTATCATTTGTCGTTGATATACTCACACTTCCATGTGATCCACCATCTGTTATTGATATACTCCGACCTCCATGTGATCAACCATCAGTCGCTGATATTCTCCGAGCTCTATGTTATCCATCATTTGTCGTTGATATACTCTGAACTCTATGTGAATAACAATCCGTCGTTGATATATTTCGAACTCTATGTGATCATCTGTCGTTGATATATTTCGACCCTCGTGTGATCCACCGTCAGTTGTTGATAACTTCGACATGTATAGTATCAGCCATATGTCGTTGACAAATAAAATGAAAATAATAACTCGGATTTTTCTAAGATTAATTGTCCATTAGTTAGTTATATATAATTTGATTTTTTTTTTTTTTTATTAATATTTTTTTATTAAATGAAACACAAACTACAGTTAGTTTAGTTATTTGTATATTGATATAATTGATAACAAACAATTAAAATAAACAGTTAATATCACAATTGACAATGATGATCTGGTTCTTATTAGATATACAATTTTAACTTTACAACTATTAAACATTTTTCTCAACTTGAATTTATGACAGTATTGAACACCAATGGTCACGTTGAAAAATGTTTGCGAGGTCATGTAGAACGGTATCGCTCATCTTTACCACTATAGAAAAAATATCTTTGCTTGTTACAAATCCACATTTCCGTATGATAGTACTGCAACAACTCTGATATAAAGATGCCTTTGGTATTTCAAACGTTCTTTGTGTTATTACTTCATGTAGCATGATTACGGCATCGATGGCTGTATTTGATAAATTTAAATCTAGTGATTGATATATTTCATCCAGGAGTACAGAAGGTAAGCTAACTATTATATCTCGAGTTAAATGGGATGTCGGCTCCAAACATATGATTTGGCCTATACTTTCTATGCAGTTTTGTTTTAGACAGAACACTCTTAAATTTTTCACATCATTCTGGGTTTTATCTCCGATCTGAACCTCTTCATCGGAGGCATTTGGATTGGCTCGGGTTTCTCCACTTTTTCCTCTGCTGATAGTCCAGGTTCGTCCTCCCAACTCTCCGCTGCTGTCCTGTTCTACACTATATAATATCAAATGGTTTAATCTTTTAGCGAAAAATAGTTATACATGTTACGAACTTAGTTATTCACACAAGAATTGTATGAACCATACATTGCTCAACATGTTGATGTTGCTGAACTTTTGAAATGATTTTTTTTTTAGTAAATGAAATACAAACAATGTTCATTAAGTTATTTGTAAATTGATATAATTGATAACAAACAGTTAAAATGAACAGTTAATATTACAATTGATAATAATGATCTTGTAAGCCTGTTGCGAGATGGTTTACATTTTTTTGTATTCGACTGGGCTTCAAGTTTGAATTGTGTCCCTGAAGATTCCAGTCATTATTCATCGAAAATGAAAAACAATCGTAAAATTCCTCCTTCAAAGCCATGTTGTTCACAATTCTTTCCATCCGGAAATCCGCAGGACCCCACCTTCTATGAATAGACATAAACTTAAACATGACGGAGAGTATGTTGAGGAGTTGTATAGTCATCTAAAAATAGATTAATCCAAAATAAAATTGAATTCTGGAAAGTTGTCCTGTCACATTTTTCGTGATTCATTGTTGTTGCATTCTTCGAACATGGTACTTAGTAGATGTTCAAACATTGCTAATTCAACAAGATAGTGATCGCCTGATTCTATTGCATTTAGTTCAATGACATTCACCCATTCATTAATGAAGGGTGGTGATAAGTTAATATCCCTACCTACAGATGGATTAACAGTTTCCATACACTGCCGAAAAATCCTTTTTAAACAGTATTTTCTGCATTTATACAAACTTTCGAATACAAAGTTTTATAAACCTTTTTTACAAGAGATGGGATAATCCCAGTTTTGTTAATTGATGTTTTTGAACCGTGATAAAAGATGTTAGTAACTAACTTAATTGAATGTGCTACTTCCTAAATAATCCATCGAGTTTCCGTTAACGTATTGCTGATTAACATTCTGTTTAGTTAATTCGTTTTGTGAATTTTTAATGTCATAAAAACAATTGTGCTCCAGAATAAACAAGTACCCTTAGTTTTTCTAGTTTTCATATTTAATAAATACAACTGTTTGGATTTCCTGCCAAATTGATAGTAAACAGCATGTGTTTCTGGTTTTGGTTTTCTCTCTTAGTCGGCTTTATAACAAAGAGTTTCATAGTTCTTAGTTCTTAACTGCAATCTTTTTTTCTTGATTCTCGAAAGTCCTAACCCTACAAAACCATTTACAATTTACTTTTAAAAAAATGAATTCTTATAAGATGAATAATTTTATCTTTACAACAATTAAACATATCTTTCAACTTGAAGTTATGACAGTATTGAACACCAATGGTCACGTTGAAGTATGTTTGCGAAGTCATATAGAACGGTATCGTTCATCTTTACCACTATAGAAAGAGTGTCTTTGTTTGTTACAAATCCACATTTCGGTATGATAGAACTGCAACAACTCTGATATAAAGATGCATGTGGTATTTCAAACGTTCTTTGTGATATTACTTCATGTAGCATGAATACGGCATCAATGTATTTGATAAATCTAAATCTAGTGATTGATATATTTCATCAAGGATTACAGAAGGTAATCTCACTATTATATCTCGAGTTAAAAGGAATGTCGGCTCCAAACAAAGGATTTGGCAAATACTTTCTATGCAGTTTTGTTTTAGATATAACACTCAAATTTTTCACATCATTCTGGGGGTTGTCTGCGATCTGAGCCTCTTCATCTGAAGCATTTGGGTTGGAGCGGGCGTCTCTACTGATGCCTCTGCTGATGGTCCTGCTTCGTCTTCCCCTCTTTCCGCTGTCTTCTTAGTGCTGCCTCCTCACTACTATAGGTGACCAAATACCCCCATAACAAATGATTATAACCCCCACTATATGAATTCTTATCACAACATCATCTATCATTACATAATATATATATCACCCCTTTTTGAACTATAATTAAATCCTTTATCCACAATGAAAAAGCATCAACCATAACTGACAAATAAGAGTAGTTGTTATATATTCACAAGTTTATCGATAGTGAATTTGTGTCAACTATATGTGAATACAACAACAGTTATAGACATCGGTAAATTTTAAACCATAAACCTACCATTAAAGGCATTTCATTAACAATGATACAGTGGAACTACTTAAGATCCATCACACAGTATATTAATAAAACTTTGAATCAGAAACATTTAGGATGATATGGTTTAAAACATGTAGCAAAACTGTTAAAGTATTAATGATATTTTCTCTCAGATATTGTACAGGGTAATTTATTTGTGAATATTTGTGAAATAAATTAGGTATGCATATTTTTTTGTTTGGTTTTGGTGGTTTTTTTTAACTATATCTAGTTTTTTTACTAATAATACCCTTTACATGTAATAAAGTTAGATGAAAATAGATATTATTTACAGGTATAACATTTTATAAAAACTCCTTATATAGCCTGTCAAGATAACTTTATTTATATAAAGAAATCAAATAAAGGAATTTATACATTTTATTATACAAATGTATTATACAAAAATAATACAAAAACAAATGTCCTTAGATATTTAAAAAACATAGACAATTCATTGTTTAAATCTCATATATCTGGTTTGTCCATTTTCCAATGTCAGCTGTTCAGTTCTTCTGACATTCAATTCCATTTTCTGGATTTTAATTGCTGCTTTAACAAAATGTCACTATTTTATTTCATTTTATTGCGTTCCATCAATTCTGCCTGGTACATTCTTTTTACAGCCAGATCATCAATCTTCCTTTTCAAGATATATTCAAGGTGACTGATAACAGCTTTTTCTGAAAACCTAAAAAAAATACATTCAAATTATAACTATTTAGTGAATTATTATTGTCATTATCAGAAGTATTTAACTGAATTCAAAATAAGAATGAGTTAGTTGGTATATTGTAATCATGTCATATAGTATCCTAATCAGTTTTCTTGTTTGAATTGTTTTACATTGTCATGTGGGGACCTTTTATAGCTGACCATGTGGTATGGCCGTTGCTCATTCTTGAAGACCATATGGTTACCTATAGTTGTCAATTTCTGTGTAATGTTGGTCACTTGTAAAGAGTTGTCTCATTGGCAATCATACCACATCTTCTTTTTTATAATTACAAATTTAAGAGATTCAGTCTATTCAGTTTCATTATCAATATTGTAACAATTATAATGACAGTAATGAACAATTATTAAATACCTTGTTTGAACATCATTTTATTGAGTCTCTTGTTTAACTGTTGTTGTTCCCTTCATAGTAAATTAAATCTGTTTATATCTTTAAAAAACCTCAAGTAATTACTATAATTATAAATACAATAATATCAACAGGAGAAAAAAAACACACACTCACGCACTATAATTTAAATTAAGAAACCATTTTCTAAAATAATAAGATAAACAGGAGCAAATGTTACAAAGTTCAAATAATGCAAGTATAACATGTACAAGGATGACATAAAGCTCGAGGATGTTCAAAATGAAAATGGAGGTACACAGTAATGTGGCACTATAAAACCAATGGCTAAAGAGGAACTAATTTTTATTCAGTGCCTAGTTACAATCTGAACTGTCTTGTTAGGGACAGTTCTATTATACAACTACGAACGTGACTTGAATTTAGAAAGAATTTGGTTATGATAGGTACTTACTTTTAAAACGCCAAAAGCCACAAATAAAATGGTTATAAATAGTGACCATTACTTTTGGTCTTTATACTTAACGTAAGGTTAATTAAAGCCAAACTATTAAAGTCTAATTAAATGGCCTCAACACGATGACCACATGTTGCTGAATGAAAAAGTAATTGACATAAACTAGAACATCCCTTAAGCCAAAACATGTACATATAGAAAGTCACGTTTGTAGTTTAACAATAATTCATACATTTATAAACTTTGGAAATTACTTTGAACACTACATAGTGTTACATACCCCCCCCCCCCCCCCCCCCCCCCCACCAAACCCCCAATGTTCTAGAAATATAGCATTACTTTCTTTGCTACAAATATAACACTACAGGATCGAAAGATACCTATAATAAAGAATCAATACACAAAACCTGAAATAAAACATAGATAAATATATTATATAAAACAATCAATTGATAAATTTTACATAATTGTTCAATTTATTGTCAAAAGTTCAGTGTTATTATCCTCCATCTACCATTTTCCGTCCACCATTTCTCCGACATCCATAACTCCGACATCCGTTACTCCGATATCCTTACGCCGGTATCCATACTCCGACATCCATTACTCCGATATCCATTACTCCGACATCCGTTACTCCGACATCATTCAACATCATCCATAACTCGGGACAGTTACTCCATCATTTGTATATACAATGTATAAAGAAGTTAATTGTGATATGAATAAATAAAAAGTCAGTATATGTGATCGTATAGTGTTTTAAAACAATGTTCGTTATAATCGAATAGTACTTCAGTATTTACACGTTGTGCATTTTGCTATAACTTCAAGTTATATCCGCACTGTTTGTTCTGATTAATTTTAGCAGTGGATATAAATTATTAGCCACTTCTTCGTTTGAGTTGTCTAACATTGTTGCAGAGGGAACATCTCTGGAGGTGTTAATATCACCATCGGTCTTAGCCGACACCAGTTGACTCACTCTGTCATACTTTTGAGAACATAATATGAAAATGATAATACCTAACAAAAGGGAAATTACTAGTTAAATTACATTATACATCCAATTTGGAAAACTTGAATCTTCTTGGTATGGTTTGTAAAATTTTTTCAATTGATTGATTGATTGATTGTTTGTTGCTTAACGTCCAGTGGCAAATATTTCATGCATATTCAGGACGAGAACAAGTTTACAATAAATACAATAGGTAGGTTGATACAATAAAGGCCATCTGGGATGACGGTCGGGGTAATTTGGAATGCCACTGGAAAAGGAGGGTATATTGGATAGGGACAGAAATTTTGCCTACAATTAAACAAAATACCTACCCTAATTTTCATGTCTTATTATAAACCGTAAAATAGTTTAAAATAGTTGCTGTACACGTCAACTCTCACGGTACAACCACAGAAGATCATTTCGTAACCCCCCCTAATTTCGGCTATAAACTCAGGGCAGATTCAAACGCCCTGTTATACCTTATTTGATTTTCCATCTGTAATCTAAGAGTTTGTAAATAATAGAAGCCCTTGTTTCTGGCTCTTTCTACCACAATTTCTACTACCTCTTTAACTAAAGAAGGAATTAATAAACGGTCATGGTGGGAACTGTCGAAAAAGGTTTTATGAGAATCTCTAAAAAATAACCCCCATCATTCTATTTTCATGGAACAATCTTGCCTTTTGGGACCAGGTTTTATAAATTGGTTTAATAATAGAAGGAAGAATTCCCTTTTCGGCCAACGATTCGTGGCAACCCGAGTAGGCTACACAAGCGAATTCTGTTAAAATCAAATTAAACTTCTGTTTTTGTTCCACCGCCTCCATGTCCTTCCCTTCCAAGTCTATTCCTCTGAACTGCATCTAATATAGTAATATAAATATATTAGAATTTTATATATATATATAATGCCTGGACATACATGTATATTCATGCCTTATATATCATGTACTGTAGTACGCCGCTAGATTAAAACTAACGTGGAAAGGTAACACATGGCCAGCGTAAGCTCTTCCTTGTTTCAGAAGTCGTTGCCCGAGATTTCAAATTCTTCTGGAGCTCAAGTAAAGGAATATTGTCTTCCTCGTCCGTCGTACTTTCATATTGACCCTTTATCCGTTTCTTACGGTATTATACCCTGTTCGTAAGTTCTATTAAAGGAATGTCATCTTCACCAGAGGAATTTCGCGTTCGTTTATATACATTCGTATCAATTTGTCACGAGTTTGCTCTACTCCTTCCATAGAAGAATTTTCGCTATCAGTTTCATTCTCTGACTGGGTCAATGCCACTGCTGGTGGACGTTTCGTCCCCGAGGGTATCACCAGCCCAGTAGTCAGCACTTCGGTGTTGACATGAATATCAATTATATGGTCATTTTATAAATTTTCTGTTTACAAAACTTTGAATTTTTCGAAAAACTAAGGATTTTCTTACCCCAGGAGTAGATTACCTTAGCCGTATTTGGCACAACTTTTTGGAATTTTGGGTCCTCAATGCTCTTCAACTTTGTATTTGTTTGGCTTTTTAACTATTTTGATTTGAGCGTCACTGATGAGTCTTATGTAGACGAAACGCGCGTCTGGCGTATACAATTATAATCCTGGTACTTTTGATAACTATTTATCAGATGATTCGGGTGGTACAACATAAGTAGATTTTCTTAAATGTTTATCTTTATCAGCTTGACCTAATTTCGGAATACTCCACTCATTTACAGGTGCAGGTTTAAGATGTTGGGCATGCTCTTTGGTGGTAGTTCCGATTTTTATGATAAATCTGACCGGTGACCTTTGTTCAATTATCCTATAAAATGGTTTCCGTTTACTTTTTAACTTACTTTTACGGAGGTGATTTCGATAAAATACAGCTTGCTCTACTTTAAATTCAATATACGTTATACAAGAGTTTACATATTCATGGAGTTCTTTGAATAATTTTGGCCAAAAATATTTAACTTTAATAGCGTCATACGTTTTGTCAACAACCAAATGATCTTGATCATGATATTGTTTCACTACTTCGTCTCTTAATTGTAAAGGGACATACAACCTTAACACAGGTTCAGTATCTGCTTTAGGGATATAATACAATATTTCATCTATCAGTATATACTCATTTTCAACTGATTTCGAGGCTTTGCCATTCTTCATTTGGCTAATTATCAAAGCGTATTCTCTGTCAAGTGATTGCTTATATTTCATATCGTAACCCGAAACCACAAAATCTTTAAGGGTCAACGTATCTGACTCTTTGTAACTACAGCTTGCAAATTTCTTTGGGTCAATTTCATTAGAATTTATGGTGTTAATTTCGTAAGCCTTGTCACTAATGTCTTTTTCAATGTCTTCGTCGTCTGTCTTTTTATTGTCTGATTTATTAACTTCTACCCGGTTAGGTCTTCTAGAGAGATAATCCGCGAGTGTTTTTTGTCCCAGCCAACCATTCAATTTGACAGTTATACCCTGTTATGCCTAATGCCCATAGTTGAATCTTTTTATTCTGCATAAGGGATTCTAAAATATACTCTAATGGTTTGTGATCGGTCTTGTTCGTAAATTCTGCGTTATGTAGATAATGGTATAATTTTTGAAGTGCATAATGAATGCTACATGCTTCTTTTTCAATAGTTGACCAACGCGTCTGTGTGTCACTTAATTTGTGTGACAAGAAATTGATTGTTTTTTCTTTTTTTTAACCCCATACAAAACTTCCTCAGTATCGTTTCACGGCTGAGTCAAACAAGCACCGATTGTGTCGTCTGAAGCGTCCGTGTAAAGCGTGTACCGCTTTGTCAAATCTGGGTACGCTAATTATGGAATAACTGTCAAACTATCTTTAAGATATTCAAAAGCTCTTCAAATATTTGTTGAATGTGGGAAATAAATACATGTTTTTGTGTTCTGTTAAATTGTTCCTTTTAAAATTGTTATACGATGGTGACTGATGTATCCATATTTTGACCTTTTTATTGTTTATTTATCAATGTAAATATAACGGAGTATAACGGAATTTGATGAGACTGTCATTAAAGTGAGAGGGTTAGCGCTATAAAACCAGGTTAAATCCACCATTTTCTACATTTGAAAATGCCTGTACCAAGTCAGGAATATGACAGTTCTTGTCCATTCGTTGTCGATGCGATTTGTTTTTTTATTTTAGGCATGTGATTATGGACTTTCCGAATTGATTTTCCTGAAGTTCAGTATTTTTGTGATTTTACTATATGACTATTATGCTATGTTGCCGTTATGTAATGCTAGATGGTGTTGTGATAAGAATTTATATAGGGAAAAGGGGGGGGGGGGTAATCATTTGTTATGGGGGTATGGAGCCCCTATAGTAGTCTCCTCCAACGCACGTTCCGTCCTGTTTTACAATATATAATATGAAATGGTTTAATCTTATAGCGCCATATAGTTATACATCATACATGCAAAAACTATAGTATATGAAATGATTTTTGAGAGTAGAGAGTACAGTTTTGGAGAAAAATGCATGAAATCGACATGGATATAAAAAAGATGTGGTATGATGCCAATGAGATAACATGATACAGAAACTTACAGCACCTATAGGTCACCATAGACTTCAACAATGAACAAAAGCTCCTGTCGCACAGTCAGCTATAAAAGGTTTCAAAATGTCAACATAAAACAATTCAAACGAGAAAATCCACGGTCTAATTTAATTACCCCCCCCCCCCCCCAAAAAAAATGAAGGAATAACACAATATGTAGAACATAAACAAATAACAACCAGTACTGAATTACAGGCTCCTGGCTTTGAACAAGTACACACATACCGTACGTGGCGGTATATCAACCATCCCCACACCTGGGACAGTAGTATAACAGTAAAAATCAGTTTAAAAAGGTAATTCATCAGATGGATAAAAATAAAATGCTATAAAAACAAGTAGACATGATCGGGTACTTGTACATTCCAACAATTAAACATTTCTTCCAACATTATCACGAATAAATGAAAACAAACAACTAACCTGCACATTGAACAGCTCTGCAATATCGGTGAGACGGTCTTGATCAACCATCCTCACCATTTCTTTATACTCACTAACGGTCATAGTGAAGCTTTTCCACCCCGATCCGTTTTTCTTGGGGAGTCCTCAATTTAAGATATTAGTGTTACAACCAAAACTGTTTGTTGAGACAAATTTATTTATTTGTTTTGGCTTTGAAATGTATTGCTTCTTCAGATAAAACCAAATTTAGTATATGTTCTGATTCACTTTCATGCTTACTTGCTATACAAAATACTAAAATTAAAACCAAACAATTCTCAAAATTTTATATGTAATGAGGAATTTAAAAATTCTTCTGAAAGACATAATATTTCTCTGGGTTCCGAGTCATAATGGAATCCTTGAAAACACAGCTGTAGACTGCAAAGAATGCCCCGGTGACCCTTTATCTAACTGTGATACACCATATACTGATTTTAAATCTAATATTAGAAAATATGCTTTTAATATATTGAAAAATTAATGGAGTAAAAAAGGTGTTAATAAATTACATGAAATTAAACCTAATTTAGGCAAACCTTTAATAATGTTATGTGCAGAAAAGATCAATGTGTTGTTTCTAGATGTCGTTTTGGTCATACTAGAATAACACACGAGTATCTTTTAAAAAATGAAGCTGAACCACAATGTGTACCTTGCAACTGCAACTTTACTATTAAACATGTTTTAATTAATCATAATGACTTTGCTGATATTCGTAAGCAGCATTTCAATGTCAATAGTATGTATGATTTATTTAATAAAGTTCCATTTACCAATATTGTTGCATTTTTTTTTTAAAGAAATTAGAATTTATTATAGAATATAAAAATGTTATTATATTCAAGTCGTTTTAATTTTTATAACGTTATATCTTACTGTTGTTTTTTATTTGTAAATAATCAATTTTAGTATATTGAAGGACTTTTTGTCTTATTTTGAAAATATGCTTTAAATTGTAAAAATATTCCAATTAGCTCTCGCCGCGATATAGCCTTTTTGTACTAATGCGGCGTAAAGCAACCAACAATCAATCGATCAATATTTGTCTTAAATGTTCCACTGACTCTTAGAACTGCACTTCCATTGGTTACAGTTGTCAAAACGTTCATGGTTGTTGGTTGGTTGTTTTTTTTTCTCTTTAAATGCGGTTGAGGTTACTAACTTTTGGAGAATTTTATATTGGTTTCGGAACATAAACATTGGTGTACTATTATGAGTATTTGAATGGTTAATTCCATTCAGGGTGTTGACTATTCAAACCATCCCTCGACAATTGACTTCCTTATCATTTTTAGTTTTGTTTCATACAAGTAAAGATTCAATTTTTTTTTCCTTTTTTGGGTGTGTACACATCATGATAACTCACCCGGTAAGTGTTTTTTCTTTGTAGGTAAATAAAAAAACATAAACAAAGTTTTATCTTGTTCACAATTGTGTCATTTGTTGATAATTATAAGATAATAGCTCAATGATATAAAAAAAACAAGGATTGAATAACATCAACATTTGACCAAGAAAAGAAATCACTATGACTTTAGACTTGTTCAATACACCCATCTTTATAATGTATGTTATTTCCTTTAATTTGTATGAAATGTTGGTTTATGTGATTTTACTTTTATGATGTTTTATTTTCTTCTTAGATTTCGAATGTAACCAGTCGTCACCAGATCAATGTATGGATAATTTCTTACCAAAAGAAGGAAGCAAAAAAATACCGAAAACATTCTCTCTGATGGCAGAAGACGAGGAGATAGAAAAAAAGTTACTTTCCGCATTTTTTCCACAAAATAGAAAGACATTTATATTAACATGTATGTTTGTACAATAAATATTTTTGTTACACTTTTGTAACAAACTAATAAAAAGAATGACTTTGTATTAGGTTCTCAAATCATAATATTTTCTCATTCTTTATAAATAATTTTTGTAAAAAGTAAAAACCAATTAAGTAAATCGAGTGTGTATATTTTTATTATTTATTTGTTTCAATACAAGCATTTATTATTTCGATGGAGTGTTTTAATCACCACAAGTTGACACCAGAGAAGATGGGGTAACATCACAAACTCAGCGGACGAGACAGTTAATCTAAAAGTGCTAAGTATTGGCGTTGTATCAAGTGTTATAACTCAGGCGACTGGAGAAGAAGAAACCTGCAACAATATACCCACGAGCGTGGCGAGTAAAAACTGGACCGACTTTTGTCTTCGTTACCATCAGATGTTACAAGAGGAGTCCAAAGAAGGGAATAAAAGACAAATTTTTAATAAATTTTTAATTCGAATGTGACCATTCGTCACCAGTTGAATGCATGGATAATTATCTACAAAGATGGGAGTAGTTTGCCAACGTGGTAGCACAAACTTGTGTGGATGAAACAAACACAAACCAAACATTGTGATAGCCCATACTAGCTGCAGTACCTGTCAGGAGAAGCCGATTGAGGTCAGTGGCATCAGATGCAATAAATGTGACAAGAAGAAAGAAGGTACGCACATCATGTCACCTTGTGAAGAAACATGTGGCAAGCGAGAAATGGTTTTTAGAGGGTATGAATTGGCGGATTATTTCGGACGTCGGCTATTCCAAGAAACACACTTCGGAGCTAAAATGATTGACCACAACCTACAGGGATACGAAGACACCTTCACCTTAGGTATCTGCTCGACAACTATATGAAACTGACGCATATAATCTACAACGGATCCAATCATGCACTTCAGCAATGGGCTACAAATCAGACTGGTCGATTCGCTCAAATTTTTACCGATGTCGTTAAAGAAACTACAAAAAAAACGTTCTCTCTGACGAGAGAAAAATCGGAGATAAAAAAAAGGTTGTTTCCCACATGTGTTTAACAAAATGGATATTAAATAAAGAGAAAGAAATGTATGTTAACGAAACATAATATTTTCTAATTCTTCAGAAATAGTTGTGTATAAATGTATATAGTAAAAAAAAAACCATGCACATCGAGTGTATATATTATTATAAATTTGTTTTTGTTTTAATACAAACATTTATTTATTTTTTGGAATCAATGCGTTTAAAATCTTGAATTAGAGTTTCTTTTCTTTGTTATTCACATCAGTATTTACATGCTTATATTTGCATTTCTTTTTTTAAGTATGTTCCTCCGATACAATAAATTGAAGCAAAAACCTATTATACATAAAGATATATTTTATAAAATACTAATAGCAACACGTCATGTTTTGTTGGTTGGTTTGAATATGAGTACATGTATTATAATTCCTTTTTTTCAGATGAAAAAGAAAACAATATGACAATGTCCACGGCTTAATCAACATGTATCCTCGTCCAGTGGCAAATAGTACATGCATATTCAGGACGAGAATGTCACTATTCAAAACATGTTAATGTATAAAACATAGTAATTCCAGCTATAAAAAAAGTTGTAAGGTATACATCATTGTACGTCTTGAACAATATCTCAGTCATGACAAATCAAAACGATTTTTTTTTAATTCTAAATGCATCTTTCTCATTATCAAAAGTAATTCTATTGTAATCAATTTAATCAAAACATTAAATACCTAGCTCTTATGAATGTTAGAAATGTAACGATATGAGTGGTATCCAGACATTGCCTTAGAGTAAAGAGTTCTAAATTGTTCTTTACTATTTATATTTCAAAGTTTAATCAGATGAACATTCCTTCACAGCTATATGTCGTATGAGGAATGCTGAATTATCCACTATCTGCACTTGGATCAGAGACGCCAGGGAGGAGTTGGACCCAGCCATTCTCGTAAGGTCATTCAAGAAGTGTACAATTTCAAACGCACTAGACAGGTCAGAAGATGACATGGTCTGGGAGGACCAAGACACACCCACTACAAGTCCAGACGTAGTTAGAGAAGATGATGATCTTGAGCTCTACGCTCCATACTAAAAGTATTTACGTTGTAATCAATGCAAACAAAACAAAAAAGAACACCTAGCTCGTGTGAAAGTAAGACAAATGAGAGTATGAGTGGTGTCAAGACAATGAAGATTTAAAGTCAATTCAATACAGAAACACATTATGGATGTACCACATACAATCCTTCATAGAGGCAACATTCATACTTAATGTTATCATGAAGTTAACATACATGCAGATATTCAATAGACTAATTTATGATAAAAATAATATAATGTACAAAAAATGGTTTTGCCATTTTTTTCATTCCCTCTTTGTTTTCAAGTTGAAAACAATCGTTATATGTGTATGGCTCATTAGCTCCTCTACCGTTGTATAACACAATGGTTGTCTACTTCCTATATCGTTTTAAAAATTGTATAATTCTACACAATTTACAAGGATCAAAATTTCCTCCGGCAATTTCAATAAATTCTTCTCAAGATTCTTGAATTTCATAAAAAGTTATACTCTTGAATATCATAAAAAGGATGTTGTACAATTGGTTTTCAATAAACTAATGTTCAGGGCTTAAAAATGTTGTATTGTATTTAACTCTATTTTGTGTTTGTATTGCTTGACCCTTATTGGTATAATTTAGCATTAAAAACTTACAATGATTAAATAAAGTAATCGATTTGAAAACAAAACAATATTATTCGTCAATGTATTCTGTAAACTTCAGGATTTTGAAGGCGTCATAACTAAATACATTATTAACTGATTCACTTACTATTCCATCTACATCAGATCGAAATTGTTCACTACATTTATCATTCGAATGTATCATATTCTGTCCAACAGGTAAAGTCACAAAAAAAATACAGAACTCTTGAGTAAAATTCAAAACCGAAAGTCCCTAATCAAATGACGAAATCAAATAATACAACAAATCAAACGAATAGAAAACCGCTCTGAGCAAATACCATATAGTTATTATAGTAATAAAATGTTTTTCATTTATACATTTTGAGAAATGGTATAGTCATAACTGATCAAAACGATTTTTTCTCATTTTTTTCCTAATTTTAAAGTAATATATATTTTTTTATCACAGATGATATATTATGTTTGGTTTTATTAAGAAGTTGACATGTAGGCCTATATTCGGGAAGTTTATAAATTATGTTTAGTCTATCAAACATTGTCAAACGGGTACAAAAAGTCGAAACAATCGTTATAAAATGTCTGCCTTATTTACTCTTCTAAAATTTAAATCAAAATAGTTCTCTACTTCCTTATATCATTTTTGAAAGTGTCTTCTAAATATTTACAACTATCAGAATTTGTTCCGGCTCTGTCACATATCACATGATTCCAAACTCTTGAACTTCATAAACAATATGACTTCCAGCTATTGAATTCTTGGAATTCTTGTAAGTCATATACAATTACAACTATAATTTCTTCAGGCAATTATTACTATTTAACTTGATCCAAATCTTTCTTAAATATAAATTCTAACTGTAAAATCTTGTAAGTAAGCAGGGGTCAAATTTAAGCTTGTTAGTGTACTAGCCAGCTGGACCAGTGGACTTAAAATCTACTGGTACTGCAAAAGTGACATTCATTTGATAACCAATAAAATATATCATAGATGTTTAGTTTTACTTTCCTCAACTGCTTTCCTCTTCTTTATTCCAGTAGATGTTTGTGCTGTTTTGTTTGTTCATGAGCAACTAACAAAATCTTACTTAAAATTTGAAGATCCCGTTACACAAATACATTTCTCATCTTGGTCTGTCACTGCAAATTGTTCACATGCAATCAGTGATTTTGACAAACAATTTCTACTGGTCCGACGCAAATTCTACTGGTCTCAGACCACTGGACCAGCGTCAATTTCGACCCTTATCAGTAATACATTTTTGACATTTTTTTCAATCATGACGAAGCAAAACGTATGTTGTCCAATTTGTTTGACCAATAAATATTCTAGTTTTCATGAAGATGTCCTATAATTTATCATGTTAATGGAATTGTACTGTATTGTATTGTATTAAACTGAATTGTTTATTGTTTGTATGGCTTGACCCTTAAAGGTGTAATTTGGCAAATTTGGTTAACGGGTGGGTCTTTAGTACTTAAGTGAAAATAAACTGTCGGAAGGTACATAAATAATGTTTGCATTAACATTCAGGTTCAAAGTATGAACCTGTTTTTCAATGCAAACCCTCATAATATTGGACTTGTGAAAAGGGTTTTTATAATAGTGGTAAAATTTAAATGTTCGCAAAGTTCATGAATGATTTGTGTATTAGCATTCACGTACATAAATATCCTATTTTTACATCAGTTGTTTTTAAAGAAGTCGAAGCAACTAGAAGCACTCCTGCTTCACTCTCTCTACTGTCTACACATGAACATTGTTCTCCACTTCTTTACCATTTTGATAGTCACCTACGCTATACAAATATTTTCCGGCATTTTCAAATATCACTATTCAAAACTCTTGAACTGCATTAAAATTTAACAAACAGTAATCCTAGCTATAATTCCGACTATATTTGTCAGTTATACATCTTGAGCAGTTTTCTAGTCATGGCAGAGAAAAATAGGAATGTGTCCACAGTACACTGATGCCTCACTCGCAGTATCATTTTCTATGTACAGTGGACCGTAACATTAGTCAGAACTATAATTTGGCATTAACATTATTACATATCACAAGGATCATGTATCCTAAGTTTCAGGTTGATTGGACTGAACTAAATCAGAAATTACCTCGACCAAAAACTTTAAGCTGAAGTGGGACAAACGGACCAGAAAACATAATGCCCCTCTACTATCGTAGGTGGGGCGTAAGAAGCAGGTGGCCTCATTAAAAAAAATTATAATGTAAGTTTTTGCTAAACTTTTAGTATTAGAAGTGAAAATTTATTAAACAAACCAAATATGCCAGTTCTTAAAGACAGTACGATATGCATGTATGACAGTATTGGCGGTTTTAACACACACAAATGTGTACTTCAACCACTGCAAGGATAGACATTACATAAAATAAATCTGATAACATAAATTGCCTCTTACATGTCAACATATTCTTATTAAGTACTAGTACGAACATATAGACCACACTGTTAATGCTTTGTATCTGTTAAGTTAACGCATCATTGTAAATATAACGGAATTAGATGAGGCTGTCATCAAAGTGAGAGGGTTAGTGCTATAAAACCATGTTTAATTCACCATTTTCTAAATTTGAAAATACCTGTACCAAGTCAGGAATATAAGAGTTCTTGTTCATTCGTTTTTGATCCGTTTGGTTATTTGATTTTAACATGTGATTATGGACATTCCGAATTGATTTTTCTCTAAGTTCAGTATTTTTGTGATTCAACTTTTTACTATAATAACGAAAATCAATGAATTCATGACAATACTATATCGGTAGTAATGACGGAGATTAAAGGGATGTTCACTGTCTTTCCCCATACTTAAAATATTGATGCCAAGAAGTGAACATACAGGTATATGTTCGGCAAGTGTGTGAATGTTTAGAATATCAAACAGTAAGATAAATGGCTATCCTATTTTGTTTCATTCACTTTTTTGTCTTAAAGTTGATACAACAATTATATATTTCTGCCTCATTTATTTCCCTATCATTTGACATCGAAGTTGCATTTTACTTCCTTTATCATTTTTAACTTATCTTATTTTATAAAATTAAAAGTATCAGAATTTCCCGCGGCAATGGCAAATATCACTATTCAAAACTCCTGAACATTATAAAAATTTGAACAAAATAAGACTAAGTTTTAAAATTCTTGTCAGTCGTACATTATTGACAATTTGTTTGATCATGAAGAAACTAAAAGGATTCAGTTTGTTTACCCTATCAGGGAGTGCAAATTCATACATGGATTATAAAGATGCATTGGGAAGTAATAACGAAAGCGACATATTAAAATCTAGAGTACAGCATGTATATGCATAATACTAACGATTGGTTACGCTCTTCGATGTTGAGTTGTGTCTAGAGGGTTATGACTATCATAATTCGAATAACACATATGTACAAAAATGTGTATACTCTTGTTTTCGTCAGTTCTTTGTATTTAAGACGAAATAATGTGTGTCTGCTTCACAAAGTCTTCTATCTACATTATATTATTGTTTGTTTTACTCTTTACTATCTTTTAAAATTATTAGTGTAAATTTTTCTGTTCTGAAACTATCATAATTTTTCGTCAGTTTTATTCATCTAATAAAAGTAGGACGAAATATGTCAAACCAATAAATCGAATATAAACTGATAATGCCTGGCTAATTATGAAAATGACAAACAATAGTACACATGACACAACATAGAAAACTAAAAAATAAGCAACACGAACCTTACCGAAAAACTAGGGGTGATCTTTGATTCTCCGAAAGGGTAAGCATATCCTGCTCAAAATGTGGCACCCGTCGTGATGCTTATAATAAATCCGGTAAATAGTCGTATAACTTTCAACCATCTGAATTTGTTGGGAGATATGAAATTTTCCTTTTTTAAACTCTTGAACTTCATACAGATTGATGAAAAAGAATAATCTCAGCCTTGCAGTATTTGCCGGTAATATAATTTGAACAATTGTTAAGTCATTACGGAACAAACGGTTTTTTTTATATTTTTTTTTAAATGAAACAAATTAAATATATAGATAAGAGAATAATAACCAAAGACGTTATATGCTTTCCTTTTTAAGTCTGCAAAATCGCGTGAAAATGGACCAAATGAATCTCATTGACGAAAAGAACAACTTAGCAGATATAATCTTTTCATTTAAAAGAACCACAAATACATTCCAAAACGAGACACATTTTGTTTAACCGTTAAGAGTTGTATTATTTGACTCTGTAACATATTTTGGGAACACTTTAACAGATATTTAAAAAACGTGAACGATTACGAGTAATTAGTATAGTACATTTGTATATGATGGATGGACGAGAACAAATTATCAAGACTAATATTGCCTTCAAACTAGCAACCCATACAAATGGACACCTCTAAATTAATTCAAGAGAACAATATCTGCTTCAAATTTATTCAGACAATTTCCGATATAATGGAGAAAGTGGTGATGTCGAATAAAGTTAAGTCCGGATGAGTCAACTGATTTGTCTACGCAAAACATTAAATTTTGTACTTATCATACCTCAAAGCCGGTGAACTGAAATCTTTTGTACTTGTTTTCTGATACCGCCGTGTCAATTACTGCACATATAAATACATATTTCAAGTTGTAGACTTAAATTTTCCTCCTGGGGTCTAACGGTGTGTTATTTATGATAGGAAAGCATTGAGGTGTATCTCAGCTTTTTATAAGAGACTCCTCCACACAAGAGGTCAATCTCTAGCATTAGACTGTGTTGACACGACAAAAGACATTCCTGACATTACATGTTTGGAAAGCAATGTTAGCACTGTACATTCGTATTACAAACGTTCACCTGCAGACAATGTCGAACTACGATCAGGGCAACTTATTATAGATAATTATGGATTCTCATCTTTACAATATACGACTTATGCTGAGATTTTATTCACTGATTAATGTGTTTACAGTATTGTTTTAATGAAAAATAGGTTGGTTTAAATATCCATGGGTGTGTATGAATGGAAAACATCTCAAATATTGTAGCTTCTCTAAACACACCCCAAAAAAAAGCTTCGATTTCTTACTTGTATGAAAAAAAAATATAATAATAATAATAAAAAAAAAATAAGGAAGTCAATTGTCGAGGGATCGTTTGAATAGTCAACACCCTAAAAGGAAGTAACCATCCAAATACTCATAATAGAATGACAATGAAAAAGATCATGCTCCCAAACCAATACGAATTCTCCAAAAGTAAGTAATCTCATCCGCATTTAAAGAGAGAAAAACAACTAACCAACACCCATGAACGTTTTGTCAACCGTGAACAATGGAGGTGCAATTCTAAGAGTCAGTGGAACCTTTGAGACAAATAAATTTATCTCAATAAACAGTTTAGGTGGTTACACCTGTCTTCATTTGAGGACTCCCAAGAAAAACGGATCGGGATGGAGAAGCTTCACTATGACCGTTAGTGAGTAGAAAGAAATGGTGAGGTTGGTTGATCAAGACCGTCTTACAGATTTTGCAGAGAGGTTCAATGATCAGGTAAGTTTTTTTTTAATTATTTATTCATGATAATTTTGGAGGAAATGGTTAATTGTTGGGATGTACAGGTACCCGATCACGTCCACTTGTTTTTATTGCATTACCTTTTTCAACCGATTTTTTTCTGTTATACACCTGTCTCAGGTGAGGGGATGGTTGATATCCCGCCACGTTAGGTATGTGTGTACCTGTTCCAAGTCAGGAGCCTGTAATTCAGTACTGGTTGTCATTTGTTTATGTTCTACATATTGTATTATTCATTCATTTTTTATATTATTTTTTTTTGGGTTATTAATTTAGAACGTTGATTTTTTTTCGTTTTGAATTATTTTATGTTGACATTTTGGAACCTTTTATAGCTGACTGTGCGACCCGAGCTTTTGTCATTGTTGAAGGCTATGGTGACCCATTTCTCTCCGAAACTACTCTCTCCTCTCAAAAAAACATTTCATATAGCATATTTTTTTCAAGTATGATGTATAACTATTTGTCGCTATAAGATTAAATCATTTGATATTATATATTGTAGAACAGGACGGAACTCGCGTTGGAGGATGCATCACTAAGAGCAGCAGAGAGTGGGGAGGATGAAGCGGAACCATCAACAGAGGCATCAGTGAAGACACCCGAGCCAACCAAAATGCCTCCGATGAAGAGGCTTAGATCAGAAAAAAAACCCGAAACGATGTAAAATGTTTAAGAGTTAACAGACATGTTTAAAAGTATTGGCCGCATCATATGTTTGAAGCAGACATCACTTTTAACTCGAGACATACCAGTGAGCTTACCGTCTGTTCTTCTGGATGTTATAGATCAATAACTAGATCTAGATTTAACAAATACAGCCATTGCTGGTGTTCATGTTACAGGAAGTAATCCCTCAAAAAACTTTTGAAATATCAAATACATCTTTGTATCCGAGTTGTTATAGTTTTGTATTACGGAAAAGTGGATTTTCAACAAGTGATGACACTTTATTTATAGTGGAAAAGGTGAACTCTCGTAATCTGCATGACATCACACACATTTTCAACGTGAACATTGAAGATCCATAATTTTAAACGAAAAGTTATCTTATTTCATTTTTTTTCTTAGACTAGATTGTTTATATTACTTTTGATTTTTTACCCTGTATACCAACATTGCCAATGTGAAATTTTATAATTGTCTTGTATAAACTTTGAACGACAAAATTTCTTACTATGTGACGTATACATTTTCTGAGGTCAGACACGCGAAGCAATGCACGTGTTTTAATTTGATATATGCTTTTTTTCTGTTATATTGTTTCTTTTAAAATTTTAACCATAGTATGGAGGTAAATGAAGAAAAGCGCTTCGGACGCAAGAAATTATCAAATGTGTTGTTTTCAATATTTTTGACTATTTTATTTATTATATGTTTGGTTCACGCATCGTTGTAGCGCTATAAAACCAGCTTTAATACACCATTTTCTACATTTGAAAATACCTGTCCTACGTTAGAAATGTGACAGTTGTAGTCCGTTCGATTTTGGTGTGTTCTGTTAGTTTCCTCTTCTCTAATGTTTTAGTGTAAATTCACATTGCGATAAGACGTGTCACGGTACTTGTCTATCCCAAATTCTGGTATTTAGTTTAGATGTTATATTTGTTATTCTCGAGGGATTTCGGTCCGTTTCTGTGTGTGTTACATTTTAATGTTATGTCGTTGTTCTCCTCTTTTATTTAATACGTTTCCTTCGGTTTGAGTTTTTTACCCCGTTTATTTTTTTTTGTCCATGGATTTGTTGAATTTTTAACAGCGGTATACTACAGCTGCCTTTATTTGTCATGTGATTTTGCCATTTGATTAGGGACTTTCCGATTTGATTTTCCTCTGAGTTTAGTATTTATGTGATTTTACAATTTGCATTATCAGATTTATTTAACTTAGATTAAAATGTACGTAGTCAGTTCATTAAACGTGCGGACTTTCATTTCATAAATATACTGTCCGACCCGACAGTTGTAGAATATTGTAATTTCATAAATATTATACTGTCCGACCTGACAGTCGTGGAAAAATGCCAACGGGGTTATCATCAATCGTACCATTTCTTCCGGGTCAATCAGGTGTCAATATGCTAGACTCTTGAATATCATACATGTGCGTTTTACAATAATAGTTATCAAGAGTACCAGGATTATAATTTTATACGCCAGACGCGCGTTTCGTCTACATAAGACTCATCAGTGACGCTCAGATCAAAATAGTCAAAAAGCCAAATAAATACAAAGTTGAAGAGCATTCCAAAAAAGTTGTGCCAAATACGGCTAAGATAATCTACTCCTGGGGTAAGAAAATCCTTAGTTTTTCGAGAAATTCAAAGTTTTGTAAAACAGAAAATTTATAAAAATGACCATATAATTGATATTCATGTCAACACCGAAGTGCTGACAATAAAAGCGTAAATTTCAGACCTAAAAAAAATTGGAAAATCAACTTGTCTACAATTTAATTTCAAGAGTTATTTGGAATACCTCTATAATAGACCTGTTTGTAACAAAAAGTGCATTCTTAAATAATCTTTAAAATTATATTATTTTCATAATTTGTGTACTGTTTCGTACGGGACCTTCTGTCCCCCACGATACTTTTTCTAAACACACATATTTTTGCAATTTTAAATGTTTCCTTTAGACATTCCAGTTTGTTTACTTTAAATACTAGAAAAAATATCATTTTTTTCTGAATTGGAAAACCATTTTTAACGATAAAGATTAGACAGTACTTCACATGTAAAGGTTCAATTCATGTTACGTAGTGGACATTTTGATGCGTTTCGTAGTGGACAAAAAGTTTCGTAGTTGACATCAACCCTATCACATGTTAATAAAAACATAATAAAAATTACATGAAACTAACCGTTGTTATTTGTTTTGCACGAATATGATTGAAAAAAGATTTGAAAAAGACTGCATGGTAGTGGTAGTGTCCACTGAAACGTTTTTCTCCCGTACTTGTTTCGTAGGGGACCGTTTCTTAAGGGACGTTTTCGCATCTTTTATTTTCCCCCACAATCCCTATATTGCAATAGTAACAAGACTGATTGTATTCATCAAAGCATTTATCAAACTGTACACATATATTTATTCATAATTTTAAAACCAGATACTGAAAGAGATTTGACCCGTTTTGCAGTGGACATTATAAAAAATGCGGTATCACTCTGGTCCAGTTGATGAGCTCAATTTTTCTTACCAATAATTAAATTGCCGTTATAAAAGCATCACTTCTTTTGTAAGACCCTAATGTTTATATCTCTTGCAAACAAAAAATTCATTGATTTTATAAAACTATTCATTGGCAAATTTTAATGACTTCGTTTCGTAGTGGATATTTTGTGAGGGACACACCTTCTGAAATTAATCAAAGCGCGAAAGCGCTGAAAAGGCAGTTAATTATAGGTTGTGTGTATTTCTAGTCCAGTTATATCATTATCTTCCATAAAACAGAGGTGGTTTGTAGAATTTAAGATTTAGAGTTCTTTTGTACCTAGTTCACCTATATCTAGTCTACTTTTTACAGTATATTTTCTGTGCCTCCCATGAAATGCATTTTTAGCCATTGCCTTGTCAGTTTGCTTTAAATTTATGAGTTTGACTGTCCCTTTGGTGTCTTTCGTCCCTCTTCTTTAGACATATAAGAACTTTTCCTTTTCAATATAAATAGACTATTTTAATTATTGATTGTATACACATATTCTATGACTCCCATAAAAAATAGTTCACAAAGATTGACTAGTCTCTGTACTGTGTGTATAGCAAGGACATCAAGTAACATAATAGTAAATGTACATAGTAACATGTCAACTTTTTTGATGACCATACCTGTCAACTGTCAGTATTTGCAGAGTATTTCCCCCATCGAGCTCGAGGCTCCCAAATGGAAATTTTATAAGAGCAATTTAGTCGACTATTTTAAAGAAAACAATTAATTCAACAATGGCTATGAGCTTGTTAATGCACGAAGAAGCCAAATACCACATTAGAATATATTTGAAGGGAATCCATGACAAATCGCCCCACTTTAAAAACAAGAGTGCACACACTGAAATGTCTCGCCTTCTTTACTAAGCATTGATATTATGTTGATAGTCCTAATAATAAAGCGTTATTACAACTGTCACATAATCTTAACATAAACCAAGAAAACTAAACATTGACCTTTGAACCATGAAAATGAGGTCAAGGTCAGATAAACCATGCCAGGTAGGCATGTACAGCTTACAATTCTTCCATACAACAAATAAAATTGACTTATTGCTTATAGTTTAAGAAGAACAGACCAAAACACAAAAGCTTAACACTGAGCAATGAACTGTAAAAAATGAGATCAAGGTCAAATAAAACCTGTGCGACTGACATCATGAAATATTTCCATACACCAAATATAGTTAACCTATTGCATATAGTATTAGAAAAAAGGCCAAAACTCAAAAACTTAACTTTGACCACTGAACCATGAAAATGAGGTCAAGGTCATATGACACCTGCCAGGTAGACCTGTACACCTTACAACCATTCCATACACAAAATATAGAAGACCTATTGCAAACAGTATAAGAAAAACAGACCAAAACACAAAACTTAACTGTAACCACTAAACCATGAAAATGAGGTCAAGGTCAGATGACACCTGCCAGTTGGACATGTACACCTTACAGTGCTTCCATACACTGAATATACTAGACCTATTGCTTATAGTATCTCAGATATGGACTTGACCACCAAAACTTAACCTTGTTCGCTGATAAATGAAATGAGGTCGAGGTCAAGTGAAAACTGTCTGACGGGCAAGAGGACCTTGCAAGGTACGCACATACCAAATATAGTTATCCTATTACTTATAATACGAGAGAATTTAACATTACAAAATTTTTTAACTTTTAGTCACTGAACCATGAAAATGAGGTCAAGGACATTGGACATGTGACTGACGGAATCTTCGTAACATGAGGCAACCATATACAAAGTATGAAGCATCCAGGTCTCCCAGGCCACCTTCTAAAATATAAAGCTTTTAAGAATTGAGCTAACATCGCCGCCGCAGTATCACTATCCCTATGTCGAGCTTTCTGCGACAAAAGTCGCAGGCTTGACAAAAAAACTGCCCCAACCTGGATTACCAAATCGCCCCACTTGTGAACTGTGTTAAATCCCGTTAATATTACTCCTGCCAACTGGTCCCATCTAATGGAAATGGGTGAAATCTAGATAAATATATTATTAATCAGGATGAATTTAGTAATGCCAACTCGCCCCACTTATGGAAAAAGATGTTATTCCATTGAATATAAGTTAAATTCCTTATATTGCATTTTGATACATTTAACTGGTTTCTTTTCAATTGTTATGCAAATAACTAAGCTTCAAAACTTACAGTTATTCTTCAACAATCAGTTTTTTTTTATAATTTCAGTATATATCAATAATAGTAATTAAATTAATTTTCGGTTTGTTTGTATTCTGTGTAGATTAGTTTTTATTAAAGTGGTGCGAGTTTTTATTTTTAATTACATATATATTAATCTAAATATTATCGTTTTTTTATAAGTAGGGCGAGTTGGCAGGAGTAATATTAAACATGATTTAACCAATTTCACATGTGGGGCGATTTGATTAATCAGTTTGTGGCGGTTTTTTAAAAAGTGGGGCAACTTGGCCTGCTTCCATTTGAAGGCCTCCTTGAAGGTTTTGTAGGACTATGTGGACCATCTTTCGCGTAAAACCCCCATGTACATTTTGAAAAGTTGGCAGATATGTTTCTAACTCCAGGCAAAATCTACCGGTATGAATGAAAAAGAAGTTTTCAATTAAGGCTCGGTGGCCAAAACAGCTGTCTCATTAGCATTTTAACCACTTCCCATATTTGCAATTAAAACAATAGAAGAAAATTATTCAACGCAAAAACAAAACTTAGTTGTTAATATGAAATTCTCTTTACGGTATGAGTTTTTCTCATTGTTTGAGATTGTACAGTGGTACCTGTAACTGCTTATACCTATTTCTTATTCACTTTTGCTTGATAAACTCACTAAATATCATATACATTGTACCACATCTCCTTATTTTTATAAGCATTCCAATAACATGAACAATTGTAATTCAATTCTATATACCAAAGCAAAATGAACTGCACCACTTTCATTCACTAGTATGCATCTTTTGGCAAAATACAAGTAATTGAAGTTCTATAATGACACAATATATATTGCATCTTTTGACAAAATACAAGTTCTATAATGACACAATATATATTTATTGATAAAAAAAATAAAATTTAGTATACAACTCTTTAACAGGTATAATAAAAGCACAGCTGTGTCATACTTGTGAAATCTGTGCTGAAAACATAGACATTGATGGTATTTGAGTAATTCCATATGTGAAGCTCAACATTAGCTCGTCAGTTGGTGGTGGACAGTTATAGTTCCTTTCTGCAGGCTAGGATGAATGACTTTTCAGGAAAACCAATTTCACAAATCAAAACTTTCCTCTAGATTTCTCCTACAATATTCATCCAGTTTAGTTCTTTTGTTTTAATTGGACACCGTCCTGATTTTTAATTATGCAAACCATTCAGTCTTGCTTGCAAATGGTGCATGAAAATAGGATGGGTATGGCAGTAGACAAGTCTCTTTAAAGTGGGTTTGTGCCCTGAAAAAAAGTTTTATAACTTAAATTTTTTTGAAACTTGTGCAACACACATACCTAAATAACTATAACATAGAAGAGGGCATCATTTGTGTCAATGTTTTGTTCCTGTTTCAATGTCATTTTTTCAGAAAGCTCATACCCGTAGCCAGGGGGGGGGGGGGGTTCGGACGACCCCCCCCCTTGAAAAATATTAAGCACTGTTAAAGTCGATGTTCTATTCGAATTGTGACTGTTAAAGTCGAGTTTGTGAGTCAAACGAACCCCCCTTTGGACATTCCTGGCTACGGGCCTGAAGCCTGAGGCATAACTCATGAATTCCTGTCATTACATCCTAAATTAACATAATTACTGCTAGAATAATTATCAGTATGATATACGTACACTATCATTGTACAGCCCAAGTCGTCAGTATATATAATTGTTGCATTCATTCACTCCTGTGTTCAGTCGTTCAAAAATATTTAAACATCAACAAATGAACTTTAATAATGACAAGAAAACACTAGAAAAGATACGTACATACAACCCGTGTAAGTGTAATTGAAAGAGAAATATATCTGGTTAAACGATGTATAAAGGAGGAAAAAATGTAGATATTGCATTAAGATGCTTTCTACCTGATAGTACGTGGATATGTTTACATATTTAGACTTGATCCAGTATGACCCGTACCTTGTAGGTCACCGCCGTCGTTTAAACACTAGACTACAGTCGTGTAAGACAATAAAAAGCTTAAGCCTGTACTATTTGTGTGAAGTAAATGTGTTTGTTCTGTACATTTAAATTGTTTTACCTGATAGCAAGGACGTATATCTATCCGTTTCCTTCTCAATTCACTTTGTCAAATTCTTCGAGCTTCTTCAAAACATACGTATTACTGCGCCCGGAAGTGAGAAAAATATGAGAAATCCTCGTAAAATAATGCTATTTTCAATTTTGTGGAATCCATTTTGTTATATTTATTATACAAAGATAAAAAAAGTTACGATTAATTATGAATTTGCATATCATTATACGGAACGTTTATGGACTATTTTCCATGTAAATCGGTCATTTTGGCGGGAAATCATGTACACATACACACGTAGATAGGCTGGTACCCGATCGTAATGTTACACATCACATATATCAAATAGCTAATACCCGGAACGTAGTACCGGGAACCAGGATAATACGTAGACAACATACATAACTAATACCGAAATTGAAAACGCTTTACGGTTTCTCGTTCATAAACCGAATTCCACTTTGAATTATAGAAGATGCAATATTAATCATGTTCAGTCGACTTTTCATTGTTATATCAACGTCTGAACTAATTAAAAAATCTTTAGATGTCAGATAACACTCGAAATTGACCCGACCTCTTTCCACACGGAATACACATAATGATAGTTTGTAGTCAGGTTGACTGCTTATAATGCAAAATACACACTATTAACAAGTTCTATAAAACGAACAATACACACTGATCGTTTCTTTAGTCCCCAATGTAAATGAAAGAAACAAAAACCATATTATACCATAAAAAGAAGAGGAGAAATTCGAACATTTCCGGATTTATTTCTGGCCAAAAGACCCCCTGCATAGATTGCGTATGAAACGATGAACCTCATGACTTAAAAGTCAGGCCTTAAAGCACTGCCTTTAAAAAACCTATATTGAAAGCTGTTAATTAAAATATGTTGGCTCTGAACATACTTTTGAATTATTAAAGAACTTATGTAAAGTAAAAAACTAAATTATTTCTTCATTTTTTTTTTACGATATTGAATGTTGAACAGGCGGTCTAGGGACATGCCATTTTGGTTGTTTTGGACAATTCAGGAGACAATATCTTATCAATCCCTCTAAAAATAAACTGTTGTTTTGCTTAAAAATGTTAAATCTATTTCAATGTACTGACAGATCAAACACATTTTTTTTTACAGTGGCTGGGACAGGAAATACGTTTTTATTTGCAAAACGCCGACGTATATTAATTTTGAATACAATGCAGTCGTAAAGTATTTATACATCTTGGACTTTATAAAGAACATTTGACTTTATACAAATAATTTTGAATAAAATCTCATTTGTAAAGTATTTATTTATCTCGAACATTGTCATAGATTAAACATGTTGTTCGTTTATTTGACTAAATTAAGATGATGATCGTTTACAAATTGATTGGTTGTTCGGTATTGTGTTCAAAGTCAAAGACATAATGTCTGTGCAGGAAAGAGCACATATCTAGGAGATTTGTATTTCATTTCACGGGGATTCGTTATAAATGAAGACATTATATTTCAAGAAAAATAAACATCATGCTGAGTAATACCTTATACAGGTAGCAGGATTAAAACTTTAAGAACATTAACATGGATCACTTCGATTTAAAAAAATAAATCAATTACGCATATCATTTCTTGTCCTCACTGATTGGTTGTGGGCTTTACGCCGCACTAGCACAAACAGGCTTTATAGATGCAAATTGCCCTCACTGAAACCACTAAACGTGGAAAGTGTATACGAGATTGCATTGTTTCAAACACATATGGATTTAATATAACGTGCTAACTACAAGTCAATGATATTGTCAAGATACGTAAATAAAAATGTTCAAGTTCTTATTAAATCAGGAAAATCAATACAAATTAAAATGATATATAAAAGAGAAGATGTGGTATGATTGCCAATGAGACAACTATCCACAAAAGACCAAAAATGACACAAACAATAACAATTATAGGTCACCGTACGGCCTTTAACAATGAGCGAAGCCCATACCGAATATAGTCAGCTATAAAAGGCCCCAATAAGACAATGTAAACCAATTCAAGTGATAAAACTAACGGCCTTATTTATGTAAAAAAAAATAATCAAAAACAAATATGTAACACATAAACAAACGACAACCACTGAATTACAGGCTCCTGACTTTGGACAGGCACATACACAAATAATGTGGCGGAGTTAAAACATGTTAGCGGGATCCCAACCCTCCCCTAACCTGGGACAGTGGTATAACTGTACAACATAAGAACGAACTATCAAAAACAGTTGAAAAAGGCATAACTCATCAGATAGACAATCAAATAAAAGTGGACGTGGTCGGGTACTTATACATCCCGACACAATGAACATATCTAAGAGTACTCGCAGTTATGTCTTCCCCCATATTAACATGATATTACATCACATAAATAAATATATACATGTTCTTGATGACGGAAGCAATAAATTACTAAACGAGTTGTTTGTAATTTTTTACACCACTAGGTCGATACCTCTGTTGTTGGGACTATCAGTCCCCGAGGGTGGTTGAGCAAGTAGTCAGTATTTCGGTACCGACATGATTAAACAAACTAAAATCGTCCGTTTATGAGTGGAAATTATTGAGAAACTAAGGTTCAACGCACTATGAAAAGTTGGCTTTAGATAAATTTGGCTATTTATTTAAGGTATTTTAAACATATGGCTCTTCAACGGTTTCGGTACATCTATTGTCTGTTTAATTAGAGTTCGAGATAAATTTGTTCCAAGATCTGTTTCCGTCGGAGTATAATTGTAATGATTGATATAATTTACATATTTCACTAAGCTACCTCTCAGATGGAAGCTGTGTAAGTCGATCATACTATTTAAAGGCTAGAATTAGTATATGATTATTAGTAGGTTGTCTTCCTAATTCACACTTCACGGCTCTCTTATGATGACCTAACATATTTTTACAGAATTTATTATGATCTTTTTTAAAAGCTAATTTATCAATATTTTGAATAACTAATCGGTAAATCATATCCATAAGGACTTATTGGTTTTATGAGAGTATCACATAGTTATAATTCTAGTTTATGGTCTATATTGTTTATCTTCAATGTAATAGAATGCAGAGAATACAGTGCTTTAAACTCTATTTAAAAAAGAGTTCTACAGCATGATAAAAATGTCCATTTAAGTAAATAACAATACCAAAATAATTATATTTCTCAACCATTTCATTTTCTTTGACGTCATACAAAACACTTAAAGGAGTATGTTCGGTAAGGGCCATATTTGGCCCCAATTATAAAGTTGATAGTTTCAAGACAATAAATGTTTTAAGTTGCTTTAAAGACATGAGAGAAAGTTGAACAGAACTTTTTTGTGTAAAATTTTTATTCTAACACGTTGTTTTTTTCATCCCAAAAAGGTCAAGATAAGAGATTTTGGTGAAATTTGACAAATTCAGCAAGATTTCAACCAACTAAAGGACTAGAAAACATAGAGCGCAGGCGTCGACAAGCTAAATATTCAAATAAGACATGTGAAATGTCTTCACAAACAATATTTTAAAAGATCTTTGTTGTCGACGTATGCGCTCTATGTTTCCTGTCCAATAATGTATGAAAATTTACCCATTTTCATTGATTTTTTCGTGAAAAATCAATTTGAGTACAACTTGTGACGTCATAATGAAACCCAGAAACGTAAAATTTTCAACAAAATGGCTTATATCCTATCTAGTCAATGTATTAGCTATAATGTATCGTGACTTTGGTCAATTAATCCGAATTCGAAATTTACGCTAAAAAAGGGGGCCATTTTAGGACCTTATCGAACATACTCCTTTCACATTCAGCTTCCGGCTACATGTATCAGAGTGTGAATTTAGAGAATTTAAACAGGATTGAAGACCTTCCTTGCTATGAGATGGTCGATGTAAATTATCACATTATAATATCAACTCATTCTAGTATTTATCAGTTTTGTGCCATCCTATTACTCCGACAGCCCACTATTCCGACAATGCATCGGTCCTGTGTGTATGGGTAAATTTTCTCTTTAAAGACCAACTCGGTTAATAATATTCGTGGTTGTCCGTTTGATTCCATTTATTCTTCTCCTGCGGGATTTTTGACTCAATATTTTGGAGTTGATACACATGTTTGGATCTTCATCTTCAATATCCATTCTGGACCGTTTCATGAATGCAGACTCTGTGAGTTTTGAATCACGCGACTTCTTTTCATTGTAACTGTTCAGTAATTACCTTCGTCCCTCTTTCTTTTAACCGATCTGGGTATTTTATTTGTCTTTATATTTCGGCGTTTGTGTGTCCACTGTCAGTCTGCTGTTCTAGTTCGCTAATTTTTGTTTATATTTTAGTGTCTTGATCTTTTCACTAGAACTTCGGTTTCCCCCTTTCATGTATCAGGGGAGTGAGGTTTTACCACATTACATAAATAAATATATCGGAGTTGGATTACCCTTCCCGCCCTCTTTGGTCTCAACACTTTCTACCCCTAGTGTGACTCATCAGAGTTTTATCGAATTTGAGTTTGTCGCAGAAATAAGGGACTAATGTGGCGTCAGTCAAAATGGAAAAAAACGGCGACAAATGCATACCCAGATCCTAAAACATTTTGAATACGGTATCATGATGTTGAATGAGTTTCCAAGAAATACGGAGACAGTGTAAGTTACTGCCATTAGCGATCGATCAGACACAGTCTGTGAGATGATACTCAATACGTCTGGGATGAAAATTTCAGGAACTCAATTTTCGGCTCTCCCTTGACACCATTTGCGAGTATGGTCTTGAGGAAACGATGATAGTCCGTCGGAAAAGTACACCTATGTCTCCGGATACGGTCCTTCACATTTAACTATCAATAATTACATACCTTAAAGGTCAAGGAAACTGGAGTGTTTGTACACAAAAAAGTGTTCGGCCCAAGTAGACTGATACAGTCTGGAGGGTTTGAGGGTGGCTTGATGCAAGCCGGCTCAATGCAGCAACTCCTAGATGTAGCAAACACTCCAGTATTTATACTTTCTAAAACAATGGAATCAAACACCGTGAAAAACAACAAGTTTATTACGTAAGTGAGGAGATAAACACCGATATCTTCGAATTAATTTTGAACCCAAGGACAGCATTGGCTCAAGTTGACCACTAGATTTAATGAATAGAAAATGCCGTATGTCCATCTACTTCCGGTCAACGTGCTCCGGAAGTAGGGAAGAAATTTAATTAAATATACTTGAAGACAAGAAGCAATAGTCTAAAAGGTTAGTTTCCTAAATCAAATAATCCCTTTTATACATGTATATAAATTTGTAGCAAATTCCTATCTGGGGAAATACTAGTTTTATTCTATAAAATTGCCTGGTCACTACATTCCTCCCCGCTAAAGATAAATATTACAGGTAAAATTGATCCCACTAAAAGTTGATACAGGGCTCTTAGTAGATAAAACTTGCTAAAATTTAAAGTTTAAATGTTAATAAATTATTAAACTATAAATCAGAACATTCAAAGGTTGTAAATTCATATATATAAACACAATAATTTAATGTTCATTCAAAAAATATTATCAAGAGAAGTCTCTATCCATAATTTCTGCCGCCTCCAAACGCTCTGTTAAACTAGTGAGGCCTAGCTTCCTCTTCTCGCTTCCTACTTGCCTCACGTTTTCCCGATCTATTATTTGGCATTCTCCTCCCCTAGTTTCAATGTAGTCCACATTAGGGGTCACTATAGTATTCAGAAATTTAGGAATATGATCTTCTCTCACAAAATGCTTAAATGAAATGTGTCGAGAGCACCTGGACTTGATCCCAAACATCTTGCGGCACTTTCCACATTTGTAAATTTGTCTGGTTGGCTGGTGTAAATACTGCGAGTCTGCAGCTATCTCAGGGTGTGGTATAGAGTACTGCACCTCCTCACTGGACAGTATTGGCCCAACGGGTTAAATATGGGTGTGGCAGGGCGGATGACAAGATGGTGGAACTGTTGCATTTCCTACTCGTCTGCCCGTAACTGTACACTAGCATCATCAAAAATTCTATAATATTAATACTTATATTAGAAAAAAATACATTTATTCAATACCCTACAAATAAATATTCTTAATTATTACATACATATTTATATATATATCACAAGTTAACAGAATTTTTTTTTCTGTGACGTATTAAATTTTTATTAAGATCCATTTTGTTACATCTTGTGATCAATTTTATTTGGCAATCGTCAATGGCAGTCAACAGGGTTTAAGAACATCAGTTGTTCGACTTTTTCACTTTTTTGGTCTTTTGGAAAATGTTATTTGTGCTGTTTTTATACCCTTCTACAACGAAATTTGTTTGACATGCACACGTATAAAAATTGCGGTTGTTATCCAACGCAATCAGGTTTGAACGTAGTTTTCAATTTAGACTCGTTTATATATATATATAACTCGTCTAAACATCAACCCAATCCCCAAGGGTGACTGGTGTATAGAAATATGGTCACTTGGTCTTCTCCCGACCGGCAGTAAAACGCTTGTCGAAGTGGGGCGTCCGTTTGGCTGTGCGGGATGTACAAGTTTGCAGTCACGTCCGGTCAGAAGGGGGACGTTAAATCCGATGCCTCGTGTAAAGAGAGTGCCACGCTCTTTGCACGTTAAGAACCCTTACGACAACTCTTTGAGGGGTCCGTAGGTGACCTGTTGCAAGGCAAAATTTCTGTCCCTATCCAATATACCCTCATTTTCCAGTGGCAGTCCAAATTTCCCCGACCATCATCCTAGATGGCCTCTAATACAACTACCTACCTATTGTATTTATTGTTAATTTGTTCTCGTCCTGAATATGCATGAAATATTTGCCACTGGACGTTAAGCAACCAACAATCAATCAATCAATCTAAACATCAACCCAACAATGTTACATCTGTAAATTTGCTTTCGCAAATTTTTGGTTCTTCCCTCGCCGGGATTCGAACCCATGCTACTGTGATATCGTGACACCAAATCGCCTGCACTGTAGCCGTCCCGCTAGACCACACGACCACCTGGGCTCTCAAAAAAAGAGCTTTCGCTGGCCGTATGTTACCTTTCCACGTCAGTTTTAATCTAGCGGCGTACTACAGTACATGATATATAAGGCATGAAGATGTTATTGTTACAGATCAGCTAAATTATCTATAGTAAAGGATCCTACAAATTAATGTAATATACAGTCACAGAAAATAATTATATTTATAAGTACGTCTGAGTCAGTGACAACTCTACAATAGATGTATCCATTGGATCGCCATCAATGAAGGTGATACATGGCTGTGTACATAATGTATATACAACTCGTCTAAACATCAACCCAACAATTTTAGATCTGTAAATTTGCTTTCGCAAATTTTTGGTTCTTCCCTCGCCGGGATTCGAACCCATGCTACTGTGATATCGTGACACCAAATCGCCTGCACTGCAGCCGTCCCGCTAGACCACCTGGGCTCTCAAAAAAAGAGCTTTCGCTGGCCGTATGTTACCTTTCCACGTCAGTTTTAATCTAGCGGCGTACTACAGTACATGATATATAAGGCATGAAGATGTTATTGTTACAGATCAGCTAAATTATCTATAGTAAAGGATCCTACAAATTAATGTAATATACAGTCACAGAAAATAATTATATTTATAAGTACGTCTGAGTCAGTGACAACTCTACAATAGATGTATCCATTGGATCGCCATCAATGATGGTGATACATGGCTGTGTACATAATGTATATACAACTCGTCTAAACATCAACCCAACAATGTTAGATCTGTAAATTTGCTTTCGCAAATGTTTGGTTCTTCCCTCGCTGGGATTCGAACCCATGTTACTGTGATATCGTGACATCAAATCGCCTGCACTGCAGCCGTCCCGCTAGACCACACGACCACCTGGGCTCTAAAAAAAGAGCTTTCGATGGGCATGTGTTACCTTTCCACGTCAGTTTTAATCTAGCGGCGTACTACAGTACATGATATATAAGGCATGAAGATGTTATTGTTACAGATCAGCTAAATTATCTATAGTAAAGGATCCTACAAATTAATGTAAGATACATATATATATATATATACAACTCGTCTTAACATCAACCCAACAATGTTAGATCTGTAAAAAAAGAGCTCTCGGTGGGCATGTGTTACCTTTCCACGTCAGTTTTAATCTAGCAGCGGACTACAGTACATGATATATATGCACTAATCTTGTACAAAGTAAACATCATTCAATCACTATCATCTTAAACACAAATCAGATAATCTTCTGATCACTGACGTACATAATGTAGTATAACAATAATAATAATAATTGATAGTGATTGATTATAAAAAATTACATGAATGTTTATTCCAGAAACAGAATTCTAGAATGCAAATAATATATGCGTAATGGAAATTATTTTTTAACTACATGTTGTAACATATTCATACTATTATATACACATTATAAATATAAACATCATAAAATTGTCAATATGTCAACTGCTCTCTTGACACAATTACTACGGCGAATATATATCTCTAGGTTTAACTGTTCTCCCTATGCGAGTTTTTGTAATTTGCCTTTCGGGTGTGTAAACTACTGGTGTTAAAACTTGCGCAACTGACATGTCATGATTTTAACTTTCATCATTAGGAAGACGAATATTTAAAGTATTATTTAAAACCCAATTTGTTTGGTTCATTTCTACCCAAGTATGGTTTCAAATGATCGACATGTACCATAATACTTTTTGTTAATTCTGATTTTTGTATTTTGTATGTTGCATCAGTAATTTGTTTTTATCACTAGATAGGATCCTGTCCAACCGAGTCCTAATGTTTGGTTCACCTTGGGAGGGTACCACCTTCACACCCAACAATAAGGTTCAAATATTCGGACTTTTAAACCTCTATCATAATATGATTTCTGACGTTGTGCTGCTTGACCGGAATTGTCATCAATATTTTTATATGCTTCCCTCGGTATTTTTCACCCATTCTACATTCTCAATTTGACAAACATCATTTACAGTAGTAGGGAGACCAAACATAAGATCAACTGGACAACGAATCGCACGCTCTAACATTAGACTATTGGGGGTACATTTAGTAGTTGAATGTACTGTGCTTCTATGGGCCATCATTAAATATGGGATAGCAGAGTGTAGGTGTAGGACTCTGGATGTATCAGGGTCACACACACGCGGATAACATTTGTAAAAATCTTGGAAGAAGACGAATGTATCTGTTGTATTCTTTAGCAAACGAGCACCACCCATTTTGGTGTTCTTATTAAAAAAAAGTATTACTATCAATCAGACTACATTCCAGTAAAGAACGATGATTCTTTATACGTTGAAATGGATACCATAACCAGTTCAATTATTTCTTTTCTTGTAGTACCTCTGGTGATAGCTCTCATTTTTTGGGGGGAAGAAATGGTTGAGGAATAGTAGGGGAGGGTTAACTGAGCATGGTCTTCCTCTACAGGAGATTCCTACTGCCCCTAAATATAAGTACTATTAGGATAAAAGAAATAATAATTATTAATTTAAATTGTAATTTCAATATCACTGCTTTTAAATCTTCTTTTTTACTTGCAGTGATATTCTTTCTAATAGGTGGATTTATTGTTTCTATCCAATATACCCCTCATTTTCTAGTGGCAGTCCAAATTTTCAATCAATCAATGTTTGGAGGAAAAGACATTCTCAAAATATTTCAAACTCGGAAGATGAATTCTATAATAAAGCCTTGACAATTTATAAAATTTGTATTTTTTTTAAATTTTCTTCTGGTAGAGCAATCTTTACCATGATTGGTTTATTAGTGGTTTTAAACCGTATCCATAGACTTTTGTTAAATGCTATACCAGCTATGAGAAACTTCACCCCCTGTAAGACAGTTAATAAACTCTCCTTTACATCAACCACTACACCAAACAGTACACCAGGAAGTCATCATATCCTTACCAGCACCTCCACTCATTTTAAGAAGAAGCACCAGACCAAACAATAAGTATACAACTACTTAATAATATTTTACATTGGATTGCTTACATTGATTGATTGATTGGGGTCCGTATGTGGCCTGTTGCAAGGCAAAATTTCTGTCCCTATTCAATATACCCTCATTTTCCAGTGGCAGTCCAAATTTCCCCGACCAATATCCCAGATGGCCTCTATTATATCAACCTACGTATTGTATTTATTGTGAACTTGTTCTCGTCATGAATATGCATGTAATATTTGCCACTGGACGTTAAGCAACCAACAATCAATCAATCAAAAGAGTTGTTTCAAGGGTTCTTAACGTGCAAAGAGCGTGGCACTTTCTTCAAACGATACATCGGATTTTACGTCCACCTTCTGACCGGACGTGACTGCGAATTTGATACATCCCGCACAGCCAAACGGACGCTCCACTTCGGCAAGCGTTTGACTGCCGGTCGGGAGAAGACCAAGTGACCATATTTCTATACCCGAGTCACCCTTTGAGGCAAGTCGCTCAACGTAAAGTTCAACTAGAACAGGAGGCTGCACAGAGAACTGCTGAGCTAGAACAGGAGGCTGCACAGAGAACTGCTGAGCTAGAACAGGAGGCTGCACAGAGAACAGCTGAGCTAGAACAGGAGGCTGCTCACAGTAAAGTGCAATTAGAACAAGAGGCTATGCGCAGGAAGGCACACATGCAACAAGAAGTCGCACGGGTAAGCCGTGAAAAAAACCGAGCTGAAAGTCAAATTTAACCTTCTTGAAACACAGAGAAAAGCTGCAGCCGCAGAAGCCGAAGCCGAAGCTCGTATCCTGGAATACGATGACAGCCAAGCGTTCAGCGATCTACCTGACAACAAGAAAGACCCGCTCCAGCGTGTGCAAGATTTCGTCAATAAACCTCCTGTATCAACTGTTTTAAAGGAAGTATCAGGACCTCAAAAGAAAACACAAATTCCTGTTAAAGTCGAGCTGTCACCGAAATTGCTGTCACAGACATCTGCTGTCTTGCCTTCCGATAATAAGTCTCCGGAAGTCACTTTTATCCCAGATCTGGGATTAGTAACCGGCATACAAAAAATAGGCCTTTCAGACGAGAGCCCTACTGAACACCAAAAAACAGGGTGTTGAAGAAGTGATCCCTGTTGCATACCAGCAACAAATCAATCCCACGTAGGAGATAACTAGATTTCTTCTACGCAAAGACCTATTACCGTATTCTCCAGGCTAACAAATTTCAATGACCAGGCAGAATACTTTCATACATGGAAATCTAGCTTCAAAAACGTCATAGACGAATTACAAGTTTCTGACTCGGAACAAATACTAGTAGACTTATTGATTAAGTGGCTAGGGCCAGAGTCTGGTACACATGCCATGAGTATTACGGTATCAAATGCATATCTTTCAGAAATCGAATATCACAAGGAAAATCCCAAACTGGGATGTTTGCTTGCTTATTTCGACTCATCGTCCGGGATAAATCCTATTGTGGAAAAACTGCTATACGGACTCCAAGAAAAGTGGATTACACGGGCTATAAATCTAAATATGAAGTTGCCTTTCCACCTTTCACAGAATTCTCTGCCTTCATCAGGGAAATAAGCAACATTAAGAACGATCCTGGGTTCATCTTTGGGTCAAAAGTAACACCAAATACAAAAGACGCCGTTAAACAGCAAATTGAAGACAGCAGTCAACGATGATTGATTGTTGGTTGCTTCACGTCCAGTGGCAAATATTTCATGCATATTCAGGACGAGAACAAATACACAATAAATACAATTGGTAGGTTGAAATAATAGAGGCCATCTGGGATGATGGTCCGGGAAATTTGGACTGCCACTGGAAAACGCAGTCAACGACAAGATTTGTGTATCCTACACAAGACAAAGCATACTTTGGATGAATGCCGAGCCAAACCTATCGGGGATCGCAAGGAACTGTTAAGACAAAACAATGTGTGCTACAAGTGTTGTGAGTCAACAACACACAGAAGTCGGGATTGCAACTTTGAGTTGTATGGGAGCTAACTCTATCATCCTTACGACATACACTACACAACCATTCGTAGTGAGGCCCATCCACGAAAAATCTAAATATTTAGTTTGTCTTATACATTATTTATTCTTTTTGTCTGCAAAATTTCATAAAAAATAATAAAAAGGTAAAAAAGTTATGAGGTGATGAGGTTACAGGTTGCAGAGCATCCCGGTTATCGATCGATTAGCGTCTCGTCGATTACGGTTTAATTATAGATTAATCTATATTAATCCTAAGTGGGTGTTTACGCTTTTGTTTTAAAACGATAATTTTCATTGGTGTTGTGCTGCGAGGCTTTTGCATTTCGACCAATGAAAACGGTATAAACGACAAGAACGCGGTATCAGGATTCTTTGGGATGTCGCACCAGAAAATTCTATCATGGGGTTCAGAGCTGGTAAGTTTTTTGTGATTTGCCCTTTTACAACAGACAGTACATCTTAGTGCGTTCACAGATAAAAGTAACTAGTATTCCCGAAGAAAATGATATATAACATTACAAGATTGGACAAAAATTGAAGTTGCACGAATCAATTTAGTCGCGAGGGGGTCAGTGAATTTTCCGAAAATGGAAACCGGAAGTTGACAATCGCATTGAAAATTTATATTAGACTTTGCATATTTCGCTCTATTTTAACACACACAAGGTTACATAGTTTAGCCACAAGTACCCCATGAGCTACGATTTCAATCAATAAATGTTCGTTCTTTGAAAATCATTTAAGTTTGAAATCATGGAGGAAAAGGGGGAGGTTCAGGTTTACTTGAAAGTGACATTGGCTGAATAAAAAAACCAATGAACTATCTTAACCTAGTAAACAATTAACTAGTGCATACAACTGATCAATCTTCAGCCATCCAGTTCAGAAAATATATTAAAATGTTTAATCTACCTACCCTACAATTTATTTTTCAAGTGAAATACATGTAGGAAACAATATCTATTTTTGCCAGACTGTACATGTCGAAGCGTACATGAACGGTACTGACATGTTCATTCCATTACATCACATCCGACATGTGTATTTTCAATGAAAGATTGATTTATTTATCCTTGAATATCAATCTCTTCTGAAAAATAATATAGCATGCAGTTTTTATGACTTTTCTTTATTTTTATCTATTTTCTTTCAGTTTACTCTCATCTGGTTTACCGTAACAAGCCATTCACTTGAAGACTCTGAGGATCCGATTCCCAACTGGCCAATTAAGCCTCCAGAAAATGTATATGACTTCAGTAACCCTGCATCAGACGGCTCATTCCATTACTTCTCAAATCTAACTACTGGACAATTCATATGTTTAATACATACAGCAAAGAATTTTGAAATTTATAATTTAAAAGTTAAGAAAGGAAGTTCCTCATTTGACAAATGGATTGACATTGCAACCGTTTGGCCTTCTTACTTTACGAAAACATCATTGAATGCAAAAGCTATATGGGCGCTCTTTAACAGAAGACAAAAAAAAATTAAGTTATTGCAAAAGTGCGTCAATGCCAGAAATGATCCAAAAGTTAAAGAAAAACTTATACGTTCTCTTAATGACAAACTTATTCTGCCGGGAGAAAAGAAAGAATCATTTCAAAATGAAATAACTAATGCTACAACAGATCTAGACACATCGTCTACCTGTGCAAACATTAATGTGACGTACTATGATAGTGTTGATTATGCAAGAATTGTTAAATGAAACAGACAGTTAGCAAGGAATTTATCAAAACAGTCAACAATTTTAAAGTCGAATAGTGCCAAATTAAATTCAATTAAGATTGAAAACAATAATTTGAATACTGAACTTATCAAAAAGAAAAAAAGGTTTAGTGGAGTTTGCAAGGATGTAATTTCTCAAATTAATAGATTAAAAAAAAAAGAGCCAAGATCTTTCAAAAAAATCTAAAGAGCTGAAGTCATTGAAATTGAGATCTACCTATCAACAGAAGCAGTTAATGACTATGAAAAAAGAGATTGGTCATTTATCAAATGTTGTGAGCGAATCACTTGATCTTGCGGATGAAAAGGAAAATAATTTTTGATCAAAGTTTTAAAATATCAAAATTTCAAATTGTGTAAAAGTTTTGCAATTTTGAAATTTTAACCAAATTATTAAAATTTAAAAATTCTAAATATCGTTTTTAAATTTGATAGATTAGAAATTTGATCAAACTTTTAAAATACTAAACCTTATGTGCAATTTTAATCATTTCACTTTTTAAAAGTTTGATTTTTTAAATTTTTGATTAAAATATCAAAAATAGAAAAGGGGCAATAAGAGGGGTACTTGTAAAAAGCGAAACCAAACAATCTGAATTAAAAACATACTGATACTTAGCCTGCGTACGTGTTAAATGCACAAGGCAGCGAACATTCTATCAAAGGTTCCTTGCCACTCAACTACAAAATAAAGTAAAATAAAGGTTGAAACTTGGGTTTTCCGTTAAAATTCGTCATAAATTAGCATACAGATTAAATACACGTACTTCAGCTTGATTCCAATCTTTGGCAATGGCTAACAGTAGAAGAGGCAAGGCATACATGCACATGTACAATACACGATTCTCTGTTGCAACTGGATTGTCTATTCACCACACAAATTCCGCAACACGTTACCGAATTTGTAAATCAACATATGTCGGGTGCAAGCCTGTTTGATGAACAGCTTATACATTATTGCCTCTGGAAATGAATCATATCGTTAATATTTATGATTAATTCATGAGTTTTGACCTTGTTCAAAGATTTGAAGGGAGAGACAATTTATGCCAGAGGGACTGCAAGATCTAATAAGATTTTTCCCCTAAAGCTCTACATGCTTAATGTGTAAAGAATCCAGGAGAGAAAAGGGTGGTTCAAAGACGGAGGATAACAGCGTTTGCTCGGAAAGACTAGAAACTATTGTCTTCTTGTCCTCAGTTGATGATCCAACGTAAAACAACTTCAGCGTAGACAGAAAGATGGTACTCAAAAATGGTAGCCAGTTCATCTGTTGTACAAAACTACAATGTCAAAATGAATGGTGTGTATAAAGCCGAACAAGGTTTTGCTAACCAAGTGAAGAAAGATTGATTGTTGGTTGCTTAACGTCCAGTGGCAAATATTTCATGCATATTCAGGACGAGAAGAAGTTCACAATAAATACAAAAGGTAGGTTGACACGATAGAGGCCATCTGGGATGATGGTCGGGGAAATTTGGACTGCCACTGAAAATGAGGGTTGTTGCAAGGGTTCTTAACGTGCAAAGAGCGTGGCACTCTTTTTACACGAGGCATCGGATTTAACGCCCCCCTTCTGACCGGACGTGACTGCGAACTTGATACATCCCACTCAGCCAAACGTTTTACTACCGGTCGGGAAAAGACTTAAGTGACCATATTTCTATACCACAGTCACCCTCGGGGTTAAGTGAGGAAAAATATTTATTAGTTATTATAATATATATATATATACAAAAATATCATTTTATGATAACACATAATAAAGTAAACATGGACCATCCCAATAAAAATAACGAGTACTTAATTCTAGACCCTTAATATTTGGAAATGCTTAATGAAGTTTATTAGTCAGATGATGAGAATTTGGATGAATTTCAGGAAATATTTCCGAACATGATCACCAAGAAGACCAGGAAACAATTGACTCTGCATCAATAAGACAAAGAATGGTAAATCATGTATAAAGTAAAAACACTAAAATACTGAACTCCGAGGAAAATTCAAAAAGGAAAATCAAAAATCAAAAGGCAAAATCAAAAGTCCAAACACATCATGTGTCGGTTATTGAATTGGGGATGTACGGCGGGCGGTACCCCAAAGTTTTGTAAGATATATGCCGCTATTATATCTGCGGTTTTAATTTTGCTTTTGTGTTTATTTTCTTTATTCTATATTTTGTCACATGTATATCATTAAGAATTAATAATAATCATTGTAATTAATTGTTTGTTATTATTCTGCTCTTAATGGCGTCCTTGATTGACAATATAAATGTTGTATTGTATTGTATTGTATTGTTGTTACCAATTATTTAATTGTATCTGATTTTTAGCCTTTAAAGAGCCCTGTAATTTGGGATAAATATATACAACCTGTAAATTTTTTTTGTAATTAGTTACTTTGAAATTAAATTAATAGTCTGATGTTATATTCAGATCAACTTTATAATTGTCAAGACTTATTTTAAAATTTGCACAATCAAATACACGAACCGTCAAAATTATTTGGTACCTGATTCGCCTTTAAGGAAAATTTCTGCAATTTGATACACCTTGGATAAGAAATCCTCCACCATAACTGCTTTTAAATATTTTTTTCTAATAAACTTGATTATAAAGACATAAAAAACAATTTAAATTCACTTAAACTCAATTGATGATATATCATAATGCTTATACTTTAAACGGGAAAATCATTTTTTGTACACCTGTGTAACGCCGAGTACAAATTTCAATTATCATAAATAAATTTTACCGGTGAATCGACATGGCCTTGGAAGTCAGCGTAAATTAAGATCTTTTCAGTTTTTCGCCATATATTTAATAATAATCATTAGTTTTGAAACAGATATACATATTATCAGACATAGAAGGAATAAGATTTATTTTTATTTTGACTCTCACATGATTAATAAGGTATATGTATAGGGTGGGGAATGTGTAATTTATAGTTCATCTATAATGTATCAACAAATTGAATTAGTGGTGCATTAGCTGTAAATAATGAAAATGATAAATACTCAAATATATTAAATGTCTAAAAAATAAAGATAAATGAAAACGTTTATTGTAAAGCTCGACAGTTCTTCATTATCTTTGAGCTCATATACAATGAACGTCAAAATTATTCTTAAAATTAACTGTGTGACGCAGAGTTTAAAGTTCGATTAAGATAAATACATTTTACTTGTAAATAGACATATTTTCCTAGCGTTCAACATTCATTAACTTCTTGACAGTTTTTCGTTGAATATTTCAAATTAATCTCAAGCTTTGACACAGTTAAACATGCATTCAGACAAATATAAAGGAATAAGATTTCCTAACACTCAAATTTGACACTCAGGGTATTTGGACAGGATGAAGAATGTGTTAATTGCAGTTGGTTTTATGTATCGGTATGTCGAATTAGTGGTCAATTAGCTATAAATAATATAAATGATTAAGACTCGAAGATATATAATGATTCAAAAGAAATCCTTCATCTAAAGCTCAACAGTTCTTCATAGTTAGTTTAGTTTAAACATATTTATTTATAGTGGATTGGGAAACAAGTTTTGCAACTTATATTAATCCCTTTCCACTTTTCATAATCTTTGAGCTTACATACTGTATATGAACGTCAAAATTATTCCTAACATTACCAACCCCAAGGGTGACTGGGGTATAGAAATATGGTCTCTTGGTCTTCTCCCGACCGGCAGTAAAACGCTTGCCGAAGTGGGGCGTCCGTTTGGCTGTGCGGGATGTATCAAGTTCGCAGTCACGTCCGGTCAGAAGGGGGACGTTAAATCCAATGCCTCGTGTAAAGAGAGTGCCACGCTCTTTGCACGTTAAGAACCCTTGCATCAACTCTTTGAGGGGTCCGTAGGTGGCCTGTTGCAAGGCAAAATTTCTGTCCCTATCCAATAAACCCTCCAGGGGTTAAGAAATTTTGTATTAGCTGACTAGCCCACGGCTAATTGGTAGCATGATTTTACTAGCCCAGCAAAACTGACCCGCTAGCCCTAGTTTGCTTCACACATTTGAACGAGTTTGCTGCTAAAACAATGAATTATATAAAGTTAATAATTTTTATCCATTTTACAGTAGATTTGTGCAAATTGGATACTCAAAAGCGGGCCTCCTTTTCCGGTGGTAGTCCAAATTTCCCCGACCATCATCCCAGATGGCCTCTATTGTAACAACCTACCTATTGTTTTTATTGTGAACTTGTTCTCGTCCTGAATATGCATGAAATATTTGCCACTGGACGTTAAGCAACTAACAATCAACAATCAATCAACCTAACATTACCTGAATGGCGTAAAGGAAATCTTTCAGTTCTTGAGACGTCAAAATCATTCAATCGAGTGCGTAGTGGAATTTACTGTTTTTTTTTTATTCTTATCAATTCTATATATAACTGTTGGACAAGTTTAAACCTCGGGTCACTTTCTGAAAATTATTCTAACATACTTTTTATTTTTATAACCTTGTATGTGTAGCGGAATCGGTTTTTATATATCTAAATTATATGTAGGATGGCTTATTTCAATTTACAATTCATGTTCATTATTATTATTTTGCTTACATGTTTGTATCTAGAGAAAACTAAAAAGTGTAGTTGATTTCTATTTGTTGATCACTTAGGGTTATCTTGTGTTTTACACAAGCCTGGCCTTCTAAATGAAAAGGAAAAGACTCTGCACTTTTTTATTTTACAAATCTTAAAAAGTACAATATTGATTAAAATTGATTAACCAAGTTTCCGGATTTTGAGTATTGTCACCTTTAAATTTTTCAATTTTCAAAACCTTGGAAAAATGCTGTTACTCCTGATCCTGCTACTGCTCATGCTACTGCTCCAGTTCCTGATACTGCTCCTGCTCCAGCTACTGCTCCAGTTCCTGCAGCTGTAGTTACTGGAACTGTTGTTCCTATCATGTGGATGTTTTAGCAGTCACAGTTGAAGGAATTTGTGTCGTTGTTGAAGCTGTAGTTGAAATTGGTAAGGTAGGATACAGAGATGAAAAATGTTGTGGCGTTTGTAGTGGATTTGTAATAGGTGCCGGTCTTTTAGCAAACGTGGATGGAATGGATGGCCGATGTACAATTGACGGTCTTAATGGAGTTATACTGGATGGCAAAGTAGGTTGTCCTGTCCACGATGAAAGAAAGTGATTTTTGTTGGAATGAATAGGCAATGATTGGAAGAAAGGCTGGTCTTCGACGTACGGTATTGTGGTGTCGTTATCATCAACTGGATACGAAGGTGTATGATCGGGTTTGAAGCTGATAACGTTGTCTGTTTTTTTTGTAAAATGGTATAAATTATCGAAGGCCGATTCAATATCGCACTGAATTTCCTGATGATAATTAAATGGTGTCTTCCCTTGTTTCAGAGTTTTTTCCCCATTGTTAAACATGGTCCTCTACCATTCTATTGTGTATTTAGAATGTAGATGTGTCAACCTGGGGTGATTTTAGCGAGGAGACCTACAATAAAAAAATATAACATGAAAATCGAACATGGCATTGGAGATAATTTAAATATATAGTTGAACAATTTAATGGATATGCATGAACTCCATGATATCTTTATTCTTTATAAATTAAAAAAAAAACCACAAATACTCTCTTTAGTAGTATCGTCACTATGTTTATTGTGGAAATCTTTGTTTTGGTTGAATATGACGGTTTCTTCTTGGTCCTGGCAAAAGTCTAATTGGTCAAAGGCTGTTTCACGTTGTTGGTAGTTCAACGTCGTTTTTCCTTTTGTTGACTTTCCTGTTGGTAACATGGTTTTATTGGGTCCTCACCATTCTATTGTGTTGATGTTTTTCCGTATGTTGAATACTTTTCCAATTGGATTGCTTTACAGCACAATTGAGGGATAAGACGCACAGCTGGTGTTCAATAGATTGACGTACTGGTGTGATACGCGATGGAAGAGATGGCGGTCCTGTACACGATGAAACGAAAGGATTGGATTGTATAGGCGACGAATGAGAAAAAGGCTGGTCGTCTACGTTAGTGATAGTTGTATCGTTGTCACAATCGGCAACTTGGTATTAAATCGGATAGCCTTTTTTGATTTCTGACCACAATAACTAAATTTAAAACAGGAAACAAGTGTCAAATAATTTGACAAATAACTGAATGTTGACAACAAACAACAATGACCCTTTTTGTCTGTACGAAACTCAGACAATCGGACCGGCTCAAACGTGACATAGACAGACCTGGTGAAACTTTTGCAGTCCGGACAGACAGGTCCGACGGTAGTTGACAAGTCTGTAAGTTACGTATACCTACCTTGGCTGAAGATATACTATCTCCTTCTTGGACACTAGAATGCTCGAGATTCACAGTACTTCTTAATCTTTGCTGAAAAAATCATAATGTATTAAAAGAATTGCTAATTTCATAAGGTACTTTAAAGAATTGAAAGGAAAACAAATCTATATTGATGAGTAATTAAACTCATCATAGATACCAGGACTAAATTTAGTAAATACGTCAGACGCGCCTTTCGTCTACATAAGACTCATCATTGACGCTCGAATCCAAGAAAGTTTAAAAGCCAAATAAATCACGAAGTTGAAGAGCATTGAGGACCAAAATTCCTGAAAGTTTTGCCAAATACAGCTAAGGTAATCTATGCCTGATGTAGAAAAGCCTTAGTATTTCCAAAAATTCAAAAATTTGTAAACAGTAAATTTGTAATATAACCATATCAATGACAATCCATGTCAGCACAAAAAGTACTGACTACTGGGCTTGTGATACCCTCGGGGAAATAAATCTCCACCAGCAGTGGCATCGACCCAGTGGTTGTAAATAAACTCATCATAGATACCAGGACTAAATTTAGTAAATACGAATAGTAATACGAGTTTAAGCTAGAGATGTACACAATAATTCTCCTTAACAAAATAAAATTTGTCACTGCATGTCTTAACCTGGATTAATAATAACATCTTTTAGCTTAGATTGCAGAAAAGAAAAGTTTGCAAACTTATGAGTAGTTTGAAATTCCAGGCCTGCTATAGCTATATAGGTCAATGGTTAATAAAGTCCTATTCTGACAAATATACTTACTGCAGGTGCATTTTTTGCTGTTATGCTATTCTTACGGTCATCAATAACTGGCCTTGGTCCAAGCAGTTTATTTTTTAAATATGTCCTGTTTTTTTGTAATACACAGGTATACTTTCCTGCATCTTCTTTTTCCAACTTCACAATAGAAAGTTTCCATTTTTTTATATGGTACTGAAAAAAAAACATTTTTTTAAAAATCTGTAACATATATCAAGAATAAATATAGTTTTTTTAACCTCCAATTGTAAACGTTTTTGTTTATTTCCTGTTCCATCCCATACAAAAGAACAGTAACAACAATACATTACTAAATTCGCCAGTTTAATAGTGTATTCATTAGGAAAGTTTATGCTACGTACACAATAACTATCTAAGCGTTATAGGAATTTTTACCCCTTAGGATTATAATCATTTAAACAAGCCGAATCAACAGTATAAACAAAAAATCATATGAATCAAAACTTACAGGAAAGAAGAAGATTCATCATCAAAAATTCTATGTTCATAGAACCCTTTCCCGGGACTGTAAAGATTAAAAAAAAAAGTTTTGAATATCTACGATTGGAAAACATACATGTTGAAACATAAGATAAAATGTATGCAAATCCTTTTTTGTTTTGTTTACGATAATCAATACAAAGTTATCATCCGAAAACGAAAAAAAAAAAGAAATGAAAGAAGAAATAATGTGTTGCATGTTGAAAAGAAACCTTTTCATTAAGGCGGGAATAAACTTGGGAATTGTTGACCAAAAAAACCCTACAATAGTAAGTAAAATGATGTTCATATTGACATATAAAATTACAAGAAAAGAAAAGAATGGAAGCAGGCACGAACAGATCTCATCCAGTCTCTGCAGGTACTATCTATTTGGACGTCAATGCTGACGTAACCCCCATCTATACCCAGACCATCCTTAAAAGCTCTCTGCACCATCTGCATCTTTCCGTCTAAAATCTTAACATGAAGAGCCTGTAAAATTAGTAAAATATGTTTTATATGCACTCTTGTCACTTTGGTTGAAAAGATTCGGTTAATTTATCATTAACCGTTCCGTTTAGTATCAGGATACAAATAAATATAAGGAAACTTTCCCAAAGAAAATAGAGTGGAGTGTGGTAAAGTCCAGCCTTAAGGTGCTCCGATCACGGAGGAACAACTACGTCACAATACGCATGACCGGACACCCCACTTTGATGCTAGAGTTCAACCCATTAAGACGTGCTAATATCTTGGACATCGAAGACAAAGAAGTCAAGTGACTGATTTAGTGACTATTAACAGATACTTTAAGGTTTGTAGCCATGTAAAGATATGTACTTACTTTTAAAATATATGATTTGTATTTGTATATATTTTGATCTATATTTAATGTGATAACATTTACAGATTAAGTCACATATCCACTTTCTAGCTAATTCATGAAATGAAAACAACAAAATCTTTTTGGTCTTGAAAATACTAGCCATTACTTTTTCTAGAGAACGAACATGTACTTTGAACGAAAATTATTTAAAAAAATATATCTATAATGAATTAGCCCTTACGAATACTGGAAAAAACATGCTGCAACCATACTGTATGACTTTAAAAACTCGTATTACTGTCCTTCCGACAACGATACAAGTAGACAAGATTTGTTGCTGGCCATCAATGAACAGATCAACGTGTAGTGACAATGAAACGTCAACAGAATTTGATTACGCAACGTCATTTGCCATACACGTGTACGGTAGCAACGTTAACTGCTAAACGAATTGCCGTGTGCCATTGCGTACAGATTCATGCCATAAATGTTTCCCATTAACTGAATTGCCAAAGAATTGACTGAAGGAAGACCATTAAAGCCATCAAGTTGCATCCGCATAATTGCCAAAACCAATTAATGGGTTGAACAAATGCAAAATCAGAAGGTGTAAAACAGAAACTAAATCATGTCAGACAGAATTTGTTGACCTTTCTGACCATCATTTCGGCGTTTGTTACATGCAGTTATTGCTTTTGACGGTGACACATTCATTCAAAAATAACAAAAAAAAATCTAGTGTTGCGTTTCTAAAGTCGTTCAGTATATATATAAGTTATCCTACCTTTGCGAATCCCTTACTATTTTTGAAATTGTATTTTGCCAAGAATCAAATGGAAACAGGTCAATAAGACCAAGCTTAACTTTATTGGAATCATCTTTAATTAAAATCCTAATTTCTGCTATTGATAAGTATGTACATTGTGTTATTAACGCCAAATGTAAATCCGTGTTTTCCTTAACAAAATTCTGTTGAAAAATTATTTCTTGTATCAAAGATAAAAGATCCACACCCCCGATTTCGATGTCTTTAGATAAAAACATTCTTATTTCCCGAAGTAGTAACGTGGGTAGTTTTACTATTATATCGCGAGTATAAGCATTAATAGGTTAACATAGGTTAAGAATTTGTTTGATACACAGGTTTTTTAACAGCGGTTCCATAAATCTGTGTGGCTGCTGCTATTTTCTTCTTTTGGGATGCTCTCGTGGGCACGGCGTTGCTCACCCCCTTGCGTGGAGGCTCCCGGCTTTCCTCACCCTCTTGCGCGAAGGCTCTAGGCTTTCCCCTCCAACAGCCTCAACGCCGCTTCCTCTTTTGTCATCTGGACTCTGTTCTACAAGTATGTGAATAATGAGATAGTGGTAAAATACTAACATTCGGCAATGATTTAAGAAATAAAGTTTGTCAAAATATCTGAAGTAATTCAAATAATTCCACACTGAGTTAACATCCCTTTGATATATACATTGAAATTGGTTATGTGGGAACCCGCAACTAGAAGATGATGAATATTTTATTTCCAAATCACAACACACACAAGGGACAACATGAGGTTATATAAAGAACAACAAAATAACATAACTGAGCAAAGAATTATTTGATTGGTGAATTTACTAAGATATATAACTATATTTGTCCTCACTATATTTAAATATAGAAAAATGTACAATGGATAAAGATGGATAGTTCTTATAGTTATTTCATTTTGGACTCAAGTTCTTGTTTTCTTTGATCAAGAAGCTCGTTGAATCTCATGTCTTTCAGCATTTGTGTTTGCAGCACCTTTAAACTTTGTTGGAAATATTAGATTTTTACATCAGCGCTCATCAACTTTTTATTGATTACCGAAATGGTGGATCCGATGTTAAGATATTCAGCCTCATTAAGAGATATCCTTGTAGTAATTACCCTACAAAAGAAAAGAAAGGAAAATAAGAATTATAAAATAAACAAATTGTGTTTATAGAAAGGAAAATTTCAAACATTCCATTAAAATCGGATATGTGTAAAGTTCCTGTTGATTAATATGATATATCTTATAGTATTTAAGTTTGTGTTAGAGATTATTCTATGTCATCTCACCTCGGGTGGCATATTAGGAGTGTAACGGTTCGACCGTACATCCCTGCGTCCCAAACAATTTTCACTAACGTATACTTTCGCCAAGACGTTTCATGGAAACTAATTAAAATTTTTGAATGCATCAATTTCCTATTAACTTGATCTAATATGGCCTTGAAAAAATTTTAACAAATAAAATTTCCTGTGACAATGTTTTCCTGTACTTCGACAAAAGGTATGATTATCCATGAGCATGTGGTTTCTAGATTGATTTTAATCAATAAATAAAAGATTTTTTCCCAAGATAATAAGCATTTACTCACCGTATTCCCCGTATATCTCTGTCACTATCACTATCACCTTTACCATTCTCTTCCTCTGTTCTGTAAAGGAGAGAGAGAGATGTATTAATATATATTTTATAAACATAACAAATAATAATTTCAAGTGAGTTGTGTATTTTTAAAACAATAGTAACCAATATATTTTGAAAACTTAAAGTAAATCTTATTAATTTATGAATATGAATTCAACACTGTATACGCCGTGCGTACATTCGTACGTCCGAAAAAACAAAATCGTCAACCTATATTTCAAAACGGTTCATGATAGAAACTGTTTCAATGGGAATAAATGTTTCGTCCAATGTGATATATACCCACTTTCTGTTTACTTGATCTAAGATGATTTTAGTCTGACGGTTTTCTAAATTTTCGCGAGGAGACCTATAATAAAAAAATATAACATGAAAATCGAACATGGCATTGGAGATAATTTCAATATATAGTTGAACAATTTAATGGATATGCATGAACTCCATGATATCTTTATTCTTTATAAATTAAAAAAAAACTCAAATACTCTCTGTAGTAGTATCGTCACTATGTTTATTGTGGAAATCTTTGTTTTGGTTGAATATGACGGTTTCTTCTTGGTCCTGGCAAAAGTCTAATTGGTCAAAGGCTGTTTCACGTTGTTGGTAGTTCAAAGTCGTTTTTCCTTTTGTTGACTTTCCTGTTGGTAACATGGTTTTATTGGGTCCTCACCATTCTATTGTGTTGATGTTTTTCCGTATATTGAATACTTTTCCAATTGGATTGCTTTACAGCACAATTGAGGGGTAAGACTCACAGCTGGTGTTTAATAGATTGACGTACTGGTGTAATACGCGATGGAAGAGATGGCGGTCCTGTACACGATGAAACGAAAGGATTGGATTGTATAGGCGACGAATGAGAAAAAGGCTGGTCGTCTACGTAAGGGATAGTTGTATCGTTGTCACAATCGGCAACTTGGTATTCAATCGGATAGCTTTTTTTGATTTCTGACCACAATAACTAAATATAAAACAGGAAAAAAGTGTCAAATAATTTGACAAATAACTGAATGTAGACAGAACAAACAACAATGACCCTTTTTGTCTGTACGAAACTCAGACAATCGGACCGGCTCAAACGTGACATAGACAGACCTGGTGAAACTTTTGCAGTCCGGACAGACAGGTCCGACGGTAGTTGACAAGTCTGTAAGTTACGTATACCTACCTTGGCTGAAGATATACTATCTCCTTCTTGGACACTAGAATGCTCGAGATTCACTGTACTTCTTGGACTTTGCTGAAACAATCATAATGTATTAAAAGAATTGCTAATTTCATAAGGTACTTTAAAGAATTGAAAGGAAAACAAAATCTATATTGATGAGTAATTAAACTCATCATAGATACCAGGACTAAATTTAGTAAATACGCCAGACACGCTTTTCGTCTACATAAGACTCATCAGTGACGCTCGAATCCAAAAAAGTTTAAAAGCCAAATAAATCACTAAGTTGAAGAGCATTGAGGACCAAAATTCCTAAAAGTCTTGCCAAATACAGCTAAGGTAATTTATGCCTGATGTAGAAAAGCCTTAGTATTTCAAAAAAATTAAAAATTTGTAAACAGTAAATTTGTAATATAACCATATCAATGACAATCCATGTCAGCACAAAAAGTGCTGACTACTGGGCTTGTGATACCCTCGGGGAAATAAATCTCCACCAGCAGTGGCATCGACCCAGTGGTTGTAAATAAACTCATCATAGATACCAGGATTAAATTTAGTAAATACGAATAGTAATAAGAGTTTCTCCTTAACAAAATAAAAGTTATCACTGCATGTCTTAACCTGAATTAGTAATAACATCGTTTAGCTTAGATTGCATAAAAGAAATTTTGCAAACTTATGAGTAGCCTGCTTTAGCTATATAGGTCAATGGTTAATAAAGTCCTATTCTGACAAATATACTTACTGCAGGTGTCCCCAAGGGTGACTGGGGTATAGAAATATGGTCACTTGGTCTTCTCCCGACCGGTAGTAAAACGCTTGCCGAAGTGGGGCGTCCGTTTGGCTGTGCGGGATGTATTAAGTTCGCAGTCACGTCCGGTCAGAAGGGGGACGTTAAATCACATGCCTCGTGTAAAGAGAATGCCACGACTACATAAGGGGTCACTTGGGGGTCCATGTATTTCGCAATAATGTAAGAAAGTGTCCATATTACGCAAGGTGTCCGTGTGTATTTCACAATACTGTAGTGTCCATGTATTACGCAAGGTGTCCATGTGTATTTCGCAATACTGTAAGTATTACACAAGGTGTCCATGTGTATTTCACAATACTGTTAAGTGTCTATGTGTATATCACAATACTGTAAGATGTCCATGTAATACACAAGGTATCCATGTGTATTATGCAATACTGTAAGTATGCAGGGACACCAGCTTACCTAATACTGATGGAATATGTGGTTTTTTTTTTGTGATGAAATAAATTTCTCCTCCTACATGTATTTATATTTCTGATGTGAGTTGTGATATTTCTTAAACATTTATAATAAGTTTATGTATCTATTAAATAGACATTAATACAGGGACACTAGCTTACCTAATAATGATGGACACTACCAATGACTAAACCAAATATATAATGGTGTTAAATATTCATACACAATGACCTATAGAGGGGGGTTGATAGATATATGAATGGTATTTGTAAGGATAGTATGGATGAATAAGTGTCAATATGTGTTAAAATCAAGATATAAAGTTGAATGATCTATAGGTTACTTTGGTATTATATCTTAAAAAAAAGGACTTTGCAAAGTTTATTGAACTTTGTAAACGTTCTATATATAAAAAAAATGGTTAATTCTTATATAATAGTTATGCTTTCTTTGGTCCCTTGAATGATCTATTGAAAATGTATATTCCTGAAAGATATATGGTGTAATTTTGGTCAAATTTTGGAACATATGTTAGATACATAAATATCATTAGATATCAGCAAAATGTAGATAAATTAATAAACAGTCAAATAGATCATATTACAATATAAAGGGAAGGTCGAGAAAGTTCAATAAACTAGTGGTAAGTCCAGATATTTTTTTCCCAATGACATGTAATAACAAGGTGACCTAGCATCTTTATATTGTGATCAACTTATAAAATATATAATATATTCATATAAAAACCACAAGGGGCCAAAAAAAAAAGCTTAATATTACAAAATGCACATTGTTGAGAAGGGTACAAAAAGAAAAAAAATAATTAAAAAAAAATAAAAAGATCAAACAAAGAAAGTTTAATATATTAAAAAAAAATACGCATTTGATATTATGATTAATTGTTTTTTGGGAGGAGGTTCTAGAAAAAAAAATAGAAGTAAATAGGGCATACGGTTAGCATTATAAAAGGGAAAAAAATATTTTGATTCTTATCACAAAAATTTGGATCTACTACTGAGATAAAATAAGAAATCGAAATGACAGAAAAACAAGTCAAAATGTGAGTATGATAAATATTGAGATAAATATTTTTGAATAGTTTTAATAAAAAAACATACATTTTCTTTATATTTTTTTAATAGATTAGAGCAATACATATTTCATATACCTCCTTCCCTACACAAAAAAGAGAAATATTTAATACATAACTGTTATTTTCAGATCTGAAAATGTAAAACAAAGACTATCAGAATATTTATTATATTGCAAAAGGGAAAACAACCAACACTTTGTGTAAGTATAAGTCACATAGCTGAATTTATGTACTATGTAATCAAACACCAATTTATTAAAATAATTGTTGTACATGTTATGTTTAAAAAAAACTGAGAAATTTATCAAACACTTTGACAGGTTTGTAGAATGATTATTATGATAATGATTTTTTATTTGATTTTTTTCAGAAATAATAGGAATTTGATTTTACTGTCAGAGAACAGAAAAAGACCTCAAGAGGAAAAGAAAAATGACAATGAACATATAGACAAAAGACAAAGAACGACTCAAAATGGACAAGAAGACAAAGGGTAAGTGCATTTGACATTAAATCTAATTCCTGTAAATTTGTTCAGTTTTATGTGTGATCACATATCATTAATGATGAAGATAACAAAATTATTTTTATGAAAAAAACAACAACAGACGTCACATGGACAAACAAAATTATTTCCATGAAAAAAAAACCAACAGACATCACATCTACAAATATTAAATGTAATAAACTAAATTATTTTTCTTTTTTTTTGTAATTGATGTACAATTTCCTTGGGAAAAAAAATGTTTAGTATTATGTGTGATAAAAATAAATTCCTAATGATTTGACAACTGAACATGTTCATGAAAAAAAACCAACAGAATATTTTCATAAACTAGAGACTCTAAAGAGCCTGTGTCGCTCACCTTGGTCTATGTGAATATTAAACAAAGGAAGCAGATGGATTCATGACAAAATTGTGTTTTGGTGATGGTGATGTGTTTGTACATCTTATTTTACTGAACATTCTTGCTGCTTACAATTATCTCTATCTATAACGAACTTGACCCAGTAGTTTCCAAGTGATGAGAAAAGCTCAATTGGCCCTTTGGGCCAGATGAGCTAAAAAACCTAATGATTTGACAACTGAAAATGTCCATGAAAAAAACCAACAGAATATTTTCATAAAAAAACATCAGACATCACATTGACAAGCAATGTATGAACCATATTATTTTTTGTAATTGTAGGACAAACACCTCATCATTATTTAGAAATAAACAAAAGGAAGAGTTGAGTGCCATGAGACACATAGAAACTATATTAAACACGAAAATTGAGGACATGGCAGCAAAGATCGAATATGAAAATCATGTGCAAGAGAATAGAAGAAAACAATTAAGGAAAGACAGACAGTTAAGGAATATGATACATGACAGATTATTGAATTAAAACTTTGACTGTGTATTTTCCAATGGAATGATTTATTGCAAATAAAAAATGTTTGAAAAAATGTTTTGAAACAGTCCAAGGTATTACAGTATCTAGGTGTATGGTATTATATATTCATTTTCAATTACCAAATATATGTAATCTAGAGGTACACTTCATTTTCAATTACCAAATATATGTAATCTAGAGGTACGTTTTCTTCTCACTGTGGACAGACAATTGTATACCATTATGAGTCCAGTTATATATTAAAAACAGTAGGATACTAACTCAAAGATATTAAAAAGAAGTGATAAAAACAAAAGAATTTTTAATTATTTATTTTATTTAACAGTTATAAAAAAAAATGAAAAGATCAAACAAAGAAAGTTTAATATATTAAAAAAAAATATGCATTTGATATTATGATAAATTGTTTTTTGGGAGGAGGTTTTAGAGAAAAAAATAGAAGTAAATAGGGCGTATCACTTGATGAAAAGAGGGTGTGGCATTATGTATGAACTACTGGGATTTTACATATAAACATAAATAAAAAATTCAAGCATTTGATAGAAACATTGTTATGAAAATATTAATGAATCTGAATACCTACATGTTTTAAGAAGAATAGTGTACCTAATTGCTATTGTTATCCATTATATAAAAGAAAACTGATATTTTGATGTTAAAACTAGAGTTTTCATTATGTTACACAGTAGATTTTTCATAACTGATAATTAATAAAGATATGTTATCTATTATTAGTGTTTGATATATCAGTTAATTACACTTACATGCCAAAGCCATCCTTACCACAAATGTTCTTGCATCTGGAAGTTGACTGTCAACAAATATACATGGGAACATATAAATGTCAAGTCGTTTTTAATTATAACATGATCATAAAGATAATCCCTGTGTTTTGTTTTTTTTTTCTTTTTTTTTCTATCTCTTTCTATTCATTATTTCAAACTGTAACAAAAAAATCAACAAGAAAAAAATCATATTGCATACATTTACTGATATCTTTAAAAAAAAACCACAACAAAATATGTTATGAAATAAAATGAAAAACATAATTTGGCATATCTACTCTGGACAATTAGAGTGTTATGTAAAGAAACATAATTTGGCATATCTGGACAATTGGAGTGTTATGGAAAAGAATTTGTATAATTTGACATGCATGGAATAAAAAATCAAGGCAATAATTGTAAAAAAAAACATAACATGGGAAAGTTAAAAAAAAAAAGAAAGACATGTATTATTTACAACTATCAATCAAAAGTACAAAACAAACTAAAACTAGTATTTCAATAACACAAATATTACCCCATATAAGAAATGAAAGTATGTGTAAATAGCACTTGTTTAAAGCATCATAAACTGTTAAAACTCTACAAAGTTAAAATACACTAACACTATTATTTAGCACTTGTTTAAACTATCATAAACTGTTAAAACTCTACAAAGTTAATACAAAAATACACTAACACTATTATTTAGCACTTGTTTAAACTATCATACACTGTTAAAACTCTACAAAGTTAATACACTAACACTATTATTTAAATAACATAATATGATCCTATATTCCTATATCAAAAATGAAAATACATGTATTATTTACAACTGTCAATCAAAACTACAAAACAAACTAAAACTAGTATTTCAATAACACAAATATGACCCCATATTAGAAATGAAAGTATGTGAAAACTTTGAGGTAGAAAAGTATATAAATATTTGAACTAGACAATCATGGAATGAGCAATCAGACCACCAAAGACACAGCAATCAGTTTTTAAGAAAAAGTATTAAAAAATCTCTTTTAAAAATGAGGTATTTTTTATTTATGAGGAAGGCCCCAATATTATCCAAAATTAGACATGAGGTAAAAAAGTATATAAATATATAAAAAAAACTCTACCAGTCAATGCTCCATCTCTTGGACTAGACAATGCTTAAACTCTTGGACTAGACAGGACTAGACAATGCTTAAACTCTTGGACTAGACAATGTTCAAACTCTTGGACTAGAAAATGTTCAAACTCTTGGACTAGAAAATGTTCAAACTATTGGACTAGACAATGATCAAAATCTTAACTAAAGAAAGGAGATAAAAAACCTATAAAAAAAAATGAAATATTTTATTTATGCATATATTGCACTTGTTTACAATATTACCTGATGAGGTACAAAAGTATATAAAAAAAAATGAAATATTTATTTATACAATTACAAAATGCAATTATTACAATATTATCCAAATTAAGACCTCAAGTACAAAAGTATATAAAAAAAACCAGGAACAAAAGTATAGAAAAAAAAACCCAACAACTATTAATGTTTGTACTAAACAATGCTTCTTAACAAGTTTTCACTTATACTGTTCAAAAAATGTATAAAGATTATTCCTTAAGACTGTTATACTCATTATTACATGTATATGTATATCACAAATAATAACAGTTCAAAAAATGTATATAAGTTTTTTGTTACTTATTGTAAACACAATCAGACTGCTTTCATAAAAAAGCAGAAACACCAAAGATACAATTTAGAAAAGTATTAGAAAATCTCTTTTAAAAAACGACTTTTAAAAAATGAGGTATTTATGTACAATGTACATGAGACCAAATATAAGCTGACATAAAAGATATAAAAAAAAAAATGGACCAATGAACCTCTTGAAACAATGTGGACGTTTGATAAATTTAGAAAAGTGTTAAAAAATCTCTTTTAAAAAAATGAGGTATTTATGTATACAACAATGTACATGAGACCAACTATAGGCTGACATAAAAGATATAAAAAAATGGACCAATGAACCTCTTTAAACACTTTAAACAATGTGGACTTTTTAATAAATTTACATATTTGTTTTCTATTTCTACAATAGGTGTTTCAAAAATGTTTGTGCCAAAAAAAAAAAGGAAGAAAACTAGAACAAGAAACTTGATTTTGTCAAAGTATATAATTAGTCAAGTTCTAATTTCTTCCTAGATTTTGTAACACTCCTTGTACGTTTGGCTATCGGTTCATCATCTTCTTCCTCACGGATTAAGGTCGGTAATCTGAGGGGGGTAGGATTTTCAGCGGGTGAAGGTTGTAGTACGGGTAATCTGGGTAGAGGTGTGAGTCTTGGTGAAGGTGATGGTGTCAAAAATTGTAGAGGTATTGAATGTGGTGGTGATGAAGGTACTTCAGTATAGGCATGTGTGTGTCTATACCTTTTCCACTTTCTACAGGCAACAACAAGCAGGACTAGTATTAGAATGCTAGAACTAATGATACTCCATATCATATACACTGTAAAATTTAATATTTATAATGAAATTACATAAATTACAGATAATATACATTTATATGAAGCAAGCTGGTGATTAATAATTTGAAACATAAATTGAAGATAACATGTATTTATATGAAGCAAGCTGGTGGTTATTAATGTGACATGTCAAAAATATCATTATTATCATCATCCTGTTTGTGATATGTCAAAAATATCAGGATGATGATCATCATCATCATCTTGGTTATCAATATGACTTTGGTCTACCTCTTTTAGCATCATGCCCATAGAATAAACATTTACAGCACAATGTTTTTTTCTTTTTCCACTTATATATGGTACCAACAATAATGATAATAATGAAAAATAGTGCTATAGCAATACATGTAACAGAAATTGGTACAATTATACTTGTTAACTTTTCATTTAAAACTACATGATTATATCCAATAATAGTGTTCATGCTGGCAGTAACATTGTCTGTAGTGTTAGTTACATACATGTATGTTGAACTTTCATTGAAATTAATTTGGAACTTTGGACTTACAGTTATTGTTTTAATTTTTGAAAGTTCTGACCCTGTTGTATTGTTTATTTCTTCTGGTTGAATTGTAATGGTAGTACTAGATATGTTAAATATCAAATCAGTTATATTTATGATACCTGTTGCATCTGTTGCTGTTGATGTTGTTGTACTGATGGTTGACGTGGGGAGTGTAGTTTTACCTGTTGTGGTTTTGACACTTGTCCTATGTGTTGTTGTGGTTGTTTCACTTGTCTTGGTTGTTTCACTTGTTGTTATGTTGGTAGTAGTTTTTGTTGGGTTTGTTGTTGTTTCACCATTTTCCAAAACTGAGCAAAAAAAAAAAAACAATGACAAATGAGGAAAAAAAATTACAACATTTGCATATCAAAACAATAAGTAATTCTGTATTGCATTTCACTATTTAACTATTTTAATGTACAGTCAGGGATGTAACTCTATAGGGTTATTACAGAAAATAACTTGCATGTGTCATTACAGATACTTTCACGATAACAAAGAAACTGTTGCAAAATCATTGTTAATTTTAATTTTGGAATATGTAAACTACACAAGTGTTTTTACACATGCATTTGGTGTGCATACATTTATTGATTTTCTGCCAGCTACAGCTCAAAGGTGGGGGTGAATCCGATTTTGGAGGGGGAACACAAATCGCCCAGGTAGTGAATAGATTTAAAGCCACATATTTTTTCTCTAATCTGCACAAGAAAATTTCCAATCAGCATTGACAAAATAATAGGGGGTGGGAGATCTGGGTACGCGGGGCAATTTGGGTACCCTGACGTTATGTAAATATATAAATATATAAATATAAATGTTGTGGGTTTTTTTTTGTTCTTGTAACAAGTCTCATAACAAATGCACACTGGATAGGCAACTGCTCACTTAATATCTGTACCGATACAATGTGTTAAATGTCTTCCTTTTTTACACCATAACCCATGGTGGCGCTCCTACTAGAGGAGGCAGATACAGAAACATACATACACTAAGTGAAACAATGTAGGTGTTTAGTAATAAAGAATTATGTTAAACTTACCACAAAGTCCAGACTTGCAATGCCATGAACAGGTAGCACGTTCACTATTAACAACAACTGGAGGTGTAGACACGACTTCATGATATAAAATAGAACATTTACAATATCCTCGGACCTCAATTATTGGTACATGTTCTTCAAACTGACAAACTTCAAGGTCTTCATCTTGAAGACATAGACACGACGGAACTATGTCTCTAGAACAACATCTTCTTGCAGGTTTCCCCGTAATACCCGCTAACAAACACATAGAAATAAAAATCACAAAAGTTTCATCCATCGTGTTCCGTCGGTTATGCGGGAAATAAATTGTCACGTGATCAAGAGACAGAGTACTAAGTATGTCAATTCGTACCCAAATTGTGTTCGTCCTCTATTATGATACTGTGAATCGATACGTTCATAATTATGAAATTCAAACATGTAATGTATAAAAGGGAGAGAAGGAAACCGTAATAACATTTTCTTTTTCTCGAAATTGTTTTTTTTGTATTTGTGACGATTTTGTTGTTTGTTAAACCAATCCTTAATTTAGATTTTTTTTTGTTAACTTCGTAGACGGTTTTTTCTTCTTTCTTCTGGATACGGTGTTTAAACAAAATACAAAAGAAACTTTAATGGTGAATGCCAATCCTGTGAAATCATATACAAAAGACACTTTGATGGTGAATGCCAATCCTGTGAAATCATAAAGTAAATATAAAACTTATCGTAGCATATATAAACCCCCTATAAAACAGCAAGATAACGTATATATATTACATAAAAAAATACATAAGATGGATCTAGATGAATTGGACACGATATACCAAATGTGTTAGATAAGGACATGAAAAAAAAACCAGTATATATATTAAATGTTATTCCCCATCGCACATTTTTTTTCCCTCATTCGAAAAAAAACAGTATTTTTTTTCGAATGAGGGAAAAAAAATGCGCGATGGGGAATAACATTTAATATATATGGTAAAACCTCAAATTCATCTATCTAATGTGTTAAACTGTCAATGTAAAGAGTACAAATGCTCGGATCAGTGTGGATGTCAATCTGATTATAGGAAATGGTAACAATGTATAAGAAATATCCTAGCTTGAAGGACATTCTTGATGACTTAGATTCAATTGACAAAGTTATTAAATGGGCAGCAGAAAACGAGCTTTCCGACCAGTAACTTTTCAAAAAATCATAGCTTTGCAACTGAGTTGGAGAAGACGTAAAATAGTTCGTGCTTCTTCTCTTAAGTTTATTACTAACTGAAGAGCCATTTCAGATAAATTCCAGTTATTCCAAAGACTAACTGCTTCAAATTGAATAAAATAATCTTGTACATCGTCACTAACACCGTCAAAAGTACAAGGTTTCTGTTCAAACTTTATCATTTTTAAAATCAAAAATTGAACAAAATCAAAATAAATGTAATAAAAATATTCAAACCAAAACTGAGGGATCAGGTATCCTGGTCACGGCACCATTTGTAACGGAGGGGGTCGGTGACGACACCTCCCGGGACGTGTAGCGGCTAGTACTTCGCCCCTATTCGACCATTGGGATACCTGATATCAGATTATGGCTGAACAACAGACAATGAATCAAATGAAACTATAATTTTATTCACAAATGTACAGTAATTGCATGAATATTAAACAAAGTCGGAAATAAACAGGAGTCAGAAAACTTTCTAAAATGGAGTTCAAAAATAAAGTAATTTCAAATGTGAATGAAAAATAGAGTGTTCCCAGAGTTAGTCTTAAAAATAAAATAAGGTAAATTTGCTTCGCGTTGTGTTTTAAAGTGGTAAAAATGCATCAAAAAGGGGTGACTAACTCTGGCAAACTGCACCGAAGTGGTGGCTAACTCTAGACTCAATTAGTACTAATATTAGTTCCGGCGAGAATTTGGAGGCCTGTGCAAGGCCGGCTCCAACTGAATATCAAATGATATCCTAAACTTGTCATTAAACAGGCTAACTTTAACATAAAAGGTACTGAAGAAAAGTTAAATAAATGAATATTCTTAAAACATTATAAAAACATCAAAAGTTAAATACTAAAACAGTTAAATAAATAATCCTTACTTTTATCTTACTATGTTTAAACCAAATCAAACCTAAAATAAACATTTAAATACTAAATAATTAATTTGTCCAAATTAAGGGGAATTAATCAGGCACATCAAAGCACATCTATTACACTAGAGAACGAACATGTACTATGAACGTGAAAATTATTTCAAAAAATATATCTATAATGAATTAGCCCTTACGAATACTGGAAACAAGAAAAAAACAAGCTTCAACCATACTGTATGACTTTAAAAACTCGTCTTACTGTCCTTCCGACAACGATACAAGTAGACAAGATTTGTTGCTGGCCATCAATGAACAGATCAACGTGTAGTGACAATGAAACGTCAACAGAATTTGATTACGCAACGTCATTTGCCATACACGTGTACGGTAGCAACGTTAACTGCTAAACGAATTGTCGTGTGCCATTGCGTACATATTCATGCCATAAATGTTTCCCATTAACTGAATTGCCAAAGAATTGACTGAAGGAAAACCATTAAAGCCATCAAGTTGCAACCGCATAATTGCCAAAACCAATTAATGGGTTGAACAAATGCAAAATCAGAAGGTGTAAAACAGAAACTAAATCATGTTAGACAGAATTTGTTGACCTTTCTGACCATCATTTCGGCGTTTGTAACATGCAGTTATTGCTTTTGACGGTGACACATTCATTCAAAAATAACAAAAAATAATCTAGTGTTGCGTTTCTAAAGTCGTTCAGTATATATATAAGTTATCCTACCTTTGCGAATCCCTTACTATTTTTGAAATTGTATTTTGCCAAGAATCAAATGGAAACAGGTCAATAAGACCAAGTTTAACTTTATTGGAATAATCTTTAATTAAAATCCTAATTTCTGCTATTGATAAATATGCACATTGTGTTATTAACGCCAAATGTAAATCAGTGTTTTCCTTAACAAAATTCCGTTGAAAAATTATTTCTTGTATCAAAGATAAAAGATCCACACCCCCGATTTCGATGTCTTAAGATAAAAACATTCTTATTTCCCGAAGTAGTAACGTGGGTAGTTTTACTATTATGTCGCGAGTATACGCATTAATAGTATTTACCTCAGAAACTTACAAAACCTTTAAATAGACTGATTAAGAAGGGATATAATTACGATACTGTTGTCAAGTCATTAAAGATTGCATATTTTGGCGTTAATATTGAGTCACTGATAAGGTCTTTGCGTCGGAACTAAAGACATTTATTCTAAAAACAGTTGTTGGCATGACACGGGTTATGTTCTTCTCATATATGTAATGATGGTATGATACTAAACCCCTAACGGGAAGGATTGTGCCTGATGTTCATATGATGAAATCATAATCTTTCAGTCAGTTTAATTGAAGTCTGGAGCTGGCATGTCAGTTAACTGCTAGTAGTCTGTTGTTATTTATGTATTATTGTCATTTTGTTTATTTTCTTTGGTTACATCTTCTGACATCAGACTCGGACTTCTCTTGAACTGAATTTTAATGTGCGTATTGTTATGCGTTTATTTTTCTACATTGGTTAGAGGTATAGGGGGAGGGTTGAGATCTCACAAACATGTTTAACCCCGCCGCATTTTTGCGCCTGTCCCAAGTCGGGAGCCTCTGGCCTTTGTTAGTCTTGTATTATTTTTATATTAGTTTCTTGTGTACAATTTGGAAATTAGTATGGCGTTCATTATCACTGAACAAGTATATATTTGTTTAGGGGCCAGCTGAAGGACGCCTCCGGGTGCGGGAATTTCTCGCTACATTGAAGACCTGTTGGTGACCTGTTTTTTATTTGGTCGGGTTGTTGTCTCTTTGACACATTCCCCATTTCCATTCTCAATTTTATTTTTAACATAGGTTAAGAATTTGTTTGATACACAGGTTTTTTAACAGCGGTTTCATAAATCTGTGTGGCTGCTGCTATTTTCTTCTATTGGGATGCTCTCGTGGGCACGGCTTTGCTCACCCCCTTGCGTGGAGGCTCCCGGCTTTCCTCACCCTCGTGCGCGAAGGCTCTCGGCTTTCCCCTCCAACAGCCTCAACGCCGCTTCCTCTTTTGTCATCTGGACTCTGTTCTACAAGTATGTGAATAATGAGATAGTGGTAAAATACTAACATTCGGCAATGATTTTAGAAATAAAGTTTGTCAAGATATCTGAAGTAATTCAAATAATTCCACACTGAGTTAACATCCCTTTGATATATACATTGAAATTGGTTATGTGGGAACCCGCAACTAGAAGATGATGAATATTTTATTTCCAAATCACAACACACACAAGGGACAACATGAGGTTATATAAAGAACAACAAAATAACATAACTGAGCAAAGAATTATTTGATTGGTGAATTTACTAAGATATATAACTATATTTGTCCTCACTTTATTTAAATATAGAAAAATGTACAATGGATAAAGATGGATAGTTCTTATAGTTATTTCATTTTGGACTCAAGTTCTTGTTTTCTTTGATCAAGAAGCTCGTTGAATCTCATGTCTTTCAGCATTTGTGTTTGCAACACCTTTAAACTTTGTTGGAAATATTAGATGTTTACATCAGCGCTCATCAACTTTTTATTGATTATCGAAATGGTGGATACGATGTTTAGATTGATTGATTGATTGTTGGTTGCTTAACGTCCAGTGGCAAATATTTCATGCATATTCAGGACGAGAACAAGTTCACAATAAATACAATGGGTAGGTTTGTACAATAGAGGCCGTCTAGGATGATGGTCGGGGAAATTTGGACTGCCACTGGAAAATAAGGGTATATTGGATATGGACAGAAATTTTGCCTTGCAACAGGCCACCTACGGACCTCTCAAAGAGTTGTTGCAAGGGTTCTTAACGTGCAAAGAGCGTTGCACTCTCTTTACACGAGGCATCGGATTTAACGTCCCCCTTCTGACCGGACGTGACTGCGAATTTGATACATCCCGCACAGCCAAACGGACGCCCCACTTCGGCAAGCGTTTTACTGCCGGTCGGGAGAAGACCAAGTGACCATATTTCTATACCCCAGTCACCCTTGGGGACGATGTTTAGATATTCAGCCTCATTAAGAGATATCCTTGTAGTAATTACCTTACAAAAGAAGAGAAAGGAAAATAAGAATTAAACAATAAACAAATTGTGTTTATAGAAAGGAAAATTTCAAACATTCCATTAAAATCGGATATGTGTAAAGTTCCTGTTGATTAATATGATATATCTTATAGTATTTAAGTTTGTGTTAGAGATTATTCTATGTCATCTCACCTCGGGTGGCATATTAGAGGTTTCCAGATTTGCTACCGTACCAACCGTAGTAGGAAGTAGGAGCCGTCATTTAACTTTCGAAAATTATTGATGTATACACTTTATATCAACAAATGTTTTAGGAATCATATGCATAACTGTTTAGAGAATTTTTAGCTGTAATTTGGGACTAATTCCATGTGGTTTCTTCTTGTATTCGTAGAAAACAATAGTGTGTGCACTCGATTATGCTTTCAAGCAACCGTTGCAAGTAACCGTCGGTACGAAAGGTTTATAGTTAGGAGTTATTTCCCCGTGAAACTACATAGATACAAAGAAGCTAAATTACAAAACAAATTTAAAACTTTATAAATTTTGTTTGTAATAACTTTATGCATCATAATAAAATGTTAAAGTTTTGTATTTATTTTGGTAAGTTTTTAGAAAACATGATCAAATAAAATGTATTTGAACAAAATAAATTGACCTTAATAACGAAAGAAAAATGACAAAATTAATATAAAACCAAATCTTAGTTCAGTCCGTGCGCGAGAGGTCTATTACACTTGTCAAAAGATATAGAATGAAGATAAAAATAAAGTCCAGGGAGACATGATCACACATTCTTTCTAAAAATTAATACTCTGTTACAAGAAACCGAAGGTGTCAAAACGCGGATTTCTGATTACTGTACTGATTATGTATGTCATTTTAATTAACAGCATTGCCTTGTGATAATTTTGTGTAATATGTAATATATCTGTTGTATATATATGTTGAAGAATTGAATAAAGATAAAAAAAATAAAAAAAAAACTCTCATAAAATCAATATGCTCTATAAATTTTAGCCGAGAGAGAAAACTCAGAAAAAGTAGAGTTAAACTTTTTTAAGTAATATCGTTTTCATGATACTAGTACATATAAACCTGAACCAAATTACAAAGAAATATTTACCAACCGATGAAAATTATCCTTAATTTTGAGTCCATAAATCAGTTGTAAATGGTGCAAAAGACATTATATAGCAACACAGTATTTTCCGTAGAACATTACGAAGAGTTAGAAAGACATATTCATATTGCATTAGACTAAGTGTAAATATAGCGTTAAATTATTGCCGTTATCAGTGAAGAAAATACGCTGTGTTGTATGAAGTTTTTCTGGCAATGCTGTACGACAAAAGGATTAATGGATGGAAATTGGTTTAATATTACCCCTCGTAGATTATATTATACTACTAGCAGGCATGTGCAATTTTACTCGCGACAATATTTACAAATATTAATGTAATAACAATATCTAGTGACATAACAATAATAAGCTAACACGATGAAGTAACATCGTGATGATAAATATTTCTACTCAAAAAATGATTTTCGTTAGTGTCAAAAAATTTATATTCATTCTTTAAATAATTAATATAATCAACAATTTTATTAAAAGTTCAGTGACAAAATATAAGGAAAGAGATAGATCGATAGTTTAACAATGTGTGTTGCGTTTTATGAAAAAATGTTGCTCAAATGATCGAAAAGATAGCTAAATTAATAAAAAAATATTTAATGAGAAATCAATACAATTTTGAACTCATTTTTGCCATTAGCACGTGTACTAGTTCATTGACGCATCCAGAACTTTTCATAAAAGGGGGGGGGGGGGGGGGCGCTCCATCCATGCTTCAGTGATTCCCTATATAATCAACCAAATTTTTGCCACGAAAAAGGGGGTGCGGGCCCCAAGCCCCCCTATCCCTGGATCCGTCTATGTAGTCATTAACGACACCAGTAAGGTACAAGTAAGCTGGGAACAGTATATATATATGTTCCTGAAGTAAGATATTATTAATAAGTAATTTCTAATTATTCCAATTTATATTTAAGTATTAGAAAACATTCTTTATTCTAATCCTTTTCTTAATATAAAAAAAACAGAAATATAGCCATACAGAAACGCAAATCTATATTTAGAATATAAAGGTCGAGGCAACTCAGTTCAGTAAGGACTGTTTGATTCATTCTTTTGTGCACAAAATAAATTTTATCGTATAATATCACGTGCAAGGTTTTCTTGAAGCAGTGAAATCGTAATAAAATAAAAGATAACGGTTTCTATCACTGATATGCAATTTTGTTTCTCTATTTTTATCATGATACATACAATAATCTCATGCATTAAATGAAACCTCCCAAACAGCACCAACGGTTGTGTTACGTACCAACCGTACCTGATACGTAGCAAATCTGGAAACCTCTACTAGGAGTGTAACGGTTCGACCGTACATCCCTGCGTCCCAAACAATTTTCACTAACGTATACTTTCGCCAAGACGTTTCATGGAAACTAATTCAAATTTTTGAATGCATCAATTTCCTGTTGACTTGATCTAATATGGCCTTAAAGGGAAACTTCGCAAAAAAATCAAAAAATGATATTATGATCATTCTGTATAAAAATGCTCAAATTCATGAATATTAAAGTTTTATTCTGATAGATAAGAGATCACCATCCATTTTAAATTTAGAGTATCAATTCTCTGAGGTCGGCCATTTTGTTACCTTCACCGAAATGCACCCAAGATATGTCAAAGGACCAAAACTACAGTAACCCGATGTAGTCGTAATTGCGTGTCGATATCTTGTCAATCGTACGGTTGTTTTATCCGACTAGTTAACTATAACTAAGTTGATACGGAAAATTTTCTTATCTTTTTTTTTAATATGCACGATCTGTTATTTTTAACAATAATGATAATATTGGAATTAGTTAAAAAGTAAAAAATTCAAATCATAAATAAGTGTTCCGTGAAACTTGAATTGTTTTCGGAAATCTAATTAGTTCATAATTCTTTTATGTAATAAACTTTATTCAAATAAATTAGGATCTTCGCTCCACTGATCACCTGCATGGCTAAAGGTATAACTCCCTAAGGTATTGCAGGGGGTGTGACACGTCCAGGTATTCAAGCGATTTCCTGTCGAGCTTGCAAATTCATGCATCGTTTCACTTCTTAGGGTATTGATCAGTGTACACGGCCGATAATTTATAACTTTCCATTTTGAACTTTTAGGTGTATAATATGCATCTCTATCTTGCGTGTCCGAAAGTGATAGTATATACTAGTCATTACTAAACTCATACGTTTGTTTATGAATAACATTTCTGATGTAAAGAAAATTATTTATAAAAATATAGATAGTACCTAAAAATAAACAACAGATTTGATAAAATAAAGATCCAAATATACATATTTTTTGTCAATGGTGAAGGACAGATCGGACCAAAACAGAAATTTTGATTTTAAAAAATGTACGCACTTGTCGACCATTCGTATATACGCTTTGATGAAAAGTTACGGAACTATAGCGCAAATTCAAATATATACATGTATACATTGCACATAAGAAAGAAACATACATTTTGTGTAAATTGGAGTAAAAGTTTTGTTAGTAGACTAGTCCACGTATGCCAACAGTATGTAATCATCAAATGTCGAAAGACTATTGTATACCAAAAGAAGAAGAAGAAGAGATTTAAATACAGGTCGATATATAACTTTCTTTGGCTCATCGAAGTTATGGACATTTATATATTAATTAGATTGTTCTCGATTAAAGGAAGCAATTCTTCATCATCGCAATTGTTCCGACATGCATGTTATATGTACGCAACTGGACGTACACTAATAATCCCTAAGGGATGTAAATAAACTATAGAGTATCAAAGTTTCAAATCAATTTCGAGATTTATTTTCGTTCTTGATATTCAATGACAGCAATTTAAAGAACAAACCGCTTGTCTGCTTTATGGGTATTCTTGCCAGTTGAAACAGACTTATAATAACATTAAACAATAGGGAAAGATGAAATTAAATTCGTTCTGTTTTTTTTATACATTGTTGGTCAAATAGCTAAAGTATTATATATAGTTGCGGTGTGAGACGAAGACTATTTTGTTAAGGACATTCCCGATTATGTATAAATTTTATTGATGGTTTTTTTCACACTTAAAAGCATATATGTTCATAAATTTCGATTCCATTCCAAAAAGATTCTTAAATTTTCTGTCAATTTTTAAAAAAAATTATCAAATATCTGATGTATTCGTGCGTTGTGATTTGAAATATTTTGATGAAAACATTAATTCCTAAATAGGTAATTAAAGATAACTTTGGATGGACTAAATTATATAATTGCAATTGTTAATGATCTGTTTGAAATATTTAAGGCTGCCAATCCTAATCTAAAATAGTACAATTTATAGTTCATACACTCGTGATTAGAAGGCTATTTTTATTTATGAATTTATACTTCAATTAAAATAATTAAGTATTTTATCGTTACTGAATTAATTAAAGTCATAATTCATTTAAAAGTGATCTAAATGCTTATGCAAAATATAAAAATATACAACAGCTATCCAGTTATTGTGCGACCTTATTATTCCCGTTAATTATTTTTTTGTTTTACATTTCTGCAGGGACGTCTTTATAAGTCCTTGATTTCTGTGTCTATAACTTTGACTGACTCCCGTTTTCATTTCATACGAAATGTTGTTCACACCTTTAAGCCAATAAACCGTGACATCTAGATTTCACTGAATGAGGATCAAAGGATTAGAATTACATAATGCTATTCCTTTAATTACCTTGAGTTAACCGACGCACTCAACATTCTTTAGGTGTCACAAAACAATACACATTTTATTTCCACCGTACAAGCAAGTGAAAATGTTTGCTGGAATGAAGCAAAAAGGTTAGAACACAAACGTGTATTTTTATTACACTATTGATTATGTCAATTCATATGTTTGTTTAAAGTATTTGTAGAAAAAATCATAAAAATGTTCTATTGTATGAATTAATTTTATTATTAAAATTCGTTGCAAAATATCCACACGATCTAATTTTAAAAGTTGCATGGCTATCACCAATTTTTCGTTGGTTAATAGCTACACCAAAAGTCGTCGATGCGCTTTAAATCGCGTTATTAGATGGTTAACGAACAAGACTTAAATGAGATATTTTCACTCCCGGCATGCATCAAAGACTTAAACTACGTCACATAAGTCAGGAAGTTTCAAGAAATAAAATTAATAATTCCCAATTTTCTCCTTTATTAGATTACATAATAAAATAAAACTTGGTGAATATGTTTTTTATGGTATTATGAACATAATAAGATGAAAAGTGAAAAATCGCGAATTATCCCTTTAAAAAAATTTTAACAAATAAAATTTCCTGTGACATTGTCTTCCTGTACTACGACAAAAGGTATGATTATCCATGAGCATGTGGTTTCTAGATTGATTTTAATCAATAAATAAAAGATTTTTTTCCCAAGATAATAAGCATTTACTCACCGTATTCCCCGTATGTCTCTGTCACTATCACTGTCACCTTTACCATTCTCTTCCTCTGTTCTGTAAAGGAGAGAGAGATGTATTAATATATATTTTATAAACATAACGAATAATAATTTCAAGTGAGTTGTGTATTTTTAAAACAATAGTAACCAATAAATTTTGAAAACTAAAAGTAAATCTTATTAATTTATGAATATGAATTCAACACTGTATACGCCGTGCGTACATTCGTACGTCCGAAAAAACAAAATCGTCAACCTATACTTCAAAACGGTTCATGATGGAAACTGTTTCAATGGTAATAAATGTTTCGTCCAATGTGATATATACCCACTTTCTGTTTACTTGATCTAAGATGATTTTAGTCTGACGGTTTTCTAAATTTTCGCGAGGAGACCTACAATAAAAAAATATAACATGAAAATCAAACATGGCATTGGAGATAATTTCAATATATAGTTGAACAATTTAATGGATATGCATAAACTCCATGCCAAGTTTACAGCTGACTTCGATGATGAAAATAGTTTTGTGAGTGACAATCTACCAGGAACGATTGGAGAAAAAGAAATATGCCCCCCTGAAATAATACCAGTTTCGGCAAATGAAAGTGAAAATCATTCTGATACATGCCCGACTAATTTGGGAATCCCGGAATCAGGTATCCGACCAGCCCTACCAAGCGCGCGAATTAGAAATCACATGACCCTTTCCGCAAATACGAGAACCAGAACCATTAACAAACCTAAGAGATATTTAGATATTTATTCCTTATACAAAATGCCAGAAGTGATGTGTTCTTATTGTGACTTAAAATGTGCCAGCAGGAGAAATTTGAAAAGACACATAAATGCTGTACATAACAGCAATGTGAGGTATGTTGGTTCACTTGGTTGCAATGAGCCAAACTGTGACCGCATATTTTTCCGAAGGGAGTATCTACTTATTCATCTTCAGAGTACTCACAAGAGAACAATAGAAGAAGCAAGGGGTATGTCCCGAGACGCTTACTTGCGTTATACCCCCAGAGAAAACATCGTAACATGTGGCCCGCAAGAGAAAAATTTAAAAGAGCCGAAGAGGAAAATGTCCCTGGGCCCAGCAGTCCAGAAGTCCCAGAGGTACAGGAATTTGTGGATGAGGTGATTCTTCAGGAGGATGCCTCTGAGTTCGATATTGAATCGGCACAGGAGGGTGCTGGTTACAGTGGCAGTGATTTTTACATGAAATCAATCAGAATTAGTTACTCGATCCTGTTATGTAAGCCCAGGTTTAATATCGATTCACTCATTACTATGATTTCAAAAAAAACCTTTGCAGTGTTAGTTCCACTCTCAATGTAACGAAAGCCTGTGATCAAACTGACAACAGTCCTGGCAAGTTATTATCTACATAGGAACATGGTGTTAATCATTTAGAATAGTTTAATTTTACTTGAAATCAAACAGACTTGGTAATTCGATCCTGTAATGTAAGCTCAGGTTTATTATTTATTAGTATTGGAATTATTTGGTTGAATGTTACTTATTTTTACTCTCATTTTAAATATGTTATTCATGTTGACTTCTACAGAATTTACACAAACATGTTTACCAAAAAGGACTAGTGTTTTGTGGTGCCTATCTGTTACAAGAACTGTTTTCAAACTAAAAAGATACGAACATGTCGTCTTCTAATTCAAAATTGCCGCCAAGAGCGTGATCAGTTGAACTTTAATAATAGACTACTGACGTATATATACGAAGTTGACTACGTATGGACGACAAACAATATTCCTACGAGTTTTGCAATTTGGGAAATCTTAACTACTTGTCTTTAGAGATTTTCAGCGATTAATATATTTCATACATTTGTTCTTTGACATCTTAGCCAAAAGCTCAGGGGATAATAAACTACATAAGGATTCCTAATGTGCTCTACTTCCTATGTGCAACTTCAAAACTTTTGGGAAAATCGACGATCATTTGAGGTTTTTCTGGTCATATTTTTTGTAATCCAGAATGAAAAGTATGAGAAAACTGTTCAATAAGTTATAAATAAAATAGTAGACAGCTAGATGATAAAAATGGCACGTATTTCAGCATTTATTGGGTAGCACACAAATCCAGGGTGCTCGCATAAGGCAGCTTAACTGCCTAAAAATGTATTTAATCTAATTTCATTTCATTATATATAATTTATACATTCTTTTTTTTAGATTGAGGACAAAAGCAATGACTGCCATATAGTAGGTTGGAATGGTAAAGTTATTTTGTCCTTATGAAAAGTCTTGTATTTTTATTGTAATAGACCAATTGGACACATTACTGGAGACCAACTGCTTTCCAACGAAAATAAATACGTTTTGAACAGAAAAGACTTTTAAAGAGACCAAGGTTTTATAATAGGCTGTATTAAATGCAATGTGAATGACAAAATAATGTGTAAACCAGCATCAACACTTAAAGATAGAATACTAAATTATATGAAGGATGAAAGACCGAAGGATTGGGGACCAAAGGATGAAGGACAGAAGGACGAAGGATTAACTGAAAACAATAAACATGACAAGGCTGATGATACATCCAAATGAAATAAACTTGTTTTATTATATGACTAAAGTTTCTGTTTTCTAATTTTATACAGGATGACATACAACCGCCTCCTTTCAGACAGTCTTCTTCGGGGAATACTAGACACTTGTCAGAAAACCAAGTTCTGAATCAAATTGATGATGATGATAATGACCATGAAGACAGTACAAGTATGGAAACAGCTCCATATAGTCCCATCCCAGTAAGGCAGACAATCACAGCTGCAGTGCATAGAGGTGAAACACCGCCAGTTCAATCAGCCCGCAGATGTCAAGAACCAGTTGCGAGAATGCTGAACCAAGTACTAGACACTCTGTTCATATATCCACACCATCACCAAACATGTCAAATGGAACATCAAGTAAGAGTGCTTTTTTATATTGTAGGATCGGACCATTTAATTTCAAGGGGGACATTTGGGGTGTTTTTTGTCAGTCAGAGTTTTATTTTGTTTCTTCTGCAATGTTTTTGTTGATCAATTTTGGGATCAGAATAATTTTTTTAATTTTTTTTTTTAGAAAAATCAGGATATTATTCAAACAAATAAAACAAATCCAAGACCGAATAGAGTGAAACAATAATAAAAGGCAGGTCAGATATTACAGCGAAAAAGGGTTCAACCCTCACCCCTCTAAAAATTAAATGACAGCTCCCTTAACAAACAGGATATAACAAAAATGATTTTCATTTAAAATTATAGTCACAAGCTTATCTAACTACATTTACTTAGATTAGTATATAGAGTAAGTTAATGATCACACTGTTGTTGACAACATAGATATGAGACAACCATATTTAACAGTAACAAAAGATGAGACAACCATATTTAACAGTAACAAAAGTATGTGAATGTTATTTTAAAAATTTTTAAACTTATTGTAAATATTGTTCTCAGTCGTGTCAGTAAAGCTTTCAACAATGAGTAAAACCTATGCTATATACTAGTACATGGTATAGTAAGCTATTGAATATTCTAAGGAAGAAAAAAAAAGTATTAAAAAAAGAAAATCAATAAATTGAATCCAATATAACTGTCACAATATTATATTAACTTAAATCAATTAGCCTTTTCAAATTTAGCCTTGCAAGGTAATTATGCACTCATCGAAACATGTTTTTCATAGGCATTTTCTTCAAAAATGGTGGGTTGACAGAGATGGATGTTAGGTTTGGGCTTTATTATATATATTGTAGATTAAAATGGAATTTTAAATCAAATAGGATATATAGGGCTTAGATACATTGAAGTTAAAAGGATAAAAAAGTTAAAACGAAACCCTTATTATTGGTAGTTCGGTCCTACAAAGGATACGGATTCGAGGACTCGTGAAAAAAAAAAACGTTGTAAAGATAATTCGTGGGGCTAATACATCACACAATAGACAGGAACTAAAACATATGGATTTGAAAGATTTTAAAACCTTTTTCATACAAAGTCGGAAGTGATGAGTAAGGTTATGTATACCTGTTGTTTTCATAACTTCAAGCAAAATGAGCAGTGCAAGCGGCGAAGGGTGTTCCAAAAGAAACTATTTGTAAGTTTGGGAGAACAGGCTGAGAAAAAGAAGAAAGATCCAGGGCAGACGACCCGCCTAAACAAAGAGACCTTCCAGAAGAGATCTTGACCGTACTGGTAGGAGGGCGAGGACCTTTAGAGAACAGTCACAGTGCCCCCAAGAGAATATCCGGGGAAGGAAAAGTGGCAAGGCTCCTGAAAGATGGTCCGAGGTACGTTTGGCCAGGACTTCGTCAGTAGTGCGTGGACAGACACTCAAATTGATTTGGAGGGAGACGGATCACCGCCAAGAAGGGTCATGATGAAATTCATTCGTGTGTATTCTCAAGGATCCAGAGGGAAAGGCGAGACAGGCAGAATCAAGGCCCAAATCCCCTGTACAGCGTCGGGTAACAGTTGATTGCGATGACCCTACACGATTTTCCCAAATCAGGTTTAACTCGGGCAAGCAAAGAGCCAAAGATCCAGAGAAGAGGGCTGAATGTAGGCGAAAGGCATTACTTCAGAGAAGAAAAGGGACCAAATCACAAGTCCCAGAAAAACAGTCCGGGGGTGTGGGGGGTAACTAGACGGAACCTAGGGTAGTCTTATGGGAATAGTAGACCTTCAATTCTACGTCCAGCGCTGTCCAGCCAGACCATTACAGTGTCCTAAGGACGAGTTTATGTTGTGTCCGGTATATGGTTGCAATGTTAGGGCCATCGACACAGAACCACACCTTGTGGAGATTTTTCAGGAACAGTCTGGAGGGCTCAGATTTGACCTTCTGGTTAAAGCTCGGTTTGGGCCCTCTAGACCCAGTCAAACTGATTCTAGGAAAAATGGACATTCACGAGTTTGAGTGTCCCTTTGGTATCTTTCGTCCCTCTTTTGGGTTTAGCTGCCTGGGTCAGGAGTTGGGAGATGGGACCAATGAGGGAAGTATGTGCTGCTTATGTTATTTATACTGTTCCTGTGGTATCTTTTGCCAGTTTTGAATGAAGCATTGCAGTTAGACTACATACAACGGCAGATTTTGAAATTTTCATAAGTGGGGGCCCACTGACTGCCTAAGAGGGAGACCACTTTAGTCAAGCTTCAGTGATTCCCTATATAAGCAATCAAATGTTTTACCAAAAAGCTGCCCCCCCCCCTCTTAAATCCGCCTCTGAAACGGCAATATTATTTCCAAGTAAACTGTGCAACGCACCTTGACAAAGATGATTTCGTCCTATATTAGACAACTTATTTCCATAATTTACGGTTCAGCTGTTAATTTTAAATATATTTAAATATATACATACAATTATAGATTAATCTATAATTTTATTAGTGTAACTGAATTAATCACTGTAATGATTAATCCACACACCCATAGATGTGTTTGTCATGTGCTGCTAGTTTACATTTGGACCCTGTTTGTTAACAGGTCAGGTCGAACTCGGAAAATTGAGTATACTCGGTTTTGCGAGTTTTCAATCCCGTCATGCAATTTCGTCAATAAAGAGAGATAATTTTGTCGGAATTTTTAGTTTTATTTGGCGGGATATTTTTAAATTTAAAAAAATATATATTAAAATCCTATATATATATTGAATTGGTAAAACAATAAAGTATTTAATTAAAGTAAAGAATTGTGTTGTATATTCATTTGAATAATTCAGCAATTATTTTTTCACAATATAGATGACATATAGATAGTGTGGAAATTGTTAATTTATCACTGATAACAGCAAGATCAATAAGAATGGAGTTTCCTCAGTGAGAAGGGAACACAACTTCGCCACAACAACTCATTATGATCCCAGAAGTTTCGTTTGGCGCAGTTTCATTCGCCTTCGCCCCATGGAGGAAGAGCTGTGCGGACACGCTGAGGCTTTGCGCAGGACGGAAGTGGTGGTTGAATCTATAGATTAGCTTGAGACTTATTTTGTTTGCTTTATGTGCGTGGACGTTGTTTTTTTTTGCGACAGTTTTTTATATGGAACTTTTTATAGGTCTTGTGAGCAATTGAGACCAAATGGCAAACGCTTGAAACGGTAACGACCGTACGGTGTATTAAAGGTAGTAAAATACGAAGACGGCTCGTCAAGACTAATGGTTCAATAACCTGATCGGACATCAAGTTTAGTAAAATAATGAGCGTTCGATGATTGAGGCAGAATATCCTCTAAAGTTCGCATCGGATAGTGCGGACGCTGAATTGCAGATAAGATCTTTTGGGTCTAGGCATACCCTTAGCTTACCATTAGGTTTTTAAACAACGACGAGGAAATTAACCCAAGGTGTGGGACCGTTTACTTTATAAATGATGTCTGCGTTCTCCATGCGATCTAAGTCGGACTTTAAACGACCACGTAACGCTACAGGAACGCGCCGTTGGGGATGTACAACTGGGGGTACCTCAGAATCAAGGATTAGGATGTCAAAGAAAGGAAATTTTACTTGATATGATACTACATTTTAAATGTTGTTCACATCTTATAGGTATACCTCAGATTTTAATATTTTGAAAAAGTAGCAAAACGCAAAGTTTAACGTAAATTATCTTAACATCACAATATTTTTTTATAGTAATTAATTCAGATATTATAACTTAATCATTTATGTAAGCGGATAAACATTACCGGGGTTACTTTCACCTGACACCGTAGTTATATAAATATCAGATAGTTTCTAGATCCTCTCAAGTTCCAACTAAAAGATAACTAATTTAAAATGTTAATAATAAAAGCTTCAAACAATAAAAGCGAACTGAAAAACGACGCAAGTACTGATATGTTTGATTTCATTGGAGGAAAATGGCATACAACATAAATTTCGAGCGAAAAATATAAGAAAACAATGCTATCTTTTACATGCATTGTTGATATCGCGTTGTCCGTTTCTTATTTCTGTAATGGTGGTCAAAAATTATGTTTTTATTATCTCTTCTCCTCATCTTTCTAACCACTGAGGTCAAAGGCTTGGAAACTTTTAATGTTCCAAATGGATGTGAAGTTAAAGGAGCAGTCGAAATTTGCCGTCGTCGTGTGTACAGTGGGTTGTATTTAATTGAAGGACCATGAAATTTGGTATACTTGTGCCCTATGATGCTACAAATCAGGATTTACATGACAATTGGTATTTGTTTGGGAGCCATACAGGATCCATAAGATCTTATCATTAATACGTTTTATTTCCTTTTACAGTATGAAATTTCCACTGTGTCAATGTATCCAACTCAGGAATTAGAGGTTATCACATCTCCAGAATCAACTATGAAACAAAAATAAACAACGAAGGAGTTAACCGTGTGATCAGATTCCTACCACCAAACAAAAATCATCACAGGAGATTACCATGCCGCCAGATTCCTCCTCGATTCCAGATTCAACCCCCGAGCAAAAACAAACACAGGAGTTTACCATACCACCTGATTCCTCCATAGCTCCAGATTCTACCAACAAGCAAAATCCAACACAAGATTTTACATCTAACCAACCAAGGGACAGACCATTGCTATGCACTACACCCACAATTGCCTTCCGATAATAAGTCTCCCGAAGTCACTTTTATCACAGATCTGGGATTAGAAACCGGCATACAAAAAATAGGCCTTTCAGATGAGAGCCCTACTGAACACCAGAGAGCCGTGGTGTAGTGGTTAGGGCATCGGACTACGAACACAAGGGTTCCTGGTTCGATTCCCGTTTGGGATGAAAATTTCAGGAATCCAATTTTCGGCTCTCCCTTGACACCATTTGCGAGTATGGTCTTAAGGAAACGATGATAGTCCGTCGGATCGGGACGATAAATGGCTGACCCGTGTTAAGAGAGAGTCATATCTCTTGCACGTTAAAGACACTCTTGTAGATTTCGAAAAAGAGTAGGCTAATGCCGCTACAAGACAGCACTCGCACCCGCAAAGTGAAAGGGATTAATATAAGTTGTAAAACTTGTTTCCCAATCCACTATAAATAAATATGTTTAAACTAAACTGAACACCAAACACAGGGTGTGGAAGAAGTTATCCCTGTCTAATGCTCAAACAAGACTTTATAGAAGAGATCCCAGTTGCATATCAGCAACAAATCAATCCCACGTCGGAGATTTCTTCCACGCAAAGACCTATTATTCTCCAGGCTAACAAATTTCAATGACCAGGCAGATTCCTTCCATACATGGAAATCTAGCTTCAAAAACGTCATAGACGAATTACAAGTTTCTGACTCGGAACATATAGACTTATTGATTAAGTGGCACGGGCCAGAGTCTGGTACATATGCCATGAGTATTACGGCATCAAATGCCAACAACCAGAGGCCTACAGTGGTTATGGCTAAGACTGGATGAGCGATATGGTGCTCCAAAAAATGTTGGAAGCCTCTATCACCAGTAAACTCGTCACTTTTCCTACCTTGACGAACAAAGATAACGCACGTCCTTATGACTTGTCTGATATTCCTTCAGAAATCGAATATCACAAGGAACATCCCAAGCTGGGATGTTTGCTGGCTTATTTCGACTTATCGATAAATCCTATTGTGGAAAAACTGCCATACGGACTCACAAGAAAAGTGGATTACAAGGGCTTCAAGATATAAATCTCAATATGAAGTTGCCTTTCCACCTTTCACAGAATTATCTGCCTTCATCAGGGAAATAAGCAAAATTAAGAACAATCCTGGGTTCATCTTTGGGTCAAAAGTAACACCAAATACACCTCAGACGAACTCTAAAGTTAACGTCCATAAGACGGCCGTTGAACAGCAAACTGAAGACAGCAGTCAACGACAAGATTTGTGTATTCTACACAAGACAAAGCATACTTTGAATGAATGCCGAGCATTCCGAGTTAAACCAATCGAGAAACGCAAGGAACTGTTAAGACAAAACAATGTGTGCTACAAGTGTTGTGAAGTCGGGATTGCAACGTATAGTTGTATGGGAGATAACTCTATCATCCTTACGACATACACTGCACAACCATTCGGTCGATTCCGTAGGATTGCCGATTGAATGGACTAATGTAAAACCCACAATGCATTTCACCTATTACTATTATTTGCTATTGTTTATGTTTATGCTTGGTGGTGTTACGTGTCGTTTTGCAATACAGGATTGTGACAAGAAATATAATGTGATTGATTTTGTGTTAGAAGAGTACAATTGCAAGTTTTGCGGAGATGGGCTTTAATCTTACGAGGGTGTAAAAGAGAAGATCAAGAAAATAACATTTGACGGTTGACAGAGAAATCTTTTCTCTTCGTTGGCGGAGTTGTTGATGTTGTTGAAATTTTTGGAGGAGGGATCATAACCAGTTGTCAATCAGTGAGGTACACATTTGAGGACACATATATTTGGATCAACACACTGAAATGTGTTAGATATTCACATAAATTTGCACTCATTAGTTTCAGTGTTACGAGTATATGTCCTACCACCCCTAAAAAAAATCAAATCTTTACCAATCTTCAATGACTCCACTTTTTGAATTACAAAATTACCATCAATATAAAGTTCTTGTAACCTTTTCTTTTCAAAGACAGATCAATATATTCGTTCATGCTATGATAGATTCTAACCCGACATTGTACTACAAAATGTGCATTTGTATACTTATATTGAAACTATCTCCAAGACTCTCTGATGAAGACAACTTTTTGACCTATAATTGTTTACTTTATAATATATTGATTGATTGTTGGTTGCTTAACGTCCAGTGGCAAATATTTCATGCATATATATTCAGGACGAGAACAAGTTAACAATAAATACAATAGGTAGGTAGATACAAAAGAGGCCATCTGGGATGATGGTCAAGGAAAAATGGACTGCCACTAGAAAATGAGGGTATGTGGATAGGGACAGAATTTTTGCCTTGCAACAGGCCACCTACGGACCCCTCAAAGAGTTGTTGCAAGGGTTCTTAACGTGCAAAAGAGCGTGGCACTCTCTTTACACGAGGCATCAGATTTAACGTCCCCCTTCTGACCGGACGTGACTGCGAACTTGATACATCTCGCACAGCCAAACGGACGCCCCACTTCGGCAAGCGTTTTACTGCCGGTCGGGAGAAGACCAAATGACCATATTTCTATACTCCAGTCACCCTTTGGGATACTTTATAATATATGTTATGACTTGATTTATAGTCATATATATTCTAGAAACTGCCGTAAGATGTTTTAAAAACCGACACACAGACTCTGCTGCCGAGGCTATATCGACTGGAAAAGTATGCAACGCTGAAGATCTACCCAAGATGGATTTCGTTGCACCGTCCATTAGCAGCAGAGACAGTACCCACTTCGTGTCCGAAATCTTGACATTTAATGTGACCTAATCGTCTTCACACTTATATATTTAACCAGAAAGTTCAACTAGACAAGCGTATAGAAAAAAAACTATCGAACAGATAAATTTGATGAAAATTCAGAAGAAGAACGGTGCTATTGAGCTGAGAACAAATTTCGGGAGGAAAATAACTGCTGTAATGACGTAGGGATACGAGTACTTTTATATGAATATATACAACAGGCAGAGATATAAGGAAAACAACATGTTTCTTGGTTTTGACGAGTTGAATGACCTTTGTCAGATAAAGGAGGCGATGGAGACTATACAAGGAGAATTCAAGAAGGTAAGATGATGTTCAACATATATGCATCTTCATTTTCAATTTTACAAATTATTAAAATCCGGCCATTATATCAGAGTTCAGTCATGTCTTTTTTTAGATTCGTTTGTTTTCACACAGAAGCAAATATTTCACAACTATTTAGATGATTATTAATTTGTATGCACATACATACAAGGTCGGTTGTTTTACGTACAGTGACACATATTTCACCATTACTCGTGATTGATATTACTTGATACGTATGTAAAATTAACATTATTATACATTGATCGTTTCACCCAGTATATATGCCGATGACGGAACCTATAAGTCCTGCAAAATACTACCCACATTCATCAAGACCAGCAACCTACCCATTTTCAGATTGTGATAAACAGTACCCATCAGAGATGCTCCGTTATAGTTATATGCAGCAGATGATGACTAAAAAGAGTACCGAACAATCTGTAGGAACACCAAATCCTTTCATAATGGGACAAAAAACAATTACATGAATGTTGACGATTTAGATATACCTTTTTATAAAGTTTTACTGCTGGTCAGGAGAAGACCAAGTGACCATATTTCTATACCACAGTCAACGAAAGTGAGATTTAGTTTGTGCAAATCAAAGTTTACTTTAAAATCGTTTTCAATGTCTGTTTAAGCAGAGATACTTCACGACATGGATCAGGAATCGCCCGAACCTAATCCCACGAAGAACTGGGTCCTCTTCCAGATACAAATACTTTCACTGACATATATATATTTTTCATATAACTGTTTGCCAAATCCAGTGTTCATAAGAAGTAAAAAGTGTAGGGTAGTTACTTTGTTTATCGAATTAAGCTAGTTATTACTTTTTTTTTTACACCATTGAAGTTCAAATAAGAGAGCGGTATTGTAAATGTCAAATTTTGTATGTTTTCGTAAATTTATTTGTTTGTTATCATTTAACAAGGACATCAAATGTATTTTTTTTTCATTTACCTGTGTTCCGTCAAGAACAAGGAAAATGTTATGATTTACAAAAACTTGCATGGTTACGGTACAAGGTAAACCACATGATGTTTATCATAATGGCTGGGCGACATTGATTGAAATACTATTATAAAAGTACAATTTGTTTGAAAGTATCAAAATTAATTACTTGTCTTGAGTGATTTAATTTAATTTGAAAACTATTTCCTTTTATAGTATACAAATATTTGTCTTTGTGTTCATGTCTTTGTTATCTACTAGGCAGCCACATGACATGACAATTTATCCTTATTTAGAGTAATTTTTGGCAATTTCATTGGCTGATATTGCGGGATGTACAAGTTCGCAGTCACGTCCGGTCAGAAGGAGGACGGTAAATCCCATGCCTCGTGTAAAGAGAGTGCCAAGCTCTTTGCACGTTAAGAACCCTTGCAACAACTCTTTGGTAGGCTATCATGTAGGTGGCCTGTTGCAAGGCAAAATTTCTGCCTCGATCCAATATATTCTCATTTTCCAGTGGCATTCCAAATTTCCCTGACCATCATCCTCTATTTTAACAACCTACCTTTTGTTTTAATTGTTAACTTGTTCTCGTCCTGAACATGCATGAAATATTTGCCACTGGACGTTAAGCAACCAACAATCAATCAATCAAATATTTAAAACAATAAACACAATGAAAAACAAAATCAGTTCTTTAAAAATGTTTAAAAACAAAAAAGAATTATGTCATATATATAAAAATATTGCTTTGGTCATATTAATTGTCATTGACAAATCCTCCTTATTTTTCTTAAAAACAGGTTGACACATTCCCTGATATCCAATTCATCTATTGATTTGGTATTTGCTGACACTAGAACAAGATTGTTTACAGTTGACACATACAGTCCATTTTTGCGTTGTGAAACTGTCATTTGAACTTTAGAAAATATTAGTTCCACTGGTGCAGTTGACAGAATCAAGGTTTCACAAACCGACAGTAAAAAGTTATTGCAATCATCATGTTCATTACTAGTTATAATATTATACTGGCTGAAAGGATCAATGTATAATAATGTTAATTTTACATACGTATCGAGTAATATCAATCACGAGTAATGGTGAAATATGTGTCACTGTACGTAACACAATCGACCTTGTATGAATGTGCATATAAATTAATTATGTATTTGTAGGCTGATAAGTTGCCACCCTACTGGATGTTTCCTGCTGCTGAATCATATGTGAAGACTTCCAATTAAAAAAAAACAAAATAAAAGCGAAAGGTTCCTTACAGATTTAAGTCTTAAAATTTAAATTGAACGGAGAAAAGTTTAGAAGTTAAACAAATTAATAACTTACATCGGCTGCTGTTCCTGCCGGGATGAAGTAATCCGATGCCTCGTGTAAAGAGAGTGCCACGCACGTTAAGAACCCTTGCAACAACTCTTTGAGGGGTCCGTAGGTGGCCTGTTGCAAGGAAAAAATTCTGTCCCTATCCAATATACCCTTATTTTCCAGTGGCAGTCTAAATTTCTCCGACCATCATCCCAAATGGCCTCTATTATAGTAACCTACCTATTGTATTTATTGTTAACTTGTTCTCGTCCTGAATATGCATGAAATATTTGCCACTGGACGTTAAGCAAACAACAATCGATCAATCCTGCCGGGAAGACACTGCTCAGGGAATCAAGATCTCTTCGGATTGATAAAATGAAATCTAGTTCATCAAGTCCTAGACATATCCATTAAACGGGCCCTCCCGAACTTATTATCGTATAGATCGAAATAGTAAAACTGTTCACGTTTCCTAAAAACTAAGGATTTATTCTCTCAAATCCCACAGAATTCTTTCTATTCCTGTTCTCCCGACCTTTTTTTTATTTTTGTTTTTTTTTAATTTTTTTTTTTTTTTTTTCGGGGGGAGTTTTTAAGGTTTTTTTATCAAAAAGTAAAAAAAAAATATTTTTGGGAGCAAAGTTTTTTTGCTGTTTTTTTGGGGTTTTTTTTTGGTTGCTTTTTTTGTGAAATTTAATGGCCTTTTTGCTTTAAATGAAGGTATTTTTAGGTGTTGTTAAATTATTATTTTTTGGCTGGGGGGGGGGGGGGCGAGGTGTGGGGTTATGTGTATTGTGTTATTGTATTTATTGATTTCAGTTAGACACGAAGGAATCAGTGGTTTTTGAAGTTTTATTATACTTATATGATATCTGAGAGATAGTGTATGTGCTTTACTTAGATGTCTTGTCTGATATACCTTATTTGTTGGCGGTCTTGTTTTATAAGTATCTTTTCAATTACTTAGATATTTATTTAAGTAAACTAACATATTTATTATATATTTGTTGGCCTATAAAATTAAATTGCTTCGCTGAGCACAGCTGTGCTACAGAGGTCCAACTAAGAACAGTTTTGGGGTTAGATAGGAATTATATTTGTGCTTGATACAGTTTTGGATTTGGAGTCGTATTAAATATTTTGACAGAAATTAGGTTCTGATCACAATATAACTAGTTGGAGGACTTAGTATTGTTAATATGATCTGTATTTATATTGTTTTGTTTTTGTGCTATACACTCTTGTCTCCTTTCTGTGCTATACACTCTTGTCTCCTTTCTTATTGGCAAATAATTCTAAACCTGACATTTCAATATATGATTTACAAGCAGTGTTAGGATGATTTATCTGAATATACCCAACATTGGATTTAAATGTTATTTGAATTACCTCCCTTATACTAGTTTTAGATTGTATTAATTGTCCACTAATCAGAAAAAAAACTTGTTCCCCACTGTTTTCTTGTCTATAGTCTGTGTTTAGATAGTATATTGGATGGACATATTGTTTGAACAGTCTTCTAATTGATAATCTTGAATTTTGTAACTTTAGTGTCTTTTGTCTTTATAATAGCCTTGAATGGGATCTTTTCTAAGATCTCATGCACAAATTCATCTGAAGTGATTGCACAATTAATGTCCAATTGATCTTTCAATTGTTCAGCTTGTTGTGTGAAAAATGTTAGTGGAACACTGTTTTCTGGCAGGATTTGACCAGTTATGCTACTTGAAGCTGAACCTTCTGTATATCTCATTCCACATTTTTTACATCTGTTGTTGTTCAATTTTTTTCTGTAACAGGATGGAACTGCACATGACCTGAAATATAACAGATTTCTATTACACTATTTATAATAAAATTTATAGTGTTTGGTATTTGTTATTTCTTTCTATATTTACACACATGATATACAACTGGTCTAAACATAAACCCAACAATGTAAGATCTGTGAATTTGCTTTCACAATTATTTTGTTCTTCCCTCGCCGGGATACAAACCCATGCTTCTGTGATATTGTGACTCCAAATTGCCTCTACTGCAGCTGTTTGCTGTCACTGACTCAGATGTATTATATATATATATACAACTCGTCTAAACATCAACCCAACAATGTTAGATCTGTAAATTTGCTTTCGCAAATTTTTGGTTCTTCCCTCGCCGGGATTCGAACCCATGCTACTGTGATATCGTGACACCAAATCGCCTGCACTGCAGCCGTCCCGCTAGACCACACGACCACCTGGGCTCTCAAAAAAGACCTTTCGGTGGCCATATGTTACCTTTCCACGTCAGTTTTAATCTAGCGGCGTACTACAGTACATGATATATAAGGCATGAAGATGTTATTGTTACAGATCAGCTAAATTATCTATAGTAAAGGATCCTACAAATTAATGTAAGATACAGTCACAGAAAATAATTATATTCATAAGTACGTCTGAGTCAGTGACAACCCTACAACAGATGTATCCATCGGATCGCCATCAATGATGGTGATACATGGCTGTGTACATAATGTATATACAACTCGTCTAAACATCAACCCAACAATGTTAGATCTGTAAATTTGCTTTCGCAAATTGTTGGTTCTTCCCTCGCCGGGATTCGAACCCATGCTACTGTGATATCGTGACACCAAATCGCCTGCACTGCAGCCGTCCCGCTAGACCACACGACCACCTGGGCTCTCAAAAAAGAGCTTTCGGTGGCCATATGTTACCTTTCCACGTCAGTTTTAATCTAGCGGCGTACTACAGTACATGATATATAAGGCATGAAGATGTTATTGTTACAGATCAGCTAAATTATCTATAGTAAAGGATCCTACAAATTAATGTAAGATACAGTCACAGAAAATAATTATATTCATAAGTACGTCTGAGTCAGTGACAACCCTACAACAGATGTATCCATCGGATCGCCATCATATATATATATAAAACGTCTGTATAGTAGTCAACGATTTTCCCCACGAGGGCGCTGGATCGTTACGAGTAACGATACATGTTCACAATAAATAAATTATATAAACGCCTAAAAAAGTGTACACAACAACTTCAAATACAAAAAAAGGTAACTATAAATGTAATTATTTATAAATATTTCGGATAACAGATATCCTTCGTCAGTCAGATTCTGATGTGAAATGAATCATCTTTGAGTCTCGTTAGATTAAACTTTTACAAAATCTTGAATTATATACAATAAAAAAAGTCAAACCGAACATCAGTAAAGACGCTTGCACCATTCTAAAAAAATGTTAACATGACATAGGTTATATGGTTTATTACAACAGAGAGCTCATATATATGCTTTAAATACAAATAATAATGTGCGGTTTGAACTAGCACAATTCTAAAACTGTATCGGGAACGACAAGTATGATGGTATAACATGTATACGCATGATAACGTCTGTAAAATTACCAAATAGACAGCACTGAACGATCTAAATATTTGAAATTGAGAGTAAAGTAGTTACAACAGAGTCTGAATATTTAAACATCGTGAGCAAACGGCCGTAAAAATGTAATAATATTTTTTTACTAAGTATAACTAGAAGAACGTGGCTAGGTACTTATACATCCCTCAAAAAATTAAGCAATTTAAATTGGTATCTTCAACAAATGTATTTAACAAATGAAAAAGGTTAAGAAAAAGAAACAGAGACTGTAATAATAAGTAATATAACCTGAATGTGAAGCACTACACGGAGTCGAACTACATCTTTTCATTTATCCCATTTGGTGCCAAAGTTGTTAATTTTCGTATCCAAAATCTTTCCCGAGCGAGTCTATCCTCCTTAGCACAAGCAGAGTTGTGGTCAATGATTTTAATGGTCAGTCGATTGAGATCTGCCTTAGTGTGGCCAGGGGATCTCAAATGTCGACTGAGAGGGAGGTCTGGCTTGCATTGGTAGTCGCTACGATGGCCGTTCATTCGTTTGTGAAACGGCTGTTCTGACTCGCCAACATACTGTTTACCACATTTACACTGTAAGAGATACACAACATTTGAAGTCTTGCAGTTAACATTGCAAAATATGGTGTATTCTGTGCCAGTGGAGTGACTTTTAAAAGTCTGGGTATCCAGTATTTGTTTGCAAGTCAGACATCGTTTGTTTCCGCAACCCTTGCAAGATCCCATAGATGATAAGCCTGCTTGAGAGGATAAATCAGCTCTCACCAGCAAGTCTTTAAGGCTTTTGGGCCTACGGAATGCCAGTACAGGTGGTTCGGGAAAGATCTTGGATAGTTTTGAATGTTTTTCGATCTCTTTCCAATGTTCGCGGATTAGGTGAGATAAGTTGTCAAATTTTGGATGGTAATTCAACACAAAAGGCACCCTCTTGTTGACCTTTTTTTCTTTATATTGTAAAAGCTCATCTCGGCTGATGTTGTTAGCACGAGAAAAACCTTTATCAATGTCTTTTCTTTTGTAGCCCCGATGTTTAAGGTGACCGCGAAGTTCTTGTAGACGTTTTTTTGCAATATCGTTGGTGGAGCAAATCCTTTTTATTCGTATGGCCTGGCTGTAGGGAATGCTCTTGGTGCAGTGTTTGGGATGACAACTCAAAGGAGATAGATATTGATGTTTGTCTGTGGGCTTGCAATACAGATCTGTTAATATGTTTCCATCCCTCAATTGCGTTGTAGTGTCAAGAAATGTGATCTTAGAGTCAGAGATTTCATATGTGAATTTTATTGAGGGATGGGCATTGTTGGCATGATGAATGAACAGATTTAGTTCTTGTTCAGTATTGTCCCACTTCATGTCAATATCGTCGATAAATCGAAACCAAGAGAGGGGTTGATGAAGAGATGCATTGAGAATTCTTTGTTCTAATTTCCCCATAAAAATATTGGCATAAGACGGGGCCATCTTTGTTCCCATTGCTGTTCCATTAACTTGGAGGAAGTGTTCGCCATTAAGATAGTGTGTTGTGTCTTGTATATAGGATGGTAAATTTTCTACATGTGGTCTCAGATGAAAGTCAATAAATTCTGATATTTTCTCTGTAGGGTGGTCATATATACACGTGATATAAATAGTTTTGGTATATATTGTGATTATTAATAGTGGTTGATTCTTTAATTTTTATGTTAGTAACTATATAAGATGTATGCGACAGTTTTTTTTATCTAGTTTATATATCCATTGTCTACAAAACATGGTATTTGCTAGTTGTATATATATTATATGCGTATATTATATATTACAATCTTATTATGTAATGTTTTGTGCTTGGTTCTTTCTCTGCTCTACTATGACTTCTGTGGTATGCATCATATATGATGTCAGGGTGAGGTTTTGAGGTATTTATTATGTTTCTGTAAAGAGGTGTTTTAGCTGTTTTTCATGTATTGCTGTTATTGTTTTCATTACTGATTTTATACGTTATAATAATTATATATGCCATGTTATTTACCTGAATTGTTGCTGGAGCATTTTTATTTGTTATTGCTGGAACAGGTTTGTTTTTGTAGTCAAAAGTGTCAGTAACCATGAAATTTCGAACAGTTATACAATCTCCTTTTTCTACAACTGTTTGTGCCAGGTCACGTCATAAGCAAACTTCGATATCACCTTTGAGGTCCCTCAATTTCAATTTCCTGAAGGGCACTTCTTCTCCAGTTGCACGGATTCTCTTTTTTTCTACAGGTGATGCCTGTAAAATAACATATACTATATATGTTTGTATAAAGATGCATGTATAGGTGATATATTTGAACAAGTATGTTTATTAGATAGATCAATCTTTTTAAGTTTTATATTAAAACAAACAACTTTTAGTTAATTGAATATTATTTTAGATCACTATAAATAAGGAGCGGTAACTGTACAGAAATATTTTATTATAATTTATTTCTGATTGTTAGACAACAGTATTATTAACATGTCAGGTGGTTTAAATTGATGTGTTTTCTGTTAGTTTTGTAGTGCTAATCAGTAGACTTATCATTTATATATTGACATTATATATATATATACTTGTATATATTCTGGACATAAAACATGGATAGTTCTACTATATCTCAATGGTTAGGTTCCTGAACTTAGCTGAGAACCAATTATAGACAAGCCATGTGGTCCAAGGACACAGTTATCGTCCTTTGGTTTTCGTTGTCTACGAATATAGTCCCTAGTGTAAACAGTGTATAACTTGCATGTTTTATTTAATACACTTTCCCAATTTATTTCTTTATATTAAATGCATGAAATATTAAGTAGGGGGATGTAATTACATGTCAAAAAAATTTAGGGGCTGAAACTTTATGTTAAGTAGTGTTTTGGTCCAGTTCTAAAAGGTCAAATTTTATCACGGCTGAAGCTGTCAAACTGAATTTTACACCCCCTTAACACAGAATTGTCAATATTTTGAGTTAGAGCTGGGAGAAGTTTCTATAATTTTGATATTATTTGTCTCACTGGTAGTACACTACACTGTAAAAATATTTTTGAGAAAGAGCAGGTGCGATTTTTTTAATTTGAATTTATTGTCTAAAAGAAATGCACTACGAAATAACTGTGTTCTCGGGCCTAAGAGATGGATTCCTGAAATCTAGATACTGTACTTTGGGAACTTTCCTGAATGATTTGCTGGCTTCAATTTGTCAAACTCAATAAAAGTAAAGGATTTACATCTTTGGTTTACAGAAATTCTGTTAAAAAGTGCCATTTTGGCATTCTACGGCTATAATAAGCATTTTATAGTAGTTTACATTTTATGCCTAAGAGGCATGCAGACTTTCTATCTGACAGCTTTTTTTATCCTGATATTAGTGTTTCTATGCTTAAATCAAATTAAATTAACCATTTGTGAACTCTAAATAAAGACAAAAGAAGATTATCACAGAAAAAAAGTGCAGCATATTTTGTATTCATGGCCCTGGTTAAACGGCCTAATTGATGTATGTTATATGTGAAGCGCTTTATACATCAAATCTGTAGTACCCAAATATTGAAATCTTTTTCGAGATTTAGAAAGTTTAAATAATAGTAAATAAGATAAAAATCTTCTTTACTTATTTTCAGCAAAATAATGTAGTTTAAAGACACTTCTTCTTTCGTATTACTACCTACTCTTTAAGTCTTTTCTTCAATATGAGTTCATCATTCTTATTAAAACTAAATTAAAATGGTGTTTATTATATAAAATTCTATAAAGTTAAGGAGATGTCTTCTACTTATACAAATACGTTATTGCTGTCTTCATTATTTTGCAGAGAAATAGTTGGCCACGTTATAGAAGAACTAAACAAAACTAAAGTGAACCAAGCCATGCACGGGAAAGTTTTCGAAGGATTCTGGAAGACAATTGAGACAATGCTGCCAGGTAGTGATTAAATTAAGACATCACAATTCTTATCATATCTTTAAAAATATTAGTTCATTTGTGTCTAAAATGGAGCTACTTTTGTACGCCAGATGCGCGTTTCGTCTATAAAAGTCTAATCAGTGACCCTCAAATAAAAAAAAATGAAAAGGTCAAACTAAAAACTAAGTGGAAGAATATTAAGGACCCTAATTCCAAAACGTTTTGTTAAAAAAAAGCGAAGATGATCTAGTACTGGTGTCGAACTTCCTATATTTTTCGAAAAATTCAAAGTTTTCTTTGAAGGATACATTAACTTCTGACATTTTTCTGAACAAAAAATAATATGATATAAATAATTCAAATAATTTATTGATCGAGTTCTACCTTCCAGTATGTACCCCCTCCGCTTATTAAATTTACTTGAAGAGTCATTTTGTTTTAACAGAGTCTAAAAGTCTTTAACAGTATGTTCTAGCATTCAAACTGTTCACTGAAATGGTTTTAGCATGGATCTGTAAATTTAGAACTGCCATCATCATTTAGCTTACGGCCTTTGTATAGTCATGGTCATCTTGAGAAATTTTGGATTTCCTGTTTGCAAATACTGGTTGATGTCTTCGTTTTCTTGTAAATTTACTAAGAATTGATGCCCTTAGTTAGGGCTAATAAAATTGTTTTCTTTTTTTTGTTCTGTCTTCAATTTTTCATTAACAACAATACTTTATTTTAAGAGGGTTACACAGTTAGCTATATAACTAATCCTCCCTGAGGCACTCATCATAAAAGATCAAACAAAATGCAAATATATTACATTGCATACATTAGTATAAAAAGACAAGTATGATAATAATGTTCAATACAACTTGATAAAATGTTATGAAAAAATAAACTGATGACATAATCAGTTTTCAATATTCATTATGAACATACAAGTTTTTTTCATCAATTGTTCGTTTTACAGCCTGATCTGTCGTTTCTTTGTCTTGAATATCTTGTTGTCGATTCGTTTTCAATTGATATATATGGAGGTGGAACTACCATTTTTGCTACCATAACACAAACACATGTGATGCCATGGCTGCTTGCAAAACATAAACAACTTAAAGATTTAGTATACACAACATGCACGACTAATATTGTCCGGATTACGATACAACTTCTACTTGACTGTTATATTCATCGTAAAAATACTGTTCACTATTAAACACATGCATTGCCTGCGTTCTAAACTCCCCAGTAATGTCTATATTCCTTTGAGCAACAATCATCTGTGCTAAGTGTACATGCCTACACATTCATGAAAGATAATTGATCATGAATTGTGTAAGAAATAAATATATTTTTTGTCTTAATATTATACCAAATGGACATAATTATAACATAAGGTTAGCGTCTGTTTAGAAAACAAAACATACAAATTTGTAAATGAAATAATTTGGACCTAGTAACAAAAGTTTACAATTATAAAAAAAAAAGATGTGGTATGATTGCCAATGAAACAACTCTTCACAAGAGACCAAACGACACAGAAATTAACAGCTATAGGTCACCGTACGGCCTTCACAATGAGCAAAGCCCGTACCTCATAGTCAGCTATAAAAGGCACCACAATCACAAATGTAAAAAAATTCAAACGAGAAAACTAACGGCCTAATTAATGTACAAAAAAATGAACGAAAAACAAATATGTAACACAGCAACAAACGACAACCACTGAATTACAGGCTCCTGACTTGGGACAGGGACATACATACAGAATGTGGCGGGATTAAATATGTTAGCGGGATCCCAACCCTCTCCCTAACCAGGGACAGTGGTGTAACAGTACAACATAAGAACGAATATAGCTTTGGCACACAAGTACTTTTGAGTGTGAGAAAACAACAATGCATTTGATTTACTCTTATTGATATTACGGATATATTATGGACTAAATAGGCCCTATCCTCAGCTTTTACGCACATATGTAAACTTCTTATTTGTATGGCTTCATTAGGCAGCAACCATTTGATTTTTTGAGAGGGGCTATGGATATTTTTCTCAACAACTTCTTTTTTGCGAGAAGTCAAATACTTAAAAAACCTATTTTTATTTCAATGTTATGTTTTTATTTTAATGTTAGCATGACATATAGTGACAGCTGAGGGTGAAACAACCAATTTTAAATTAATTTTTTTTTCAGAGTCAAAAACAATTATTTCTATCTCCAAAAACTGGAAACAAACTATTTCTCAAAAAATCCATAGCCCCCCACCAGAAAACATGGAAAATAAAAAGGTTGCTGCCTTAATATATACTATTTTATATTATGGTAGTTTTTGGCATACTATTAATGATGCAAGCTTGTGTTTATGGTCTATTATTGATATACATTGACAAATACTCATTGATAACATCTGGATCGCACTTGAGTTTAGCCCCCAAGGGTGACTGGGGTATAGAAATATGGTGACTGGGGTATAGAAATATGGTCACTTGGTCTTCTCCCGACCGGCAGTAAAACGCTTGCCGAAGTGGGGCGTCCGTTTGGCTGTGCGGGATGTATCGTTCGCAGTCACGTCCGGTCAGAAGGGGGACGTTAAATCCGATGCCTCGTGTAAAGAGAGTGCCACGCTCTTTGCACGTTAAGAACCCTTGCAACAACTCTTTGAGTGGACTGCTCCTCTGATCGTCGTTGTCAACTCCAACAATCCATTTGTTTTTTATGCGACGCCGATTCCCGTTATTTAGAAGTACTGCAATTACTGCCACTTGCATGTGATCCACCGTCCGTCGTTTATTACTAAGACGTGCAGGCTTTAAAACTACTTTTCATATATTTGTTTTTAGTTGTGCATGTGTTAATGTCAAGGTTAAGTTTGTTTTTTTATTTAATTCAATTGTTATTGATATTTATGAGATCTGTTTATATCAATCTTTTTTGGTTTTCCTAATTTTCATGGTTGTTATTTGCAAAGAAAAGAAAACAATGACATTTTTTTTGGTGGTAGAATCATTAGTATCTTTTTCAACATTTTTTCACATACAAGTTTGAATTGTTAATTTCTTAATGGAAGAAAAAATGTTGCTCATATTATTTAAATATTGTATAAAAGTAATTGGCGTAGTTTTTTATGATATTTTATTTTACCATCATGTTAAGAAAGATAAAGTAGTACTAAGTCTACCTTATAATTTAGCAATGAATCAAATCCAAAATGATACATTTAAAAAATGATTTGGCAGAGCATATATTCCATACCAGTATGAAAGAGAAAAAAAATATATATTGATATTAAAGTTATAGGTTCATGTTTACTATGCATGCTCTTTGATAATACTCATTCTAGTATAATGAGTTACATTCATGATATCATATTAAGTTTTGAATTGTTTTCGACAGTGGATGGAAACTTAAATAGCTATAAAGATTACAACATTCACAATAAGTGCAAACCGCACTTAAATGGAGTATTCGATTGTGGAAGAATTATGAACGGAAAATATCGTTTGAGTGGAGATAATGTAACAACATTATTAATGCGACGAAGTGACTCAGGTGTAGAGATCTTGGTAAATGAAAAGATGGCAAAAAGTTTGAACCAAATTAAAATCAAAATCGGAATCTGTCCTGATGTAACAGTAATAGGAGTAACTCGCAAAATTAAAATTGAAGTTGCAAATACTGAATGCCACGTAAGTATCCCACATTTCCTAAATCAGAAAAGAAAAAAAACAGAAAACAATACAAGCAAAGCCTTAACTTACATCAACATGAAAATAAAGTATACTTTGAGGATTTTATAAGTAGAAACAAGAGCAGGTGGGTCAAAGATGTCCTACCCGAAAAAAAGTGCTATTTTTAGATATTTTTAGATTCCCAAACCTTTGACTAGTTCATCCGATAGGTCAAAATGTACAAACAAACTTTGAACTGCTGTCTTGATGTTGTGTTTTTTTAACATTCATTTTTTTTGAGATTTCATAAATTGTTTTAAATACAAATAGGTAAGTGTCTAAAATGAGTTTGCTACATGCTGCATGGATCAGGACTCGCCCGGACCTAATCCCACGAAGAACTGGGTACTCTTCCAGATACAAATACTTTCACCGACAAATACATTTTTCATATAACTGTTTGCCAAATCCAGTGTTCAAAGGAAATCAAAAATGGAGTTGTTGTTTTGATTTAGCTAACGTAGCTAGTTTTAACTTTTTTACACCATTGCATTTCCAGTTCGATACCGGTACTGTCAACGTCAAAGTTTTTTTATTTACCTGTAAATGAAAAATACTTGCACGTTCGTGGTACAAATTAAACCATGTGAATGTTTGCCTTTATGGCTTTCGGAACATAATGAAGATTGGATAATAATTGCAGATATTATCCGAGTTATGTATGTATGTAACTAAAACTTTAAAGTGCATTTTTTGTTAAATTGATCTGTATGTTATCATTTGACAGGGACATGAAATGTCATTTTGTTTTCATTTACCTATGTGACAAAAAAAACTTTGCATGGTTACGGTACAAGTTAAACCACGTGATGTTTACCATTATAATTTGGCGACATTAATTGAAATACTATTATAAATGTGCAGTTGTTTGCAAGTATCTAAATTAAGTTCTTGTCTTTATTAATTTTGAAATATTTCTTCTTATAATATAAAAAATATTTGTATATTGATCTCTTTGTTGTTATATATATATACCAAACAGCGACATGAAATGACAATTTCTTTTCCATTACCTGTGTGACGTCACGAACAAAGAAAATATATGTTGACATTTAAACAAAGGGTTCCGTGATAGAAGGCAACGCTTGTACTACTACGTGGCCTTTCAAAATGCATGAAGTAATCTGGCAGTATATTTTAATTCATATTTCCTACATTTCTTAGATTATTCATTAAAGCAGTAATTCCATTGGTATATTTGTAAAAATAGATATAGGAAGATCTGGTGTGAGTGCCAATGAGACAACTCTCCATCCAAATAACAATTTAAAAAGTAAAGCATTATAGGTTAAAGTACGGCCTTCGTAAAAATGCATATTTGTTAGCTAAGGGATGTTTTAAAGCTTTACTATCCAGGAATGTCCCAAGTCAAGAGTCTCTAATTTTAGTGAACTGATCGTTGGTTTTCTGTCATTTGAATTTTAACTGGTCTTTTGGAGTCGTAAAGCTTTTATACTTTGCAGTGTGAGTCAAATTATTATGCTCTGTGTTGAAGTCCCATACTGTGACCTATAACTGTATAATTGCTTACATCAACAACATTATGTCTGGAGAGTTGTTTCATTAGCAATCATACCACGGCTTCTTGTGTTTAAAATCAATAAATTGGTTTGCAATAGAAAAATTTTGACCTAAAATTTCTGTTTAAAAACTTTCTTGTATGTTTTCTGTTCAATCTGAACTTGTTTGTGTTGTTTTCTGTTCACACTGAAAAAACATTTACTGACTACATTGCATCACATTGATTTCAATTAAAAAACAAGAAAATATTTACTGTTTAATCTACATTATTCTCTCAAAATGATACATCAATTGGTATTATATATGTATTTAATAGTTTTCTTAAATTTTGAATGTTTATAATTGGCACTATTTTTCCATTGTCCTTCCTAGAGCTCGAACAGTCAAATGGTTTCCATATCTGAAAAAAAGTTATAGCAATTAATTACTGAATAAAAAATCTTCACAAATAAATTTTAATACCAAAAACAATTTGTATAAGAAAGAAAAATTGTTAAATGTATTTGTAGAATTTAATAGAGGATAATCCTCAATCTTAAGCCTGTTGTACAAATTGTCTTAAATGTGTAGGTGTGTATTATCTCTAGTGCATGCCTTAGTATTTTTTTTTTAATATATTTTATACATCTTCATCAGTTCAAATATTTAACTAGAAAAATTTTATTTATCCTAACAGGCAACTGATCATGATGTATCCTCCATAACATCTACGGCAGACAAATTAACCATGATTCAAACTGCCACTCACACCATGGAAACCATGACAAAAAGAATGACCTTTACAGTAAGTACAATTTAAATCTTAGAACTATATTGTGTGTATAGACACACACACACACACACACACACAAAGGAATGTTAATATTCACAATCATGGATATATAGTTACCAGTAATAAGATACATGTAGCAACCCTCAAATAAACTGAAAGTGTGATAGAAATGTTGTTTAAAATTCAGCTTTTATATGCTCATCATTTTACGTAGCAAATATTTTTTTCTTCAACAAAACAGTAAATACTTTTTTCTTACAGGTATCGTAAGAACAGGTGTCTTCTTCAAAGGCAGCAGACAAGACTGCTACGTATACTTATGTAAGTAATTAAGCAAATATGCGTACCTTAAATACCTTCTTCTGTTTGTGAGTGCCAATGAGACAACTCTCCATCCAAATAACAATTTAAAAAGTAAAGCATTATAGGTTAAAGTACGGCCTTCGTAAAAATGCATATTTGTTAGCTAAGGGATGTTTTAAAGCTTTACTATCCAGGAATGTCCCAAGTCAAGAGTCTCTAATTTTAGTGAACTGATCGTTGGTTTTCTGTCATTTGAATTTTAACTGGTCTTTTGGAGTCGTAAAGCTTTTATACTGTGCAGTGTGAGTCAAATTATTATGCTCTGTGTTGAAGTCCCATACTGTGACCTATAACTGTATAATTGCTTACATCAACAACATTATGTCTGGAGAGTTGTTTCATTAGCAATCATACCACGGCTTCTTGTGTTTAAAATCAATAAATTGGTTTGCAATAGAAAAATTTTGACCTAAAATTTCTGTTTAAAAACTTTCTTGTATGTTTTCTGTTCAATCTGAACTTGTTTGTGTTGTTTTCTGTTCACACTGAAAAAACATTTACTGACTACATTGCATCACATTGATTTCAATTAAAAAACAAGAAAATATTTACTGTTTAATCTACATTATTCTCTCAAAATGATACATCAATTGGTATTATATATGTATTTAATAGTTTTCTTAAATTTTGAATGTTTATAATTGGCACTATTTTTCCATTGTCCTTCCTAGAGCTCGAACAGTCAAATGGTTTCCATATCTGAAAAAAAGTTATAGCAATTAATTACTGAATAAAAAATCTTCACAAATAAATTTTAATACCAAAAACAATTTGTATAAGAAAGAAAAATTGTTAAATGTATTTGTAGAATTTAATAGAGGATAATCCTCAATCTTAAGCCTGTTGTACAAATTGTCTTAAATGTGTAGGTGTGTATTATCTCTAGTGCATGCCTTAGTATTTTTTTTTTAATATATTTTATACATCTTCATCAGTTCAAATATTTAACTAGAAAACATTTTATTTATCCTAACAGGCAACTGATCATGATGTATCCTCCATAACATCTACGGCAGACAAATTAACCATGATTCAAACTGCCACTCACACCATGGAAACCATGACAAAAAGAATGACCTTTACAGTAAGTACAATTTAAATCTTAGAACTATATTGTGTGTATAGACACACACACACACACACACAAAGGAATGTTAATATTCACAATCATGGATATATAGTTACCAGTAATAAGATACATGTAGCAACCCTCAAATAAACTGAAAGTGTGATAGAAATGTTGTTTAAAATTCAGCTTTTATATGCTCATCATTTTACGTAGCAAATATTTTTTTCTTCAACAAAACAGTAAATACTTTTTTCTTACAGGTATCGGAAGAACAGGTGTCTTCTTCAAAGGCAGCAGACAAGACTGCTACGTATACTTATGTAAGTAATTAAGCAAATATGCGTACCTTAAATACCTTCTTCTGTTTGCTCATTTACATCTGTTACATCGGTTACTTGATCTACATGTACTTCTGTTACTAGCTCTGAATATGACGGTGGTGGATTCAATATAGGAGAATTTGATCGTGATGAGGTACTTTGACTATCCAGTTACAATTCCATTATTTCTTTTTTTAAATTGTAAAATTCTTAACAATGCATTTCTGTTTCCATTTTCAGACTGATAATCAATCCTTAGGCTTGGATGATGAAAGATCTTCCAGGCCACTTTCCCATAGGTCGTCACCTTCTCCGCTTACCTGTAAAAATAGTTGTATTTTTTTTTTTTATCGCAGATACAATGTAATATATCTATTTTTGTACCTATGTTAACGGTTTCTTTTAAAATAAATTGCAAGCGTTGAACTATTTTTCCGGTCATTAGTTTTCAATTTTTGGACTTACCTTGTCATTACTTCCCCTTTCGAGTTCCCTCAGAATCTCCACGTTTTGCTTATTAATGAAATTGTCTTCGTCCTTGACCTGAGGCTCACGTTCGTTTTCATCTTTCATTTCAATTACAACCTACAGATATATTTCATTCTTAGTTCCTTGAAGCGGTATGTAGTTTTCAGTTGCATAACATGAGGAATATACATGTACTCTGAATAATCCAGGAAAAGGGATATACTATATAAAACGAAGTTGTATTTGAGAATTTTATTATGATATATTAGATAAATTAGTTAAAATTATAATAATACAGTACATTCTTCAATTAAAATGACACCTGTTCAAGCAAGTAAATTAAAAAAATGAATTAACAGTGTATAAAAATTTATATCCAGAAAAGGAAGAGAAAATTAAAAAACATAAATTCAAAGTTTGAGATAGAGTAAGAATAACAAAAAAGAAAGGTAAATTTGAAAAGGGTTATACTACTCGTTGGACTAAATAAATATTTGTAATTGGACAAGTTTTAAATACAAATCCTGTTACTTATAGAATAATTGATTTAAAAGGCCAAGAAATTAAAGGTGGTTTTTATGATCAAGAATTAATGATGACTAAGTTTTAAATCTTTCTTTACAAAATAAACACTATAAAATATATTAATAATCTCAGATCAATGTTGTTCTTTCGCGCTCTAGAAAGTTCACTGAGAAGATTGTGTTTCAACATGTATTATTGGTTGATTTTGAGTGCTCCAATACCGCCTAATCTCCTCACTATATGAAAACATTGCTTTCAATTCTTTTCTCATGGAATAGACTTCAATGAAAGGTAGTCCAACAGTAGAAAACCTTGGCATGTATGGTCTCAGCAAACGTGATATCTCCCTCAGTTTACGGGAATATGAAGATGAGATTCCGATATTCTGTTTCAACCAATCATCCCATTTTTGCTGTTGCAGTCCACTTTCCTTTTCTTTCGCATATAGTTCAAAGGTGACATCTAAAAGGTGACCATACTGCAGATTGAAACACATGCTAGTAGCCTCTTGTCTTTGAATTTGCCTATATCCTTCTTGCAGCTTTGCAACGGCGATGTCTGGGGTCGTTATGTCACTTGCAGAAAAGAGAAAGACTTCTTTTCTTACAGTTTTGGTTACATCTATCTCTTTTGTTATCAAGTACTGGTGAAGTTCTTCCGGTGTCATCATCTTTCGTTTTTTTGCTTGCTCTCTATACAAAGATAACAGCTTTCTTTTGGGAAGAGGAGGAAACTTAGGTAGTTTTTTACTTTCCGCGGACTAAAGTAATATTTGTAATTGAAAAAGTTTTAAATACGAACCCTGTTACCTATAGAATATTTGATTTAAAAGGCGAAGAAATTAAAGGTGGTTTTTATGAACAAGAATTACAGATGACTAAGTTTTAAATCTTTCTTTACTTACGGTTAATTTATTACCAAAACAAATCAGTTTCAAAATTTTAATTTGAAAACAAAAGTGCAATGAATACATACAAGTCAAACACTATATATATGAAATCAGACAGATATTTTTTCAATCTATACAAAATATTGAAAATACTTTTCAAGATTTAAATGACATAGATAAATTAAAAATTATATTAAATCCGAACTCACATGGACAATTAAAATTAACTGTTTCCTTTATAAGACAGTCATTAGAACTGAGGACGGGAGAATAAAATTATTTTATCGTCTATTATCATTATAACTATTGTTAGTAGTATTATGTATGTCACAAACAAGTTGTTTATAGGGCAATAAAACTTTGAATTGAATTGAATATAAACATAATATCACTGTTCAAAGTTCTTTTGCCCAAACCGCTCATGATAAGAACTCACATCCACTGAAAGTTACCCGGTTATGCATACCGTTAGTTAATATAACAGTCACTCGGGTATGTAGAAATACAGAATACATTATCAGTTAATAGTCAACACATAATCCTTAGCATCGTCGCTACTGAGTGTCACCGTTACCATGTTATGAATTACGGTAGTAAAGTAATACAGAATCCATTATCAGTCAATAGTCAACACATAATCCTTAGCAACGGCGCTACTGTAGTGTCACCGTTACCATGTTATGAATTACGGTAGTCAAGTGGGATTGTACATGACAAACAAGAACAAGTATTGTACTATACATAATTTAAATGGCGTATCTTCTTACAGCGTTGGCAAAGTCATGACTTCTTGAGATGATTCCATTTCTTGTGTGGGACATATATCAGGAGTTTCTTTCCAAAATGTGTTAATTTCTGGGCTGCTGTTAAACAAAGCTTCAAGTTCTTTCTTAAGCTTGTAGATCTCGGTGAAAGAAAGTCCAACTCAATAAAGTTTAAAGTATCCTCCCAACGATTTTGCACATTCCCGCAACCTTCGAGCATAGGAAGGATGAATCCCAATGTTTTCAAGAAGCCACTTACCCCATGTAATAGTGGTTTTCCCTTGAATACGTAGTTCGAAAAATTTCTTGTAAACAGAATTGAGCAACATTCCATATTGAATAAAAAAGAAGAGAGTCTGAGCATTTTGACGTTTAAGATGCTTAAACCCGTCTTTTAATTTTTCAAGCGCTTGGTCTTCAGTGGTAATGTCCTCAAGTTTAATCAGAAACACATCTCTGTCTATCGTCTTCTTTATATCTATAGTTTTCAACTAAATATGCATGAAGTTGTTCATGACTTCGTTTTTGTACTCCCTTTGTTTTCTTTGTCATGATTACTTGTTTTAAATTACTCTTTGGTTTCCTCGGAAACGTCTTGGGTGCTCCTTCCACCACAACCTTGTTTAAAAAAGTAGTCATATTCATATGAAAAGCCTGATGTTCTAAAATAACTGCATATTGTTCATCCGTCCATGTGTACTTTTGTGTAGCATTCATTATTTGAGTATATGATCAAATTGACAAAATTCCAATAAAATGTTACAACGGAATCTATTCACAACACAAAATAATAGAATGAATAAACACCTATATCGGTCTTGGAACATTACATACTAGTCTTCTCTCCACTGTCAATAAACTTTTTAAATTTTTTTTTGGGAGTAAAAAATTTTGGCGTGTTTTTTTGGTTTTTAGGCTTTTTTTGTGAAAATTAGTGCATTTTTGCTTTAAATTAAGGTATTTTTTAGGGGGGGTTATAGGTGTGTGATATTGTGTTATAAGTCCTTGGTGTATCTAAATGGAATATTTTAATTATACATCAGTGTATCTTGTTTTATAGATTACAAAACAAACAAACAAATATTTTATTTGCCAATCACGGCGCCCAGAATGAGCAGAATAATTATAATACAATTTTCAAACATAATGTAAAGTAAATTCAAAATAGGTTAAACAAAGTACATAATATGATTGATTTTGATTTAGTTGATTGATATAATATTAAAGAAAATGAAGTAGGCTATTTGTAAATAATAAACATATATAATACAATATGACCAATAGTCTGTTATTCTGGTCCCTTTATTGGACAGCACACCTCGTAGTAAATACTAATAATTTATCAAATGTAAAAGAAATAACTTATGTAAATGCATATTTGATCATACATAATTTTATATAGAGAAATCTAATTTAATATTGTATTTCTGTTTATATTTAAAACCTCTAATAACTGACAAATTATTATCAAAATGTTTTTATCTTCATTTCCCATTAGCCAAATAAAAAGAGATTTGTTATCAAGTTTTGAAATATTTTAATTTTTATTACATATATTGTGCTTAGAAGGGGATTTCTAACATTATCCAGAGTTTTACATGTTAAAAGAAAATGCATCTCATCTTCTATTTCCTCATTACAGAGTTTGCATATTCTATTTTCTAGTTTAATATTAAAATAACGACCTTTTTCTATTTCAAGTTTGTGAGCTCCAATTCTAAATCTTGTTAAATACATCTTTGAATATATGGTAATTTCAATAAGTAAGGCTCAAAATTAAAATTTGGTTTAAATAATCGATAAGTTCTAAGTTTATTTTACAGGGGTATGCTGTAATTAACATCCCTTCTAATCTTGTAACAACTATAACGTTATAACATTGACATCCATAAATCATGGAATATCCTATCTGTGAAAAAAACATGTGAAGACAAACAAAACAAAATACAAGCAAACAACCAGACTAGATATCTGACATGCATATTTCATGCAAATTGGTTAACGTCAAAGTTTTTTCATTTACCTGTAAATCGTACATAACGAAAAATCTTGCATGTTCGTGGTACAAGTTAAACCATGTGAATGTTCGCCTTTAATGAACGTTAGTAAGATTTTAATTAAGACATAATTCATGGGGGTTTGAATATATCGTGATTTAAAAAAGGCTTTTAACACATTTTAGCATCGTTTGTTTACGTTTCCCTAGAGATGATTTTCGGATTCACAAGCGTGAATTTTCCCGTAAAATGTTTATATTCTTACGTCATCGTTCTATGACGTCGGGTTCCTCATTCATACAAAAACATATGACGTGGGGGTACAATGGGAACAGCCTATGACATATATTCATATTTTACCACGGGTGTGTACTCAAAGCGTTTGAAGGACGTCATGTTAGAATCGCAGATATTCTCCAAGTGTGTTGTGTATAGACTGGTCGTAATTTAAAAGTGCGTCTTTTATTATAAATTGATCTTTGTATAATATCATTTGACAGGGACTTGAACATTTTTCAATTAAATATATGACACGAAGAAAAAAGAAAATGTATGTTGTACAAAAAACTTGCATGGTTACGGTACAAGTTTAACCACGTGATGTTTACCATAATAGTTCGGTGAACTAAAAATGAAATACTGTTAAAACTGCAATTTCTCTGAAAGTATGTCAATTAATTGTGTTAATTAATAATATATATTTCCTGTTACAATAAAAATATGTGTGTATAGCGATCTCTTTGTTATATACTAGACAGCGACTTGAGATGGCAATATTTTATGTCCATTACCTGTGTGACGTCAAGATCAAAGGAAATGTATGTTGACATTCAAACAAAAGGCTATGACCACAAAAAATGTTTATGCCGATACGTGGCAATATAAATGTATGAATGATTATGACAGTATCAGTAAATTCATATGTCCTTCATTTCTTAGAGCATGCATTAAAGCAGAAATTTCATATGGTATATTCTTAGAAATACTTATGAAATAAATTGTCATCTAGCGCTCCACATCAGGTCGTTGTTCCCTTTATCCTTCTCAGTGGCGCCAAAGACTTTGTGGGCAGGGTTTAGGTGACATTAATATATCATGCCATAAATGTTACCCATCAACTAAATTGTCAAAGAATCGTCTGACGGAAAACCATTAAATCCTTCAAGTTCCAACCGCATAATTGCCAAAACCACTTAATGGGTTGAACAAATGCAAAATCAGAAGGTGTAAAAAGTAAACACAAAATACTGAACTCCAAGGAAAATTCAAAAAGGAAAATCAAGTCCAAACACATCAAACGAATGAACAACAACTGTCATATTCCAAACTTGGTACAGGCATTTTCTAATGTAGAAAATGGTGGATTGAACCTGGTTTTATAGCTAGCTAAACCTCTCATTTGTATGACAGTCGCATCAAATTTACTTACATTGTCAACGATGCATATATACTATTATGTATCAAACAGAACCTAAAACATATCAGACAGAAGTTGTTGACCTTGCTGACAATCATTTTGGCGTTTGTAACAGGCAGTTATTGCTTTTGACGGTGACACATTCATTAAAAAATATCAAAAAAATAATCTAGTGTTGCGTTCAGTATATATATATATGTGAATGAGTGATCAGTCTCGAAAAAGTGATCCTACCTTTGCGAATCCCTAACTATTTTTGAAATTGTATTTTGCCAAGAATCAAATGGAAACAGGTCAATAAGACCAAGCTTAACTTTATTAAAATAATCTATATTTAAAATCCTAATTTCTGCTATTGATAAATATGCACATTGTGCTATGAACGCCAAATGTGAATCCGTGTTTTCCTTAACAAAATTCCGTTGAAAAATTATTTCTTGTATCAAAGATAAAAGATCCACACCCCCGATTTCGATGTCTTAAGATAAAAACATTCTTATTTCCCGAAGTAGTAACGTGGGTAGTTTTACGATTATGTCGCGAGTATAAGCATTACTAGGTTAACATAGGTTAAGAATTTGTTTGATACACAGGTTTTTCAACAGCGGTTCCCTAAATCAGTGTGGCTGATGCTGTTTTCTTCTATTTAGATGCTCTCGTGGGCATGGCTTTGCTCATCCCCTTGCGTGGAGGCTCCCGGCTTTCCTCACCCTCTTGCGCCAAGGCTCTCGGCTTTCCCCTCCAACAGCCTCAACGCCGCTTCCTCTTTTGTCATCTGGACTCTGTTCTACAAGTGTGTGAATAATGAGATAGTGGTAAAATACTAACATTCGGCAATGATTTAAGAAATACAGTTTATCAAAATATCTGAACTAATTCAAATAATTCCACACTGAGTTAACATCCCTTTGATATATACATTGAAATTGGTTATGTGGGAACCCGCAACTAAAAGCTTAGAACTAAAAGCTCATTTAAGCAAGGATCAGTTGGTCAAAATTTGGCTTCTTTGCATCAGGTATGGTGTCATACCAAATTTTATCATGATCATGCAAATGAAATGGAAATGATTCTAAGCTTTTTTTCTTAGATAAGTCATAGAAAGAACAATAGTGGTAAAAGTTTGTTAAACATGTCTTTGGATTTTGTGAATTATCACCCTTAATTTTGTCTATTTTTGATGACATATTGAAAATAGGCGTGGAATGTTGCACTGCACCTGAAGTAATAGCGGTGGCCGTCTTTGTCGCCGTTGAAGCGGTTGCAACTGGCACTGAAGTAGTTAAAGTAGTTGAAGTGATTGTTTTTGTAGACGTTGATGCAATTGGCACTGACGTAGTTAAGGCAGGTATAAGCGAAAATAAACCTGATGTAAAAACTGGCGCAGACGTTGAATTAAGGTTACCAGATGTTCCGGCGGGAATTGAATTTGTTGGTGTAACCGCTGGTTGTGAAAATTGTGTTGCTGGTGGCAATGCTGGGTACAAAGCTGCCAAATGAGCTGGTGTCTTCAATGTTGGCTTCGGCGCTCTTGTTAACAAATAAGCAGGAAACTTTGGCCTTTCAATGTGAGATGACCGGTATGGTTTTATTGGCGACGGAAGTGATGATTTTTCCCAAGCTGATATATAAGGATGATTAAATACTGGCGATGAATTATATTTAGGTGGTTCTACGAATGGAATAGTAGTATCGTCACTATGTTTTTAGTGGAAATATTTTGTTTTGGTTGAATATGACGGTTTTTTTTTGGTCCTGGCAAAAGTCTAATTGGTCAAAAGGCTGTTTCACGTTGTTGGTAGTTCAACGGTGTTTTTCCTTTTGTTGACTTTCCTGTCAATAACATGATTTAATTGGGTCCTCACCATTCTATTATGTTGATGTTTTTCCGTATGTTGAATACTTTTTCCAATTGGATTGCTTTACAGCACAATTGAGGGATAAGACTCACAGTTGAAAGGCTGGGAACGCCACAGGAAAGTGAACCAACTAGAAAGATCAAGAAACTCGCTTTAAAGAAAACATCAAAGTAATGACATTACAATTTTACAATATAATTCCAAAGTTAAAATAAATTAAAAAGAATAATAAAGTACAACATATAGTTACAATTAATTGTTGAATAACAAACTAATTATTATTATAAATTTAAACCTTGTAAGTTAGAATAAACATTAGTTACAAAATTTTTGGAATTATTTCAAAAGTAATATAGATATAGTGAGTTGATACATATATAGCTTAGTAACTTCTGCAGAAGCATATTGTGTCAATAACTGTAATTTAAGGTAAACACCATGTTATGTAATTGAAATATTAGTAGTAATCTTGTCATCTGAATTACTAAGTGATCTATTTTGTGGGAATGATGTAAAAGTCTAAAAAAATTATAATGTCTAGTCATAAACATGTTTTTGTCTTGTTTAAGTATTACATACCACTATTGTTGATGTTATTTTGTTAAATACTTTGGATAATAACAGTGCTGTTATCTCATTCAAACTTGTGTTCACAACAGTTTGTTCATCATGATGGAGTGTGTAAAATCATAGATTTCTTTTTGTGACATGTCTGCTTTTGGCATCACTTTGACACCTCCACTTGAAGTTTGGATTCAGAAAAAAAACTATTTCCAATTTGAGGTAAAAAAAAAAAAGAAGACTTCCTAAAAACAAAACAAAAATACTCATGTTTTTCACAGGGTAAAACTGTTCATGTTTTGTATTCTTCTTAGACCACTGTGGGTGTAATTGCTCACGTACCGGTCTCTTTGCGGCCACCCTCGCCGGAATCATATTTCCTTTGCTCCACATCGGGTCTGTTATAGTTTGAAGATGAGTGGTAGTTGACGTCTCGTTTTCATATATTATTGTTAGAGGTGCCTGCAATAATAAAAAGGACATATTTAAATAAATAAACCAGAGAGAAATGAAATACTTTCAGTGTTGCTTATCTTTTTTTAAGAACAAAAGATTGTTTTCAAGTTCAATTCCATACTTAAAAAAACAAGTATTGCTTTGTTCGCATTTAAATGTATCAAGTTGAGAACACATGGTGATTCTTGAGAAGAAAATAAAACCCACCCTCTATTGCAATACTTACCTATTGTATGTAATGTTAACTTGTTCTAACCCTGAACATGTATAAAATATTTGCCTCTATACGTTAAGCAACCAACAATCAATCATGATTCTTGAACATATTTAAACTAAACATTAATAAATGTATAATTACGGAAGGTGTTGGTGGTGGTGGCGATGCATAAACCGGCGCTACATTTTCTTTAGGCACAAATTGTTCCTCTGGTTGGGAGAGCGGCTAAAACATGAACAATAAAATAAAACTCAAATGTTATGAAGAAAGTTTTATACTTGCGAGAGGTGTTGGTGGTGTGCATATTGAGTTCGTTCATTATTTTGTACATTAATTAGGTTGTTATCTTTTTTCTCCCCTCGGATGTTTGTTTTACATTCATCATTTTGAAGCTATTTATAGCTGACTATGAGGTATGGGTTTTTCTTATTGTTGATGGTCGCAAGGTGACCAAAAGTCGACAATTTCTGTATCATTTGGTCTCTTGTGAAGAGTCATCTTATTAACAATCATACCACACTTTGTTTTATGTTATTTAATTATTGCATTAAATTAGTTAAAATAAAAGGCAAATGTGAACACCGATATCTCCCCTAACAAAAGCGAGGTATAAAGATAAACAGTCATAGGCAATACTTAAAACCTTCCTGTTGTTTACGGAAAGCGCATACAAACAGAAAAAAACACCCCAAAGGGTATAATCTTTAATTCCTCGGATTTTAAAGAAAACTCCTACATGTGAACCTCGTGGAAAGTTTGCCGTTAGGGACTCTAGGTGCCAGGTGCCCCCTCAGTGTAAACAGATCATCCAGCTGGTCCAGCCCTAAATTCAGCTTCATAGATCCATTTGACGCATCCAAATCTTAATGGTTAAGAGTTATTTTGATTCAAGCATCCGAAGGTGAAACTTAAACGGTTATCTTTCCTGAATTTGCTGCGCTGAGTTTTGGCAAGCTGACGGGAAAAAAATTAACAATGGCATATTTCAATTCTGTCTTACAAGTGCTTTGGGAGCCAAGGTCACCAAGATTCTAGAAGGCTTCACTACCCATCTGCCTGCATAGTTGATCTAGATGGAAGTGAGAGTCTATAATGTGTAGTGGTCCGGATAACTTTGTACTCAGCTGTCTAATTTGAAGTCCTATGTTTTTTCTTTCCTCAAATTTTGACAGCCAGAGTTGTACATCTGAATTTAAATAGCCAATGAGATTCTTCAAAATTTTCCAATGAAGAATATGATAAATTTCCAATAATGGAATAGCTGGAATTTTTTAATCAGCGGCACTAGTTAGGAAGAGGGGAAAATACTCTGGTAAGTGCCTCAGTGGGACCAAATGGTATTTTCTCGAATGAGTGGCAAATAATTTTTGTGTCTGTATATTTTGTCTCACTTTCAGTATTATACATTTCTGTTAATTCTTGTAAAATTGGTGGATAATTTTCATTATCAACATTGTTAGAGGATAAGTGTTTACATCTTTTCACATGGATCAAATATGAGTAATTAAGTATTTATACAGCAAAAAAACAACATTTCCATTCTGTACAAAAGGTTGGGTTAACCATATACTATACAAACCATAATTTGAATACTTTGATTCTGATGTATATTTAAGCTAACTAACCAATTATGCTGTGATCGGCAAGGCTTAGGTCCTAGGTTTAAGTATAATCACACTCTCTTAGCTTCTCTTAGTCTCTGCAATATATTCTACGAATGAAATCAGAAAAAAATACTTCTTGAATTTCCATTCATATTCTCCTTTGTAAAATCAGAAAACATACTTCTTGAATTTCCATTCATATTCTCCTTTGTTAAATGCGCAAACGGTAAAAAATACGTCTTGTGAATTCGTGAAAGAAACGAATGCAAAATTGACATATTTAATAAAACCAATATATATTGATATACATGTATAACATATATAAAAAAACATCTCATTATTATTGTCACTTTCATTCACCATTCCGTGCAGTGGTTTGGATTGCACTCCGAACATGTTAAAAATCCCAGCTGGTTTTGATGGTCCGAACTGTAGGGACAAGGTACGACGGAACTTAACTCTGGAACAAAGACACCAATAATACTTGCCACGTCTTTGAGCTAGGCGTATTCAGTAGGTCTTAATGTTATCCCCTATCTTGTAGGAACCACGTCGGTTTGTTGTGAATGTAAAAAATGCTGCCTCAGATCGACACAAAGACTGTTGTGTCCTATTGGTTTTTTTTTCAAGTTTGTTAACATAGCATATTTCTCAATTGATTTCATCCAATTTTTGAAATCACCTTGATCGCCCAAAAATGTTGGAATAATTTGATTTACCCATTGAGCCATTGACTTCATTGATAATACTTGTAATTGATGTGAAAAGTTTTGAAATGCTACCCCAAATTGTTGTCCCTCATTCTCAGCCATGGTGAGAAAGTAACGGTTTTTAAAATGCCAAAGTTTGTCTTACTTTTTCTGACAAGAGTAAAGATCCTTGGGTCATGGCAGCCTAAACAACTCTATATGTGATACTATAAAACCAATGGCTAAAGAGGAACTAATTTTTATTCAGTGCCTAGTTACAATCTGAACTGTCTTGTTAGGGACAGTTCTTTTATACAACTACGAACGTGACTTTAATTTAAAAAGAATTTTGTTTATGATATGTACTTACTTTTAAAAAGCTCAAAGCCACAAATAAAATGGTTCTAAATAGTGACCATTACTTCTGGTCTCATATACTTAACGTTAGGTTAATTAAAGCCAAACTATTAAAGTCCAATAGAATGCTTGCCATCCAAATCACACTAGCCAAGACTTATATACTAAATATAAGCTAATATAGATTATATTTGCTGCACAGCATTCAACACAGTGCATTGATTCACGAGTTAAAAAACTTAGATTTTAAAAATAAACCAATATAAATGTTGATGTTGAAATACAGCATTGAATTTCTTACTCATTTCCACGATCAGGATCCTCTCCATATTGCTGTCTATACTGGTAATAGGCAACTTTAAATACATGTATATCTAGGCACACTAGATGAAATCCCGGATGGTCTGTTATACAAGCTGTGTCAGGGTCACGTCAACAATTTTTGAAATTTCATAACAGCAGACACACTCTTTTACTTACGGCATAACTGCACAATGTCCACAATGGTTTAATGGTTTACAATTACTAAACAATCTTATTTTCGATTACTTTTTTTTGTCTCCGCAAAATTCTGTACAAAGACCTCCATCAACTGTTTCATTTCATCCGCTCCTAATGAAATGGATTTTTGGTTCGACATATTTTCTAAATGCACGTAGACATACTCTTCCATGAATTTACAGTTACTTTTTTACTCCTACCGAATTTCATTGTCGCCTTTGTCTGGTCTTGCTAAATATTTGTATATGTGAAGATGAGTTAGTTTCTACACGTTCTACGTACAGCTTTGCATGTCATAAAATGCCACATATCTCTCTTAAAACAACCTTTAAAATCTCTTAAAACGAATACATCTAAATGTTATAGCTATGATAAAATATCCTGTTCTCGTAAATACCCGCAATGTTTTACAATACTTAATAGACATGATGCATTGAAGACTTTATGTTGTTAAAATCGATGGTACGCTGATCAATCAACTCTTCTCCAACATAAAAAAAAATATCTAAATCATAGAAGCTAGAACTTAGTATAAATTGTGCATAGCAATAATCTACAAATTGTTTTAAAATCAAATTTGGAAATGTTACCAAAAAATATCTAATGATTTCTGAGGATTGACATGTTCTTCTCATCCGTTAAAGTGTTTCCATGGACAATTGAAAAAGTGTTTGTTGCATTGCCATTGCTTAATTATTAATAGTGTATCAAAAAAAAAAAAAAAAAAAAAAAAAAATAATAATGAGTTTGGATTATTTAAATAAGAATACAAAAAAAAATACATCAACTAAATATTCAAGTTTAGAATATCAATTACAAAAATATATTTGTAACGTTTATGTCCACACATGTTCATATTCTATTTAAATTAATACCATCCCCCAAGGGTGACTGGGGTATAGAAATATGGTCACTTGGTCTTCTCCCGACCGGCAGTAAAACGCTTGCCGAAGTGGGGCGTCCGTTTGGCTGTGCGGAATGTATCAAGTTCACAGTCACGTCCGGTCAGAAGGGGGACGTTAAATCCGATGCCTCGTGTAAAGAGAGTGCCATGCTCTTTGCACGTTAAGAACCCTTGCAACAACTCTTTTGAGGGGTCCGTAGGTGGCCTGTTGCAAGGCAAAATTTCTGTTTCTATCCAATATACCCTCCTTTTCCGGTGGCAGTCCAAATTTCTCCGACTATCATCCCAAATGGCTTCTATTGTATCAACCTACCTATTGTATTTATTGTTAACTTGTTCTCGTCCTAAATATGGATGAAATATTTGCCACTGGACGTTAAGCAACCAACAATCAATCAATCAATGTATTATCGACAAATATTTCATTCAGTGATAGTTAACCGCAAGCTTATAATTAAGTTAATACTGAAGTTAACCGGATCATGACATTGATTAATAATCAACACAGAATCATGCAGCATGTGAAAAGTACTCAAATTGAAAGAGCAATGTTAATTTTTTTTTTATATTTTTCATGTGTTCCCACTTGTTTATTTAACTTGTCCATAAAAAGTTGTTTAAAGATTTGATGATTTAATTTGTATCGATTATTACTATTTACCATTCAGTGCACGTTTGTTAACATTCTTTCATCACTGTTTTTCCCTCGCACCGAAGTTAAACTTCAATTAGGTTTTTACTTAGTAACATCATCAAGCAGTTCTAACGAGATGTCTCTTAGTTAAGTTCAATGCATACAGAAATATCGGTGAACCGGTAAATTACAATGTAGAGTATTGGAAGACAATAGTTCAGTAGCAGTACATTTCTGGATTCTGAAATTTGTGTTGGGGGAGGGGGGAGCGTACAACAAATTTCATTTTTATACATCACAAAATGTATATAATTGATATTATACATACCATCGATCGCTGCCAAAACTTCCTAACATAATCCATAACCGGTGCATTTTGTCTCCACTCGATCCCCAACTAGATATTCCTCTTCCTCTTTCCTCGGTTTTCTGATCACCGACAAGGGGATGTCATTTGTTTTTTTGTCATTCAGGTGTAATACCACCAAATCATGGTACGTCACATCCGGTTGCATACAAAAGTAGGCCTAAAAAATATTCCCTTGAATTTGTCAGTTGTAGAAAATTAACCCTGCATTTCAATGCACTTAAATTTTTCTGAGTCGCAAATATGTATGTTGGATGTCTGAAAGCATCATTCTTTTTTTATTTGATGATCTTATAAAATATTTTGGAACGTTAAGGTTACATAGCTACCAAAGCAGGTAACCAGTAAAATAACAGTGTAAAAGTTGGGTTGTTTACTTCCGGTGATGATTATTTTCTTATATGCAATGAAGTGTTGTGTGAAATTTTCACTGTATCACTGGCAGTCTGGGGTCTCACTGGCAGAAGTCAATTTCATTTACCTATTTCCGTAAAGACAATTTACGGTTATGCGTAATCTGTATTTTAATGCATTTCCGAGATCGGTAATATTTTTGAATTTACCGCCGTATGACACGAGAACGCTATCCCATGATGCTTTTGTACGTTGTTCAGCTTATGGTCGTGTGATTGTGCGGGTCAGAGATCAATGAACACAGGTGAATATTATAGTATTTATCGATTTCCAGGTAAAAATTGTGTTATTATAAGCCAACTACGATTGGCCAACTGTGAAAAACACAATTTATGCAGTGATAGGGTATATTTTTACCGTGATCTTTAAAGCGATCTTTTCTGCGTTGTTTTTTCCAACTTTTGGAAAGGGGCACGAAACATTTCAAGTGGCGCACGTGGCTTCAAAAGTTGAGCCATTTTAAGAAGTTTAAGTGTATGCGTAAACAAAAAAAAAACTAGTGAATTGTGGAAGATAACTCTGTCAGTCTTATAAGATTTAGGTGTTGGGACCATTGAGTCCGTATACGATATGAAAAAAAAACCTCCGTGGAGAATCGACCCGAAGCCCGAGAAATTAAATGAAAATAAGAATTCCGTCGTCATTTTGTTTAACATTTTCAAAGGGTAAACATAGGGCCTACTGAACTGAGCAAGTTAAAATTGAAAAATATTTTGTCATGGTCAGATCTAATCATCTAATTTCTAAAGGGGGAGGGGGCTACATATTTTTGTTGTTTTTTTTTTTTTGGGGGGGGGGGGTTTTGCAGGCCAAATTTTCCTGTCAATTAAATAATAATAAGTCCAAATGATAAATGTTGTTTTGCAAAAGTTAGGTGGGGGAAAACGGGGGAGGGGGGAGGAGCTTTTGGGGGGGGGGACGGGCGGCTATATGTTTTTTTCTTGTCCGAGTCAGATTTTTTTTCCACAATTCATGCAAACCATTTAATTTAATTTTTCAACGCTTTCAATCAAATTTGTTTTATGAGGGTCATCAAGGTATGGGGAACATCTGAAATATTTCTTTCGTCATCTGCTTGAACAGAATTTTTTTTAAGAAAAAACATAGATATAAATGCTAAAAGTCCCTATCAGTAAGAAAATTGAAGAAACTGCAATATCTTTGCCTGACTAGAGAAAGAAAATAAACACACGTTAAATTAACTCTAAAGAGAAAGATTTTTTACTTACATAGGTAAATGAAATGAGAACTTGGACAAATATTCTAATTTTATATCATCACAGTTTCATTTAAAATTTGGTTTATACAGATAAGATAAACATTTGTATTCTGCTTCAGCTGCTGTTTATGTGACAATCAAATTTTATTTAAAAGCATTCATTGAATGAAACAATATGAAATTGCGCTATTCTAAATTCTAAATACCCATAATGTTGTCTTGCCAATATGTATGAAATCTTTACCTAAACAGGTAAAAAAAGCCAATCCTGTTCAGGTAAAGAAATGAATTTATTGAAGAAAAGTTTTGATTGAAAATTATTTTGATGAAATATTTGATTCTCACAAATTGTGTTTACCAGCCAAAGAAAAATGTTGTACATATAAAAAAGAAGATTTGGTGTAATCATTTCTTACTTTTTATTCTTATTAGAGGGAATACCTGGGTGTAAAGGCATAAGTTTCCATGTCACTTTTTTTTCTGGGATGTGTTTTGATTTGATTTTAGTCTCTGATTTATAATTTTTTTTGTTGATTGTTTTTGGCTTTAACTGCGAGTTGGCCTATTCTCAAATCTTTATTTGTATGTTAAGTTGGTTTTTATACACAATTTATAATGCATATCTCATTATCTGCAGTAATTTCATGTTATCATATTTTGTTATCTATCTTAATTTCTTGTCTTACTAGTTTTGAATGTGTACCACTTTTGATAGTATAAAGTATTATGACCAACTAGAACTTTCCCTTCCATAATCCTACTCTTAACTACAGTTTTATTATCTGTATGATGTATTCAAGATATATATATAACAATAATTTTTCACCTCCATACTCCATAGACTTCAATAAATTGGGACTCAAAACATCCCCTTGCCTTACGCCAACACCTGCTGTAAAGAACTGAGACTTTCATTTTTTTAGTTAACTCCATTATGTTAGTACATAAAATTTTGTTATTGTAGAAGACTACTTTAATATCATATATCTTAATATCACATTTTTAGATACATCAACTTTGGTTCATAAAACTCTTCATTTGAGGTGCTCTTTTTTTTTTAGGAAGATTTTTAGTTACACAAAATATGAAAACTACCTGTTTCTCTCCCTAATCATATATGTATCCCTTTGATATCAAAGAAGTTGACATACAAAACATTGATGTTTGAGCATCTACTTCTTACATACAGACAAACTTTGTTAAAATAATTTTTAACACTTCAAACATTACTTTCCCACAGATAATATAGCATCAAAAATGCATTTTACAGAGGCTAGAGGTAATCCCAGTGACTGAGTGATAGAAATAAGTAAAAAAATACAAATCATTGAATGGGTTTTATAAAAATGGTCTTGTAGTTAAAGAATATGGGTGTTCATCAGAATATCAGTATGAAAATTGAAGAAACTGTACTATCTTTGACTTTACTAGAGAGAAAACTTAAACACATCTACATTGCAGCTATGCCGTCACTCGAAAAAGGTACGTGGACCCATCACTCACGTATAAGGTTTAACGTCTTCTAACATGACAAAAATTTGTATATAACATGTTAAATTTACTTGAAAAAGAAAGAAAAAGGGGAGCCAAAACCAAAATGACGTTAAATCTCATAAGTAAAAAATAATAAACTGATAAAGTCATGGCTAAAAAAGAAACAGATAAACAGACAAACAACGGAACACAAAATACAACACAGAAAAATAAAGACTAAGAAACACGAACCCCGCCAAAAACTGGGGGTGATCTCAGGTGCTCTGGAAGGGTAAGCAGGGTAAAAGAAGTGTTTACTTAAATAGGTAAATGAAATAAGAACTTTGACCATTGTTATATTTTATATAATGGCAGTTTCTTTTATTTGGTTACATTTTATTTGTTTTCTGCTTCAACCGCTGTAATTGTGACAGTCAAAATTTATTAGAAACCATTCATCTGATGAAACATTAAATGCAATTGCCCTAAAACAAGGAATTATTTGAATCTGGAATAATTTTGAATTCTGGAAAATTGATCAGAAATTTATGATGAAAACTAACCCAACTAAATAGGGTTAGCCATGCACCTGACTTAAAAGCATGTATAATTCTCTCTAAATCATTGAATGAACTTTGATGAAATTTTATATATGAAGGTTGAGCACCATATGTATGTGTCAAACTTTCACAAATCTGCATATATTTAGTACATTTACAATAAAATGATACAAACAGTTTATTCTTTATCAAGAAAGACATTGTGTTAGAGTTTGCCATGATATATGTATAGATATTGTAGCAAGAATATGAGTGTTTTCAGAGTATCAGTATGAAACTTGATGAAACTGGAATATCTTTAACTGACTAGAGAGTAAAAATAAACACATGTTAAATTTACTTGAAAAAGAAAGAAGTATTTACTTAAATAGGTAAATGAAATAAAAGAACTTTGACCATTCTTATATTTTATATCATGGCAGTTTCTTTTATTTGGTTACAGTTTATTTGTTTTCTGCTTCAAGCACTGTAATTGTGACAGTCAAATTATATTAGAAACCATTCATCTGATGAAATAATATGCAATTGCCCTAAATTCTACATACCCATATTTTTGTCTTATATTTATGCCATTTGGTATGAAATCTTTACCTATACAGGTAAAAAATTCTAAACCTGTGTAGGTAAAGAAATAAATAAATTAAATACATGTTTAAATTGAAAGTTTTTTGGAGGAAATATGTCAGTTTCTAACAGATTTTGTTTGTTAAGAAAAAAAAATCTGTTTTATTACACCCATCCTTTTTCTCATATTCTAAAGGGGGAACACCTGGATGAATAAGTTTTTCCAAGTCACTCAGTCTGAGACAAAAATAGTCCGTAACTTATTGTCTGCGACTTTCTCCTACGACATTGCTCAGGACTGGTCCGAACCTAATCCCACGAAGGTCTGGGTCCTCTTCCAGATACAAATACTTTTACTGACATATATTATATATATATTTCATATACCTGAATGCCAAATCCAGTGTTCAAAAGAAGTTAAACAAAATGGAGAAGTTGTTTTGTTCAAGGTAACAATTAAGCTAGTTATTACTTTCTTACACCATTGAAGTACAAATTAGATACCGCTACTAGTAACGTCAAAGTTTTTTTATTTACCTGTAAATAAAAAATACTTGCACGTTCGTGGTACAAATAAAACCATGCGAATGTTTGCCTTTATTGCTTGTGAACATAGGTGAAGATTATATTATGAATGCAGATCTTCATCGTTGTATACTTGAATTAAAAGTGCGTTCTACTCGTAAATTGATCTGTTTAATATCATTTGACAGGGACATGAAGTGTCATTTTTTTCATTTACCTCGAGAACAAAGAAAATATATGATTTCCAAAAACTTGCATGGTTACGGTACAAGTTAATCTACGTGATGTGATTTGGCGACATTTATTGAAATACTATTATTAAAGTGCAGTTGTTTGCAAGGATCTAAATTAAGTACTTGTCTTTATTAATTAAGAAATAATTCTTTTTAGGATATATTTGTTTTTATATTGATCTCTTTGTTATATATACTAGACAGCGACATGAGTTGACAATTTATTTTCCACTACCTGTGTGACGTCACTAACAAAGGAAATGTATGTTTGACATTAAACAAAGGGCTCTGTGACAGAAGGCAACGTTTGAACTAATACGTGGCCATACAAAATGTATGAAGAAATGTAGCATTATATTCATATTTCCTACATTTCTTCGATGGTTCATTCAAGCAGTAATTCAATATGGTGTATTCGTAGAAATGCATAATTATGTCAAAACATATGAAATACAGAAGTTCTGATAGTATTGACGACATTAGTGTGATTTGTGTGATTCGAAAACAGGTTTTGGATCATGTTTACATAAGGACCATAAAAGGTCTGTTCCAACAAGGTCTATTTACTATAGGCCTAAGCCTATTAACATAGCGGTTCTTATATATGAAATTAGTTAGTTTCCACAATAGAATACAATATTTTTATTGTCAATCAAGGACGCCTTAAAAGAGCAGTATAATTATAAGCAATAACAAAAACAAAATTTCTCATTGAGTTTATTTCTCATCTTTTTTGTTATTTAAATCATTCAACCTCCTGTTAAGAAGGAGGATGAATTTTATTTCATCATCCCTATCTTTATGTTTTCAGTCTATTTCTTCTTGAATACTTGTGACTGTTTTCTCCATTAATTCTTTACACTTTCTGATGTGTTTTGATTCCCTACAATAAATAAATAAATATGCTCTAGTATATAAAAAGAAATATAATAAATAAAATAAAATAAAAATAGGTATGGCTTTTAGATTCAATGTTTTTGTAAAAATAATATTTTCAGAATTTAGTCAGTTATAATTAACAATGTCAAATTAAAAATGAGGAGTTTCTTTTGTTCAGGACATTCAATATTTGATTTTTTTAGCAGTCAATCTTAACAAAATAGTATGTTTTAAAAATTTACTTTATTTAAAGAAAATGAGTTAAGCGCTATTTCATTAAAGTAAACATTTATAACTTCTGTGTAGGGTTCTTCTTATGGCATTAGCCACACGTTCATCGGTGTGAAACTTTTTCCACTGAATTTGACTTATGGCTTGTAAGTCTTTTAGAAGCCCGAACTCCATTTTCCATAAATGGCTTTCTATTTTTTCCCTGGTCTCATGAACCCATAATATGGCAGACTGTTGTTACACATTTATCATACAAGTAGTATACATCCACGAATTCTATACTTTGTAAAAAAAATTGTTAAAAAGCCTTCTTTTCATAAGCATTGTTCTTGCATTGGATGCATGGACCTTTGTGTATTCCATCATCTATTGCAGGCCCCTGTTAGGTATCCTTAAGTGAGTGTGCATTTGCCATGATTTTTTTGTTGTGACGTAGAAATGAATTAGGACGTAATTTTAAGACGACCGATTTATATGAATTTTTAAGTATTAATTTGGATTGTTTAAGACGAGGTTAAGCTTTTCATTGGTTCTTTAGTATGGGGTAGGGTGTTAAAAGGAGAGTCAAATGTTTGTGTATATGTGATATAACCAGGAGTGTTAAAATTCTCTCATTTACCAGTCGTGAAATAGGAAACTGGCAATCCAACCAAACCAAACCAAACTGGGGATAATCTATAAGATCCCTAGAGAGATTCCGTAACCTTCTTTCATGTCTATCTGAGTAATCTGCATTTGTTTTTAACCAATCACGCCATGATTCTTTAATTTCATTTTTATTGTATAAATTCTCGTGCCGAGCTTTGACACGCTCCAAAAAGTAACCGAACTTAATATAAAACAAAAGCATTTGTGCCTCACACCTCTTTATTTGTCTTGTTGCACGTTTCAATACCTCCAGGAATTGTTCTTGTGTTATTTCCCCTGATATATTCCACATGTCCTCAACGATAAACTGTTTATTTATTCCACACTGATCTACATATTTGGAACGAAGATAATCGTGGAGTTCCTGGGGGTCAAATGTTTTTTTCTCTTTTGCTTGTGTGAATAATGAATCCAATTTTGATTTTGGTCGTTTTGGTAAAGAAGGTTTAGGTGAATGAGGTCCATTTTCTTTAATTTGCTTTATAACTAATGTCATTTGTTCATAATAGTTCAAATGTTCAGTAATAATAACAGACTGTTCCGTTGACCACATCCCTGGAATACACTGATTTGAAGGTAAAATTAAAGATTGAAGATCATTGGTGGTTGGTAGAACCACAGGTCTCCTCCAGAATGCATTGAGTTCTGGAATTTGTAGCATGATGTCAATTTCTTTAAGTTTTCTCAAAATGAAATTTGGAGGTAATCCCACATTAAAAAATGTTGGTATCCGTGAAGAACCTTTGCGATAGCACGTAGCTTCCTCGCGTGGTCATCGGAATACCCTGTCTTCTCTTTTAACCATGCAGACCAAGATTGTTTATTCTTCCTTCTTTCCTTTCATTTTCCAGCCAGGCTTTGGTAAGATTTAAAAAATTTCCAAAATTAATATAAATTAAGTGTTTGAGCATCCTGCCGTTTTAGATTTCGTATCCCTTTATTTAATTTATCCACAATGTGCGTCTCACTCTCATTGCCAGAAAGCAAATAAGCGTAGCTGAATGTTTCTCTAGAAATTGTGTGGTTAATATCAGCAATGTTGTCTGTTAGATATTTGTGCAGTTCTTGAGGGGTCATTTCTTCCTTATTCACTTTTTTCGGTCCATAAACGTCACTAAGCCGTTGTTAAGGTTTTTTAGGAAGCTTCGGCTTCTTTCCGGTTGGTCCATTTGAATCAATTTCGTTAACCAACAATCCCATATTTTGATAGTAAATTCTATAATCATTAATCAATTGTTTTTGGGTAGAAGTCCATTGTTGTTCTGATTCCATATCTGCTTCACGTTCACACTGATTTGAAGGTAAAATTAATGTCTCTGCATTTCTTGAATATTCCAGCAATTAAGATGAAGAGGATAAAAAGTCATCTACTTCATTTTGAAGTTCTAAAGTAGAACAACATTATTGCGACATTAATAAAAACACGTCTTCTCGCCACTGTTAATTTTAAACGAAAGACCGCACCAGTCTGCTATATGTTTACATGTGATGACGACGTTGTCAATCACATGTAAACATACTCTTGAAGGGGACGTTAAATCCGATGCCTCGTGTAAAGAGAGTGCCACGCGCTTTGCACGTTAAGAACCCTTGCAACAACTCTTTTGAGGGGTCCGTAGGTGGCCTGTTGCTAGGCAAAATGTCTGTCCCTATCCAATATACCCTCCTTTTCCGGTGGCAGCCCAAATTTCTCCGACCATCATCCCAGATGGCGTAGATCAAGTCAGTATGAACCAACTTTTCGTCCATATCACGAGAGACCATACTCTAACAGTTCCAATGAACAACCCTTGCGACAAGAAAGGAACTACCAAAATGAATATCAAGGAAATATGAGTTACAAGCTTTTAGGCTTTAGTATATATATACATGTTGCACATGTAGTTATTTATCTCACTAGTCAAAGAACTGTAGCTACTGAAATTAATTTATTGTTGATCATGACTACTAACTGGGGTTCTTTACCCCCCTACAATACCTATTATAACCCCTATATGTTGAGCCCCTAGATACACAACCTCCATCTTATATGGGGGATAATTAACCCCAACCTTTCCAACACCCACATAACATCCAATGATATGGGAGTTCAATAACCCCCAGACTTTAACATTCAAATGTCAAGGAGGTTAAATTGATTTTAAATGATATACAAGTTTGACACACTTATATCCAACATCTAAGTTTTGTACTGAGGGGTCATGTCCCATTTGTTACATCCAGAATATATAATGATAAGATTTTCTCTTATGTATATTTACTCCAATTTTTTTTTTTTTTTTTTTTACCAATTTAAGGTTAAGGGGGAGGTGTTTCTGTTTAACCAATCAGGAATACAAATATATAACTGACAATTCAACAATATTTTATAAAAGTGTGTTTAAACTCTATAAGGTTATATATATTTTTGAATTCTAACAGAAAGGATTTACTATTTAAATTAACCATGTCTCATACCAGAATCAATTCAATATCACCACAAAATAGTGTCACATCAAGTTTAATGAATATGTACCATCAATATGAAATTCACATAAATGTACTGAAATGGACAGGTGTTATAGTGCTATTCATATTTACAGCATCTACCCTATGGATAACTGGTAGTTTATATTTGTCATCAAACATGTCAAAGCATAACATGAATGTTTCCAACTATGATATAAATGAACAGAACCTTACTTTTAACCAATCATTGTGTTCTTATATTAAACATTTCCGTCTACCTGGTGAATTTATGTTAACTGTGTGTGAATACAACAAAAGAACAATTATAGACATTCGTCAATTTTTGAACAATAAACCTACTATTAAAGGAATATCCTTATCACAAAGACAATGGGACTATTTGAGGTCTATAATACAGTATATAACAAGAGTTATTTATCACAGAAGTTAATAACAGGACTTACTTATGTATTTGGAAAATATCAAAATAAATGTATGAGCTATTATGTAATATATGTGTTTTTCTTAATATAAAGTATATTTACAGGTATTTAATGTGTTATGCATGTAGACATGAACGGTACAGATAAAAACTCACATGTGACTTTGATTGTGATACAGCCATTGGACTTGAGTATGTAGGTTCTTTGATTACCTTCCTTGCTAGCTGAAGCGTAAATTCGTTACTAGGTTTACCTTTATTACCCTCATTTCGAAGTAGTTCAGTCCAATAGACGATATATTGGTTAGTCCACTCTGGAATTAGGGTAGTAAAGGTAAACCTAAGAACGACGTTACGCTTCAGCTAGCAAGGAAGGTAATCAGAGAACCTACATACTCAAATCCGATGGCCGTAAGAGAGGGAAGGCAAGAGGGTAACTGCATTCCGGTACTGTCCATACATTTGCTCATTATGAGTTTGTCTCACCGTAAGGGTACTTTTTGTGTAATAAAAGATTAAAGAAAACAATCATAACATACAACTCTTTTATTGTATTTAAAGTTCTTTAGTGTCCATTTCCAAAGATCAAATTATATGCCATTTGTTCTTCTTTCTAATAGCATTCTTTTTCTCATTTTTAAATGTTTTTTAAAACTAATTTCCTCTTCTAACTTTCTCTTTTGTATTGTCAATATGTGGGCATTGTATGCTATCTTGGTGGCTAAATCTTCGATTTTTGTACTCATTATGTTGTTTAAATGTTCCACCATCTCAAATTCTGAAGGTCTAAAAAATATAGATAAAATTTATTTTTTACAGCACAAAATTAAAATAATAAATTATGATATATACAATTACTAATGATTTATTATATAAACACATTATATAAGGGTTTTTTAAAATGATTTTTTAAACATGAAAGTCAATGGTTATAATATACAATATCTAAATTTTGTGAAGATATATTTCCCTGATGCAATGATCACCTTGAATAATATGGCTTAATGTTTAGGAACTATGTGTTTTATTTGCTCACAATCAGACATTTTCTTTTAGATTGTGGATCTTTAAATTATTTTGATGTAATCTGTACTGAAGAATACATGTGTGTGTGTGTGTGTGTGTGTGTGTTGTATTGGAGTTCTATTATTTTAAAACAAAATAGGCTTTTAAAAGAAAAAATATACTCACATGTTCTGGGTATTTCTATTAGGTGGCTGTTGTTGCACAGGTTCCAAAGGCACATTAGTAGATCTACAAAAGCATAAATTAGATGTATTACTTTTATGTAAAGATTATAAAATATATAAATTTTAGCAGTATATACACTGTAAAAATTGTGTTTAGGGCCTAAACACTTTTCTATACACATTTCATGTTATACAATTGGTTACATGTTTAGGCTCTAAGCATGTGGGGCATTACATGTTGAAATTCTAAACATGTTTAGAATGGGGACACAACAGACATTTATGTGTATAGCTTCTAAACATTTTCCTAAACATGTTAAGCTCTAAACATGTTTAGGCTCTAAGCACAATTTTTACAGTGTAGCTAAGATAAATGAAGATAAATTTAATACAATGGAAAACGAATACCACGGCAACAAATCAAAAGGATAATAAAAACAAATCATAAATTCATAGACCAATGGAAAATTCGGACACATGCAAACAAAGGACGCAACAAGAAATACGTATAATACACACGAAGACAACAAACAAGTACATGGACAGTGTAAACTCACTCAAAGGATGTTTAAATGATATCTTATCAAAATAATTGATTATATTGTGAATATGAAGGCAACATAGTCTTGCTAACAACCTTACTGATATATACCTGGTCTGTTCAGGGGTTCTAACTGGTACTTCCTGTTTTATGACAGATTCCATTTTAATCTAATAATTAAAACAAAAATATATTTAAAAAACATATATAACCATTACAATATTAGTATAAATAAGAAGATGCGGTATGAGTACCAATGAGGCAACTCTCCATCCAAGTAACAATGCATAAAAAGTTAAACAGTTATAGGTCAAAGTACGGCCTTCAACACGAAGCAAAAGCTCACACCGAACAGTAAGCTATAAAGGGCCCCAAAATAACCAGTGTAACATAATTCAAACAGAAAAACCAAAGGTCTAATCTATTTACAAAACGAGAAACGAGAAACATATATGAAACATACTAACAAACTTTACGTATGTATTTAATAAATATACACAAATATTAAAGAGGGTCTTAATGTGGACATTTTTCAGAAATCTCTGAACAAAATTAAGGAGAATAAGGATCACACATTAAATTTAACAGTTTTCTGGTTTTGTTATTCGTAGTAAAATATCATCTCCAAAATCAGGAACAGCCCTAACTTACGGACATATTTACACTAAATTCCTTTACACAAATTCAATATCATTTTTTTATTATTTAATTTAGAATTTAGGGTTTACCTGTGTCACATTTGGACTGATTAAAACCAGAAAACCAACATTACATCACTTACATATGTAGTAGAATTAACCAATTCAAGTTTAATTAATTTATTAGAATTATAGAAACAAGTTTATTTTGTAAGGTTTCTAACAACAAAAATTCATAAATTTAAGTTAAGATGAAGATAACAAATATTTTATCTCATATATAAAGAATATGCGTTAAAATGAAAAATAACTCAACAAATTGTACTTACATTTTTCTCAAATTCCTTTCTCTGAATAAAGTTTAACTGATTTTTACACTTATTATATATACAAATGTTACATAATAAATGAGACTTTTTAAAACTAGACTATATGCATAATAGCAAAGATTTATTATATAAATAACCCATTCCAAATGCCATCCGTCGGGTACCCTGTTTACACTCTGGGAAACCGTGAATTATCTTTTGTAATAGGATGTTACACATTTCATTAAATTTGAATAACATCTTGCTAAAGGATTATTATTATTTTAAAATGTTTTGTTGATGTGAGTAAATATGTAACAGTAAAACATTATTATATAAACTACCCATTCCAAATGCCACTGCTTACAGTTAACTGTGAAACCATTAATTATCTTTGGTAACCTCATTTCAATTAGCACATTACTAAAAGATCATTATCTAAGAATAGTTTTCACTGTGTAATTTTAATCATGTTGTTAACGTGTGAAAATGATCGGAAAATTAAATATCTTATGTAACGTTCCGGAAACAATAACATATCCATTCCAACATATATATTTAGTGAACCGTAAGGAGTTATGTAATTACCACAGTTATTTTTTTCAGTTTTCTCTCTTACGACGTTAATTATGTGTGTTAAAATATGATGAAAATTGATTTGTTTATAAAATATACTTATATTGTTTGCTATATATTATATTTTTTATGAAGATTCCGATGTTTTTATTCTGTTGTTTACAACCCATCACGTTCTCATTGGTACATTAGAAAACAAACATGGCATTTTGGATCGTACATTTTCTTGTGTTATTGTTAGTTTTAAACGCAGAAGGACAGATAGCACTACTGGACGAAAAAACGTCTGTCCATACCAGTAACAGTCGTTCTAAGACTGATACTGTTTGTTAAAGTTGTAACAGTTGTTAAATTTCACTGCTGCAGTTTTTTTGTAACTGTCCCAACTTCAAAAATGTTTGTCTACAACATAAATCGACTGTAACAACGCAAGAAATACCTGTCACGGTCATTAAAGGACTGATACAACTATTTCAAAGTTGTTACAGTTGATTTACAACTGTCCCAACTCGAAAAACGTTGCAACAGTCATAAATAAACTGATTAAACGCCTAAATGGTTGTCACAGTCGTAATAAAACTGATGCAACCATTAGAAAGTTGTAACAGTTATTTAATTACTGTCCCAACACGGAAAACGTTGAAACAGTCACGAATAAACTGTTTAAACGCAGAAAAAAGTTGTAACAGTTATAATATGATAGCTACAACCATTTCATATATGGCAAGCCGTTTTGGAATTTATTCCCTATTGATTAATATTAATAAATCATTTATTAATATTAAATATTATTTTTTAATATAAATAAATTGAATATTTAATATTAATAAATATTTTGTTAATATTAAAAAATTGTCATTTTTTAATATTAATAAAAAGGTTTTATTTTCTAATATTAAAAAATCATTTTTTAATATTAGATATTCGATTTATTAATATTAAAAAATAATATTTAATATTGAAAAATAGATCCTATTTATTATGTATAGGCATAGCTATTTTATAAGCGTAGCAACTTCCAAACATTGTCCTTTATGTACACTTAAAAGTCACGGATACAAAATGTCTAACAGTCGGGGATATAGGTTCAATTATTTGTAAAACAATTTTACGGTGTGAAATATAAGGTTGTGACAAAGAGAAACAACTATCACTCCCATTTATTACATTAATTTTAGATAGATATTGATTTAAAAAAAAATGTATTTTGTAATATTTGCCGCTGAACACATTTTTGCATTCGTCGGTTATTTAGTGAATGTACAGAATTTATATATTTTATTAACACTTCATCGTCTTTATCTCTTCGAACAAATAAAATCGGAACCAGCACTAGATACTTGCAATTTCACTAAATAAAAGATAACTACTAACAGAAAAATCGAAAAACGTTCCCCAATATATTTGTAACCAAATGTATATTTATAACTGATTTAAAAGTTGACAATTTTTAATATTATCTAAATAACAATTTAATTATTTTCATTAGTTAGGTGTAAAATCATTCATGCATACACGGTTGTTTTCAATACCCGTAACCCCCAAGGGTGACTGGGGTATAGAACTATGGTCACTTGGTCTTCTCCCGACCGGCAGTAAAACGCTTGCCGAAGTGGGGCGTCCGTTTGGCTGTGCGGGATGTATCAAGTTCGCAGTCACGTCCGGTCAGAAGGGGGACGTTAAATCCGATGCCTCGTGTAAAGAGAGTGCCACGCTCTTTGCACGTTAAGAACCCTTGCAACAACTCTTTGAGGGGTCCGTAGGTGGCCTGTTGCAAGGCAAAATTTCTGTCCCGATCCAAAATACCCTTATTTTCCAGTGGCAGTCCAAATTTCCCCGACCATGATCCCAGATGGCCTCTGTTGTATCAACCTACCTATTGTATTTATTGTGAACTTGTTCTCGTCCTGAATATGTATGAAATATTTGCCACTGGACGTTAAGCAACCAACAATCAATCAATCAATACCCGTATTTTACGAATCACATTACTTCCTAATAACGCTCAATATACAGTATATACTCTAAACCTAGCGGGGAACTCCTAATATACACACTTGTCAAACTTATCCCCATATTCAACTGCTTTTTTATTTCTTGAGGGCTTATTTCACACACTTATTCTGAGCTTTTATTTGGGGCTACATTTTTGTCTTGTTAAATTATAAATATTGCCGTATTAACCATTTTGATTTCTATAGTTGCAAAAAAAAAACATAATCAGACATTTAACACATCTTTTGCAGCTATGGAAAACAAATCTTAAATCTATCTGAATTTAATTTATTTTATTTTATCGTATTTTATTTTTGAATAGTTCAATATTAACTCGACTTTGTATTGTATTTTGTACGGAATGGTCTATTTGAAGTTCAATTGTAATTGATACACATGATACATGTAAATAGCTCGTCAGCATTCAAGATTGAGCTAAAAAAATATTATCACTCGCGAGAAAAATTCATATTTTCACCGGATTTTTCGCAAGCAATTTATCATACATATGTAAATACTAGTAGATGGACGTACTGTACAAGACCCGACAAAATAACTAGCACCAGTGAAAGTTCAAATGTTCAAAACAAGAAAACTCGCATTGTTTCAGACAGGGAAATCAAATCTTCTTTTATTTTTTTTCACATCACGGTTTAGAACTTGATGTATTCTTTAGACTCCGCTCTTATTAAATTCTAAAGACTGACCGGATTTTCTTACGTGGTTTCAGTTGATCAGATGTACTAACGTTTATCCAAAATATTTTCCCATTTCAAATTATTTAATCCTATAAATGCTTGTACAAAATGACATATTATTCATTCAGTAACGAAAAATAGCAATGTTACTAGATGTACAGACAATATTTTGGGTCCCTTTATATTTTTTGTTCGGTGTGAACCGATGCTCCATGTTGAAGGCCCAGGGAGGATCCAGCCATTTTAAAAAGGGGGTGTTTCTAACCCAGGACAAAGGGGGGTTCCAATTACATGTACCCATTCAAATGCCTTGATCGTCCAAAGAAAATTTGTAAGGGTTCCGCGTCAATAAAAATATTCCTCTCGATACTATCTTCTCATTGCAAGAGGCTTCTGTCCAAGTTTAGTAAGAATCTAGGATAGTTTATGAATCAAATAAATGTTTAAAAACTTTAACTGCAGACTGTGTGAAATGAGAACTGGAAGAAAAATTAAGTCCATTTATAAGTAAAATACAGATACACAGGCATGACAGGTACAAAATTTCCTATTAAATACTAGCTTATGATCATAAACAAGCTTGTCTAAGTTTGGTACAAACAAAAAGTAGCATAAGAAAGTACGAAAAAATGGATTTATTTTTTTACAAAATTTACTTCTGTATACTATCTTTTGATCATAAACAAGCTTCTGTCCAAGTTTGGTAAAAACCCAGGATAGTTTAAGAAAGTTATTAAAATTTTAAAAACTTGAACCACAGAGTTTATGAAATTGATACACATGATACATGTAAATAGCACGTCAGCATTCAAGATTGAGGTAAACAACGTAGAAAAACTAAGTCCTTTTATAAGTAAAATACGGAAAAAATGGAATTTTATTTTTACAAAATTTACTTCTGGATACTATTTTATAATCATAAACAAGCTTCTGTCCACATTTGGAAGTAATCCCAGTATAGTTTAAGAAAGTTATTAAAATTTCAAAAACCTTAACCACAGAGTGAATATTTGTGGACGCCGCCGCCGCTGATGACGGAAAGTATGATCGCTTAGTCTCGCCTTTTCGACACCCCTGAACCTGGTACAAACCCAGGATAGTTTAAGAAAGTTATTAAAATTTTAAAAACTTGAACCACAGAGTTTTTGTAATGTTTCAACGTAGAAAAACTAAGTCCTTTTATAAGTAAAATACGGAAAAAATGGAATTTTATTTTTACAAAATTTACTTCTGGATACTATTTTTTAATCATAAACAAGCTTCTGTCCACGTTTGGAAGTAATCCCAGTATAGTTTAAGAAAGTTATTAAAATTTCAAAAACTTTAATCACGTACAGAGTGAATATTTGTGGACGCTGACGACGGAAAGTAGGATCGCTTAGTCTCGCCTTTTCGACACCCCCGAACCTACCCCCACCCTTTCTGGATCCGCGCCATAGTCCGTACTTTGACCTATAATGGTTTAGTGTGTTATACATGTATGACTTTGTAATGCTTATTGTGTTTATAGAAAACAATGAGAAAATGTTCCTTAACATCTTGGGATATATATTTAGAAGGTATTTATTCAAAAGCAGATATAATGGATTTGTAGAAAAAACATAAATAAGAACAGATAATCAGCTGTTTTAGTACAAGTCTTTGATCAAACACAAAATATTTGTCATCACTGACGTGTCAATGTTGCTTTTATATAGTTTACATGGTATAAAAATTAAACTTGGGTTTCTCATCTAAACTTATTTACATCGTGTTACATCATCCAATACATGCAATATGACTAGGCCTGTTATAGGTTTTTCATTATCACACTTATGCGGAACTGATTTTGCTCATTGTTGAAGGATGTACAGTTACCTTTGGTTGTCTTATTGAAATTCATACCACATCTCCTTATTCTGGTTATCATACAGTATATATGTTATACCACTGTCCCAGGTTAGGGGAGGGTTAAAATCACGCTAACATGTTTAACCCCATCACATAATTTAAGTATGTGCCTGTCCCAAGTCAGGAGCCTGTAATTAAGTGGTTGTCGTTTGTTTATGTGTAGTAGATATTTGTTTTTCGTTCAATTTTTTACATAAATAAGGCAGTTAGTTTTTTGTTTGAAATGTTTTACATTTATGATTCTCTTATCTGGGCCTTTTATAGCTGACTATGCAGTATGGGCTTTGACCAATGTTGAAGGCCGTACAGTTACCTATAATGTTTAATGTTTGTGTCATTCTGGTCTTTTGTGGATAGTTGTCTCATTGGCAATCATACCACATCTTCTTTTTTATATGTTATACAAGACTACAATACCTAGTATTATCAAATGAATTATAACAATTGTTAATAGTTGTCAGACTTTTGTTATAAAAAATCAGCTACATCATGTGCATGTGTATAATCAATATGGTAGACATGATCACTGGTGTCAGATGTAAACAAGAGTGACTGTACAACTGCTGAAATGTCATTTCTGCTCTACCTTCATGTATGAAGGTTTTACTACATGTACAAGTATCACACAAACTTTCAATTTTCATTAACCTTTGAAAATTAAGTTGCAGTCAAATTAACCATGCCAGACAGATGATGTACACCCTACAAAGTGAAACTGACATTCCATACCCAAAATTTAGTGATTTATACTGTCTGTGAAATAGACTTAACATTCTTAACATCCAAACCATGAAAACTAACTTATGAATATCCAATAATATGCCAAAAATAGTGATCCTATACATGTCATGCATGTACATGTAGACTAGTTTATACTGTAGCATCTGAGAAACATTTGGAAATACATGTAGATCAAACCACAATAAAGGGCTGCGCTTTAGCACATGATACGCCTGTTGCTTATCAAAGTTGCATAAAATTTTGTGAAAGTGTTAGTTATTGTCCCAAAATTGGAAAATCCCCCTTTTTTATGAATAAAGCCCCATTAATCCAAAACTTAAAATCTGAAATTTATAAAAATTGAAATGGAGCTTACATCAATAGATATAAACAATTCACCAAAGTTTCCTGGACATTGGTGAAAGCTTTTTTGAGTTATTGTCCGAAGTGTTGAAAATCCCCCCTTTTTTATGAATAAAGCCCCATAAATCCAAAACTTAAAATCTGAAATTAAAAAAAAAAACGAAAGGGAGCTTACCTCAATAGATATAAACAATTCACTTAAGTTTCATGGAAATTGGTGAAAGTGTTTTTGACCGACGGACGGACAGACGGACCGATGGACAACAGTGTACCATAATACATGTATGTCCCGTCTAAAAGACCGGCGTATAAAAACTAAGCATTGTGCAATGAACCATGACATTTTCATTGAGGTCAAAATCTGATGCAAGTCTTGCAATTAGACATATACATGTATATTCACCTTTATACACTCATTTCATACACCAAATATAGTTGACCTTCTTTTCGAACATGTGTGACAAACAAACTTTACAAATTACATGTAACTGAAGTAATCTTAATCACTGATCCATGAAATGAAGTCAGGATCAGGCCAACCCTGCCTGATAGACAATGAGACATGTACACCTTTCAAGATACCATAAAAAACCTCAATTAATATACATTTAAGACTTAAAGTGTATTTCACTGTGACTGTTCAAACAGTAATATTTTTTTTCAAACAGTAACATGTACAATGTACATGTACATGTAGTGTACCATGAAAACAATGGTAAAGCGTAATGGACAAATCACTTACAGAAACTTCATAACATACGGACGTATCCAGGCCTTTCAGCTTCTAAAATGTATCTTGTGAAGCTTAAATACAAAACGGTAGGCTGTAGCCACTGCCAGATTGTAATACATATTTCTTGCATGCATGTACTTCAACTTTTGTTGCAGGAGGGATAATAAAATTATACTTTAAAGTACATGCATGGTTTATTTGTTTCAAATACTTGGCCACGAATCATGCTAATTAAGATTTTTATTAAATTCTAATTCAGACTTTAATAATTTAAGTACAACAAGCAATCATTTGACACTAAACAATTGACACGGACTGCACAAGACCCTCATAGTTGGTTAAGATCTTTTTACATACCCTGGACATGCTGGCGGTACATGCAGTTAACAATTGCAACGCCAACATAAACTTCAGATGTGATATACATGTACTGTTTTGTAAATTTCACTGAAACTAGAAATTCACATTATATCCATATTGTTGTTATTTAAAATGACTGATTATCCACTAATTCAAAGTATTCATGAATTCAGATATGATGCACTATTATTAGTAGTAATTCACTGAAACTATGCATTTTCATTATTCCAAATTGCTTTTTCAAATGAATAATTATTCCTGGAATTCAGAAACAATATACATGTATGATTGCACTATTTATATTCACTGCAACTACGAAATTTTGTTATTCCAAATTTACAATTGGTCATGATAATCCAAGGTAAATAGTCCTCCAGTAATGTGGTCCTCCTTTAAGACAATTTGTAAGTTTCCTATTTGTACAAGGCACAATTTTCTTCTTGTCCAATTTAATCAGAACATCACATCATCATCATGGAATAATGCTGCACGCCATAGTCATAATTTCCAAAAACAATAGATAACTAGCATTAAATAATGAATTAATCCATTGTTTCACAATTTGCAGCTATACGAGCGACTCAGTGACATCTATATTTCCTATGCATCAAAGTGCACACGTTTCCTATGCATCAAAGTGCACATGTACTAGCAGGCGTCATATTCTAAGTGGGAATCATGGCCAAACCAATACATATATTCAGTATGATTCTACAAAATAAAATATACATTTAGACTCAAGTACAGTAAATGTTTAACTATTAATAAATATATAATACTACATGTATCTACATTGTGCAATAATAAGAAAGTTAATTACAATTACTGTATTTACCTAGATAAAACTAGCACTTCTCATTTCATTGACTGAAAAATTCTAGCACTAATACAATTCTATTTTCAAGTCAATATTTACAAGAAAAATAAATCTGTTAAGGGGGTCTAAATTCTATATACATGTAGTGTTGTCTTTTTTCCTGCATTAATGATTTTTTAAGTGTGATTGCGTACTTGCATTGAAGTGTTACGGTCTTATTGAGGCTCACACCATACAATTCTTTAAAGTCAGACATCATGGACATAGTAATTCCTCTCTAAAACACAACAGGTTATTTCTTTTGTTCATTTGAATTATGTTTATAATTTAATGTGAAATATATTAATACTACAAACATGACAAAGAAAAGTTTGAGGATGAAATAATAAAATAAATAAACAAATGCACTGTTACCTCATGGTTACCGTTACTATTTATACATGTACTAGATGATATTGACTTTACCTTTGTCCAGTGCATATAATGAATAAACTTTGTGATGTAAACATATTGTTCCAAGACTCAACCATCCCAGTTAAGGTTTTAAATCCTTGAGTTTAATAATTTTTACATCTTTTGTGTTACCCTGAATACTTTTTACTTATTCTTATTACAGCTTGCATTAAATAATGCTTTGCAGCTCAGACAACACTTTTTTGTTTATTTAATTCAGTCATTTACCCAATTTTATTTTAATAAATCAATATTTAAATTTCTTTTAAAATTTGAATTTTTATATCCAAAATAAAAGTATATCCTGCTGTTTCATATTTTTCTTGAATCATAATTTGTTTGAAAAAGTTATCAAAATTTTAAAGAAGACAATTTTAATCATGATAATTTGTAAACATTATTATAAAATTAATTTATATCATTTAACCAGAGACATTTATATGTCTCTGATTAAACCAATGACAGATTAAATATCATCCCCCAGGGCAATAAACTATAGTGTCTTAATTTGTTTATTAGCTACATCATGTATATAAGAATTTCTTATTTATACCTATCAGATATATCCAGTGTTAACATCCTGATTATTACCTATTTAAATGTCACATTTGCATGGTCATATTCAGTTAATATAAATTTTTTAAGTGCTTTTTTTTTTTTAAATATTTTGAGCTTCATAAAATACTTTAAAAAAGTGTTTACCATGTTAACATGAAAAAAAATGCATACAGATATGACAGATAGATGTTTTGTTATGTTTTCCTGACATATTGAATTTTAACATAAAATCATTATCATGATTATGAAGAAAATGCAAAAAATCAGCAGTCGTATGTGAATGCACATGATCAAAGGAGATCTATGTGGGATATATCAATGATGCATCAACCCAACAGTTAGGCACAATAAAGTAACCAAAACACAATTGAATGCGTGTCAAAAAATATGACTCATGAATAGAAGGTCTTTAATAATTGCGGAATAAATAAGAAGACCATTAAATGTTACTACTTGTAAGTTAGATAACATGTATGGCACAAATGAATTTGGAAAAACAATGCTGACAGGGCACAATTTATATAAAAGTTTCACATGAAAATAAATAGTTTAAGTTCAAAGTATTAACAACTTAAAGTGATTTAATATATATTCTATGTTAAATCTAAAAAGAAAAAAAATATGATGCTAGCTTTGCTCTTTTAATATTTGTTTTTTAAACAATGTAGTACTACATAATAAAACAATAACTAATTGAATTAGTACATTTTGTTTAATCAACGGTGTTTAAATGGCAACTATTTATGACTCTGTGCCTTGTTTCAGGAACATTAGTTTAATGATATTGTTTTATTTTGATTATTAATGCTATTTTAAACCATTTCTAAAATACCTATTCACTTTCAATGCCTGCTATTATCAGATTATCAAAAATATATATTAATGTTTTGTTGTCCATGATTTCAGAATTATTTAAAATCTAAATGAAAGTGGACACTTGCTAAACAAGTCACTATTTAATTTTAAAGTTAATAATTTTCATAACACTTTTATGATCAAATCATATGTTTTTGTACTATGCATGGTTTTTTTTTATGGACATTGTGACATCACAATGCATACTTAATCGAACAAAAACTATCAGCTGATAAAGCAAAACCAGGGAAATACTAGTAATCCAGCATATGCATGAAAAGAAACACATTTATGTGGATACATTCATGTAAAGATTGGTTGGTTGTTGGTTATAAAATGTCCAGGGACAAGTATTTCATGCAAATTTAGGACCCGAGCTAGCAATACATTAACATACAATATGTACACTACATGATGTATATGTCAGTGGCACATCCAGAACTTTTCAGAAAGGACAAGGTACACTGACTGCCCTTAGGGGCACAGATCCAGTCACGCTTGAGTGATTCCCTATATAATCAACCAAATTTTTGCCCACAAAATGGGAAGATATAGAGTAACATTTCCTGTATTCAAATAATTAAGGGTATAAATGACATAAACATGATAATAGGGGGAAGGGAACGGTGTCCTTTAATACTTTCAACGATTTATTATGATGCACAACTTTAACATTGAAGCCCACAGCCTATATTTTCCCTGGAATATGCAATTTTGCACCAGACATGTGCCTGTGGGGGGAGGTGGGTCCAACCCAGGACAAAAAAGTGGGGGTCTAACTAAATGACCCATTCAAATGCATTGAACAGCCAAAAAAAGGAAGGGTTCGAACCCTCCGACCCCCCTTTTGGATCCGCCAATGAGAACAAGTTGTAAGGTCTGTAAGCCGACAAATGTGCACATTTTCCCTTCAAAATTATGAATCCATGATTATTCGATAGACATGCTTTAAAATATTGATAATTTCTACTCACCGATTGTAATTTCCAGCTCAGATTATTGAACATGTGGTCTAACATCTGTAGTTACCTGTGTAAAAATTTAGTTTACCGACCTCAGGTCCGGGGTGTTTTGCCGACAAAAAAATAAAGAGGGTAAACTGTTTACGGTGAAGAATTGTTTTCCGTTTTTAATGAAACTTGACAAATTTTACTAATTATTTGTTTAATCATCGGAAATGTCCTTCTTGGTGTAATTCGAATTAAAACTGTTTTATTATGCTGTACAATATTGATAACTTAGTCATAATCTTTAAATTTATTTCAGGTACACCCTTGTACATTTTTCTATTGCGCAGAATTTATCAAAACTTTGTCAAGTATAAATTTGAATGAATTCATTGTCATCTTCTCATTCTTCTGCAATACTATTTAAACTCTATTTTATGAAAAAGCTTCTGGTTTTTAAAACCAGTTATGAACAAAAATGTTATTAAACAGATATTATAAAATAAAAAGTAAGGATATCAGTAGAATTATTTAAAGTCAAACGCACATGACTGTCAAAAATGAACGGACAATGCTACGGCAATAAACGGAAAACGACAAAAGACAAACAACGATCGCAAAATAAATGAATAAACAGCAAAACAAGTTTACAATCGCACAATAGACGATAATAGTATAAATAATGGACTATTTCACAACAAAATCAAATCTTGAGAGCCGGGTGAGACGTGATTTTTTTGTTCACTGATGGCCGACTACCGTTACACTAAAATATTTGTATTAAACATTTACCTACTGTAGCAACCTATGAAGTATTTGTTTTAAACATTTAACGACTGTGTCAACCTTTTATAAGTTGTTATAAACATTTAATGACTGTGCCAACCTTTAGAAAGTTGTAACAAACATTTAACGACTGTCCCAACTCTAAAAACGTTGTGACAAACATTTTTTGACTGCATCAACGTCTGAAAAATTGACACAAACAAATTTTAACTGTCCCAACCATAAAAAGGTTGGGACGGACATTATGCAACTGCCACAACTATTAGAAAGACTGTAATAAATAGATTTTGACTGTGACAACACCGTAAACCACTGCAACAGTTCTGAAATGACTGATGGTAGCATTTTTTGACTTTCACAACCCGTAGAAAAGTTGGAACAGACATAAATAAACTGTTGCAACTAAATATGACAGATTTGACAGTCATTACTGGTCTTATACAGACTAAGACAGTCATACAACGACTGTTACTGGTATGGACAGTTGTTTTTTCGTCCAGTAGTGTAGATTGTAAATATGAAACGGCAATTGCCAACTGCTTCTGTAGTACAGAAATAAACATTCTTCAAAACGTCAGAATTATTGAAATTCAGTCGGAAAGTTGTAATTGTACCATCAATTTTCTTGAGGCACAAGAGCAACCGCCAACAGTGGTACACATGTTCAACAAATTATGCAATTGGCATTGCAATGAGATAGAATGTGGTAAGTTTTATGATTACCCTCACAAGATTTATGTCTTAAAGTCCCACCATTCTAACGATTTCAACAGTTTGCCTTATTTCGAAAATTAAAAAAAAGGGGGAATAACTCTAAGGGCATCCGACCAGTTCTTGACAAGGAATTATTATAAAGTTAAAGGATAAATAAATCTGATCTTCATGTCCCATGGAATGTATTCTGTATGTGCATAATTAAACAATTTTGTAGTTGATTTTTGCAGTAAATGTGAGTGATCAAAATTATAATTCCATGGGAACATTTCCAACAAATTTATTTTAAAACCAGGTATGAAATATCAAATTTCTCTTTCAATGTCATGTGAGATTGTAACAAGTTTTCAATCGGTTCCAGTATTAGATTTCTTTTTTCATTTATTTTACAGTACCAGACAATATTTTACCAGAGAAGGAAAAACAACTAGGAAACAGGAAATAACTACAGTTCATGGTAAGATTTATTATTTAAGTATGATTATTAATATTCAATACTTAAGTAAGATACTGCCAGTTTGTTTTTGTTTTTGTGTGTGTGTTTTTTTTTTAAGGAAGGAATTAAACATGTTTTATTAATTTTTTTTTTCATTTATTTTGTAGTACCAGACAATGTTTTACAGAATTCTCAATTGGAAATGACTAACAAACAGAAAAAGTCTACAACACTGACTACAAATCAAAGTAAGATTTTATTATACAATTATTAATGAGTAATACTTCAGCTATATACGTCTGACGATCAAAACGATTCCCACCTATTACAACTGAATAACGATTGTAAAAGTAATGCGGCGCATTGATTGATGTAAACCCTCTTATTATCATTAATGATTTCAGGTTGTTGTTTCCATGGTTGTCCCTCCTGCTTTCCCCATGATAGAACAAAGACAACTCATCCGAAGACAAAACATTCGATGGCCGAACTATATATTATGACCAAACAGAAAGAAAGGGAACTGATACGACTAGGATACGAGTATGTGTGCATCTGGGAGCACGAATTTCATCAATTAATGTCGACAGATGACCAAATGAGAGAATTAGTTTCTACATTAGATATTACAGACCGATTAAATGTAAGGGATAGCTTTTTGGTGGAAGGACTAACGGAATTAAACTGTACCATGAATGCGCAGAACCAGGAGAGACAATTGAATATTATGATTTCACAAGGTAATATAAAATAATGTAATAAGTACTGTTTTTGATTCATTTGTATATTCAGAACTCTTTTATGTTACATTGTTTGGTTACTTAGTTGATAATTTCCTTCTTTTATTTTTCAGCTTGTATCCTAGCGTCAACAAGTATGCTAAATACCCCATAGGACATCCAGTTATCATAACATCGAATTTTCAAGATATTTCCAAGTATTTTGGGGTGGTTAAAGTAAAGATTTTACCCCACAGACGTCTTTTTCATCCCGTTTTACCATACGTTTCCAATGGAAAATTAAAGTTTCCACTTTGCAAAAAGTGTGCCGATGATGAAAACCAAAACGACTGCACATGCACCAATGACGAGAGAGCCATTGTTGGTACATGGTGTACTCCTGAAGTGGAGCTGGCTCTTTCCAAAGGATACGAAATCCTTAAAATATACGAGGTGTATCATTTTGAAGAATTCAAAAAGCATGATCCTTTTACGGGTGTGGGAGGCCTTTTTGATGCCTACGTCAATCTATTTTTGAAATTTAAACAGGAAGCATCAGGTTTCCCACAGGAGTGTAAAACAGATCAAGAAAAGATGGAATATATAGCTGATTACGCAAAACACGAGGGAATACATTTAGATTATGATAATATAAAAAAGAATCCAGGACTCCGTAGTTTGGCAAAAATATGTTTAAATAGTTTTTGGGGCAAGTTTGGTCAACGTTTAAATATGAGGCAAACAGCGTTTTTCCACGAACACGAGGGAGATAAGTTCTTTCAGCTACTCTCAGATCCCCGGAAGGATGTAAAAGATTTCCATATCATTAGTAAAGATTTCATACAAATAGAACATGTACACGAGACCCCTTTTATCCCCATAGACGTTAAAACCAACATCTTCATAGCATCTTTTACTACCTGTTGGGCCAGAATCAAGCTCTACAACGTTATGAAACAAGTGGGTCACAACACATTGTATGTAGACACAGACTCGATCATCTTTTGTGATAAAGATAAAATTATCTCAAAAACACTTCCTATTGGCAATTACTTAGGACAATTAACAAATGAAATTTCGCCTGAGGATAAACACATCACACATTTTGTGGCCGGAGGACCTAAGAATTATGCCTACAGATTGGCATCGGGCAATGAAAAGTGTAAAGTGAGAGGTTTTTCGTTAGACAATAAGATTGATTGATTGTTGGTTGCTTAACGTCCAGTGGCAAATATTTTATGCATATTCAGGACGAGAACAAGTTAACAATAAATACAATAGGTAGGTAGTTGTAATAGAGGCCATCTAGGATGATGGTCGGGGAAATTTGGACTGCCACTGGAAAATGAGGGTATATTGGATAGGGACAGAACTTTTGCCTTGCAACAGGCCACCTACGGACCCCTCAAAGAGTTGTCGCAAGGGTTCTTAACGTGCAAAGAGCGTGGCACTCTCTTTACACGAGGCATCGGATTTAACGTCCCCCTTCTGACCGGACGTGACTGCGAACTTATACATCCCGCACAGCCAAACGGACGCCCCACTTCGGCAAGCGTTTTACTGCCGGTCGGGAGAAGACCAAGTGACCATATTTCTATTCCCCAGTCACCCTTGGGGGATAGACAATAAGATGAATTCAGATCTAATAAATTTTTCATCTATTTGTGACGTAGTGGTGAATAAAACTATCAAAACAATAAAGACTACCAATCCGCGTAAAATTTCCCGACTTGCATGTAAAAGGAAATTATACAACAGGATTGAGGAAAAGGAGTACAGAATGGTATATACAAAGAGAAGATTGTTAAATGACTTAACTACTTTACCTTTCGGTTACTGTTGCAACAAATGACTTAACATTAATCCTTTATTGAAGATTTTTATTGTACAAATGAGAAGTTACATAATTAAAAGTTAATATAATATCCATTTTAAGTTTTTTTTCATATTTTTTCTTTTCATTTTCTTAGGAGGTTGATATAGAATTCCTGGTGTACCACTCGCATCGTCGTTAATCTTCTCAACGAACCGTCCCATTTCAGCTGGGTCAGAGTTTGGAACTTGCTCTATGGGTTTAGAAATTTGCGGTTTCTCGCCATGTTCGTTTTCCATTATTTCTCCTGTAGGTTTGTCTTGTTTATCCTCTGACGCAGATTTTAAAAGTTCATCATATTTTCTTTTAGATAACAAAACTAGTTCTTTTGCCATCATTGCAAAAAATCCATAACAGGTCTTAACAAACTAGGAATTAGTTTATTATGACGAATCAATAATTGTTTCTTTTTTCGCACTCCTACTGATTTTGTTCCCAATTGATACACAATGGATTTATATGGTTTTAATGACTTGACGTATTTTTGTTTGTTGGGGAATACTCCTTTATAAATATTTAAAGCTACTTCAGATAGAACACTGATTTGTGGTTTAGTCAGATTTGATAAGATTGCAACTCGTTGGTTTGTACCAGCTTCGTATAAAAACTTCAGAAACACAGCATTTGACCTCATTCGCCTGCTCATTATCACCAAATGATCGTACGAACAAGAATGCATTTTTATATAGGTTTGTAAACTATACAGGTGTCACCTGGAAAAATACCCGTTCTAAGCATGTATTGTCTGTCTTCTCTATGAGGCGAGAGGTCAATAAGTATGTATGCATACTTCTGTTTTGTAATTTTCAAAAATGCATCTAAGAAATATCGAGTCATTCCTGGAAGTATTTGTGATGCGAACGTTACAATTTGACGCATGTCTCTAGGATTATGAAACAACACAAAATTAGCACAATTCAGGGAAATACTTTTTGCGTATTTACCTGGAGGATACAAAGATTGTGAAATAAGGACCACTGATGCCTTTTTGTGGTGACTAGTGACGGCGAATAAATGTAAAACTTCCTCTGATTGTACTACTTTAGAAATCAAATCGTCCAGTACGATTAACGAATGTTGAGTATCTTGAGTAAATTCTTCTATTTTCTGTTTATCAGGCAGACCTTCATGAAATATTAAGTTGGACGATTGAATGTCGTCAAATAATGGTTGATATTCGGAATATGCATATAAAAATTTTTCCGGTGGTTTGGTAAACATTACGTCAGCATTTTCTATAAGTTTTTTAGTAAAAATCGATTTACCTGCTTGAGTTGGTCCAGAGATATATATTGTGGTTGGAGATGAAAAAGGAAGAAGAGTGTGTTCCTTCTCCATGACTTTGTTTAAAATGAAGACGATACGTCGCATATGAGTTTTATATTCATATCAGAGAAGACCCCTCGTAAAAAGAACAAAACTTTTTTTTTTTTTTTTACATCTAATATTTATTTAGAAAAAAACATTTTAATGAATTGGTCATTTTCAAATACATTATCAGTAAACATATCATTAAAATTTTTAATTGAAAATTGATAACATACTTTCATCACTACAAAACATACAACATAAAGTCCACAAATATCTGAAGTGTTAGACTGTAATTGTCTCTGTATTGAAAAACAATATATAACAACATGTTATCAGGAGTACAACTATCATGATTTGAAATATGAACTTTAATGATTATCACAATTATTTAGCACCAACTTTAAAACAATTAACATTTAATAAATTATCACAACTATATTGCTTAATAACAAGAAAAAGCAAAGACTATATACATGTTTTATATTACAGTATAAACATTTCATATACTACTAAGGTCTGTCTAATGTTCCCCATCAACCTCTATAGCATTTTTGATATTTTTAAGACCAAATAAACATTATCTTTTAATCTGATAGATCATATCAGATAATCCCTCTGATGTAAAGCTTTATAAATATTTTGATTTTCTTCCTTTAGAAGTTATTATACTGTGTAATTACTAAATATTTTTAATTACAATCAAGCCTCAAGCTAAATAACTGTTGATAGATAAACATGTATAACAATCTTTAGATGTAGAGTATAGGAAATTGTCTTAATTGCAATAAAGTTTCAAAACTGATTAACTGTTAATGGAGAACATCAGACAGATAAACATATATTACTACTAATTTGAGTAAAACTTCTTCTTAACATAACATAACAGACTTGTGTAAACATATACAAAACTTCTTGATATGTATAATATAAACAACACCCTTTGAAGTAACATCATTTCAAAGATCTGACTTATTCTCTATTTTCATCATAAAAATAATTTTAAAGAGAGAAATTAAGTGAAAAATGTATCAATTTATCCATAATTTATAATCATGTCAAACACAGGATGTTGAGTCTTTCTTATGTATAAGAAGTTATCACTCTCCTTTGTTAAAACCTTCAATAATAAAAAAAAAAAGCCCCCCTCCCCCCTCAATAAACTTCTTAAGATAATATAGCATAGAAATGCTAATATCTCCTTTGCCATCACAATGGATGCTTAGACATATATAAATTAATCCTAAAATGACATCTCAGTTAAGCCTAAATGAATTAAATTTATCAACCCAGCTTTATTTAATGAATCTTATCATAACCAAGAGAGAAGAATAAGTCCTTTAATATTTAGGAAAAATGTTATACTTTCATTCTATTTAGAAAACTTTATGATGGATCATCGTGCTTCAATCAGTGACTTTATTTCACAATTAACTAATTTTGTATCTCAGCATGTGCCAGTAGTGGGGAGTCATTTTTTCCCGTGTTATAAGTGCTCGATTCAACCTGAGAATTTTGAAGAAATGAAGATTTGGTACCATCAGCAACCCATCAACACATTTAGTTGTACACAATTTGATGTTTCTGCATTATATCATGCTTTGTTGCATGAAAACAGAGAAACCAGAATAGAATGCCTCGTACGAATGAGTGAGACATTTCTGGGAGAATTGATGCAGCAGTGCAATGCAGCTAATAGTGTCCAAAGTCGAGACATGCTGCAGATAGCTTTAAATATCTTGAAGGACAGGTAAGAAATACTTTAAACATAAATTTCAAAATATTTGAACCAACCATTTCTTCATAAAAATTACACTGGGTATATAACAGTCTAACAAACCCCTTATTTTTAACCATTGAGAAGCTCTTTACAATGTCCTTCAATACATATCATAAATAAAACATTTGGCTGATTTTACAGAGTTACCCCCCCTTCAGTGTTAGGTACATCTTAATTACACAAATTATATAAAAGTTTGGTTTGAAAACAATAAAAAAAAAACCAACAACATAATACACAAATAAATCACAAATTAAGTCTGTTGGGTGGTATGGACTGTCTGGTGCTTCTTCTTAAAATGAGTGGAGGTGCTGGTAAGGGTAGGATGACTTCCTGGTGTACTACAGGTGGTATAGGTTGGACTGCTTGGTGTGGTGGTTGATGTTGAGGAGGGTTAATAAGCTGTCTTACAGGGGGGATGAAGTTTCTTAAAGCTGGTATGGCGTTTAGTAAAAGTCTATGTATTCGGTTTAAAACCACTAATACGCTAATCATGGTGAAGATTAAAACTTGAAATTGCTCTACAAGAAAATAACAAAAAAAATACAAATTTTATAAATTGTTACTACTTAAATTGTACCAGGCTTTATTATAGAGTTCATCTTCTGAGTTTGAAATATTATTAGAATGTCTTTTCCTCCAAACAATAAATCCACCTATTAGAAAGAATATCACTGTAAGTAAAAAAAAAGAGTTAAAAACAGTGATATTGAAATTACAATTTAAATTAATAATTAATTCTTTTATCCTAATAGAACTTATATTTAGGGGCAGTAGGAATCTCCTGTAGAGGAAGACGGTGCTCAATTAACCCTCCCCTACTATTCCTCAAACATTTCTTCCCCAAACAAATGAGAGCTATCATCAGAAGTACTACAAGAAAAGAAATAATTTAACTAGTTATGGTATCCATTTCAACATATAAAGAATCATCGTTCTTAACTGGAATGTAGTCTGATTGATAGGAATACTTTTTTTATTAAGAACACCAAAATTAAGACAATTAAAAGAAACAAAATTACTCCAAGAAAAATTATATAAACTTTTAAGCTACCTGTTAAAGTGGTGACGGTTGCCACTATCCAGGGTGTTGTGGAGTTTGCCTCATTTTCTGTAGTATTCTAAAATAAAAAAATAAATAATAAACTACATGTACACAAGTAAAATAACATAACCTAATCCACACCCTAATACATGTTACAATCAATACACATTTAGCTTTAGTTGAATTTAAAGCATGAGAAATTTATAAGTATAAATGTCTAAAATAGTGAAAATAAGTACTTTCAAAATTGTTTACGTTAATTTTAACAGCAGTGTTTTTATGTTTTTAGAATACACTACCACAATGCAATGGTTATGTTAAGTAGGGATTCTTTTTGCTGTATTGGTGAAAACCCACCTGTTGATGGTCAGGGAGAGTGCTGGACATCTGGCTGTGGTCGTACACTTTTGCTGTTGGAACGTTTTGAGGCCCTTCTGTTGAGAAGTCAGGAGAACCCCCCTCCGTATGAGGAGAGGTCTCGCTTGCATCTGTAGTGGATACTAGGTCTTCAGTATGCAGGTTTTCCAGTAACTGTAAAAAAAAAACAACAATAATATATCAAATTGAATATTTATAGTTTTTAACACAAATCTGTTAAATAGAAATACAATTAAAATTATGCTAACAAATATTTCTTTTCTTATATTGATATACTTTTAAAAGAAAATAAAGGGATTTTGTCTTTCATAAAGTAGGTGTCAATTTTTTGTAAACAATAAAAATGGCGGATGTTGAACACAAGTTACGTAATAGCATCTTTCACAAATTTTGTCTGCAATCTGCACTTCCGTGTAAGGAGATGTTGAGATAGCCTGACAACAATTGCCTATGGTGCAGGTTTTTATAGATACTCTCTCTAAATGTTGGCCAAAAGTCATCATCGTGCTGGAACCCGCCAGTCTGTCTAGGGTGATCTTCTTCACTGAAACCGGTCCAGTGAAAACGTAACTGCCTTCCCCCTCGTACAAACACTGCAGTTCTACTACCTTGTAGTTCTCAACCACACTTTTGCACTTCCTTAAACTAAGGTCATGCACTTGGCCATAACACACAACAATACATATAAACATTAAACACTTTGCGAGCACCATTTTAATTTTTCAGTTTTTTCTCTGTGAATCGTCTGCGCATGTGCACGCAATCAACAGTTAATTAAAAATAAAAAGGCGGGCGATTATGATTGTATCAAAAAACAATACGAAAAAAGAATAAATATGAAAGAATTGAGATGTTGCTATATGATCTTCAATAATAGTATAACTCGAAAAAAAAAAGAAGGGGGGAACGGAAACATATAATAAGAAAATATTAGGTACAAAACAATGGCACTCAAAAAAAAAATTCAAACGTTTTGGGGTTGGTTTTTTTTTTACAATGTAGCTGCTTTAGATAAAGATTTTAAGTTAAGAAACCCAAAAATAAAGCAGATGACATATTATCATAGTATAGTTTCTAGAGATTCATCAACACGTTGTTTTGTTGTTAAGCGCATTTTTGTTTGCGCATCACATAAACAATTTGGAATAGAGTTGTTATGCGAAACCTAAGAATGAGGTGGTTATCCCTCCTTTAGTCCCACCCCATACTTCAAAGTGTAATATTATTGGTTTAGATAATATCAGCTAGAAAAATGAAATAAATATAAAAGTGTGTATTTTTCGTTTACAAGTCAGTACTTCTAACCTTTGTTTAGTAATATATTTGCAAACGATTAAGTGTTATCAGAATGGCGGCCGAAAATGTACAGTTTACTCAGTCTGTTACTTCAACTGGCAAGACGGAGTACAAGACCCAATTCGGGAGAGGGACAGTCCTTTCCTTTAAAAAGTCCACCAGAGGGCTTTTTTATTTAGATTTAGCGACATCTAATGGTGCAGTGAAGCTGAATTTAGGCTTAGACGAGTTAGACGATCTTTTTACTTTGAGGGGACACCTAGAGTCCCTAACAGCATACTTTCCACAGGTTAGACTATTTTCTTTCTTTTTGTTTTTACATGGGATTCACGTGTAGGAGTTTTCTTTAAAAACCGAGGAAATTAAAGATTATACCCTTTGAGGTGTTTTTTTTCTCTCTGTTTGTATGCGCTTACCGTAAACAACAGGAAGGTTTTCAGTATTGTCTACTACCGTTTATCTTTCTGTTTATCTATCTACCTCGCTTTTGTTAGGGGAGATATTGGTGTTCACGTTTGCCTTTCTTTTTAACCAATTTAATGCAACAATTGAATAACATAAAACGAAGATGTGGTATGATTGTTTATAAGATAACTCTTCACAAGAGACCAAATGATACAGAAATTGTCAACTTTTGGTCACCTTGCGACCATCAACAATAAGCAAAACCCATACCTCATAGTCAGCTATAAATAGCTTCAAAATGATGAATGTAAAATAACATCTGAGAGAGAAAAAAGATAACAACCTAATTTATACACAAAAGAATGAGTGAAAAACAATATGTACACCATCAACACCTCTCGCAAGTATATAAAACTTTCTTCATAACATTTGAGTTCGAGTTTTATTTTATTTTTCTTGTTTTAGCCGCTCCCCCAGCCACAGGAGCAGGTTATTCTGAAAGAAAATGTAGTGCCGGTTTATACACCACCACCACCAGCAGCACCAGCACCACCAGCACCTTCCGTAAGTATAAGTATGGCACTTCGAAAATGTTTGACCAGTTTCCCATAGAGGCTGCACTTAACCTTCGAAGAAGTGGCTTTTGTTCTCCATCGACAATAGATTCACCACAAATATTAGAATACAGGTAATACAGCTACAAAGTAAGTATATTCACAAGCGCTAGCGCCTTTTTATGAAGTCCTTGAAGATTTTCAACAGGTCCTTGTTTTTATAATCATTGTCTCTCTGTTTAGATCTGTTTTCGGGAGTCCTATCCCGTCTCTCGTTTGTGGAATATGGGGTTCTCCTATCGTACCTTTCTCTGGTCGGACCACTAGGGCTATCATTGTTGGAGCGAGATTTGTTTCTCATATCCGTAACGAATTTTCTTAGTTTAAGAGTATATTCCTCATTCATATTGTTGGCCTCTTTGGCTAGCTTAGTTCTAGCCTCTCCACTTGGTGTGCTGTTTATGTCAAAGTCAGAAATTCCCGTATTTAGCACAGTGCTGATAGTGGAATTCAGTTCTTGCACACGGGTATCTAATATACTTAATACCGACTGATATGCCTGTTCTTTGGTCTCTATCATACATTTGTCCACTGGCTCTTTCAGAGCTTCACTGTTCTCTTTGTTGCCATAGTTTGGCCTGAATGAAATGTTTAAACATGAAAACTTGTTACTTTCTCTGTCAAATGTCATCCTGTGGATCAAAGTCAGTAACGGAAATCTGGTGTCATTCAATTTCCTGACTTCTGCAATAGGGTCTTGAACAATTTTCATGTCACTTCTGGCCACATGGAGGCATATCATCATCCATCAGGTATAAGCTATCAGTATCAATATCGATGTCTACTTTAATATCCATGATTATTGCACATGTAGCTGATAGATAGCATGCATCCCTATTTATGGGGGCATGTTACCAGATTAGTGGTGACAGGATCATAAATTAAATATCAAACTATTCATTGGTGCATTATATTGTCCTATATTGTTTGACAATATTATTGTCACCTCCCATTTCGATGAAACAAGATTATTATCATTCAAATAAATATTAAATAATAAATATTATTCAACATTGTTAATATGATCTAAATATACGTTTAATTTTGTATGTGTATAAAACTATATGGTGTAATCAATTAGGCTCAGTCAATGATCAAGGAGTCAACTAACATAGTCATTGTTTATTATTGGGTTATATTATAAGAGAAAGATTTAAACAAATTACCCCATTTACACACATATCCATTTCAAAGTTTCAGAATTTAAAAAAATATGAAATACCATTGTGGCCAAAGACATAATTTCAATATGAGTATTATGACACTTGGTCATTATGTGTGCACACGAGTAATGGGATCATTATTGTGGTTTAAGAAGGGTTTAAAGCTTTTTCATCAACATCATTATCACATGGCACCTTCTTAGATATATACTGAAAGTGCAAACACATAATACTTATGTAATACTTACACCGGGTGATGCTGGTGTAGCAGACATCAAGTTGGCAATTTGCTGCAGTGGTATAGATTTGCTTAAAATCTCTGTACACATCACTTCTGGTGGCTTCCAAATCCTCGTCACTGTAAACTGTTGGTGACTTGCTGTCGTCCAGTACTTCTTCTTCCAGTGATACTTGTGGTGGTGATGGTGGTAGAGACGGTGGGGGAAAATCAACTTCAAATTGTGGAGGAGAAGGCAGACATTTGATGACGGAGGCGTACAAATTGGTGTTGTTGTAGTAGGTGGGATTGGTGGCAGACTATTAAATATGACAGGCCATGTTTTACGTTTTGTCTTTTATTTCAGATGCTGGAAACCACACCAACATGAACTTGATAGAATAAATAAATACTTTGTACTTACACATGCATATAATAATGTTACTGTCCAATTCAAAGACGCTATGCAGTCTGATTTTGGTAATTTGTCAGTTGTTTCTATCGGCAGTTTCATATATTGCCCAGGTTACACATGTATATATCTTGGATTATTACACGAACGTAGGTGTAATAGTCCTAGTTTGTATACGGATAAACTTTAGACGTACTGGTATATATTGATATATTAATATCATTAACATTTTTGTTGTAAGTAAATATTAGAAGATGTGGTGTGAGTGCCAATGAGACAACTCTCCACAATAACAATTTCAAAAGTATTGGTTGTGTATTGTCAAATAGTTTAAATTTTAGTTTTATTGAAGTATTTATCAGGTTAATTTATATTCTGTGCTGCAGTTATAATAGTATCAATACTATTCCCACTCTTTAGAAGGTAGTTACTGATTGAAATGAGCAAGATACACTTGGAAAGAAATCCGGAGATAGAGAACTCAAAAAATGTTCTTGTTGTATTAATCGTATATGACCGATAATGTTTCAACTTTGATTCAAAGAATATACCTTTTTACATCATACGTATATTTCACTCGTATATCTTTAGAAATAGTAAGCATGTGAAGAATAAGGAATCAACTATGTGCAACAGGTTTTAGATAATTTGCGGTGTCATGTCTTCTTTTGTTTGTCTGTTTGTCTTTTTCATTTTTTGCCAGGCGTTGTCAGTTTATTTTCGATCTACGAGTTTGACTCTCCCTCTGGTATATTTCGTTCCTCTCATACATAGACACTCTAGACAGTGTTTTAACAAATTTACGGGGTAAAATCAGGAACAGTTATATAGAACAGTGCTTTAACAAATTTACGGGGTAGAATCAGGAACAGTTATATAAAACAGTGTTTTAAAAAAAATACGGGGTAGAATCAGGAACAGTTATATAGAGCAGTGCTTTAACAAATTTACGGGGTAAAATCAGGAACAGTTATATAGAACAGTGTTTAAAAAAAAAATCGGGGTAGAATCAGGAACAGTTATATAGAGCAGTGCTTTAACAAATTTACGGGGTAAAATCAGGAACAGTTATATAGAACAGTGTTTTAAAAAAAATACGGGGTAGAATCAGGAACAGATATATAGATCAGTGCTTTAACAAATTTACGGGGTAAAATCAGGAACAGTTATATAAAACAATGCTTTAACAAATTTACGGGGTAGAATCAGGAACAGTTATATAAGACAGTGTTTTAAGACATTTACGGGATAGAATCAGGGACTGTTATATAAGACAGTGTTTTAAGATATTTACGGGGTAGAATCAGGAACAGTTATATAAGACAGTGTTTTAAGATATTTACGGGGTCTAGAATCAGGAACAGTTATATAAAAAAGTGTCTAGAAATTTGTAGGGGTGAGAGGGAATTTAAAAAAAACAACAATGTCATTCACAATACAAGTATTTTGTTTTTTGACTCATTACAAAATAAACAAACAAAAGAGTTTGAAGTAGAGATGTGATTCAAAATAAAATCTTTCTTTTCTTCGTATTGAATAAAATTGCGTATTTCAGTGCTCTTGGAATTCTTCCCCGAAAAATTAATGTACGGGGTAAAATCAGGATATATATCAAGAAATTAACATGAAAAAAACAAAAGTATTAATTCTTAATAACACAGGAAGAATTTCAAAGGAAAAATTCACATTTAATGGTCAGCTTAATCTTTATAATAAAGCATTAAAAGCCTTTTTTAAATTAAAAAAGATATTTCACCCATTTTAAACCTAATATTAAAACTCTTTTACATCTTTTTGACCACGCTCTGAAGCCGATTTTGATATAAGCTCAGAAATGTTGGGTCAATTCTCTCCAAATAAGTTACAATCAAAAGGAGACAACTTTTTTTTCCAAATGTGCAAAGATCTAATTATTGAAAAATTACATATTAAATTTTGTAAATATTCTCTACAGGTACCTAGAAGATCAACAAACCTAGCACTGATGGGAGAGTTGGGGCGCTACCCCTATCTCTTGAGGTTATTCTTAATATGGCTAAATTTTGGCTCAGACTCGCAACAAAATAACTCTCTCATTAAAGAAGCATTTGAAGAGTCTAAAATTTTATCTAAAACATATAAAGACAATTGGTTGGAAAGCATTTATTCATTATTTAAATATCTTAATTTAACCCCAGAATATTAGTTAAATCACAAATCTCATATAAAGTCAATTATCATTAAAAAACTCCGAATTAAATATGATGAAATTTGGCTTAACCAATTAAATAATGACAAACCTGGCATGGTGCAAGGAAACAAATTAAGGACCTACAGACTATTTAAAAATAATATAGGCCTTGAAAAATATGTATTGTTAAATAATTGTAAAACATTAAATGAGTTAACCAAATTTAGAATTAGTGCCCATGAACTTGAAATAGAAAAGGGAAGACATAAGGGAATACCCCCAGATAAAAGATTTTGTAAATTGTGTAATAATGACATTGTTGAGGATGAAATTCATTTTCTTCTTCAATGTCCATCACTTAAAACTGAAAGGTCCAGTTTTATTTCAGATTTATCCTCTAAATTTACTAATTTTAACTTTAAATGACCAATCTAAATTTGTATGGTTGATGTCAAATGAAGATCCATTGGTTAATAACATGATTAAGTTAATAGATAGTTTAATAAAGACTAGAAGAGTTAAATTAAACATTAACACATGAGTAGTCCAGCTCTTCTTCTAATTATAAAACGGTACTAGCTTATGTCTCGAATGAAATGAGACATTGCGGCTCTGCTACCGTTGTTGAAAGCAGGCCAGCTGTCCTGATGTTGTAGAGACAGACCGGGATCAACTGACACCTATAAGATTCAAAATTCAAACTCTTTTAATAAAATAAATAAAAACAAAAATAATACAAAACAGTTACAATCACAATAAAGTAAAACAAATATTGGCAATTATTTCTTTAAAAGAAAACAATGGATATTTTATTAAAACTTTATTTATGAAAACTATTAGTTATCTCTATTTCAATTTAACTTGTTTTAAAATATTTTACTTTAAATCTTAATAACTTTTAATTAACAATTCAAAACTATAAGATTCAAAATTCAAACTCTGACGTCTCAAAGCAGAATTTTGACTTATATAGCAATCATGATAAAATTAGAAATTTCCAAATATGGTTAGGGTCAATTGTGTTTTGACTTATATAGCAATCATGATAAAATTAGAAATTTCCAAATATGGTTAGGGTCAATTGTATTTGTACAATTCGATTATATAATTTTTATGAAAGAGGTCACTCTGTTTATATCGGCCACGTAAACAATCGTGTATTGGTTCCAAATATGGTTAGGGTCAATTGTATTTGTACAATTCGATTATATAATTTTTATGAAAGAGGTCACTCTGTTTATATCGGCCACGTAAACAATCGTGTATTGGAAATTTGAAGTAGATAAACATATTAATTAAATGGACAGAGAAATTGATTATTAGCGCTATAAAAGTTAATGATTAATTCTAACAACATATGTGTCCTAAATTAGTGTCAAAATACTGTCACAATATTATCTTATTTCTAAAAAAAAATACTAACACAAGATTTCCCGGCTACCCATATGTTCACATTCATAGGGGCCTTTATTTGCTCACAACTCCCTTCCGCTAATTGAATCATCTCCAGTCCTGTCCCCTGAGGGATGTTAAAAAACGATAGGTCAGTTAGGCGGTCCATTGTTAATTTCCACACAGTACTTGGGCTCCCTTCCTCAAATATGTACAGTCCGGCGCCTAAAAATTTGCAATTATATTCAATTGGAATATAACTAATAGGGTCTTCCCTAACATCACATGTTTTATCATTCAACAATCTTCATAAATAACATTAATCATAACAGAGAACAGCATAACACGGGACGTGCAGGAGGCCATTTTTTTTAGTATATTATACAACTTTTACGTTGTTTACTTATTTATTAGAGATTTTTTTTATATTTTACTAATATTTTAATATAACGAAAGTATAGCAAGTTTCTCTCTGCAATGTTAAAATAAAAAATAAATTACATTTGCTAATTATATAAAGTAGCGGAAATGGACGAACGATGCTTCCGAGAATTATTTTGTTTTATTAAATAAATCTTTTTTATTCCTCTAATTCGCTTGCATGTGGGGTGTTCCTGTGCTCTGCAGCTATTAATTGTTGATAACCTATTCTTAAGTTTGAATTTAACTGAAACAGACCGTCGTAAATAGTCGTAATTTCATTATTGATTACTTTATAATAATTTCTTTTTTTTGTTGTAACCAGAGTCGGTATTATCATTCGCCTCGTTAGAGAGCGAAGTTAATTTCCACATGCTAGGTAAAACAAAACGTCTTATCGTCGATAGCCACATGTTGTAAAGCTTACGTATTTCCAATTTTACAGCCTGATTTCTTAAAACACGAAAAGGTGCATTTGCCTCATTTCCTACTTCATTCACGAGTTTGGGTATTTCTCTGTTTTTTAGCTCACCTGATTCGAAGGGCCAAGTGAGCTTATGCCATCACTTGGCGTCCATCGTCTGTCGTCGTAAACTATTTCAAGAATCTTCTCCTCTAAAACTACTGGGCCAAATACTTCCAAACTTTAACTGAATGTTCCTTAGGGTATCTAGTTTATAAATTGTATTCGAAGTTTAACATGGTCACCATTGCTAAAAATAGAACATAGGGGTCAAATGCAGTTTTTGGCTTATAACTAAAAAAAACAAAGCATTTAGAGCAAATCTGACATGGGCTTCATTGTTTATCAGGTCAAGATCTATCTGCCCTGAAATTTCCAGATGAATCAGACAACCCGTTGTTGGGTTGCTGCGCCTGAATGTGAAATTTTAAGGAAATTTTGCTGTTTTTGGTTATTATCTTGAATATTATTATAGATAGAGATAAACTGTTAACAGCAATAATGTTCAGCAAAGTAAGATTTACAAACAAGTCAACATGACCGAAATGGTCAGTTGACCCCTTTAGGAAGTATTGCCCTTTATAGTCAATTTTTAACCATTTTTCGTAAATCTTAGTTATCTTTTACAAAAATATTCTCCTCTGAAACTACTTGGCCAAATACTTCCAAACTTTAATTGAATGTTCCTTATGGTATTTAGCTTATAAATTGTATCCGAAGTTTTGATCTATCAACAAACATGGTCGCCATTGCTAAAAATAGAACATAGGGGTCAAATGCAGTTTTTGGCTTATTACTAAAAAAACCAAAGCATTTAGAGCAAATCTGACATGGGGTAATATTGTTTATCAGGTCAAGATCTATCTGCACTGAAATTTTCAGATGAATCAGACAAACTGCTGTTGGGTTGCTGCCCCTGAATTGATAATTTTAAGGATTTTTTTGTTTTTGGTTATTATCTTGAATATTATTATAGATAGAGATAAACTGTACACAGCAATAATGTTCAGCAAAGTAAGATATACAAATAAGTCAACATGACCAAAATTGTCAGTTGACCCCTTAAGGAGTTATTGCCCTTTAAAGACTTTTTTTCACAATTTGTGCAATATGTTGACTTATTTTAAAAAAATCTTCTCCTTTGAAACTGCTGGGATAGTTGATAGCGTGTCTCCAGAAATACTGTCAGACTTCTAAAATGAGACATGAAATATAATTACCCCATTCAAGGACACTGCGTCACCATCAAAAACAAAGGTATGAAATACATTGATTTTTTTTTTTAAATTGTGTTTACTTGCAAACCAACGATTGTTTATAGAATATTGAAAAGTAAATCAACAAAACGTAGTTTTGATCATGTCTATTTCACATCTTTCGACTTTTTATTCAGTTTGTTTGTTGATGTATCTAATACATTCATTTGGAATCTGGCTTGTTGTAGTAATATCACTTTTTATGCTTTGTCTCATTTTACCATCTTTTTCCATTACTTTGATGGTTCTGTTCACCCCACGCATCTGAGAAGTGACTCCCAGCTATTTTTTAATGGACCGCCTGCACCACCCCTCAAACACCACTGTGGCGTTCAAATAGATTGAAGAATAAGCTGGATTATTATCATAATATGTAAAAAATAATAACTTACCTTTTTTTTAAATTTTGTTCCACATCTGAAGGATGCAAGTATTTTGCACTCTTTCTGCCAAAACGTTCATCGCCATTAATACTGTATTGTATACATAGTACAGGAGGTCCTGATTTACTAATGCTGCCCTGTAAAATGGTGTGTTAGTGTCCGACCACCATTTTACTGAAATTGGTGTTGTCAGTTAGGCTAGATATTAACGCCATCTGCTTTCTACTGTTCTGATCCATGGTACAGTAGAGGCATGTAATCTGCCTACAATCCACCCATCTCAGATTGGGCATTTTTTCTAATTCGCTTGAGACTTTCACGAAGAGATTCATTTTAGGGAAATAAAGTTTTATCTGTTAATAAGCAAAAATGTGATCTGTACATGGGAGGGGGTAGGGTATTTATACTTAAATCTTGTGCAAAATAATGCATGTGTATAAAAAGCGCTTGTGGGGTTGCAAGTTGTTGTGGTCCTTGAAGTGCTAATTGAGGCCCTTGAGAAGGTACAGGTTGTTGTGGTCCTTATAGTGCTGGTTGAGGGGTACAGGTAAGGCTAGGAGGAGGGGAGGTAGTGGTGCATTTGAAGCGTTCCCGATGACAGCAATCATCTGTCTAAATATAACACAGATTTGGTATGATTGCCAATGAGACAACTATCCACAAATGCTATAACAACAGCTATTATTGTTATTAAATTATACCTTACATCCCCTGAAATTTCGAAATTCATCATATCAGGGTTTTTTTCAAGATTATCAGCAAATTGTCTCCATGACTGAATATTGAATACTTCAAAGCTGTCAGAATTAGAATTTGTAATTTCTGTAACTGTTCGGTTTTTTTACTCCTGACCAACATGAATTTTACAGCTATGACTAGCACTGTAAAAATGTTGAAAGTTACTTTTAATATACTCCTTTATTGAAAAAAAAATTATGAAAATTGTTTTTAAACTCCCCCTTCATTTAAAATGCGACTTATTGGTTGGAATAATTGGCATAGGTATAAAACCCTCCTCAACACTAGTACCTGTATCACCCCTTTTACACCTCATTTTATACAAGATGCCAAAGCAAAGCAAAATCAAAACTGAAATTAAAAAAAATAATAATTAAAAATTGAGTTTAACATGTATCTGTAGAAGTTGTTTGAAATTTAAACAAAATGTTATTGTTACCTTTCTTGTATCACAAGTTCCACCATCTCCTATACTTTTTTACCAATCCCGTCCTTCTTTTCCCTCATCGCTTGTATCAGGTTATACAACCTAAGTAAAATATCCCCTCGATAAAATTACAAAATCATCAACCACAGTTTAGGGGTTGCATGCACTAAAGTGTGATAAATTGTAGCTATATCCTGATCAGTCTTCCATGCTATCTAATCCCGATAGCATGGTTAACACCTCTTTTCTGCTTGAATCTAAATTGCATTTCTATCATATAACATCAATTTTATCAAATCTAACAATGTATTTTACATATAACACACCTTGCAAGGCTTAACAAATAATGGCTAATTTGTTATGACGCCATTTTCAAAATGTGTGGTGGCCATCTTGAAAAAAAAAATTCTGGCCAGCAGTGGATTTTTTTTAAGTATCATTAAGTTAACCTTTATACCAAATTTCATGCTTGTATCACGATTTGCACAATAATGTCCATAATATCTCCCACTATTATAAAATTTTCACTTTGTCTAGATCGCATGTCAAATTCGTTTGCAATATTAAGCACATTCATGATACAAAGATAATTGCGTAAAACTATTGCAACACAGACCCTTGTTGTATCGTGAAAGTGTCTTTAAAAAATGTTTAAATTACTCAGATGAACGAATGAAAATCACCTTTTCAAGGTGACGGATTTCTGTCATTAAAAATCCTATGATAAAAGAAAATATATATATTTAAAATCCCTATCGTCCTGAACATATATGTAATATTTACCGCTGGATGTTTATTATTAAACAAACCTAAACCTCATGTGTATATATAGGAAAACAAAAACAAATGAAATGTTTAATAGAATATCAAGAGTTATGCCGCTTTAAGCAGAAGTTATTCATGTACTTCACGTCAAATGTTCGCTGCTTGTCGGGAAAACTCGATAATGCACGATCAACCAAAACACTTAAAAAATAAAGTTTTTTTACTGGTGTCAAAAAGAAAAATCACCGATGCTTAAAACAATAAATATGATATTAATATACAAAAATAAATGTTAATAAAAAAGTAAACAACATTCCAGTTACGCAACTTTTGTTGACTTATGGCGGGAAAACAAAATGGTATCATACAAGGTGCTCTGTTTGTCTCTCATGTTAAATACATCTGTTGCATATTTATTGCTAAACCATAACACATGTGAAGGTGTTGAAAACCCCTCAACATTCGAAATTGTGCAAATAAATTGCCAATACAAAGGTCCGGGGATATATGTATTCCATGGATTAAAAACTATCAAGAAAGTGACGATGAATAGACTAACGGAGGAGGTCCATGTGAGAATTGAAGAGGGGAGCTCGCTGGAGGAATTTATGATATTGACGGGGCCTATGAGTTATTGTTATTTGGTGACTGCACCGGCTAGTGTACTAGTAATGATACAGCAGACACCTTGTGTAGGTATTATTTACATAAATCGGTTGTGTTGGTTGAACTTTCCAACAAAACTGGGTGTTACACTTGGTACTCAAAATTAAGTAAGAATGTTTGAATATTTTGATTTTCCTAAATTGAGAGCATGTGACATGGAGGTAATGCTTACAAAACTAACAACAATTATATCTGAATTTTGGTTTCCAAGACATGATTATGTGAAAATGTATGATTCAAGATCTGTATGGGTAAAATTAAATATACCATTATAGTTTAAAAATATTTTATACAGGGTGATCAGACCTCAATTACAAATAGTGGTGCAGAAAAGACAACAATCTTTTCTACAAGAGACGGTGTTACTGCAGTGAGCACAGATGAATGGATTAAAACTACTATCATGGCCACAATTCAAGCCAAGAGTAGAAACCAGGGTGCTATGAGCACTACACATGACAATGGCTATATGACTTATGATGATGGTTATGTTGAAACTAGTACCATTACTCAACATGCTCAGGTACATGTGCATCAAATTCAAAATTAAATAGTTTATTGACTCAATCAAGAGACCCATAGTTGATTAAAACAATTAAATACTATTTATTATACAGTATCTTGATTGGGTAGTCGTAAAATTAAGGTTCAAATTTTATACCATTTTTGATAAGGTTTGTCAGTTGTATGAAGCAGGTTTGCTGTTTCCTCCATCAATGAAACTAAACGTCATGAAATTACGCATGGTATAAAAAGTGACGTTTAGCCCCATCAAAAAAACAAACTAAAAAAAAATATAATGTGATTTGTTTCATTGATTGTTGATTTGATATATTTATATAAAGTAAGTAAACAAAAAGTAACAATATATTTTATATTTGACAGATGTCTAGTGACTCTGCTAACTTCAAGAATCTGCATACACCACCATGACCATTGTGTTGTTCATTATGCGTCATTTTCTAGCCTACAATGTTTAAGATATATATACACATATCTGCATAGTTTAAAAAAAAATAACTCAAGTTTAGAGTTAAAGATATATATATATATATCTGCATAGTTAAAAAAATAGCTCAAGTTTGGAAAAAATAATAAGTACATGTATATTACAATCAATAATGTAGAACTTGTATCATGTAAGTATATTAAGAGCTTTATGAGTTATAAATTGATTGATTGATTGTTGGTTGCTTTACGCCGCATTAGCACAAAAAGGCTATATCGCGGCGAGAGCTAATTCGAATATTTTTACAATTTAAAGCATATTTTTAAAATAAGACAAAAGGTCCTTCAATACACTAAAATTCTTGACTAAAGCAAATTGATTATATACAAATAAAAATCAACAGTAAAATAACGTGATAAAAATTAAAATCGATTTAAATGTAATAACATTTTTATATTTTATAATAAATTCCAATTTCTTTTAAAAAAGCAACAATATTTGTAAATGGAACATTATTAATTAAATCATACATATTATTGACATTGAAATGCTTCTTACGAATATCAGCAAAGTCAATACAATTAATTAAAACATGTTTAATAGTATACTTGCAGTTGCAAGGAACACATTGTGGTTCATCTTCATTTTTTAAAAGATACTCGTGTGTTATTCTAGTATGACCAATACGACATCTAGTAATAACACACTGATCTTTTCTGCACATAATATTATCAAAAGGTTTGCCTTAATTAGGTTTAATTGCATGCAATTTATTATCGTCTTTTTTACTCCATTTATTTTTCAATATATTAAAAACATATTCTCTAATATTAGATTTAAAATCAGTATATGGTATATCACAGTTAGATAGAGGGTCACCAAGGGCATTCTTTGCCTCAAGGTCTACAGCTGTGTTTCCAAGGATTCCAACATGACTCGGAATCCATAGAAATATTATTTCTTTCAGAAGAATTTTTAAATTCCTCATTACATATAAAATTTTCAGGATTGTTGGGTTTTTAATTTTAGTGTTTCGTATAGCTTGTAAGCATGAAAGTGAATCCGAACATATAATAAATTTGGATTTATCTGAAGAAGCAATAAATTTCAAAGCCAAAATTATTGCTTCTGCTTCAGCAGTAAAGATGGATGCATCAGATGGCAAACGGAGGGTTGCAGCTCTGTCCCTGAAGACAGCAGCAGATGCAACTCTATCACCATCTTTTGATCCATCAGTATAGACAGTTGAAAAATCTAGATAATCGGCTTTAATTTCAGCATAGTGTTGCTGAATTAAAAGAGGATTTGTTTTATTTTTATTGTGTTCACGGAGATCAAATATCATTTTTGGTTTGGGAAGTTCCCATGGAGGACATTTGCAAGTTTGAACTTGAGCAACAGATTTTAAATCAAAAGAAGCTAAATGTGGTTTTAAACGTAAACCTAACGGAGGAATTTTATTTTCATGTTTTGCAAAAATATCTTCATAAATCGGATTAAAAACACAGCTGTAGGCAGGATTATCTGAATGCGCTTTTAGTTTGACAGCATATTGAAGTCCAAGCTTCAAACGTCTGTCAGTGAGTGAGTGCTCATCAGCCTCTACATACAGACTCTCAACTGGTGAGGTTTTAAATGCGCCAAGACAGAGACGCAAACCTTGGTGATGCACAGCATCGAGAATCTGTATGTAGGACTTCCTTGCAGAGCCATACACTATAGAGCCATAATCTAGTTTAGATCTAACAAGAGATCTATATAAATTGAGTAAAATGTTGCGATCAGCACCCCAGTCAGTGCTGCCGACAACTTTTAAAATATCTAAAGCTTTTAAACATCTCGCTTTTAACATTTTGATATGGGGTAGAAAGGTTAACTTTTTATCGAAAAGTAAACCAAGAAATTTGGTTTCATCAACCATTTTAATTGGGTTGCCGTACAAAGTTAGTTCTGGATCAAGTTGTTACAAAAATGCATCCCGACCGTTTTTGAAGTGGGAAATTTAAAACCATTTTCCGAGCCCCATTTTTCAATTCTTCCAAGACATAATTGTAATTGTCTTTCAATGTTATTCATATTTTTGCCTCTGTAACATATTAAAAAATCATCAACGTACAATGAACCTTCAATATTACTTTTTAAAACTTCAACAAGGCTGTTGATTTTAAGACTAAATAATGTTACAGATAAAATACTGCCCTGAGGGACACCCATCTCTTGATCATAAAGATCAGACATGGTCGAATTAACTCTAACATTATGCGTCATTTTCTAGCCTACAATGTTTAAGATATATATACACATATCTGCATAGTTTAAAAAAAAATAACTCAAGTTTAGAGTTAAAGATATATATATATATCTGCATAGTTAAAAAAATAGCTCAAGTTTGGAAAAAATAATAAGTACATGTATATTACAATCAATAATGTAGAACTTGTATCATGTAAGTATATTAAGAGCTTTATGAGTTATAAAAATAAGAATTTTAATGAAGTAAATTTTGTTTCAGTATGAGAATACGAAGATCCCTATAGCATGGATTACAACTACAATTGCCACTGTTACAGGTACAGTGACTTTCAAATATATAAATATTCTTTCTCTGTTTATATTTATAATGATAATTGTGCTAAGCTTTATGTTACTAAGTTTGTTAATATATAACATATTTGGGGAAGATAATCTGTACTCTAAGTTATCAGTCCATGAAATTGAAGACATATTATAATCAACGAAACATTTTACAATGTTTTCTATTTATAGAAAAATGTAAGTTGCTAAAAGCCTTCATCAAAGAATGAAAAGTTCTACACATGTATTAAAATGTCCTGGTTTTCTCTCATTGCTCATTTCAATGAGATTTGTTTACCTCTGTTTCTTTATAAAATATAATTCTCTTTTATCTTTCATATTTTTATTTCAGTTTTGTTGGGCTTGTTGGTGTGTTTGTGTAAAAAGTCTAGAGGGGTGGTAGGGGTCATAATGCGGAAAGTGGCATCTTTCTTATATGTATTGTCATATAATATGGATACTATGTTGGAAACATTTTGTGAGAGACTGTTGTAGAATGTTCGAGTCTGAAGAAAAATAGTAATAATTCTAAGACATATTTAGGATGTACTTTGAACCATGTCACTATATAATGAAGAAGAAGATGATGAATATTTTATTTTCAAATCACAACACACACCAGTGACAACATGAGGTTATATAAAGAACAACAAAATAACATAACGGAGCAAAGAATTATTTGATTGGTAAATTTACTAAGATATATAACTATATTTGTCCTCACTATATTAAAATATAGAAACATGTACAATGGATAAAGATGGATAGTTCTTATAGTTATTTCATTTTCGTCTCAAGTTCTTGTTTTCTTTGATCAAGACGCTCGTTGAATCTCTTGTCTTTCAGCATTTGTGTTTGCAACACCTTTAAACTTTGTTGGAAATATTTGATTTTTAAATCAGCGCTCATCAACTTTTTATTGATTATCGAAATGGTGGATCTGATGTTTAGATATTCAGCCTCATTAAGAGATTTTTGTTTTACCTCTTGATTGTGAGGGGGAAAGCCTCTATTTGTTTGTGGCGTTAACGTTACTTATACAATTAGGCAGAATATTCAGTTAATCAGATGTAATGGTGAATCCTGTATGTGCTTTTTCGAATTATTATATCCGCTTACCAAACCGCCTACACTTTTTGATGTGGATCGTCCGAAATGTAAATGGATTTGTTCTTTGGAATTTTGTGGTAAGTATATTATCTGGTTATGTAAATTTAGATATTTTAGGCTGTTTGATCTGTTTTACAGTTGGTGTACTACAATTTGACCGTCACAGCATACTACAGGTTTCACCGTCCTAGGGTTAGGTCAATAGTTCTCTAAAAGGGGGTCAGCCTCGCAGGAACCCCCCTGGATATATAAATGAGGCCAGTTTCTCTGGCTTGAGATTCCTCCTGTAGCACCTCATGTGTGTCTCAGTGAAATAAAGTTGGCTTGTCTGTGGTTGTGCAAGGTGTATAAATTCACAACCAATCTTTCCTTCGGAATGCCACCCTCCTGACACGTTAAAGAACTCTGTGTGGCAGCGCACAGTGAGTTGTCCATAGGTGACCTTTTGTACTGGCTAATATCTGTCCCTATCCTATTAAATTGACTTGTTTTGAGTTCCATGGCATTTACATTTTCTGCCATATTGACATATCGATCCCCATATTCACCCTACATATTGATTTATTGTTAATAACATGTTCTTGTCCTGAATATGCCTGAAATATTGCTTGCTGGTCGTTAAGCATCAATCAATCAATTGATCAAAATATATTTTTTTACAGTCCCCTTTTATCCTATTATGCAATATATGATTGACATGTAACTTATTGATTGATTGTTGGTTGCTTAACGTCCAGTGGCAAATATTTCATGCATATTCAGGACGAGAACAAGTTCACAATAAATACAATAGGTAGGTTGATACAATAGTGGCCATCTGGAATGATGGTAGGAGAAATTTGGACTGCCACCGGAAAAGGAGGGTATATTGGATAGGGACAGAAATTTTGCCTTGCAACAGGTCACCTACGGACCCCTCAAAGAGTTGTTGCAAGGGTTCTTAACGTGCAAAGAGTGTGGCACTCTCTTTACACGAGGCATCGGATTTAACGCCCCCTTCTGACCGGACGTGACTGCAAACTTGATACATCCCGCACAGCCAAACGGACGCCCCACTTCGGCAAGCGTTTTACTGCCGGTCGGGAGAAGACCAAGTGACCATATTTCTATACCCCAGTCACCCTTGGGGATAACATGTAACTTAGAACAGTGAACTAGTATTATGTATATACATTGTTTTTTTTTCTCTTAGAACCTGAATCTATTATTACTACTACTACTGAAAGACCCCAAACAACAGAAAAACCTTGGACACTTGAACCCACTACAAATGATGAACCCACAACAACCTCCATTGAACCAACAATGAATGAAATGAACCAACAATGAATCCAGCAGGAAGTGAAAATGACAGAACAATGGGTATTCATCTTAATTAATTATTAATATTTTCACTAGACAATATAAAAAGGGTAAAATTTTGAGGCAAGAATGAATGGCGACAAATGACAAGAGTTTTTTAGAAGAGATAATCAGAATTAAATTTAAGACTGAGTGTTTTAGAATCAGCAATCCCCAAGGGTGACTGGGGTATAGAAATATGGTCACTTGGTCTTCTCCCGACCGGCAGTAAAACGCTTGCCAAAGTGGGGCGTCCGTTTGGCTGTGCGGGATGTATCAAGTTCGCAGTCACGTCCGGTCAGAAGGGGGACGCTAAATCCGATGCCTCGTGTGAAGAGAGTGTCACGCTCTTTGCACGTTAAGAACTCTTGCAACAACTTTTTTAGGGTTCTATAGGTGGCCTGTTGCAAGGCAAAATTTCTGTCCCTAGCCAATATATCCTCATTTTCAAGTGGCAGTCCAAATTTCCCCCGACCATCATCCCAGATGGCATCTATTGTATCAACCTACCTATTGTATTTATTGTGAACTTGTTCTCGTCCTGAATAAACATGAAATATTTGCCACTGGACGTTAAGCAACCAACAATCAATCAATCATTTAGAATCAGCACAAATGTGAAACATATGTATCTACAAAATACATTGAATTAAAAATATCAAACAAATATAAAGGCTCCATAATAAAAGAAGTTTATAACTTACAGTTTTTGGAGCATTCTCTCTGCCATTTTGCCTGTTGTTTGTCTTTACTAAAGTGGCTTTATACCCTTGTTTTTAAGTATCCCTCTTTATATAGTAATGGCATAATCATTCAGAATTTCCCATGGGTGTAAACAGTGATTTTGTGTGTTTTATCTCCAAAAAGTGGTAATGAGAGACTTTTGATTAAAACAGCTAATGTCAGTAAATTTTTGTTTAATGTCTTTTCAAACACAATATTTCCCATCATTTTTTTTTCTTCTTCATAAATTTTGTATGTCTTTGTAACAATAATGTATACACCTTATCCCCTGACTATTGTCACTCGCCATTTTAAATTGGGTTCATCAAGTTGTCATCTCTTGTTTAGCTGAATTATTCTCTCTGTTTTTCCTCAATCATCAAAGTATGTCAGCTTGGGCGGCATTAATATTGTACATACAATATTTTTAATGGGGTCATTAATTAATCAGAGAGATTTTGAATGTAAACCAACAGTAACTTTTCAAATCAAATCAAATTCAAAGTTTTATTTATTGTCAATACATAGTAAACAAAGTAACACAAGCTCTAGTGAGCTTTTATAAATGCAGTATGTACAGTACACCACAAGTATTGTACTACCACTACCATCCAATATCAAATGAAATATACCAAAAATATTGTATGAAGTACATGTATACATTTTGATTTATGATTTTCTATATTTTCATACATGTAAAAAAAAGGAACAGATATATGAGATTAATTATGCCATGAAGACTGCATAGATTCACCCAATTAAACAATAAACTGTAATTTTGTATCCCCTTGACCACTAGTACTGATTTCTGTATACAGTTGTACATGTGTCTAAAAGATTAAAATTAAAGAATGTGCATGGAAGATATTTATAATTGTTTTACTATTGTTTCATTTCAGTCAATATTCACTACACCTGCTATTTTATTGCAGAACTAATAAGTAAATAAAATCAATTAATAAATTAAATGTTTTAATATTTTACAGTATTTGTCATCTGGGGAGTCATTGGTACATTTGTAAGTGTAGGCCTTTTGGTATATGTGATATGTCATCATAAGAGGAACCATAACTAGACACCTATTCTAGGCAGTGATTCTCCCACTACAATACCTATGGTGGTATTTAATCCAACACCCTCCCCCTCTCCACATACACCCAAACCAAAGCCTCTGTCACCCTCTACCCCAGAAAGAGGTGGTGATCAATTAAAGAAGACATTTTTTCAGAGTTAGATGAAGAACCCGTGGGAAAGAGAACAAGAAGTCAGGTGAAGAAAGCACTTTGTAAGTGAATGAGAATACTCCTTGTATCATTTTAGGGCTTTTTGTTAGGTATTTGAATATTATTGTGTCAACCATTAACTATATTGATAGTTTACAAGAGCTATAACAAATTTTCTATGTTTTATCTCCTTCACTCAGATTAAATATTAATTGTATGTATATTATTTTTTATTTTAAACTATTAAAAGTTAACTTACTGGTTGTTATTACTTTAACAAATTACATTCCATTAGACTTAAAAAAAAAATAACAAATTTGCATGAAAATTACATGTACATGTCAGATATCTAGTCTGGTTGTTTGCTTGTATTTTGTTTTGTTTTTCTTCACATGTTTTTTTTTCATGTAAAGAACATTTTTGTAGTTAGTCTAAAAATGTATATTTAGAAATTGCATGAAAGTCCATGGTATAGAGGAAAAGATGTCAGGTGAAGAAAGCACTTTTTAAGTGAATGAGAATACTCCTTGTATCATTTTAGGGCTTCCCCCCTTTTTTAAGTATTTGAATATTATTGTGTCAACCATTAATTATATTGATAGTTTATAAGAGCTTTAACAGATTGTTTAAGTGTTTTCTAGATCTCCTTCACTCAGATTAAATATGAATTAATGTCTATGGTTAATTGTATCTATATTTTTTTTATTTTAAACTATTAAATGTTATCTGTTATTATATCAAAGTGTCTTCAGCAGAAAGTTAACTTACTGGTTTTTATTACTTTAACAAATTACATTCCATTAGAAGTTAAAAAAAAATTACCAATTTCCATGAAAATTACATGTACATTTGTACATGTAAGATATCTAGTCTGGTTGTTTGCTTGTATTTTGCTTTGTTTTTCTTCATATGTTTTTTTTTATGTAAAATTGAGAATGGAAATGGGGAATGTGTCAAAGAGACAACAACCCGACCAAATAAAAAAACAAAAGCAGAAGGTCACCAACAGGTCTTCAATGTAGCGAGAAATTCCCGCACACGGAGGCGTCCTTCAGCTGGCCCCTAAACAAATATATACTAGTTCAGTGATAATGAACGCCATACTTATTTCCAAATTGTACACAAGAAACTAAAATAAAAATAAAACAAGACTAGCAAAGGAAAGAGGCTCCTGACTTGGGACAGGCGCAAAAATGCGGCGGGTGTACATTTTTGTAGTTAGGTTAAAGATGTATATTTATTATTTATTTGCATGACAGTTACATGTACATCAAACATATCTAGACAGGTGGTTTGCTTTTATTTTGTTTTGTTTTTTATTCACATGCATTCTCACTTAATGTAATGAATTTAAGGTGCCAAATTTGTATGGTTTTTTATACATGTATGTATTCATTTAATATTACATGAAAGTTACATGTAAGAATTTTATTTGTTTTGTTTTTCTTTGCATGTTTTTATGTGTAGTTAGTTTATATTTAGAGATTATATTTAAATGAATTTAAGGTGCCAAATTTGTATGAGATTCAGGGATTGTATATTTTTATATTCTTTTATATAAATTTTGTGTAGGGAACAATATGTTTGTTTTCATTGTTCATTTAATGATTAAAGGAAAGTTGAAAGAAAAGACTGAAAAAAAAATATCTGGGGCATTCTTCTTGTTATGTGCTATTAATATTGATGCATGACAGTTGAATTCTTTGGGTAGATTTTGAACTATCATCATACAGTAAAGGACAAGACAATCTATACTTATCTACTTAAAATCTTAGTGTCCTTTAAATGTTTGTCAAATGGAACATGATACCCTATATAGTTATATAGTTATATAGTTACCTTTGATTCCATACAATAAATAAAGGGGTACCCTTCTGATTCTAGGCTATTCCTTTAGTTAGATTGTTTTACGATACAGTATAAATTATATAGCTATATATTATGATTGGGGGTATCTACTATAAATAAATAGGGTATCCATTTATATAGGATACCATATATGGATGAGTTTACCATATATGATATCCCCTTATGAAGGGTCGAGGCTAAAATTTTATGTCTAGAAATAAAAAAGCGGTACCTTATTTTATTATGTCTAAAAATAGAAAAGGTTGTTAGTGAACCCCCAGTCATAATATATAGCATCCTTTCATACACAACACTTTTTCTATGCACAGTTTCTACGTTTGATGTAAATCAAAGATTTGAGGTTTATCGTTTAATAGTCATTATGTTTATCATGATAAACGCACTTTATTTGTAAGCTTTTAATTAGATATTACATATAGGTGTCATTTATAGTACCCCTATAATAGTCATTATGCTTATCATGATAGACGCTCTATCTTGTTAGCTTTAGATATTACATAGGTGTCATTTATAGTACCTCTAGGGTACCATGCTATACATAAATTTGGTATTTCTTTTTATAGGATACCATACTATGGTATAATGGTATACCCAACACATATAATTCATATATAAAATATATTGGTGTATCTTTATATACGATACCCTATATTTATTGTATATAGGATATATACCATATAGTATAAATAGAATAGATACCATACTATAAATATATTAGGGTATCTTTATATAGGATACCATAATAGATATCATACTATAAATAGATTGGGGGTATCTTAATATATGATACCATATATGTTGATGGGGGTTCCCTACCAACCCCTTTTGTAGTAACACCATGTTATGTAATGTAAATTTTAGTAGTAATCTTGTCATCTGAATTACTAAGTGGTCCTGGTTCGATTCCCGTCTGGGATGAAAATTTCAGGAACTCAATTTTCGGCTCTCCCTTGACACCATTTGCGAGTATGGTCTTGAGGAAACGATGATAGTCCGTCGGAAGGGGACGATAAATGGCGGACCCGTGTTAAGAGAGAGCCATATCTCTTGCACGTTAAAGACACCCTTGTAGATTTCGAAAAAGAGTAGGCTACTGCCGCTACAAGGCAGCACTCGCACCCGCACAGTAGAAAGGGATTAATATAAGTTGCAAAACTTGTTTCCCAATCCACTATACATAAATATGTTTAAACTAAACTATGTGGTCTATATTGTGGGAATGTTCTCTTAATAATTTTTGATATCTAGTCATAAACATGTGTCTTTTTTATTGTTTGAAGTATTACATACCACTATTGTTAATGTTATTTTATTAAATACTTTGGATAATAGTGCTGCTTGTGTTTATATATTTTTGTTTGAATCACTCAATAGGCGGAAATTTACGGTCTTTTGGAGACTTCCAATGAAAAGCTCTATTTTAATCCCGTGTTGTTTCATTTATGCGAGGGTTGTATTTGTGTTTTGTTTGATGGTGGGGTTTGACTCCCCCTTCCCCAATCTAAATGAAAGAAACATGCGCAGATATAAGCTTTAAGGGGGAAAGGGAGGTGACCGTCCGATTTCGGCGGGAATTAGTACTATAAAAGTCGAAAACCTATTAATTTTTTTCATCGTCATCAAGTTAAAATGGCAAGTAACGTAGTTTTTCAGCAGACCGAAAACAAAAGTGGGGATACCGAATTTAGGGTGAAATTTGGAAGGAATAAATCGTTAGTGTTTAGATTGATTGATTGATTGATTGATTGTTGTTTGCTTTAAGCCGCATTAGCACAAAAAGGCTATATCGCGGCGAGAGCTAATTCGAATATTTTTACAATTTAAAGCATATTTTTAAAATAAGACAAAAAGTCCTTCAATATACTAAAATTCTTGACTAAAGCAAATTGAGTAGATACAAATAAAAATCAACAGTAAAATAACGTGATAAAAATTAAAATCGATTTAAATATAACATTTTTATATTTTATAATAAATTCCAATTTCTTTTAAAAAAGCAACAATATTTGTAAATGGAACATTATTAAATATATCATACATATTATAGACATTGAAATGCTTCTTACGAATATCAGCAAAGTCAATACAATTAATTAAAACATGTGTAATAGTATACTTGCAGTTGCAAGGAACACATTGTGGTTCATCTTCATTTTTTAAAAGATACTCGTGTGTTATTCTAGTATGACCAATACGACATCTAGTAATAACACACTGATCTTTTCTGCACATAATATTATCAAAAGGTTTGCCTAAACTAGGTTTAATTGCATGCAATTTATTATCATCTTTTTTACTCCATTTAGTTTTCAATATATTAAAAACATATTCTCTAATATTAGATTTAAAATCAGTATATGGTATATCAGAGTTAGATAGAGGGTCACCCAGGGCATTCTTTGCCTCAAGGTCTACAGCTGTGTTTCCAAGGATTCCAACATGACTCGGAACCCATAGAAATATTATTTCTTTCAGAAGAATTTTTAAATTCCTCATTACATATAAAATTTTCAGGATTGTTGGGTTTTTAATTTTAGTATTTCGTATAGCTTGTAAGCATGAAAGTGAATCCGAACATATAATAAATTTGGATTTATCTGAAGAAGCAATAAATTTCAAAGCCAAAATTATTGCTTCTGCTTCAGCAGTTAAGATGGATGCATCAGATGTCAAACGGAGGGTTGCAGCTCTGTCCCTGAAGACAGCAGCAGATGCAATTCTATCACCATCTTTTGATCCATCACTATAGTCAGTTGAAAAATCTAGATAATCGGCTTTAATTTCAGCATAGTGTTGCTGAATTAAAAGAGGATTAGTTTTATTTTTATTGTGTTCATGGAGATCAAATATCATTTTTGGTTTGGGAAGTTCCCATGGAGGACATTTGCAAGTTTTAACTTGAGCAACAGACTTTAAATCAAAAGAAGCTAAATGTGGTTTTAAACGTATACCTAACGGAGAAATTTTATTTTCATGTTTTGCAAAAATATCTTTATAAATCGGATTAAAAACACAGCTGTAGGCAGGATTATCTGAATGGGCTTTTAGTTTGACAGCATATTGAAGTCCAAGCTTCAAACGTCTGTCAGAGAGTGAATGCTCATCAGCCTCTACATACAGACTCTCAACTGGTGAGGTTTTAAATGCGCCGTTAGTGTTTAGGAAACATGAACAGTTTTATTATTTAGATTTGTATGAAAACAAGTATGGGAAGGCCCGTTTTAATGGGATTTGTCTAGGACTTGATGAACTAGATTTCATCTTATATATCCGAAGAGATCTAGATTCCATGAGCAGTATCTTCCCGGCAAGAAAATCAGTCGAGGTAAGTTATTAATTTGTTTAACTTCTAAACTTTTCTCCGTTCAATGGAAATTTCACGACCTTTTTTAATCTGTAAAGAACCTTTCACCCTTTTTTTTAATTAGGAGTCTTCGCATAGGATTCAGCAGCAGGAAGAATCCAGTAGGGTGGCAATTCAACAGCCTACAAGTACAGTTGCGGCCTACCATTTTCCACCAGCACCTGTTCAGCCTACAAGTACATTCGCATACCAATAGCACCTATTCACCCTCAAGTTGCTTATAAACAATCAGGAGCATTTATTGATCCTAGCCTGAATGCTTTCAGACAACAACCGCCGCCAAGTCCTCCAGCAGGGTCGTGCCAACAGATTTATGAAGAGGTTGTCCCTACGAGGACTTATCCTCAGAAACGAGGATTTACTCATACTACTGAGTACAGCTGTTGTCCCTGCGAGGACTTATCCTCAGAAACGAGGATTTACTCATACTACTGAGTACAATCAACAAACTTTTACCCCTACTGTGAAAGATACAGAAGACCAAATAAAAAAAATGAGATATGAAACTATATCTCCCGCGCCATACACTGATGAAGCTCTTCCAGAGAATATTCTGGATGATTTAATCCTCTTTCATCAAATGAATTGAAATAAATTTCAACGCCTTTGTGTTGACAAAAAAATATCAATGATAGTGTCTTGTGTATTCGAAAAACCGTAATTTGATTTTACCTCCTTCCTTTACATAAATAACACTCATCGTAATTGGTGTATTTTTTATTTATTTTTTATATATATTCTCACTGCTCCTAGTTTGATCTTGCTATTATTTTGATTCAAGTGTCACTGATGAGTCTTGTATATATATTCGAAACATACGACTGTCATTAAAATTTTATTATAAGTCTTATATTTGACTCTGAAAAGAATCATCCTGACTTTAATTATTTTCTAGATAAATACAACATAAATGATTTATTTTTTATTAGGAAACAAACATCATATATATGTACATGATTTAAGGCAAACAAATCACATTTCTTCAATTTTATAATGTCCAAACGCATAACCTCTCTAATGGATTTTTCCAGTAACGTTTATCGTCGAAACTGCAAAGTCCCTTTTTCACAATTGTGTCTATGAAAAGCTGATGGTTTTTACTCCTAATCAAATTCATCGAATTTAATGTGACAGTTTCATTTAACAAGCACTTTTTGTAATTTTCATGTCTGAGTGTATTTTTAATTTAACATCTAGCGATCCCTTTAGCCACTTTTTTCTCTCCACCTGATATTTATTTATCCGTCCATCTTCACTTTTTTTTCAATCGCATCATATTTTAAACTGTACATTGTGGGACGTAAACCTACAAATTCTTTGATGGGAACACCTGAAAGTGTATAATTCCTTTTACTATTTAGAATAATTACGGTAGTTAAAGTGCTCTCTTATCTTAAAAATACGAAAGGTATGTATAATTTACATAAATCAGGGCTAGGAAGCAACTGCATGATCTCTATAGATTAGTGAAACTTACAAAGTAGCGATTAACAATTGATAAACGCGAGAAAAAAAATGTTTAAAGAAAGGAAGCAATAATTAATTTCAAATCAGCATATTTATCACTGAACAATTTTATTATGTAATAATCTATGTCTTTAATCTAGAATAATATATTATAACTAATACATTTCATTTAAATGAAATACTGGTTAAAACTAGAGAAATTCGAACGAGTATAAGTAAATACGGGTGGAGTAAAATAGAACGAGCTGCTTTCCCCTAGCAGAATAAGATCCTGGACGCCATTAGGAGTTCGAACAGAGACTGAGGAATTTCACTATTTTCTAGATATATATTTGTAACATACATCACTTATTCATTCGTTATGTAACAGATCTCTTCTTTGGCAACCTTTTCATATAGAATTCATCAGATAAAACTGAAGATACGCTATTAACTTTACCTGCAAGTTCATCTTTCATTTTCCCTGGCACCTTCGTAAATTCTTTTGAAAATAATGGATGGATTTCTGGATAATTTGAAGTGTCCAAGTGCTCTTTAATGGTATGCATGTCGTGGTATACATCTTTGGTTCTGATTTCATAACATAATGAGTCTAAAGAGCAAGAAAAAATACACTTAAATATACAACAGTCAATTTCACAAGCAAAGGCAGTACATAACCAATGAATAATAATGGAAGATTTTTAACGTGTAATTTCTTTCATTCACAATCTTAACTAAGTTTAATAGGACATCTGAAAAATAAAAATCTGTCATGAAATTAAAAATAAATAAAACTAATTTAACAGTTGTGAATGAGGCTTAAAGGTAGAAGAATAGTAAAGTAATACCTGTATCTGTAAACAGCAGTTCTATTTTTCCGGATATATTTTCTGCATGATATCATAATGGAATTGATGCATAAGTGTTTTTCGACAAATCTAATATGGCTTGTCCAACAAAGATTGGCTTATTCAGAACAATATTTGTCTTTTTGTTCAGTATTCCAACAAGTTGTTCATCGAAAATGTACAAGAAGAGGGACGAAAGACACCAAAGGGACATTCAAACTCGTAAATCTAAAACAAACTGACAACGCCATGGCTAAAAATGAAAAAGACAAACAGAAAAACAATAGTTCACATGACACAACATAGAAAACTAAAGAATAAACAACACGAACCCCACCAAAAACTAGGGGTGATCTCAGGTGCTCCGGAAGGGTAAGCAGATCCTGCTCCACATGCGACACCCGTCGTGTTGCTTATGTGATTACAAATCCGGTAAATAGTCTAATTCGGTAGGTCAAATTCATGAAAGGGAAGGGGATTGTAGTTACGACGTAAGGAACATATCCGATATTATTTGTGAAACGGTTATTCCATAACGGTCAACCAACTCGTGATGGCGTCCGTAAAATTTACGAAGGGATGATTTCAACTTCACCATTTGGAACTCTTGGTTTAATAGCTTCCTTGTGAGCAGTAACCCTCTATCAAGAAAATCATGATAGGAAATGCAAGCACGGGAATATCGTATCAATTGGGAGATATATACCCCGTATGCAGGTGCTGCTGGAATGTTGCTACTTAGAAATGGAAAGTTAACAATTGGAAAGCTGAAATCATCTCTTTTATCGTAAAGTTTTGTCTTGAACCGACCCTCATTGTCAATTTCTAGATGTAAGTCAAGATATGAAGCCGACTTAACTGTATCTGTAGTATCCTTTATCTCCAATTCGATGGGATAGATGCGATCCACATAGTCACCAAATTTTGAATTGTTTAGTGAAAGTTACTTTCTTTACTTATTATGAAATGTATATTTAAATATTAAATTTCTTCGAATTCAAAAATGGAGCTGTTGTTTAGATTTAGCTAACATAGCTAGTTTTAACTTTTTTACACCATTGAATTTCCAGTTAGATACCAGTACTGTCAACGTCAAAGTCTTTTTATGTACCTGTAAATGAAAAATACTTGCACATTCGTGGTACAAATTAAACCATGTTAATGTTTGCCTTTATGGCTTTGTGAACATATTAAATGAAGATTGGATAATAATTGCAGATAATATCAGAGTTATGTATGTATGTAACTAAAACTTTAAAGTGCAATTTGTTAAATTGATCTGTATGTTAGCATTTAACAGGGACATGAAATGTCATTTTTTTTCATTTACCCATGTGACAAAAAAAAAAACTTTGCATGGTTACGGTACAAGTTAAACCACGTGATGTTTACCATTATAATTTGGCGACATTAATTGAAATACTATTTTTAAAGTGCAGTTGTTTGCAAGTATCTAAATTAAGTTCTTGTCTTTATTTATTTTAAAATATTTCTTTTATAATATAAAAAATATTTGTATATTGATCTCTTTGTTATATATACCAAACAGCGACATGAAATGACAATTTCTTTTCCATTACCTGTGTGACGTCACGAACAAAGAAAATATGTGTTGACATTTAAACAAAGGGTTCCGTGATAGAAGGCAACGCTTGTACTACTGCGTGGCCTTACAAAATGCATGATGTAATCTGGCAGTATATTTTAATTCATATTTCATACATTTCTTAGATTATTCTTTAAAGCAGTAATTCCATATGGTATATTCGTAAACATAGATATAGAAAGATGTGGTGTGAGTGCTAATGAGACAGCTCTCCATCCAAATAACAATTTAAAAAGTAAACCATCATAGGTAAAGGTACGGCCTTCGTTAAAATGCATATTTATGTCAAAACATATACAATACAGAAGACCTAATCGTATTGACGACAATAGTGTTATTTGTTTGGTTCGAAAACAGTTTCTGGATCATGTTTACATAAGGTTAAAGGTATGTTCTAACAAGGTATATTTATACCTTTTGTGTAGGGTTCCTCTTATGGCATAAGTGTGAAACTTGCTCCACTGAAGTTGGCTAATGGCTTGTAGGTCTTTTAGAAGCCCGAACTCCATTTTCCTTAATTTGAATTCCAATTTGTTCCTGGTCTCATGAACCATAATATGGTAGACTGTTGTTACAAATCTCCCATACAAGTAATATACATTCACAAATTCTATAATTTGTAAAACAAATTGTTAAAAAGCCTTCTTTTCATAAGCATTGCTCTTGCATTGGATGCATGGACCGATGTGTAGTCAATTATCTATTACAGGCCCCTGTTCAAGACGAGGTTAAATATCTCATTGATTTTATTTGTCATCTTTTTTGTTATTTAAATCATTCAACCTCCTGTTAAGAAGGAGGATGAATTTTATTTCATCATCCTTATCTTTGTTTTTTCTGTCTATTTCTTCTTGAATACTTGTGACTCTTTTCTCCACAAATTCTTTACACTTTCTGATGTGTTTAGATTCCCTACAATAAATAAATAAATATGCTCTAATATATAAAAAGAAATATAATAAATAAAATAGAAATAGGTATGGCTTTTAGATTCAACGTTATCCCCAAGGGTGACTGGGGAATAGAAATATGGTCACTTGGTCTTCTCCCGACCGGCAGTAAAACGCTTGACGAAGTGGGGCGTCCGTTTGGCTGTGCGGGATGTATCAAGTTCGCAGTCACGTCCGGTCAGAAGGGGGACGTTAAATCCGATGCCTCGTGTAAAGAGAGTGCCACGCTCTTTGCACGTTAAGAACCCTTGCGACAATTCTTTGAGGGGTCCGTAGGTGGCCTGTTGCAAGGCTAAATTTCTGCCTTTATCCAATATACCCTCGTTTTCCAGTGGCAGTCCAAATTTCCCCGACCATCATTCCAGATGGCCTCTATTAAACCAACCTACATATTGCATTTATTGTGAACTTGTTCTCGTCCTGAATATGCATGAAATATTTGCCACTGGACGTTAAGCAACCAACAATCAATCAATCTATAAATTCAATGTTTGTGTAAAAATAATATTTTCAAAATTTAGTCAGTTATAATTAACAATGTTAAATTAAAAATGATGAGTTTCTTTTGTTCAGGACATTCAATATTTGATTTTTTAGCAGTCAATCTTAACTAAATAGAATGTTTTAAAAATTAACTTAATTTAAAAAAAAAATGAGTTAAGCGCTATTTCAGTAAATATTTATACCTTCTGTGTAGGGTTCTTCTTATGGCATTAGCCACACGTTCATCGGTTTGAAACTTGTTCCACTGAATTGGACTAATGGCTTGCAAGTCTTTTAGAAGCCCTTAAATGCCTTTCTATTTTTTTCCCTGGTGTTATGAACCACAATATAGTAGACTGTTGTTACACATCTCCCATAAAAGAAGTATACATCCATAAATTCTATACCTTGTAAACAATTGTTAAAAAGCCTTCTTTTCATAAGCATTGTTCTTGCAGTGGATGCATGGACCTATGTGTATTCAATTATCTATTGCAGGCCCCTGTTAGGTTTCCTAGTGGGTGTCCATTTGCCATGATTTTTTTGTTGTGACTCCTCTTTGGGCTGCCTCCCGTACTCCCATCGTCACTGGACATTTGTTTTTTCTGCAAATACAAAAAAATACAACATTTTGAAGGCCCAACTTACTAGTAACTGGCCTCGTCGTTCAATATAGCAGCTGTCAGGCGTGGACTGGCTTGGCGGCTGTGCCATTGGCTGAAATAATCTTTCCGTCAATGTACGGTTCTCATCAGTCAGGGACGTTCCTTTGGTAGGTGTAGTTCCCCCTGACGCGTCGTTTCCACGATGGCTTTTGCTGCCGATAACGGACTAGGGTTGTAAACGGATGTCGGTATCGTTGGTGCCACCGGTGTACTTGGCATTTTTGACAAATCAGTTCTTTTTCTCCTTAGCAGATAGTCGTTCATCGTATCTTTGTTTTTGTAGTTGATAAGAATGGACATCTTGATTGCTTCTTTTGTTTAAAATTTGGGACTTTCGGGCCTCCACCAAAATTATCAGGACTTATTTTACCGTCTCGTAGTTATTAAGACGGACCTGTAACTCTGCCGTAGTTTGGCTTTGGGTGGGACGTTTTGGCTGTGAATAATAGAAATGAAGTTTCTATATTTTAATATGCCGCAACACCGAAGTCATGTATTACAATTAACAATACATAATAATATATAAACAAACATAACAAATATAGATACAGAATAATTGAAGAAGTTTTCATACTATGTAGTAGTATATTAATAAGCGGTTGACCTTATGAGGTTAACATCCTAAATTATGTAAATAAGTTGTCCATTAGAAAGAGAAATAATGTTCTAGTTTATTTACTAAATATTGCATTAATTGTTTATCTGATATTGACACAACTTTGCATAAACATTCAAACCAAGTAATTTAATAATTTGAATTAACTTTGCTTTTGAATAAATAATAATATAAAAATAATTTATCTTTATCGAGTACTCAGTTTACTGCTTAAAACTTAACGAAAAATAGTGCAACTAACCTGTGAATAATAGAAATGAAGTTTCTATATTTTAATATGCCGCAACACCGAAGTGCCTAGTGTTGGGCGAAACAGGTTTATATAGTACTTTCGTTAGCAATAAACTGAGGCCCATGAAAGACAATTTCCCTTTATTTTCTTTTGAAAGTATAACAATATAAGAAATGAAATATTTGTTAGCATAATTTTAATTGTATTTCAATTATTCAGATTTGTGTTAAAGGCTTTGACAACTGTCTATAAATATTATTGTTTGTGTTTACAGTCACTGGAAGACCTTGCTTCCACTACTGGTGCGGTTGAGACCTCTCCTCATACGGAGGGGGTTCTCCTGACACCTCGACAGACCGGTCTCAAAGCGCTCCAACATCAGTCGTGTACGAGCACAGCCAAATGTCCAGCACTCTCCCTGACCATCAACAGGTCGGTTTTCAACTATAGGGCAAAGAGAATCCCTACTTAACATAATCATTGCATTGTGGTGATGTATTCTAAAAAACATGATTACCAATAACAATTTTGATAGTACTATTTTAGACATTTATACTTAAAAATTTCTCATGCTTAAAATTCAGCTAAAGCTAAATGTGTATTGATTGTAACATGAAGTAGGGTGTGGATTAGGTTATGTTATTTTGTTTGTGTACATGTAGTTTATTTTGTTAATTTAGACTACTACAGAATATGAGATGAACTCAGCAACACCATGGATAGTAGCAACCGCCACCACTTTAACAGGTAGCTTAAAAGTTTATATAATATTTCTTTTACCTTATATTTAACTTAAAATGAATATACCCTTCTAGATCCTTATTGACGGTGTTAACGATTGTTTCATATGTCAGTCGTTTCTAGATCCCCAAATACACAATTTAGGAGTCGTTCCTACATCCCCAAAACACAGATATGCAGTTAGAAAATTTGTATTTCAACATTGACACTTCAGGCCAAGGCCTAGGTCATGATTATTGTCTTTCACGTTTTCTTTTACGTTTATCTTCATGCAATAGTTTAAGTATACATCAGTGTATCTTGTTTATAGTACAGGGGTATGCAGTAATTAACATCCCTTCTAAACTTCTTATCTTACAACTATAACGTTATAACATCGATATCCATAAATCATGGAATATCCCATCTGTGAAAAAAAAAATAGAAGCAAAAAACCAGACTACATATCTGACATGCATATTTCATGCAAATTGTCCTCTTTTTTTTTTTTAATTCTAATGGAATATAATTTGTTAAAGTAATAAAAACCAGTAAGTTAACTTTAATAATTTAAAATAAATAATACTATACATACAATTAACCATAGGCATTCATTCATATGTAATCTGAGTGAAGGAGAAAAACTTTAAAAAATTGTCAGTAGTAATTTCCCCTCCTTAAATCAAACTTTTTTCTTAAGTTTTGTTCTGTCATAGCAATTGTTACTGCACGTTGCAGTGTTAGGTTTTTCGCGCATAATTTTCATCTTAAGCGTATCCTGAGATATTCCATTTATGAAAAGAAATGATCAATTATCGCTCGAGTCCCATCTTGACCCCTGAAAGCTTCTTCTGCCAAGGTTAATAAACGTTCAGCAAACACCTGAACGTTTTCTGTCGGTTTTGTTTTAATTTATTTACGAAAGCATGCTGAGAGTCAGTCACTTCAGCAAATCTTGAGCTTAGGTATTCTTTTAACTCAGACCAAGTTCCCCTGGGATTGTCCCTTAGCCATCTATGAATAAATCGCTTACCGAGCTTGTGCTTGACTGATAAGCTACTAATTTAGTATCGTTTTGTTCCAAGTTTGTTAACATAGCATATTTCTCAATTGATTTCATCCAATTTTTGAAATCACCTTGATTGCCCAAAAATGTTGGAATAATTTGATTTACCCATTGAGCCATTAACTTTATTGACAATACTTGTTATAGATGTGAAAATTTTTGAAATGCTACCCCAAAAAGTAACGGTTTTTAAAATGCAAAAGTTTGTTTTACTTTTTCTGACAAGAGTAAAGATTCTTGGATCATGGCAGCCAAAACAACCCTATATGTGATACTATAAAACCAATGGCTAAAGAGGATCTATTTTTTATTCAGTGTCTAGTTACAATCTGAACTGTCTTGTTAGGGACAGTTCTTTTATACAACTACGAACGTGACTTTAATTTAGAAAGAATTTTGTTTATGATATGTACTTACTTTTAAAAAGCCCAAAGCCACAAAAATAATGGTTCGAAATAGTGACCATTACTTCTGGTCTCATATACTTAACGTTAGGTTAATTAAAGCCTAACTATTAAAGTCCAGTATATTGAAGGACTTTTTGTCTTATTTTAAAAATATGCTTTAAATTGTAAAAATATTCGAATTAGCTCTCGCCGCGATATAGCCTTTTTGTGCTAATGCGGCGTAAAGCAACCAACAATCAATCAATCATTATAAATCCGATTCAAAATCCGTTATTTCGATAACCTTCCGTCTTTTTGTGAAGGCTTTTTCCTGAAAATAAAATAAAAAAGAAGACATAATCAAATAGATTGATGAACAAGCAGGATTATTATAATAAAATGTACAAATAATAACTAACCTCTTTTTCAAAATTTTGTTACACATCTGAAGGATGAAAGTATTTTGCACCCTTTCTGTCAAAACTATCAACCTCATTAATACTGTATTGTCTCCATAGTACAGGGGGTCCGTAGGTGGCATGTTGCGAGGCTAAATTTCTGTCCCTATCCAATAGACCCTCATTTTACAGTGGCAGTCTAAAATTCCCCGACCATCATCCCAGATGGCCTCTATTGTATCAACCTACCTATTGTATTTATTGTGAACTTGTTCTCGTCCTGAATATGCATGAAATATTTGACACTGGACGTTAAGCAACCTATAATCAATCAATCTCCATAGTACAGGAGGTCCTCTGATTTACCACTGCTGCCATGTAAAATGGTGTGGTAGAGTCCGACCGCCATTTTACTGAAATTGGTGTTGTCAGTTAGCCTAGATATTAATGCCATCTGCATTCTACAGTCCAGATCCATGGTGCAGTAGAGGCATGGAATCTGCCTACAATCCACCCATCTCAGATTGGGCATCTTTTGTAATCCGCTTGAGACTTTCATGAATAGATCCATTTTAAAGAAGTAAAGTTTTATCTGTTAATAAGCAAAAATGTTTGTCCTGTTCCTGACGCTGCGGTTGCTGACGTAGCTGGAGTTGAGGCACTTGCTGCAGCAGTAGCGATAGCTGTTGTGGCAGTTGTTGTCAAACTGGGATATAACGCAGCAAAACGCTGTGGTGTCTGTAACCGTAAATTTCCTGCAACAAATGTCGGTATTTTGGAAGGAATTAGTGGCTGGTGTGATACGCGATGGAAGAGATGGCGGTCCTGTCCACGATGAAACGAAAGGATTGGATTGTATAGGCGAGACGAATGAGAAAAAAGTTGGTCGTCTACTTCAGGGAAAGTTGTATCGTTGTCACAATCGGCAACTTGGTGTTCAATCGGATAGCCTTTTTTTTTTTTTTATTTCTGAGCACAATAACTAAATATATAACAGGAAACAAGTGTCAAATAATTTGACAAATAACTGAATGTTGACAGAACAAACAACAGTGACCCTTTTTGTCAGTACGAAACTCAGACAATCAGAAAGGACTTTAGTCAAACTGAAGTCGCTCTTCACTATACTTCTACCTGTCTCATGAACCATAATATGGTAGACTGTTGCTACACATCTATTGTGAAATTAACTGTGAAACTGGTGCCGCTGGTGGTAATGATGAAGGTGGCAATATCGGATATAGAGCTGAGAATTGCGCTGGCGTCTTCAATGTTGGTTTTGGTGCTCTTGTTGCCAAGGAAGCCGGAAATTTTGGTTTCAGCACCACTGATGGCCGAATTGGTTTAATTGGAGATGGGAGAGAAGATTTCTCCCAAGCAGGAATGTAAGGTTGCTGAAAAATTGGCGAGACTGGCGACGAATGGTATCTCGGTGGCTGCTCGAGTGGAACCGTGGTATCGTCACTATGCTTGTAGCAGTTTTCTCTATTAGTATTAAAGACAACAGTCTCTTCTCTGTCTTCAAGTTGTCCAAAATGTAACCTCTCAAATGCCGTATCCAGCTGTTGGTAGTTTATAGGCGTTTTTCCTTTTGGTGTCTTCCCTGTTGAAAACATGATTTTTAGAGGGTCCTCACCATTCTATTGTGTTGCTATTTTTCGTGTTCCAATTGTATTGCTTTACAGCACAATTGAGGGGTAAGTCTCACGGTAGAAAGGCTGGGAACGATGGAACGCAACAGGAAAGAAAACCAAACTAGAAATATCAAGAAACCCGCAATTAATTTAATAAAGAAAACATCAAAGTAATGACAATATAATTTTACAATATTATTTCAAAGTTAAAATAAATTGAAAACAATAATAAAATACAACATATAATTACAATAAATTGTTGAATAATATAATAATCATTGTTATAAATTTAAACTTTGTAAATTAAAAAATATCAGTTACTTATAAATTTTATTTAACTTTTCCAAAATAAAATAAAAAGAAAAATAATTTTAAATATAAATTATTTCCAAACTAAGAACTCACCTAGAAATATCAAGAAACCCGCAATTAATGTAAAAGCGGCTTGATTCACTTTATATAGTATTCGGTTCGGACCTATCAAAAATGTTTTCCATTGATTACAAACTAATTGTCAAAACAACCGAATATGCAAATGAAAAATGAAATTAGAATGACCAAATATGGTAATGGTCGAGAACCAGGCCAAAACTCAAAATTATATAAAAATAGTTTTTCTTAAATTACTTCTATTTCTTATTTCAAAATTAACCAAATTATATTTCAAACATATAAATAAACATTTTTCTTTTATAATAAAGAACAATTTGTTATTAAAACTATGCACAACATGATATACAATAATTATAATTTATATAATTTAAGATATTCATTAATGGTATAAATGACTAATTGATTTGATCGAACATCCTAACCAACACTTAAATTTGCCTACGTAGTTTGACCATTGTCCAAACACCTGTTACTTGACCTATTCAATCAAAACAAAGTAATTACCAATTTCGGTCAGAACTTGAAGATAAAGAATTGCATAACCCAATGTTATAAACGAAGAGAGATCAATCTGACAAACATGATAATGCATATTCTATTGACCATTAGCTAATTTAAAGTTTCCCTTTAATCCTAAAGGTAAATAAATAACTGTTACAGATGACCATACATAAAATAATCAATATTCTATATGAAACAAATTAACTGCAAAATCCTATTACAATACATCTCCAAAACAAGTAGTATACATCCACAAAGTCATGTAAAAATGTTAAAAAGCTTTCATTTCATAAACATTGTTCTTGCATTGGATGCATGGACCTATGTGAAGTCAATTATCTATTGCAGGACCCGTTTAGGTATCCTTAAGTGAGAATGCATTTGCCATGATTTTTTTGATGTGACGTAGATGTTGTTTGTCTATAAATCTCTTTTTAAACGGAGACCTATTCATCAAAATAATATTTTTTTGTGGCTGAAACTGTGCCATAATAAATTCTGGCATGGTCTTCCTAACGGAAGGGGAATTACTCTGCACTCTTTTGCTTTGTTAAATCATAAAAAGAACAGTATTGTTTAAAAGTGTTCAGCCAAGTTTCCGAGTTTTGAGAATTATTACCCTTGAATTTTTCGATCTTTTAAGAAGAAGACATGTTAAAAAAGTTCATAGGTGGTATTGGTGTCCTATCTGCTGCACTAACTGGATGTTGTTGTTGCTGGTGGTGGTGCAGAGGTCGTTGGAATTGGTAATGAAGATGCAGATGGCACTGTAGTGGCTGCTGTCACAATTGCTATGGCTGCTGGTGCCGTGTTTGAAGAAAAATGGGACGGCGTCTGTAAAGCAGGCAATGCAAGTTTATTTACCGGTAATGACGTTCTGGGTGTTGATGTCCCTGTAGACTGCATTAGAAAAGCTTGTGGAATTTTGGGTCTAACTTACCGTGTCGTTTGTAATGGCCTGATTGGAGTTGAGACACTTGAAGGTATGAACGGGTTATGCTCAGGAACAGGTCCATTTGGTTGATCATTGTATTGAGGAGGAATAGTCCACGGATCTTGGACGAACGGTATTGTGATGTCGTTGCGTTCAGGAATTCTATTTTCGAAACGGTGTTAAAGTACGAATTGCTCCTCTTCTGGAAACATGTTCAATTGATGAAACGCTGTCTGGAAACATGTTCAATTGATGAAACGCTGTATCTAGCTTATAGTGTTCTACTTCTTTACTGTAGAGGTGTTTTTCCCGGTTTTGTAGGTTTTCCTGTCGCTTTAAACATCCTGCACCATTCTATTGTGTCAAATGTTACTGTGTTTTATAATTCTTGCTAAAGTATTGACGTATGTCACAATGAGGGGAAAACAAACTCACAATCAATTAGGCCGTAATCAGCAAGAGGAAAAGCTAGAATACAATAAGTGTTCGAATTTTTAAATGAAGAATAAAGTTAAGACATTACAATATAAGATAATATCAAAGTATTTGTAAATTGAAAACATTAATAAAAATGAAACATCCATTTGTAATTATCGATCTAAATTATATCAATTACCACATGGTAAAATTAAAATTCATTTAATGCCCATAAAGGCGCAAGCCAGGGCCGACGTACACGGGCTGTATAGCCAGCTAAGGTCGTTAAAAACTTCCATTTTTTATAATTGTTCTTAATATAATTAAAACAGTTATAAGGAATACATTACTTATGATCTTGAAATTTCTTTAATGAAAAATGAATAAATTTACCTATTAGAAATGATCTTAAGAATAAATAGTTTATTTCAAATTATCTAGAATACAACACTGCATGAAATGATACGTTTACAAAATTTATTCATATATTAAATTTCTAGTTTTGAATTTAAGGTCTGATTTATGAAGAATTATTTTAGTAGTTTATTAAAGTTTCATAATTTTGTTAAATTTCTTATTTTCTTAAGTTTAATTTCGATTTATGGGTTATTAAATTTGTTATTTATTTGAAAAATAATACCAGTTTAAATTTGTTATTTAAAAGGTTTAAATCTAGTTTATCGCCATTAAAGTTTTCGTTTAAACATACGTTTATTTTTTAACAAACTACTAATATAAGACAATTTAACTGAAATTTAATTTGGAGTAAATAACAAGTTTAAACTAATAAACTTTCGTTCGGTAAATTTGTAATTTAAGGCAAGTTTCCGTAACTTGTTTAGTTTAAGTATCTTGTTTTATTTCAATGATTACTTCTTTTTCTCAAGGGTCAACAAATTAAGGCTCAATACTGTCACGACAGATGAATACATATTGTACAAAATAAAATGGAGAGTTAGTAAGAAAAAAAGACGACAAAAGTTACAATCGGGCTTATTATAATTGTCCAAAAAGAAAAAAAAAGAAAATCTTTCGTTGCAAAAATATCAACAACTAACGTAAATAATTATTCAAATCTTGAAAATCCCCAAATCTTTAGAGATTGTCAACCAAGTATATGTCTTCGTCAGATTTCCATGGACATTCTGGTTATCTTTTTATTTTTCTCAATAACAGAAAATACAAAACACAACAAATAACAAGAGCTCTCTAAATAATGGCTAAATTTCATCGTTTGTTTTTATCGTTTTATAAGGAATAACTAAGAAATGAATAGTTTGAAAAACATGTATTTATCGAAGTACATAAACACAAATAGAAGATATTTTTAGAAACAAGCAGTTTTGGTTATCCCCCTTATTATAGACTAAATATATTTTGCATTTTGACATTCTTCTTCCATTTGATAATTATAGTTATTCCATATTTATAAACTTTTAGTAGGTTTTTCTATATGAATGGGATTTTGAATAAATAAGCATATTCACCTGCGGAAAATGGATATTCACAGCGCTAAACGTCGCGTGCTTTTTCGTGTACAATTTTGGTAAAAAAAAAACGTTTGATTTACAATTACTTTTGGTAAATATTTTCTATTGCATTCATTTCTTTCTGAATATGGAATAAAACATTTACTGTCTTTTGTTTCGGTAAATATGTGGTTTTGTTGACTTTTGAAAAACTGATATTCACTTCGGCCGTTGGCCTCAGTGAATATCAGTTTTTCAAAAGTCAATAAAACCACACATTTACCTCATCAAAAGACAGTAATTGTATATTATTATAATCATATGTATACGAAATGCACTTCTGTACAGTGCACTTTGTCAGATATTTCTTAAAGATCGTATTACTTTAAAGTTTTTTTTAATAATATTCAAAATGGGATGTAACTCATTTTGTCATCAGTCATATCTGTTTCAGATGAAAATATTTATTTCTAAAATAAGTTATCTCCCATTACATTTGAAAAGCGTAAATATTAAGATAACATTTTATAAAAATTTCTTTTTCTTCTTTTTTTGTTTATATTCAACACTGTTTTACGGATGGATGGATAATCCTTAAAAAAAAGGGCCGCATACTAGTATAAAAGGGTCCAATAAGAAAAAGTAAGAGCTGTTTTAGCGCAAATTTCAAAATATTCACGACTGAAGTAAACGGGATTTTTTCTTTTTTCCAACTTCAAGTTGTCGTAGTTTGCTACTGAATCTTTCGCAAATAATGTTACTCGTTTGTACACCATATTTCGCTTTTCCGTAAGTGGACGTTACGCGGGCGCATTTTATTTGCGCGCATTTTGTGATTACATTGGCGCGAATTAGTTTTTCAGAAACACTGTGACAGGTAAATTAAGAAAATTCATATTAAAAATGACTGTAGTAATATTAAACTTGAACATGTTCAAAATTTAAATTATATATTTTTCATAATTTTGTATTTTATTTGTTTTTTTTTAAAGAAAACGAAAAGACTTAAAAGCAGACCGCAATAAGGACCTCAAATTGGATGTATTATTTTTTTTATCTATTTGTTTTTATCGTAAACACAATCTTACGTTTTGGGCAGGTTACATGTGCCTACCTCTTTCTCTTATTTCCTATGAGTTAAAAAACGATGAATATTTAAAAAAATAATTGTGCATTATGACGACCTGATTTGAAAAAAAAACAAAGAAACAATTGCAATAAATTCAGGATCTTCTTTTGGAATCATACAGTGAAGATCACTTCTAATCTCCCGATAGAACTGTAAGAATAATCTATCATAGGACAGTTCTAGATAGAACTGACCAAATCAGTTCTAGGTAGAATTGTCTAGATCAGTCTTAGGGTTGATTGATTGTTGGTTGCTTAACGTCCAGTGGCAAATATTTCATGCATATTCAGGACGATCAGTCTTAGGATAGAACTGTCTAATGTCTAAAACAGTTCTAGTCGTATAACTGTGAGCAGACCTGACCAAATCAGTTATAATCGTGGAAATGTCGGCAGAAGTGACTGTATCAGTTCTTACCGTAGAACTATCAACAGAACTGTCTAAAAGTTTTCTAGCCGTAGAACTGTCCAAACCTGTCAAGATAGTATAGAGCAGTTCTAACTGACGTCACTGCAGTTATGGGCATATATATATATATATATATATATAACTCGTCTAAACATCAACCCAACAATGTTAGATCTGTAAATTTGCTTTCGCAAATTTTTGGTTCTTCCCTCGCCGGGATTCGAATATATGTTCAATGACGTCACATAATGTGTATATATATATGTGTGCACCTTATCTACTATTGTTTCTGAAGCCTAACACATTTTAAAAACTAGATGTGTCAAAGCGACACGAACAGCCCCGTCTCAAAAAAGTTGAAAACTCAGGAATTTCAATGTGGACATTGTGGACACATGTGGACACAAACATAATAGTAGTCCTACATATCAAAAATCAGCTCAAATTCTAGAGGCATATAGAAAAAAAGTCTGTATAACTTATTTCTAACAATTTTCAAAGTTGTTTAACCTTCATTTTGGCAAAAATAAGCTGAGCAAAACCAACTCTTAAACTTGATCTGTAACTCATTGTGGTTAACTCACATACCACGAATCAGCCCAATATCTGAAAGCATCTAGAAAAAAATCGGTATAAGTGCGATTTTCAAAAATTTATCAAAGTCCGTAGACCTAAGCCCGAAATTACAGAAAAAAATAGCCGAATTGGACAAAACTTATTCTTGAGCATCATGGGTAACTCACATACCAAAAATCAGCCCATATCTGAAAGCGTTTACAAAAAAGGTATGTATAATTGTGCTTTTCAACAAATATCGAAGTTCAAAGCCCGTAATTTCGGTAACAATTAGCGGAGCGGAACCAAACTTGAACTTGACCTAGCTGTAACTCATCATGGTAAACTCACATACCAAAAACCAGTCAAATATCTGAAGACGTTTAGAAAAAAAACCGTTAAATGGTTTGTTGCGGAATAACGGAATAACGAAATTACGGAAAATACGGAATTACTGACAAGGATAAAACTATATGGCCCCGACATCCTCGTACGGACCCTTGCTGATGATGTATCTCTGATATACATGTAAGTTTGATAAACATTTGGAAAAAATTATACAGATGAGAGGGCTTTTAAACTGGGTGGCCGGACATATACACGGACACAACCGGACTCCCGGTAATTTTGTGATGCGGGATTCACACAGCGCTGATCATTGCTCCCGTTTGAGACCAGACACCGTAAACACGGAAAGTAAAAAAGTCGGCCTACTATCCTCAATGTCATGGAATGTCCTATTATTGACCGATCGCTGTAGTATACGTTCGTAACATATTCCTACGGCTTAGAGAGGTCCAAGTGAGGTGACTTGTAATAGGAATTGAGCAAATTCGATTTGTCTGGTCGGATTTCAATCGTGATTATGTCGTGACAGATTCTGCTGTAAATAAAGGCAACAGTAGTATACCGCTATTCAAAACTCATAAATCCATGGACAAAAAACAAAATCGGGGTAACAAACCAAAACCGAGGAAAACGCATTAAATATAAGAGGAGAACAACGACACAACACAGAAACGGACCAAGCATCAGACAAAACACCACGAGAATAACAAATATAACATGAAAACCAAATACATGAATTTGGGATAGACAAGTACCGTGCCACGTCTTATCTCAAAAATAAGAGAAAAACACAAACGACTCAACGTTAAAATGCAACACACACAGAAACGAACAATAATATAACGATGGCCATCTTCCTGACTTGGTACAGGACACTTTTAAAGGGGAATAAAAGTGGTGGGTTGAACCTGGTTTTATGGCATGCCAAACCTCGCACTTTAATGGCAAAGTTAAATATAACATTGAAATGACAACATAATATTACAGGACTACAATACAAATAAATAGGAGAACATATTAGACAAAGAAAAACATGATTAATAGATAACAAAAAGCATCAGGTTTAAAATTCAATACGCCCAAAACGCGCCTTGTCCACACAAGACTCACCAGTGACGCCCAGATATAAAAGATCGAAAGTGAAAAAAGTACAAAGTTGTACAGCACTGAAGATCAAAAGTTGAAAAGGTTTCGCCAAACACGGCATTGTAACAGTTACAGTATCGGAACAATGTTTTGTGTTTTTGGACGGTGTCCTGTGGAACGGGCATGATCTGGATAGATTTGTCATTGGTGTTGTTTTTTTTGGCGAACTGAGTCAAGATTGCATCCCGAATACGAACCGTCTTTGATGAACCCGGTCCGAAACAGTCCCGTAATTAATACGAAATTCGGCAATATACACTCTTCTGAGTTCGGACAATTACTGAACACGATACGATTGAGTCTAGACTTTTGTTCTGTGACTTTCTGTCCGTTTACCTAAAATATTTGTATAATGACCTATCTTGATCTCTCTCTATATATACTAACATTTCCCAACGAATATCTGGTGCATGGATTGTTCTTCTTGATCCCTATTCGAATTTTATTGACCTTCAAAAGTTATCGCATCGAAAGTTGAATCAGTGCCAAGCAAGATAGACACCCGAACATTTTCGTTAAACGAGTCAAATCCGTCTTCTGGTTTCTTAATCGATCTGTGTTAATCATTTTGATTGAGTCTGATCGACAATGTGACTAGAGGGGGCCACTTCCTATGTAATGACTGGTAGGGATGGGCCGCTGGAATAGGTCACTATTTCATGCTTCATGATATATGAAAAGGGTGAGAAATTCAGATTAAATATATCAATAGGTTGATATTATCACTTGCTGGATATATATTATAAGTATCTAAAACTAATCAAATGTTCCTGTTTATTTTTAATGCGGTTAAACCACAGTCGTAAATACATCAGCTATTTGTCAAACCAATTAAACTCTATTTATTCAATGTGGTATTTCCACTGAGGTTAGATATAGGAGCAATAAATCCAATCATTTTGACATTTCCACCTCATTAACATTGAAAGGTTTGCATACATGAAACATAAGAAGAAATTGCATAGAAAAGTGTCAGCATCCTTCAAGCGGGAACGACAAATCAGTTTTTAATTAATGTAAACTCAGTAAAAGTGATACTCTCTGAAGTGTTAGGCAGCAACCATTTGATTTTCGGGGGGGGGGGGGAGGGGCTATGTTTTTTTTTGGAAAAAAAAGTTTGTTTCGAGGTTTTGGTGAAAAAAATAATTTGTTTTGGCCCCTGAGAACAAAAAAATGTTTGTTTCACCCTCAGCTGCCACTATATGTAATGCTAAAAGTGAAAGAAAAAAATTGTTTTCCGTTGGTCGCTAAAAAAATAGATTGTTCTTCGCCGAAGGCGAAAAAAATTGTTTGCACAGAAAAAAAAACCATAGCCCAAACCCGCTCCCCCCCCCCCCCCCCCCCCCCCCCCCTAGAAAATCAAATGGTTGCTGCCTTACTACAATTATCTGATAAAACATTATCTATTGTCTTTGCAAATTGAAATTTCTTCATAATTAAAGTTATAAAAGGGGCAAAAAGAAGAAAGAGTGAAGAATATATTGGAAAAGCAATGTTTGATTATTGCGACTGCGTTGCTTCTAAACAAAAACGTATTAAAAAAAAGCGGGACCTCAAAATTTTTGTAAACTCTAATGTATCAGAAGATGAAAAATATCCAAATATATCTATAGGTCTGTTTTTTGTTCATTAATATATGACAAGGTATATATTTTTGATAAACAAAATATATGAAAAGGGTGGGGTACTTGATGTCTCAGCTGCTCACCCCTACCAAAAAAAGTTTGAAGTGGCCCCCCGGGCAATGTGAACCTTACTTTGTTATTAAACTCGGTACTTAAACATTTAACTTATCTTTTCTTACTCGATGTTTGACTTTCATATCGATAAGTACTCGATGATGGGCTCTCTTTTATGTGAAACCTGCCTGGACTATATTTTTAGAACTTTTTTTGCAGTCAAATTGGCAATTTTTGAATAAAATGTAAGCCCAAATTAGCGGCCCAAGAAACCAAATAGTTTAATTAACCACAAAGGTAAAAGAAATATTTATAATGATAATGTTTTTTGCAAAACATAATACCAAGACGGGCTATTAAAATGCAAACAAAATTTACACAATTATGCATATACCTAAGATGTCATGTTATGTTATGGTATGCTACGGATAGATACCGAAGCCGTACAGAAACATGCATGTATATAGATACATATAAAAAAGAAGATGTGATATGATTGCCAATGAGACAACTATCCACAAAAGACCAAACTGACACAAACATTAACAACTATAGGTCACCGCACGGCCTTCAACAATGAGCAAAGCCCATACCGCATAGTCAGCTATAAGAGGCCCCGATAAGACAATGTAAAACAATTCAAACGAGAAAACTAACTACGTAAAAAAAAAATTAACGAAAAACAAATATGTAACACATAAACAAACGACAACCACTGAATTACAGGCTCCTGACTTGGGACAGGCACATACATAAATTATGTGGCGGGGTTAAACATGTTAGCGGGATCCCAACCCTCCCCTTACCTCGGACATTGGTATAGCAGTATAACATATGAACGAACTATAAAAATCAGTTGAAAAAGGCTTAACTCATCAGATAGACAAAAAATAAGTACAGTTTCGATCAAATTTTGTCGATCTGCCTGCTGTCATTTGAAAGAAAATTCCAATTTATTTTCAAGGAAGCCCTATTGCCAGTAAGATTTTATTGAAATATTAATGTTTATAAATATCAAAATAAACAGACATCTCAAACAAGTTTCTCCAAAAAGACCCTTTTAATTTTGTTCATTTTTTGGAGGTAGATGTTAGCCAATAAGACTTCATATACCTGCAGTGGCGGATCCCTAATTTTTTATTAGGGGGGCTGGGGCGCTGACTGACCCAAATCTCTTTTCTCCGGAAAACGGGGAGGGGGCGGCGGCCAAGAACCCCCCCCCCCCCCCCCCCCCCCCCCCCCCCAAACCGAATCCGCCTATGACCTGTCCCTTTTCAAATATTCTTTTTTAAACATGATATATACCCATGTATATTTCCAAATATTTGTATAACAAAATGAAGACCTACACCTATATAATGATCTGATATGCGCTACATTGCCACTCCCTCTTAAAACAAAGCTTATCGACAATTGCAAATTCCAACAGTCTATTTTAGATGTCAAATGGGTGCACATTTCATAATAATGCCGGAAACATCTGACACATTTACAAATGTGATTTTAACCGCAACACAATAAATACTAGCATCAGACACTTAATTAGAAATAACCTTGACCGTTTTAAATTTCCCACCCTTTTCATATATTAATGAAGCTTGAAAGACTTATTCAAGCTATTCCTATATATAGCCTTTCCCCCTGGGGATTATTGGATTAATAAGTTCCATTATAAGAATAGGGAATTTAACTAGCGGATCAAGAAATGTTATAAGTGGGGCCCACTGACTGCCTAAGAGGGGTCCGCCCTGGTCATGCTACAGTGATAATCAACCATTTTCCCCCAGAAACCCCGGGGGGATCCCTGGCCCCCTTCTAAATCCGCTTCTGAATTTTAAACATCCTCTTTTATAATTTTGACGACTTCTCTCCCAAAAACTACAGTTAAATATGCTTTTCGAGCGTCTTTATTGTAGCAGGCTATTCTTAATACGACTTTTATCTTCCAAAGGTAATCATTCAATTTTTGAATGTTGACCTTGCTATAGAAATTTTATAATTTTTGTGCACAGTTGTGCACATTAACAACGCTCCAGTCTTAACACTTATCAGTAACTACGTAGTACTACATAACTTCAAATTAACATGTCATTTATATCAACCCCATGCAACTAGGTACACAGCTGCATTCAATGAAACATGATCAGAGATAAAAATAGATGTATATTCTGAATCAGGTCCTTTCTTTTCGATACAACATATAAACGAGGGAAAAAAAGGGGGGGGGGGGGTGTCAGAAGAAAAATTATCTTTAATTTTAAATAAACTGATGTATGCAAATTGCAAATTCAATTAAACGCTATCAGTGATTACTCATCATTTGTATCGATCAGATCTGCATTTCTTTTGCACCGATTTTTTTTATTACATTTTCGCCGAATTTGCGTTTCATTTGTGCTGTTTGTGTACTTGTAAATTACAGGTTCATTTTGATCATTATAAATCTCATTCGGTAAGTACAGAAGTTATGAATTGTCAATCATAACATGTATCTAACTGTTGTATTATACTCACGGGGGGAGGGGGTGGAAGTAGGCTTCCGAGCAGGATTATAAAAAAGAAGATGTGGTTGCCAATGAAACAACTCTCCACAAAGACAAAAATGATACAGAAATTAACAACTATGGGTCACCGTACGGCCTTCAGCAATTAGCTATAAAGGGTCCCTATATGACAATGTAAAACAATTCAAACGAGAAAACCAACGGCTTTATTTATGTACAATAAATGAACGAAAAACAAATATGAAACACATAAACAAACGACAACCACTGAATAACAGGCTCCTGGCTTTGGACAGACACATACCATGATACATAATGTTTCGGGGTTAAACATGTTAGCGGGCTCCCAACCCTAGCCCTAACCTTGGACAATGGCATAACTGTACAAAATAAGAACAAATTTAGTCAATTTAAAAAATTACTAGTAAAAGTACATCCATGAAAATTTACACTGTTATTCTTACAGTTTTCAACGCGTGCAGCTGACCAGCATTGAGGTGGCTAACTTGATGTTCAATATATATAAGTACAACATCTTAAAATGCATGAAATTGTCATCCGAGACGGATTCGAGCATCAGACATAATGGCAAACGTGAAGCACTCCTCGATTTCATGAGGGAAGGAAAGGTCACCGAAAAACTGCAGTAGCCATTAACTAATTTCACTTGAGTTTTCTCTATACTCTGTGCTTAGCCCATCAGACTGACCCCCCCCCCCCCCCCCCACACACACCAGTTACTTCTGCGCCAGATAAAAACCACAACATAAAATTGAGAAAGGAAATGGTGAATATGTCAAAGCGACAACAACCCGACCATAGAGCAGACAACAGCCGAAGGCAATCAATGGGTCTTCAATGTAGCGAGAATTCCCGCACCCGTAGGTGTCCTTCAGCTGGCCCCTAAAAATATGCATAATAGTACAGTGATAATGGACGTCATACTAAACTCCGAATTATACACAAGAAACTAAAATTTAAAATCATACAAGACTAACAAAGGCCAGAGGCTCCTGACTTGGGACAGGCGCAAAATTGTGGCGGGGTTAAACCGAATCATGGCCAAAAAAAGTTAAAAGGCCAAATAAAGAGCGTTGGGTACCAAAGCGCTCTCATGTCGACAATTTTGACAGATATTTATAAAAAATATATTCAATGTCTATACGAGCAATATCTAGTATAAGTTCGAAATTCATGCAATACTGGTCACTTTTCTTTCACCGTCTGAGCCATTAGTGACGATTCATCTCTGATATAAGCTTAATTCACAATTGACAAGAACTTTACATGAAAGAGCTAACAAACCAGGTGGCTAGACAGAAACACGGACACATTCGGAAGCCCATAGAAAAGTTCCATGTCCACCGCAACGTATGTCGCGTAGGGTGATACATTTTAGAATTATAAAGAAGAACATTGCTGACTGCCAACCTTCCCACCTAAATATAATGGAGCGATATAATTGACACGATTACTTATAAGAACTTTTTTTTTTACATGTATGTACTAATTCCCGAAGTCTACAAAAATGAATTCCGATCGTCATCCCGTTCACAAAAATATAAAAGTACCGCTTATATATGATGACTAGTATCACACAGTCATGTTCCATGGCGAACGAGGCGGGTGCAAATAGCATAAGAAGTGGGGTTTTTTTTAATTATTATTTGACCTTGATGTGTTAACGTCATGTTTCTAAAAATTTAGGCGAAGGAAAGAAATATTTATTGGCGAAAATGAAAAGATGTTCTACAAATGATTTAGAAATACCATGGCAATTCATATTTAAATGATTATAGTATAAAATTATAACAACCTTTTAGGAACTGTATATGCATGCACAAGATCCCCCAGCTATAGTTGATTTCTTATTTGAAATCCAATTATTAGTAAAAATGTATAAGAATGTATATATTTTGAAAAATAATAAAATCCTATATATACATATAAAAGAAGATGTGGTATGAATGCCAACGAGACAACTCTACACAAAAGACAAAACTGACACAGAAATTAACAAATATACGTTACCCTTCGGCCTTCAGCAATGAGCAAAGCCAATACTGCTTAGTCAGCTATATAAGGCCCCGAAATGACAATGTAAAACAATTCAAACGACAAAACTAGCGGCCTATTAAACAAAATTGAACGAAAAACAAATATGTAACATATAAACAAACGACAACCATGCATGTACTGAATTACAGACTCCTGACATGTGACAGGAACATACTTATATCAGGTGGCGGGGTTAAACAAGTTTAGCGGGATCCTAACCCTCACCCTTACCTTGGACAATGGTATATCAGTACAAAATAAGAACGAACTATATATATATACAACTCGTCTAAACATCAACCCAACAATGTTAGATCTGTTAATTTGCTTTCGCAAATTTTTTGTTCTTCCCTCGCCGGGATTCGAACCCATGCTACTTTGATATCGTGACACCAAATCGCCTGCACTACAGCCGTCCCACTAGACCACACGACCACCTGGGCTCTACAATAATAGAGCTTTCGCTGGCCGTGTGTTACCTTTCCTCGTCAGTTTTAATCTAGCAGCGTACTACAGTACATGATATATAAGGCATGAAGATGTTATAAACAATTGAAAAAGGCTTAACTCATTAGATGACAAAACTACAAGTGGACGTGGCCTGGTACTTGTACATCCCAACAACAAAAAGATACTAAGTGCAGATCTAATAGTACTCGCAGTTAACTTAACAGCTTGTTCAAACGGCCAGTAACAACTAATCATCTTAGACTAATATGGACTTGCACATCACTATTATGCGTATAAACATCCCAGTTGCGGAACTAGAAATATTCATAAGTGAGATTCAGTGACTTCCGAAAAAGGGGCTTGTTCCAGTCATGTTTCGGTGCTTCTCTTCATAATAAACAACAACAAAAATCACAAAAAGGGGGAGCAGGCCACCTGCCACCGGATTTCCTTGATTCGCCTCTTCATCCTACAAGATATCAAGGTCGTTGCTTAAACAATGTAGGAGTAGCTCTAGATGCTTGAAATATACATAATTGTTAAGATTCAACTCGGTCTTCCTGGCATTTAAGAATATTTGACAAAAATAAAAATGCCGAGGTATACATGCATGAACATCTCAATTGTCTGTTCAGGCAACCTCCGAAATATTAAAACTGTAGTTCAACAAATCTTGGAAGAGGAAGCAGGACAAACCATGATCTCTCTCTTTGCGTTTTATAATAAAATGTATCCAACTACCTTGTATTTTGAGGATATTTAACTTAAAATGTTTCAGTTGCAACCGTCAAAAACTGGACGAGGTGATAGTCAGACAAACCAATCTATAGCTGGACTAACAGACGAACGGGTAGACGAACGAACCTGTAAGCGATAAATTAATATACCCTACGATGAAAGTGGGGTCATACAAATCAAAACCTCATAGTTCTCAATTTGCTTAAACAGTTCTCTTCAGTTGTATAACCATGAATTCTAAGATTTCTTAAACCGTTCTAAATTTAAGTCTCTGAATTGAAAATTATTTTTCAGGGATCCGATGGCTGCTTTCTGTCAAATTCGTTTTTTTTTGTTTTGTTCTCGTTTTCACATACTCTATGCTATTGTTTCACATTTTGTCACATCGGTACATTTTATAAATTATTACATATATATTAGTACACTTCGCATGTGTTGGTTTATTATCGAAGGTTGTACTTCGAGCTTACCGATTGATTCGACGGGAGCATGGACAGTTACAATACATGTGTCAGATCGGAAATTATACAACATTTTCTGTTATTTCCGTATTTTGCGTGGAATTCTCGTCGCGTTGAAGATCGTTTTATTATCGAAGGTTGTACTTCGAGCTTACCGATTGATTTGACGGGAGCATGGACAGTTACAATACATGTGTCAGATCGGAAATTATACAACATTTTCTGTTATTTCCGTATTTTGCGTGGAATTCTCGTCGCCTTGAAGATCGTTGAAGACACATTAGATGACATCGGCTATTGTCTGCTTGTTTTCGAGTCGTTGTCTCTTTTACATATTCCCCATTTCCATTCTCAATTATGAATTCCAGATTTCAGCAGAACTGGAAACATGATAGTATATAGGGAATCACTGAAGCATGACTGGAGAGATCCCAACTTTAGGTCAGTCAACTGTCCCCCCCCCCCCCCCGGAAAAGTTCTGGATTCGCCACTGTTTGTCTTATCCGAGATTCTATTCTAAATTTTTAACTGACTAATTGTCAAAACTAACTCTTCCGTTTAAAATTCAAAATACCTGAATTGTCAATCAACAATTTGAAACACGAAACACTTCATTTCTTTTCTTTTGTGTTTGGGAAAGCCGCTGAGACTTCACGAACCGTTCCCTTTTCATTCATTGTGCACAGCAGACCAGAATATATGTATACCCTGTCATATATTTGTTTAAAAAAAATATATTGCCATTCATTCTAAGATCGAGGCTGAACATTTAAGAATCGTTTTTACAATTTATTTTCAATAGCTGCAAATGTTAAATAACACCAAGATTAAAAGCGCCTAGCGCCAACAGCTCCGTTGGTATATTTAATAGAAAAATAATATATAGTTGTTAACTTGTTATATTTGCAAATGGGGTAAATAAACTCATCATAAATACCAGGATTGAAATTTTACATTCACGACAGACGGGTATGTCGTCTACTAAAGACTCATCAGTGACGCTCAAGTAAAAAAGTATTAATAAGGTAAAATGAAACTGACCATTAAAACTTCAAAAAGGGCAAAGCGCAAACATTTTTTTTAATTTTCAACGCTATCTTCTTGACCACAATAAGTGTTTTCATCAAAATTGGAAATGATTATATTTTTTAAAGAAAAATCTTTACCTACGTCGCATTATATACAATTAACAAGTTCTAAATATACTGCTAAACAAAAGTTAAGCAACTAATACATTTAAGTCAAATTTTATCTTAATTTCTGTCAAGTTTTTCCATTTTCAAGTAAAGAAAATCACGCAATATGGTTCACTTTCTTTCCTGTAATAATTAGATCACTTGTATACTTCTAACACACACACACTGACAATAGGTGTTGTTTATTTGTTGAAATATTTGATTAAAATATGCGCTGCTGAAATTATTTTACTCAGTATAGTATATAGACTTGTATTCCAAAGACAAATTTATATATATTGTTTAATTTTCTGTAGTCATGTAGTGTTTGATAATGACCCAGTGACCTACAACTTTTATGATAAATAAACCACATGTTGTGCATATTGGCAACGCTTCTCAGTAAATCAGTATAAAAAGTATGAATCATTTGTTAAACTAGTGTAAAATGTGGTGTGGAATAATTGGTAAAGTCAAAGATATCCGGCTATTTGAATTGACCCGATGAGCTAACATGATGTTGAATTGATTTTGGAAATAATACACTAATCCATTATTTTTATTTTATTTCTAATACTGAAAAAAAAATTATGGTCCATCATAGCACAACCAAGTAAACAAGTGTCCATTAATTTATACTAAAATCAAAAAAATCATAGAACATTCATATTCCGACAAAATGAAGATAAATAGAAAAAAATCGTTTAGGAGGGGTATGCGTTGTTGATGTTGTGCAAATGGTATGAATAATTCCCCTATTCAATCCTTCTTCTGGCAAATTATTTGAAAAAAGGAGGGCTTTGATAACTGTTACCCTAGCTTGCCCTACAACATAATGCATCCCAAAGAATATAGATTTCATATTCATATAAGTCTGAAAATTAAACCCAATATAGTTATGGAATCAGATTTTTTAGGCTGACAAATATTTTTTGTCATTTTACATTTCAATTTGCACAGGTCTGTCTACATGTTCACCAGTTTTTCAATCATTTACTGGTCTGTTTTTACTTTCACAAGTCTCTCTTATAGACCCCTAGTCTGTCCATATGATTCTCAACAGTCTGACTATGTGTCCACAAGTCTCTACGTTTTCACCGGTCTCTATGTGTCCGTCAGTCTGTCTCCGTGTCTACAAGTCTATCTACATGTTTTACCGCCATGTTACGTTTCTAACAGTTTGCCTTCATGTTCTACACGTTCACCAGTCTGCTTATGTATATACCATTCTGGCTACAAGTCTTCAAGAATATCATTTCAAATTCTGAAGATGATGATATTTCTCATAGTAAAGTCGTTAATACAATGTACCAGTACTTTAGGGTCGACATAAAAAAAAGCAATGAAGGATAAAAAACTTAATTCAAATTTCTGCAAGTTTTGTATAAATTGACATCGATTTTTACATATATCCTTATTGGTCAATCAATTTTTCCCAAATTAATTTAAGAGGGGGTAGGGTGAAAAAAACTATATGAATTAAGTTTTTTACCCTTCATTGAACTTTTGATGTCGTCCCTTAGTCTATCAGTTTCCATCTTCATGCAAGACTCGGGGTCTGATGAAGGTTTTTAAACAGTTAAAGATTCATCTACACACAATCCTTTTGACTGAAGTCAGTCTTCTCGGTCAGAAGCAAAGAAATGCCCGATTAGTGCTGCTGAATTTGCCCGGGGCACGTGGAGGACCAGTAGATATCGACACACCAATTTCAGTTATTCGACGAAGAATTTAAACACATATCTCATTTAACACAAATATTACACAATAATGTCAACATGGAGTCAGTAGCTGAGGTTACATTAAGTTAATTTAAAAGTCAATATCTTGGATAACTCTGATTTCTGCATACAATTTAGAAAGCATATATCACTGTCATGAATCAAGGATTTGTATAGTAAGAAGGTTCTAACTATCATCGGTACTTTGGGATAGGACAATTTTTTTACCCTCCCCCTTTTTTTCAATATCCGTTATTCTTTCGATTTCTGTTAATTAACTCTCTTTAGTAATATATACGTGACCGCTGTGGATAGTAAACTTGGAATATATAGTAAATAGCAAAACCAAGTATTTTGTAGTCTATTGTCTTACACTATGGAGTATGTCTTAAACAGCGATTTAGAACAAATATCAGTATGGTCTAAAGATTGGCTTATTAATTTTAACCCTAATAAGACTAAGGCTAAGTAAGTAAGTAAGTAAGTAATTTTTATTGGTTTAAAATCCAAAATTACAGGATTGATACCAAGACAATACAAATTTGTTATACAAAAACATACAAACATATATATATATCATACCTAATTTATAAACATTATATGAGGAGGTGGTACCACAATGTTATTTAGTGCTTAAAAGAGCATTTCTAGAAATGTACATGTCGCTTATAAATTTAACAATAATTCTAATTATATCAGTCTCAACACACGTATACAAAAATTTAAATCTTGCTTCATTAGTCGTATTGAAAAAAGAGGGAACTATTTCACTAATTCTGGAAAACAGTTGGTCTCTAATTATATTTAATTTTGTACATTTTAAAGTGAAATGAAATTCATCTTCTACTTCTAAGAGACACAAAGGACAAATTCTTTCTTCTACAGGGGTTTTAGTGTGACGCCCTTGTTCAATTCTAAGAACACTATTACTAATACGAATTTTAGCAAAATGCCCTATTACTTTTCTGTCTATATTTAACAATAAATAGGTTTCCAATTTATAATAAGGCTATGATATTCGCCGGCCATACTTCCCCAGATGATATTGAAATAGAATTTCAAAACCAATTAGGAGAATTTGTCTCCTGTCATAAACACTTAGGGATTACTTTTGATTCCAATGGTAAATTCCATGCACATATAGAAAATATTTTAAAGTGTGCAAGCACAAGATTAAATGTTCTTAAAAAATTGAAATATGTATTGAATAGAAATTATCTTGCTCGTATATATTTAACTTTTATAAGACCCGTTATGGAATATGGAAGTGAGTTATGGGATGGTTGTACTCAACAAGCAGCCGACAATTTAGAACATGTTCATTTAGAAGTAGGGAGGTTAGTAACTGGGTTGCCCGTGTTTACTAGTCGGGAAGCTATATATTTTGAAACTGGCTGGCATTTGCTTGTGGACAGAAGAAAATCCAGAAAGCTTAATATGTTCTATTCCCTACATAATGGGACTGCCCTTGATTGTCGCTGTGGTTTAATGCCCCCGCTTGTTGGTTAAGTATCTAACTACAATTTGCGAAACAGTAATAATTATGTAGAACCCGGTTATAGACTAGACATAACGTACCAGAGGCGGATTTAGGGGGGGGGGGGGCAGGGGGCCCGGGCCCCCCTCAGTTTTGGGAAAAAATTGGTTGCTTATATAGGGAATCACTGAAACGTAACTGGAGCGGGCCCCCTCTTAGGTCAGTCAGTGGGCCCCCACTTATGAAAATTTCTGGATCCGCCACTGTGCAGTTCTTTAAATTCAGATTTTTTTTGGAGTGCGCTTTGCACAACGAAGCAAGAGAAATACTGTTTTCAAAATTAGAAAGTTATACTATATCCATTGAGATTAATTCTGTTTGCTGGTGACGGTGACCTTTCCTTTCAAAGACAAAGACATTTTTGAGTCCGTACAACCTTATATCAGAATGACACAAAGATTTAAAACAATCAATTAACATTCCAAATTTCTACTTTACAACCTTTCACTCCAGTCCAGTTGTTTTATTATTATTCCTTATTATATTGTATTTTTTTTCTTTTTATTTCTAATTTTTGTTTGAAGTATGTATTACATGCATTACTACTATGTTTTCCCCCCGCCATTATCTAATGTGCTACTTTTGCAAATAAAGTATGTTTAAATTAAACTGTAGTGTATTGATGTTCTAATGACACAGACAGACGCAAAAAAAATAATAATAGAAAACTAAAAAAAATAACAGATTTTGGAAAAAAGGGTCGGTTAAATTTTTTTATGTCTTGTCCCCAAGTACCTATGCGCACTATTAAAGCAATAATTTGAGAAATATATATTAAGTGTTTTACAAATGTGTGAATATTATGAGTCCAGGTAATTCGATCAACTTGATTTATGTATGAAAAATTATATTTATTATCTGGTCCCGCGGTTTTTTGTAATGTTGTTATATAATATAATAACAGTGTAAGTTAAGACCAAAAAGTAGACCAGGAAAATACTTTATTATCTGTACTAGTTAATTTCTGAAGATCATGTGTCTGTCATTTATTCTGTAATTCACATCCTTTAAACAATTATAACAGCGTGTATTATCTCAATCTATCAACTAGGATACATTATTTTATTTGGCTTAATAATATATTACTGGTATTTAGTGCGACCGTGCACCTTTCGGTTGCCTCGAGTGTTTTCTATATAGCAATCTTTAACTCGTCATGTTGCGGGATTTTCAAATTCGAAAAGAAGATGAACAGCATGATTTTCGATTTGGTGACCGTATTACTTACAGATAATTATACATTACATAACCTTACACAATCAATTTACTTTTTATGATTATTCTGATATGCATGCCCCATATATGTTATTCCCAAAACCTTTAAAAAGGAGGAATCCGGGTCAGGCACAGGGGCTTGTTACCATTGCCGGGTTTACTATCCATACGAACCCCTAAAAAAACAGGTAATGGTAACAAGCCCCTGTGGATAGTTGTCTCATTGGGCCAAAGGGACAAATGTCCACAAGAGACCAAAATGGCCAAATGTATGAGCATAGAAGGTCCGCAAATAGTCAAAAAATAACCTATATAAGGACCTATGAGCTACAGTTCCACAGCTAAAAATGACTCAGACATTAACAGCTAAAGTCACCATACAGCCGTCAACAATGAGCAAAAGCCCATACCGCATAGTCAGCTATAACAGGCCTCGATAAGTACCGATTATCAGGTTATCTGCATGTTGATATCGTAAAATATCAGCTGCAAGACATCATATGAAGCTTTTTGACGAGTGAGCATAGCGAACGAGATCAAAAAGCATTCATATGATGTCAAGCAGCTGATATTTTCCAATATCAATATGCAGATAATCTGATAATCAATTTATCAGGCTATATTTGCGTGTTTCAGAAGTGTCTTCTTTGTTTCACCAGCACACACAAGATGACTTGATAAATTCGGGTCAAAGTTATTAACGTCGGTTCAAACATTATGACGTCGCTGATATGTCCGGGTCAAAGTTAATAAGGCGGGGTCAATGTACTTGACGTCACAAAGACATGATACGAAATAATATTAAGAGCTGAACAGAGTGATATAGACAGTGGGACGACCGATAAGACATATGTAAAACAATTCAAACGAGAAAACTTAAGATATGTGCATTGTTCATCATGTTCATATTGTATATGAAGATTAATAAGATTAAAGTAAACAATGTGGTATGTTTCCAAAATAAAAGCTATCCACCAATGACCAACTGATGTCCATGCAATTACTAGCCATACAAATGATACATACATGTTGGTCACCATACATCCTTCATTTATATTATGACTATTGAGTAAATTTTTCCAAACATGGCAAACCTGTACATGTACATGCTGTTTATATACATATTACTACAGTTCAATGACTCAAGTTTTAAATGCATAAGCTTAAGGTCATAACAGAATTTAAACTAACTATCATAATTGTATGAACATCATGATGAATATTTACATTCTCTCAAAGAGTTTTAATTTTACTTAGCTAATACAGAAGATGATGGATTCCCCAACAGAAATCTTGATGATCGAACGATTAAGGTGAAAAAATTGAAGAATTCCATCAATTGTTACAGAGAATCGATTTGCAAGCAGAAACAGGTGCTCAAAGATAAGGGAATACAACAGCCATCCATGAACCTTTACATGTAAAGGTATTATATTGTATATATACACTGTATATATTGTCTACATTTTCTGAATTTATGATTTTTAAAAATCTTTCAAAAGATATAAATGTACATTGTCATGTCATGTCATTCAAATAGAGACGTGCACACTGCAATTGTCTTTGATAAAAGATAGAGTTACACATTACTTTTGTATGCCTTTTTAGTGTTATCAGCTTATATACTTGTTCAGTATTGTTAAAATCTATAAATGTACCTTATATGTACATGTATGTTGAAATGTCTGTCGGAATATATACATATACATGTAATCATAATGTTTCAAAAAGCCAAACATTGTAATTATTTTTTGGGGTCCATTATAGCCTTTTGTTCGGTGTGAGCCAAGGCTCCATGTTGAAGGCCGTACATGGACCTATAGTTGTTTAATTTTATAAATTGTTATTTGGATGGAGAGTTGTCTTATTGACACTCACACCACATCTGCCTATATCTATAATATATATATATTTGGAATCCTCTACACCCTGTAAATTTCCTTTGCTTAGACTAAGTTTAACAAATATAATATGCAATGTTTATGATATATACTAGACTTGCTTGAAATTTTTTAAATTCAACTAATTATCTACTGGCAATGCACATTTAGTTAGGGAATTTTTAATGTTTTATTTTGCAGTAAGTAGCTGTTCATGATGCTTATAGGCATATGCAATCTAGTCTGGGCATGTAAAACAGCAGCTGGTTCTATTTTGAAGTAAGCTATTAAGTGATCTATTGATTAAATATTACTTTATAGATCAAATTATAAATACATATTAAGGTTAAGTTAAAAGGGCAGTAATCCAATTTCAGATTTTTTGTTGTTGGTTATATTGTATACAGCTGATTGTACTATTTACAAATACTTCTCATATGTCAAAAGAAAACACAATTGCTGTACCTAATATTGTGATTTATATTGAAATTAATAAAGACAACAAAGAGTTATTCAAATAACAATCTCCCTAGGGGAAAAGGGAGTGTTACATAATTTTAGACCTCCATAGTGGCCCAAAGACACATCAAACACTCACCAAAATATAAGCCTGAACCCCTGAGGGGATCACACATCAAATGATAAAAGTTGTATATATTCTACACAATAAGAGCAAACAATGAAAGTAGGAGTTTTTAAATATAAACTGTCAGATACAAATCAATAAATGTTTTAATGTTGATGAATAAATCACAATGTGGTTAAATAGTTGTAATAAAATGTAATGTCAGCCAACAATAGTAGAAAGGTTTTATGTTTTATGATTCCTGCTTTTTTTTGTTCATCTTTATATCTGTTCTGGTCAGGATTGTTGTTGATGAAGTAAATGACCAATCAACTCAAAAATAGATACACATGTGCCTTATGTTATAATCTTTCTAATGATAGATTAATGGTTTTGACCCCAATTTCATGGTCCATAGAAAATACAAAATTTATCATGACTTCTAGCTATTCTTTTAATAGAGTTATGCTACAAGATATTTTTGGGTCACTCATTAGAATATTTTTTAAATGCAAATGTTTATGATTTGATTACAACTGCATTAAGATAAAATAATTGCATGCAGAAAACTATTTCTTTTGTCATATAGATATCAGTTAGTCAATTTGATAAAATTAAACACTTTTTAATTACTTTATTGCAGAATCTACAAAATAGAGCTAAGGTCCTTTAAGCCAAGAAACTGCTAGTGTCCGAAGAGGACAATTTAAGACAGGACATGAAAATTGATTTAATGTCAAGTTGGAACAGTGATTCTGTAAATAAACTCGCCTGATCACAAGACCTCGGATTTGACTGAATCTTACATGGATAGACCAAAGTCATTTACTAGACTGTAAATACTAGAGGCAGCTGAAAGCACAAGGCACAAAGCTGAGGTCCAAGTAAATCAGAGAGGCCTTGTCACAAGAAATGTACAGAACTTGCATGTTTTTTTTCCTTATGGGTATATGACAAAATATTGAGATATATGTCAATGAAAATTACTTTGAATTTAAAAAAGGGCCAATTCAATGGTACACTTTTGGAATTTGCAAGAACAAAAATACCTTCATGTTTACTTTTGAATTATAGTTGACAATCTTCACTTTAAGGGGAACCTCTGAAAATAAGTCCAATGGAGGGGTTTGGTTTATTGAATTCAATTATTTTTTAAAGAAAAACATGAAATATTGCTCTTTAATTTCAACATTTGCATTTTGCTACATGTATTAAAATTATTTACAAGTGCAGCATATCCATGACATCAGATTATGTTATTGTGTTTGGTTAAGCTACATATTTCTTTTTACTTAAACTTTCTGTTGACTTTACTAGTTAATAAAATGCTGAATAATAATTTGAGTGTGGCTCATTCGAGTGTCTAGTATTTCCTGTCAATTTTTTTGATGATTTTACCATATTATTTATAATCCCTTGGTCAAAGGGAGATAACTTATTGTATTTTCACATTAAAATGCTGAATAATAATTTGAGTGTGGCTCATTCCAGTGTCTAGTATTTGCTGTCAATTTTTTGGATGATTTTACCATATTATTTATAATCGCTTGGTCAAAGGGAGATAACTTATTGTATTTTCACATTAAAATGCTGAATAATAATTTGAGTGGCTCATTCCAGTGTCTAGTATTTGCTGTCAATTTTTTGGATGATTTTACCATATTATTTATAATCGCTTGGTCAAAGGGAGATAACTTTTTGTATTTTCACATTAAATCATCTGCGAAGAGGATTATGTAAAATGTGAATTGTTGAAAACTAATTTTATGGTTCAATAAAATCAAAATAAGTTACTGCCATTCATTATAAATAAATTTCTATCAAAAATAAGGCTCAAAGAACTTTTTATATTACTAATATTAACAATAACAATGTACACACATGTTGAAGTGTTAATACACAACGTCAGAGTGGGTGTATCACCATAAAATATAAACATTGAAAATAAAACTGATACTTTTAACTAATCAGGAGACAGTTAATACACCAAATATATTTTTAAACCTATAAACTTATTATTTTCTTCAACTTTTAAGGTGTTTGCTATTTGTTATAACCCTATTGTTATGATTCTTAAACCATCTATACAAGTAAGCATGTTGATTTGTCACTTACCATTATTTTATTGATTAGTTTGAATTTGATGAGGTTCTTCGATGTAGAACTGGACTTATTTAAACAAAAAATGTTTTGTTTATTTGTTTGATAGTAAAATTGTATAACAAACATTTGACATTTTATTTAATTTATCATCAAAACAACTATTTTGTCAGTATCTGAATAAAATTAATTTGTTAGATAATGTGTTTCTTTTATTTAAGTATATACAAAGGGAGATAATTCAAAATTGTTTTCATTATTCTGACCTGATGAGAAGTCATGAAAATAACTATGCCCAAGACAGGATGACAATAAGAAAATGCTGGAAATTGTTGTGTATGGTTATGCTTTGTCCAAAAGTTTTTGTTATCTCCTGTATTATTTATTGCTTCAATTGTCAAAATCCAAATCACACATAGAGATAGCCTTGTCCTATAGTTTATATCTGGTGTTTGTGTTTTTTGTATGTCTTAGATTCTAATCCTTCAAGTTCTTATACACATTCAGATGCAGTGCCATTCTTTACATAAAGGTAAAAGCATACTTACAAAGTGTTATTGAGCTTTGCAAATGAATAACAGTCTTCAATGTTACTGACAAATTATACGTTTGCACATTGCCATATGAAACCACAAATATTATTCTACTGTAAATATACAGATCAGCAATCCATGCCTTTTAAGTCTTATACTTTGTAAATATGGATCAGAAAAGTTGGAGGATCAATTTTATTTGTTCAGTAGCTACAAAGTTATAATCATTGACACTTCCTGTTTTTCCTAATATTCGTTATTTATTTAATTAGATATTTCTAAACCAGATATTTGGGTTAAAGTAAAAATAAATCCCCTACATCCCTTTTCCAAAAAAAAAAGCAGAGGGACAAATTCTTCTTTTTCTTAATTTTTCATTTACACTATTGTTTTGTAAGTACATCAGTTATACAGGATTATATTGACTTTAAATTGCATTAAACTTGATGGAAGTTCTAATTTAAATAAGTCATAAACAAGAAATTTATTTGAATTTACATGAAATTAAATTACATAATTATTCAAATTTAGTTCATATTTAAATTTGAAATTTATTCAAATTTAATTTACGTTCAATGATCTTTAAATCTGAAATTTATTCAAATTTAAATTATATTAAAACTTCTTTAAATTTGAAATTTATTCAAATTTAATTTATATTAAAAATTCTGTAAATCTGAAATTTAATCAAATTTAATTTATATAAAAAATTCTTTAATTTACAAATTTATTCAAATTTAGTCTATATTTAAATTTTTTAAATTTGAAATTTATTTAGATTTAAAAATACCTTTAAACTAGGTTGAAATTTGGGAATTTATTTGCAATATTAAATTTAGTTTAAATCTATAATAAATTAGAAATTTTCCAGCGAAGTAAATGCATAATATTTTTTGTAATTTGAAATTTAATATGCATAATATATGCATTTAATTTTATATTAAATGCATCATTTCATGCAGTGCAATAAGTGTTCAAATTGAACACAAATTGTAAACCTAGGCTTTGATAGACTTTATTGTTATTATTGATTATCAAATTATCTTTAATTAACAATCAACACAGAATCATGCAGCATGTGAAAAATACTCAAATTTTATTTTATATTTTCCATTTGTTCCCACTTGTTTAGTAAACTTGTCCATTTATAGTTGTGTAAAGATTTTGTGCATTTAATTTGTTCTTAAATTATCGATGATTACTATTTACCATTCAGTGCACGTTTGTTAACATTTTTCATCACTGTTTTTCCCTCGCACCGAAGTTCAACTTCAATTAGGTTACTTAGTAACATCATCAAGCAGTTCTAACGAGATTTCTCTTAGTTAAGTTCAATGCATACAGAAATATCGGTGAACCGGTGAATTACAATGTAGAGTATTGGAAGACAATTGTTCAATATCAGTACATTTCTGGAATCTGAAATTTGTGTTGGGGGAGGGGGAGCGTACAACAAATTTCATTTTTATACATCACAAAATGTTTATACTAGTAATTGCTATTAAACATACCATCGATCGCTGCCAAAACTCCCCAACAGAATCCATAACCGGTACACTTTGTCTCCACTCGATCCCCAACTAGATATTCTTCTTCCTCTTTCCTCGGTTTTCTGAACACCGACAAGGGGATGTCATTTGTTTTTTTTTTTGTCATCCCAGTCAATGATAGCAAATCATTTCTTTTGATCCATTTGAGTTGTTAATCGAAAATAGTTAAATAAATGTTTTGATGAAAAATCTGATTGGAAAGCGGTAAAAAGCGAAATCTGAAGTTCGAATTGTGCGCAGTTTCGTTCAATACATTTTTTAAAACTATTCCTATGTGTTTAAAACTTTCGAAACTTTTGTGAGTGGTAAAAACAAATTAATAGTTTTCTGCATTACAAATAATCTTATTATTACTTCTTTTAAGGAAAAGAAACGTGGATACTAAAACATTCGAAAATAATAACAAATATATATATATTGTCTCTCATAATTTTACGGAACGATCCTGTAATTGTTATATGACGACAAGGACATTATACTTAAAAACGGATCTAACAACTAATGTTTGTTACACATGTATATATATATATAACATTGTAAAATGGTAAATAAGAAAATGATAAAAAAAAAAACAGTTACATCAGACATTTGAAAAGCTATGATTGAGGTTTATTAAAGCACAAGTTATGTTACAACTACATGTACATGTATTACTTTCTGTGATAAATCTACTAAGAGCTACTATTTCAGTAAAGGCTATTGTTTAAGATAAAAGGATAAAAGCTACTATTATTGATTAAGTTATGCATGTTATATATAACACAAATTTACAACCTGAAAACAGGATCTTGTGACACTTTACTTTGTCCTGAACATGATGAACTAATTTGATGTCGCAAACTTACAACTCAATTTTTTTTACAGGTTTCCTATTGCACATGTACATATATGTATATACATTATCATATATTTCATTTAATTTGATTCAATGATTATTCTTCTATAAAATAGATGTTATGATGACTATGATATGATTTGTACCAAAATAAATGAACATACACTATGCAATATCTTCAAATTTCTTTTTGAATACATGTGTATACTAATTAAGATACATGAGCTGGCTGTAAATTACATATACACGAACAAATAGTCACGATACTGTCAGAATGCGGTACAAGATGGAGGTTCATGTTGGTACTCAGAATGTTGAAGTTTTTCACTCTTTCTATATGGTACGTTCAACATGTATACGTACATGGGCAATCTGTCTTGTGAGTTCAATTTCTTTTGCACTAAGTTGAGATTTGCCACGAGTAAATGCTGGGATTATCAAAGTAGCTCCGTGACTAGCTAATTCTTCTGAAATCAAAAATCCACGGTCAGCTAAAACTTGGTCACTATGTTCTAATTTGTCTAGATATCCACTGCGTTGAGTAATGACTTTGTCTGATGTCCTGTCACCGAATGCTCTTGAAACATATGATATGACACCAGTTGGGGTTATGGAAACGAGAAACTTAATTGTGTTGTGGTGCTTGTAGTTGGACCATGTTTGAGCTCTTGCTGTAAGGTGACCTGGTCGATTTATAAAAACCTCAAAACAATCTATAATGCTTACACATCGAGGATAAGTCTTTTTGAAAATCACTGGCATGTTCTTGATAAGACTGTCTTTGTCTGGCCACTGTACTAAAAAGTTCAACTTCTTGGCTAGGGCAGGTAATCCTTGGTTGAGAATGTCTGACACGGTTGTCTTTGAAATATTCAGGCGGAAAGCAATGTCTTCTAAATGTAGAATTAGTCTGAGCTTAATGAGTAGACACAGTAACACACCTTTTGGAGAGACGACACGAGAAGAAGCAAGCACAGTAGTACAAAAACTCAAAACCCACATAAATAAAGCTTTAGACGGAATACCGGTATAAAATATTGTCTTGCTGTCTGTAGCCACTGCACTATCTTCAAATTTTAGGTTGAGCAGTTTTGTTTTCAGATGTGTGTTTTCAACTTGAAATCTATTTAGCTCTGTATAAAGTTGTTGATTCTCTAAACGCAGACTAGCAATGGTCTTAATACAGTTATCATATACTGATGGCTTTTCTGAAATAAGAAAATACACATTTTTTAATATTTCAAACAAATGGAATGACAGTCATTAATTATATTGCATACATATAAAATAAATCTGATAGCGGGCCAAACAATTTGCAAACAAAATATGTTGTAAACATTAACTGATGAATTAATTGATTTCATACATTATGTGATTAAGAAGTGATTTGTTAACAAATTTTCTTTGATGTTTTACTATTTTAATCATCATTAACAAAAAAGAAAATTAAAATTAATGAATTACTATAACTACTAACTGGGGTTCTTTACCCCCCTACAATACCTATTATAACCCCTATATGTTGAGCCCCTAGATACACAACCTCCATCTTATATGGGGGATAATTAACCCCAACCTTTCCAACACACACATAACATCCAATGATATGGGAGTTCAATAACCCCCAGACTTTAACATTCAAATGTCAAGGAGGTTAAATTGATTTTAAATGATATACAAGTTTGACACACTTATATCCAACATCTAAGTTTTGTACTGAGGGGTCATGTCCCATTTGTTACATCCAGAATATATAATGATACGATTTTCTCTTATGTATATTTACTCCAATTTTTTTTTTTTTTTTTTACCAATTTAAGGTGAAGGGGGAGGTGTTTCTGTTTAACCAATCAGGAATACAAATATATAACTGACAATTCAACAATATTTTATAAAAGTGTGTTTAAACTCTATAAGGTTATATATATTTTTGAATTCTAACAGAAAGGATTTACTATTTAAATTAACCATGTCTCATACCAGAATCAATTCAATATCACCACAAAATAGTGTCACATCAAGTTTAATGAATATGTACCATCAATATGAAATTCACATAAATGTACTGAAATGGACAGGTGTTATAGTGCTTTTCATATTTACAGCATCTACCCTATGGATAACTGGTAGTTTATATTTGTCATCAAACATGTCAAAGCATAACATGAATGTTTCCAACTATGATATAAATGAACAGAACCTTACTTTTAACCAATCATTGTGTTCTTATATTAAACATTTCCGTCTACCTGGTGAATTTATGTTAACTGTGTGTGAATACAACAAAAGAACAATTATAGACATTCGTCAATTTTTGAACAATAAACCTACTATTAAAGGAATATCCTTATCACAAAGACAATGGGACTATTTGAGGTCTATAATACAGTATATAACAAGAGTTATTTATCACAGAAGTTAATAACAGGACTTACTTATGTATTTGGAAAATATCAAAATAAATGTATGAGCTATTATGTAATATATGTGTTTTTCTTAATATAAAGTATATTTACAGGTATTTAATGTGTTATGCATGTAGACATGAACGGTACAGATAAAAACTCACATGTGACTTTGATTGTGATACAGCCATTGGACTTGAGTATGTAGGTTCTTTGATTACCTTCCTTGCTAGCTGAAGCGTAAATTCGTTACTAGGTTTACCTTTATTACCCTCATTTCGAAGTAGTTCAGTCCAATAGACGATATATTGGTTAGTCCACTCTGGAATTAGGGTAGTAAAGGTAAACCTAAGAACGACGTTACGCTTCAGCTAGCAAGGAAGGTAATCAGAGAACCTACATACTCAAATCCGATTGCCGTAAGAGAGGGAAGGCAAGAAGGTAACTGCATTCCGGTACTGTCCATACATTTGCTCATTATGAGTTTGTCTCACCGTAAGGGTACTTTTTGTGTAATAAAAGATTAAAGAAAACAATCATAACATACAACTCTTTTATTGTATTTAAAGTTCTTTAGTGTCCATTTCCAAAGATCAAATTATATGCCATTTGTTCTTCTTTCTAATAGCATTCTTTTTCTCATTTTTAAATGTTTTTTAAAAATAATTTCCTCTTCTAACTTTCTCTTTTGTATTGTCAATATGTGGGCATTGTATGCTATCTTGGTGGCTAAATCTTCGATTTTTGTACTCATTATGTTGTTTAAATGTTCCACCATCTCAAATTCTGAAGGTCTAAAAAATATAGATAAAATTTATTTTTTACAGCACAAAATTAAAATAATAAATTATGATATATACAATTACTAATGATTTATTATATAAACACATTATATAAGGGTTTTTTAAAATGATTTTTTAAACATGAAAGTCAATGGTTATAATATACAATATCTAAATTTTGTGAAGATATATTTCCCTGATGCAATGATCACCTTGAATAATATGGCTTAATGTTTAGGAACTATGTGTTTTATTTGCTCACAATCAGACATTTTCTTTTAGATTGTGGATCTTTAAATTATTTTGATGTAATCTGTACTGAAGAATACATGTGTGTGTTGTATTGGAGTTCTATTATTTTAAAACAAAATAGGCTTTTAAAAGAAAAAATATACTCACATGTTCTGGGTATTTCTATTAGGTGGCTGTTGTTGCACAGGTTCCAAAGGCACCTTAGTAGGTCTACAAAAGCATAAATTAGATGTATTACTTTTATGTAAAGATTATAAAATATATAAATTTTAGCAGTATATACACTGTAAAAATTGTGTTTAGGGCCTAAACACTTTTCTATACACATTTCATGTTATACAATTGGTTACATGTTTAGGCTCTAAGCATGTGGGGCATTACATGTTGAAATTCTAAACATGTTTAGAATGGGGACACAACAGACATTTATGTGTATAGCTTCTAAACATTTTCCTAAACATGTTTAGCTCTAAACATGTTTAGGCTCTAAGCACAATTTTTACAGTGTAGCTAAGGTAAATGAAGATAAATTTAATACAATGGAAAACGAATACCACGGCAACAAATCAAAAGGATAATAAAAACAAATCATAAATTCATAGACTATTGCAAAATTCGGACACATGCAAACAAAGGACGCAACAAGAAATACGTATAATACACACGAAGACAACAAACAAGTACATGGACAGTGTAAACTCACTCAAAGGATGTTTAAATGATATCTTATCAAAATAATTGATTATATTGTGAATATGAAGGCAACATAGTCTTGCTAACAACCTTACTGATATATACCTGGTCTGTTCAGGGGTTCTAACTGGTACTTCCTGTTTTATGACAGATTCCATTTTAATCTAATAATTAAAACAAAAATATATTTAAAAAACATATATAACCATTACAATATTAGTATAAATAAGAAGATGCGGTATGAGTACCAATGAGGCAACTCTCCATCCAAGTAACAATGCATAAAAAGTTAAACAGTTATAGGTCAAAGTACGGCCTTCAACACGAAGCAAAAGCTCACACCGAACAGTAAGCTATAAAGGGCCCCAAAATAACCAGTGTAACATAATTCAAACAGAAAAACCAAAGGTCTAATCTATTTACAAAACGAGAAACGAGAAACATATATGAAACATACTAACAAACTTTACGTATGTATTTAATAAATATACACAAATATTAAAGAGGGTCTTAATGTGGACATTTTTCAGAAATCTCTGAACAAAATTAAGGAGAATAAGGATCACACATTAAATTTAACAGTTTTCTGGTTTTGTTATTCGTAGTAAAATATCATCTCCAAAATCAGGAACAGCCCTAACTTACGGACATATTTACACTAAATTCCTTTACACAAATTCAATATCATTTTTTTATTATTTAATTTAGAATTTAGGGTTTACCTGTGTCACATTTGGACTGATTAAAACCAGAAAACCAACATTAAATCACTTACATATGTAGTAGTAGAATTAACCAATTCAAGTTTAATTAATTTATTAGAATTATAAAAATTTATTTTGTAAGGTTTCTAACAACAAAAATTCATAAATTTAAGTTAAGATGAAGATAACAAATATTTTATCTCATATATAAAGAATATGCGTTAAAATGAAAAATAACTCAACAAATTGTACTTACATTTTTCTCAAATTCCTTTCTCTGAATAAAGTTTAACTGATTTTTACACTTATTATATATACAAATGTTACATAATAAATGAGACTTTTTAAAACTAGACTATATGCATAATAGCAAAGATTTATTATATAAATAACCCATTCCAAATGCCATCCGTCGGGTACCCTGTTTACACTCTGGGAAACCGTTAATTATCTTTTGTAATAGGATGTTACACATTTCATTAAATTTGAATAACATCTTGCTAAAGGATTATTATTATTTTAAAATGTTTTGTTAATGTGAGAAAATATGTAACAGTAAAACATTATTATATAAACTACCCATTCCAAATGCCACTGCTTACAGTTAACTGTGAAACCATTAATTATCTTTGGTAACCTCATTTCAATTAGCACATTACTAAAAGATCATTATCTAAGAATAGTTTTCACTGTGTAATTTTAATCATGTTGTTAACGTGTGAAAATGATCGGAAAATTAAATATCTTATGAAACGTTCCGGAAACAATAACATATCCATTCCAACATATATATTTAGTGAACCGTAAGGAGTTATGTAATTACCACAGTTAATTTTTTCAGTTTTCTCTCTTACGACGTTAATTATGTGTGTTAAAATATGATGAAAATTGATTTGTTTATAAAATATACTTATATTGTTTGCTATATATTATATTTTTTATGAAGATTCCGATGTTTTTATTCTGTTGTTTACAACCCATCACGTTCTCATTGGTACATTAGAAAACAAACATGGCATTTTGGATCGTACATTTTCTTGTGTTATTGTTAGTTTTAAACGCAGAAGGACAGATAGATTGTAAATATGAAACGGCAATTGCCAACTGCTTCTGTAGTACAGAAATAAACATTCTTCAAAACGTCAGAATTATTGAAATTCAGTCGGAAAGTTGTAATTGTACCATCAATTTTCTTGAGGCACAAGAGCAACCGCCAACAGTGGTACACATGTTCAACAAATTATGCAATTGGCATTGCAATGAGATAGAATGTGGTAAGTTTTATGATTACCCTCACAAGATTTATGTCTTAAAGTCCCACCATTCTAACGATTTCAACAGTTTGCCTTATTTCGAAAATTAAAAAAAGGGGGAATAACTCTAAGGGCATCCGACCAGTTCTTGACAAGGAATTATTATAAAGTTGAAGGATAAATAAATCTGATCTTCATGTCCCATGGAATGTATTCTGTATGTGCATAATTAAACAATTTTGTAGTTGATTTTTGCAGTAAGTGTGAGTGATCAAAATTATAATTCCATGGGAACATTTCCAACAAATTTATTTTAAAACCAGGTATGAAATATCAAATTTCTCTTTCAATGTCATGTGAGATTGTAACAAGTTTTCAATCGGTTCCAGTATTAGATTTTTTTTTTCATTTATTTTACAGTACCAGACAATATTTTACCAGAGGAAGGAAAAACAACTAGGAAACAGGAAATAACTACAGTTCATGGTAAGATTTATTATTTAAGTATGATTATTAATATTCAATACTTAAGTAAGATACTGCCAGTTTGTTTTTGTTTTTGTGTGTGTGGTTTTTTTTTAAGGAAGGAATTAAACATGTTTTATTAATTTTTTTTTTCATTTATTTTGTAGTACCAGACAATGTTTTACAGAATTCTCAATTGGAAATGACTAACAAACAGAAAAAGTCTACAACACTGACTACAAATCAAAGTAAGATTTTATTATACAATTATTAATGAGTAATACTTCAGCTATATACAGTACAATATGTTTTTTTTTTTTAAAAGGGGGATTGATGGTAAAATGTTGGGGGCAGTAAATTTTACCAAGATGCCTACTCTTATCAAATTATATAGAACTTTATACTGTACAGAGCATGACATTTCTCCAAATGGTTTCTCTACAATGGTTGGGGGTCAGGTTTTTATATGACTGAAAATAAAATGGTTGTATTATGGTATGTGGGACAGTCTATGTCTGTGTTAGTGTTGTCAGTGTCTGTGGACACATCAGTTTTTAATATAACTTTGAAATTTTAACATGAGGTTCCTTGCCAATTGAGGACTTATCCCAGTAACTCTGTAAATGGAACATTTTGATTATTGAGCAGGTTTTTTTTTTTGAAAGGGCCCTACACAACATAGTAATGATTTATTTATAATATTTTTTTTTATTATTTCAGTACAGGACAAAACAATGATGAAATATGGTGACAAGATGTCAAGCACCATGGAAACTGCTATGATAGGTATGCATCTATAGTTACTTAAGTTATGTCTCTTTAAATACAGAAGAACTTTGATTGCTGGAACACAATGGATATCTTGAACCTGTTTTGTTGTCACTCTCAAACATCTAAACTTATGACCCCCTATATCTTAAAGGGATTTAATTATCTCCCCTGCATGCATCAATAAAGGGAGATAACTGAATACTTTTTCTCATTTATAATAGTACTAGTAAAACAATGGAGTAAACATATATGAGATATGATTTTACAGACATGTATAAAATTTATTATATATATATATATAATAAATTGCAGTGCAGGCGATTTGGTGTCACGATATCACAGTAGCATGGGTTCGAATCCCGGCGAGGGAAGAACCAAAAATTTGCGAAAGCAAATTTACAGATCTAACATTGTTGGGTTGATGTTTAGACGAGTTGTATATATATATGAATATAATTATTTTCTGTGACTGTATCTTACATTAATTTGTAGGATCCTTTACTATAGATAATTTTGCTGATCTGTAACAATAACATCTTCATGCCTTATATATCATGTACTGTAGTACGCCGCTAGATTAAAACTGACGTGGAAAGGTAACATATGGCCACCGAAAGCTCTTTTTTTGAGAGCCCAGGTGGTCGTGTGGTCTAGCGGGACGGCTGCAGTGCAGGCGATTTGGTGTCACGATATCACAGTAGCTTGGGTTCGAATCCCGGCGAGGGAAGAACCAAAAATTTGCGAAAGCAAATTTGGATCTGTAAATTTGCTATATATATATATATACAACTCGTCTAAACATCAACCCAACAATGTTAGATCTGTAAATTTGCTTTCGCAAATTTTTGGTTCTTCCCTCGCCGGGATTCGAACCCATGCTACTGTGATATCGTGACACCAAATCGCCTGCACTGCAGCCGTCCCGCTAGACCACACGACCACCTGGGCTCTCAATAAAAGAGCTTTCGGTGGCCATATGTTACCTTTCCACGTCAGTTTTAATCTAGCGGCGTACTACAGTACATGATATATAAGGCATGAAGATGTTATTGTTACAGATCAGCTAAATTATCTATAGTAAAGGATCCTACAAATTAATGTAAGATACAGTCACAGAAAATAATTATATTCATAAGTACGTCTGAGTCAGTGACAACCCTACAACAGATGTATCCATCGGATCGCCATCAATGATGGTGATACATGGCTGTGTACATAATGTATATATATATATATATATATACAACTCGTCTAAACATCAACCCAACAATGTTAGATCTGTAAATTTGCTTTCGCAAATTTTTGGTTCTTCCCTCGCCGGGATTCGAACCCATGCTACTGTGATATCGTGACACAATGTTTAATTTATATTTATATAAATTTGTTTTACAGCATTCTGGGCAGGGTGTGGAATTTTTGGGATGTTTACATTCTTGTCTGTCCTGAAATGGATACTACAACTGAAACGAAACACTACATATTTGCCATTACACCAACCGCTAGACACCACCACCATAACAGCTGACAGACACCAGATATCTCAAACACAGACCTCTTTTTTGAGTATGATTTCCTCTACTGTCCCGCCATCACTCACTCCACCTCCGACATCAACACCCAACTATTCCATAGACAGACTTCCTGTTTTTTCATTTGAGTCTACACCAATTGAACCATACCCTTACCAACATCAGATTCACCTACTACTTTTTTTGAAAACAGAGACTCATCACCCGAACCGTCTGCTCCACCCATGGAAATGGTAGAACTGAATGACACAAATCAGACAAATGTTTACTACTACAGGTATCATTTAACGAGTACAAGTCACACTTTGGTAACGACACAAAGAAAAGCTGACCTTATATATCTGTCAGATATGTGATTTGTCTATTTTCAGTTTCCCAAAAGTGTCTTACAATTAACTGCTGAATGACTAATTTGGTCACACAACTGACATGTGATATCGGAACTGCTAACTCCTTGTCCGTTCCCGTTGCAAAAACGTTTAATATGATTTGGCGGATTACAATTGAAGCAAAGATTGTTTGTTGCCTGTTGTACTTCTTTGACAAGTTTATCTTCTAATGTTCCACCTATAGCTTTCATTAGCTAATATACTGCTTCCAAAGCTTTATACACAATTTCATCAGCAACATTGTCATGTTTGTCCAATTGTTTATGAAAGCAAGAAACCCTTTTGTACATTTCTGTTGTAATTGCATTTTGATGCTGTGTTATCTTAAAGTTTCAGTACTCAATCTTGTACTTGGTTCTTTATTGAAGGGTTTTCCTTTGTTTTGAGGATTTATAGTGTCATGTTTCTTGCAAAGAAGAATTTATTCAAATTTGAATGTAATTTTTCGCCGCTCATTGAAACAAAATCATCTTTTGAGATATCGAGATATGTTCATAGAGGCTGTCGAAATCCGTTGACAGCGTTTTCTATGCATAACTGTTTTGAAGAATGCTCATTACTCTTTCTGGGACCAAGCCATTAGGAAAATTTTGCCTGGAGACTCTATGTAATCTAGATTACAACAGACGGAGTACCATGTATCATCAGAAGGAATACTTCCACTGGGAATAAATTGCTTCACGCTCTATTGTTTTTCCTTCAAAACAAAAACCAATGTCTTCACCTTTTGATGGATGACCACTGACGGTAAATGATATATTGCTGTCCCATATATTTCGCACGTCATCTGGCATAAAATGATATTGAAAGTGTGTCAAACAGTTCGATATTTTGATAATTGGAATGGGATCTACCATAAAACGATTTCTTTCAGGTGGAATTTTGCACTGTGTACAAGGTCGCTGTTGTTTCTCCTGACACCCATTCTGAGGTTAATGATAGCCTGTGAAAATCTAAATACTTGGATTATTTTTCTAATGAAAGGGAGAACCATTTCTTTCCTTGCCGTTGTGTGAAAAACTAGTAAAAGTTGCCACGCTACGTGATGATCTTTACATGTTTTAGCAAATGTCTTTGCATTATTCGTTGTGAAGTTGAGTAATTCGCACATACTCTCCAGATAAGGCGTCCAATTAAGTTCGAAGAAATATTTAATAACATTCATTTCGTAAAGTCCTACGCCTATACACATATACAACCAGTCAAACTGATTTGCAGACGAAGGAATTAAATTTACATGATTTAGTCTGTGGTGTTCCCTAATGTGCACACACTTGCAACTATATAGCCTGATACTGGATAATTATAGAGAAATAAATGACACATTTAGAAAAAGTGCAATTATGTTTTCTCCAGTTTTTCGTTATTCCACGATCTAACTCATAATCCATGTATAAATTATCGTTACGGATATCAACAGCATCAACTTTCCTACATTTCACACGAATTTACACAGAATGACAAATGTTAAGGGTTGCGACGAGAAGCAGCAAAACACAATAAGACAAAAATGACATTTGCTTTTAAATATACAATAGGAATCTATGAATTGTTTTAACATCTTTGAAATTACATATTTAAATGTTTCCTCTTGTGTTTTTAGTCAACATGTATATATAGTCATAATAAATGTCATTGCTTTTAATTTATAACTGCTTTACCTTCCTTCTAAATGATCTATTATTATTTTCAAATTCTGGAGGGTATTGACCATCACCCACATAACCATACGGCTGTGTATATTCATCACTTTCTATTTTGATCACATCTGTGTTGTCTTTATTCAAATTTCAATTATGATTTAACTAATTGATTAAAACATGTCAATGATTGCTAAATTATTTCCCTTCTTAAGGGACAGAAAAAAATAGCTACACTATGAAATATTGTCCTTTGTGACACATTTTTATAAAACATCCATGAAATTATGTGCAAGTACTAGGGAAATTTTTTCACTAAGGGAGACACTATTTTATAGTTTACAAATGTGATATGCTTTCCCATGAACAAAATTTCACAGATGAACTGTGAAATAATGTTCTAGAGGACACAATTTCATGGGACACTTTTTTGGCTTACATATTCATTGTAGTTATGCACTGTAAACCTGAACATACTAGCCATTACTTATTCTAGAGAACGAACATGTACTATGAACGTGAAAATTATTTCAAAAAATATATCTACAATGTGGTCATATTTATAAGTTTCTGTAACAAAACGTTCAATTTTTAAAAAAACTAAGGATGTTCTAAACCCAGGTATAGATTGTTGTAAACGCATTCAATTTTGATAGGCAATATGTTTAAAGCACAAACACATTTACATTAAATGGTCATTGAAGACAAACTAATATTAGGTATATACCAATATTGTCAATATTATTTTTCTATTACCTGATCAACACACAATGGAAATAGGCGTTGTCACTCTAACTTTAGTTCTGAAATGACTCCTGTTCCGATTATCATTGTTACTTTCCATCCCTATCTTGAAATTTATCTTTAAGTAATAAATTTCTTCGAATTTAAAAGTCTTATGCTGAATACAGAATTACTCTTTAAATTTAATCTATTTATAAAATATGAATTATCAAGAAATATCAAATACACAAGTCGTCAAATTTATTTAGTAGATCTATCTGATTAACCGTAAGATGTTTATTGTTTAATAACCCCTCCGTGATTCTAACAAATTATTTACAATTGTGTATGTTATTCTACCACTGCATTTCAAATACTTGTCATTATTTTTCAAATACTTGTCATTATTTTGTTCTGGAGAACGGATATAATTTTTTTTTAAAACTCAGAAGATGAAAACAATTATCTATGAACGTGAAAATTGTCTTAAACATTATATCTATAATTTGGTCATAGATTGCCTAACAATGTAATATAACACACTATTCAGTATGTAAATATAAGAATGTTCAACATATTTACAAACTGACAAAATCTTTGCAATATTTCACTAGACCAACTAGCTTCATCAAGCGTACATCTATCCCGTTTTACTCAAAACTCCTGTCCTGCCTATTTTTAGCTCACCTGGCCCGAAGGGCCAAGTGAGCTTTTCTCATCACTTGGCGTCCGGCGTCGTCCGTCGTCGTCGTCGTCGTCCTGCGTCCGGCGTTAACTTTTACAAAAATCTTCTCCTCTGAAACTACTAGACCAAATTTAACCAAACTTGGCCACAATCATCATTGGGGTATCTAGTTTAAAAATTGTGTCCGGTGACCCCGCCAACTAACCAAGATGGCCGCCATGGCTATAAATAGAACATAGGGGTAAAATGCAGTTTTTGGCTTATAACTCAAAAACCAAAGCATTTAGGGCAAATCTGACAGGGGGTAATATTGTTAATCAGGTTAAGATCTATCTGCCCTGAAATTTGCAGATGAATCTGACATTCCGTTGTTAGGTTGCTGTACCTGAATTGGTAATTTTAAGGAAATTTTGTTGTTTTTGGTTATTATCTTGAATATTATTTTAGATAGAGATAAACTGTAAAAAGCAATAATGTTCAGCAAAGTAAGATCTACAAAAAAGTCAACATGACCAAAATGATCAGTTGACCACTTTAGGAGTAATTGCCCTTTATAGTCAATTTTTAACCATTTTTCGTAAATCTTAGTAATCTTTTAGAAAAATCTTCTCCCCTGAAACTGCTGGGCCAAATTATTTGAAACTTGGCCACAATCATCATTGGGGTATCTAGTTTAAAAATTGTGTCGGGTGACCTGGCCATCAAACCAAGATGGCCGCCACGGCTAAAAAACATAGGGGTAAAATGCAGTTTTTGGCTTATAACTCAAAAACCAAATAATTTAGAGAAAATCTGACATGAAGTAAAATTGTTAATCAGGTCAAGATCTATCTGCCCTGAAATTTTCAGATGAATTGGACAACCTGTTTTTGGGTTGCGGCCCCTGAATTGGTAATTTTAAGGAAATTTTGCTGTTTTTGGTTATTATATTGAATATTATTATAGATATAGGTAAACTGTAAACAGCAATAATGTTCAGCAAAGTAAGATCTACAAATAAGTCAACATGAACGAAATGGTCAATTGACCCCTGTAGGAGTTATTGACCTTTGTAGTCAATTTTCAATCTGCTTCCTTTGTTTAATATTCACATAGACCAAGGTGAGCGACACAGGCTCTTTAGAGCCTCTAGTTTTCAAATTTCATCCTACCCCCCCCCCCCCCTAAAAATCAAATGGTAGGTCCCTAATGCATATCATGATAAAACATAATAAGTTCCAAATACATTTCAGCACTAAACTCTGATATTTCTTTGTCTAGCAGCATGATAAGAAATATTTATATGTTCCAGACCATATGAATATGTAGACCGTAAACATACGGTCCGGTCCGTATACGTATACTCGTACGGTCGGACCGTATGAGTATACGCGTACGGTCCGCTTAGAGCTGACTGTTTTAAGAGTGTTATTTTATCACATGGGTAATTAATTAAATTGAAACATACATTTATCGCAATCTTCATTTTACTAGTAATGTTGAGATTTAATAATTATTATTTGATAATTTATTACTACCGTGCAGGTCAAATAAATAAATAAAATAATTTAACAAGTTTACCTGCTTTTGAAACTGCTCGCACAGTTCCGTCTAATCGAACACATTTACCATCCTCGCCAGGTCGCAATTCTCCGCTAACGACATGGTGAAAGTTTTCCAAGCGCTTGAACCAGTCTTTCCCGCTGGGCTTTTGAGATTGATATAGGTCACGCCATTATAGTTGTAGATTTGGACAGTCTTTGTCGATCCAAAGGATCCAGTTACTCGTAGCAAATTCTCACCATCCTTGCTTGTGACCAATCCTCGTTGTTGGGAAGACATCATTTCTATGAAGAGAAAGACATTGTACATCAAATATTAGATAATACTATTAACCAACATATTTACCAAAACTCGTATATTTTGCTACATATGTCTTCGTCGATAACGACAATTTGTGAAAACTTGACAAAATATTGTGTGTTGTCATGGTGAAATGTAACCGCGGGTTGTGGATTGAACAAGTTTTTGGTACAATTCTTGATCCTATTGTGAAAACCTAGACACATTTTGGCTCAAGCTCTCTGAGAAACTCAATTAATGTCGTAAGTATAACAATTATACATTATTTTCCTTCAAGACTAACGCAAGTTACTTAAGAGTTTTCTTTGAAGGATGCCTTTTATAAGTTATGGCTTTGACCTAGCTGTCAGATAACTGCGATAACTCTAAGTTCTGTTCCTATTTCTTTTCGTTGATTAGGTTTTTTTTATAATGTATGCTTTGCTTATAAATATATATTGAAATAAACGAAAACAATCAACTACAACTACGTTAATTGATACATTATGTTTTATTTCAATCATACAGGATGCAATAAAAAATCAGGATTCAAGAAAATAGATGTAAAAATACATTACAAGAAAATAGTAACTCAATTACCCTCAAACATTCTAACGAATACTATATACAATAAGTTTTAATAAAAATAAGATGCATCCACGATCTCCCTCGCTATGTGTAAAACTCGTATTAAAATCACCACAAATTTTGATATTTAAAAAATCCCAATTTTGTACTTTTGTTATAAATACAGAAAAAATAAAATAAAAAAGGTAACAAAACATTTTTTCTGACCGAAATGTGTGATGAACAACAACATATGTAGAAATGAAAAAGTTTAAATCGACACTATTTTCCAAGGTCAAAGTTTTCACATTTTCTCTGTATTTTTAGCTCACCTGGCCCAAAGGGCGAAGTGAGCTTTTCTCATCACTTGGCGTCCTGCGTCCGTCGTCGTTAACTTTTACAAAAATCTTCTCCTCTGAAACTGCTGGGCCAAATTAATCCAAACTTGGCCATAATCATCATTGGGGTATCTAGTTTAAAAATTGTGTGGCGTGACCCCGCCAACCAACTAAGATGGCCGCCACGGCTAAAAGTAGAACATAGGGGTAAAATGCAGTTTTTGGCTTATAACTCAAAAACCAAAGCATTTAGAGCAAATCTGACATGGGGTAACAATGGTCATCAGGTCAAGATCTATCTGCCCTGAAATTTTCAGATGAATCAGACAACCTGTTATTGGGTTGCTGCCCCTGAATTGGTAATTTTAGGGAAATTTTGCTGTTTTTGGTTATTATCTTGAATATTATAATAGATAGAGATAAACTGTTAACAACAATAATGTTCAGCAAAGTAAGATCTACTAATAAGTCAACATAATCAAAGTGGTCAGTTGACCCCTTTAGGAGTTATTGCCCTTTATAGTCAATTTTTAACCATTTTTCGTAAATCTTAGTAATCTTTTACAAAAATCTTCTTCTCTGAAACTACCAGGCCAAATTTAAACAAACTTGGCCGCAATCATCATTGGGGTATCTAGTTTAAAAAATGTGTGGCGTGACCCGGCCAACCAACCAAGATGGCCGCCACGGCTATAAATAGAACATAGGGGTAAAATGCAGTTTTTGGCTTATAACTCAAAAACCAAAGCATTTAGAGCAAATCTAACAGGAAGTAAAATTGTTTATCAGGTCAAGATCTATCTGCCATGAAATTTTCAGATGGATCGGACAAACCGCTATTTGGTTGATGCCCCTGAATTAGTCATTTTAAGGAAATTTATTATCTTGAATATTATTATAGATGGAGATAAACTGTAAAGAGCAACAATGTACAGCAAAGTAAGACTTAAAAATAAGTCAACATGACCTAAATGGTCAATTGACCCCATAAGGAGTTATTGCCTTTTAAAGTCAATTTTTAACAATTTTCATAAAATTTGTAAATTTTAATTAACATTTTCGACTGAAACTCTTAGGCCAAGTTCAATATAGGTAGAATGTTTGTAAGCAGCAAGAATGTTCAGTAAAGTAAGATGTACAAACACACCACCATCACCAAAACACAATTTTGTCATGAATTCAAATGCGTCCTTTGTTTAATATTCACATAGACCAAGGTGAGCGACATAGGCTCTTTGGAGCCTCTAGTCTTAGTATGTGACTGTATTTAAATTCTCGGAACGCCTGTTCAAAAATGTTTTTCAAGATTATGCAGTTCACTATCAATTAAACAATCAGGTCTATGTTGTGATCCATGTTCAACTTTGCATTACTGGCAAATCTTCTTTGATAATTGTTGCAACATTTCATCCAATAATTCAGCAAAAGAAAACAGTAATATAGTTGAAAGTAGTCTTTGTTGCATTCAGATTTTAATTGCCACCATTGTACTATTAGTGTTCGTCTATAAATGAATGGAGAAATAAGATGCCTTTCTTTAGATTAGTTTCGTCCAATTTTCTTTAGTGATCTGAATATTTTCCCCTTTAACAACAAGCTGTAATCGGGTTTGTTTTCCAATATTCTTCACCACTACTTTTGTCGTTTAATCAATTAAACACTCAATCTGTTTCTTGAATAGAACATGCAAGTGATCAAAGTCACAACCGTACAGTAACCTAGATAAATCAGTCTGTGTCATTGATATAATTGTGTGCTTTTCTAGTATTGGTAGCGGCTTAAATTGTTCATGATGGTTCAAATAGAGATAAACGAAACGTAAGGTCAATGTTTCAGTCACGTGATGGGAAATATGGTTACTCAAATACTTTTTTCCTCCCTTCTCTTTTTGTGAATCTTATTTATATTATATAAATGGAAGGGTTTGGTAACATGTAACCAGTACAACCACTTAATAACCTAACCCATAGTTTTATACTCCCATTTTGTGTTGATAAATTAACAACTGACGCAATAAGAATTATGAAAACTATTATCATCTGACAGAAATACACGATCTCTGCTTTTGGTACATTCTGTCCGAAAAAACACAACTTTGTTTGAGGGTTTTCTGTGCTCATTCTCAGTACGTGACTGTGTATATCCACAATAATTTTATTATTCATTTTTATTGTTTATATACACAGTCACGTATATTGAATTATAGTGTTTTGTTTATATTATTATATTCAGGATTTTGGATTAAAATCAATCGACCAAAACTTACCTGTATTATTACTGATCTATTTTCACACCTTAAGCATTATGTATCAGTATTGTTAAATTGTGTGACACAAGAAGAAGGCCATTTGTTGAGCCGAAATATTTGTCAATACGATTTAATAAAAACATTTCCCATTAATTACACCTTATATCAGTCTGCAATTGAATATGGAGTGGAAGATTGTGACATTGGCTGGGGAATATACGGTGGGTACGTTGATGATTAAGTTGGTTGTTGATACCTTGTTTTGACCTCCATGTAGTTAGATTTTGACCCAGCTGTTGGAGGTATTGGTAGTTGTTGATTCATCTGAGCCCCCATAAATTGTGGTGTGTTAGAAGGTTGCTAACAAAAACAAAAAAGTAAAAACTATCTGAACTTCAAAATCCGGTTAATATTTTTGAAATTTTAACATTAAAAAGGATAGAAGAGAGGGCCGTTAATCTGGCAACATTAATGGAGGATATTATGACAGAAAGGTAAAATTTAAATCTATAAATTGATAATTCCTAAAAGAAAAAAAGAAAAAAAAAACAATATTTCTTAACAATACACATTTAAAAGCATATCACAAATTAAGTCGGTTTGGGGTTGTTGTTCTTCTCCCACTACGTCTTAGGGTTGATAATTGCACTGCCTGTGGAGGTTGAAGTTGTGCTCTTTGTGGGGGTGGTGGCTGTGCTCTTTGTGGAGGTAGTATTACATTTTGTAATGGGAAGGCAGGTGGTGCATTAGTAATCCTCATAATGAGTTCAACTAGTCTATAAACCCCAAATACCACACTCATTACGGAAATGATAAGCAGTTCTACACGATCTAAAAAAAATATTTCTAATTCTGTCATTTTCTGCATAAAATCTGTCTGTGTTTGCTCAAAAATAACATCCTCACTAACAGATTCAGAATTGTTTTGGGATAATCTTCTTTTTCTCCAAATGAGCCATAATATTACCAAAGTTATCAAAACTGGAAAAGAAGGATGATCACATGTTATTAAATATGAAATCCCCCCTCCCTTAAAGATCACGCCACCTGCCCTTCATTTAATATTTATGAGAGTTTCGTATGATGATATACAACGTTCATTGGTATACGTTCAGAGCCTAATTCCACATCAACACCCCTACCATTTACAACATTTATATCGTTTCCCTACACAAAGGCAAACGAACCCAATAAGAACTGCAAAATAAGAGGATATATCTATCATATATATTTGCATCATCAGTTTCAATTTAATATGTATTTATAGTCATTTATTACATATATGTAACATGGCGTACATGAAAACAATTTATGAATTTTTGAATTGAACCAAGTTATTGGTACAATTCTTGACCCTGTTGTAAAACCCTGGATACATTTTGGCTCAAGCTTTCTGAGAAACTCAATTAATGTCGTAGGTATAACAAATATACATTCTTTTCCATCAAGACTTACACAAGCTACTTAAGAGTTTTCTTTGAGATATGTTTTTTTACTAGTTGTTATAGCTTTGAACTAGCTGTCAGATAACTGCGAGAACTCTCAGTTCTGTTCCTATTTCTTTTCGTTGATTAGCCTTTTTTTAATGTGTGCTTTGCTAATAAATATATTCAAATAAACGAAAACAATCAACAACTACGTTTATTGATACATGATGTTTTATTTCGATCAGCCAGGATGCAAAAACAAAAACAGGATTCAAGAAAATATAGATGTAACAATATATTACAAAATATAGATGTAAAAATATATTACAAGAAAATAGTAACTCAATTACACTCAAACATTCTAACGAATACTATATACAATAAATTCTTATAAGAATAAGATGCATCTACGATCTCCCTCACTATATGTAAAACTCGTATTAAATCACCCAAATAAAAAAAATAAACTAAACACTTTTTCTGATAGAAATGTGTCCATGAACAACAACATATGTAGAAAGTTTACGTCTACACTATTTTCCAAGGTCAATGTTCTCACATTTTTCTAGTATGTGACTATTTAAATTCACAGAACGCCTGTTCAAAATGTTTTTCAAGTTTATCTAGTTCATTGTGAATTCATTAAACAATCATGTATATTTTGTGATCCATGTGCAACTTTGCATTACTGGCAAATCTCTTCACTTATGTTGTTTAATTTCCCTCCGGGTAAGTGATCTGCAAAAAGTTTACGACTGTGTTTGCATTAAGCTGATAATAATACTTGAAGAAACATTTCAACTGTAGGATCAAAAGTATTACGGCCTATTGATATTGAACCGGAATCATGTGATTGGAGATGTTACCTTCAGTGTTAGTTTGTGTTAGGTTGAAGCTGTGTAATTGTTAATAATGAGCAACTTATACACACCTATTAACACTTTAGGGTTTTTGGTGAAATTTCCCTGAATCTGGTACTTTAGGGATACAGTCGATGAGTAGCCATAGTACCTATATCATGAAAAAGGGGTTTTCCCTTTCAATTTAAGGTGTTGAACTCTCATTCCTATTCGAAAAAACACTTCGCTTGTAGCTTTGATTAGTTCTTAATTACTACAGTAAATAAACAAATTCAATTTTCATTTTTAATAGTTACGTTGATTTCCGGATTGGGGACTGAATGTACAGAAAACTGGGATTCGTGAGATTAAACAAAGGGCAACTTGGAGAAAATCATAATGATAATATTGTCCATGAAAAACTACCTATTTTCAGTATATCGGGCACAGAATTAGAGATTATGGTTTGATAAATTTCTTTCGAAGTTCATTATACTTTTCACATACTAAAATTAAATGATATTCATCTTCAATTACTTGTTTATCACACATATAAATGAGATAGACCTGTTATGGAATTATTTCATAAATCTATGGTAATTTTTTAAAATATTTCGGGGCTCGTGATTTTTTTGTTTTTTTTGTTTTGTTGTCAAAATGTGGCATCATGCATGAATCATGATATTACATATTTCTTCAACAGCATGCATTTCTGAAGCATCCAATTCATCTGTAAGCTGTGAAATAAATAAGACACAACTGTTATATGATTATTGCACGTTAATAATGATATACAAAAAATAAATAACAAATCTTTAGCCAAAGATGATTATTAACATCAATTGCTTGTTTCCTTCAAATTTTCACGTTTCCAAACACAAAATGTTTCAAGGGTAACTTAAATGTGAGATCACGAAATAAAGAATATGTAAGCACTAAAAGCATTTTTCACATTGATCAAACGAACGTTGAATTGTATTGAAGAACTATGAGCTATCAGTTTCTATTCTGTGAAGCAAATAAAACCTTTAAGTATATATTTATCAAAATTGCTTATTAATTACTGATAGTTTGAAAAGGCAAATACCGTGTCAAGTGCAGGATCTTCCAGGTCACTTTCCCATAGGTCGTCACCTTCTCCGCTTACCTGTTAAAAAATAGTTGTAATTTTTTTTTTATCGCAGATACAATGTAATATATCTATTTTTGTACCTATGTTAACGGTTTCTTTTAAAATAAATTGCAAGCGTTGAACTATTTTTCCGGTCATTAGTTTTCAACTTTTGGACTTACCTTGTCATTACTTCCCCTTTCGAGTTCCCTCAGAATCTCCACGTTTTTGCTTATTAATGAAATTGTCTTCGTCCTTGACCTGAGGCTCACGTTCGTTTTCATCTTCCATTTCAATTACAACCTACAGATATATTTCATTCTTAGTTCCTTGAAGCGGTATGTAGTTTTCAGTTGCATAACATGAGGAATATACATGTACTCTGAATAATCCAGGAAAAGGGATATACTATATAAAACGAAGTTGTATTTGAGAATTTTGCAGATTCCCTTATATATTATCGAACGATAAAAATATTCTATTTGCATTCCAAAAAAATGAATTCTCCCAATATAATCCAAGATCATGACAGCATGGGCCTCCCACAATCCTGATAAAAACAAACAGAAAGTTAGACATAATATTGGTTGTTTGGTGTAATTTATGGTTGTTGCATGAAAAAGTAATTATTATTTATGTTTATATTCTTTTGTGAAAACAAGTTTATATGAATCTCTTCGCTTGGATAAAATTTTATCCTTTTTTGCCTCCATTTTTTAAGAAAACAATTTTGGTTATATTTAAAATGGTGCTTCCAAATCTAACAAATAAATTAGCAGATGAACTACATCATAGAGTTATAAAATCTTTTCCTAAAAGACATGTTTATGTTAATTCAATAGATCAAATATGGGCAGTTGATTTGATAGATATGCAACAATATTCAAAACAAAATAAACACTATAAATATTTATTAGCAGTTATAGATATTTTTAGTAAATATGGTTGGTTGATTCCATTGAAAAATAAAACAGGAGTAACAGTAAGCGAAGCATTTAAAACAGTATTTAAAGAAAGAAAACCTATGTATATTTGGTCAGATAAAGGATCTGAATTTTATAATCGACAAGTAAAAGAATTGTTAAAAGACAATAACATATAAAGTTATATTCAACTGAGAATGAAGAAAAATCTAGTGTAGTGGAACGCTGGATAGGAACAATGAAACAACATATGTATAAATACTTTACTGCTAATGAAACTTTTAAATAGTATGATATATTAGATAAATTAGTTAAAAATTTTAATAATACAGTCCATTCTTCAATTAAAATGACACCTGTTCAAGCAAGTAAATTAAAAAATGAATTAACAGTGTATAAAAATTTATATCCAGAAAAGGAAGAGAAAATTAAAAAACCTAAATTCAAAGTTGGAGATAGAGTAAGAATAACAAAAAAGAAAGGTAAATTTGAAAAGGGTTATACTACTCGTTGGACTAAAAAATATTTGTAATTGAACAAGTTTTAAATACAAATCCTGTTACTTATAGAATAATTGATTTAAAAGGCCAAGAAATTAAAAGTGGTTTTTATGATCAAGAATTAATGATGACTAAGTTTTAAATCTTTCTTTACAAAATAAACACTATAAAATATATTAATAATCTCAGATCAATGTTGTTCTTTCGCGCTCTAGCTGGAGCGCGGGGTTGAAAGTTCACTGAGAAGATTGTGTTTCAACATGTATTATTGGTTGATTTTGAGTGCTCCAATACCGCCTAATCTCCTCACTATATGAAATCATTGCTTTCAATTCCTTTCTCATGGAATAGACTTCAATGAAAGGTAGTCCAACAGTAGAAAACCTTGGCATGTATGGTCTCAGCAAACGTGATATCTCCCTCAGTTTACGGGAATATGAAGATGAGATTCCGATATTCTGTTTCAACCAATCGTCCCATTTTTGCTGTTGCAGTCCACTTTCCTTTTCTTTCGCATAGAGTTCAAAGGTGACATCTAAAAGGTGACCATACTGCAGATTGAAACACATGCTAGTAGCCTCTTGTCTTTGAATTTGTCTATATCCATCTTGCAGCTTTGCAACGGCGATGTCTGGGGTCGTTATGTCACTTGCAGAAAAGAGAAAGACTTCTTTTCTTACAGTTTTGGTTACATCTATCTCTTTTGTTATCAAGTACTGGTGAAGTTCTTCCGGTGTCATCATATTTCGTTTTTTTGCTTGCTCTCCATACAAAGATAACAGCTTTCTTTTTGGAAGAGGAGGAAACTCATGTAGTTTTTTACTTTCCGCGGACTAAAGAAATATTTGTAATTGAAAAAGTTTTAAATACGAACCCTGTTACCTATAGAATATTTGATTTAAAAGGCGAAGAAATTAAAGGTGGTTTTTATGAACGAGAATTACAGATGACTAAGTTTTAAATCTTTCTTTACTTACGGTTAATTTATTACCAAAACAAATCAGTTTCAAAATTTTAATTTGAAAACAAAAGTGCAATGAATACATACAAGTCAAACACTATATATATGAAATCAGACAGATATTTTTTCAATCTATACAAAATATTGAAAATACTTTTCAAGATTCAAATGACATAGATAAATTAAAAAATATATTAAATCCGAACTCACATGGACAATTAAAATTAACTGTTTCCTTTATAAGACAGTCATTAGAACTGAGGACGGGAGACTAAAATTATTTTATTGTCTATTATCATTATAACTATTGTTAGAAGTATTATGTATGTCACAAACAAGTTGTTTATATGGCAATACAACTTTGAATTGAATTGAATATAAACATAATATCACTGTTCAAAGTTCTTTTGCCCAAACCGCTCATGATAAGAACTCACATCCACTGAAAGTTACCCGGTTATGCATACCGTTAGTTAATATAACAGTCACTCGGGTATGTAGAAATACAGAATCCATTATCAGTTAATAGTCAACACATAATCCTTAGCATCGTCGCTACTGAGTGTCACCGTTACCATGCTATGAATTACGGTAGTAAAGTAATACAGAATCCATTATTAGTTAATAGTCAACACATAATCCTTAGCAACGGCTCTATTGTAGTGTCACCGTTACCATGTTATGAATTACGGTAGTCAAGTGGGATTGTACATGACAAACAAGAACAATTATTGTACTATACATAATTTAAATGGCGTATCTTCTTACAGCGTTGGCAAAGTCATGACTTCTTGAGATGATTCCATTTCTTGTGTGGGACATATATCAGGAGTTTCTTTCCAAAATGTGTTAATTTCTGGGCTGCTGTTAAACAAAGCTACAAGTTCTTTCTTAAGCTTGTAGATCTCGGTGAAAGAAAGTCCAACTCTATAAAGTTTAAAGTATCCTCCCAACGATTTTGCACATTCTCGCAACCTTCGAGCATAAGAAGGATGAATCCCAATGTTTTCAAGAAGCTACTTACCCCATGTAATAGTGGTTTTCCCTTGAATACGTAGTTCGAAAAATTTCTAGTAAACAGCATTGAGCAACATTCCATATTGAATGAAAAAGAAGAGAGTCTGAGCATTTTGACGTTTAAGATGCTTAAACCCGTCTTTTAATTTTTCAAGCGCTTGGTCTTCAGTGGTAATGTCCTCAAGTTTAATCAGAAACACATCTCTGTCTATCGTCTTCTTTATATCTATAGTTTTCAACTAAATAGCTTTTGGATAAAGGAACTTAATGTACATCACCCAAACGGCATTAATAAGAAATACTAACAGTCTTGTTTTTCACTTATTTTTATTGTTAATATACACAGTCACGTATATTGATTTATAGTGTTTTGTTTAAATTATGATATTCAGGATTAAAATCAATCGACCAAAACTTACCTGTATTATCACTGATCTATTTTCACACCTTGTACATTATGTATCAGTATTGTTAAAACTTGTGACACAAGAAGAAGGCCATTTGTTGAGCCGAAATATTTGTCGAACACGATTTTATAACAACATTTTCGTTTTATAACACCTTATATCAGTACCGTTGTGCAAATCTTTAGACTGATATATATATATACATGTGAATGAGTGATCAGTCTCGAAAAAGTGATCCTACCTTTGCAAATCCCTAACTATTTTTGAAATTGTATTTTGCCAAGAATCAAATAGAAACAGGTCAATAAGACCAAGCTTAACTTTATTCAAATAATCTTTAATTAAAATCCTAATTTCTGCTATTGATAAATATGCACATTGTGCTCTGAACGCCAAATGTGAATCCGTGTTTTCCTTAACAAAATTCCGTTGAAAAATTATTTCTTGTATCAAAGATAAAAGATCCACACCCCCGATTTCGATGTCTTAAGATAAAAACATTCTTATTTCCCGAAGTAGTAACGTGGGTAGTTTTACTATTATGTCGCGAGTATAAGCATTACTAGGTTAACATAGGTTAAGAATTTGTTTGATACACAGGTTTTTCAACAGCGGTTCCCTAAATCTGTGTGGCTGCTGCTGTTTTCTTCTATTTAGATGCTCTCGTGGGCATGGCTTTGCTCATCCCCTTGCGTAGAGGCTCCCGGCTTTCCTCACCCTATTGCGCGAAGGCTCTCGGCTTTCCCCTCCAACAGCCTCAACGCCGCTTCCTCTTTTGTCATCTGGACTCTGTTCTACAAGTATGTGAATAATGAGATAGTGGTAAAATACTAACATTCGGCAATGATTTAAGAAATAAAGTTTATCAATATATCTGAAGTAATTCAAATACTTCCACACTGAGTTAACATCCCTTTGATATATACATTGAACTTGGTTATGTGGGAACCCGCAACTAAAAGCTTAAAACTAAAAGCTCATTTAAGCAAGGATCAGTTGGTCAAAATTTGGCTTCTTTGCATCAGGTATGGTGTCATACCAAATTTTATCATGATCATGCAAATGAAATGGAAATGATTCTGAGCTTTTTTTCTTAGATAAGTCATAGAAAGTACAATAGTGGTAAAAATTTGTTAAACATGTCTTTGGATTTTGTGAATTATCACCCTTAATTTTGTCTATTTTTAAAATTGATGACATATTGAAAATAGGCGTGGAATGTTGCACTGTACCTGAAGTAATAGCGGTGGCCGTCTTTGTCGCCGTTGAAGCGGTTGCAACTGGCACTGAAGTAGTTAAAGTAGTTGAAGTGGTTGTTTTTGTAGACGTTGATGCAATTGGCACTGACGTAGTTAAGGCAGGTATTAGCGTCTTCAATGTTGGCTTCGGCGCTCTTGTTAACAAATAAGCAGGAAACTTTGGCCTTTCAATGTAAGATGACCGGATTGGTTTTATTGGCGACGGAAGTGATGATTTTTCCCAAGCTGGTATATATGGATGATTAAATACTGGCGATGAATTATATTTAGGTGGTTCTACGAATGGAATAGTAGTATCGTCACTATGTTTATAGTGGAAATATTTTGTTTTGGTTGAATATGACGGTTTTTCTTGGTCCTGGCAAAAGTGTAATTGGTCAAAAGGCTGTTTCACGTTGTTGGTAGTTCAACGGTGTTTTTCCTTTTGTTGACTTTCCTGTCAATAACATGATTTAATTGGGGCCTCAACATTCTATTGTGTTGATGTTTTTTCCGTATGTTGAATACTTTTCCAATTGGATTGCTTTATAGCACAATTTAGGGGTAAGACTCACAGTATAAAGGCTGGGAACGCCACAGGAAAGTGAACCAACTAGAAAGATCAAGAAACTCGCTTTAAAGAAAACATCAAAGTAATGACATTACAATTTTACAATATAATTCCAAAGTTAAAATAAATTAAAAACAATAATAAAGTACAACATATAGTTACAATTAATTGTTGAATGACAAACTAATTATTATTATAAATTTAAACCTTGTAAGTTAGAATAAATATTAGTTACAAAATTTTTGGAATTATTTCAAAAGTAATATAGATATAGTGAGTTGATACATATATAGCTTAGTATCTTCTGCAGAAGCATATTGTGTCAATAACTGTAATTTAAGGTAAACACCATGTTATGTAATGGAAATATTAGTAGTAATCTTGTCATCTGAATTACTAAGTGATCTATTTTGTGGGAATGTTGTAAAAGTCTTAAAAATTTATATTATCTAGTAATACACATGTTTTTGTCTTGTTTAAGTATTACATACCACTATTGTTAATGTTATTTTATTAAACACTTTGGATAATAACAGTGCTGTTATCTCATTCAAACTTGTGTTCACAACAGTTTGTTCATCATGATGGAGTGTGTAAAATCATAGATTTCTTTTTGTGACATGTCTGCTTTTGGCATCACTTTGACACCTCCACTTGAAGTTTGGATTCTGAAAAAAAAACTATTTCCAATTTGAGGTAAAAAAAAAAAGAGAAGAGTTCCTAAAAACAAAACAAAAATACTCATGTTTTTCACAGGGTAAAACTGTTCATGTTTTGTATTCTTCTTAGACCACTGTTGGTGTAATTGCTCACGTACCGGTCTCTTTGCGGCCACCCTCGCCGGAATCATATTTCCTTTGCTCCCCATCGGGTCTGTTATAGTTTGAAGATGAGTGGTAGTTGACGTCTCGTTTTCATATATTATTGTTAGAGGTGCCTGCAATAACAAAAAGGACATATTCAAATGAATAAACCAGAGAGAAATGAAATACTTTCAGTATTGCTTATCTTTTTTTTAAGAACAAAAGATTGTTTGCAAGTTCAATTCCATACTTAAAAAAACAAGTATTGCCTTGTTCGCATTTAAGTGTATCAAGTTGAGAACACATGGTGATTCTTGAGAAGAAAATAAAACCCACCCTCTATTGCAATACTTACCTATTGTATGTAATGTTAACTTGTTTTCACCCTGAACATGTATGAAATATTTGCCTCTATACGTTAGGCAACCAACAATCAATCATGATTCTTGAACATATTTAAACTAAACATTAATAAATGTATAATTACGGAAGGTGTTGGTGGTGGTGGCGATGCATAAACCGGCGCTACATTTTCTTTAGGCACAAATTGTTCCTCTGGTTGGGAGAGCGGCTAAAACATGAACAATAAAATAAAACTCAAATGTTATGAAGAAAGTTTTATACTTGCGAGAGGTGTTGGTGGTGTGCATATTGTTTTTCGTTCATTATTTTGTACATTAACTAGGTTGTTATCTTTTTTCTCCCCTCGGATGTCTGTTTTACATTCATCATTTTGAAGCTATTTATAGGTGACTATGAGGTATGGGTTTTTCTTATTGTTGATGGTCGCAAGGTGACCAAAAGTCGACAATTTCTGTATCATTTGGTCTCTTGTGAAGAGTCATCTTATTAACAATCATACCACACTTTGTTTTATGTTATTTAATTATTGCATTAAATTAGTTAAAATAAAAGGCAAATGTGAACACCGATATCTCCCCTAACAAAAGCGGGGTAGAAAGATGAACGGTCATAGGCAATACTTAAAACCTTCCTGTTGTTTACGGAAAGCGCAAACAAACAGAAAAAAAACACTCCAAAGGGTATAATCTTTAATTCCTCGGATTTTAAAGAAAACTCCTACATGTGAACCTCGTGGAAAGTTTGCCGTTAGGGACTCTAGGTGCTCTAGGTGCCAGGTGCCCCCTCATAGGTGTAAACAGATCATCCAGCTCGTCCAGCCCTAAATTCAGCTTCATAGATCCATTTGACGCATCCAAATCTTAATGGTTAAGAGTTATTTTGATTCAAGCATCCGAAGGTGAAACTTAAACGGTTATCTTTCCTGAATTCGCTGCGCTGTGCTGAGTTTGGGCAAGCTGACGGAAAAAAAAGTTAACAATGGCATATTTCAATTCTGTCTTGCAAGTGCTTTGGGAGCCAAGGTCACCAAGATTCTAGAAGGCCCCACTACCCATCTGCCTGCATAGTTGATCTAGATGGAAGTGAGAGTCTATAATGTGTAGTGGTCCGGATAACTTTGTAATCAGCTGTCTAATTTGAAGTCCTTCTATGTTTTTTCTTTCCTCAAATTTTGACAGCCAGAGTTGTACATCTGAATTTAAATAGCCAATGAGATTCTTCAAAATTTTCCAATGAAGAATATGATAAATTTCCAATAATGGAGTAGCTGGAATTTTGTAATCAGCGGCACTAGTTTAGTTAGCTGATATAAACAGTATTTGCAGGTTTAAAAGTCTTTCGAAAAGCTGTACCTCATTGATATTACACATTTTTCTGTACTCTCTCCAACCTATCCACAAAGACGTCTGGCAAATACGGCACATTCTTATCTTCCTATTTCTACGACGTGTTTATAATACCAAAGTGGGTTTTTTTTTTGGGGGGGGGGGGGGGGTAGCATTTGTGTTTGAAAACTTTATCTGGCTTGGAGCTAGTCTCCCTTAGTTAGAAGACGGAGTCGTCTACTCAAGACGGAATATCTATACGACCAACTTGTAATCGTACAACAGATATTTCTTCATTACTTTGTAACACCTTGATTATTACATCCATCACCACTGAGGAGTGCATTTTATTTTATTTTCGTTTACAAGAAAAGCTTTAGTTACAACAGTCACATTGTTACCAGCTATCCATGTGTTCTCAATTGAATCATCAGAGTCCAATCTACCAGAGCAATGTTTGCAAATTGTATTGTTTGGGATGAAGACTAAGGTATCGTCATGTCTCTGAACAATCTCAATTATTCCAGAGGAAAACACTTTTGTAGGAAGAGGGGAAAATACTCTGGTAAGTGCCTCAGTGGGACCAAATGGTATTTTCTCGAATGAGTGGCAAATAATTTTTGTGTCTGTATATTTTGTCTCACTTTCAGTATTATAAATTTCTGTTAATTCTTGTAAAATTGGTGGATAATTTTCATCATCAACATTGTTAGAGGATAAGTGTTTACATCTTTTCACATGGATCAAATATGAGTAATTAAGTATTTATACAGTAAAAAAACAACATTTCCATTCTGTACAAAAGGTTAGGTTAACCATATACTATACAAATCATAATTTGAATACTTTGATTCTGATGTATATTTAAGCTAACTAACCAATTATGCTGTGATCGGCAAGGCTTAGGTCCTAGGTTTAAGAATAATCACACTCTCTTAGCTTCTCTTTGTTTCTGCAATATATTCTACGAATGAAATCAGAAAAAATACTTCTTGAATTTCCATTCATATTCTCCTTTGTAAAATCAGAAAACATACTTCTTGAATTTCCATTCATATTCTCCTTTGTTAAATGCGCAAACGGTAAAAAATACGTCTTGTGAATTCGTGAAAGAAACGATTGCAAAATTGACATATTTAATAAAACCAATATATATTGATATATAACATATATAAAAAAAAACATCTCATTATTATTGTCACTTTCATTCACCATTCCGTGCAGTGGTTTGGATTGCACTCCGAACATGTTAAAAATCCAAGCTGGTTTTGATGGTCCGAACTGTAGGGACAAGGTACGACGGAACTTAACTCTGGAACAAAGTCACCAATAATACTTGCCACGTCTTTGAGCTAGGCGTATTCAGTAGGTCTTAATGTTATCCCCTATCTTGTAGGAAACACGTCGGTTTGTTGTGAATGTAAAAAATGCTGCCTCAGATCGACACAAAGACTGTTGTGTCCTATTGGTTTTTTTTCCAAGTTTGTTAACATAGCATATTTCTCAATTGATTTCATCCAATTTTTGAAATCACCTTGATCGCCCAAAATGTTGGAATAATTTGATTTACCCATTGAGCCATTAACTTTATTGGTAATACTTGTAATTGATGTGAAAAGTTTTGAAATGCTACCCCAAATTGTTGTCCCTCATTCTCAGCCATGGTGAGAAAGTAACGGTTTTTAAAATGCCAAAGTTTGTCTTACTTTTTCTGACAAGAGTAAAGATCCTTAGGTCATGGCAGCCAAAACAACTGTATATGTGATAATATAGAACCAATGGCTAAAGAGGAACTAATTTTTATTCAGTGCCTAGTTACAATCTGAACTGTCTTGTTAGGGACGGTTCTTTTATACAACTACGAACGTGACTTTAATTTAAAAAAGAATTTTGTTTATGATATGTACTTACTTTTAAAAAGCCCAAAGCCACAAATAAAATGGTTCTAAATAGTGACCATTACTTCTGGTCTCATATACTTAACGTTAGGTTAATTAAAGCCAAACTATTAAAGTCCAATAGAATGCTTGCCATCCAAATCACACTAGCCAAGACTTTATATACTAAATATAAGCTAATATAGATTATATTTGCTGCACAGCCTTCAACACAGTGCATTGATTCACGAGTTAAAAAACTTATAGATTTTAAAAATGTTGATGTTGAAATACAGCATTGAATTTCTTACTCATTTCCACGATCAGGATCCTCTCCATATTGCTGTCTATACTGGTAATAGGCAACTTGTAATACATGTATATCTAGGCACACTAGATGAAATCCCGGATGGTCTGTTATACAAGCTGTGTCAGGGTCACGTCAACAATTTTTGAAATTTCATAACAGCAGACACACTCTTTTACTTACGGCATAACTGCACAATGTCCACAATGGTTTAATGGTTTACAATTACTAAACAATCTTATTTTCGATTACTTTTTTTTGTCTCCGCAAAATTCTGTACAAAGACCTCCATCAACTGTTTCATTTCATCCGCTCCTAATGAAATGGATTTTTGGTTCGACATATTTTCTAAATGCACGTAGACATACTCTTCCATGAATTTACAGTTACTTTTTTACTCCTACCGAATTTCATTGTCGCCTTTGTCTGGTCTTGCTAAATATTTGTATATGTGAAGATGAGTTAGTTTCTACACGTTCTACGTACAGCTTTGCATGTTATAAAATGCCACATATCTCTCTTAAAACAACCTGTAAAATCTCTTAAAACGAATACATCTAAATGTTATAGCTATGATAAAATCTCCTGTTCTCGTAAATACCCGCAATGTTTTACAATACTTAATAGACACGATGCATTGAAGAATTTATGTTGTTAAAATCGATGTTACGCTGATCAATCAACTCTTCTCCAACATAAAAAAAAATATCTATATCATAGAAGCTAGAACTTAGTATAAATTGTAAATAGCAATAATCTACGAATTGTTTTAAAATCAAATTTGGAAATGTTACCAAGAAATATCTAATGATTTCTGAGGATTGACATGTTCTACTCATCCGATAAAGTGTTTCCATGGACAATTGAAAAAAAGTGTTTGTTGCATTGCCATTGCTTAATTATTAATAGTGTATCAATAAAAAAAAAATAAAAAAAAATAATAATGAGTTTGGATTATTAAAATAAGAATACAAACACAAATACATCAACTAAATATTCAAGTTTAGAATATCAATTACAAAAATATATTTGTAACGTTTATGTCCACACATGTTCATATTCTATTTAAATTAATACCATCCCCCAAGGGTGACTGGGGTATAGAAATATGGTCACTTGGTCTTCTCCCGACCGGCAGTAAAACGCTTGCCGAAGTGGGGCGTCCGTTTGGCTGTGCGGGATGTATCAAGTTCACAGTCACGTCCGGTCAGAAGGGGGACGTTAAATTCGATGCCTCGTGTAAAGAGAGTGCCACGCTCTTTGCATGTTAAGAACCCTTGCAACAACTCTTTTGAGGGGTCCGTAGGTGGCCTATTGCAAGGCAAAATTTCTGTTTCTATCCAATATACCCTCTTTTTCCGGTGGCAGTCCAAATTTCTCCGACCATCATCCCAAATGGCTTCTATTGTATCAACCTACCTATTGTATTTATTGTTAACTTGTTCTCGTCCTGAATATGGATGAAATATTTGCCACTGGACGTTGAGCAACCAACAATCAATCAATCATTGTATTATCGACAAATATTTCATTCAGTGATAGTTGACCGCAAGCTTATAATTAAGTTTATACTGAAGTTAACCGGATCATGACATTGATTAACAATCAACACAGAATCATGCAGCATGTGAAAAGTACTCAAATTGAAAGAGCAATGTTATTTTTTTTATTTATTTTCCATGTGTTCCCACTTGTTTATTTAACTTATCAAACAGTTGTTTAAAGATTTGGTGATTTAATTTGTATCGATATTCATGATCCAACGAAAGGATTACAACGTTATGGGATCGCTTAGATGAACGTTACGGTTCTCCAGAGTCAGTTGAAGCCTCATTGATTGCCAAATTAAACAATTTTCCGAAATTAACACAGAAAGACAACAAAGAACTGTATGAGTTAGTAGACATTCTTTCTGAAATTTAATCCATGAAGGAAGACTCCAAGTATTATTCACTTTTAGCGTATTTTGACTCATCATCAAGAGTTCTCCCTATGTTGAATAAACTTCCCCACAACATTCACGAAAAATGGACAAATAAAGCATCTCAATACAAAAGAGAAAAACAAGTAACCTTTCCACCATTTACATTTTTTGTGAAGTTTATTCGTGAATTAAGCCAAGTAAGAAACGATCCTAGTTTTGCGTATGACCAGACAAATCAACCTAAAAACTCAAACACAACTGCCAAATCACCAGCATACATGTATAAGACAGCTATTTCAGTTCACAAAACCGAAGTTTCTAGTAGTGACCTTGACTTACAAAAACAATGTCTTTTGCATAATACAGGACACTCATTAAACGAGTGTAGAGGATTCAAAGCAAAACCTTTCTAAACACGTATGAAGTTTATCAATGATAATAGAATTTGTTACGGTTGTTGTGAATCGAAAAAACATGTAAAACGAACATGTACTAACGCAATTAGTTGTAATGAATGTGGCAGTGACCGCCACCCTGGAGCATTACATATTAATCGCTCTAACACGTCTAACGACTCTATAAATCAGAATAATAATGAATCAAGTTTGCCTGTCCACGGCGGAGAGGAAGAAGTAAAAACTAAATGCACAGAAATGTGTGGGACATCATTTCATAGTAGATCATGCGCAAAAATATTGTCAGTGAAGAGTTTTAAGACCTGGACAATATGAGAACTTGAAACTTTACGTTATATAAGACGACCAGAGTAACCACTCATTGGTATCACCATCATTTTTTGACACTTTTGGAGTGCATGGTAAATCAGAAGAATATGTGTTATCTTCCTGCTCAGGACGCGTGAAAATGTCAGGACGTAGGGCAAGTGGCTTTGTAGTTGAATCATTAGATGGACAAGTTCAGTTGGAATTACCCAAATTGATAGAATGTGGTAATCTTCCGCATAATAGAGAGGAAATAACAGAACCTCAAAAGAAAACACAACCAGATATTGCTATCAGACATAACCATTTGAAAGAGATGGCAGATCACTGGTCTCCACTGGACCCAGATCGTGAAATTATGCTTCTTATTGGAAAGGACATGACAGAAGCACATCAGAAAGGTCATCAGAGTGAGTACGATTAGAGAGACATGTAATTTAGAAATTTCCAAGATAAGATTATTAACAATTCCTGTATACCAAAACTGTCCAGTTAGAATCCTATTGAAATTCATAAACAGATAAAATGCTGAATGATTTCAAATCCAAATAGAGGAAGTTAACACAAAACATTAATGTAACAAAATTTATACAAGCATGTGATGACAATTTAATTTGCAGTGCACACTTCCTGTCAATTCACTTACCGAAACGAAAACTGTCAGTTTCATCTAATTTCTTCGCTCTGCAGAAGTGGTTTCAGAGGTTTAGACCCTCAATGATAATGATATAGCAAGGACACATTGGTGTTTCTATCTTCAAGTTCTCTCAATTTTAATAGATAAATAAAATAAGACATACTAGTATACGTTAACAATTATAATTGAATATAAGATACCGATTTTGCAGGTTCAAACAATGTAATCTATGATTATTTATTAAAGGTGGATGCTGTCTTAGAGAGAGTCACCCAAAGAACTCAAGAAACAATCAAGCTAAACCAGATTTATATACAGGACAGCACTGGGGAAGTAAAAGTCAGCATGTGGAGTAAACTAGCTGAAACGTCTGTTGAGGTTGGGAAAACTGTGAAGATAACGTTCTTAAAACTGAACATTCACAAAGGAGAGATCAGCCTACAGACCATCCCTCAAAGTACACTTGAGGTATGTCTTTGATAAATTTACATGTAAATCTAAATCCACAGTCCATTAAAAATTCAACCTTTCCATTACAAATCAGTCGCTTTGGAACAAGACTATATCAAAATAACAAGACTATTAATTAATTACAAAGACAGCTATCCAAAATTAAAAGAATTTCACAGGTCCACAACATTATCAATTATACGATTGCCAAAGATCATCACTTGACAGGACAAAAAGGAAACACAATAGGGTATCGATGCTGTCTTGTTGGGATCCCCTTTTTCAATATATTTTTATGAAGTAATCGTGGAAGTCAAATTCTTTTCACTCATTATGAAATGTAAACTGAACTAATCTCACTTGGAATATAAAGTCTTCACCACATTTTGTCCCAAAAACTGTTATTCTGGTACTGTTTACAAGCTACGGTACGTTTTTATTTTTAACCGGATTTTTGTGACAAAAATGTCGGTTATTGAATTGGGGATGTACGGCGGGCGGTACCCCAAAGTTTTGTAAGATATATGCCGCTATTATATCTGCGGTTTTAATTTTGCTTTTGTGTTTATTTTCTTTATTCTATATTTTGTCATTTATATATCATTAAGAATTAATAATAATCATTGTAATTAATTGTTTGTAATTATTCTGCTCTTATTGGCGTCCTTGATTGACAATATAAATATTGTAATGTATTGTTGTTACCAATTGTGTAATTCAATTGTATCTGATTTTTACCCCTTAAAGAGCCCTGTAATTTGGGAAATATATATACAACCTGTACATTTTTTTTTATTAGTTACTTTGAAATTAAATTAATAGTCTGGTGTTATATACAGATCAACTTTATAATTGTCAAGACTTATTTTAAAATTTGCACAATCAAATACACGAACCGTCAAAATTATTTGGTATCTGATTCGCCTTTAAGGGTAAAATCTCTGCAACTTGATAAACCTTGAATAAGAAATCTACGGAAGCGTATATTACCCTCGTTTTAATACTTATAATCCAAGATGGCGATATAACTTTTAGCGAGAAAATGCTTTATTTCTCATTACTGCGATTTATTTTTTTCGACAAAATGCCTAACAAGGCATTTAGGCGCTTTGTTTTTTATCGCCTTAAAAATAAATCGTCTTAAATAACGCGACATATTTTCAAAACGAGAAAAAAAATTACGATTAATTTATAAGTCAATAAAAATATCATGCAATAATAATAAATTGCCTTTTTTTCTTATTACTGCGATTTATTTTTTTCGACAAAATGCCTAACAAGGCATTTAGCCGATTTGTTTTTTATCGCCATAAAAATAAATCGTTTTAAATAACGCGACAAATTATCAAAACGAGAAAACATTTTAAGATTAATTCATAAGTCAATAAAAATATCATGCAATAATAATAAATTGCCTTTTTTTCTTCGATATATTGTTTTATAAAGCAACAAATTGTTTTAAATTAAGGCGAGCAACGGGAAAGTTTTCAGCTAAATCGAGATAAATATGGCACGATTTTAACCTGTTCATTTTCATTTTGATTTTGGAAGGACCAGGTCGCCATCACATTTGGGCATTTCATTTCAAGCAAATGGAGGTAAGATAAGAAACAATTTATTAAATGAAATCTCGCCGCGATATAGCCTTGTTGTGCTCATGTGGCGTTAAACAAACAACAATCAATCAATCAATCACTCTTTAAGTTATTGTTGTAAAAAAACTTCTATAAAAAGGCTTTTACACGTGTCTGCCGTAGTATACACACGTTAGGGGAATTAAGAATGCATAAAAAACCCAACCCTTTTTCCCCAGCTGTGAAAGTATAATGGTCGCTTTAAAAAATAATCAGGTTTGACTATAAATTAACATAGGGTGTCACGAAATTTACGTAGAAGAGAGCCAGTCGAGTTCTAATTTTTTTAATTCACAGTTGCGGCAAAATAAGATCCTTTGATGTTTTAACTCTGAGACACCACAAATTCATTTGAACTATATAGACCCCCTCCCCCCTATATAAAGTTCCAATGACTGTTCTTGTGACTATTGTTACTTTGAAGTTTTCAGTGAGAAAAAAAATCTCGTGCAGTACTAAAAAAATGACGGGGCAGATTAATTATTGTTCGGTTAATATAAAAAAGAAGATGTGGTGTAATTGCCAATGAGACAACTCTTCACAAGAGACCAAATGACACAGAAATTAACAACTATAATAGGTCACCGTACGACCTTTAACAATGATCAAAGCCCATACCGCAATGTTTTTGTATGTGCAATACACAGTACAAAGACGACAAATTTTATCAGTGTTTCGGCTGTTTTCTGTTCTTTAGTCAGGTTGTTGTCTCTTTGACACATTCCCAATTTCCATTCTCAGATTAAGTAAACAAAAATTTCCCTCTATGATATATATAAAAAAGAAGATTTGGTGTAAATGCCAATGAGACAACTCTAAACAAGAGACCAAATGACACAGAAATTAACAACTATAGGTAACCGTACGGCCTTCAACAATGAGCAAAGCCCATACCGCATAGTCAGCTATAAAAGGCCCCGAAATAACAAATGTAAAACAATTCAAACGAGAAAACTAACGGCCAAATTAATGTACAAATAAATGAACGAAAAACAAATACATGTAACACAGCAACAAACGACAACCACTGAATTACAGGCTCCTGACTTGGGACAGGCACATACATACATAATGTGGCGGGGTTAAACATGTTAGCGGGATCCCAACCCTCCCCCTAACCTGGGACAGTGGTGAAACAGTACAACATAAGAACGAAAGAACATGACACAGAAATTACCAATTATAGGTCACCGTACGCGTACGGTACAAAACCAATACCGCATAGTCAGCTATAAAAGGCCCTAAATGACAAATGTAACACAATGAACAAAACATAAATATGTAACACAACAACAAACGACAACCACTGAATTACAGGCTCCTGACTTAGGACAGGCACATACATACATTATGTGGCGGGGTTAAACATGTTAGCGGGATCCCAACCCTCCCCCTAACCTTGGACAGTGGTGTAACAGTACAACATATAGGAACGAACTATAAAAATCAGTTGAAAAAGGCTTAACACAGCAGATGGATAGAAATACATCTAACAAAAACAGAGTGGCTCAGCACTTATACATCCCAACAACAAAAAGACTATTAGTACCGATCTGAGAGTACTCGCAGTTACTGACAGCTAGTTCAAAGCCAATAACAACCCTTATTTTCCATATTTTTTTTACTATAAATACTGACATGACGTATTGTTAACTTCGTATTGAAAATAAGCTGTTTTGGTCCGCCATACCAGGAATATATATATTGACTGTTAAACTGTTCCCATGCCATACAATGTACACATACCGGCACTTGTCTCAGAAAAAAAATCTGTATACCTTAAGGATGTACTTAGGTGAGGTTTTTGTGATTTGGTCAAATGTTCGGACTCCTTTTTTTCCTTAGATACAGGGTAAAATATTTTGCCCCATAACACCCACTTTTCATTTCTTAGAAATCTTCAAATAGCTTATATAAGGTCAGAAACAAAATTTAAGCAGAGTCGAGACTGTAGATTTCTTTTCTTACGATTTGAGACCCAAATAACACCAAATTAATGCTTAAAATATAAGGTAAAAGTCAGAGCAGTGGCGGATCCCGAACTTTTTATAAGATGGGGCCCACTGACTGACCTAAGAGAGGAAGTGGCGGATCCCGAACTTTTTATAAGAGGGGGCCCACTGACTGACCTAAATGGGAAGTGGCGGAATAGGTTAGGGTTCCAGGGGTTGGAACCCCCTTTTGTGTACGATCAATGCATTTGTATTAAGACATTATGTTTGGAACCTCCCCCCCCCCATTTTACTCTGGGTTGTGAACCCCCTTTTAAAAATAACTAGATCCGCCCATGGAGGGACCCACTCCAGTCATGCTTCAGTTTTCAGTGATTCCTAATATAATCAACTAAATTGGCGTACGTATATCTTTTTTATTGCATAGCAATATAATATTTCCCACAGAAAATAACCAAAAGTTAGCCTGCAATAAATTCCAACGGCCGAAGTGAATATCAGTTTTTCAAAAGTCAATAAAACCACATATTTACCGAAACAAAAGACAGTAAATGTTTTATTCCATATTCCCAAAGAAATGAAAGTAATAGAAAATATTTACCAAAAGCTATTGTAAATCAAACGTTTTTTTACCAAAATTGTACACGAAAAAGCACGCGACGTTTTGCGCGGTGAATATCCTTTTTCCGCAGGTGAATATGCTTATTTATTCAAAATTCAATTCATATAGAAAAACCTACTAAAAATTTATAAATATGGAATAATACGTATTATTATACTTTACTATAGTAACCACTATAATAAAATAACCTTCACAAATAACCCCTCTTTCCCGCGGGTAACTGCGCATAGGCAGAATAACTGTTAGGGAATATGCACGTTGTCAAAATAACCCCATATTTCCCGCGGGCAACTGCGCGTATGCAAAATAACTGTGTGGGAATGAGCGCGTAGGCAAAATAACTCATTTGGTGGCAATTTGCACGACGTCTTTCAAATAACAACTTAATGTTCAGTTCAGTATAATAATACAGTTATGGCCTTTATAAAAGTTAATATCCAAAATTATTAAATCTCGAAAAAGATTATTTTCCCTCGGTCCTACGGACCTCGAGGAAAATAACCCTTTTCTCGATTTAATAATTTTGGATATTAAAACTTTTGATGAAGGCCATAATTGTATATTATTACATATCAGTGTAATTTTTTTTTCAAACAGTATGTTACCGGCCCCTATGATATGGATCATGTGGATGATCGTACCTGGGGACAGTCAATACAGATCGTTTCATTCCCCTTTCATCGAATATTCCTCTGTGAGTTCCATCAAATGCGCTACAGTAGATATGTATAATCAGGTATATTTTAGTTACTATAAAAATAACAAAATAAATAACATATGTATATAAATTGAATATCCGAATATTTTGTTTTGTGAAGGAGGGCGCACAAGAGAATATATATATATATATATAGTAGTATGATTTCTGTCTTTGGGGGCCACGGGGGGTAACTTCGATTTTATTTGGTAGGAGTGTGCCATTTTTGCCATTAAAAACTGTACCCATTCTTATATAGCATACACTGAAATTGGGAAAAAACGAATGTAAGGAAAAAAATCACAGGAAAAAAGTCACATACAAAAAAATCAGGGATAAAAAGTCAGAGGAAAAAAAGTCACAACTTTATTTTGAGATATTTTGTCTGCTTTTTCTTACAAAACTTATTTTATTTAAATTTCTTTTTGATTTTATTAATAAATAAGATGTTGTTCAACTTTGTATTCTTTTGTAAAGGGAAAAATTATCTTAAACTGAATAATTATAGCTCTTTATCATTTAAGCATTGTGATAAAGATTGACCTGAATTTTCTGCAATATAAACACTTGAAACTGCTTGAGAGAGGGAATTTATTTGCATCCCAAAAAATACAGAATAAGAAAAAAAGAATCACATGTAAAGAGAATAAATAATAATACATTGTGGCCTTTACATGTAGATGATTTCCAACCTTTTGAAATGAAGAAATACAAAAATTCTATTTCAATCTTTAAACAAAACTTATACACATGTAGACAACTTCAATGGGAAAAAAAACAATTCACCTGTACAGGTAAAGTACTGATGCAGGATAACATTTACACACCTTTTAAATAAATAGATAAAAATAATGAAACTGATTAGCTTGACCACCAGTCCATGGTTTATGACCCGAATAAATGGCCAACATCCCAGGTTTTATGACCCCTCAAATAAATGGTCACCATTTGATGCGACTATAGCAGATGTTGACCATATACTAAGAGTTTGTTCCAGGTTGTACTCCGGGTTGTACTGTAAGAGGGAGGTAGAGGGTCTCAAGAATTTTTTGGGATGAGTTTTTTATTTTCACTTTTTGCGTGGTGGTTTATTTTTTGTGCACACGACCATTTATTATCAACCTCATTTAAAACTAATTCCCCTCTTGTCATGCCAGATTATTTTTTTCCTGACAATTGGGCTCAAGTTATTAGGGCCCCGCCAAAGGCGGGTCGCCCTATAGTGATCAGTCCGTCTGTCCGTCCGTCCATAACAAAATCTTGTCCGCTCCATATCTTGAAAACCGTTATTTTTTCAAAGTTTATACTTCACATGTATATTGACCAACACCAGAGGGTGTGTCATAATGTATGTTCAACTTTGTAGGTCAAAGGTCAAGGACAAAAACTTAGGTTTTAGTATAGAACCCCATGTCCTATGGGAAAGATCCTGTCCGCTCCATATCTCAAGAACTGTTATGATTTCAAAATTATACTTCACATGTATATTGACCAATACCAGAGACTGTGTCATAATGTATATATGTTCAACTGTGTAGGTCAAAGGTCAAGGTCAAATACTTAGGTTTTGGTATAGAACCCCATGTCCTATGGGAAAGATCCTGTCCGCTCCATATCTTGAGAACCATTATGATTTCAAAGTTTATACTTCACATGTATATTAACCAACACAAGAGTTGTGTCATAATGTTTGTTCAAATTTGTAGGTCAACGGTCAAGGTCAAAAATTTAGATTTTATTATGGAACCCCATGACCTATGGGAAAGATCCTGTCCGCTCCATATCTTGAGAACCATTAGGATAAGTTTGTACTTGACATGTTTATTAAGCAACAATTTTGTAGGTCAAAGGTCAAGGTAAAACACTTACAGTTGGGAATCCCATGTCCTATGGTAAAGATTGTGTCTGTTATTGACAGCGGGCCCACAGTGATGGCTCCCAATGGCCATCTCACTGATATCTAGTTATTTTCAGCTTTTTTCAGGACAAGTTATTTATTATTCAAAATCCTCCTGGCCCTCAACATGGTCGTCCCCTTAAATAGTGTTTGAAGGTAGAATTTGCTAGATATTTTAATTTTTCTAATTTTGCCTTTTATGAAGAATACTTTTAAGCATTTTATCAAATTACTTTGAACTCATTTTCAACTTAGTAAAAAAGCTTGAAAAGTTGTATCCCTGTGTTTAAAAGTAATAAAAACTTTTTAAATGCATTTTTAGCTCACCTAGCCTAAAAGGCCATGTGAGCTTATGCCATCACTTGGCGTCGTCTGTCATCCGTTGTCCGTCGTCGTAAACTATTTCAAAGATCTTGGATCTTCTCTGAATCGCATTTATCCATACTCATAGTTGACTAAAGACTATATTATCATACAAAAATCACGTTTCTATACATAGAAGTCCATACATAAAGTATACCTGAGTTTGATTGCATTTTTTAAGGACACAGAGAAGACAAAAATACCGTTAAAGATTTTTACGCATGACAGGAGGATAAGAAAAGGTGTATTTGCCTCTTCATTTGCAGATATGGTCAATAAATGTAAGTTTATACTGCTATGGTTTGAATTTGAATAGTAATAATAAACAAAACAAGAAGCTGGACATCCAGGGTGATGTATTGCCATCAACTTTGTCCTCTGTCCAACTGTCTCATCTGTTGCAAATTTTCCTTTAAAGAATTCTTCTTTTGTGAAACCTCTGAGTCCATTAAAAATACCTAAATGTAAAAATGCCCTACCCTACTAGTGAGGCTACCTAGCTAGAAAATAGCTGCCTACTCAAAATCTTTTATTGTCCTGATGTGAAAAAGTACACAATGCTTATTACCATTAAACACAGATCAGGTTCGAAATTGGAGAGTGTCACTTTAACTGTTACTGAGTTATGCCCTTTTTAACATAAAAATTGCTAAATCTGTGGTTTCCAATCTCTAACGTTCTGTAGTTTGCCTCAACCAAATATTATGAAACTTACATACAATGCTTATTACCATAATACACAGATCAAGTAGTGCCATTTCTATCGTTCTTGGGTTATACCCACTTATAAACATAAAAATAGCTATAACTTTTAAGTTTCCGATCTCTAACTTAAGTTTGCTTCAATCAAATATTATGAAACTTATACACAATACTCATTATCATAACACACAGATAAACACACAGATAAAGTTCCAAATATGTGAGTGTCAAATTTACTGGTTGGTTAGTTATGCCCCTTTATAAACATAAAAAAAACAAAAACAAACATATTTACATGTGGGGGCATCTGTGGCCAATGGACACATTCTTCCATTTTTTACAACTCTGTTAGAAAGAAAAAGGACACAATATATATAAAGATTGTCTTAAATTCTAATGAAACAATTATCAAAATCCATCTAGGATAAAGATTGTTCATGAAGTAAGTAAATTGGTAGGAGCAACACAGGTCCTGTAGCAGTCTGTCAAAATTAAATTACTAAATATTAAATGAGCATGTCATTTGTTTAATTTTTGGAATTGGGATCATTTGCTGTAATTTACATAATATAATCACATTTATATGAATAAAGTCATTTCTTTTTAGGTAAGGAAAAGTTTACTATTGCAGAGGGCAACCATATAACATTTGTTCTAAATGAAGATGGTGTGGAAATAGATGACGAATTTTTTTCAACTCTCACACCAAACACAATCCTCATGATTTTGAACGAGGGTGAAACATGGAACAAGCAGTTTGGTATGATTTTTAAGTTTTGTTGTAAATTTGCATCAAGATGGTTAAAAGGTTCAAAATGGATGTTATAATTGCTTCCAATGTGCTTAATTATAGCATGGAGTTGTTGTAAAGATGAACAAACACTAAAAGCATCCAATTCTTTATTTTGTACGACCATAAAATAATAAGCAACTAACTCATCCGTTGAAGCAGTGTCACCTGGGTAACGCAAAGGATTTACAGTGTCAGCCATTTTATAATATGTTCTGAAAAAAAAAGTAAACGGTTATATACTTCAAAAGCAAAATCGTAACTAAAACATGCTTATAATGAGGCAAGCATGTTGGAGGTCACAGATTGAGAATAAAGCCAGTTTTAAGTTCAACTTTTCATTCTATTTAAATTAGGGGTTCATATTGTATTGTACATTTCGTGATGACTTTTTGTTGACGCAACTGCACGTACTTAAATACTTTCGTTATGACCTTGTTAATTTATCAGTTCCTTCTACATTACTATTTTCTGAATATGTTGCAGATCTCGCAAATTCACAACTTTTTTTGCAGAAAACAAAATATGAGCCAACGAACATGGAAGTTACCTTTTTGGTTTATTTACAAATTCAGCAAACATATCTACATACATCTTACAAACATATAGAAAAAATCCCTGAAGTTTAATACTACCAGTAAATGCAGTTGTAACTAATAAAGGAGAAACAATATCTTGAAAATCTGAATTTTAGATTATCATTCCCAATCCTACTCTGAGCAGCACTTTCATAATTTATTTCACGCTTTCAAAAATTGCCGTGAATTCTTTCAAACAATGCATTTTTGTTAATAAAATTAAAAAATAAGAGATTTCCTCTCTCCAAATTTGATGCAACACATTTAAGATATATGCACTATACACATATATATCTTTATCGTAGTGACCACAGATAAATACCCATATTAAAATATTTTCAAATAATTTGAACTTCGACAATTAAAAAAAAATATAAATGCAAAAAATGATATTTGATTCATATCATATGATTTTAGTATTTTGGTAAACATAAAAATATTGTTTGAACCATTCAAGTATCTGTATTTGCAGTTTTAGGACAAAACGACCAGCACTAAATGCTAGGATTTGAAGTAAGAACATAGGGTTGATACGTTTTAAAAGATAAACTTGTATCAACTGGTGCAAGAAGATATGTGTCTAAAAACGTCATAAAAAACATATTTTTCTACTTGAACAGTAGTGGCGTAGTTTTACTTATTTGTTGTCAAAATATGTCTATACACTGTACATATATAAACTTAAAGTTCATACCCTATATATGCGACAATATATAACTTAAAATACAGTCAGCTTCAATTGTCTTTCAATTGAAAGCTGTTGATTTACATACTGAACAGCTTGATCTATGTCAAACTGTGAAAAGAATGAAACATGTAAAAATCTAAGTTGCTCACATGATGATACAATCAAACAAATATCAGTAAACATAAAATAAATTTGGCATGCATCAAAAATGACAAGAAATTTGAAATTTCGAGACAAATCTGCAATGGTTGCAGCAGTAACCTTAGTGAATGAAATATAAAGGTGTCTCAGTTGTGAAGCATGTGACAATATTACTACTTGGTTATCATTTATTGATGTCCCACTTATATCAAGGGTGGTTAAATTTCGCAAGGACATTACAAATGCAAGATTGTTTAGCGGTGTTTCTGCTACATACAATTCTTGAATAGTAGGAGTAAGCTTTAGCATCAATTTGGTAAATCTGTGTGACCCAAAAGTAATATTTTGGTTACTTAGATTGAGACATACAAGCTGATTATTTTTCACGATCATTTCCATCATTGCAATGTCTATAGTATAGGAATCGTCAAATTCTACAATAGTCCACAAGCTTTGCATTTTTCGCACAACATCCTTTAGACCTCTGCATATTTTACAGACTGTATAAAGTAACTCCGACACAGGAATATAACTAAGTACCAGTATCACTAATTCTTCAGGAAGGTCTAATAGACTAGCTGAAAATATTAAACAAGTGAATTATTGCAAACACCTATATTTTATAAATGTCATACTTATTTTTTCAAGAATCTAATATACTTTTATTCTATATGTACGAGTGCTCAGGTGAAGACCGAAGAGCGTTGTTTTGTTATATTTGCCATTTTATAAATTAAAACAAAATTAAAATGTATCAATAGCTTCAAAAGTTATAGATATATTTTGACATTTTAACTGAGTTTACAAATGGAAAATATAACATAATAAAACCTCCAATGATGTTGACTTGAGTCTTTTTGTCGCTGTTTTTAAAAGAAGTAGAAGCTAGATATCTGCACTGAAATATATATCAAGCCACTCAGTGACTCACATAAAGTTTCAAGACACTTTATGTTAAAAAACTCCAATGATTGGAGACCATGGTTCAAAGGTAAATTACTCAGAAATGAGTATGCAACATTCACCAATTTTAGATATTGATAAATTAATTATGTATATTTTTCATGTTAATTAATTTTACTAATATTCCACGTTTGATATGGAAACAAGGTATGGGATACCCATAATTGCCACGTTTATTGCAAGCCGTTCACGTCAAAACTCAGTATGTTTAAACCATTTTTCGAAAAATTTACACACTGAGAATTAGAAAGAAAAACACTGAGATGAAATAAACTGAAAAACACATCCTGAGAATTGAAAATTACACAATGAGATTTGTGCGCACTTTTTCTGCGCACAGATCTAATTTGCATATCTAATCTGTATCTATTACAATCTTAAACAACTAGGAGACAGAACTCGCTTTTAATTTGTAGCCTGAGTTCATGGCTCAAATTGTTATTTCGATTAAGTTTATGTCATCAGCAGTCCAAGGTCTGTTTAAGTTACGATTAGTAAAGATGTGAAGAATTTCCCTAAATCTCCTGTATCTTTAATTGACATTATTAGGAAACTCGAGAGTTCTAATGCATCTGTATGTATTTAAAACTTTAAAAACAGGTTTAATCCACAATTTTTTACATTATAAAATGCCTGTACCAAGTCAGGAATATGACAGTTGCTCTCCATTCGTTTGATGTGTTTGAGCCATCCCCTTGTTTTTGCCATGTGATAATAAGGACTTTCTCTTTAGAATTGTCCTTGGAATTCGGATTTTTTGTTATTTTACTTTTTACAACTTGCACACAACATGTACATAAATCTCATTGTGTAATTTTCAAAGCTCACTGTGTGTTATTTATATTTTTGTAATCTCAGTGCGTCTTTTTGATATCTCAATGTGTATGTTTTTATTCTTAGTGTGTGTTTTCAGGTTTTTTAATCTGTGTTTTTTTTTAATTCTCAGTGTGTTAATTTTTCGAAAAATGTTTTAAACATAGTTTTGACGAGAACTGCTTGCCATATACGATGATATAACGTTACCACATCTCTGTTCATACACATATTATACTTACAGTAATTGCAAGGGATCTCTAAGCTGACCTGTAAAATACAAGAACATATCAAAAGATTTAATCACATTATAAAGTGACATAGTTTGTCAGCTTGGCGTGTGACATCAAATTTCCCTCATTTTTTTAACTAGCTTATAATACAGACATTACAGCAATCGGACTTGAGTATGTACAGGTTCAAACAAAATCTTTTGATAGCAACCTTGCTAGCTGAAGCGTAAAGTCGTTATTAGCTTATAAGGTTTACCTTTATTACCCTTATTTTGAAGTAGTTTAGTCCAAAAGACGATAAATTGATTAGTCCACTCTCAAATTAGGGTAGTAAAGGTAAACCAAAGAACGATGTTACGCTTCAGCTAGCACGAAAGGTAATCAAAGTTTTTGATTGAACGTACATAGTCAAATCCGATGGCTGTAATGTTCAACATGATTAGACAGTCATTTATTTATTCCTGGTATGGCGGACTAAAACAGCTTATTTTTAATACGAAGTTAACAATACGTCATGTCAGTATTTATTGTAAAAAAAATATGGAAAATAAGGATAGATCATAGAGGGAAATTTTTGTTTACTAAATTTGAGGATGGAAATTGGGAATGTGCTAAAGAGACAACAACCTGACTAAAGAACAGAAAACAGTTGACAAAATTTGTCGTCTTTGTACTGTTTATTGCACACACAAAAACATTGCGGTAGGGGCTTTGCCCATTGTTAAAGGCCGTACGGTGACCTTTAATAGTTGTTTATTTCTGTGTCATTTGGTCTCTTGTGAAGAGTTGTCTCATTGGCAATTACACCACATCTTCTTTTTTATATTAACCGAACAATTATAATTAATCTTCCCCGTCATTTTTTCAGTACTGCACGAGATTTTTTTTCTCGCTGAACACTTCGAAGTAACAAGAGTCACAAGAACAGTCATTGGAGCTTTATATAGGGGGAGGGGGTCTATATATAGTTCAAATGAACTCGTAGTGACTCAGTATTAAAACATCAAAGGATCTTATTTTGCCGCAACTGTGAATTAAAAAAATCAGAACTCGACTGGCTCTCTCCAACGTAAATTTCGTGACACCCTATGTTAATTTATAGTTAAACCTGATTATTTTATGAGGCGACCATTTTACTTTCACAGCTGGAGAAAAAGGGTTGTGTTTTTTTTTTGCATCAAAAACAAAATTCCCCTAACGTGTGTATACTACGGCAGACACGTGGAAAAGCCTTTTTATAGAAGTTTTTTTACAACAATAACTTAATGATTGATTGATTGATTGTTGTTTGTTTAACGCCACATGAGCACAACAAGGCTATATCGCGGCGAGATATCATTTAATAAATTGTTTCTTATCTTACCTCCATTTGCTTGAAATAAAATGCTCAAATGTGATGGCGACCTGGTCCTTCCAAAATCAAAATGAAAATGAACAGGTTAAAATCGTGCCATATTTATCTCGATTTAGCTGAAAACTTTCCCGTTGCTCGCCTTAATTTAAAACAATTTGTTGCTTTATAAAACAATATATCGAAGAAAAAAAGGCAATTTATTATTATTGTATGATATTTTTGTTGACTTATGAATTAATCTTAAAATGTTTTCTCGTTTTGATAATTTGTCGCGTTATTTAAAACGATTTATTTTTATGGCGATAAAAAACAAATCGGCTAAATGCCTTGTTAGGCATTTTGTCGAAAAAAATAAATCGCAGTAATAAGAAAAAAAAGGCAATTTATTATTATTGCATGATATTTTTATTGACTTATAAATTAATCGTAATTTTTTTTCTCGTTTTGAAAATATGTCGCGTTAAATTATTTAAGACGATTTATTTTTAAGGCGATAAAAAACAAAGCGCCTAAATGCCTTGTTAGGCATTTTGTCGAAAAAAATAAATCGCAGTAATGAGAAATAAAGCATTTTCTCGCTAAAAGTTATATCGCCATCTTGGATTATAAGTATTAAAACGAGGGTAATATACGCTTCCGTAGAAATCCTCCACCATAATTGCTTTTAAATATTTTTTCTAATAAACTTGATTATAAAGACATAAGAAACAATTTAAATTCACTTTAACTCAATTGATGATATATCATAATGCTTATACTTTAAACGGGAAAATCATTTTTTGTACACCTGTGTGACGCCGAGTACAAAGTTCAATTAAGATAAATAATTTTTACCTGTGGATGACATGGCCTTGGAAGTCAGCGTAAATTAAGATCTTTTCAGTTTTTCGCCATATATTTAATAATAATCATTAGTTTCGAAACAGATATACATGTTATTAGGCATAGTAGGAATAAGATTTATTTTTATTTTGACTCGCATATGACTAAAGGGTGGGGAATGTGTAATTTATAGTTCATCTATAATGTATCAACAAATTAAATTAGTGGAACATTAGCTGTAAATAATGAAATTGGTAAAGACTCAAATATATTTAATGTCTAAAAAATAAAGATAAATGAAAACGTTTATTGTAAAGCTCAACAGTTCTTCATTATCTTTGAGCTCATATACAATGAACGTCAAAATTATTCTTAAAATTACCTGTGTGACGCAGAGTTCAAATGCAATTAAGATAAATACATTTTACATGTGAATCGTCATAAGGTCCTAGCAGTCAGCATAAATCAACTTCTTGGCAGATTTTCGTTGAATATTTCAAATTAATCACAAATTTTGACACAGTATAACATGCATTCAGACATATTTAAAGGAATAAGAATTCCTAAAACTCAAATTTGACTCAAAGGGTATTTGGACAGGGTGAAGTATGTTCTAATTGAGTTGATTTAATGTATCAATATGGCGAATTAGTGGTCCATTAGCAATAAATAATAAAAATGATTAAGACTCGAAGATATATAATGTTTCAAAAGAAAGATAACTGAAATACTTCATCTAAAGCTAAACAGTTCTTCATAATCTTTGACCTCATATACAATGAACGTCAAAATTATTCCTAACATTACCTGAATGGCGTAAAGGACATAGTTCAGTCATTGAAACGTCAAAATCATTCAATTGATTGGATTTTACTGTTTTTGGATTCTTATCAATTCTAACTATAACTGTTGGACAAGTTTAAATCTCGCGTCACTTTCTGAAAGTTATTCTTATATCCTTTTATGGAAAGATTAGAACTTGTTCTTAATCTTTACTTAGGCACCACCCTCCCTAACAACAGGACAGGTTAGCTACTGTTACTAAATGTATTCACACTAAAATATAGTTCCCTATAGTTCTCATGTATGTGCACATAATACACAAATAAACTGAAAAAAACTGGGTATATTATTGGAGCAGTTCATTCAAGAATGTATGTCATTAATGTGTGTTGATGTGCAGGCTTTTTTTTAAACATTTTGATTAGGTAAGTGGGTATTGATTCAACTGTCATTATCACTAAACAATAAGAGTCAAGGTGGACTTTTAATTACAATGCCCCACCTCTTAAACTGCCAATCAAATTGAACACATTACCTATCTACATCAGTCTTACATAATTGTACAGACCACTCCAATATGCATCTAATTCTTAATACACAAGTATTTGACCTCATAATTGATTACACAAATGTGTGTATTATTTGTTTGATATTTATAAGGATGATAGATTTATTTATTGCATATTACTTTTGATCTACATTACATAAAGTAATTCTGTAAATTGTATCTGAAAGATAAATGATTAATGGATTAGCAAGATCTTAAAAAAATGAATATGAATATATAAAAGGTATTCAAGTATGGCCTATATAGGCAACAGTAGTATACCGCTGTTCAAAACTCATAAATCCATGGACAAAAAACAAAATCGGGGTAACAAACCAAAACCGAGCGAAACGCATTAAATATAAGAGGAGAACAACGACACAACACCGAAACGCAACACACACAGAAACAGACCAATCATCAGACAAAACACCACGAGAATAACAAATGTAACATGAAAACCAAATACTTGAATTTGGGATAGACAAGTACCGTGCCACGTCTTATCTCAAAAATAAGAGAAAACACAAACGACTCAACGTTAAAATGCAACACGAAGAGAAACGAACAATATTATAACAATGACCATCTTCCTGACTTGGTACAGGACACTTTTAAAGGGGAATAAAAGTGGTGGGTTGAACATGGTTTTAAGGCATGCCAAACCTCGCACTTTAATGGCAAAGTTAAATATAACATTGACATGACAACATAATATTACATGACTACAATACAAATAAATAGGAGAACATATTAGACACAGAAAAACATGATTTCAAAAAGCATCAGGTTTAAAATTCAATACGCCAAAAACGCGCCTTGTCCACACAAGACTCACCAGTGACGCCCAGATATAAAAGATCGAAAGTGAAAAAAGTACAAAGTTGTACAGCACTGAAGATCAAAAGTTGAAAATGTTTCGCCAAATACGGCATTGTTTTTATGCCCGGGATAAGAACATTCTTATGATATAGAACAATTCATGCTATTGCAAACAGTAAATTTTATCAATTGAATATGAAAGAGATATACACAAAGAAACTTAAGTATTAACTATCTACAGAAAACTAAACCTGAATACATAACGCCTAGATATAAAAGATCGAACGTGAAAAAGGTACAAAGTTGTACAACACTGAAGATCAAAAGTTGAAAAGGTTTTGACAAATACGGCATTGTTTTTATGCACGGGATAAGAACATCCTTATTATATAGAATACTTAATGCTATTGCAAACTGTAAATTTTAACAAATGAATATGAAAGAGATTATTGCAAACTGTAAATTTTAATAAATGAATATGAAAGAGATATACATAATGAAACTGAAACTAAACCCAAGCTTATCACAAAATAGACACACATCCGAATCAGTCCAGGCGTGAACGTTATTAAAAAAATTGTGACGTCACATACGATGGCGAAAAGGCAGAAACGTTATGCCACATTTGAATTTATGAAATTTAGAAACAGCATGACGTCACATATGAAAAACTATCATTCAAAAATGAGATAGAATTAGGATTGATTTAGAACTAAATACTGATAATTTATTTAAACAAAATGCATATTGCAATACCTATTAATAGCAATTAACTGTAATATATATATATATATATATGTCCAGTTTGTTATGAATCCAACTTCAAACGTAAATAATCGTACAAAATTTAATATAATTAATAAAGAGGAGGTGATTAATTTTTCTATACGTCATACCTAAATATATAATGAGAAGACGTCAACACATTTGACAAAATCTGATGAGAATTACAAATATAACATTAAACATGTAAACTAAATACATGAATTTGGGATAAACAAGTACAGAAACACGTCTTATAGTAATGCGAATTCATATTCAGCAACACGGTCACAATCGGGAATAAGTCACGTTTGGTAATTAAAAGATTAGACGACATAATGACAAACCACAATCTACCATGTGGTAAAAATGTCCTTAGCTAGTTTGGTTAAAGAGACATCATATGGATCAACCAATTCGTGATGGTGTCCATAAAATTTACGGAGTGTCAATTTTAATCTGTCCTCCTCATAACTTTGTTGGAGCAGTTTCTGCGTAAGGAGCACACTCCTGTATATGAAGTCCGTATAGTGTGACATGCACGTGAATAACGTATAAATTGTGATATGTAAACACCATACGAAGGGGCAGAGGGTATGTTACTGCTGAGAAATGGGAAATTGATAATTGGGAAGTTGAAATCGTCCCGTTTATCATAGATTTTTGTGTGAAGTCGTCCATCTACGTCAATATTGAGGAAAAGATCAAGGTATGCAGCAGGTCCTTCTAGTATCAGTAGTATCCTTAATTTCAAGTTCACTGGGATATACGAGATGTAAGTATTGGCTGAAGTATTGGTTGTTCAACGATAAAACATCATCAATATATCGAAAAGTAAAATTAAAGAATTTCGCAAGGTGCTTTTTCTTTTTGTCTTTTAGAAGGATCTGAATAAATTCTGCTTCATACGAATACAAAAACAAATCAGCCAGCAGGGGTGCACAATTAGTACCCATTGGAATACCGACTGTCTGTTGAAATATAAATCCTCCAAACTCAACAAATATATTGTCGATCAAAAAGTCAAGCATTTTAATAATATCATCTTCAGTATATTTTCTGGAAGATTCAGTGTGATTCTTCACAAAATATGAAGTATTGTATCCCAAAACAAGAAATTTGTATCTACGATTTCCATTTTTATAGAAAAAGCTCTGTTTCATGAGTTGGTGAAGTCGACCTTTCAACTGAGCATGGGGAATAGTAATATATAGCGTAGAAAAATCAAAAGTTTTTATGTTGCTGCAAAATTGCAAAGATTGTGATCGAAGGTTAAGCAGTAGATCTTTCGAATTTTTGAGAATCCACATCTGGTTAACACCACTGGTAGAATATATCTCCTCACAATATTTTTGAAGCCCATCTTTAACTGTAGAAAGAATAGTAGTCAATACTTTAGAAAGATGTTTAGTCGAACATTTTGAAGACCCAGCTATGTATCGTTCTTTCTATGGAGTTTTGTGTAATTTAGGTATCCAGTATAATAAGGGCAAGTTTTCTTCGTTTTCTTTGATGTTGATACCAAAAGAAAGAAGGACAGATTTATGATTTTGTAAAATTTCATCCTTGGTAAATGATGTTAAAGACTATGTAGGATTACCAGTAGTTTGATCAATTCCAAGCTCTGTAGTGAGACATTGCAAATAATGTTTTTTACATATGAAGACAATATTATTGGAGACTTTATCTGCCGGAACAACGACATATTTCCAATAATTATCTGTAATTAATCAACAATTAAGATTAGTTCACTTTTTTTATCAGGAATTGGCTTGAAACAGTTTTAAAATTTATAAACTTTTAATTATAAAAAACCATTGTTTATTAGTTTCTTTCCCATCAATCATTATGTCTATTTTAGTCATTTGAATTGTTATTAGAAGTAAAAAAAGATTGTGTTTCAACATGTATTATTGGTTGATTTTGAGTGCTCCAATACCGCCTAATCTCCTCACTATATGAAAACATTGCTTTCAATTCTTTTCTCATGGAATAGACTTCAATGAAAGGTAGTCCAACAGTAGAAAACCTTAGCATGTATGGTCTCAGCAAACGTGATATCTCCTTCAGTTTACGGGAATATGAAGATGAAATTCCGATATTCTGTTTCAACCAATCATCCCATTTTTGCTGTTGCAGTCCACTTTCCTTTTCTTTCGCATAGAGTTCAAAGGTGACATCTAAAAGGTGACCATACTGCAGATTGAAACACATGCTAGTAGCCTCTTGTCTTTGAAATTGTCTATATCCTTCTTGCAGCTTTGCAACGGCGATGTCTGGGGTCGTTATGTCACTTGCAGAAAAGAGAAAGACTTAAGTGTCTAACCGAAAAAATACCTTTTACTGCTGTCACATTCCATTTGATAAAGTCTATTAATTTAAGTTTACATTGACATTAAAAAACACCTCATATTTTTTCGAATATATAAATTCAGTTTATTCTTATTTCGTTAGCTTAACAATTGTTTTGCCAGTTTTATGGTGTGAATTGACAAATAAATATTAGTATAAGAGTAACATTTTAATACATAGGAATGTGACTACATATGAAAACGAAGAACTGCATGGTCTCCAGAATCCGATTCTGGACAATTAACATACAACGATTTTAAGTACATTGTACTTCTCGTCCAATTTCTATAAAAGTTATTCCATGATTTTTTCTCGAGTATTTGCTGATAAATTTTGTCTACAGAATACATCAACTAGAGTTGTATTTAGATATAATATCAGCACAAATTCGAATAGTTAGAATGACAACCACTAATTGACTGATGGTATATCATAAATGTTCACTTATTAAATAAATGTACTTATCAAAGTCGTGCATAATCGAACATGTAAAATGTTATTTGTTCATAGTTAACACGTGTTTGGTTAATTATAGTAGCCTTGGTCGGTTAGAATGGGATATTGAGTTTATGCACGAGTGACCTCGTGTGGTTTAAAGTCATTATCGACTCCTAGGAGTAGTGATCTCTTAGTTATATAAGAATAAGAATAAGAATATTTTATTTCCAATTAAAGGGCCCTATAAAGAGCTTTCATGACATTACATACAAGTACATATGATTAGACATAAATTAGAGACATATAATATAAGAAAACAACATTGTTTAGTACTATTTAGAAAAATGCTATAAAAGGCCAGGACAGAACCAGACAATACATTTTAGATCTTTAAAATCATATACCACTCAAAATATGTATATTTGTGGCTAATTTGTATTCATTATTTTTGAACTTCTCCTTATCTCTAGATTTTTAGATAAATACTTTCCTTAACATTTATACACATTTAAATTTTCTTGTGTAAATAGCCATAAAAACTTTGAAAAATTGTCTAACGATTGTAAATTATTACAATTTAGAGATATTTCAGTAAATAAATCATTTCTGTTATCAATATATAGTGGACATTCAGTTACAAAGTGTATCTCATCTTCAACTTTATTTAAAGTTCAGCATAAACATTTTCTGAGTGTCCTATTCACATAAAGTTTGGCGTATCTAACAGTCTCAATCCTTAATGGATGAGCGCTTATTCTAATTTTACAGATTGATTGTCTTAATCGAAAATCTTTAAGATCCAAATATTTAGTTTTAAAGGAAAAATAGGTAGTAAGTTTACCTTGATCTGATTGTAAAACTTTATTTCTATTTTCCTTCCAGAAATGGAGATAGTTTTTATATAGCTTATCTTTGATACATTTTTTAAAATACAGTCTATACTTGAAAACCATGTATTACTTTATTAGTGTGAAGTTCTTTACTACATACATATGCATCATATAATAAAATGTTCTTAGTATTATTAAGTCGATGATAATATTTCAACATTGCTAATATAATATAAAAATACATTGGGTATCTCCCTAGTTCAGAAGTCACAGCAAGATTACTGGATTTCTTATTTACACCTAGAACATATTTCATAAATTTGATATGTGATTTTTCAGATGTATCATTCGAAAACACCTTTTCTAATATATATTGATCATTTTTCCTACATGCAGCTGAGTTTAAAGAAAACATACCCCAGACTTCACATCCATAGGTTAAAATTGGTTTTACAGTGTGGTCATATAAATGAAGTAAAGTTGAAACACTAGGGTTTGACGATGACATACATTGTTGTAATTTAAAACATGCTTTCATAGACTTTTTATATATATCAAACAGCGACATGAAATGACAATTTCTTTTCCATTACCTGTGTGACGTCACGAACAAAGAAAATATGTGGTGACATTTAAACAAAGGGTTCCGTGATAGAAGGCAACGCTTGTACTACTACGTGGCCTTTCAAAATGCATGAAGTAATCTGGCAGTATATTTTAATTCATATTTCCTACATTTCTTAGATTATTCATTAAAGCAGTAATTCCATATGGTATATTCGTAAAAATAGATATAGAAAGATGTGGTGTGAGTGCTAATGAGACAGCTCTCCATCCAAATAACAATTTAAAAAGTAAACCATTATAGGTTAAAGTACGGCCTTCGTAAAAATGCATATTTATGTCAAAACATATAAAATACAGAAGACCTGATCGTATTGACGACAATAGTGTAATTTGTTTGGTTCGAAAACAGTGTCTGGATCATGTTTACATAAGGTTAAAGGTATGTTCTAACAAGGTATATTTATACCTTTTGTGTAGGGTTCCTCTTATGGCATAAGCCACATGTTCACCAGTGTGAAACTTGCTCCACTGAAGTTGGCTAATGGCTTGTAGGTCTTTTAGAAGCCCGAACTCCATTTTCCTTAATTTGATTTCCAATTTGTTCCTGGTCTCATGAATCATAATATGGTAGACTGTTGTTACAAATCTCCCATACAAGCATACAAGTAATATACATCCACAAATTCTATACTTTGTAAAAAAATTGTTTAAAAGCCTTCTTTTCATAAGCAATGACCTATGTGTAGTCCATTATCTATTGCAGGCCCCTGTTCAAGACGAGGTTAAATTTCTCATTGATTTTATTTCTCATCTTTTTTGTTATTTAAATCATTCAACCTCCTGTTAAGAAGGAGGATGAATTTTATTTCATCATCCTTATCTTTGTTTTTTCTGTCTATTTCTTCTTGAATACTTTGACTCTTTTCTCCACAAATTCTTTACACTTTCTGATGTGTTTAGATTCCCTACAATAAATAAATAAATATGCTCTAATATATAAAAAGAAATATAATAAATAAAATAGAAATAGGTATGGCTTTTAGATTCAATGCTTGTTTAAAAATAATATTTTCAAAATTTAGTCAGTTATAATTAACAATGTTAAATTAAAAATGATGAGTTTCTTTTGTTCAGGACATTCAATATTTGATTTTTTAGCAGTCAATCTTAACAAAATAGAATGTTTTAAAAATTAACTTAATTTAAAAAAAAATGAGTTAAGCGCTATTTCATTAAAGTAAATATTTATACCTTCTGTGTAGGGTTCTTCTTATGGCATTAGCCACACGTTCATCGGTGTGAAACTTGTTCCACTGAATTTGACTAATGGCTTGTAAGTCTTTTAGAAGCCCAAACTCCATTTTCCATAAATGCCTTTCTATTTTTTCCCCTGGTCTCATGAACCACAATATGGTAGACTGTTGTTACACATCTCCCATAAAAGAAGTATACATCCACAAATTCTATACCTTGTAAACAATTGTTAAAAAGCCTTCTTTTCATGGGCATTGTTCTTGCAGTGGATGTATTGTAATGAGAAAAGTTGAATATTCTGGTACTGAAACATGGTCTGCGTCCTTTCGGACTCTCGACAGACTCACTACATCTGTGAGAGTTGATGTTGGGACCTTTACATGTTGTGGGGAAAACTAGCTTATGTCTCGAATGAAATGAGACATTGCGGCTCTGCTACCGTTGTTGAAAGCAGGCCAGCTGTCTTGATGTTGTAGAGACAGACCGGGATCAACTGACACCTATAAGATTCAAAATTCAAACTCTTTTAATAAAATAAATAAAAACAAAAATAATACAAAACAGTTACAGTCACAATAAAGTAAAACAAATATTGGCGATTATTTCTTTAAAAGAAAACAATGGATATTTTATTAAAACTTTATTTATGAAAACTATTAATTATCTCTATTTCAATTTAACTTGTTTTAAAATACTTTACTTTAAATCTTAATAACTTTTAATTAACAATTCAAAACTCATGACTTACCTATAAGATTCAAAATTCAAACTCTGACGTCTCAAAGCATAATTTTGACTTATATAGCAATCATGATAAAATTAGAAATTTCCAAATATGGTTAGGGTCAATTGTATTTGTACAATTCGATTATATAATTTTTATGAAAGAGGTCACTCTGTTTATATCGGCCACGTAAACAATCGTGTATTGGTTCCAAATATGGTTAGGGTCAATTGTATTTGTACAATTCGATTATATAATTTTTATGAAAGAGGTCACTCTGCTTATATCGGCCACGTAAACAATCGTGTATTGGAAATTTGAAGTAGATAAACATATTAATTAAATGGACAGAGAAATTGATTATTAGCGCTATAAAAGTTAATGATTAATTCTAACAACATATGTGTCCTAAATTAGTGTCAAAATACTGTCACAATAGATCTTTCTCCTTTAGAAAATCTTGTCCCATGTTTAAATTAATTAGAAGAAAAAAAAATTAATAATTTTATAAGATTTAGAGCAACTTAAAATATCATAATTTACTAAATTGATTATTGGATTTATAACTTTTAATTATTAATTTCAGTAAATAATTAATATCCATATGAAACTTCAAAATAACAAAGTAGACAATTAAGTTAAATATAAAGCAAGAATAAGGAATGAACTTTGTTTTAACATTTTTCTATTTTTTTATTTTTTTCATTTTTTTGAGAGTTTATTTTTTTTAATCACATTTCTTATTGTTGGTTTTATTTATGATGTGAACTTTCCACAATAGTTTTAAATGTTATTATTATTATTTATTTATTACTATTATTCTTCTATTTGCTCAATTTACAATTGGACATTTATTTAAAAATTATGAAATTTATGGTACAATAATTATATACGCCTAAAGGTTTCAACAAAATGTTGTAATTCAAAATGAATTATGATTATGCAGAATAAACTTTTAACAGAATTTGATTAAGCATCTTTTTAGTCTCTAAGTTACTGTAAATCGTATGCATGGCGTTCCTACCTGCGAGGTAACCCATTTTATTTGTGGCGCTCCTTCTTTCAGGTAGCCCATTTTTATGCTTATATATATGTGGCGCTCCTACTTTGAGGTAGCCCAATCTCAATATTAAGTTAATATCTACACTATTTTTATGACTATATTGTACGATTTTCTTTACAGCAAATTGCAACAGGACTTCCTACCATGTTCCATGTAGATTAATTTTACAAGGGGATTCACTTTATGTGTCCTTTAAATAAAATTCAATCTAATCTTAGTTAAAAACTATATGCAAATAATATTCTGAAAAGTTATTCAATGAAATGAAAATTTAAATGAATACATAATTTACAACATGTTATTGAGCAAATTTGCTAACTTAATTATCAATGTTTTAGTCATTTCAATTAAAAATTTACAGATATGAAACACAATGTAGTTTATGAAAATAAAAATGAAGATTTAGTTTCATCGCTGGAAATCTCAAAATCAAAATTAAATTTCTTATTTATCATTTTGGAATTACTTACAGTTTCATGAAAATACATATTTTAAACAATACACAATAATATAACTTTACAATTGTTATTGTCACTGATGTTAATAAATGTTCTAACATAGTTCTGCATACTGTACTTTTTGTTGATTTTCTAAATGTCACAAATGAAATATTCTGTATATACTATGGAATCCAAAAGTTTGAAAGTTACGAAAATTATGTCCAACTGCAAATAGTTAATGTTCGCATTGTCCTTCTAGCATGTTATTTGGTCTGGATGTGATGATAAACTTTGACTTTTATAGATGTCAGCTTTAAGGGTCGTCCACCAATTATTGTAATGAGAAAAGTTGAATATTCTGGTACTGAAACATGGTCTGCGTCCTTTCGGACTCTCGACAGACTCACTACATCTGTGAGAGTTGATGTTGGGACCTTTACATGTTGTGGGGAAAACTAGCTTATGTCTCGAATGAAATGAGACATTGCGGCTCTGCTACCGTTGTTGAAAGCAGGCCAGCTGTCCTGATGTTGTAGAGACAGACCGGGATCAACTGACACCTATAAGATTCAAAATTCAAACTCTTATAATAAAATAAATAAAAACAAAAATAATACAAAACAGTTACAGTCACAATAAAGTAAAACAAATATTGGCAATTATTTCTTTAAAAGAAAACAATGGATATTTTATTAAAACTTTATTTATGAAAACTATTAATTATCTCTATTTCAATTTAACTTGTTTTAAAATATTTTACTTTAAATCTTAATAACTTTTAATTAACAATTCAAAACTCATGACTTACCTATAAGATTCAAAATTCAAACTCTGACGTCTCAAAGCATAATTTTGACTTATATAGCAATCATGATAAAATTAGAAATTTCCAAATATGGTTAGGGTCAATTGTATTTGTACAATTCGATTATATAATTTTTATGAAAGAGGTCACTCTGTTTATATCGGCCACGTAAACAATCGTGTATTGGTTCCAAATATGGTTAGGGTCAATTGTATTTGTACAATTCGATTATATAATTTTTATGAAAGAGGTCACTGCTTATATCGGCCACGTAAACAATCGTGTATTGGAAATTTGAAGTAGATAAACATATTAATTAAATGGACAGAGAAATTGATTATTAGCGCTATAAAAGTTAATGATTAATTCTAACAACATATGTGTCCTTAATTAGTGTCAAAATACTGTCACAATAGATGCATGGACCTATGTGTATTCAATTATCTATTGCAGGCCCCTGTTAGGTTTCCTAGTGGGTGTCCATTTGCCATGATTTTTTTGTTGTGACTCCTCTTTGGGCTGCCTCCCGTACTCCCATCGTCACTGGACATCTGTCTTTTCTGCAAATACAAAAAAATACAACATTTTGAAGGCCCAACTTACTAGTAACTGGCCTCGTCATTCAATATAGCAGCTGTCAGGCGTGGACTGGCTTGGCGGCAGTGCCATTGGCTGAATGAATCTTTCCGTCAACGTACGGTTCTTATCAGTCAGGGACGTTCCTTTGGTAGGTGTAGTTCCCCCTGACGCGTCGTTTCCACGATGGCTTTTGCCGCCGATAACGGACTAGGGTTGTAAACGGATGTCGGTATCGTTGGTGCCACCGGTGTACTTGGCAAATCAGTTCTGTTACTCCTAAGCAGATAGTCGTTCATCGTATCTTTGTTTTTGTAGTTGATAGGAGTGGACATCTTGATTGCTTTTGTTTAAAATTTGAGACTTTCGGGCCTCCACCAAAATTATCAGGACTTATGTTACCGTCTCGTAGTTATTAAGACGGACCTGTAACTCTGCCGTAGTTTGGCTTTGGGTGGGACGTTTTGGCTGTGAATAATAGAAATGAAGTTTCTATATTTTAATATGCCGCAACACCGAAGTCATGTATTACAATTAACAATACATAATAATATATATACAAACATAACAAATATAGATAAAGAATAATTGAAGAAGTATTCATATGTACTAGTATATAAATAAGCGGTTAACCTTATGAGGTTAACATCCTAAATTATGTCCATTAGAAAAAGAAATAATGTTCTAGTTTATTTAACAAAATATTGCATTAATTGTTTATCTGATATTGACACAACTTTGCATAAACATTCAAACCAAGTAATTTAATAATTTGAATTAACTTTGCTTTTGAATAAATAATAATATAAAAATAAGTTATCTTTATCGAGTACTCAGTTTACTGCTTAAAACTTAACGAAAAATAGTTCAACTAACCTGTGAATAATAGAAATGAAGTTTCTATATTTTAATATGCCGCAACACCGAAGTGCCTAGTGTTGGGCGAAACAGGTTTATATAGTACTTTCGTTAGCAATAAACTGAGGCCCATGTAAGTTATTTGTTTAATACTTTTGCTAAAAGCTTATAATAATTTCTTAATAAATTTCCTTCTTTTCTCCTAACATTTTTGTTGTTGGAAACACCCAACTGACCGCTATTTAATATTCACGGACATCACATATTTTGTTTGATGTATTATTTAATAATTCGTAACTGGATAAGGTTCAATCCATATATCAATTGATTTATCTGTGTATTCGATTTGACCGAAGAAAAGTTGCATAACGAACTTGTAAAGTGTTTGACTTAGCTTGAGGCTTAACATGTAATATTGACCTTTAACAAGATTTATCTATAGTGACCGTTATAACGTAACTAACTTTATAAAGTATATTTGCCAAATGAATTTAATCAATTCTTTACAACTTTAATTTACAGTCGCTTTAATGTAAAATATTCTCAATTTATGGATTGTCCGTTTTACCAAAATTAAAGTAAAATTTATTTCCTCTCAATTATTACTAGATGTCGTATTAGTCATACTAGAATAACACACGAATATCTTATAAAAAATGAAGATGAACCACAATGTGCACCTTGCAACTGCAAGTATACTATTAAACATGTTTTAATTAATTGTATTGACTTTGCTAAGTTAAAATCGAGATGTTTAAACGCATTAGATATTTTAAAAGTTGTCGGCAGTACTGACTGGGGTGCTGATCGCAACATTTTACTTAATTTATTTAGATCTCTAGTTAGATCTAAACTAGATTATGGCTCTGCAAGGAAGTCCTACATACAGATTTCTTTTTGTTACAAAAATGCATTCCGACCGTTTTCGACGTGGAAAATTTAAAATAATTTTCCGAGGCCCATTTTTCAATTCTTCCAAGACTTCATTGTAATTGTCTTTTTATGTTATTCATATTTTTGCCTCTGTAACATGTTAAAACATCATCAACATACAGTGAACCTTCAAGATTACTACCCTACAAGAACCTTTACAATATTTATTCCTGTTGATGCAAGTGGAGAACGTTAACCTTACAAATAATTAGATATAAAACATTGAACTATAATAATATAACCATACATGTTTTTCTTTTCAGAAAGCAGAACGGAGACTATGTGCTCTTTACTGAATAATTTTGTATATATTGTAAAAGATTCATCACTGAAATTAATACTTAATATGAATATTAAAAAAGGAACATAAACATATAGTTATCGTGTCTTTGCATTTACGTATGTATAAAAAAAAATCTCATTAGTATTGTCATTTTCATTCACCATTCCGTGCAGTGGTTTGGATTGCACTCCGAACATGTTAAAAATCCCAGCTGGTTTTGATGGTCCGAACTGTAGGGACAAGGTACGACGGAACTTAACTCTGGAACAAAGTCACCAATAATACTTGCCACGTCTTTGAGCTAGGCGTATTCAGTAGGTCTTAATGTTATCCCCTATCTTGTAGGAACCCCGTCGGTTTGTTCTGAATGTAAAATAATGCTGCCTCAGATCGACACAAAGACTGTTGTGTCCTATTGTGGCATACATATTTCTTCCTAGGTGGGATCTTTTCCATGCTGGCTTGGTCCAAAAAGTCGAGACTGTCGACCAACATTTTCCATCTGTTTAGAGGAAGGCCGAGTCCTCATTTTGTGGGAACATTCAGATATCAATACATATGGAAGCGTGTTTTTTTTCCAGAAAAAAATAAGTAAAAAACTTTCTGTTTTTTTCTTGTGCTTTCTGTTTTCCGATTCCAATAAAATATAACTATTCATATTTTAATGAAAACACAGAAATGGAAATCATCATTCATGTAAATATGTACATACATGTATTGTGCTATACTTTGTTATGTAAATATTGTTCATTGTTATTGAATTTAATAGAAATACTGAATTGGTTATATTACAATATTAAAATTTGGTAAGCTTTGGTATAACGGTTCATGCGTAAATGCACGGACACTACTGGAAACGCCATTTTTCAATCTTTCAAGAACCATAACTCCTGAACGGTAAAAGTCAAAATCGCCATTATTGAACTCGACCTACATTTAGTTGTAAGTAACAACATATTAAAATTTTAAAAGCTTTGGTTGAACGGTTCATGAGTTAATGCACGGACAACATTTGATTGCCGCCCGCCCGCCCGCCGAGCATCCCCAAATCAATAACCGACATTTTTGTCACAAAAATCCGGTTAACAATAATAAAGTACAACATATTGTTTCAATTAATTGTTGAATAATAAAATAATTGTTATTATAAATTTGAACAGAACTGCTGTCGCACACTTGAATTCCGCATAACATAAATTACTCCGATTCTTCATCCTCCTTTCTCATTCCTTCCACCAATATATTTAATTACTTACACTTATATGAATGTCCATCCTTCACACATTCTTTAAATCCTTTAAAAGAGGTAATATTAGTATTAGCCAACACAAAAATAGGTAATATATATATATATAAAGTCACAAGTATGTGTATCTCGCTGTAATTTGTATAGATTTGTTTAGTATTTTCAGTAGTAATTCTGAAGACATATTCAATTGGTTGCTGTAAAAGCTCAGATATTTTTAGTGCTACTGCATGTACTGAGTAAGGATTTCCAATAGTGTGAGAATGAAGAGAGATATATGGAGCATCTAATTCCAAAACTACACGTGTAATGCCAACAGTTTTCACAATTTCTACAATATTTGAGTACCGGTCTTTCAAAATAATGGAGTAATGCCAAAAACAATGTTAGAAAACTGACTGACGGCTGCTGGGTAAAGTTGAGTGGTACAGGTGAAACAATGGATTAATTGATCTGGTTTACATATTTCACTTAAGGTGGTTCCTAACACTACAGGGAGATAACTCTGTAAAGTCAGCTAAACGTTTTAATTACGTTGTGTTTTAAAGGGAATTATAAGCTCATCAAAATTGGTGTTTGTCAAACAGCTATATAACCAGTGTATTTTTTCTGACAAAACGGTTGGTTCAAAATTTATTTTAGTGAAAGTGTTGGGTACCACCCTAATGCGGCCAAAACATAATCATGCAGTGATGGTTTTCCTCTTGAGTGAATAACTACGGTTAATTCAATTCTTCGGCTTACAATTTTAGGATGAATGCCAAAGGTGAAACTTAAACGGTTATCTTTCCTGAATTCAATTCGCTGTGCTGAGTTTGGGCAAGCTGACGGAAAAAAGCAATGGCATATTTCAATTCCGTCTTACTAGTGCTTTGGGAGCCAAGGTCACCCAGATGCTGGAAGGCTCCGCTACCCATCTGCCTGCATAGTTGGTATAGATGCTTCAGAATTTTCCAATGTAGAATATGATAAATTTCCAATAATGGAGTAGCTCGAATTTTGTAATCAGCGTTAAGTAGTTATATAAACAGTATTTGCAGGTTTACAAGTCTTTCGAAAAGCTGTATCTCATTGATATTACACACAATTCACAAAGACGTCTTGCAAATACGGTACATTTTTGTCTTCCCTTTTCTACTACGTGTCATAATACCAATTGGGGTAGCATTTGTGTTTTAAAACTTTATCTGGCATGGAGCTAGAGTCTCCCTTAGTGAGAAGACGCCAATTCGTGGGGAAACTATTTCGCATGATTTCAGAAAACACACGGCTATTGCCATGGGCATACACAACGTCGTGCTAGGTATCTTCACAATAGAACGTTTTCTTATTAAACTGTTGTGTTCCCCATTTAATTTCGTGATGCGGAGTCGTCCACTCGAGACAGAATATCTATACGACCAACTGTAATCTTACAACAGGTATTTCTTCGGTACTTTATAACACCTTGATTATTTCATCCATCACCACTGAGTGCATTTTATTCAGTTCACGCAGAGAGCCTACTATCGGATCTGTCTTACAAGAACCACAGATATAATTTATATTCCAAATTTACATTAACAATATAGACAAGACAGTTTAATGTGTCCCACATTTGGCATGGACCCCCACGGTACTCAGAAGGTGCAGCTTGTCTCAGGCCTTGGGGTGTAGAGAAAGGTTATTCTTTTTCCATGTCTCTGTCCGTTCTTATATCTGTTCACCCCCGACTATGTTTGTGATGAAGGCTGTGTTCGACCAGTGCGCGAATTTATTTGTGATGGAGGCTGTGTCCAATCAGTTATAGTAGGGCTCTGTCTAAAATTGAGAACAGGAAGTTGCATTTTTTGGTCGGGTAAGTCATCTGAATCTTTTGATGTTGAACTGAGTATTTCGGGAATCTGTGAAAATAGTTCTCATATCTCAGATGGTCTAAAGTGTGGAGTTGGTGGATCCACAAGTTTTCTCTTCTCCTTCTCGCCATGGTGTTCCACTCGGAGTTGACTTCTATTATTTGGAAAGTAACATTATCAAACAGATGTTTCGTTGTGAGAGGACATTTTTTGTTGGTTTTGTACGATGGTTATTAAGCAGAATGTTGAATGTGTCCATTGTTTCTCCCACATTCTGAATGCCACAAGTGTCACTAGTTAATATAAATTGAGTTCTCCGTTTTACAGTTGGAATTTAATGGTTTAATTTTGTTTATTAACGGAGCTGATGAATTAACTGCTAGTATTGGCAACTATATAACACAAACAATTCCTTCGATCACATTGTTTGTAGCAACCAGAAGATTGAGTAGGCTGCTTTGCTATATGTCTCTAACTTGTCACGGATTTTTTTAGGTCTTCTGAAGGCCAAGACTGGTGGTGATGAATCATTTTCTATAATTTTCCAATGCTTCTGAACAATGGATGGCACATTTTGAAAATCAGGATGGTAAGTGAGTACAAAGGGTGTACTGTTAGCTGCTTTATTCTTATCTTTGTACTCTAGGCGACTAGTTCCGTTTTCTCTTTCGAAAGCGCTGTCAATGATGTTCTTATTGTATCCTCGAACAACTAGATGTTTACGTAGTTGTCCATAAAGTCTAGCATTATTCGTATTTTCAGTAGAGCGTATTCTCTCGATTCACAATGCCTGGTTGAATGGAATACCACGGGAGCAGTGTTTAGGATGGGAACTTTTAGGAGAAAGGAATTGATGTCTGTCCGTTTGTTTGGTATGAAGGTCCGTGATAATGGTTCCGTTCTTGATGTAATTCGTAGTATCGAGGACGTTTATTTTCTCCAGAGATGATTTATATGTAAATATTATTGAATGGTGAAAAGAGTTAACAGTGTTCTAGAAATTAAGTTAAATTTTCTTGTGAATCTGTCCATTTGAAATCAATATCGTCAATGAATCGGAACCATGCTAAGGGCTGGTATGGAGCAATATAGGCGTTTTTCAAGTATATGTTGGCATATGGCGGGGCCATTATTGTGCCCATACAAGTACCGTCTATCTGGAGATAGTGTTTTTCATTGAAAGAAAATTTGTTATTCTCCAGTACTAGTTTCAGAAGTGTTACAAGACACTCAGTAGGAGGATTCTGTTCACTACGAGTGTTTATGTCTCTTCACACGCTGCTATTGCTTCGTCTTGTGGAATGTTGGTATATAAAGAAGACACGTCCATGGATGCAAGTATAGTATTGCTAGCTAAAGGATTGAGGCTTTACATTTTCTTTAGATACGCATTTGTATCTTGAATGGGGGTAGTTTTTTCACATAAGGTCACATTTATAAATATTCTGTTTACAAAACTTTGAATTTTTCAAATAACACAAAAGAAAACCCTTTCAGACAAACAGACGGACAGTCATGTGAGAAGAATGAATATGAGTAAAGACGACATAATGGATTAGTACATGTTTATTAATATAAGAATACTGCACATACACTGAACGACTTTAAAAACGCAACACTCATTTTGTTGATTTTTTTTTTACCAAATCTTGTTTGATTCACTTGCAACTACTTTTCATGCTGATCATACTTCTTTCTCTTTACAAAAATTAAAAATCTAACTTACCTGTGGTTATTGAACATACCGAATTGTTGAAGTCTCACGAATTTCTGAAAGCGAAACTTTGGACCCATGAAAGATTGTTTCAGTTTGTTTTGTAAAACAGTTCTTCCAATCCTTTGCCTCACTTAAACCAGTTAAAAAATATTGCATCTCCATATTGCACAGACTGAGAAAATCTGAATTAGCCCTTACGAATACTGGAAACAAGAAAAAACATGCTGCAAACATACTGTATGACTTTAAAAACTCGTCTTACTGTCCTTCCGACAACGATACAAGTAGACAAGATTTGTTGCTGGCCATCAATGAACAGATCAACGTGTAGTGACAATGAAACGTCAACAGAATTTGATAACGCAACGTCATTTGCCATACATGTTTACGGCAGCAACGTTAACTGCTAATCAAATTACCGTGTGCCATTGCGTACAGATTCATGCCATAAATGTTTCCCATCAACTGAATTGCCAAAGAATTGACTGAAGGAAAACCATTAAAGCCTTCAAGTTGCAACCGCATAATTGCCAAAACCAATTAATGGGTTGACCAAATGCAAAATCAGAAGGTGTAAAACAGAAACATATTAGACAGAATTTGTTGACCTTGGGGGAACCAAAGACAGGAAATCGATTATTGGTTTATTCAAAGATGAATGCAAGTCCATTCAAATGGTGGAATATATCGGACTAAGAGCAAAAATGTATAGTTTTATCACCGCAGACGACAAGGAAACTGTAGTAGTAAAGGGTATTAAAACCCGAAATGTTAGATTCGAACAATATAAAAACACCTTGTTCAATTGTTCTCCACTTCTCTCGCATATGTACACTTTGAGAAGTTTCAACCATCAGATTCACATGGTAAAGGTTGTGAAAAGTGGACTATCACCATATGATGACAAGAGACACTTGCTGGATGATAATGTGCATTCACTAGCATATTTTCATAGAAAATTAAAAGAAAAACATTAATACAATTGTAAATTGAAAAAAAAATCCAAATCCGTAATGAATTCAAGAAAAAGAAAGAAAAAAAACACACACTGAACAATAATTATATAATATTTTATTTCATGTAAATAAGTATATGATTTATAATAAAATATATCAACATATTTAAGTTTTATCCGTATGCTATCAACCTGGAAGTGAAATACATAGGGCAATGGGGAATAGCATGGTACAATGGCGACTTTAACTTAAAAAACCCAATGAAAATACATAACTTTAAAACCCAAATGGAAATGCAATGGACAAGTTTCTTTACTTACAACCCAACGGCAGCTTTAACTTCCTTCAAACATTAGGACAATGGGGAATAACACCTTCAAACATAGGACAATGGGGAATAACACCTTCAAACAATTATGACAATGGGGAATAACACCTTCAAACGCACCAGTGAAATACATTGGACAATGGGGAATAACACCTTCAAACACGATGAAAATATTACAAATAAATTTCTTAAATTTAAGATTAAAATATAAGAGACATATTCTTTGGTAAATTAAACACAATTATGAAAATGGGAAATAACACCTTCAAACGCACCAGTAAAATACATTGGACAATGGGGAATAACACCTTCAAACACGATGAAAATATTACAAATAAATTTCTTAAATTTTAGATTAAAATATATGAGACATATTCTATGGTAAATTAAACACGTGAAAATCGCATGTTTAATATTTTCCTTAAAATATCGGAAAAATTCTCCCTATTGACGGAAGTCCGAGTGAATTTAAAACAGACCCTAGGACGTTCTTTAAATTAATGAATATCTCTTCAGATGTGAAATGGCTGCATTCCCTTTTCATTTTATTTAATTGATATCTTTGATCAAAAATTTCCTCGGCAGCATTAAACACATCTAATTCTGTAAATCCAGGATTTAAAAAAAATTGAAAGTCTGCATAATCCATAAAAATAATTAAAATTGGTGAGGGAATTTTACAAAAAAAATCTCTCATTTGAATATCAGATTTTGTTGTTAATTTATTATAAATACATGCAACAGATAAAATTCTTAATGAAGGTGGAACTGGCCGCTTTCGTTTTTCACTCAGTGTCTTCTTTTTTGTACTTCTTCTCCCATTGTCCTTTTTCTGTTCTGATTGGCTAACAGAAATAAATAAGATACATAAACTCTAGTAAAATAGTTTTCACATCATAAATCTTCAGATACATGCATGAAAACAAATGAACAACGTGCGACACCTGTATTAAGAAATTGGATATCATAATGGAGATTTCTAAAATAAATGAAAAGGATGAATTGAGTAGTGCAAATGTGGAAGAATATTCACTTAAAATGACAGATGAGCATGGTTACAATTTTATCAATATGGATACAGCTGACATTAGTGACCAGTTTCCACAACTGCGCAGGCTTGGTGCAAAGATGAAAATTGTCGGATTGTTAATCTGTTCGATAACTCTAGCAGTTATATTAATAAATGGACCATTAAGCAGTGAAAATGATCCTCCATTCATATCTGATGATGTTAAACGAAACGGTAGCGGAAACGATTAATTTTGTAATAAAATGGACACTTTTGCTTTATCTGAAGATATTTTTGTAAATACATGTATATTGAATAGGGAACTGTTTGTATTATTGAGAAATGATCCTCTTAGAAATGAGATCGCTTTAAATCAAAGGCAATGGTTTTATCTTAAAGCGAGTATTTCGCATATTGATAAATCAATCTTTGATTAGAAAAATGTTGCTAAGTTATGAATGACTTTGTTTCTATCCTAAATTTTGTATATAAGAACATATTAGAAACAGAATACAAATTTGATCACTTACAAGTGTCATCTTCACTCGCCATCTTCAACTGCTTCTGAAAGTATGAAAGATGGAGGTCTGTTATTTACAAGATCCAATTGTCCGGCAACAAAAAATCTTTCAAATAGTACTTTCTTCGCATCTATTGGACTTCTGGTGTTGTAGAGGCCTTATGCAATGGAGAGTATCCCCCTCCACTGAGCAAACATCTCTCAATTCATACGAGCATGAAACAGCAGACATTGTGGAACAAATGATTACGAATATAGAGATGATGATGATGGGTGGCATTTTGCAAATATTTTGAGGAATGAAATACCCGGATGAGAAATAAAAACAATAGTCTAATTAGGGGTAATTAATTCCGTGATATGTGGTTGGGATAAGAGTGGTAGATGGATAAGGTTTTATTAATGTTTGAGTATGGATTGTTTTAATTAATAATAATAATAATTTTTACAATATAGGTTAGGCTTAGGGTAAATTAATATATTTTCAATTCTTATTCATTTTTTGTTACAAATGAAATTTTATAAAATTTCTTCTCTCAACGCGAATTCATTAAATCTTCTATTTTCTAAGTTTTACTTTTAACTTCTTAAATTGTCAATATGGTAAATGCGATGGAAAATAAATCAAAACATTCTCTTATAAGTGAAAAAACAAAATTTTCATTTAATATTATACAACAGTTATATTATGTAATTTTCCTGACGTCTGCAAAATTCAACGTGTGAAAAAATCAAAACAGTCTTATATATTTCTACAAATTAAAAATCCAATATTTTGATATTATTCAAGAATTATATTATGCAATTTTGCTAGCGGGAGCAAATTTTTGTCAACGTGGCAAAAATATTTGCTGCTGCCACACAAAATATACTACTAAGGCAACATTTCTGTCCCTATCCAAGATACCCTCATTTTCCAGTGGCAGTCCAAATTTCCCCGACCATCATCCCAGATGGCCTCTATCGTAACAACCTACCAATTGTATTTATTGTGAACTTGTTCTCGTCCTGAATATGCATGAATTATTTGCCACTGGACGTTAAGCAACCAACAATCAATCAATCAATAGTTATACATCAGTGTATCTTGTTTAGATTACAGGGGTGTGCTGTAATTAACATCCCTTCTAAACTTGTTACAACTATAACGTTTTAACATCGATATCCATAAATCATGGAATATCCTATCTGTCAAATGAACATGTGAAGACAAACAAAACAAAATACAAGCAAACAGCCAGACTAGATATCTGACCTGCATATTTTTTTTACCTGTAAATCGTACACAACGAAAAATCTTGCATGTTCGTGGTACAAGTTAAACCATGTGAAAGTTTGCCTTTAAGGATGTCTGCTTGTCATGTTTTGGAATTTTTGTCGAATTTTCAGAATCCTCTGGTTTTATCCATTTGGATGGCTTCAAAAAAAATCTCCATTAAATTCTTATAAACATTTATTTATTTTTTATTAGTATTTGAGAATTTTAACTGGTCAATGATAAAGCTATGAAAAATCAAGAGAGAACATTTTCCCGCCAAAATTCCAATGGCTTATATCTCAAAAACAAGCACATTGACTCCTATATTATTTTTGCTTTTTTTATTCCATAATTTATTCCCTATCAATACATACTAGTTTTATGAAAAGTTATTTATTTCGAAACTGAGCAGTAAGTAAGATTTTAATCCCAGATTTTGACTCCGACCAACAAAAGGCCACAAATGTAAAAAAGCAAAGGCGCAGTCACTGCAACTGCAAACAAGTCTACCTGGACGGGGAACATCCAAACCCCCTTTTAGCCAAGTTGTAGTACCAGCGTATTGGTAGGCTAATTGTATCTGACTGCTTTACCAAATCTAAGAAGAGTCGTCATAAACACATATAAAGACGTAGTTTTCCGGCAGATCGTAAACAAAAGTGGGGAAACAGAATTCCGAGTGAAATTTGGCCGGAATAAATCCTTAGTTTTAAGGAAACATGAACAGTTTTACTATTTACTAAGTAGATCTATATGATAATAAGTTCGGGAAGGCTCGTTTTAATTAGATATGACTAGGACTTGATGAACTAGATTTCATTATATGAATCGGAAGATAACGTGATTCCCTGAGCAGTGTCTTCCCGCCAGAAAAAGCAGCCTGGTGGGGAGAAAATGCATGGTGTAAGAAGGTTGATAATTTAAATAAAAGGGAGGAAAAGGAGAGCATCACTGGCACTGACAAAATCAATATGAATGAAATCCAAACAATCAATACTCAATCTGTACCTAATGATGAAGCTTATAACCAAAAAGAAATGAAAAAAGAAGGTGTTAGTAGCAGAAATGAATATGACATTTTATTTCTACATGATTCAATTTGGTATGATACAGACATGAGGAGATTGATCGCAGGTTGCAAGAGAAATGGTGAAAAACAGGCTACTTGCACTATTGAAGAGACCTCTTCATTCATATCACACCCTCCGGTGGATCGCTATCCTTGCCGTGGTCGGAGGGCTTGCTTGTCTCAGTGACCCCAAGAGCTATGCCAGCTGGAGCTTCGTCTCCTGGTAGGGTTACCCATGCTGGACAGGTCGAAGGGTAGAGACCAGACTAAAGTGATCCGAACATCGTGAGATGCCCGATGTTTTAAATAAAATAGGCTCTCCAACCCGTTTGCCGTGGGTTGCTACCCGTGTCGGTGGTTGACGAGATCCTTGTGGATGAGGGCTATAGCCAGACTCCTTACGGTCAGAAAATACCCGGACGGACGAGAATATAGTTCAATAAGCTGCTTTGACTTCGAAATCATCTAAACGGGAGGTCGGATGGACCCGGTTCGATCAATCGGCTGGTCATGTCGAGCCCTTCAGTTAATCCTCAACAATAAGCTTTCTTGTAACAATTTTCATAATATACACATGTATTTTAAATTAAGCTATTTATATTTTGGATAACTGAAGAAGGCGATGGCTCATGGGTCAATCAAGTGGTACGCTTTCTTTTTCGCTTGATGGATACGCTCTGCTTGAGTATACTATTCTTGGAACATCTGGTGCTTTCCGCAGTGGATCTTGGGTGCTTATTTTGAGGACCAGCTACATTATATTTGGAGCTCGTTTTCAGCATTAGCACTCGATCCCGGTTCGCCACGGAAACACAGCTTCGCCCTTGTAGGCACTCCGAGGTGGGTGGATGGCAAGAATGGTGAATCTTTCTCCTTTCATATGGCACAACAAAACAAACCCTCTTAATCAGCTTTAATACATAAGAAAAGAAAATGTGATGATTCAGAGCCCTGTCGGGAAGATGACAGTTGGCCCAGATTTATTGTAATAAAAGGAACAGAAGAAAAACCAATTTCAAAAATATCGCCCTTTGTAATTCACAAACAAATTCAAAGCGTTGCTGGTACTGTTAAAAAAGTTTCAAAAATGAGATCTGGCAATTTGTTGGTTGAATGTTCCAACTAAAGTCAATCAACAAATTTACTTACACTGTCTACAATATCAAACTTTCCTGTTTCTGTCTCTCCTCATAACAGTTTGAACAGCTGTAAGGGGATCATTCGAGACAGAAGTCAATACCTTGGTGACCTTACAGTTGAACGGCAAACGATTTAATGGCTTCTAAGGTCAAGACATTGGTCACGTGATAAAAGGTCAGAGTTTACGATTTTTGGTAAACGTGCACGCCTCGTGGTTTTTGGACTCGTATTGTCTTATTTGTACTCGTACATTGATAAAAACCAAAGAGTTCAATTCTAGATTGAATAAGCTTACTTATTTTATATAATTATCATTAAAAAGTGTTGTAAAAATGTTATAAATTCACGAGTGAAGTGAAACTTTTTTTCTGAAAATTTGCGTAGGTCCACGGAAAATCCTTTATAATTCCTCAAATAGGTTTGGTAACGTGTTGAGGGGTATAAAATATGAAGTAAAACCATTTTTTGCTTCTTATAATACTTTATCAGATCACAAAAACCCCGGATACGCAATTGTGTCAGATTATTCGTTGCGAAGCGGAGATCAAAGGGAGATAACTCGGTACGCGCATCGTAGGATATTGCAAGTTCACAACAGTAAATTCGAGTAAAATTAATGATTGCAGATATATTTCGACAATTTCTTCAGTAAATTTTCAATTTTCCATGTTCCTCTACTGTTGTAACATTAAAATAGTCATGGGAAGGTTGAATATATGACATTTTTTTTCAAGTACTTACAGGTTATTGAACACTTCCAAAGAAGAAAATTCTGAACTTGGACTTATTGTATTTTCTCAAACACCCTTTTGGTAGATAGAAGGATACAAGAGGGGTTTATCAGTTGTCAGTAGAACCTGTGTTACAATAGAATTGAACTTTTCATTGCATGAAAGCAAACTGAATATGGAAACAAAGGAAATATAGTCTTTAAAATTGTGAACATTTATACTTTTGAATGAAAATAATATGAATTTGCAGTGGACAGAAGTACATGTACAATGCTTGTTTTATTGTACCTGCTTTAAGATACAGTGGTGGATCCCAGGGGTTCTGGTGACCTCTTTTATGGAAGATTAATGCATTTGAATTCAGGGATCATATAGTTACCACCACTTATGTTTAAAATTGTCTGGATTCACCCTGAGATAAGAACCTTTATAAGATGTACAAGTTATGTTGCTTGCCTTAATCAAGAGAAAATATCTGAACCCAAAGAACCAGAAAGGGATTTAGAACATAATAATCAACACAAAGATAACTGAGCAAAAGCTGTATTGCAACCTGATATCATGCAGTTCTCATCATAATTCCTATTATATGTATTATTTCAAATTTTGCTTTATTTTTCTTCTTCTTATATTTGAATTCAATAGTCCTGCAACCAACTGTTGAGTGTATTCAATTGAATTATTGATTGAATAATAAGCTATAAAGCTGACCAGTAAATAAAGTTTGAAAATGCTTTGTTGAAATACAATAGTGGTATTATATCATAAAATATACTGAATCAACTTCAAATTTAATCCAAATTCATACTTACCTGCGCTAAAATGCATAATCAATTGAAAAACAAAAACCTGAGAACACTACAATGTATAACATAGAGATTGCACGGCCACTTCCCATGTTATAGTAGTCATAGACAAAAATAAAACTGACTTAAATTAAGTATGTTAATGTTTTTTTGTAAAAAGGACAACAATAAGATATTTATTATTCTGATATCAGAAATAATCTCATAGTATCAAATAAGAATGTCAGTTCTTTTAATTGAGATAATCAATTTAATCACATTATTTACTTTTATAAAAAAATCTCATGATATTATCTGTATTTACAATCATGGACTATATAAAAGCTTGTCAACATCTCACTTACTTCAAATGCTTTTAAAATTAACCTGTTAGTACTAAAATAAAAGAGATGTGGTATAAGATAAGATAAGATATTTTATTCCAATTAAAAAAGGCCATGAAGAGCAAAGTAATGTGTTACAATGATTTATATAATTGACACAATAATGTTGATATAAATAAGATAAACATGAATATAACCAACTCCATTCTTAGATTTTAAACCACAGCCAGACCAGGGCCACACATATATTAGAAAAAAAGGGTATAACATTTATATCTTCTATTATCATGATTATTAAACAGGCAAATATTCTCAAAGTCTTAATTAAAACAATATCTGTACTGTATTTATAGTTTTCTGAGTGCAAAACATTTATTTTAATTTGCAACATTTTTCAATATCTCTAGATTTTCTTGAATATGCCAATTAAATTTTGCACTTGTGCTAAACATTTCAAATTTTTTACAACTTATTATACTGTCATTTAATTCTTTTCTTTAAAAGTTATAAAGGGGAAACTGACATTTAAATATGGTATAATTGCCAATAAGATAACAGTCTAGAAACTTATCACCAGAGTCCAAGTACCTGTTAGCAGTGACAGTTAAATTACAAGTCACTTTACATACATCAGCAATGAATACATTCCATTGTTTTCAGGCAAATGAGGAAAATAAGAGTACCAATAGCTTTTGTCTTACTGCATGTACAAGAGAATAATAGAAATGATAATATAAATAAGGAATAATCAGAGACAAAAAAGACAGGACTTAGCCATTGGACTATATGTAAAGTATTCCCTTACTAATCCTTGGAGGAGCTGCTGTATACTTTATAGAAAAAAATATGTTGAGGATTTGGCCCCATCAATCAGGATTTTAGACATTTAATACATAATAATGTCAATTGCAATCTGCTCTATTTGTTCCAATGTATAATGAGTATAAAATTTTATACCTAGGGTGGGAATTAAATGTCTTAAATCCATGCATGTTTATTTACTCTATTGTTCTTTGTGTACATAAAATGTACATGTATATGAAATATATCAAATGCAAAAAAAAATGCTGTAATGTAAATATGGTAATTTGTAAACATCACATATTACACCCTCACTATTTAAAGACCTAGTAAAGGAAGTCCCTGCACCTCGCTAGACCAGTTTCTTAGACAAGATGTTTTATATAACTCTTGAAAGTATAACACGATAAAGGTTATTGCTAAGTATATATGTAACATCGACGTGCAATTAAGGTAAAGCAAACTGTCAAACATAAACAATCTACCACGTGTTTGTCGGCTGTACTTGAATTCAAAACGACCCATCAGGCCTTATTTACACGAATTTTTGCTAAAGCAGACAGCTAAATATGTCTGTTTACCTTATGAGGTCTGTAAAGAATGGATTTGGTGGTATGACTTGTGTATGCATGGAAATATTATGAAGAAAACATTGATTTTTACCGTAACTTTTGAATACACAACATTCCCAAGGTATCCCCACAAAACACATGGCTACTTTGTAACGATGGCTGGTAACGTATAGCCACTTTCTAACGGCAAATCTAATTGGATGATCTCCAAAGATCAATAATAAAATTGCTAATAAATGATTGGATATGAAATTGTGTCAGATTATAAATAGAGGAAAAAATGTAAACATTGAAATCCGCCATTTTGACGTAGGAAACAAACTAATTTTCAATCTTCGATTAAAGGACATTGCGCACATTGCCAGCGTATCATGCATAACCAGTCATCTGCAAATATATCTTTCAATCTGTTTTTTACACTTACTTTTATATGTTTTAGTTAATTTAATGTTTTAATTTACTACAGAACGGGACATCGTTCTCAAAGATGCCGTAGACAAAATTATAGGTGGCGCTGTTTGTGGGCGTAAACCTTTTACATACGGGTCTTTTTTTTGTCGACAAATTGACCTTTAACTGTCAGATTCAGGCGTTTGCCTTCCAACTGCTTACCGTGGAAGAAATCGGTGAGGAACTTTCAGGCCAAGGTGTAACTAATGTTATTAGATTTCAAATTAAAAAGAATGGAAATATAATCAAATTAAATACTTATCTTTTGACCTTTAGAACTCGATGCCAAAGGTAAGATCATTGCGTACTTTGTCTCTCAAGAAGGATTATGCATTTTTAATGATGGATCTTATACGTATCTTCATACATATATATTATTCAAATAACCATATTTCATGGCAGAATGAAGCCGTTGAGGTAGTTAGCCATTATGACATTTTGTTTTCATAACAATTATAAGATCATAAATGATATTCATTGCACACATATTGAATGGTTAACAATCACCGATTTCAGCCGGAAAATTAGCGGTGGTTACCTGAGCGTTTTTTTATCAGTTAGACGCTTGTAACTAATGTAAATGTATGGCGGTCTCTAACGTTCTGACGTAAAACAGGATGCCAACAAGATGTTGTGTCCCAGGATGTTCTGTGAGTGGTGGTCACAAATTCCCTTCAAATCCTGAGCTGTGTCTTAAGTGGAGGGTTGCCCTAAAAAGATCCGACCCCACCAAAGGTCTATGGAAACCGGGAAAGCACGACATTGTTTGTCATCAACATTTTACAGTAAATGATTACAAGGAGACATTATTAGGTAAATTTTGTATGATCTACAGGTAGTTTATTTGCATTCTATTACTCTTAAAATTATCGGCATGCATTATAATGTCAGTAGTTGGATTTTTAGTGACCAGAAAGTGTTTTTAGGGGGTGGAAGGTATAATTTTTTAATTTTTTTTTAAGTAGCTTTGTATTGATATCAAAAGTTACATCAACTGTTCAAGCCTGTGTTTTACCTTTTCTATCACTATAATGTGTAAATTTTTTTATGAATAGTATTTCTTAACACCTGTAAATTAATGTTCAAAGATTATGTATTGGGCACAATCATTATCACAGCTGACTGACATATTGTTTCTGAAAAAAAATATTGTTTTAGCATGAATTTTTGTGTTTTAAAGTTCGTGTTGCTTTGTGGTTTTGTTTTCCTTTTTTAGGAAGACTGTGCAAGTAAAGAGAATGTGAGTACAGCATTATTTAATGATAGAATAATATCCTTATCTTTTTAATAATAATATGATCATACATGTACTGTAACAATCAATGGAAAATTGGGATTAAAATAATTTCAGATAAATAAAAAATAAATTAACTGTCAACTCCATAAATTGATGTTAAAGAGAGTTACAAATGTATGTAAAAAATGTCAGTGGCTCATAATTTAAAATGAGCTGTTTGTTATCAATGAGTTGTTTTATTACATGAAAGTATCCACTTCAGGTTTCATAAGGCACAAATTGAAATGATTTAAACCTAAGAAATTGCCAACCAACTCTACATTGAATACATAAATTATAAAAATAAGCAATTATGCATGATAGTCAAATTACAGCTTCAGCTTTGAGCCTTGACTCACACAACAAAGTTACTTAATTTTTAAATACATGTACCACCAATTATAGGTCACACCTGCAACATGGAGACTTGTTTTTTGCCATAGATAAACTTACTCAATGTCAGCGTGTGATTGGATGTGGAACAAAGATTTCTTGTTTAACCCAATTAAATAAAATCTTAATAAGTCTTATTATTTATAAATGTATGTAAAGTAATACATGTATAGTGCTATCCCCACTGCAATATAAACAAAAATAATGCAGAATACGTGTACAATGTACATATAGATGGTAGTTATATTGCCAAAATAAAAAAAAAATGGTTTCCAAGCACATGTGTGCAATATTTTTAAAATCAGTTTCATGCTTTGTTTCCAGGTGATCGAAGTAGACTAAAGGTAGATGCAGTACCATCAGCGTCCCAAAATAAATATTGTAAGCCCTAGAGCTTTAAGAATGCAATCTAGAAAAGCCATGAGTGTGGACACAGCTCTTAACCAAGGAGTACAACAAGAGGTTGAAATTGAGTCAACATCAAATAGTACTGATATTTCCTTACCTTCAGAGCCTGACGTACATGTACCCAAGGACATGCAGATCCAATGCGAGTTACTTGGTCGGTATTCGATTGAGAGGTTTATGGACAATCCAAAGGCAGTTTCATTTTATACAGGTTTTAAATCTTATGAACATTTTATGTTCTTATTCCATGCACTAGGTCCTGCTGCATATGAGCTCAAATATAAATGTTCAACCCTTCATCCATCGGATCAGCTTTTTATAACATTGATTAAACTTAGATGTGCCAAAGAAGATGTAGAGTTATCCTTGCTATTTGATTTATCTGTTTCAACCATTGCTAGGATTTTTAATACCTGGATTAACTTCCTTTATTTTCAATTGAATGAATTAAATATTTGGCCATCAAGAGACATTGTTGATAAGCATATGCCAGTAGATTTTCATAGAAAATTTCCAAGGACGAGAGTTATTCTTGATGCTACCGAGATTCCTATCCAGAAATCTCAAGACGTTAACATTCAGAGTGTGACTTGGTCATCCTACAAGCACAAACATACTGTGAAAACTATGGTCGGGTGTACCCCAAGAGGTGCTATATCCTATATTTCAGACTGCTATGGGGGATCTACCAGTGACAGGCAGATTATTGAAGACTCAAGTCTTTTAGATAATACCAGGTTTGAATCTGGGGATAGTATAATGGCGGATCGAGGCATAATGGTTCAAGACCTCTTTGCAAACAACGATGTGTATGTTAATACGCCTACAATGCTGAAAGGAAAATCACAACTAGAGCCAGAAGAAATTGTGAGGGATAGACGTGTTGCATCCAAGCGTATCCATATAGAACGTGTTATAGGATTAGCCAAACGTTTTAAAATTCTTAAGTCCGAACTTCCAAACACCAAACTGTCATTAAGTAACAGAATTGTATTTGTTTGTTTTGCATTGACAAATTTCAAAAATGCAATTGTTGATAAATTTGCTTAGATTTTCAAAGGGTCCCATTTTTATATTTATATTGTAATTTAACCAAAGATAGTAAAATTGGCCATATTTTCATAGTTCTAAAGTATACTCCTGAGATGTATCCACTAATTACAAAAAATGTAATTATACTTTTTAACTAATTTGGCTTGTCGTAAATACATGTATGACATTTTCGGTGCCTAATGCTCTTATTTCTTTGAGTATGTTTAATTATTTTTTTATCAAGTTCAGCATTATTGGAGGAAAAGAGGGGGGATGTCATGAATTGAGAATTATCCATAAAAAGAGGGGGGGCTTCAATTGATTATAAATCAGAAGGGAGATAACAAATTAAAAAATATAAAGTCTCAATAATTTTATTAATTTTTTTATAGTATTGAGGCAATATATGGCCTAAAGTGTTTGGAGTAAAACAATTCCAACTTTGGCAGCAGACAACCAACACAGTAGTCATGATTAATTCCAATTTTCTCAACAAAGAGGTCTTTGAATGTGTACACAATAAAATAACAATGTTCTCTATTTGATAAAAATAGTTGACCCTGAATTTGGTCATAATAGTTTGATGATTTTTTTAATGTTATATTGTTATCTTTGTCATATTCCAAGAAAGAAAAATTAACACCTGGAACAATGCTCTCATCTCGTCCTGTATATGGACACTTCACCTCCACAACACAATCATCTCCAATTAAAGCGTCCGGGGAAGCTCCAAGAAATGGTTTGTCAGCAGATATAAACAGTCCACATGGTTGACATTTCATTTGAAACTTTTTTTCAAACTGTGTTATTGCCTTCTGCTCATACATTTTACCATGCAATACAGACTTCACCTTTAAGAACTTTTGGGAACACAATGATTCACATAATTTTTGTATATTTCTCCTTGTGGTAATTTTTGAAATTTCTCCAAATCTAGATGCTGTAATCCTCCACTGTCTTAAATAAAACCATTTCTTATTGCTGGATTGTCCTCTTGACTCCTTTTCAGCCAATTTTGCCTGTTGTTCTGTAACCTAAAATAGTAGTGAAATCAGTATAAAATCTTGACGTTAAGAAATTTCCAGCCTGTAAATGAAGAAAGCAGTTTTTTTTAATTTTTATATAGTTAAAAGATCTTAAAAGATTTCTAATATAGTTTATAAGATATATCTCATATAGTTTATAAGATATATCTCATATAGTTCATAAGATATCTCATAAAAATAATATATGAGATATATCTTATAAACTATATTAAGATATTATAAAGTACATAAGATATCCTATAAACTATGTAATATATCTTTAATATACACTATATAAGATATATTAGACATTATATAAGATATCTTATAAACTATGTATATGATATCTCATATAGTTTATAAGATATATATATATATATAAAAGACATGTAAGATAAGATTTATAAGATAACATAATTGATTATTTTTTATATATAAAGATATTTTATATAGTTTATAGGATATTTCATGAATTCAAGCAATCCTTTTTATTTTATTCAGAAATAGAAACATTTATCCAATCATAAGATGTTTTTTTATTGAAATACAAGTATTTTGGACCTAGGTACTGAATACACAGTCAAACATGTTTATAAATGTGACTATTCTGTTTTGAAAATTAAGTGAATAAAAACTGAATTATTTAGAGTACAACAATGATCAGTAAATTTTATGGTTAGTGGTACCCTATATGCTATATGAAAGCTGAATATTTCTTATTTAGTGCTTATGAATTGTTAAACTTTAGCGTAAAAATATTTAAGGGTTTTTATACATTAATATTTATTGTACATGACCAGATATTTTGGAGTTTCCTTGTATTGGCAATGATTTACATATAAATTGATGAATCTTTCATCTTACCAGTAAAGCTCTATCGACCCAATATTCAGCAAATGGTAATGACAGGTAGGCATGATCAAGCTGGGCAGTCTGAAATACAAATTCAAAACTATATTAAAGAAGCCATGTGCATATAAAATCAAACTACAATGCACATGATTTGAATTATTTTTTAAACATGGAGTTATCTACCTTTGACTAACAAAATTTATAGCGATATACTACATACATTGTATTACAGTGAATTTGACAATATGAAAACTCAAGGGTACTTGCTTTCTTTACTTGATATATAGTTTTTTGGATTATTTAATACCAGTTACTTGAATTTACAAGAACAGTGTCATGTTTAAAAATAGAAAGGCAAGGTAAATTTTCCAAAAATCAAGAACATGCAAATTTTTTGTCTTTATCATGTGTATGATTCAAATAGGTTTATTAATATATATGACTATGTGAGTGTATAAGTTGTTAATGTTGTTTATTGTTAATTTTATTCTTTGTATTACCTTAAATTTGTTAATTCTATTTAAAATTAAAATATTTTTCAAGTTTTTCTTGTTAACCTTAACTTCCATTGTACCTGTATATCAGCTGCAGGAAAAATATATCTCAGTGTAAGGTCTTGAGAAGATTGAGAGCAGAAGTTAATCATGGTGTTTCTGACATGGTCTGTAAACCCTTCCATATTTCTGTATTTCTGTGGTCTTGGGTCTTCTAATATTTCAGTTGGTTTTCTTTTAGCCAATTTTTCAATTTTCACTGGAGCACCTAAAATATTAAATAATTAAAAATGAACGAAAACAAGAGACAAAAACTCTAGTCAGAGGCATGGCGGAGATATTTTTTCTGAACCTTGACATGTTTCCATATATATGTTTAACTTTTTAGAACAATAATGACGTAAAACTTCTTGTACTGTTGATTTACGGTGGGACATAAGATATAAAGAAATGAAACTTGTTTATTCTCTCAATTCTTTGGTTGAAATAAATGGCTTTTACAGGACAGTCAGTTAAAAGAAGTTACCATTGTAATATGTCTTTGGTTGTTGAAAAGTTTGTAGACCTTCTGTACATGACTTCTGTATTGAAATTTCTCCAGTATTAGAAAAAACATCAGCCATTAACAGCACTGCAGCTACATGCTTGCAGGTGGCGTTGGGACCCTTTCCTGCTGGACATTCACACTTAGAATTAACTGGGCTGCCAGATTTGTCAAGTTTGATGTGATAGTTGTAAGTTACCTGCAAATAAAAAAAATAAGTGAAGCTTAATTTTAAAAACAAATCAGATGATTTTATTTGAGCATATATTGGTTTGGCAGAGCATTCACTCAATAAAAATAAACTGAAAGAGATACAATAATGGTTATTGAAAAAGTATTACAGAGTATAATCATGAAAATTGGAAAACATGAAGCAAAAATCAATAACACTTATTTCATCTTAGACATGGTTTGAGTTAAGCCTTTTTCATCTGATTTTTATGGTTCGTTCTTATGTTGTACTGTTATACCACTGGTTCAGGTTAGGGGAGGGATGGGATCCTGCCAAAATTTTTAACCTAACCACATTTTTTATGTATATGCCTGACCCAAGTCTGTAATTCAGTGGTTGTCGTTTGTTTTTCAATCATTTTTTTATATAAACAAGGCTGCCAGTTTTCTCATTTGAATTGTTTTACATTGTCTTATGGGATACTTTTATAGCTGACTATGCAGTATGGGCTATGCTCATTGTTGAAGGATGTACGGTGACCTATAGTTGTTAATGTCTGTGTAATTTTGGTCTTTTGTGGATAGTTGTCTCATTGGAAATCATACCACATCTTCTTTTTTTTGTATTATTTTCTCAAATAGAATATTCCACATTTAAGTTATAACACACGTTATATAAATGTTATAAGGATGGGACAAAACTGTTAATGATGCAAACCTGTTTTTTCATGGCTGCCCCAACAATACCACTTAGGAAAATACCATCAACAAGGATAAGTACAGAACAAGCCAAGATTTTTTTCGCTTGTAGCAAATCTCTGCCTTTCTCCAATGCCTTTATGTCGCCATTCACCTGCTTATCACCTGTAAAAATAACAACATATATAAATAATATATAAATGATTTTAGGATTTTTAAATGAACATTTACTGGTGAAAATTACAGAATTGTTTTAATATGGACGCCACTTTATTTTCAAAATGGTATTTTATATAGTTCGACTAAATCAAAATCTATCATTATGTACCTTGTTTAAACACTTTTAATTTATTTACATTATGAGACATGATTGGCAAATGCAATATGTTTGTTTGGTAACTTTCACTTTAAAATACTTTACCACCATGGAGATACTAACCTGCTAATCTAAATAAAAAATAGCCATCAATTTGCTCTCTGGTTACTTTAGAAAATACCAATCTGTGATCTGCTATAAGCTGCTTATATCCATGTTTTGGCCATTCTATGTCTGTAGCCTCTGGAATTTCTATGAGGGGTGGTTTGAAGTTGTGATTTCTGTCATATGCAACCAGTCTATAAGCATAATTATTAGTGTGTGAATTCAAAATTAAAACAATTTATTTCTATGTAATAATTAGGACATTTAAAAGGATTTTTTTTTATTTGGTTAAACTTTTGTTGCGAAGAATTTTAAAATATTTTATTATATTGATACTGTATCATACAGTATAAAAACAAGGATTTTTTTTGCATGTTATTGTTTTGTTTATAAGTTTCACAGGCCCTTGATTCTTTCACTTTCTATCCATGTTATTTAATAATATAAGAACATGGAAAGTAGACCTTCCAACTGATAGAAATAAGTGCATGTGATAAGATTGTTCTATATTTCAACTTAATCAAATTGTTAAAAAAAGTACCCCTTTTAAGACCAAAAAAAAAAGAAAAACGATTGACAAAATATCAATTCCAATTAAACAAAATTATACTTCAGACATTTCCGCTTCTTTTGGTGCCAAGTTCATCAAAATCTAACATGGAATACCAAAAAAATATACTTTATATGAAATGCATACAACAACTAAAAATTGACTATTACGTTTGTAAGTTATGACGTTTTTTCCACATACTCACTGTACTTAGGCAGACTTTAAAGTCGTTAGTATCCCATAAAATATTGTGCATTTGACATGATTTAAGTCATCATATACCTATCAATCAGATCTGCCTTTCTGCCTGTGATTACTGCACCCTTAATACTCAGTTCTGCCTTCAATTTCGGGACGGTCCACAGACGGTATTTTGCCGCCGCCATAGTTTACATTAGATACAAGCGTCTCATTGAAAATAAAACGCACGCGTAACCACCGCTAACGTTTATGCGGATCCGACTTGTAAAATTACGTGATTGTTAACCATTACAAAGTTGCTTCATATAAAATAGTTCAAGAAATAAAATTAGGGTAGTCTTGTTCAAAGAAAAAATATCTTAAAACTGAATTGTGACTTTATGTCCTGATATGAGACAAAAATAGTCCGTAACTTATTGTCTGCGACTTTCTCCTACGACATTGCTCAGGACTGGCCCGAACCTAATCCCACGAAGGTCTGGTCCTCTTCCAGATACAGATACTTTTACTGACATATATATATATTTCATATACCTGAATGCCAAATCCAGTGTTCAAAAGAAGTTAAACAAAATGGAGTAGTTGTTTTGTTTAAGGTAACAATTAAGCCAAATATTACTTTCTTACACCATTGAAGTACAAATTAGATACCGCTACTAGTAACGTCAAAGTTTTTTTATTTACCTGTAAATGAAAAATACTTGCACGTTCGTGGTACAAGTAAAACCATGCGAATGTTTGCCTTTATTGCTTGTGAACATAGGTGAAGATTATATTATGAATGCAGATCTTCATCGTTGTATGTATGTATGAACTGGTCGTTACTTGAATTAAAAGTGCGTTCTACTCGTAAATTGATCTGTTCGAAATCATTTGACAGGGACATGTAATGTCATTATTTTTTCATTTACCTATGTGACGTCGATAACAAAGAAAATATATGATTTCCAAAAACTTGCATGGTTACGGTACAAGTTAATCTACGTGATGTGATTTGGCGACATTTATTAAAATACTATTATTTAAGTGCAGTTGTTTTCAAGGATCTAAATTAAGTACTTGTCTTTATTAATTAAGTAATATTTTTTTTTTTTAGGATATATTTGTTTTTATATTGATCTCTTTGTTATATATACTAGACAGCGACATGAGTTGACAATTTATTTTCCATTACCTGTGTGACGTCACTAACAAAGGAAATGTATGTTTGACAGTAAACAAAGGGCTCTGTGACAGAAGGTAACGTTTGAACTAATACGTGGCCATACAAAATGTATGAAGAAATCTAGCATTATATTCATATTTCCTACATTTCTTCGATGGTTCATTCAAGCAGTAATTCAATATGGTGTATTCGTAGAAATGCATAATTATGTCAAAACATATGAAATACACAAGTTCTGATAGTATTGACGACATTTGTGTGGTTCGAAAACAGGTTTTGGATCATGTTTACATAAGGACCATAAAAGGTCTGTTCCAACAAGGTCTATTTACTATAGGCCTAAGCCTATTAACATAGCGGTTCTTATATATGAAATTAGTTAGTTTCTACAATACGATACAATATTTTTATTGTCAATCAAAGACGCCCTAAAAGAGCAGTATAATTACAAGCAATAACAAAAACTAAATTTCTCATTGAGTTTATTTCTCATCTTTTTTGTTATTTAAATCATTCAACCTCCTGTTAAGAAGGAGGATGAATTTTATTTCATCATCCTTATCTTTATGTTTTCAGTCTATTTCTTCTTGAATACAAGTACTTGTGACTCTTTTCTCCATTAATTCCTTACACTTTCTGATGTGTTTTGATTCCCTACAACAAAACTAATAAATATGCTCTAGTATATAAAAAGAAATATAATAAATAAAATAAATTAAAATAGGTATGGCTTTTAGATTCAATGTTTGTGTAAAAATAATATTTTCAGAATTTAGTCAGTAATAATTAACAATGTCAAATTAAAAATGAGGAGTTTCTTTTGTTCAGGACAATCAATATTTGATATTTTTAGCAGTCAATCTTAACAAAATAGTATGTTTTAAAAATTAACTTAATTTAAAGAAAATGAGTTAAGCGCTATTTCATTAAAGTAAACATTTATAACTTCTGTGTAGGGTTCTTCTTATGGCATTAGCCACACGTTCATCGGTGTGAAACTTTTCCCACTGAATTTGACTTATGGCTTGTAAGTCTTTTAGAAGCCCGAACTCCATTTTCCATAAATGGCTTTCTATTTTTTCCCTGGTCTCATGAACCCATAATATGGCAGACTGTTGTTACACATTTATCATACAAGTAGTATACATCCACAAATTCTATACTTTGTAAAAAAAATTGTTGAAAAGCCTTCTTTTCATAAGCATTGTTCTTGCATTGGATGCATGGACCTTTGTCTATTCCATAATCTATTGCAGGCCCCTTTTAGGTATCCTTAAGTGAGTGTGCATTTGCCATGATTTTTTTGTTGTGACGTAGAAATGAATTAGGACGTAATTTTAAGACGACCGATTTATATGAATTTTTAAGTATTAAATTGGATTGTTTAAGACGAGCTTAAGCTTTTCATTGGTTCTTTAGTATGGGGTAGGGTGTTAAAAGGGGAGTCAAATGTTTGTGTATATGTGATATAACCAGGAGTGTTCAAATTCTCTAATTTACCAGTCGTGAAATAGGAAACTGGCAATCCAACCAAACCAAACTGGGGATAATCTATAAGAACCCTAGAGAGATTCCGTAACCTTCTTGCATGTCTATCCGAGTTATCTGCATTTGTTTTTAACCAATCACGCCATGATTCTTTAATTTCATTTTTATTGTATAAATTTTCGTGCCAAGCTTTGACACGCTCCAAAAAGTAACCGAACTTAATATAAAACAAAAGTATTTGTGCCTCACACCTCTGTATTTGTCTTGTTGCACGTTTCAATACATCCAGGAATTGTTCCTGTGTTATTTCCCCTGATATATTCCACATGTCCTCAACGATAAACTGTTTATTTATTCCACACTGATCTACATATTTGGAACGAAGATAATCATGGAGTTCCTGGGGGTCAAATAATTTAGTAACCCCAGTACAAATCCGCCATTAAAAAACGTGCTATGCGGGCTGTAAATGTGATTGTTTATATTTTGCAGGTCTCCCAATAAAACGAGGTTGTAGCCCTGCGTCCAAAAATGTACAGTTTAATATTTGATGTAGTGGCAGAAGATGAAATAATGCAAAAAGAAAAACGCACAGCTAAGGGAATTGCAAAATGTGCCATCGACTAACAGTAACGTCATGTTCAATACAAACAATGTCTATTTGACAATAAAATGACCATTAATGACATGAATTTGATTCGGAGTGATAAACACATCTTGGTTTTTTCAATCTGAACAAAATAGTATCTTTTAGAAATTTACTTAATTTAAAGAAAATGAGTTGATATACCTTCTGTGTAGGGTTCCTCTTATGGCATAAGCCATATGTTCACCAGTTTGATACTTGTTCCACTGAATTTGGCCAATGGCTTGTCGGTCTTTAAGAAGCCTGAACTCCATTTTCCATTAATAGCTTTTTATTTTTTTTGTCTGGTCTCATGAACCCATAATATGGTAGACTGTTGCTGCACATCTCCCATACAAGTAGTATACATCCACAAAATCAATACTTTGTAAAAAATTGTTAAAAGCCTTCTTATCATAAGCATTGGATACATGGACCTATGTGTAGTCCATTATCTATTACAGGCCCCTGATAGGTATCCTTAAGTGAGGGTGCATTTGCCATGCTTTTTTTTTTGTTGTGACGTAGAAATGAAATTGACGTTATTGTCAGATGACGTATTTTCTAAGGTTGACCAATGTATATGAATTTTCCAGTATTAAATTGGATTGTTTAAGAAAAGATTGTAAAACTTACGTATAAAGTATTTTATTTGCAACATAATATAACACATGTGAAATTAAAAATTTAACACAACACATAGCACCATTTTTGAATTTTATAATGTCCATAAGCTAAACCGTTATTGAATTTCTCCAAAAAAAACTTATCGACAAAATTTATTTTTAGTTTTTGAAACAACAAAACAAAATGGAACATTTTTCATATTTCGAATGAAATGTGTTTAAAGGGTTTCACTTGATAATATTTATTTGGTTTAACCATCTAAAAGGCATATTTTAATTTACACAATTTATTTTTAATTGAACAAACTCCCCCCTTATCCTAGTTTCATTTTGATATAATAGTTGATAGCTTCGTGTATAATGCCTGACACATTATATTGCATAGAACGATAGTGCTATATTAATCGGGAGTGAGATTCCAGTCACTCTTTTAAGTCTTTTGAAAAAAAACTACTCTATCTGACATAACTGTTCTCTGACAAGGATTTTGCATAGTCTAACCAGTAACCATTGAGATTCCAGTCACTCTTTTAAATCTTTTGAAAAAAACTACTCTATCTGACATTACTGTTCTCTGACAAGGATTTTGCATAGTCTAACCAGTAACCATTGAGATTCCAGTCACTCTTTTAAATCTTTTGAAAAAAAACTACTCTATCTGACATTACTGTTCTCTGACAAGGATTTTGCATACCGGTAGTCTAACCAGTAACCATTGAGATTCCAGTCACTCTTTTAAGTCTTTTGAAAAAAACTACTCTATCTGACATTACTGTTCTCTGACAAGGATTTTGCATACCGGTAGTCTAACCGGTAACCATTGAGATTCCAGTCACTCTTTTAAGTTTTTTGAAAAGAAAACTACTCTAACTGACATTACTGTTCTCTGACAAGGATTTTGCATAGTCTAACCAGTAACTATTGGAATCCAGTCACTATTTTAAGTCTTTCGAAAAAAACTACTCTATCTGACATTACTGTTCTCTAACAAGGATTTTGCATAGTCTAACCAGTAACCATTGAGATTCCAGTCACTCTTTTACGTCTTTTGAAAAAAAAACTACTCTATCTGACATTACTGTTCTCTGACAAGGATGTTGCATAGTCTAACCAGTAACGATTGAGATTCCAGTCACTCTTTTAAATCTTTTGAAAAAACTACTCTGTCTGACATTACTGTTTTCAGTCACTCTTTTAAATCTTTTGAAAAAACTACTCTGTCTGACATTATTGTTTTCTGACAAGGATTTTGCATAGTCTAACCAGTAACCATTGAGATTCCAGTCACTCTTTTAAATCTTTTGAAAAAAACTACTCCGTCTGACATTACTGTTCTCTGACAAGGATTTTTCATAGTCTTAACCCGTAACCATTGAGATTGCAGTCACTCTTTTAAATCTTTTGGGAAAAAAACCTACTCTGTCTGACATTACTGTTCTCTGACAAGGATTTTGCATAGTCTAACCAGTAACCATTGAGATTCCAGTCACTCTTTTAAATCTTTTGAAAAAAAACTACTCTGTCTGACATTACTGTTCTCTGACAAGGATTTTGCATAGTCTTAACCAGTAACCATTGAGATTCCAGTCACTCTTTTAAATCTTTTGAAAAAAAACTTCTCTGTCTGACATTACTGTTCTCTGACAAGGATTTTGCATAGTCTAACCAGTAACCTTTGAGATCCAGTCACTCTTTTAAATCTTATGAAAAAAACTACTCCGTCTGACATTACTGTTCTCTGACAAGGATTTTGCATAGTCTAACCAGTAACCATTGAGATTCCAGTCACTCTTTTAAGTCTTTTGAAAAAAACTACTCTATCTGACATCACTGTTCTCTGACAAGGATTTTGCATAGTCTAACCAGTAACCATTGAGATTCCAGTCACTCTTTTAAATCTTTTGAAAAAAACTACTCTATCTGACATTACTGTTCTCTGACAAGGACTTTGCATAGTCTTAACCAGTAACCATTGAGATTCCAGTCACTCTTTTAAATCTTTTGAAAAAAACTACTCTGTCTGACATAACTGTTCTCTGACAAAGATTTTGCATAGTCTAACCAGTAACCATTGAGATTCCAGTCACTCTTTTAAGTCTTTTGAAAAAAACTACTCTATCTGACATTACTGTTCTCTGACAAGGATTTTGCATAGTCTAACCAGTAACCATTGAGATTCCAGTCACTCTTTTAAGTCTTTTGAAAAAAAACTATTCTATCTGACATTACTGTTCTCTGACAAAGATTTTGCATAGTCTAACCAGTAACCATTGAGATTCCAGTCACTCTTTTAAGTCTTTTGGAAAAAACTACTCTATCTGACATTACTGTTCTCTGACAAGGATTTTGCATAGTCTAACCAGTAACCATTGAGATTCCAGTCACTCTTTTAAATCTTTTGAAAAAAACTACTCTGTCTGACATTACTGTTCTCTGACAAAGATTTTGCAGAGTCTAACCAGTAACCATTGAGATTCCAGTCACTCTTTTAAGTCTTGAAAAAAACTACTCTATCTGACATTACTGTTCTCTGACAAGGATTTTGCATAGTCTAACCAGTAACCATTGAGATTCCAGTCATTCTTTTAAATCTTTCGAAAAAAAACTACTCTATCTGACATTACTGTTCTCTGACAAAGATTTTGCATAGTCTAACCAGTAACCAATGAGATTCCCGTCACTATTAAATCTTTTGAAAAAAAACTACTCTATCTGACATTACTGTTCTCTGACAAGGATTTTGCATACCAGTAGTCTAACCAGTAACCATTGAGATTCCAGTCACCCTTTTAAATCTTTTGAAAAAAAACTACTCTGTCTGACATTACTGTTCTCTGACAAGGATTTTGCATAGTCTTAACCAGTAACCATTGAGATTCCAGTCACTCTTTTAAATCTTTTGAAAAAAAAACTTCTCTGTCTGACATTACTGTTCTCTGACAAGGATTTTGCATAGTCTAACCAGTAACCATTGAGATTCCAGTCATTCTTTTAAATCTTTTGAAAAAAACTACTCTATCTGACATTACTGTTCTCTGACAAAGATTTTGCATAGTCTAACCAGTAACCAATGAGATTCCAGATAAATTAACACCGTAAGATGGTGACAAGGGAACGTCTTCATCTAAAAAAGGATAAAATCATCTCTTTCATCATAAATATAAGTATTAAGCTTTCCGTTAGTGATATGATATCAAGATCGAGGAAAGGACAGTGGTCATTGTTAGTATAAGCTTTATTTAAAGTAAGTTCAACAGGATAAATTTCTTTAATATACATACTGAAGTCGTCATTATTGAGAGCCAAAATATCATCCAAATATCTAAAAGTATTATTAAATTTGTTTATCAGATGTTGTTTTGATGGGTCTTAGCTGATTTTTGTCATAACTTGTAACTCATAGCAATACAAAAACAGGCCCGCAATAAGTAACGTATTGGTTTTACGCACAGTATTCAGTCTCGATTTCATTTCACTGCTCACCACTTTCTAACAATGCTTTAAAAAAGCAACAGTAGTATACAGCTGTTCTAAAGTCATAAATCGATTGAGAGAAAACAAATCCAAAATGAGATTACCTATAGTTGTTAGTGTTTGTGTCATTTTGTTCTTTTGTGGATAGTTGTCTAATTAGCAATCATACCACATCTTCTTTTTTATACATCAACTATATGATGAAAACAACGAAACAACAGGCATACTGATGTTTTTTCCCATATATTCTATGATGGTATGATACATTTTGTGCTTAACCCATAACGCTAAGTATAGTGTTTGATTTTCATATGATGAAGACAAAATCTTTAAATTATTTAAATTGATGTCTGGAACTGGCATGTCAGTAACTGTCATTGTCATTTTACTTAGTTTCTTCTGCAACCTGTTATGACATCGGATTCAAACTTGTTTGTCACTGGGTTTTACTGTGCATATTGGCAAGTTTCTTCTGTAACCTATTGTGAAATCGGACTCCGACTTGTTTTAAACTGAGTTATATTGTGCATATTGATTTGTGTTTGTTATTTCTAAATAAGCTATAAAGGAGGCTTGAGATCTCATTTAACATGTTTGTGGCTGTCTCAAATCAGGAGCCTCTGACCTTTGCTAGTTTTGTATGCTATTATAAACGTTAGTGTATTTATGTGTCGGAGTTAAGTGTGACATACATTTTCACTAAACTAGAACACATTTTTAATAAGGGGCCAGCTGAAGACCGCTACCGGGTGAGGGATTTGTCGCTGTGCTAAATGCCTGTTGGTGGCCTTGGGCTGTTTGATGCACTTTGGTCGGGTTGTGATCTCTATGACACAATCCCCACTTCCATTCTCAATTTTCTTTTTCCAATATACTGTTTTGCAACATTCTACATGGAAGGAAATTTTATGGACAATAATTGATTGTTGGTTGCTTAACGTCCAGTGGCAAATATTTCATGCATATTCAGGACGAGAACAAGTTCACAATAAATACAATAGGTAGGAAGAAACAAAAGAGGCCATCAGGGATGATGGTCAAGGAAATTTGGACTGCCACTAGAAAATGAGGGTATGTGGATAGGGACAGAAATTTTGCCTTGCAACAGGCCACCTACGGACCCCTCAAAGAGTTGTTGCAAGGATTCTTAACGTGCAAAGAGCGTGGCACTCTCTTTACACGAGGCATCGGATTTAACGTCCCCGTCTGACCGGACGTGCCTGCGAACTTGATACATCCCACACAGTCAAACGGACGCCCCAATTCGGCAAGCGTTTTACTGAAGGTCGGGAGAAGACCAAATGACCATATTTCTATACCCCAGTCACCCTTGGGGCTTATGGACAATAAGCAGCTCACGTAAAGAACAAATTTTTTTATGAAATGATTTATGATGGCGAGAAACAAAACTTAATAATAATTTTACTTTTAATTGTAAATAAAAAGTTCAACTTCGTGCTCTGTTTTAATATGATATAAAATAAACTAAAAGGTATCTCAATAGGATGTAAAAAAAAAATGGAATTTATCCAAATAATACAGTTTCAATATTTCTACCTGTTAAAAAAAACATCAACTGACAAACTAGTTTTGAATTTCATAATGTATTGACAAACTCCATGGAATTGTTCAAACTATAATATGAAACACACACTCACACATCGGTGGTGATTTTAACAAAATATCTTCAATAAAAACAACATAGGATGAAATAAATATTTGACAGATTTCCGGAGTTAAAATCAATTATTGACACGAAACGAATAAACTCCGTTCGTGAATTGTACTTTACAAAGAAATCTCAATGATATTGATTCCATGATTATATAGCAATCATTTAAGAAACAAATTAATGTGAATTACCATTATCCGGTAAAGCGAACTGTAATTAACTTTCAAGTAAAATAAACATAAACAATTCCTTCAGCATAACCGGAATATGAAATATTATAGTGTCTAAAACTTCAAAGAGTTCAACTCATCACTAACTGCAGACGTTCGATGTTCATAGTCTCATTCATGAGACTGGCCTCCTCTAATTGGTGGTAATCTACTATACTTTTTAGTGTTGAGTTTGTTATCAAGAACAGCATTGTGTACCTCAAGTTTATTCATTTTTAACCTTATTTCTATTTCTTCTAGTTCCAATGATGCTTTACCGTCATTTTGTTCACTTATTTCGTTCTTAAATTCTACAATCAATTTATCTAATTTGTTCTTTCCTTTTTGATTTTCGGTTTGTGTTTGCTTGCAGTAAGGTTTTCCAGTTACGCAGTAAGTAGCGAAATGCTCACAGTTAAAAGACGCAACATTGTACTTCTTAGGTAATCCTTTTTCTAATATCATTGCAGCAACAATATGTGGCTTTCTGTTATCTGCACGAGTAATTCCTGTGTGATTATATTTTCGAACTCCTTGTGAACCAATTTTAATAAGTTTCTTTTCAGTTCCTGCTACACTGGAACGGCTACTATCAATAGTGCTCACAAGGACATCCTTCCTATTCCCAGATAAATGTATGACCACCACATCAGTAGGACTCTCTACACTCCAGACGATTGCATGATGTCTATATATTTTTCTAGATATGCTTATATGATCTCCAGGTAGCAGACCGTTAGCATCGTAAATATCGACATAATTTCTTTTATCTGTAATATAATTGAAACAAGTCAATAATGAGTTGAATTTGATTAGCTTGAATAGATACATTTAAAACGACGAAATGGTTTTGATTCGTAGTGAAAAAAATATCATTGTATCAAAGCGATCCCTTATTCAATAAGTTACTCACAAATCAGACACTTATTCAATTGGGCATGAACCATACTTGTATTCACTGTAAAAATCGCATCACAAAAAAAATATTATGCAATTTTATAATTATTCGGAATGCGTACATCTAGTGCGGATAACAACACAAGTCTATTTGGTCATTTGCAAATATCACTTAGCTCATGTAGTTTTGACGAAAGAGTGATGTACTTGAAGATAATCAGTCAATTGCTCAGGGTACTCGAACAATATTTATATATATGGATGCTAGGAAGTTTTATGCAGAATTTTATCAGCTCGTATTTAAGGTTGCTTAGCGTAAAACTGTTTAACTTCTAATCATGACATATTTTTAAAAAGTCATTTTAATATCTTGATTGATCTTACAATTTACGCTCTATTTAAATATGATAGCTTTAGCTTGAACTTGTGGAAGAAGCATTGTTTTGGAATAAAGAACGATAACTCTCTCTACACGACTCATCTGAAAAGTATCGCCACTCTCGTTAAATCTTGTACGATTAATTTTTTTAATGGCTGCCGAATTTAACGTTTCAACGTGAACTTGAAAAAAAAGGGACAGGACGAAACAATTGTGATGTTCAATACGACATGATTTTTTATTTGTTTACAATTCAACCAAGAAAAATATTTTGGTAACTTATGTAGTTTATTTACCTGCTACATTATTCACAAAATCAAGTAACAGTGATAAAGTTGTTGGTTATAAACTGTTCAATGCATAGGCGAATCCAAGGGTCCCCCCCCCCCCCCCCCCCCCCCCCCCGTTTTCGTCGGAAAAAAATGGTTGATTATATAGGGAATCACTGAGGCATGACTGGAGTGCCCCCCCTTTTTTCCCTTTTTAGGTCAGTCATACAAATGCAGGTTAAAGTCCAATTATCATTTCTATTCAGTAAAGCAGTCTACAACTTCATAGATATGTCAGAAGCTTTCAAAACTTAAAAGAACAAAAACAGAATATATTCAAATTTACAATTTTCAATTATTCATTCTATTATGAACGAAGAAGACTGGGTTGTGCATACATATCCAAAATTATTAGGTCACAAGCATTGGATATGATATACTATGCTTATACGTCCTTAACATAGCATAAAAAATGTTTAATTTTTTCGCAACTGTAATCAACAAAATCAATGCTGATAGTATACATGTATTTATCATATATTTAGTACAAAATACAGCTATTTTGTATATCTAATAATGGTTCCAGTCTGTATCACCTACCCTGTATCGCATGGCTAAACCCGTATCGCATGGCTAAACCCGTATCGCATGGTAAAACCCGTATCGCATACCTTTTTTTTTTGGACTAAAGTCAGTTTTTTAGGGTTTTTTTTGCTTAAGAATTTTTTTTCTAAAAATAGGTAATTTTTTGGAATGACGTCATTGTTTGGTATGTAACGTCACGTACATCAAGTTTTCATATTGTATGTGACGTCACGAACATCAAGTGTTTACAACATATTTTTTGGCACACTCAATGCAACTATAAAAAATACAATACACTTAGATATATACAATAATAAACAAAATATTTTCAAAACAACAGATTGTAAGGTAACCTAGGTGCTTCGTATAAATAATTGAGCAGTTATTTTAAAGCTTTGAAACAAGACAAACGCAGAACTGAAGGTAACCCAGTGCTATGGATCAGAAAACAGTTCATATACTATAATACTCTTCTGTTGAAATATATGATAAAGCGTATAATACATGGCAAAATCCGTATCACATGCCGTATCACCCTCGACCAATATCATCCCTCGGGCCTTAAGCCCTCGGGCTGATATTGATGTCTCGGGATGAAACGACATATGATACGGATTTTGCCATGTATTATTCTCTATGTATTTCATTTTTAATTGCAATTTGTATTTATTATGATGCTGTTTATGAGCCTTTTGATTGACAAATAAAACGTTTCTATTCTATGCTGACAACTGGCAAACTCCTCAACACATTTTGTCAGTATGTATGACACTGTTACATATCTACCTTAACATACAGTCACAGTAGATGGAAACTGTTTTTTTCACTCTCTAAGTTAAAGCATAAAAGTCAAATGGAGGCTTGAGTCTGAGTGATACATTAGTAAAATCATTAGGTATATACTGTTTGCACTCATATCATCATGCATATTGTCCAAAACCTAATTTTGTGGAGAGGTAGAGTTATGATAACCAATTCATGATAAGACTTTAGATTTTCACTCTACTAAATACTTTTATCAGGTGCAAGTTTCAACCTATGAAAGAAATGAACATTTACGTCTATAGTTAACAATTAAATACCTACAAATTAATTTTCATGATCAAAAGAAAAAATAGACCAATCAAAATTAAAAGCAATAAAATGCTTCGCTGAAGGCAGCCTGATACGACCCAGATTTGATTAAGCTTATAAAAAAGACACAAAATTAAATGTCAAACTTTTATATGGAGTAACGGAGTACTACTTAAGGAAAAGTTTCAAATATATTTTAATATTTTAAATAAGAAATCACGTATAGTAAGCATGCCACTAAGATAATTATTTATTAAAACTCAACAACATGACATAATAGTCAAATGTGACCATAAAGCGTTCGACTTATTTTCTTGTATTCTTAAAGAAGCTATAACACGCATCGAATGACAGACTGACTATTATAACAACAATTTACGAAAAGATTTGTATATGGCGGACTTCAACAACTGTATTACAGTATTACAGTCGCAAGACTATTGCCAAAACCCGCATGAATGTTGAATTATTAAACATGTTTGTGCAAATTCAACACATCGCATATAAAGGTATAAGTGTAACTTCAAAATAGAAAGAGACTGAAATTAAAACAAAGACAGTTGAAATAGTTTGATAAAATTAATCGGTTATATAAGTACAGATAACAGATAACACACAGACAAAAAGCTTATGAGAATTTCTTCAAAGACAAATGCAACTAATAAATGAACCAGGTTCTTGAAGAATATGATTTTTATCTGTACACATGAAGCAGATTCAGTGTTAGACGTACACGCAATATAGAAATTGTCTTTTTGTCATAAAGAGTTAAAAGTATAATTTACTTACCAATTCCATCTTTAGGTATATGTCCTGTAAAAATATTAACCCTTTGTATTTATTAAAACCAAAATGATTCAAGGTACTGAACAATATAACAGTATGTTTTATATTTTAAGTATAAGCATTTTTTGTTTTTATAAAAACAGTTGTTGATATAATTTTTGCAATACCATGCTTTTGTATATAACCAATAAGGAACTATTCTTATGACATGCATTTCTTTTTTGCATGAAAATGACAAAATCTCGTGCTTAAAAAACATAATATCAGCATCAACAACTTTTGTTAAGCCTCTCCAAAAGGAAACCATATTATAAAATATAAAAAAAGCGAATGGCTACCGACCAAATTGGTATAAAGAGTAAAATTCTTTTGAGTAAATTTTGAGTTTTACAAATCTAACCGCGCAACATCTACATTACTCCAATCATTGTCGATAATGATAAGTATAATGTGTAACAATGAAAAACTTAATAAGAAAATCAAACTTTATTTCAGTTATGCAGATACAAAGCATGTCCCAAGTCAGGAGCCTGTAATTCAGAGGTTCTCGTTATTTCACATTTTTATTTCGGGGCCCTTTAAAGCTGACTATGCGGTATGGGCTTTGTTCACTGTTGACGACTGTACGATGAACTATAGTTTTTTTTTTAATTTCTGTGTTATTTGGTCTTTTGTCGAGGGTTGCGTCGTTGACAATCATGCCACATCTTTATCTTTTTATATACGTCTCGTTTCTTGGAAAAGAAACCATAAGTCTGCAGGGCGGAATCGGCGGATAGAAAGTGCCATGACAGTTGGTGATGTTATCCGATCAAAATGCTGTTGCAAAATATCTATGTCCAGGCATTGGCTCACATACATTTGACTTAATAAATAATTTTTATTAATCTGATAAATAAAATGAGTTACTTTAAATAATCAGTGTTTTATATCTAGGAGTATTTAAAATCAATTTTTTCCAATATTTAAATTTTTAGGCCTAAATCTTGATAGTTCAAATTATTTTATTTATAGTTAAAATCCATGGTTTTTATGGTTTTTAAATAATCATTGATAAATGCCTTTCACTGTTTATATTTCAAGACAAATTATAAACATGATAAATGTAACATTTTAAACCTTTTAAAAAAAGCTGCTCAATCATATCTTTAATATTTTGTTAAATAACACTCTTTCCATCCAACACTGCATACACCCTTACACAGTTAAAAGGTATTTGAATTTTAGTAGTGAGGAATAAACAGCCTTACTTGGGAATTAGATATGTAAATGCTCAAATTATTGTGTGCCTTTCCTTAGAGATAAATGTCTCCTTTACACCGTAGCTTATGGTGGTGCTCCTCTGATAGGAGACTTTAATAGCACACTCATAAATACATGAAATATCTAATTTCCTATTTTGCCGTTAAAGGTCCCAAAGCCTGTGAAAATAATAGGGATCAACAGTGCAAATATCATATTTAATTCCATTGTACCTTTTTCAAAACGTCTATTAAAGACCATGGCGTTTTAAATGGAAAGTAAAGATTTTAACTAAAAAGCAGATGAAACAGTGAATTAATTGATATCTAAATAACATTTTAGATACAAAATAAACTGATCGTAGGCTATTATGCTTTTTGCAAAAAAAGTATATGCATGAAAGTGACCTCTCTCTCATTGAAAATAAGCTGAAGCGCTGTTTTGTGTAATTTTTGGAAATATATCAATTTATACGTGTATTTTTATGCTGCTTTTTTCCGTAATTTTTGCTTTTAGCTTTGTGTTTTGCTCTTTTTACCACACTAGTCTTGTAAATATGTGATATAATTCGAAATGAACATTATCGTTTAGTTTTTATCTAAGTTTCTAAAAGACTTCTAACACCAGTGGATTACAAGGACAAACAGTCACTAGCTACAATATATATATATATATATAAATAATCTGATTTCATTTTGTTTAGTGAACAAAGTGAAAATGTAAATTAATTATTCGCTTTCAGCAGCCACTATGGTTCAATTAGCTCACAACCATCGTTGATGAATTAATCTCTTGAATAAGTATGTTAACATTGAAAGATAACCAAACGTAAATCATGGAAATGACTAATTCGGTACAAAACAAACTTGTTCTTAAACATGTAGATAAAGACGGATTTTAGCACTGGACATCAAAACTCTTGAGACTAGAAAATCTGACAAATAAAACCCTAGGAAAACGACGAAAAAACACATAAACCTGTGGTGCACTTGTGTGCTCTATAGAGGTAAGGAGATCCTGTTCTACAAATGGCACAGTCAGGTTGTTAATAGTCTGTTCACAGTCATGATAGTTTTCATTCGGTATATCAAAATGTGATTACATGTTTTGGAACTAATATTGTATCAAACAACTTGGAAAAATGCACGCGCTACTGCAATATTGAAACATCAGTATGGAATGTGTACTATTGGAAATATAAAATCAGTCCTTTTGTAGACGTAATTCAAGAAAGCACAACTCTTGATGTCTTCTAGGAGTTAAATGTAGCATGCGACCACCGCCTCACCCCCGATGAAATTTACTAACCCTCTATGAATCCGTAGGGGGTCAGTAGCAAACCATATAACTTATATGTTTATCTCTCAGACTGACTCATGTAACAACATTATGTGTCTGCATCAATCAAAACTGACCATATCTGACATATTTGACAGCATCAACCAAAACTGACCATAATCGACCGCATCAACCAAAACTGACCATATTTGCTTTTTTGGTGTAAATCTTATAGTCGCATACTAAATCTGTAGTAGTCTTATGTGAGGATGGATTGAATAATAATGAGAATACAAATGATAGAAATATTGGAACACAATGCTACTTAATTTTGTTTGCATCAATTTATAGTGCCAGCATGTCCTCTTTTCATTCCAAATATTGCATCATAAACATTTATCAGTAGTTTTCATACCTCAGACTGACTGGTATAACAAAATTATTTGTCTGGATCAACCAAAACTGATCATATTTGCACTTAATTATGTTCAAAATGTCAATCTTAATAGCCGCAAAGTAAACCACTTATCTTTTTATATCAGGATAGATTGTTTAATATAAACGAAAGCAATATTGGAAAACAAAATTATGCTCACATTAGTTTATTGTAACAGCATGTCCTCTTTTTAATCCAATTTTTTAATCGTAAACTAATTTCAGTAGTTTTGATTTCTCAGACTGAATTATGAATATAACAAAATTATTATCCGCATCAACCAAAACCATGAAAACTGACCATATGTGACAGCATCAACCAAAACTGATCATACATTGTATGTGACAACATCAACCAAAATTGACCATATTTACACTTTGTTATGTAAATCTTAATATTTATAGCCACATAATAAATCACTTATAGTTACATATGTATCTCGATATATTGTATTAATTCAAATGACAGCAATATTGGAACACATTCATGACATTGGCTACAAAAACATTTCCACATCAATTTAGAGTACCAGCAAGTCCTCTTTTTATTCAAAATATTGAATTGTAAACCTTTTTTGCCCTAAAATATAGCAGTTTTACAAAATTGTTAACATGTAAACTTTTAGTTGTTTATTGGACAGTAGAATGCTTCTGCTACATAAATAGGGGCTGTTTTTGACAATACAATGCACATATGTCCGGTACTAGCACCATTAAGTCCTGCAAAATTACAGAAATCTTCATAATTCTAGCATTTTAGTTAAGTTTTAGACGGTTTTCATGTAAAACGAAAGTGGCCGCATTCGTGTTCATCCTTTATATTGAAATGTAAGTTTTATTTCACGATAATATATAACATTTATAAAGTTTGAAGATGTACACGGATGCGGCCACTTTCATTTTTACCAAAAACCATCTGAAAAGTGACATTTTTCGGCATATTTTGTAGATTTTTCATATTTGAGCTTGAATCGGATCGTGTTTAATGACTAAATCAGTTAAAATCTTCCACATAAACTAATTGATTCAAATGAAATAGACACTTAAGTGTTTGAAAAGTGGTCAAAATATTTCGTAAGACGAAGCTGAAATTTGAGGCCAAAATCGGTCCTTACCAGACCTACTCCTTTCAGTAGTTTCGATATGCATGTATCAGACTGAGTCGTTTTAACAAAATTATTTGACCCAATCAACCAAAACTGAACTTATTTACACTTTGTCATGTAAATATATATGGCCTTATTGTAAACCAATAATATTTCTATGTCAGGACGGATCGTATGATAAAGATGACACCAACTTTGGAACACATTACACTTTATTGCTAATCTTAGCTGACCCGTCCTCTTGGACTTTTGAAACATACAACAATCATTTTTCCATTGTGAAGTCAGATATTTTGTTTGATGGGGTGTCATTTGGGAGTTTTAATACCGGACACCGCTTACTGTTTTGTCTGATTCCTTTATCCCTCTTACACAATGTACGTAAGCAATTCTTTTTTTATTGTCATTTCCAGGATCCCGCAAGACCTCATTTCCCTTTTTCAAGACACAATAATTTGACTTTCACATGTCACGCTTAGACTTCACTGAAACCCACTTTTATGACGTGAAAATTTTACGGGAACATGTGTGATATGCAATAATAGTAGACAGATATTGTGCCGTTATTTCCTCTCTGTATCCATGCTATCCATAATAATGAACCGTCACTAAAGTAACTTTTTAAGTCAGTAGCTTGTGTAGTCCAAATAATAATGACGTCTGGCAAGGCAATTTTTTTTTCTGGGATGCTAGGAATTTTTCTGGGACGCCTTCCTAGCGTCCAAGAATATAAAAAATAGCCTTGCCAGACGTCATAATTATTTGGACTATAGTTTGTGATGTTTTTTTAACAAATCTATTTAACGGCATCATCCTAAACCCACATGACTGATTTATATACAATATTTTGTAATAAAAAGTACATGTATTGGAAATTCTCTTTTTGGAATAGTATACTGTTAATACAATTTGAAGAAGGCAAAGAAAAACGCATGATTGTATTGTAACCAAACGTCCAGGGGTAAATGTTTCATTAATGTTTAATGTTCAGATCGTGTATATTTTTCTGAGTTTCAGACTCCCAGATATATCATTTATAATCACTATGGATAAGTCTGGCTAAATTGACGAGAGGGTGCACATGTATATAGTTTTTTTTACATTATACAACACTTTTCTCATTACTATCCCATAATTCATCCACTGTGCAGTTTTCGTTTAAACATTTGTCAAAACAGAATCTTAAATAAATGTAAATCCAAGGCAAACAAGGTAAATTACTGTAGTGTAATATAGTTAATGGACGTGACATTACTATGTAGACAGTAGGGTAGTTATATATACCGCGTTGTCCGTTTCCCGGGATGATCCATTGATAACTACCTAACTCGGGATAAGATCTCGGATAGTTACCAGGTAACGAGAGTTGTCGTATTGGCGGGATGGAGAACGCAAGTACTAAGACTTAACCAGAGCGTATCAGAGTATATTTTGTGAGTTAGTACAATAAGGAGCATTGCATTACATTGTATTACGAGTATTAGTATCAAGTGATAATACTCGGCAATCGCATCATTATGATTAAAATTCCATGAAAAAATGCAGAGTTATATTTAGGAAGAGACTGTTAAAAGTGGGGAAAGACGAACGCAAACAATGATGTTTCCGTATGCAATCTTATAAAAAGTATTTCTCTGATGAGTTGGATAACCTTCTATTCACTTCGATATTTGTACATATAACGTTTGATCATTAAAACACATAGAAAATCTGCTATTATATAGCAAATTTATTGGAAGTGATTTTTTCTTCTAACTTCTAAAGTCCACTTACTGAAGTGACGTAATTTAGAACTGTTCTACAGTCCTTACTGATTTAGTTAGTTTTGCTGACAGTTTTTAGGTTAGAACTGATTTGGACAGTTCTACCTAGAACTGATTTAGACAGTTCTACCCTACAACTGATCCTGACAGTTTTACCTAGAACTGATTTTGACAGTTCAACTTAGAACACTTCTATGGTAGAACTGTTCTAGGGCAGGTTAGAACAGTTATATGACAGCTATTCTGACAGTTCTAATTAGAGGTTAGAAGTGATATCTACTGTATTTTGTATATGTGTATAGTGATTAAGATTATAAGCCAATTTTGAATTTCGAAATCTTTATGTTTGACTTATTTACCATGTATTTCTGTTTGTTTTGTTTACACATAGTTGTAAAAATAAAGGAATTGTATGCGACTGTCACTCATGCATGACAAGTAGTATTAAAGTTCTGTTTACATGTATTTGCTTTGTCTAAAATACACTGTTTAGTTTAAAATGTATTAAATAATGACATTAACAAATGCTAAGGAGCTTGTAAAATTTGCACATATAAAGTGAATTTTGTACTATGTTATACCAACAATATTAGGGATACAGGGGAATTGTATATATGTTTAATTAATTTTAGCTATATATTTTTCTACAGTTTATGAGGAGAAAATGATTTACCTGCAGATCTGTTATCATAATTCTTACTATACCAGGACCATAACTATTATTTAATGAATTTAAACAACTTATTCATGGTCTTGCAAATTTGGTTTCTATTTATAATGATTCTGGAAGTGGGGAGTAAAAAGAGAGGGAATTCAAAAGGGTGGGGAGTTATTATTTCGAAAACCCTGAATTGCTACCAAGCTTATTGTGATCTTATTACTTTATATATTTTTTACAGATATCTACATGTAAATGTATGATATTGTTTATTTGTCAGTATGTTAAAAAATCAAGAATGACATACCATCATAGTATACTTTAAAACATTTGACTGTTGGATAGAGTTACATATTAAACCTATTAAACTGTTTGATAAATGACTAGTATGAAAATAGGATTTCTTAACTGTAGGGGTTTGTCAGAGAAGGGTGAAGAGAAGAGATTTTTTTTTCAAGATATAGGAAAGATATGATATAATTATATTAACAGATACACATTGTAATTAAGAAAAAGACAAACAGTGGGTACATGAGTGGAGGTATAAGGCATTCCTTAGCTCTGGTTACAGCCGCTCAAGAGGGATAGCAATTCTAATAAAAAAATAGTTTTACATTTTCTATTTATCAAGAAAAAGGATCAGGAAGGCAATTGTATCATTCTAAATATGATCATTTAAGATTATCGACTTTCTCTTGTTGCAATATATGGTCCAAACGGGGACTCTCCAACTTTTTTTGAAAATATAAAAGGTCTAGTATCTGGTATAAAAAATAGCTCCATAATTATGGCTGGATCTGAAATGTGGTGCAAGACTTTGATAAGGACACCTCAAAGTATAGTGCTAAAAACAATATAACAGCACATGATAAAATTTATATGATAGAGTCCCTGGACCTTGATGATATATGGCGAGCATTAAATCCAGATACAAAAAGATTTAGATGGCGTGGTCCTGGGCTTAAACAAAGCCGTTTTGATAACTTTTTGTTTTCATCTGATCTTGAACCATTTGTAAAATATGTAGACATGGATATAAGTTACAGGTCTGATCATTCGCCAGTGTACCTGACCTTACAGTTTTACAATCAAATTAAATGTAAAGGCACATGGAAGTTTAATAATAGCTTACTACATGATATGGTACATGTAACTGAAATAAATCCAGTCCAGTTATATCATTATCTTCCATAGAACAGAGGTGGTTTGTAGTATTTAAGATTAAGAATTCTCTTGTACCTAGTTCACCTATATTCATAGTCTACTGTTTCAGTATATTTTCTGTACCTTGCCACGAAATGCATTTTTAAGACCTAGAAAAACTTTTCCTTATTAACATAAATAGATGTCTTTTAATTATTGATATATATATATATAAGCATATATTCAATGACTCCCATCCTATGAAAAGTATTTCACAAAGATTGGCTAGTCGCCGTTCTGTGTGTATTGCAAAAACATCAATGGTAAATGTGCATAGCTACATGTCAACTTTTTTGATGACCATATTTTTTAACTCAAAGCAAAATTATAATTCAGTATAAACATGATAAAGTAATTTACCGGTATGATTACAAAAGGAGTTTTTCATTTAGAAAACAATGACATCTGGTGGTCATTTATAACAGCTGTCTCATAAGCATTTTAAACACTTCCCATATTTTCAGTTAAGACAAACATGACAATAGAAGAAAATGATGCAACGCAAAAACAAAACTTACTTGTAAATCTATGAAATTCTCTTTACGGAATTAGATTTTCTAATTGTTGGAGATTGTACAGTAGTACCTGTAACTGCTTATACTCATTTCTTATGCACTTAAGTTTGATAAACTCACTAAACATCATGTATATACCATATCTCCTTATTTTTATATGCATTACAACATCATTTACAATTATAATTCAAATTAAATCTATATATCAAAACAAAATGAATTACACCACTTTCATTTATGCATCCTTTGGCAAAATACAAGTTCTTAAATTACAAAATATAAATCTATTCATATAAAAATAAGATTTAGTATACGACTCTTAACAGATACAAGTCATATAGCTAATTGCTCTGAGGTGGAAAAGGTGAATAAAAGGTCACTTGAATTACCATAAAAGCAGCCCCACTAACACAGGCTGCTTTATTCCATTATCGTTATGATGTATTTTTTTTCTTCAAACAAGAATGTGTCAAAAGTATATGGATTTCCCATCCGTGCAATCATTTTTTATGTTCAGTGGACTGTGAAAATTAGGTAAAATCTTTAATTTTACAGTAAAATAAAAAAGATCATATAATCAGGAACACATGTGTACTAAGTTTCGAGTTGATTGGATTTCAACTTCATATAAAAACTACCTCGACCATAAACTTTAACCTGAAGCAGGAAGGACGGAGAGACCAGAGAACATAATGACCATAAATGGGACATAAAGATAGTAAGACTTGTTACATAGATACCCAACAACTTTTGAAAGTTTCCATGTTTTTTTTTCAGTGCGCAGCAACAATTTCAAACATTACAATTTTTAGCAAAGTATTTTGAACGATCTGGATTGTCTAGAAAAAGTGACATATTTGTATTATGAACGTGCATGCCTTTTTCTTAAGTCTATTTGCATGTTTCTAGTTATTAAATCAGTAGAAAAGATGAACATGTAGTTAGCAGACCAGGATTTATTTATTTGTGTATTAAAGAATATGAGATGCTTGTTGAAATTTCCATTTTTGAATTATGCACAAAGATGGACCTTTAACAGGTTGGGAACAACACTCCAAATGAGGGGTAACCCTCATTGGAAGAATATTACAACCCGCTGTAAAAAATGAGCACCTTTATATTCATATTATTTGATGAAATATTTCCCGGCCCAAGAACTAAGCATTTATTAAGTAGTAAATGTTCAGAATTTAAACTTGTCAAAATAATTTTGTGATGTTTCGAAACTTATGTATATCTTCTTTATTAATTTGACCCCTCATTTAGAAAATTTGTTCCAAATATAATGAATTTTCCTACTCTCGAGTTAAAAATCTTATATTTTTTTTATTGTTTTCAACAGTAAATTTTAAAATGACCCCTTGTTTTAGGCGCAGTCCCTCATTTAAGGGACACCACTCATAATGGTTTGGGGGGCACAACCTGTTTGTTGGTCTTTGTGAAAAAAAGAATAGTGCATTGTCCTTTAAATGATTTAATTGCATATTACAAAAAATGAGGGGGATAGGACCTTTATTGGGACTCCGTGATCGGGTGTTTTTAAGGTCGGGATTTCGGGATTGACCCTTTCGGGATCCGGGAATTTTTTCGAATTTTGGGACCTTGGGAATTCGTGTTTTTTAAGCCCGGGATTTCGGGATTTCGTGTTTTTAAGCTCGGGATTTCGGGATCAGGACCCCTCATACCCTCCCTCAAAAATATAATATGTTACAACATGGAAGAATATTTAAAAGGAATAATATCGACTTATTAGCATGTATTTATAGCATGCTGAGCTCTGTGCTAAAGTCATACGATTTTATCCAATTAAAATCTCAGCGGTAAGACCCCATTGGTTACTATCTGCGTTACCGCGGTTGTAAAATGGCATCTGGAATTCCTTATCAGTCACGTGATTTTATCGAGTCCGGTAATTATAAAGTACCTGTGTGAAATCCGCGGTTTATTAATAAGAAGGTAACGCTGTATCATATAAAACCTCTTCCTTCAGAAAGAAGTGGTATGATGTAAAAAAAAAACTTGAAAAACAGCCAGGAATTGTTCAAACTACAACAGTTTAGAATGGAAAATTGTATTTAATTTAGCATATTTTTGCTTTTCACCGTTGGTTTAAACTGTTTTAAAAGTATTTTCCGGTTAAAATCAGATCCCGAGTTAAACAGTTAAATACCGATAAATCGTTCAGGTTACACATAATGTATAACAAAATAATGTAGGCAAATGTAGACATAATTTTTTTGACTGTTGAAATGTGTAAAGTTTATCGAGATTCAAAAAAGTATAGATACTTTCAAGTACATACCTGCCAAGTTTTCAAAACGCGTATGGGGGTTTTGCGTGCAAGATGGCTGCCATACTTCTAAAAAAAACTTCAAGGGGCTTTCAAATACGGTGTAATGTTGTTGTTTTTTTGGCTTCTTCATACTTTTATAAACCTCAATTCATTTTTAAATTAATTGTTTTGTTAAAATTGTAGACATAATTGCACTTTAAAAATTTCAATTTGGGAGCCTCCATGGGGGAAATCCCCCGCAAAAAGTGACAGTTGGCAGGTATGCAAGTATTTAAATTTATGTATCTGTGATAATTGTTATTGATTACATAATTGAAACTCGACAACTACAAAAATGGGGATAACATTTTCATCAATATATATTTTTTTCAAATGTTTAATTTTGTGGAATGCTTATATTAATATAACAAGCTACAGCAAAATTAAAACAAACCGACGAAATTGGCTCTGTCTTACGGCAAATTAACTTTTACACACATTAGTTTATGTATCATTATATACCTATATGGAGTTATTTTCTTTCAGAATCAACCCGGTTTTTTACACCTATCATCGATTGATTTTTAAAAACATAAATTTTCAAATCGGCAACAAAAAACTATTAGACGAATAAAGTTTTGAAGTAAATCATAGATTGCATGTTTATCAAGGAAAATGATGACCTTACACAGGTCATTATTTTATGCCTTGGAGAATATATCATGTTTCAATGGTATATGCTCCAAGGCATAAAATAATGACCTGTGTAAGGTCATCATTTTCCTTGATAAACATGCAATCTATGATTTACTTCAAAACTTTATTCGTCTAATAGTTTTTTGTTGCCGATTTGAAAATTTATGTTTTTAAAAATCAATCGATCATAGGTGTAAAAGAAACCATCATTGTAGTCCTGCATTTTAATGTTAGAAACAAATAACGTGAAGTTTTGTTGCTTTATCGCTACAATAAAGAAACATTATCATATATGTCAGATGAATTTTAATGTAGACTTTCATAAAATAAATCCAGATTTAACATATTCGTGTATAAGATTTTGAAAATCTTATTGAGTCAAACTGAAAAGGTTGATCGATTTTTGGTTGCTTGCTTAACGTCCAGTGGCAAATATTTCATGCATGTCAGAACGATACACACTGAAAAGGAAATCATACTGAGACCTACATGTATTTATATTCGTCTTCTTGTCAGTTCTTAACTTTTTAAAATTTATGTATACCTTTTACTTAATCAAATGTTCAACTAATAAGATAATCTTATATTCTATTGAATAACATAAACATAACTCACGAAAGGGTCGGGTGTGGAGACTATATAATTATATCCTAATTATCTTTTAATAAAATGTATTGCTTTTCAAAAGACAATCTTTTTGAATTTTTCATTCGATTCAAGTAAAATTGTAAAAAAAAAAAAAACACTTTTCCGCGATAGAAATATCATAACAAATAGAAAAAAAGCCCATACCCCTCCCCCTTTTGCATAAGCTACGTGGTACAATTAATAACTTACAATGTGTCTTGTATTTGTCATACACCGTTATCGGATAGTAACAATACATGTGTGTCTTACTTCATGCAGTTACAGTTATATTTTTATTGTGTATGGATAACAATTTTTAAAAGGTTTATATCTAAATTATTTAGTGAGTTTTATTTCACATTTTAAATGAGCCGCAGGGCGTATTGAAACCTGAACGCATTAGAAAGGAATATCCCACTTTAGAGTTGTCGGTAAAATAGGATACTAATTTTTACAAATCTTTGTAAAATTAATATTTTTTTACGGTATATAAGTCAGATAATGCATATTTTAAATTTTTTCTTGTCGTAGAATACACCTCGGGGTGTCAGGATTGTTCAAAGAAAGACCTCCCTCCGTTCGGTCTTTCATTTTATCAATCCTGACACCCCTCGGGGTGTTCTACGACAAGAAAAACTTTAAAATATGCATTATCTATAACAGAACTTAAATTGGAGGATAGAACCGTTTAGAATTGTTAATATTTTAATTGACTTATACACGAAAGACATTTTTTCGTATTTAATTTACACGATAAAGGGGGTCCAAACGTATTTGTTTGTACAATCATCTTCTTAACTTACGGAAATGTTTTTAACTGTCTGTCAATATTAAAACTAAAAATTTCGTATGTGGAAGCTGAGATTTCTCTTGTCAAAAGGGATTTATATTTATATTGCAATAAATTATTCAGAAGGAGGTACATAATTCAGTTTAGATTATATTTCTTATTCTATGAGCATTTTAAATTTAATCAAAATTCTCCCAACAGCAACGTAGAACGTACTGTGGCATAAACACATACACGCGTAGATTGACTGGTACCCGATCGTAATGTTACACATATATCAAATAGCTAATTCCCGGAACATAGTAGCGGGAACCAGGATAATACGTAGACAATATACATAACTAACGAAATTGAAAACGCTTACGGTACAAAGTGTATCTCGTTCATAAACCGAATTCCCCTTTGAATTATAGAAAATGCAATATTTATCATGTTTAGTCGACCTTTCATTGTTATATCAACGTCTGAACTGATTAAAAGATGTCAGATAACACTCGAAATTTAACCGACCTCTTTCCACAGGTAATACAAATAATGATAGTTTGTAATCAGGTTGACTGCTTATAATGCAAAATACACATTTATAACAAGTTTTTTTAAACGAACAATACACATCGATCGTTTCTTTATTTCTCAATGTAAATGAAGGAAACAAAAACCATATCATACCATAAAAAGGAAGGAGAAAATTGAACATTTACGGATCTATTTCTGGCGAAAAGACCCTCTACATAGATTTCTTGGATGTCGCGTATGAAAAGATGTACCTCATGACTTGAAAGTCAGGCCTTAAAGCACTGCCTTTAAAAATTGCATAAGGGAAACTATAAATCAATACTCTTTGCCTGGGAATGAATTGGAAACAGAACTATCAATAAACCCACATATGTTTTGGTACTCTTAAAATGTATGATAAGAGGAAAGACTATCATATGCCAGTTATATAAAAAACAACACAGAAAAACTGAAAATTATTTAGAAATCAAGTTAGTTAAATTACTTAAAAATTATGAAATAGACCCCACAGAATTATTAAATTCAGAAATTAAAATTTTAGAAAATGAACTTGTAAAGTAAAGGAAATTTTAATTTTTTTTTAGTTTCTTGTGGTCAGGAAAACCAGACAAGATTAAAAAAAAGTTATGATAGGGTTATTTGAAAATTGGGGGTTTAAAATGACAGATATAAGATCCTTTTATATTCATAAAGATGACATGGATAAATAAACTTTTAGACCCCTCGTTTCTGGAAAGATATTTTACTAAACTGGAATATCTTATACACTGTCACTAATGGCACTGCTGAAGGAACCATAACATAATCCATATGGCTAAACAAGAGTTTGAAAATTAATAATAAAACTGTCTTTTACCAGAGGTGGGTTGAATCGGAAGTTTTCATTATAGGTGATTTACTTGATGAAACAGTAAAGTTTTTACTTTAAAAGAATTCTGCGAAAATATAATCTAAATATTAGTTTCTTGGAATACCATTCTTTGCTGCATATGATTCCAAAAGACTGGAAAAATTACGCACATAACTTATGATAAATTTTAATGTATTAAAACAATAAAAAGTCATGTCAGTTCTTTTATAAAAAAAATCTTGTCAATTTATACAGAACGTCCTACAAAACAAAAAGACAAAATGTGTAAGGAACTAGGCACTCATATACAAAATTGGGATTTTATTTATAGTTTACCCTTTTGTTGCACTAAAAACAACAAATTTAGTATCTTCCAGTTTAAGATTTTACATACAACTCCGGCTACAAATGCATTATTGCAGAAATATGGTTTAAAAGAAACTAACTCATGTTGTTTCTGTAATGAAACTAAAGAAACTAAATGTCACCTTTATTGGGTATGTACCCTAGTTAGAAATTAGTGATTAGAAATTGCAGCACTTTTTCTAGGTGAAAATAATTTAACTTTAATTCTTAATATGGAAAATATTGTTCTTTGGTCAGAGTCTTGGAATATTTCCCTAAACTTATTCACTATTCCGGTTTAATAGTACATTTATACATGTCGCTTTAATAGAAAAAGTATCTACCTCCTTTTACAGATCTCCTTGAGCAAGAGAGAAATTTTATAGTAAAAGGGAATCAATTAAAAACTTAGTTTACTTGTGAGGAGAGATCTTTCTATTTTGTACTTACTAAAGGCTTTATAATAGTTCATTGATTGATCGTTTGTTGATTGCTTAACGTCAAGTGGCAAATGTTTCATGCATATTCAGGACGAGAACAAGTTCACAATAAATACTATAGGTAGGTCTTGAAATAATAGAGGCCATCTGGGATTATGGTCGGGGAAATTTCGACTGCCACTGGAAAATGAGGGTATATTGGATAGGGACAGAAATTTTGCCTTGCAACAGGCCACCTACGGACTCCTCAAAGAGTTGTTGCAAAAAGTAAAATCATAAAAATACTGAACTCAGAGGAAAATCAATTAAGTCCATAATACATGGCAAATCAAATAACAAAACGCATCAAAAACGAATGGACAAGAACTGTTATATTCCTGACTTGGTACAGGCATTTTCAAAAAAAATATGTAGAAAATGGTGGATTAAACCTGGTTCTACAGTGCTAACCCTCTCACTTTAATAATAGTCTTATCAAATTCCGTTATATTTACATAATGCGTTAAATAAACAGCAAGGGTTCTTAACGCGCAAAGAACTTGGCACTCTTCTTACACAAGGCATCGAATTAAACTTCCCCAATCTGACCGGACGTGACTGCGAACTTGATACATCCCGCACAGCCAAACGGACGACTCACTTCGGCAAGCGTTTTACTGCCGGTCGGAAGAAGATCAAGTGACCATATTTCTATTCCCCAGTCACCATTGGAGGGTTATACTAGTTCATGTAGAAGTAATAATATGTTGATGCACATCACAACAGGGCAGTGATTTGTGTGCATCTTCAAAGTACTATCTATGTTTATTGCTATTGTTATGTATATAATTTTATTGATATAATAGTTTTTGTGTGATTGTATTTGAATTATCTCCCCTTGACTTATGTTGACATTTATTATGTGACTCTGTCCAACATGTTGTCCAACATGATGTCTGTTAATGATCTCTGGTGGCCTGTCCTGGTACCTCTCGTGTTCAAAATCATTGTATAGGCAGTGATGCATGTGGCTAGAGGAGAAGGCTGATGTAATCATTGACCTTATCAGTATATTCAGGTATTCTTATCCAGAGTGATAAAGGACAATTAGCATACCTAACATTTTAATTTTAGAATGTTATTGAAAACTTTAATATCAATATATGTATTATTAATTAAAAATATATAAGTATGTATCACAAAATATACTTAATGTATTTTCAGATGAAATAAAAATAAATTACAAAATAAAAAGACTGAGAGGAACTATCCAGTCCATAGGTTAGAATTCCTTGCTCTGAAATGGTCAGTAACAGAGAAATTCCATGATTACTTTTATGGCAACAGATGTACCGTGGTTACAAATAACAACCCGTTTACTTACGTCTTAACAACAGCGAAGCTTGATGCCACTGAACATCGTTGAATAGCAAGTTTGTCATCATACAACTTTAATATCGTCCATCGACCTGGTGCCAACAACGCTGATGCAGATGCACTTTCCAGACTTCCAGAACTACTTGGTCGTACCAACACCTCCAACATAAGGACAGATTTTGTGAAAGCCATTTGTCAGTTACAACATGCACAACCATATGTTCTGAAGTTATCGATGACAACATCTACAGCCACTAATGATCCATACTTACCATTAAAACATCTAGTTAACATCAAGATGGAACAGCAGCAAGATACGTACCTTAAAGATGGGATATATTGGGTTGATGAACATCTCAAGCCACGAAAAGAACAGTTAGAACGTTCACTTTGGAACACTTAGTTTATTAACAACTACGACAAATTGAAAATGGTTGATGGCGTACTCTACTGTATTATCCACGCCAACGGGGAACAACATAAACAACGTGTACTACCTGAAGTCTGCATTTCCAGAGTACTCACAGCATTACATGTTGAGATTGGACATCAAGACAGAGAAAAAACAGTATCAATGGTTAGAGATCGTTTTGTTTGGTTTGGTGTGAATCGAAATGTTGACAATTGGATATCGAACTGCGACTGATGTATACGACGAAAGCAACCAGCAATCCATAGAGCACCACTTATCAGCGTTGAGACAGTACAACCTCTTGAGTTAGTATGTATGGACTATCTCTCACTTGAAAGATCTACAAGTGGATTTTAGAATATAATAGTAATAACAGACCACTTCACTCGATATGGATTGGCAATACCATTGGCAAGAAACCAGACAGCAAAAATAACTGCAGACGTATTCTTCAACAACTTTGTCGTCCACTATGGTTTGCCTGAAAGAATTTATTCCGATAAAGTAGCCAACTTTGGATCCAAAATCATCAAGAAATTATGCAACATCACTGGTGTCACTAAATCAAAGACAACACCGTATCATCCAATTGGTAATGGCATCACTGAACGTTTCAACAGGACATTACTTGGTATGCTTGGAACATTAAAGAACGTCCAGAAGAAATATTGGAAGTCGTATGTTGCTGGTCTTGTCCATGCTTACAATTGCACTCATCAAACACCAACTGGATTCTCTCCTTACTTTCTGATGTTCGGAAGAAAACAAAAGCTACCTATTGACATCGCTTTTGGAATTGGAAATGAAGCTGAACCTATTACTACAACAAAGTATGCAGGCGAAATGCAAGAAAGACTACGCAAAGCGTATGCTACAGCAACAAGAAACATATTTGCTGCTCAGAAACGACAGAAGACACTACGACCAGAAAGTAAAAGAAGATGTGCTGAAACCGGGAGATAGAGTTTTAATCAAGACTCTAGCTTTTGATGGAAAGCACAAGTTAGCAGATAGGTGGGAAAATGACCCGTATCATATAATTAGTCAGTCTAATTATGGAATCCCAGTGTACGTGGTGCAGAAAGAAAACACAGAAGGAAGAAAGATGACTCTACATAGGAATCTGTTCTTGCCTATTGGAGATCTACCCAAAGATATTATTGATTGCGCCAAGGCAACATAGAAAGAATCAGCCTAAGGAACTAACGAAATCTGAAGGGAACAATGAGAACAGGACCACTGATCAGATGAGGAGTCGGAGCAGGAGTATGGATATTGGACAACAATGGATCTACATAACCAACCCCTGTGAGTGATGAAGATACTGAAGAAGCGACTGCTCAGACTTCAGAAGAACACACTTCTATTGATCAAGATGAGAGTGCGCCAACGGACTTTTCACTAGAAGAGGAAGAGGAACCATAGCTCCAGAGCAGCAAAGTAGAAGACGTATTTTACCGACACTACCACGAGACCTACCAGTAGTAACTAGACCTCAGAGGCACAGGAAACCACCGAAGTACCTTGAGGACTATGTTGTATACAAGCAGGCTACTACAATTCAACCGCCAGATTGGTTAATGAAGATTCACTGGTTGGAGTCTGAAGCAAGAAAAGGAAGATTTAACGGCTTGGAGAAGGAGTTGTCCAGAACCATCCTCGACTTTATGCGAAGCAACAACAAATGGTAAATGGCTTTCCGAGGACGTCAACCTTCAGTGAAGGAATAAACAAACATTCCTACAGCGGGAAGAATGTAGCAGATTGACTTTTAGGATGATTTTATATATTGTAAAAATCATCTATTTATTTACTATATTTAGTATACAGCTTAATAACATATTTTGAATATTTTGTATTCAGTTTAAATTATTACTTAAACATTACTTATATGTATAATAATATTCACGCTATTTCATGAATATTTATTAGGGATTTACTTGAACTATTGTATTTGATTGGCTGTTAATATTTCGTGGTCAAGTTTAATTTCCTTTGTTTTGTATCTGTACATTTCCACGGGACGATAGCCATGACGGTCCATTGAATTTATGTCTGTTTATCTTGACCACATAGTTTACCTGAATACCTAAATATTATTTGGACAACATTATTATAGAATACAGTAAGTTACTTCTTTTCTAACATTATTCATATTTTTCACGTAAATGATATTCTAGTAAAGTTTCTATTTGTCTTGTAACGTTCTGCTTATATCGCATGCATGTACATTTTAACACAAGAACACAAGATGTACGTGAGAGTATTTTATTAGAGATTTCCAATAAAATGACTTAACTCGACATAACCGATCTAACTCAACGTATTTCGTCCTACTGCATTGAAGCATGACGGAGGGGAGCATACACTGCATGCATGTTTTTCTCTTTGAACACGCATTGTTGCTGGAATATGCCATCAGTGAAAATCAACCCCAACTATTTTTTTTACTCTTTAAATATTTTGTCATTAAACTTTAAATGATTTTATTGACATAAATACTATAATGGAACAAGTAAATTAGCAACTTGTAATCAAACACACCCATCATTTCTTGTCATTTCACTTGACCCATAATTTAGTTCTTCATACATTATGAATTTTAAAACCTACCAAGACGACAATTAGCATATTAATATTAAAATAAAGATTTCGAAGCGAGAAGGTTGCCTTTTTATTGTTTTAAAATAATTTAACTTTTAAAGTAGATTCCAACACACCCGAATGTAAAAGGTGTACTCGACTTTTAAAACAAAATAATATTTTTCTATAATTTAATTGAAGATAATTTGATGTTGGCAGAAATACATATCAATGATATATTTTTCAAAAGTACTTTCTCGTCTTTACCTATACTAAATTATGGGGCGGGTTTTTTGTTTAAGTATACCTAAACTTTCATCCGAGGATACAGGGGTAGAAAGGCGTACTCCCCCTTTTCGATCGCTTAATAAATTTTAAAATACATGTACCATGTTTTCCACAATATCATTTTTAGCGTATAATTGTCCAAATTGTTCTTTGCATCGGCTCGCTTCGCTCGTCAGTATAAATTCAAATATCGAAAACTACACCCTCTTTGAAATATTTTGTATCCGGTCATTATCTCGAACTTATTGCACGGAAAAAACCTTAAATGATTGTCGTTTGACTTTGATAAATACTTTTTAAAAACAACAATGTCTGAACATAAGCCATCTCGCATGTGATTTAAAAATTTAAGACTACAAACTGAATTAGATTTTTTCCCGTGATTTAGTAGCTCGCTGAATACAGAAATGTGATACTGACGTGTAATCTAATGGACACATGGGCACTACATAAATTCTGCTATACAGTTATGACCACTAATGGTCCTACAGATGCTTTGTACTTTTGACATGACAAAAGGTCTCTCTTTTCGAGACTGTCTATGAATTTTTTATTCTTAATTTGTGATATATACAAAAGTCAAGGTGAAGTATGATTTTCAATGAGACAAGAGATCAAATTTCACAGAAATTTTAACAACTATAGTCCAACGAAGGATTTTCAACAATGAGCAAAGCCCATACAGCTTAGTCAGCTATAAGAAGCTCCAAAATGACAAATGTAAAACAACAAAAACTAACAGCCAAATTAATGTTTTAAAAAAAACAATGAAAACACAACAACAGACGATATAGGCAATGAATTAAAAGCTTCCGACTTTGGACAGTCACATCCGTACTAGGACAATGGTGTGACAGAACGAAATCAATAGTATAAACGGGATAATTATTCTTTATCGGTTAGTTGTAGTTGTTTTAAAGATAGTGTTCAGCAGCTGTGGATACTATCATTTCGGTACATGGAGCTTATTTGGAAATACTAGAAAATGGCTAGCTGTTTTTATGCTTCGTTTCATTCTCACGAGTCAATCCCTTTCTATCTGTTTTAATTGTGATCATGATCATTTGATAAACATACTTCTATAATCTCCATTGGCTTTAACTTTGATATTTAGAAAAACTATGTATCATAGAGATGCATGCGTAAAATTAGTTCTCGACATAAACTGGCTAAATACAAAAAAAGAATTAAGCCTCACGTTATACTTATAACGAAGAAGTCTCAAGCTATATAATATATAATACATGTACTTACGACGAAGATTATGCCTCAAGCTATAGCACTTATGATGATTATGATACTGATGTATGTCTTATATCCAGCGACAAATATTACATATAAATTGAGGATGATGAAAATCAATTATAATAATAAATACATATACCTTTTTAAACATGCCCGACAATTCGCATTTTCATATGCTAACTAACAAGAGAGCGTAAACACTAAAAAGAAACACTTGTCTTTCTACGAGTTAACCAATACCTGCTCTTGCTTGTGAATGCATCATGCTTGGTGGAGAAGCCGACAAATACAGTCTTAAAGTCATTCGATCAGGGGGTCCAACAGAATACTTGCATTTTTATTCGAGGATAGCCTGCTACCAGTCAATCCCATATGCAAGTATATAAATATAAATATAAAATGTTTTTTTGTCAGTCGTGTAACACCTTCACTGGTGATCCTGTCATTGGATCTGTCGCATAGTTGTCACTTTTATATATATACATGTATCTACCTCCATAGCGAGAAAAAAGTTGAAACTTAAATTTTTCGCTAACTCAATCAACATTAGAAATCGAAAAGAAGAATCTATCTGATAACGACAAACAAAATCAATACAAATATCGAATAATAGTTTCATTAAATTTTGCAAAGTATAGATGAAAATCCAAGTTATTATCAAAACCACGAAAGACAACTCAAATGAATCGTATGATAGGTAAATATACGTTTATATACGTGGTCTTATGTCAGTGAAGTTTAGGCGGGAATCTCAATAATCACGTGATATATAAAAATCATGATTTCTTTCGTTTTTCATCATCTTAGAAATATTTGATATTGATAAAATTTATTATGAAAGGGTTTCATAGTTTATGAATACTTAGTTAAAACTTGAATAACGCATTTAACAAAATTAATTGGTTAGAAATAACCGGTCCCGTTACGTGCGTACGTCGAGTTAGGTACGTATGTCATTTTATTGGAAATCTCTATTAAGCTATAAGTATATGATTTTATTTGCCACGGTAGAATTGTATTGTTAATTTGCGTATATTACTATTTGATTTTTGTCATGAATAGTCTATATTTTTAAATGACGGCTTATTAAGTGAAAGATAGAAAAGTGTTTTTATTTATACAGAGTAATATTTTGTAGTAAATAGTTTTTATCAAGTACAAATAGGAATGAGTGAAGAATATTTGTTACGTTGTATATTTTTATAATTAGAGTCCGAGTATTTATGATCGTATTTTGGTTTTAGGACTCCATGTAATGTAATTATATAGAACAAACGATTGTGATGTGTATATGATGTGCCGCTAACCGTATCAGTACAACTCACTCCACAAGTGGTAAGAGTATATTTATTTATCGTTTAGCATTGTTTATATTGTATTGTAAACATGACTTTCCTCCCGTTAGTTTGGAGCTTTTAACAAATCAATAATATTGACATCATTAGTCTTTTTATAATTATTATATTTGCAACTTTATGATTGCTGTATGATATTATGTAGTTAATTATTTTACGTATTATATATGTTAATGAAGTCATTAATAAATGTTGATATAACATTTATGATATACCGTTTGTAAGGTAAACCAGTATTGAATACAAATACACAGATACACGTATATTACATTTCAAAACATACCGACCGTGCAAGGTCGTTTAAAACTTCCATTTGTTTGTTTGTTTACATATCACATTCCGATTAAGTGTATAGGCAAAACTCAAGCAATTGTGAAGTTACACGTGACACCCGATGTCAATTTCATTGAATGTAAGCATTGAACATTTTCTACTTACAATACATTTTACTTGCTACTTGGTTAATAACAGTTAAAGGTATTATTTATTATATTTCTGTACTTTATAACCTGTGATATTCGTAAAAGTATATGTATTATGTTATATGAAATAGCTTATTATTTATATATGTTGTATTGCTATTTCAGACTTGTTTTTATATACTGGTACAATAAAGCATCAGAACCTTTAGCCCTCATTGGTGTTATTCCTTAGCATTTAAAACCACCTACTACATACAAGTACCACAAATATATAAACCATAAAATAAGACAAACAAATATTTAACAGAGAAGCTTAAATGTGAGATACATGTTATTAAATTATATTTTTTTAATTTTATTAATGTAAGTTAAATTTACCCAAAAACAATTGTAAGATTTTAAGTAATGAGACTGAATGGTAAGGTTAACATGAACTCTGCGTAGAAATCTGCGTTTCACGTCAGAATGTAAACTTCACATATGTTGAGATATTAAATAATTATGTCGTTTAAAGTATGTTAATAATAGAGTCTATAGTTCTTTGAGGCTAACCTCTGCGGAATGTTATTTAGAGGTTTACCATGCCTTCTTGTCTGCTTGTCTATATACTTATTTTATATGTCTTTTAAAAATAGCCTAGTCATTATATATAAAAAGAAACATAACGGGTATTCAGACAAAGCATTAGCAAACATGAAAGACCAAAATACAAACATATTAGAATTTTCCAAAGTAATAAAATAATAAAGTATAAGCGTACGCTTCATGTTTATGTTGAAAGGCATTGTGGATTATTTCTGTTATGCTATTTCACAAAGGGAATTGTGGTATACAGGCTTAAAAAATCAAGTCTTGATAGAACAAATTTCAGAACAAAGACCGAGATTTAAAATTATCCAGAAGTTCTTAAGAATTATTAAGAATCCACATATGGTTAATACCACTACGCGAGTAAACAGTTTCACAGTATTTCTGAAGACCCTCTTTCACTGCGGACATACGTTTAGGCAATATAATGGACAACACAGGAGTACAATGATAAAAAACTATATATGTTTTAAATAAGTATAAATTAACCTATCATTTGAGACCAGAAGATATTTTCAATATCTCCGATTTTATCTCCAAAATTATATAAAAAAAACATACATTTTTTAAATCAGGTTGAACAAAGCTGTTATGTGAGATCGGAATTGATATTTTTGTAAACCGAAGTTGACAATTAACCCTCAAAATTCTTGAAACATATTATATTTATTAAATCAGTGCCAAGAAACATATGCTTGGACGTCAATAGTAACTTTGAGTAAACCGGAAAAAAACAACTAATGAATAATTCAGACTGTTATTTGGAAAGACCTTAAATTTAGTTTTTTGTCTTTTCCGAATTTTAATCTGATTTTCAACAATTATTAAAATATAATGTGCGCTAAACCTGTTTTTAAAAAGGATATGCCTTTGTTAAACGGGAAGGAGACATGTAGTGAGGATTATTATGCAATACATGTCTAAACTTACTTTCGGGTCGACAACATAAGCAGTAAAAACAAGACATGGTCCTTTAAAACGTCTTGGAAGTCTGAAAGATAAAGTGCAAGAATATATAAGATTTCATGTGTGTTACATACACAACATATAAACAGGAAATCTATACAGATTGTGCATAACAGGGGCACGGTAGTTTACCGCTGTTTAAAAGTCGTGAATTGATTGAGATAAACAAATCCGGGTTAAACACGAAAACCAAAGCCGGCGAAACACAAAAACTATTGCTACCGTTTAATTTATAACAATAGATTTTTCATTTATTTTAAAATGTATTGATTACGAAATCCCTAAATATGTTTTTTGTTATCGAGGTGTGTTTGATAAGGGATAGTTCTGTATTAATTTGTTTAACTGAAATAATATCGAAGTCCAAAAACAAAAGATATTCCCGCGGACTTTATTTGATATCCCTTGAAGTGAACTAACTTAGAGTATTTTATCCATTGATAAACAACTAAACTGGGAATAAAAATAGTAGTTTGTTTGGCAAGCCGTTTTACTATTTATTCGAATTTCAAGATATTTCCTATAATATATAAGATATCTCCTTTAATATATAAGATATCTTATATAATTTCATTTCATAAGATATCTCTTATATTTTATAAGATATCTTTAATGTTATATAAGATATCTCTTATTAATAGGATATATTCTAAAATTTATCAGATATCTTATAAAATTTATGAGATATCTTTAAGTACGAATAAATAGCTAAATGACTCGGCATAAGTTTGTTTTAATCTTTAAATAACATTTATTCCAACAAAGTATGTGTATTCAACGAGCCAACAATTCGTGCAGTTTATGCTCCCCTACGTCGTCCTTCCCTGCAATAGACCAAGATACGAGAAAGGTCGGATATGTCTAGTAATGTTACTATTTAGAAATCTCTATTAAACCTTACATAATGATACAATATACTCAGTTAAAAGATCGAATTAACAAAAGCCTCATCGTTGATAAACATTCAAAATGTACGACCTAAAAATAACATGTTGTGAAAACCGCACTGCGTCATTCAAAATACACCGAATATGATAACATCAAAATTCAGTGCTGATTGATTTTTTAACAATATAATTGATCAGTTATTTTAGCACTCACAACGTCCCCTTTGTTATGTCATTGACAAGGTATATATAAGTCATTCTGTTAGGAAGATAATTTTACCACGCATGTTTAAATGTTTTAAAAACTATCTTTGAATCAAACCAGTTAGACACAAATCAAACAATCTACGTTGTTTACGCAGTCAAATGCATATAATGAGACACCACTAAAGTTAGAACGAAATAATATGTTATTTTAAAAACTTGAGCAAATTAAAGGACATAAACTAATCATTTACATGATATACAATTTAAAATATGGTGACAAAAACGTTAGTTCTGATGAATAACATTTAAATGCCATCTGTCTTTTTCATTTGGTTAATAATTCACAGTAACATGAGTAATAAAGCTTACCTTACTTTTTATAACAAAGGAAAAAAGGTGGACGTTGTATTAACATTTAAATTATGAATCAAACAGATCTGATTTGTATTTCATTTAATCAAGTGAAAAGAACACCGATTCAAACGACAAATTATGGGAATATATCAAATTAAAATGCTGATCGTTTTTTTACGACATATTTGTTGATTGATTTAAGTTTCATATTTCAACAGACATTTGATTCTCCAAAAGGGACTAATTATGCACCCCTTCTTTTCCGCAGTATCATATTTCTTGTCTCGTTGTGATGTTTAAAAACGACTCTTGATATACACGTTTAGCTAACGTTATTGACTTTATTTACAGAGAAATGTTCCCGACCCAACACATTTCAAAAATCAGAATAAAGTGGTTTTCATTTTTTTATTCTATCTCTACGATTACAGAGAACAAAAATCGGAAAGCTACAACAATGCTAGTTGAAAGACGATCCTATGTACAAAACCTTTCAAAAGTATAAAAATATGTTGTCAAATACAACATAACATATCTCGATAATATCATTTTTATTGAACCTTGTTACTTGTAAATTTTCGAATAATATCAGAATAATGAATAGAAACGATAATAATTTCCCGATATAAGTTTTACGGTAACAAATTGGTTTTCATTGATGACGTGCATGTGTCACTAACATGGGTTTGCTTTGCATTACCACAGGAAATTAAAATAGTAATATATCATGTAATTGTATTAATTTTCTGTAACATATTGTGAGAGTCTTGATATGCATCCCTTTTGAAAATAATTTCACCATAAGCACACGCTGCTGATATATTGCTATGGCAATGGTAATATCACACATTGGACATTCGTATAAACTTTTGTAAAGTGTTAAAGACAACGAGCAATCAAGCATCCATAATTTTTTAGAAGCTCCTAGCTCAATATGATAAGGAAATAAAGCCAACAGTAATATACCGCTGTTCGAAATTCATAAATCAATTTAGATAAAAACAAATCTGGGTTACAAACTTAAACTGAGGGAAACAGATCAAATATATGAGGAGAACTACAGGACTACAGAAGCACAACACTAAAATGTAACACACAAAGAAATTGAAACGAACTATAATCTAACAATGGCCATTTGCTTGACTTGGTACAGGAAATTCTAAGAAAAAAAGGAATTTTAAGAAAACTAGTCGGTAGGCCGAAGCAAAGAAGCTCAGGTTATATTCATAAAACTCCATTATCAAAACAAACACAATATGTGAACAGCCACGATATATCTAGACTTATGGTAGTAGAACGTCATTGTGAGAATAAAAACGCCCTTTACTATAATAATATTATGTGACTAGCCACTTCCAGAGTGTGAGACTCTAGCAAGATATTTTCCAAATTGCATAGTTTTTGGCAGTTGTTCCTCAAATTTCTCACAGAAAACCACTCTGTCTCCTGTTTCACAATCTGTCATTTGATTATCTACTCTTAATCTGTCTCTGTTTATGGATATAACTTTGATATTTCTCTTCTCTAATTCTCTTTGTATCTGTCCATCATCTGCAGATAATGGCACATTTTTTACTCTAACTTTTTTTAAATTGCTTTTATAGTTGGGGTTGTTTGGGTTATGTGGAAGGAGGGGGATGGTCTTTCCTCTGAGGACTACTCCTTCACTTAGGAGTTTAAGCCTGTTTAAGGCTGTCACGTGTTACACCTTTAGAAATTATCAACAAAGAAAGTAGTTACGAGTCAGTCAAGCGTACTTTAAATAAAATAAATAACAAATTTAAAATCAATCAATATGATAAAAGACATCCATATATGTACGCTAAATGTTAAAGGACTCAGAGATAAAGAGAAAAGGACAAGATTTTATCAATGGATAAAAAATCAAAAAAGTCATAACTTTTATACAAAAGAGTCACTTTGATGAAAATCTTGAAAAAAATTATATACTGAAACTAGCAACGTTATCTATTTTAGTCATGGTACAACCCAAAGTAGAGGGGTAGCCATTATAATTGATAATAAGTTAGATTGTAAAGTAATTAATGAAAACAAAGACAAAGACGGTAGAATACTAATGTTAAATATAGAAATAGAAAACATAATCTATTCGCTCATTAACATATATGCACCAAACATAGAAACGGAAAGAAACAAGTTCTTTAAAAATCTGTCTGATTTCATAAGTAATTATGCAATTGGAACAGTAATACTAGGCGGCGACATGAACGATGCATTGTCAAACTTAGATAGAAAACTTACTAATGGAAAACGAAAAAATATAAAACCAGTAAACAGTTTAAAATCTTTAATTAAAACACACAATCTAATCGATATATGGAGATATTTAAATCCGAAAAAAGTACAGTTTACCTGGAAAAGACAAAACTTCAGTCAAGCAAGTCGAATTGATTACTTTTTAATTAATAAAGATTTCGTGCTCAATACAAAATCAAGCGATATAAGACCCGCATTAATAAAAAGCACAGACCACCAAGGCGTATCTCTTAAATTACAAAGCGTAACGGCCGAAAGTAAAGGTCCAGGATACTGGAAATTAAATAATTCTATTTTAGAAGAAAATGAATATTGTAAAGAAATAGAAACAATAATTGCAAAATATAAAACTATCATGCAAGACACAACTACGGATGTGCAACTTCTTTGGGACGCGATTAAACTTGATATTAAATTATTTACAATAAATTATTGCAAAAGTAGAGCTTACAATAAAAATAACGAAATAAAGCAAATGAAAAAAAAATTAACACTCTTAACTGAAAAATACCAAAAAAATGAAAATAATGATATTTTGCAAAAAATAAATCAAATTGAAAATCAGCTAGAAACACATTATGAATATAAAGCTAAGGGCGCCCAATTAAGGTCTAAACAAGATTGGGTAGAAAAAGGCGAAAAAATACAGCTTACTTTTTAGGCCTAGAAAAAAAAAAAAAAAAAAAAAAACAATAATAAAACTAAAAGACGACGAAGGAAATATTGTTACAGATCAAAGTGAAATACTTCAAATTGAAAAGAAATTTTACGAAAAGCTATATTCAAAAGAAAACGAAAACATAGCCCAATCATGGGAATATATTAACAGTACTGAAGTAAAAAATAAATTATCAAAAAATGAAAGTCAGACGTGCGATGGATATGTTACAATAGATGAACTAACACTAGCAGTAAACAATTTAAAACCCAATAAAAGCCCAGGTAAAGATGGCATCTCAACAAATTTCTATAAAAAGTTTTGGCAATCATTAGGTCCAATCCTTGTTAACATCTTTAATACAAGTTACGACAGGCAAAAGCTACCATTTTCTCAAAGACAAAGTATTCTTAATCTTATATACAAAAAGAATGATCCACTAGATCTTTCAAATTATAGGCCAATCTCCTTATTAAACTCGGACTATAAAATACTATCTTACACATTAGCTCAAAGAATAAAAAATGTACTAAATTTAATAATAAATGCAGACCAAACAGGATTTATTAAAAAAAGATATATTGGCTTCAATCTCAGACAAATACAAGACATCATAGATTACGCCGACAAATTTAATGTTGAAGGTGCAATTTTGTTTCTAGACTTTTCAAAAGCATTTGATACTTTAAAATGGACCTTTATGTACCAAACTCTCGAACATTTCGGCTTTAATAGTTCATTTATTAACTGGATCAAGACGTTATATTCTGATATAAATAGCTCAGTGTTCAATAATGGATGGATTTCTGCACCAATTAGTCTAAAAAGGGGGGTGTGTCAAGGATGCCCCTGCTCTTCCATGATCTTCGTGATCGCAGTTGAAATTATGGCATGTAAATTAAGGAATGATTATAACATTAAAGGTTTTGAAATCAAACTTGACCATTCAAAACATAATTTAAAAATTTCCCAGTTAGCAGATGATACCACTCTTTTTCTTAAATCAAAAAATGAAATTATAGCAGCATTAAACGTTATTGAAATATTTGGCACATTTTCTGGTCTTAAATTAAATAAAAACAAAACGGAAGGAATTTGGATAGGAAAACTTAAAAATTGTAAAGATAAGGTAGATAATATAAAATTCACAGATAAACCCGTTAAAGTGTTGGGATTGTATTTCGGCACAAATAAAGCAGAATGCGCAAAACTAAATTGGGAAAATAAGTTTGAAAAAGCAAAAAAAACTCATGAAATCTTGGGAAAAAAGACATCTTACGATCATCGGTAAAATTCTTATTATCAAATCACTTATCATCCCACAATTTACATACTTAGCAAGTATGACAGTCATAAATAAAATGTATAGCGACAATCTAGAAAAAGAAATTTTTAATTTCATCTGCAACGGCAAACAAGATAAATTAAAAAGGTCAACTCTCATAGCAGATTACAATACGGGAGGACTTAATATGATAGATATCAACAGCTACTTCAACACACTTAAAATTAATGGGTATCAAGACTAATGGAGTCAAAACATGAAAGTTGGTCAATTATTCCGAGATTCTTTTTTGATAAGTACGGGAAAAACTTCCTTATCTTCAAAATGAATTTAGAACTTAAAAATTTAAAACCACTTAAAATAACAACTGAACTACCAGAATTTTATCTGGATATTGTAAAATGTTGGATACGGAAAGGTGGAGGTCAACCTAAATCACCCACTAACTTTAGAGAAATACGCAAAGAAATTATATGGGGTAATAAAAACATAAAAATAAAAAATAAACCATTATTGAAGCTCAATTGGATCGGAAGCAATATAATCTATATAAATGAAATTATTGACGAAAACGGTCAAATCAACGAAAAGACAATACTGCGTAAGTTAGAAATAAAACACAACTGGATAGCCGAACTATCAATATTAAAAAAAGCTATTCCAAAATGTTGGATAGATATCCTGAAAACAAATAAATCTGTTAAAACCCGCGTTAATATCAACGAAAAAATAATCAGAATGAGTGAAACAGAAATAAATTTAGCAGATCTAGATAACAAAACCGTATATCAATATTTTTTAAAAAACAAAATAACTCCAAACATTGGATTAATAAAATGGCAAAAATTATTAGGCGTAAAACCATTACAAATTAAACACTCCTTATCATTTACAAACAAAGAAATATACACAAACAAACTTGAAGTATATAAATGGAAATTATTTAGCTATATATTGCCGAACACAGAAAATCTTTTTAAATGGAAAATATATAATACGTCAGAGTGTACTTTATGCAAATGCACAGACAATTATCAACATGTTTTTATCGACTGTAAATTTTTAAAAGATTTGTGGAATAAAATAACAGAAAAAATGAATATCATAAACTTCTGTAAGAAAATAAACTTAATAGATATAGTCTTTGGATATAAAATATGAGACCGACATTATAATGACATAAATCTTATTATAACGTTGATAGGTTTCTCAATTTACAAATCATTTTACACGTCGGAGCAAAGAACAAAATCCGCCGACATATACAATATCTTTAAAAAAGAATTTGAATTATATTTTGAAGTTAACAGATGTGTAAAAAAAAGTAAAAGTAATTTAATTCGCAAGTTTCAAAAAAATCTTTAAACTGTTAGATAATAAAATATAAAAATCGACACCTCAGCGACCGTAAAGAAAAACCCTTAAATTACACCTATTCTAAAACTTAAATCAAAACACAATAAGGTACAGATTATGTACAAAGATAATAAATTCATATTTCTATAATAATAAACATAAAATATCTCACCTTTTGATAATAATCCAAAAGCGAAAAGATTAACACGTGAAGTATATTATCCCTCAATCACGTCAAGTTACGATTATCTGATCACATTAAGACATCTGCACGATTTTTCTAAACGAGCAATATGTGTCAGGTAGATTGTATTTAATAATAAAGATGTTAAAGTAAGGGTCAAATACGGTACAAAATTACGTAATTATAAATGTGAATGATTTGCAATTATATATGCTTATATTGTATTTTTTTTCTATTTGTAATTGACTAACAATCAGTCAGATTATATTATTAATTAAAAAATGTATGTTTCAAACACAAATTAAACTAACAAATACTAACAACATTTATTATATACTACTAACGGTTAACGAGGCCGGGATAAGGTACCGGTATTTGATGTATCAACTAACAAATGTGAAAAAACTATCAATAAAACATGATACCACCTAAAAAAAAAAAACTAGCCACTTCCAGGCTTAGGAGGGTACGTTGTCTAACATTTTCTTTTTGTAGATTTCTATATATATATAATTCCAAAACAAAACTCTCTGTTATGTTATTATGACATAGCTGTTGTAATAGCAATGAAAAGAGTCATTTCGAATACAAGTATGCAATTGAGATTGTTCTATAACGACTTTTTTTATGAAGGCACTTATATATAAAATACAAAATTATTGTATTTATTGGCTGTTAGTAATGTTCAATAGCATATTTGAATAAAATTTCAAAGAATTAAATTTACTACAAAACAAACAATTCTTATCTCTATTTTAGAACATGTAATTTTAACTTGTTGAAACGAAGTAAGTTTAAAACTGGTCAAAGTAAGCTCTAAGAATTCTTTTTTGTAATTTGTTTTTTAAATTAAATTTATTACGCATGTCTCTAAACATAGTATGCGACGAACAAATTTGTCATCACTTAGAAAGAAATTGTATCCCAGTTTAAACATTTTGAATATTATTAAACCAGCTGGACCTGACGGTATCAGTCCTAGAATATTAAAAGAGAATGCTAGCTTTATTTCTAACCCATTACCTAAGTTATTTAATATGTCTCTATCAGTTAAACAGGTTCCACTGTGATGGAAAATTGCTCATCTTAATCTTATTTTTAAAGGGAAAGGTAGTCCACATTCAGCTGTAAACTAGCATTGCTCAATTCTTTTCTTATCTTAATGAATATTTTTTTTTTAAATCAATATAGTATGCGACATGTAACAGTTTAAAAGTCTCAATTGGTGTTATCATATATGCACTTGATACGGTGCATTTATTCTAGGTATATTAAGACTACATGTATGAAAGAAAATCTATAGAGCAGAGCATTTTTTGTAGCTCTATTACAGAAAATGTAATCTAAACTTGTTGAAATGAAGTTAGTTTAAAATATGTTAGCTTTAAGAATTCCATCTTTTAATTTAAATTTATTTTGCATGTCTCTATACATAGTATGCATTGCGTAACAGATTATAAGTAGGTGTTTTCTTACATGCATTTGATACGGTGCATTTGTTACGGATATATTTCAGACTCCATTTATGAAAGAAAATCTATAGAGCAGAGAAATTTGATTGTTTGTGTATCAATTCAAAATGTAGATACAAATATTTTTCACTTCAAACGTAAAAGTAAAACTTCTTTAATGATTCGTGTATGTTAGATTGTGCAAAAATCCTATCTATATCTGCAAGAAATGACTAACATTGCATATTTATGGATGTAGTTGTATTTTTATTTACCATCAACATCTGATTATCATTAAACCTAGCAAAAGACGTTTCTTATATACTGTGAAATCGGTGTTTGTTTGCTGATGAACGATATCTCATCAATTTGGAGGGATGTTTCATGAAACATTTAGGAGATGCATCTTTAAAACAATGTTGTGAATCGAACTTATAATTATTTAAGTTGGTATTACCATAAAGTTTAAATTATCTTAACATTAGTTTTAATTGCCGTTGATACACATTCGAAAGGAGCATAACATCAACCCATGACTGTTGACAACTTTCCATACACATAGTATCATTTGAGAAACTGTTGTGTTTTGAATTGCACATTCTATTCTCTGCTGCCATTACATAAATAGTATTAACACGAACATTAGGATTATATGTCTAACGTTCAAAATTACTGTTGCCGATTATTAGAAGAGAAAGAACAGAACGGCATCTCGTAACCTTGATAGTGAAGTTCAGATGTTGCCTTATTTTTATTTTGTATTTGGTGACAAATGCAGTGTTTGTGTTGTCAGTTTAATTTTTAAATGAAGCACTTAAAATATTTTACAGCAATGTTCACCAATAAAAGAATGATGATTTGAGAATTAACAAAAAACTTTTGATTAGTGTGATGAAACAAACAAGTACAAGAGTTTCCGTTAATATCGTTCTTTGTTTAAAAAAGACTGATTTTTTTGTTGTTGTGGAAACATCCGGTCTCTTATTTTGTAAAAACTGATTTGGATACTGTTCAAATATCTACTTGAAAGTACAACTTAAACAGATATAGGAAGATGTGGTGTGAGTGCCAATGAGACAACTCTCCATCCAAATAACAATTTAAAAATTAAACCATTCTAGGTTAAAGTACGGCCTTCAACACGGAGCCTTGGCTCATGTTTATTGAAAAGAGAGCCGGAATGTGGTTTTAAAGTATTTTTTATATGATAAAAAATGGAATATACGCTCATTTCATACAGTTATATATATATATAAAAAACGCAATGATTGGTTCTTATTTTGATAATATTTCATACTTAGACATGTAAGAGGCGAATTAAAACTTCAAAAAAGTCCAAATATCTATTATACTTACAATTGTACGGATGATTCCTTCACGATAAGGTAACAATGTTGTCAAACGTGAATTATCTAAATTTAAAATGATTTCTCGGTGTTTCTCAGGTAAAGATTCGCAATTAGATGTATACAAGTACGTTCCTGCCAAATATTACTAGTTAACGGTTAAAGTATGTCAATGTATTTGTTTACCATCTAGTTAAAATTTGGCATTTTTTCAAAAAAGATCAATGAATAAAAATTTAGTAAAGAAAACAAACAGTAAGTTTAAAAGATATATTCCTGCCTTTTGATAGGTCAAAAACATTAAGTTGGGATGCACCCAGAATTATCCCCTTGTAATCATATTAAGTAGAGATATAAGATACATACAAGTCATTCTAGTTAGCATGTTTAAATTTGACTATATTTTTCATTGCATGTATTTTAATCTGATAACAAGTATTTCTGAAGCAAAATGCGTTTGACAGTTTATGTATTTGGAAAAAACAGTAAAACGAATATACTTTGATACAAAATTAAAGTAAGCATGGAATAAATAGATAATAAAAAATATTATTGATCAGTTTACTTTCACTTTGAATTCAATCATATGTGTATTTGATTTAAAACATACATATATTGACCTCGAAACAAGTATAATTGATAACGTCGCGATACATACAATGTGTTAAATTACGACTGTATCAATTTAAAGATAGATAGAACAAAAATAGAATGTAATATTTTGTTTTTCCTTTCGTTAATAGTGATCGACTGATCTCTTGTAAGAGGAACAAAATGCGCAGATGATTCTTAAGCTAACCATATTACAAACACCAGACGAAATAGTTGTTTTTGTTTGAATTTTGTAATTGCAAGACTACTATATTTGTTTTAAGTGCAAGACCAACAAGACACACTAATCTTTAAAAACGTTGTTTTTCATATCCTTTCTCCGTTCAAGCAGTAGAACTGTTGTTACATCGGGCCGCTTTTTATTGGTGAGGGATATACATGGTATTAGTTCACAGTCATGTCCGGTTGGGATGTTTACTTCAAATTTTATGCGTCTTGAAAGATTGTTTCTCTCTTTTCAAAATCTTTGTCAGGGTCTCTAGATAGGTCAAATATGCATGACGTTTACCGAAATTTTGTACTTTATACATAATTCTGCTAGGCATGTGCATTCTGTTATTGTGCAAATCTTCTTTCTTTGGTCATTAAGCTTATGGATAGTTCATTATTTTCAGCTCCTACATTATTGTTTTCAAAAATATACTCGATTCGTTTTCTGCATAACACATTATCACATGCAATTGCAGTACCTTTCAAATTACTATTTATGTGTTGCGTCATGATGCAGTGAATATGTTCTCATGTACTTGTACTACAGGCAACAAAGGCAAAAATTGTGAAACAGGTATATAAAGTCTAAGTATATCACGAGATTTAATTGAAGTGATTTGTTTTGCTTTTTGAATATTTGTTGATTGGTTATCTGTTTATCCTTCAAATATATTCATATACGTTAAACACGTTACGGTGAAGACGTATGGTGTCGGTCAATGAAGACATTGTCCATGCGATTGTTATCTTCATAATACACTTACCAACACAATATATACACCACATAAAAAAAAACAAGCGTACAACTATTTGTTGGTTAGTATGTACAAGGCAAAACCATAGCGTTATAAAAAACGACACCAGATACTGATATGTAAATAAAGCAACATGATCGGATATTATGATGAACTTAAGTGACAATATAATATATGAATCGAGATTTTGCACATTGTATATATCATGACACACACCACCATGCTGACATGGATTACTTCATTGTAATCTGAAACAAGGATATGTCCCCAGTACACGGATACCCCACTCGCACTATTATTGTCAATGTTCAGTGGGCCGTGAAATTTGATTCCAAGCTCTAATTTGACATTAAAACAAGTGTGCACACGCTGAAATGTTTCGCCTTCTTTATTAATTATTGATATATGTTGATAGTCCTTAATATAAACTTTATTAAAACTGTCACATAAACTTAACATGAACCAAGATAAATAACCATTGACCAATGAACCATAAAAATGAGTTCAACGTCAGATGAACCATGCCAGACAAACATGTACAGCTATCAATTCTTCCATACAACAAATATTGTGGACCTATTGCTTATATTTTAAGAAAAACAAACCAAAACACAAAAAGTCAACACTGAGCAATCAACCGTGAAAATGAGGTTAAGGTCAAATAAAACCTGCGCTACTGACATATAGATCATAAAATATTTCCGTACACCAAATATAGTTGATTTATGGCATATAGTATTAGATAAAAACACCAAATCTCAAAAATTTTACTTTGACCACTGAACCATGAAAATTAGTTCAAGGTCAGATGACATCTACCCGCTACACATGTACACCTTACAATCATTTCATACAACAATTATAGTAGACCTAATGCATAAAGTATGAGAAAAACAGACCAAAACACAAAAATCTAACTATAACCACTGAACCATGAAAATGAGGTCAAGTTCAGATGACACCTGCCAGTTGGACATGTACACCTTACAGTCCTTCCATACACCGAATAAACTAGACCTTATGCTTATAGTATCTCATATATGGACTTGACCATCAAAACTTAAACATGTTCACTGATCCATGAAATGAGGTCGAGGTCAAGTGAAAACTGTCTGACGGGCATGAGGACCTTGCAAGGTACGCACATACTAAATAAAGTTATCTTATTATTTAAAATAAGAGAGAATTTAACATTACAAAAAATTTGAACTTTTTTTCAAGTGGTCACCGAACCATGAACATGAGGTCAAGACATTGGACATGTAACTGACAGAAACTTCGTAACATGAAGCATCTATATACAAAGTATGAAGCATCCAGGTCTTCCACCTTCTAAAATATAAAGCTTTAAAGAAGATATCTAACGCCGCCGCCGTAGCCGCTGCCGCCGGATCACTATCCCTATGTCGAGCTTTCTGCAACAAAAGTTTCAGGCTCGACAATTAGAAAGATCATATTATAAGGAACATATACTAAGTTTCAGGTTAATTGGACTTCCGACTTCATCAAAAACTACCTCGACCAAAAGCTTTTAACCTGAAACTGGACAGGCAGACGATCGAACGGACGATCTGACGCAAATACCAGAAAACTTATTGCCACCCTTTTATCGTAGGTGGGGCATAAAATTACAATGAAGAAAGTAAGCCACTTTTGACGAGGAAATTTGATTATATTTTTATTACAAAATGGTTATATTAATAACTAGTTAATGTTTCTTACTTTCTATAAGGTATGTGGATTGGTTACCAGATAAATACATTTCATTATGGTATTTTAATTTATGTACACAAAACAGTTTCACGTTATGATCAATATTAGAACTAGACCGACAACTGAACATTCTCAAATAGATAAGTGACGTAATAGTCCTTATGTTTTACTATTATTGATGTATTTATTTAACGAAATAATAGTTTATCTAAGTAAACCATATGCAATACTTAAGCACGTTTAAAATAAGCGAAAAGCACTATTTACAGTGTTCCGCTACCTTATGCACTATGATTTTTATATATTTCGTTAGTTTTTACAAAATATATAATTTGTAAGCTGGTTTCTTTTCATAACCCTTTTGTAATAAATAATAGAGATAAGCCATTTTGTACTAAGGGAAAACTTTATTCAATGCTTTAATATTAATTGTTTCATTGCATTTAATAGAAAAAGAGTACTTTGTGGCAATTAAACCAATATTTCTTTCTAGAAAATCCACAGCCTTTAATACAGAGATTCTCGTTATAAAATTTGAAGCACAGATTAATCCATATTTTAATATGTTTTAACCAATAGCTACATCAATAAACTCGTTTAAAGGTTCATCATAAGGAATTTTAAAATAAGGCCGTGTTCACCCCTCAAAATTCACTATGAGTACATAGAAACTGGTACATCTAGGAAAGTTGTAAGGCATGACAGGAACTAGATATATAAAAGTTTTATGAAGTATATGTTTCAGAAAATTGAAAACTTACCTGGATATTGATATCCATTTTTTCCAGTCTGCAGAAGATAGCAAAATAAACAAACACCCGAGTTTTATTTGATACGTTCGACTCATTTCCACAGTTTAAATCACCTATTGTCAGCAGATGTCAATTGTCCATCTATTTTCCATTTAAGTCAATACTACTCACAACATGTATTATACGAGGGGATATTCTTCAACTTCTTTCTCGACTTAGTTTACGTTTGGCACCTTCTGCAGGAACCAAAAAAAATGGAAAGCAAATCTAGTAAAGTTTATAATTTTCTAAAAAATAAAATGCAGTTACAATTTATATATCTAGTTCCTGCCATCCCTTAACATTTTTGCAGGTGAATAGGTTTGTTTGTACTCGGAGTAAAATTTGTGGTGTAAATAAGGCCATATAAGCCATAAGGTTATGATGAACCTTAAGGCAATCAAGACTAGGACTGCATGCAATAATCGTACATCTATCAATCATGAAATTGCCAAATATGACGGTACAAGGATAAATGCTGTGGATTTACCATGTAATCCCTATATGGTTATCATTGAATCAACACAAGGGTAACTACTCCTTAAGATTTATGACCCCTTTTGTAGCCATTTGTGTACGGATTTTTCAAATTTCAATTGTATCATAACTACAGATAAAATGCATAATAGTTATAGGCCATTTAGTACATGTAACAAGGAGAAACTTGATGGAAAGTGTAATGATTTACTATTTCATTGCATTTAATAGAAAAAGAGTAGTTTATGGCCAAAAAAAAACACATGATTAGAAATCCTCGGCCTTTAATACAGAGATTTTCGTTGTAAAATTTGAAACATAGATTACTCGCTTGCTACTCTATGATGTGATAGTGTTAATTTTGTACAAAATGTTTTAACCAACCTGTAAATACCAATTACCTCGTGTTGAGGCACTAAAGTCCAGCGCACCCTAAAAGGTGTACTTGATCCGTTCCATGTTATATTTTTTTAACCAATGACTAAGATACTTGACCTTAGGTAATAAATGCTAACACTGCATGTGATAATCCTATATCTACTAATCAACAAATTGCAAAAAATGAGAGTACAAGGATAAAAGCTGTGTATTTTCTATAAAATGTTCATATTTTTTGGCATTGAATCAACACAAGGGTACATAATCCTTAAGCCAACTCAGAATCGTTGATCTAATTAAAAAAAAGTCATTCATTCTATATTCCATTCTCCCATTGTATAACACATAAATAAAAAAAATGCTGTTTCACTTTGTATATTATATATCAGTTGTAAAGGGAAAATGCTATGATTTTTTTTTTACATTTTTGACACCAAGACGGTCACTATTTTCAATTGATGATAATCTTTAATTGTGATATAATTCATCCGTGCCACAAATAAAAGTAACCAGTAGTTAAAAGATGAAGATCAGAATATGGTAATATTTCCGAAGTACCTGAGGTAACTCCCTTTTCAGTGTAGTGGTTTTGTTTGATTGCTAAACCTTTGTCTTGTGCAATCACTGTTTTTTATTTGTCATTTCGTCGTTTTTAGTTTTTTCATGAAATGTCAAAATGGCATGATTGGTTTCTTCTCTTTTTTTATTTGAAACAAATTCGAAATTTTTTATCATCTGTCACATACATGCCACACAACGGTCAACTTTCTTTTATTCATGTAGCTAAGATGTCAGTAGCTGCTCTAGTCCTTTTTAACTGTATGGTTTTGCCTGATTTCAACTCAGTTTTTTTAAATGCCAAGTAGTTGTCGAAGCCACTTGTTTGTAGTTCTTTTGATACATTGTTTTTTAAAACATGATTTAATGCGATTGAGGTGTTCTCATTTATACAGTGATCTAAGTATTATAATTGTGCGATGTTTCTCGTGATGTATTTAGTAATATTATGCTAATTATTTTATTAAATATCCTTCATGGCAATATGTTTATCAGTTTACCATTTGTCTCATCTGTTATCTCTTGCAAGAAATACTCTTCTATAAATTTAACGTAATGAAAAGAAAACACGGCCGACACTCGGCTAACCGAGAGATTGGTCGGTTAATCTATATTAAGTATGCGGCTATATGGGCGATTGGTCTGTTAATCGGGTTGGTTATACATCTGTTTAGAGTCAAACAAACAATTTAATGTTGAATTGTATTACATATACAGAATTTTGGCAAATTAAAAGAACCAAATAAAAAAGAGAAAAGTGTCTGACAAATTGATATCTATCATAGAACATTTTCCACCTGTAAAAACATTTCATATGCTGCGAAGTTTTCAGTAAAACTAACAATCTTCGGGCAAGTATGTAGTATTATGCTTTTTTTTATAAAAGGCGAAACAAACAATTTTAGATATCATTAAAAGAACACAAAAAAGTATTGACATACTAAGTAAATATTTCATAATTGTAATATTAAGTGAATAAAACCACGATTTAGTGAAAATTATGGGAACAAAGTCTGTTAATGGGTTGAACAATTGAAATGGTGTCAGTTAAGAGTTATTTAGCCAGGACATTAGTTTTGCTACCTTTATATTTTGCCATTTAAAAGTGAAGAATGAGATGTTCGTGAGTACTACTAAATAAAAAAAAGACATTACGGTGCAACAGTATCCTTCTAGTTAGAGCATTTTATTTCGTCTTTATTTGCATTTTATTGAACGGTGTGTCACTTCAATAATATAGGATTGGCCGCTGGAAAGGCATGAATTTGTTGTTAACGTTTGCCTTATTTTTTGTGTCTGTTCAAAGTTTCACGTTCTCAAATCCGGCTGAAAGTGTCTTTCTAATACAACACAAAACCCCAAGGGTGACTGGGGTATCGAAATATGGTCACTTGGTCTTCTCCCGACCGGCAGTAAAACGCTTGCCGAAGTGGGGCGTCCGTTTGGCTGTGCGGGATGTATCAAGTTCGCAGTCACGTCCGGTCAGAAGGGGGACGTTAAATCCGATGCCTCGTGTAAAGTGAGTGCCACGCTCTTTGCACGTTAAGAACCCTTGCAACAACTCTTTGAGGGGTCCGTAGGTGGCCTGTTGCAAGGCAAAATTTCTGTCCCTATCCAATATACCCTCTTTTTCCAATGGCAGTCCAAATTTCCCCGACCATCATCCTAGATGGCCTCCATTATAACAACCTACCTACCGTATTTATTGTTAACTTGTTCTCGTCCTGAATATGCATGAAATATTTGACACTGGACGTTAAACAACAATCAATCAATCAATCTAATACAACACAGGGTACATATAACGTGTTGTTGTTCTCATATTCACATGATATCTGTCACTAGACGTTATACCCTAATTCGCCAGCATCATCCAATAGGTTCTTTCCTTCTATTACTTAATCATATGTTGTTTACAAAATGGAATGGAGCGAATGCAGCTACATCATGGTTATCTTAAGTTTAATTCATTTTATTCCGTTTAACTATTGTAACCAATATGAGTACATCGCAATTCGTTACTGTTACAACACCCGGGAGTGTTTCATGTCTGTATTCTTAAACAATGAATTTTTTCTCAGCAATGCACCACTCTCTACTGTCCTTATCTATTATTCTCTATACTGCGTCTTCATACAGATTCTCGTAAATGCCACAAGGGGCCAGATTTTGGGTGTTGTTTATTTCTATATTCTATCAATTGTTATATCATTTTTTTCTATATCTTATTTATCTTACTGATTATTCTTTCTCTATTCCGTATAATTTAGTATTCGAATTATATTTATTTACTGATGTTTAGTTACATTACAACATTTATTTCGGACTTATATACTGGTAACATATATGCGACCATTCTTGGATGAAAACAATATTACTTTTATAATATTACACTTTTTGAAACCATTGTTATCAATTTTCAATTTCCATTGTCTAAATTGTTCATTTTTCATGTGTTGTGTCCGTTTTTCTATACTTCATTGTGCATGTGTTGTTTTCGTATATTTTAGCCGCTCGTCTTGAGCCCACCCATATGATCCGATACTACCCCTTATAGCAATAAGATTATACTTTTATTGTCATTCATAACTCTTAACAGGCCTATTAACAGACCAGGTTTTGAATAAAGATTGATTAATGTCACCAAAATACAGATTTTAGTGTAGATTTATCCCACAATGATATCCATTTGGTTACAAACATAATGCCTGTCTTTTTTTCGATGTTCACATTATTGCATGCACGTAAATTTAACCAACGTTTAATTTTGTGTACATTTTGTGTGTGTAAAATGTTAAAAAATTTATTGATGAGTAACCCACCTTTTCATTTTATAGATCGTACATCGAAGCTAGAACAAAACAAATTCCAGTACATTGAGCTGTTTTGTTAGACATGAATAATTATTATGATAAAAATATATTTAAAAAGTTATACAATGAAACATGCTGAACTTTCAATGATTTTCTGGATACCAGCTGATTATCAGACTTTAGTCAACCCGATTTACAAACCAACCGCCGATATAGCCACATATTCCGTATCGATTAACCAACCAATCTCTCGGTTAGCCGGGTGTCGGCCGTAAATTACTAGCTTACTGGTTTCACAGTATCGTCCAGTATAGCCATCCCTACATAAACATGCTGATGCACTTATACAGGTTCCACCATTTTGACAGTAATTCCTCTGAGCCTTACATGCTCAAGTATCTACATTATAATGTTCATAAAATCACAAAAATACTTAAAATCTAGAAAATGGTGGATTGCACCTGGTTACCTCTCACTTCGTTGACTGTCTCATCAAATTCCGTTATATTTACAATGATACGTAAACCAATTGATTGATTGTTGGTTGCTTTACGACGCATTATCACATACAGGCTATATCGCGGCGACAGTAAACAAAATATACATAATAAATGCAACAGTCAAAATATGGGTACAGAAGTCATCAAGGTGATACAATCTTAAAACAAATAATTTTACAAAAAAGTACAAAAAAGCATCTATATCAAATGAAAAACACATTCATTGCTTGGCGTGTCGTCAGAAAGTTTATACGTCACATAGAAAGAAATTTTGTCAATATATATTAAGACCATCATGTATTATTTGTGAAGTTGATACATGTGTGAAATTTTCAACAAGGTCTAGGTGCCTTCCGATCATCTTTTTTTCGAAAAAGGACAAGACGTTCTTTTACATACCACTGGTTCATCAACTTTCTGCTCAAACACTTGTTTTACTAAGTCTGAATAGCAGTTGCAAGCTCTTGAATATAGAATAAGTTGGGGGGGGGGGATATCCCATACGCAGGTTAAGTGTGTATATTGCTACTAAGGTTGGGAAAATTTATTATTTGAAAATTAAAATCGTCTCGTTTGTCATTGATGCTGGTACTGAGATGACTGTGTATGTCAAATTGAATATATAAGTCTAAAAATGAGGCGGCGGAAGCCGTGTCTGTTGTTTCTTTAATTAATAGTCTTTAGGAATTATTAATGGAATCAAATTAGAAAAGTACGGATTGTTTATGTCAAGAACATCATCAATATATCTGGAAGTGAAATTGAATAATCTGGCTTCTTTGATCTTCTGGTTTATAACAAGTGCCTGAAGAAATTGCAATTGGTATGAAAATAAGGAGTGGTCGACAAGGAGAGGCACACAAATCGTTTCCATAGGAATGCCGACAATTTGTTGAAAAAGTCTACCTCCAAATTCAATGAATTTGTTGTCGATAAGAAACTCCAGCATACAGATCACTTGTTCCTATTTGTAGCATGTTTTCCCACTTTGTGTTTCACAAAATGTGCCTTATGATATCCCGAAGTAATAAATTTATAGCATATGCTACCATTTTTGTGCTGAAAGGCATCTTGATTGTTTCTTTTAGGCGATTTTTAATTTCACATTGGGAATGGTGGTATACAGGGTTGAAAAATAAAAATAAAATGATAGAACTAATTTAAGTAAAAAAACGAGATTAAAATTCTCTAGAAGTTTTATGGCAATTTTCAGAATCCTCATATGGTTAATACTACTACGCGAGTAAACAGTTTCACAGTATTTCTGAAGACCTTGTTTCACTGCGTACAGCGTTTAAGTTAATCTAATAGACTATACTTAAGTGGAACATGATGATAGGCCGGCAATGTACCGTCGTTTGCACGGAATTTTATGGAGCTTAGGTATCCAATTAAAATAAGGTAAGTCTTTTGGATTAAGTTTTCAATGTAAAGCTAGGTTCTCACTGTCGATCAGACCAACTCGATCAAGACAAATTAAGGTGGTACCCAACACTTTCACTTAAATCAATTTGGCTCGTTTAATTTTCATAAAATTTTGGCAATGTATGTATTTTGACCCTTTTACAAAAATATAAAAATTTCAAAAACTTCGAACCAACCGTTTTGTCAGAAAAATTTAATGGTTATATAGCAGTTTCACAAACACCAATTATGATCATCATTGAGAAGCTTGATTTTTCCTTTACAACACAACATAATTAAAGCATTTACCTTACTTTACAGAGTTATCTCCCTGTAGTGTTAGGTACCACCTTAAGCGATCGGGAGTGGTCTACTTTGGTCGTCATCGATCTGACTTTTTACCTGAGAGCTTTTCCCATGTCAAAAGCCAGTCACTCGTGACGATATCGAAAATTCGACGAGAAGCGGTCGGATTGATCGAGAAAGGATCGTCTAGAGATCGGGTTTGGTCGAAACACAAGTAGTTTACCGATTAGTACTCGATCATTTCCATCTTTGCTCGACTCATATCCGATCACATTCAGATCAACGACAACCTTACGATATGTGGTTCAGATTTACTCGACCAATAACCGATCGCTTCATGATCACTGCGACTTCTATATGTTTTTCATTTCAGACCAACTCGACCAATACCCGATCTCTATGCGACAATATTCGACCACTCTTCGATCTCTACTCGGCCATACACGAGTATACATGCCTGTTACACGATTCTCTTAAAATGTGTGCAGCTCTGATTAACTCTCATAACTTAACATTGGCAAAAATATATTGTCACTATTTATTTCTAACTGTAAAAAAATTCCTCCATGTACAGTACAAATATGAAAGTAATTGTATTAAAATTCATTAACCATGGCGTTGTCAGTTTATTTTCGATTTACGAGTTTGACTGTCCCTCTGATATCGTTCGTCCCTCTTTATTTAATGCTCAATTACTTTCATATTGTTTTTTTTTATAAAATTGTATCAAAAAGCATATGAAAAAAGATACCAACGGGACAGTCAACCTCATAAACCATGGCGTTGTCAGTTTATTTTCGATTGATGAGTTTGACTGACCCTTTGGAATCTTTTTCTCATACTCTTTTTGATACAATTTTGTATGAAAAAAATTGAGACGAAAGACAAAATATCAGATCTATTGAAAATACTGCTTACATGTACATACATATGCACGTTTATTACACAAACAGTAGGCTTAATTTGTAAGAAAGCAAGGAAAAGGGGATGATAATATTTATGCATATTGCTATCTTACATCAGTATCAATCTAGTGAAAAAATCTCATTTTACAGGAAAAAGAGCAGTAACTCCCTTAACAAATCAGCGTCCTACTTTACTTGCAGGACGTTTTTGAGCTCTCCTGCAAGTCTCTCATACTTTTGATTTTGCCATTTGATTGGGACTTTCCGATTTAATGTTCCTTGGATTTCAGTATTTTTGTTATTACTTTTATACTGCCCACACAGTGGTCGCATTTTTAGCTACTGCACTATCTATATTTCTCGGCACCCTTTGCTGTCTACTCCTTTTTGTGTGTTATTTCTCTCTCTTCGAGCTCTGTCACAGATAATAATCTGTCTATCTAAGCTCGTGACCGTACTTACGGACGGACAAGGGCCATTTAATTCATCCTCCACTGCATCAGATTATCATAAAAAAATGAGTCGGGAATGGTCGTTTACAGTCGGACAGCAGTAGGGTAGAAGTCGTAAGCAGGCCAGATTATGAATTTGGTCACGCTTGGTCGTGGACATTTGGACAATCGAGATCATCGAGTTGATCTGATCGGCAGTGTGAACCTAGCTTAATGGTTATTGAAGCCATGAAGTACTTATGATTTGCTAAAATCTCATCCTTGTCAAATGATATGTAACTGTATTTGGGATTACTGGAGTGCTCATTTACTCCTTATTCTTTTACAAGAAATTTGTAGTAATACGATTTACATACAAATACAATATTATTTGAAGCGTTGTCATTTTTTAAATAAGTATCAGAATAAACATGTTGCATCTGGTGTGCACCATCTTACATTACAAGCTTTTAAAAAAACACTTCAGGTTTCATAATTTAACAAAATGATTATCTTTTGGAGAGTTGTCTCATTGGCGATTATTCATTTTGATTCTGTTAAACCATAAAACTATTTTTTGCCTCTTCACATTGAATGATCCGCGAAGCACGGGCTAACCCTGATACTCTAAAACAAGTAGTTTAAAAATAAACAAAACATCGTTTTGTTTGAATAAACAAATGTTATATAATTATTAAGTGGTTTTTTTTAATAATCTTTTGGGGTTGTTAAAGCGATGAGTCTGCACACATTTTAAATATAAAGCGCTTACACGTTTGTACATTCAAGTAAATATACAATATTGGGTTAATGACAGGAAAATGTAAGATTTTTTTGGATGAAGCTGAGAAACTTGGAAGGGAGAGGTTCTACCGAGCCCTTACCCAGTGTTGTGCCGAATACCTTTATGCCATTGGCCTTATATTGTTTTTATACGGCAACTTAAATTAATACATTGATAGCTTTTTTTAACACAAATGTCAAACTTATTTTCATCCCTTTATGGACCCTTGATAGTTGAGAAAGTGTTCAATGGTGAAATTGACATTATATGACAGCTTTAGCTGGCACTTATGGTGCGACCCCTCTGAAAAGTGTCTTCATCCTCATTAAATCTCGTCCAATTATTTTTTTAATGGCTACCGAATTTAACGTTTCAACGCGACTTTGAAAAATAGGGAGAGGACGTTAAATACGAAATTAATTTTTATTTGTTTACAAAAACAAGAATTACTTGTTCACAAAAACAAGAATTACAATATTTTAATAACTTGTGTAGTTTATTTTACATTTAAATTTTTTATTGTACCACGGAAATAACCGAAGTTTGGACAATCCATCTTACGCATGTTTCGTCTGCATGAACTTCAGTCAGTGACAGCAAAAGCAAATTTCCTAAATATCACAGGTTCTTATATTTAAAAGTCTCAAAATCATAATTAAGGATGACATTTTAGTGTAAAAGAGGGACGAAAGATACCAAAGGGACAGTCAAACTCGTAAATCTTAAACAAACTGACAACGCCATGGCTAAAAATGAAAAAGACAAACAGAAAAACAATAGTACACATGACACAACATAGAAAACTAAAGAATAAGCAACACTAGGGGTGATCTCAGGTGCTCAGGAAGGGTAAGCAGATCCTGCTCCACATGCGGCACCTGTCGTGTTGCTTAAGTGATTACAAATCCGGTAAATAATCTAATTCGGTAGGTCAAATTCATGAAAGGGAAGGGGATTGTAGTTACGACGTAAGGAACATATCCGATATCATTTGTGAAACGGTTATTCCATAACGGTCAACCAACTCGTGATGGCGTCTGTAAAATTTACGAAGGGATGATTTCAACTTCACCATTTGGACCTCTTGGTTTAATAGCTTCCTTGTAAGTAGTAACCGTCTATCAAGAAAATCATGATAGGAAATGCAAGCACGGGAATATCGTATCAATTAGGAGATATATACCCCGTATGAAGGTGCTGCTGAGTTCCGTCTGGCCATAGTCACATACAAAGCCCTCCGCAAGCAATAAATTTCAGGATAACTTTGCCGGAGGTAGTACACATAATTATCACATCTTAAAAGGATATTATATTTTTTTTGCCTTACGTCGCAGGAGGGCGTCAAAGCAAAAAAATTAAAATAGCCTTCCAAGACGTCATAATTATTTGGACTAAGCCGGAGTTCAAATCCGGTACCCTCCTTGACCATGACTACTTTTATTCATCTACTACATAATTCCCCATATCATGAAATCAAGTAACAGTGATAATGTCGTTGGTTATATACTGAATGCATAGGCGGATCCAAGGGGGCCCGGGCCCGCCTTTCGTGGGAAACATTTGGTTGATTATAGGGAATCACTTAGGCATGACTGGAGTGTCCCCCCTTTTTTATGTCACTCAGCGCCCATCCCCCCTTTATGAAAAGTTCCGAATCTTCCACTAGAATGTGATCATCACGGTTAATTCTGTAGCTCTGGTCTGGGACTTTCTATACTGACTTAATCTTACTGGTGGTAGCTTTAAACATGCGCATTAGTTATCAGTTAAAATCAACAGAAACGAGTCCCGTCAGTATAGAAAGTCCCTGCTCTGATTGCTCACTGACAAATGCAAGTGACACTAATAGCATTTCTACAGTCTCAAACTTCACAGAACCGTCAGGAGCTTTTAAAACTTAACAAAACAAATACAAAATATAATCAAATTTACAAAATTCTGAAAAATCGCAAAATCCTCAACAAATCTTGTCATTAATTATGACACTATCACATATCTACTTAACATACAGTCACAGGAGATGGAAACTGTTGTTTTTTTCACACTCTAAGTTAATCATCAATGCCAAATGGAGACTTGAGTCTGTGTGATGCATTAAGTATATTGAATTGACTCATATTGTTCAAAACTGGATTTTGTAGGAAGATGGAATTATAATTACCTATGATACTTTGGTATACACAGATCATATTACTTGGAAGTATGTGGGCTACATCCTTTGAAATTCAAGCTACCTACACATTTTTTGGATGCAATATTAATATTTGCCTCCCGCAGTCACCTGCATATTTAATACCGATTGCAGTATTACAACAATAGCCCGTATAACCTTCAATACATGACTGTGGACAACTTTCAAATACTCCATTAGTATAGGTTGGACGACATACCCAATTGCCAGGTTTGCCTACATCCCCAAAATCCTGCAGACATGGACAAATACATAATATGTTATTATCTGTAAAAAAGAGAAAAAAGAATCGGCCTTGGGTTTTGTTTTCGGTTAAAATTTGTCTTTGTTTATATTATTTTCACATACACGTCATTTTGGTCAAAGATAAAAATTAACTCGTCATAGATACCCGGATTTGAATTTTATATATACGCCAGATGCGTGTTTCGTCTACAAAAGACTCATCAGTGGCGCTTAAAAAAAAATATGTTAAAAGGCCAAATAAAGTACGAAGTTGAAACGCATTGAGGACCAAAAAGTCCGAAAAGTACAAATACATCTAAGGTTATTTATTCCTGAGGTTAAAAAGCCTTAGTATTTCAAAAATTCAAATTGTGTTTACAGTAAATTTATAATTATAATATCGATAAAACGTAAAACAAGGGTATGTTGTTTAAATACAATGGCAAATTACTTCATCTTCTAGGTTCGATATCACTAACTTATTCTACGAAAACTGTCGAAAATCATAAAGAGTGCGAAAAAAGTAAGAATGTCATTCACTGTTGTCATGGAATCGTCTAATCATAGTGGGTTTTAGTATTTACGTATAAGTAATGTAAGTGTATAATTCCTTGCAGGTCAAAGGTAGACAACCATACTATTGTCTCATTGGCAATCATACCACATCTTCTTTTTTTATAAGCCATATTTTCAAATGTTTGAGAAAGTGTTACAAACAGTATTGAACTGTTAAAATATGTTTTTTAACATCGAGCTGATTGGCTGTCTTCTGTGCAAACATGTGTGATTATAAAGCGATTTTTACCTTTTTTTATAATAAAACATTGGTACAACTAACATACCTTTATGGATAGATAACATGGTTTGAATCACACGTATAAGAAGTATAAATACAGTTACTGATAAGCTGTCAACACTTATCTTCGTATTCTTCCGTGATTGGTATTTCCGACAATGTTTTCATTGATCTAGTGTTGATATCGTAACCTTCTTAATGTCTGTTTTAAAGTCCTGCTGTATATATGCTCATGAAAGACACATCGAATAAAATTTGACAGTTTATTTTCTTAAATGAGTAGTAGTATTCAGATGATAATAAATTGTACCGCAAAATGATTAAGAGGGATTGATCATTTTAAAGCTAATTTAAATTGTTTAATCAGATTTGTTTTCAGTAAGGAAAAAAAGAACATTAGTTTAAAATCAATTCAAAGTACGTTATTGATAAAAATCATAATCATGTGCTTACATTACGGGATTAGACACAGAATAAAAAGATATAGTCTAAAATTTGAACCCTCGTGCGCTTTGGTAATCTAGGTGTCTAAAAAGGTTACCGATAACAGTACATGTGAGTCTGTTAGAATTTATTTTAACGTAGATTCGACCGTTTGTGGTCCAGCAGGCATTGATTTTATTGTTATACTTAAGAGCTGCTAGCTGTCTAACGAGTTTTTAAAATGTGTTTGGTTTTCTAAAACGAAAGTTCCATTTTGAACACCTTTCACAGTCTTTTTGTTTGAGAATATTGGTTATCTAGTTTTATTTGAATTAATTCGGACATTTACCTGAGATCTTCGATCCTTTTGTAGCTTACCTTTAACATGGGATCTTCCAATATCTCGAATACCAATGTTGAGTCCGAGTTTGTATTTGCAAATGTCCAGAATAATGCTGTCAGTATCGACTGGATACACAAGCTTACCTCTGTTAATTCTGCCTGCTGGGATTGGAACATTGTTGAACGTAAGCGTGTCCTTCTACAGTACTGTTTCTGAATTCCAAGCCTGTTTTCAATCAGATCGAATCTATTGAAGAGGAACTTTACATCGTCGTTACGTTCTTTGTTTGATGCGTTCTTGTCTTGTGTGGTTCTTTGCAATACCGTAAGGTATTACTTGATAATTTGTTGTTTCTGTGTTTCAATTATATAAGTCGGACCCTTTCAATTTCTGTAATAATGCTTGAATTTCATTTATAACACATTTTTAACTCCTTCAAGGATTCTGTCAGCTACGGACTTTTGTATTAAAGCAACTTTTTCTAAATTGTCTGCCTTGCCTTTGTAGATGTGTGGTCCTCTGTAAGGCAAGTTAATCGATGCTGTCTGCTTGGGATCCCTTTTTTTCAATAGACTTTTGTCAAGCAATCGTAGAAGCTGGTTGAATTAACCCTGGAGAGTCATTTGTCAGTTAATAAATTTACTGTTACAAAACTTTGATTTTTTTCTAAAAACTAAGGATTTTCTTATCCCAGGCATACCTTAGCCGTATTTGGCACAACGTTTTGGAATTTTGGATCCTCAATGCTCTTCAACTTTGTATAAATTGTTTGGCTTTTAAAATATTTTGATATGAGCGTCACTGATGAGTCTTATGTAGACGAAACTCGCGTCTGGCGTACTAAATTATAATCCTGGTACCTTTGATAACTATATTGTACTTTCATGGGGAAGTCATATTCTTTTCACTTATTATGAAATGTACACTGAACTAATCTTACTTTGAATATAAAGTCTTCACCAAATTTTGTACAAAAACTTGCAATTCCGGTACTGTATACAAACTACATTTTCATTTTTTATTGGTTGAAATCAATTTAATATGGATGCTTGAAATATGATTCAACATTTGTTATTTCAAACATGGCACGACTACATTATGTACAATTGCTCTTGATAAATTGTATAAATTTCAAGAGTATCGCATATTGAATTTTGATTGTTAGACGATATAATATGATTAATGTTAATACCTCTGGACATCTGATAACATATTGTATCGTTATTATTATTAAACACATATAATATAACAGACAAGTTTTTATCATTACATACGTTTATGTCATAAATAATCGACTTAACATGCATGCAAAACATATTTGCTACTGAACACAAAACAACCAAGTATCAAAACATTTATGCAATTCATACACTTGTTATCTAAAACAATTTAAAGTCAAAATGAAAGTGCAAATGCAAACCTAAACCACATGTTTATTAATACATGTTATGTTCTAATTCTCAACCAAACATAAAACATTTATCAATATAATACAAAACTCTCACATGGGAGTAGCCACTTGCAAAAGTCAAGTGCATTTTTATTCAGGTAATAAGTACACGTAATTCATTATATATCAATGAGAATTATGAAAAATGTCTTGTCTCTAACTAGCACTGCAACATCAGTATTTGCGACTCTTCTTGGACTATCAACCTGTAAATAAATAATTTTCATAATTATTTATTTGGAACAAAGCATCTAGAGCACTTGACTGCAATGACTCGAATGACTTTAACTAATATCAAACACCCGTGCATGAAATTCTTCCCGCATACTTTATATATCCAATCAAGCAGACCTTTCTATAAATAGCATAAACATAAATGTTCCTTACCAAACAAAACAAACTAGAATCGATATATGTACAACTTTGATAAATATAATTATGTTTTAATTCGTAACTTCAACCGAACATAAAACATTTATCAATATAATACAAAACTGTCACATGGGAGTAGCCACTTGCAAAAGTAAAGTGCATTTTCGAAAAAACAAAGATCGGGCAAATGTATGATCAGTTTATTATAGTTAAATACCTAAATTCTGAGATACAAATAATTGCGAAATAATGTTTTCCTTCACATATCCATTTTTAGCAGATACAGATAAATCTATCTGTCATGTTTACACCAGCTATGCACCCAGCTTTGAAACAATAATTATAAAATAATTCATCCGTATAAAGAACCTATATCCAAAATAAACTAGCTAATTACTATAGTGTAAAATGTAAGTCTTATGAAGTTATGGCATTTTATAGATATTCGACATGTAAAAAAAAGTAACATCACAAAAATACTGAACTCAGAGGAAATTCAATTTGGAAAGTCCATAATCACATGGCAAAATCAAAAAACAAAACGCATCAAAAACGAATGGACAAATGTAGAAAATGGTGGATTAAACCTGGTTCTATAGCGCTAACCCTCTCACTTTAATAACAGTCTCATCAAATTCCGTACCATTCAGATACATCGCATTGACCTTGAACAAGCAGTGTCATTCATGTAGCCCAGCGGTATTGTTTCAGCGTACATGTTGTTTTTCTGTAGCCAAGCGGCATATCTTAAGAGTTACCCTAACCAAGCGACAATCTATATTGTTATTTAAGCCAAGCGGCAATCTATATAGTTATCCTAGCCAAAGGGCAATATGTACTGTTATTCTAGCCATGTGACATATCGTAAGCGTAACTCTAGTCAAGCAACAATCTGTATTGTTATTCTAGCCATGCTGCATATATTAAGCTTAACTCTGGACGAGCGGCAATCTGTATTGTTATTTAAGCCAAGCGGCAATTTTTATTATTATTAAAGCCATGCAGCATATCATAAAAAGCGTTACTCTAGCCAAATGGCAATCTTTAACTTTATTCTAGCCATGCGGCATAACTTAAGCGCCACCCTAGTCAAACAGCAATCTATATTGTTATTTACGCCAAGCGGCAATCTATATATTTATTATAGCCTAGCGACAATCTGTATTGTTATCCTAGCCATGCAGCATATCTTAAGCGTTACTCTAGCCAAGCGGCAATCTGTATTGGTATTTAAGCCAAACGGTGATCTATATAGATTATTATAGCCAAGCGGCAATCTGTATTGTTATTCTAGCCAAGCGGCAATCTGTATTGTTATTCTAGCCAAGCGGCAATCTGTTTTGTTATACTAGCCAAACGGCAGTCTGTTTTGTTATTCTAGCCAAGCGGCAATCTGTTTTGCTATACATGTACTAGCCAAGTGGCAGTCTGTATTGTAGTTCTAGCCAAGCGGCAATCTGCATTGCTATTCTAGCCAAGCGGCATCCTGTATTTTTATTCTAGCTAAGCGGCAATCTGTATTGTTATTCTAGCCAAGCGGCAATCTGTAAATATTTCATTCTAGCCAAGCGGCTTTTTATTCTAGCCAAACGGCCACCTGTAAATGTTTCATTCTAGCCAAGCGGCTTTTCATTTTATCCAAGCGGTTTTTCATTCTAGCCATGCGGCTTTTTTTTTAGCCAAGCGGCCACCTGTAAATATTGTCATTCCAGCCAAGCGGCAACCTGTAAATATTGTCATTCTAGCCAAGCGGCAATCTGTAATGTTATTCTAGCCAAGCGGCTATATATCTGTTATGTTATTTTAGCCAAGTGGCAATCTAAATTACTATTTTAGCCAAGTGGCCACCCGTAAATATTGTCATTCTAGCCAAACGGCATATTTATATTGTTATTCTAGCCTAGCGTCATGTATCTTAAGCGTTACTATAGCCAAGCGGCATATCTATAATGTTATAATAGACAATAATGTTGAGTAGAAAATACATAAACCATAACAAACAACACAAAGTAAAAAAGATTTATCATTATTCAGAACTAATCAATTATATCAATATTAGATCACAATGGGTACAGCAATTACCAGTGCCTTTCAAATCATTTGAACCAGACGATGATTTCTTATAAGGACCATGAATAAAATGTCTTGAGTATCATTGAATTCAAGCATCTCGGCCACACAATGTTGGCATAACAAATTATTCTGATATAACAAGGTCAGAAATGGCGCAATATAAATTAAATGTTTTAAAATAACTATACATACTAAATTATAGGGGGAACAACCAAGTGTTGTCATCCTTCCAGTCAAATCAAAACGCAATCACACCTGATGAACCTGGTGTATAACATCTAGAATAAAACAATTCAAGTTTCTTGTTATCACTGTCAGCAAATCTATCAACTGAATGAGGTACATACATATTATCTATAAATTCAAAAACAAAACTGACGCCCTAATCGTCAAAATCAAAAACTCTTGCTTATATATAGCATCTGCTATAAGATTTTAATCTCTAAGTATCCATTCAATATCTAAATTTATAGAATTCTTTACACAACTAGAAAATATTGACATCGCCAACTATGTAGTTGCGTTTTTATCACTACCTGGCTCCACTATACCCACACAATTCTGACTGTCCGTAAACCACTACAAGACATCCCCGCATGGATAACTGACCTTGAATAGTATCTATTCATAATTATATGGCCTTCTTTTCTCTCCATATCAAACTTAATCCTGTCCCACAACCAATCCACATTTTATAAAAAAAATATGATTCTCTAATAGACATAAATAAGCTCCATACGCAAAACTGCTAGCATCCGAATACACAATTATATATGGAACCGTATACTAGAAAAAATATCTCCCCTTGACCACTGACCCTTTTTTATGTATTTGAACTATATTTTATGTTTCTTTAATCACTCTGAAATGTTTATGTCATGACGTTATCAATACTATGCTCTTATTAGGCCCTTTAATTTTAAAATAAAATATTGTACTGTATACTCTGAAAAACATTTTATATTTCCAAAACTGTAACTCATATATGACCTCTTGTACCCTCAGTCAACGTAAAACTATAGTCCCATGAAACACGTTACTCAATCAATCTATACAAATTTCTAGTTATTAATTTGGTTACATTACCTATGACAGGCGACATAGAAATTACTATAAAAGCATGCACTAATATAAGGGCAAGCATATATCGAAATCATTAACGGATTTATAACATGAGGTCTGGTTTTAACTTTTTCAATACAACCTTTGAACCCAAAGATCAGCAATAGTTCGTGATACAACTTTTGCATTATCAATAGCAGATTTATTATTTTTTACTAAAAGGAATAGCATATCCGTCTAAAATAATGTCTAACACATATGAATTTGCTTCTATCATTTTTCAATAATCGAAATATTTTGTCCGTCTACCTTTAACAGATTGTACACAAATTGATTGCTCATATTCATATGAATCCAGTTGTAAAGTATTTAGCTGTTCTTTTAAATGACGTTTATCACTGGCAACAAAATCAAAATAATACTTATCATTCATATCTTGCTCCGCAACTTGTTGGGTTGTTAAACTTTGAACAGTTTCGTCTCCAGTGACCCCTCGTCTGAGAACCAAAGCAGATTCTGTGGATTTATGTCCAGTGTTGTTGTTCTAGGCATTAGTAGACACGAAAACTACAATCAGTAGTACTAGTAACAGTTGCATTGGTATTATCTACGGGTATTAGGAATAGTCTCTTCATTTGCAGAATTTCCCATACTAAGTTGAATGTATTAAATTGTAAGAATTCGAAAAAAGCATCCAGAGCACTTGACTGCAATGACTCGAATGACTTTAACTACTATCAAACCACCTGTGCATGAAATTCTTCCCGCTTACTTTATATATCCAATTAAACAGACCTTTCTATAAATAGCATAAACACATGTTCCTTACCAAACAAAACAAACTAGAATCGATATATGTACAACTTTGATAAAAATAATAATACTTCCCAATGCATATTTGCATGGTTTCTTTTTTCGCATGATAGTTCTATTACTGTGTAAAAATTCCAATGACTTCGTACAATTATCACACAATCATAACATGTATGACCACGTGCAAATAATGCTGGTCAATTGTTTGTTAAAATAAAGACTCAATTCACAATGATATTTGCAACGAACACGTCAACTCATAAATTTACAATAGATATTTTGTCCCTCTTGGGTAACTTATATGAAATTCATAGTGAATTTTGTATCGCCGGAAGATATAGTATAACTCATGTTAATGACTCCTGTATGGTCACCTCATTGTTTAATCGGTGTAAGTATTTACAAAACATGCAGTAGACAAGTTTTAAACATCTTACTTATAATGTCTTTATACATAATCTAAATATTGCGTTTATTGGTAATATTTTCTCGTCTTGGCCATTGATGGCAAATGTGATATGTGCTATGTGATGCTTATCAATCAACAATCAACAAATATAAGCATAGCATACACTTTTGGAAAAAAATTAAGTATGTTGTACAAAAAAAACTGCAATAAGTGTACGCGTTGTAGGTAGTAATTTTTATCATCGTTATTTATCATGATAGCGATAAACACATAATAAAATGTCATCTCAACTCGATAGCTTTTCTCGCTTTCGCCGTGCCGGCTCAAGCGAGAACACAAATCTCGCTGAAGTGATCAACGATAATCTAAACATATTCCATGTTAAATAAAACTTCCAATGTTACGTACATTTAACGAGAATGAACAAACAAGGTAATCCAAAACAATTTAAAAACAAAATTGTATATTTATGCTTTATTTTTAATACAAATATATTACAAAAACAAGGACACTTTTAAATATGTTGTGATGATAATTAAACACTTTAACTGCATACTGTTGTACCAATGACGAACACATATAGTCAACATTCACATATGAAGACTAAAAATTGTTACTTCCGTTTTGATATAATCTTTAACGTCAAAATACTTCAAAACTAGGTTAGATAGACAGAAAGATAATTTGCTTGAAATACTGATATTCTGTCCAAGCTAGTCCACTGATAAGAAAACGTTGTGTTATACTTAATGTAAAGTATTTTGTATGTGAAATAATCATCAAAACCACAAAAACGCGATTTAAGTAAGAATCATATTTTATACATCAACAATATAAAAAGAAACCGGAGTTCTATATGCAGACTTATGGATATCGGCATTTTCCATAATGTTTGATAGTAGCAGCCAATAACCGAACCCATGGTATTTTAAATATCAGGCATTATTTGTTTTATAATCTGATGACAATTTTTCATTCTGGTTTCAGACGTCAGTTAAAGCGATAATTATTGTTTGCGGAGAATAAACATTCACAAACTTGAGAAATTGCTTTTTTTTAAGTTGGTTAAAATCAATTTAACACATGTTATATGGATGCTTGAAATATGAAAAAAGATTAAACATTTGATTTAAAAAAACACAATAAGCATATTATAACGTTTTATTTTGAGTAAAATTATTTAAGATCAATTACCCAAAGAATAATACGGCTTAAACTACACTTGGTAAATTATATGTAGATCAGGAGTATTGCATAGTGCATTTTATAATGTTGGAGATATAATGTCATTCATGTTACTGCCCCTTGTCGTTCCACCATATTGTTTTACCGGTGTAATTATCAACACATTTACTTATATAATAATAGTAATATTATTAATTAGTCAGCACTCTAAATATAGGATTTGTGTTGTTTATCCTTTCGTTTTCGATGTTGTGTCATGTTTTCTATTGTTGGCCTGTTTTTTTCTTTCTTTTTTAGGCATGGCGATTTATGAGTTTGACTCCCTTTAACATCTTTCGTCCCTCTTTTACATAAGACAAGAGATAATCAAGAGATAATCAATGCATATATGACATACTGATCTTTTGTCTTTTGTCCAAGCCATTCAACGCTGATTATACTTGTTAAATTTTGCCCTTTAATGTTAAGATGTATTTTTAAAGTAAAAAACGAAAAAGTGAGATTTATAAATACACCCATGGTCATCAAGTAAGACTTTACCACTTAACACAGTGTTTTTTTTTTTAATTTAAAAATAATTCACTTATGAACGCGATTTATATACGAGTTATAAAGTATATTTTAACTATTTTTAAGTAAACAGGACTTTGTAATTTTGATGATAAAGATATTACAACAACAACTATGGTCAATATGATTTTGTGTGTACAGTAACATCATTCAAAATTGATTACTCAGAATATGACACGACTGAAATTACTCTTGATAATTTGTATGATGTTCAAGAGTATTGCATAGTGAATTGTATTTTACCGGAAATAAAATAATTATCTAAACGAAAAAGGGAGATTTGTAAATTCACCCATTGTATTCAAATAAGACGTTACCACTATACACAGTGTTCTGGTTTTTTTTAAATTTGAAAATAATTCACTTATGAACGCGATTTTTACACGAATCATATTGTATATCTTAACCTTGTTCAAGTAAACAGGACTTTGTAATTTTAATGATAAAGATATTACAACAAAAACTATGGTCAAAATCAATTTGTGTGTACATCATTCAAGATTGATTACTCAAAATATTACACGACTAATATAACTCCTGATTACTTGTATGAAGTTCAAGAGTATTGCATAGTGACTTTGTTATTGCCAGAAGATATATGTATAATAAAAGTCATGTTTCACCCTCTGGTCGTTTCGCTACATTGTTATCCGATGTAATTATCAACACACTAACATAAGACAAGATATATACAATGCTTACATACACGACATAACAGGTCAAATAAACATCAAACTAGTTGATACATCTTTATAACAAATAAATATAGTGTGTGTATTATTAAGTTGTTCTCGTCTTATCCATTCAAGATATCTTTGCCTTTTGATATTTAACAAGCATCGATGAAAAAATGTATGCAAAACATACACTTGTGTTCTCTGAAACAACTAAAAATTTGGGTTGTACGACAAAAAAAAAAATAAGACATGTTTCCAAAGACATCTAGTACGTTTAATGATAATAAAAACCCGTACGTAATTCAATACAAATTACAAATAAGACTTGCATATTAATTGGTTTGTCTGATTAACATTTGTACATATTTATAAATGGTATGAACATTTGGTTCTACCGTACATACCTCCTAACAGGATATACCTCTTTGCAAACTGATACATATCGGCATTGTTCATTATCATATCAACAATTCAAATATCGTAACTTTGTAATTCTATAAAAAGGCGTAACCATGAACTGCAGACCGTCTAAATAACCCCGACTTAGGGTAACTGCTCCTCCTATCGTCGTTGTCAACTCCAACAATCCGTGTGTTTGTCTTTTTTGAAAGTACTGCAACTAGTCTAACGGTCGTTGAGAATTCCAACCTCCACGGATCCACCATCTGTTGTTGATATACATGTACTCCGACCTCCATGCGACCCATCGTCTGCCGTTGATATACTGAGACATCCATATGATCCACCATCCGTCGTAGATATACTCTTTTAACAAGATACAGTTTTGTTACAAGCTTATTAACGCTGCAAAGGCCGATGTGTCCATACAGTAAAATACACAAGTATATATACAGAATAGAAACAGTGACAAGGTTTCTATTGATTAAAAGTTACAGGGATGAATATCTATAAAGTTGACTCTAGTTGTCATGTTTTGGCCAACCTGGAAATTGATGTTTGAAGAATACACGTATGTTCAGTGTTTTAACTAATTGTTATTGCTAACAAATAAGTTATATGCAACGTAGCGGTCAATTGAGCAACCTTTTACAAGGTCATGATTTTTTAAATAGATATTCCCCTGTATTTATTTTATTCAATTTAATTAGAATGTTAAGAATATATAATCATAAATATAAATATACATATATTTTATATATATGTATACATATATTTTATGCCTATCATATTGTCACATTCCTCCCTTTCTCAAGAAATATAATTTCATATTTTAGTTAAAATCGATGACAATATGAATGCTTGCAAATTTCCCGTAAAACAACAAAAATATTTATAAATAAAATCATTTAACAACATCTAAATGTTCAGCAATGTATAGTTCATACAATTCTTGTGTGAATAACTAAGTTCGTTACATCAACTATTGGAAATTCTTATTTCTAGAAAAAGGCGCAACCATCAACTGCGGACTGTCTTCATAACCCCGACTCCAGTGAACTGCTCCTCTAATCGTCGTTGTCAACTCCAACAATCCATTTGTTTTTTTCTGTGACGCCAATTCCCGTCATTAAGAAGTACTGCAATTACTCCGACCTGCATGTGATCCACCGTTCGTCGTTTATTACTAAGACGTGCATGTGATCCACCATCCGTCGTTTATTACTAAGACCTGCATGTGATCCACCATCCGTCGTTGAAAATTCCAACCTGCATGTGATCCACCATCCTTCGTTGAAACTCAAACCTGCATGTGATCCACCATCCGTCGTTGAAACTCGTACCTTCATGTGATCCACCATCCGTCGTTGAAACTCCAACCTGCATTTGATCCACCATCCTTCGTTGAAACTCAAACCTGCATGTGTTCCACGATCCGTCGTTGAAAACTCCAACGTGCATGTGATCCACCATCCTTCGTTGAAACTCAAACCTGCATGTGATCCACCATCCGTCGTTAAAAACTCCAACCTGCATGTGATCTACTATCCGTCGTTAAAACCCCAACTTGCATGTGATCCAACATCCGTCGTTGATTTACTCCTAACTGGCCTAGCTTACCTACTCTTTTGATTCATAGTCCCTGACTAGGTTGCTCAGTTATCACCGGCTGAAACATTACAAATCTACCTGTGATGCTGTAGAACGATTCCCTCTGCCAATATAAAGTAATGTGATCGTATAGTTTTATGTACATCTAAACACCTGCGTTGTGTCCAATGATCAATGCCAATATCCAGTGTTCTTCTCCAATCATCATTTTGTAGTTAATTTACTTGATTGCTACTACTCATTGGTTGACACATTGAGTACTGAATAATGGTTCTTAGTGGTTGTTTCCAATACTAGTGCAGCAGCTATATAATTGACATCTCTGGAGGCAGTACCATCGTCCTAAACAGTAGTTGACACCACTTGATGACCACCAAGGTACTTTGTGCCTACTTGAACCTCTTTATTATCTTTATTATTATTCATTCTCTTGGCTAAACATCTATTCTTGATATTTTGACAACATAAATATAACATTATCCCTATGGCAAAAGCAACAAAAAAATAGATTAATGCATAGCCCAATGTGTATAAAAAACTGAAAGAGTTTCAAGGTCTTCCAAATCGAAAGGTTCAACAACAACAACAACCACTAATTCATAACCAACAAGCCATTCAATATCCTAGAAGATCAACACGGCAAACAACAAGCCATTCAATATCCTAGAAGATCAACACGGCAAACCAGACTCAGAGATATTCACCATAGCGTTAAAAATTAAAATAACAAATTACTAACGCAATTGTTAATGTCATATCACGTTGTGTTTCTTGATTTGGAGAAATGTTTTCTCCAAAAGGTATTATTAAACCGATTTTTTCCCCGGATTTTTTTGGCGATAATTTCTTCGGTCCCTTCAAACAAATATTAAGATCCTCTGGATGTTGAATGTTCTTTTTTATACACATTTCACAAAACCCTGTCGTATACAGATCATCAACTTTAATAAATAAGAGACCTTGCTTTTCTTCTTATATCAATAAAATGTTCAAGGTTTGTAATCCTTATTTTTCTTAGTTCATGTTTAATGATATCAATAATCTATTGTTATGACAATTTTTTTAATACCTACCTGTATAATTGTTTCTGTACCTTTGTTTAATGATTACATGTATTTTATTATATATCGGTGATAGTCTGTTGTTTTTCAATACAAAATATGATTGATTGAAGAAAACAATAACATTTGATGTTAAATGATGAAAGAGTTATCTCCCTGGACCAAGGTCTACCCCCTTAAATGATGATATAATGTTTATTTGCTTTAGAAAAACAGTTTGGAAACTTTAATTTCTAAAATACTTATATATTTTAACTATTTAACAGAAAATATATAAATTTGTGGAAATAAAACACACACGCACACACACACACTCACGTTTGATGCTTTCTCTTGATTTTATTACCGCTTGCTTGTCCTAAGAACAAAATAGAATATATTAACGTCTTCATTCAAGTAAAAAGAATTCTATTAAGCATTTTAATCAATTCACCTTAAAATTTCAAATCTGCACAGAAAACTGATGACAAACTAATTCGTGTAATTATAATCATTTGTGACTATAAAATAGCCCCCTTCTTATTTCTGAAGTACACCATGATCTCGGTATGACATACAGGATCGATTCTAATGCTTATATACAAGGAAAGTGTGTGTGGTTGTAAAAATAATTATTATCTTTAATTATCAATTATTATAATTAATTAATAAGACAAAGGTCTGTAAAGTATTCAACGTTCGCTAGTACACACAGTTTATGTATGTTATCATATATTTCCTGTGCTTATGTTTCCTCAGGACTGTCTTCCAACGAGTATATGGACTTCGCTCATTGTTCTCATGCGTGAATGAAAAAAAACCAAGAAAGTGCTATCTATACTTTTTATTTCAACAAAAAAAAAAACATTATAAAATGTAATATATAATATATACATCATAAGACATCTTCTTAAAATCAGTAAGTTAAGAAAGAAAAAAAAAGAGCCTCAAATATTCTTACATGAAAATGAATATTCAATAGAGAGAAAAAAAATTCATCACAAAAAACTTTAACCTTAACTGAGTTAACTCCATTTAATGCTATAATCTTTTTTTTTCATACTTAAAGTAAAACATTATTGAAAAACAATATATTAACCACTTACAAGAACGCTTCAAATTTTCAAAAATTCTTTTCTTTTAACTTATGAAATATTTTGTTTGTTTTTACCACAAATCTTTATTCTAACATAAACATGTAAAAAAATATAAATTTTTATTGATAGGCAAAATTCTCAAAAGGAGCAAGATCAATGACAAAAAGTACCAATTAGACCTCGTAGTAACTAACCAATTAGACCTCGTAGTAACTAACCAATTAGACCTCGTAGTAACTAACCAATTAGATCTCGTAGTAACTAACCAATTAGACCTCGTAGTAACTAACCAATTAGACCTCGTAGTAACTAACCAATTAGACCTCGTAGTAACTAACCAATTAGACCTCGTAGTAACTAACCAATTAGACCTCGTAGTAACTAACCAATTAGACCTCGTAGTAGTTATTTCATGAACTTTACGGGAGACAACATTTTCTTGAATGAAAGTAGAACCACTTAAACCAGAGAGGATAGTAACAAAGAGAATCATAGTCATTCTCTTCATTCTTAGCCTGCAAGGAAGAAAATAATAACTGGGAATTTTTTAAGGTTATTTTTCCATTGGTTAGTTCTATATAATTTGGTTTTATTTTGTTATTATTTGTTTTTAGTAAATGAAACACCAACTACAATTAGAAAGTGATTTGTATATTGATATAATTTATAACAAACAGTTAAAATGAACAGTTAATAACACAATTGATAATGATGATCTGGTAAGCCTGTTGCGAGATGGTTTACATTTTTTTTATTCCACTGGGCTCCAAGTTTGTATTGTGTCCCTGAAGATCCCAGTTATTGTTCATTGAAAAAATAATGATTTCGGACAACTCCTCCTTCATAGCCAACTTGTTCACAATTATCTCTATCCGGAAATCCGCAGGACCCCACTTGTTATGGATAGACATGAACCTAAACATGACGAGGAGTATGTTGAGGAGTTGAATATTCAATTAAAAATAGATTAATCCAAAATAAATTAAAATTCTGAAAAGTTATCTTGTCATATTTTTTCGTGAATCATTGTTGTTGCATTCTTCGAAGATGGTAATAAGTAGATGTTCAAACATTGCTAATTCAAAAAGATATTGACGGCTGGTTTTAATGCATTTAGTTCAATGACATTCACCCATTCATTAATTGAGCGTGGTGATACATTTTTGTAAGTTAATATACCTACCTACAGATGGATTAATAGTTTCCATACACTGCCGAAAAATCCTTGTCAAAACAGTCATATCTGCCTTCATACAAACTTTCGAATGCAAAGTTTTATAAACCCTTTTTAAAGAGATGGCCTTAGACCGGTTTTGTTAATTGATGTTTTTGAACCACGATGAATGATGTTAGTAACTAATCTAATTGAGTGTGCTTTTTCAGCAGGTTTGTTTCTAAAAAATTCGGCATGACATCTTCGATTCATCTAATTGTTTCATTTGGTAATGCATGGGCCCCTTCAATAAACTCTATTGGCAATGCAAGGAAAGCTTGTGTATATTGACCCCTTTGGTATCTTTCGTCCCTCTTTTCCTTTACATATACAGAATATAAACAGTGTCAAGGTTTCTAGTACTTTGACCATTAAAGTTTAAATTCTAAAGATACAGGAATGAAATCCATTAAGTTGACTCTCATTGACATGTTTTGACCAACTTGGAAATTGATGTTTGAAGAATACACGTCTGTCCAGTGTTTTAACTATTTGGTATTGTAACATGTCACAACTTGGTCTGCATGTAAACATGTTATATGCAACGTAGCGGTCAATTGAACATCCTTTTACAAGGTCATGATTTTCTTAATAGATACTTGTTTATATAGTACCATGAAAAATTATATTATTAATCAAATAAAGTAATAAACGTTGGTACTAAACTTTTGCATCTCTGAAGTGGCCATGGAATTACCCTTACAGAACCTAACAGTAAAATATTATTTCCAAGACAACAAACACCTTCGAAAACCAGTAGTACTCATTCAGCTCAATCATTCTCACAACGCCCAATGTCATCATCTAAAACAATGAAAAAAGGAAACCGAAAACATAAGATAATTAGATCTTTCCTTTGATATAGATGATTCTCCCATCTCCATTTTCTGCAAAATATTTAACATTTATATCATATTTCACTACCATTGTTAACAATTTTGTACTGTTGTTTTTCATAGGCATAGGGAGATTATATGCTTTATAAACGTCGAACCTATTGTTTGAATTGAGAAGAGGAGGTGAGATAATGGCTAATATTTTATCATCGTATAGTATAGAGGTGCAAGTCGACAATCTATATGAAAAAAAACACACACAAATTTGAATTACTATCTTCTGATAACTTTCAGTATAAAGGTACCTTGTTATTTGTTCTTATATTCATATTTTGTTGTTTTGAATTTATCAGAGTAATTATACTAGCTTAAAGTTGACCTTATGCTGACATATTTGATTGGGAACCATTAATTTTCTTTATAGAACATTGTGTTCTGCATTTATGATTTTAATTCTGTTATTAAACTTAGTTTAACATACATTTCTATACAATTTTGTAGATCGATTATTTGTTTTTCAAATTATTCCTTTACGGTCTTTAGTGTAGAATCTATCTCACCCAAATCCCACATCAACGAATAGATTGCGTGCCTATTTTCGAGAATTGCAATTCTTGTTACATGTTAAATCGAAAGATTTTTACTAATTCATGAGAAATCTTTTTTTTTATTATTATCTGCAAGAACTCTTAAGATTATCTTTTATTGCACTGACATCTTCATTCATTCCTCAAATTAGAAAAAAAAAAGTATTTTTAAATCCTTCGTTCTCTGGTTTACCATATCGTCTTGTTATTTCTTGAGCACTTACCGCTGTTTGAGCAAGATCATTTGAAGGTGTCTTTTTAATATTATCTAAAGGTTTTAAATCTGTAACCAATGTAACCAACAAATCTCGTGGTTGAGTGAATTTATTTTGGGAAAACTACATTTTCAGAAATAATTACTTGTTCACCCAAACAAAAGAGGAGGGTTACAAGAAATAATGTCGTCATGTCCGTCCTGTAATTTAAAGAAATATAAATTATAAGACGTTTAAAAATTAGTGCAAAAGTTTGGGAAATATGCTGCCATAAACTGTTCAAAGGTCGTATATGCGGGAAAATCCCTAACAAAACGGTTATATCATTTCTGAATTAAAAAAGTGATTTTTTAAAAGTGATAAATATGTTTCACCACGCCTTTTAGCGGATTTTTCCTACCCTTGACAAGGTCGCGAATATAAGAGGGGGTCAAGTTGATATCGGGGTTTTGTAGAAAAGTTTCAGAAGAGTCCTTCATGGTTTCTCCTAACATATTCGACTCATGGAATACCCTAGCTTTAACATTCCAAGTTTGGAAGATTCTTTTGATTATACAAGGCTTTAAATGCTCTTCTTCCAATGTTGATTTACATCCGGAATATGCTATGTGGGAAAATTCATGAATGATTAAATTGACTTTTCCTTTTATTATTTCGGCCTTAGCCAGTCTTTCTAAATCTTCTATTCAAGCCATCTTCTACTGAACATATATACCAAAGTAGTTTATAGAATTAACTTTTTCACTAAAATACTTTTTAAACATTGGGATATATCGATTATCTGCTGATCATTATTTCCGCTCTGTGTACATACAGATTTTACATTTACAGACACATTTTCGCTATCTGAATATTTGTCGGTAACATCCGAGTCGTCGAGCGCATTAGATTTCAATGTCCGTTTCAACTTTGACAAAGGAATTTCATCATCCTTACCAGTCTCACCAATGGTGACTGGGGTATAGAAATATGGTCACTTGATCTTCTCCCGACCGGCAGTAAAACGCTTTCCGAAGTGGGGCGTCCGTTTGGCTGTGCGGGATGTATCAAGTTCGCAGTCACGTCCGGTCAGAAGGGAGACGTTAAATCCGATGCCTCGTGTAAAGAGAGTGCCACGCTCTTTGCACGTTATAAACCTTGCAACAACTCTCTAAGGGGTCCGTAGGTGGCCTGTTGTGTCCCTATCCAATATACCCTCCTTTTCCGGTGGCAGTCCAAATTTCTCCGACCATCATCCCAGATGGCCTCTATTGTATCAACCTACCTATTGTATTTACTGTAAACTTGATCTAGTCCTGAATATGCATGAAATATTTGCCACTGGACGTTAAGCAAATTTGTCCGCCATTACGTAAAATCACACAGGTTCCCGTAAACTTTGACATCATAATTTAAAATATTTGACATCACAATTTAAAAGTGATTGTTGCTTGACGTCAAAAGGTGATTCGGAGTCGATATAAGGTCATTCGGAGGCAAGATACAGAATAATACCAAAAGTGTAAATACGTTTATTCTCGACTGTCTCATTCTCCTCGTGGTCAACCTCCATTTCGTTTTCGCTAGATTCCGGTGAAACAACGAATCGGTTTTTCCTTAACTTTTACTTTCTGTTGATCTTGGAATATCCTACGTTTCAACGGGTGCAGGTTTAAGATGCTGTGCATGTACTTTAGTTGTTGAACCCGTTAATTGATTTTAACTATGAAACTGACAGGTGATCTTTGTTCAATTATTCTATAAAACGGCTTCCACTTACTGTTTAGTTAACTTTTACGGAGATGATTTTTAAAGTACACCGCGTCTCCTACTTCAAAGTAAGTTTATTTCTTGCCTATTTTTATCTTCATATTCTTTTTATTTACTTTTAGCTTTCTTCAAATTCCTATGCACAGTAACAAACGACTTGTGCTGTTGTTCTAATAAAATTTGATGCGAACTTTCTCATGCATATTTATGACTTGGTTTAAGTAGATTATTTATCGGAAGAACAGGATCTCTGTTATAAAGAAGGTTAAATGGCGAGAATTTAGTAGATTTATTTTTACTACACCTTATTGCAGCCAAAGTTTGGTTTAAATAAACATCCCATGTTGATGGGCCATCTTTTAGTTTTTTAGCAAGTATATCATGCATGAAACGATGTAAACGTTCTACCTTGCCATTTGAGCCAGGGGAATAAAATGAAGTTGTAACGTGGTTTATTTTCATTTCTTTTAATGTTTCCTTTACCATATCGTTACAGTTTTCGGAATCATTGTCACTCAACAGAGTCAATGGACAATTATGTCTCGGAGTAATTTCATCAAGCAAAAGTTGAACAATATTAGCGGCGCTTTTATCAGCCACAGGAAAGCATTCTGGGTAACCACTGTAAATATCAACAAAACTTATGATATACTTATTACCGGAAAGAGACTTTGGATAAGGTCCAGATAAATCGACGGCAACTTTCGCGAACGGAAACGGAGGTATATCGGTTTCTTGCAATAATTGTTTAGCATTATATGTGCTCCGTTGTTGACACATTATACACGAATTAATATACTAGTATTCATATAATTCCACATACAGATTAGGCCAAAAACTATTTGATCTTAATAGCATGTTTTATCTACACTTAAATGATCGACGTTATGATATTGCTTAACTACCTCTTCTCTCAACCTCAATGTGACATACAACCTTAACACAGGTCCGCTATCTGCTTTTGATATAAAATAGAGTATGCCATCCATTAGTATGTATTTACTTTCTACTGCTGACTTAGTAGCCTTGCTGTTTTGCAACTGAATGGCAATTGAACTTAGTTCTTTATCTTGCGACTGTTCATATTTAATATCATACCCCTTAATTTTTAAATCTTCTAGTTGAAAATTGTCGTCATCATTATGTTGACAGCTTTAAAATACTTTCGAGTGGAACTCTTTGAATTTAACGTACTTATTGCATAGGCTTTATTACTTATGTCCATCTCGATTTTATCATTTTCATTTATTTATTCTTATGTTTGTGGGTTGTCTACCTTATTTTTAGGCCTTCTAGATAAATAATCTGCGATTGTGTTCGCTGCCCCAAATAACCATTCTATCTTGCTAGTATAAGTAGTAATACAGTCTAAAAGAATGGCAATTTATGAAAAAGTTTGCCAATTGTTTTTGTATTATAAGTCATTTACATTATGATCCTTAAAAACTTCTTCCGCGAAATTATACAGTCCCTCCGCGAAGATAGCAACGTTTTCATAATGTTTTTGCCTAATTTTGCGTAACAGGTCGAAAGCATGTTGTGGATCAGACACTTCCGAAAATCTCACAACTAATTGAGCTTTTAATTCATTCCACACCATAGTTTCGTCCCCGTCATTTTGCTCTAACTACCTGTGGATGAAATCACTAACTGGCGGGTCACTAACTTGATATGCTACCATTTTCGCTTCGTTTCTACCCAACCCTGCCAAAAAAATATATTTTTCGATTTGTTTAATCCATATTCTAAACTTTGTAGCCTCCCCCTAATATGTTGGTATAATTTGATTACCCCCCTATGCCCCTAATTTGTTTGATAACCCTTGCAGTTGGTAAGCTAGGTTATTAAACGCTTTTCCTATGTCTTGTTCAGCCATTATGAAAAAGTAACAATAGATCAGAAAAATCGCTTACCTGATTACGAATAAAATGGCTCTCCTGGTACACGGCAACCAATTCCCAGGTGTTAGACTCTCGAAAAGTCAAGTTAGTCAGCAACCCAACAAATAAGACAAGGCGCACAATAACGGCAAACAATGGCTGAACTGGTAAATGTTTCTTTATTACTAGTGAAGTAACAATCTGGACTTTTATACGTTTACCAACGTGACTTATATTTAGAAAGAATTTTGTTTTTTCCTACCTTTGTCAGGTACTCACTTTTAGAAAGCCAAAAGCGATGTATAAATATGTAATACACAGTGGTCCTTACTTTTGCTTCCATAGCTGAGCATTAAGTTCGTTTAATACAAAGCAGTAATGTCAATTTACTGACAACTACACGATGACCACTTGCCAAAAGTAAAAGTTTACCTCAAAGCCAAAACATGTGCATACTAAGTCACGTTGTAAAACAATTGTATATCTGCAAGTTAAACTTTAATGAATATAATAACTGTACTGTCCATTTGTATATGTATCCTTTAATATATTCAAATTGTATTGAATATTAAAGTTATTATATAAGCACTGCATAGTGTTACACTTGTTTTACAAAATTACAAGTATCATAATTTCCTCCCGCAATTTAGATTTTTATTATTCCAGACTCTTGATCTTCATGAAAAGTTATACTCCTAAATATCATAAAACGGTATTTAAACAATTAGTTTTCAATAAACAAATATAAAAACTTATACTCCTGAATATCATAAAAGGGGATTTTGTACAATTGGCTTTCAAAAACAAATATCCATATCTTAAATATGTTGTATTGTATTTATTTTTTAGTGTGTGTTTGTATTGCTTGACCCAAATGTGTTTTGTAAACTAAAGGGTTTTAAATTCGTATAATGTATAACTTAATACATAATTTACTGATTCACTGACTATTCTATCTACATTACAACAAAACTGTTCACTACTTTTATCATTTGAAAGTATCATAATTTATCCAAAAATAAAAATCCAGAAACTACGGAACTCCGAACAAAATTCAAAACGGAAAGTCCCTAATCAAATGACGAAATCAGATGATAAAACAAATCAATTAGCGGCAATTTCAATTATTATTATTCAAGACTCTTGAACTTAAAAAAAACTTACACTCCTGAATATCATAACAAGGATTTTATACAATTGGTTTCATAAACAAATATGAAAATGTGATTCCTAAATATCAATAAAAGGATTTTACAGAATTTGTTTCAATAAACAAATATTAAAATGTGTACTCCTGAATATCATAAAAGGATTTTGTTCAATTGGTTTCAATAAACAAATATCCTTTTCATAAATATGTCGCATGGTATTTTTTTTTTAATATGTGTTTTCTTGACCATTATGGATATAATTTTGCATTAAAATCTTATAATAATTAAAAGTAATAAATTTGGAAAAACAAAACAATATAATTCGCCAATGTGTTCTGTAAACTAGAGGGTTTTGAATTCGTTATAACTAAATACGTATTTCCTGATTCACTACATATGCTTTATTTTGTATTACAGTTGACACAATGGTAATATATGTATGCCTCATTAACTACTACGTCATTGTTTATCAAAATTGTTCTTTACTTCCTATATCATTTTTTAAGTCTATATTTACAAATTTTACAAGTATCATAATTTCCTCCGGCAATTTTAATTATTACTACTTTTGAGACTCTTGAACTTCATAAAAAGGATTTTATACAATTGGTTTTCAACAAACAAATATCAAAACTTGTTCTCCTGAACATCACAAAAAGGTTTTTTTCAATTGGTTTCAATATAGAAAAAAAAATATCTATATCTTAAAACTATGTGTATTTTATTTAATTTATAATGTGTTTTTGTATTGCTTGACCCTGATGGATATAATTGTGTATTAATAGCCATTCTCTGAAAGCATCAAAGTATTATAGAAACCAATGGTCACAGATTTGCACAACACTTTTTTTATTGAATGCTTAGTGATGTAAAAACATCTTTGTCATAATAAAAAAATATTGTAATGTTCATTGCCATTGTAACCATACAATGATAGTAGAATCTAACAAACTTTTTGTCTTCATTTTATGACAGAAAACTGTTTTCAATAATTGGATTTGTTTATAAATCTTAACTAAAAAAATATTTTCAACGTCTTTCAGTATTACCACTGTTGGTGTATATTTGGCAGCAGTCTCTGTGGGTATAATCTGTTCTTATATGGTGGTATGAATTATAGCATTCTTGTTAAAATGATACCCTTTCAGAGAAACTGTGATCATCACAGGTTTTTAATACGTAGATTTTGTGAACTTGTTTGTATTTTGGTGGGTTTTTATTTTGCATTGTATTGTCATTTCTTTCCTCTTAAGAGTAGTGCATGTCCCTTAGTATATCCCAACTCCTTTTCTGTCTATTCGGAAAACGATTCAAGCGCCTTGTACGCGACTATTTTTTTTTAATAATACTTTCACTGTTGACCTTCAAACATTTTGGTCCCTACATAACCGTGCTCTTTTACAGTCTTCTAAATCAGTATGCACTATAACCGACCAGTTATTAATTTTGATGTAAAAATAATAATAATAAAAATTATGAGGAGACGAAGTTCATTTTGAAATAGTATCATATTGAACATTTTGACGATAGAACTGATGTGTCAAAATTGAACAACCGTCAAACTCCAAAATCTTAAAAACATTCCTTAAGCAGAATATGGTCTTTATCAGTATAAAAGACATTGTTGTATGAACTAAACACATACATGTAATGATATATTCCATATAGCACGTGACTCTTATTTGAAGCAAAATAAATCATGTGACTTCTTCACGTCGACAGCCTTAAAGAGCACAGAGATACTCAAACTACATTAAAATAGTATACACCACAAATGGCCAACGAAGATGATATAAAACGTGTAAAAAATAGCCAGTTTTATTTGCTAGTTGAAAATTAAGCGGAATAAAATAATTTTAGACAGCAGAGAAGATAATTCTGTTTAATTGGTTATTACTAACCGGCTTTAATAAAGAGTGAGCTATTATTATTGTAAATGTATATTGTCTCTAGTCTGGTCAAAGGGTCAGAGTGTCTTACTAAATTAAACGATAAATTTTTGAAATTAGATAACTTGTTTTCACGTGCAGAGAAATTTCTTACCATCCTTTCATTCGGATAAAACTCACTATTTAGATTTATGCCAAACATTAGCAGTTGGTCCAATTCATTTCTTTGTCAAAGAGATATTGGGTCATTTTGATTTTCATGATAGTGGCGACACTATGCGTTTGCGATCAAAATGTAATTATTTATCATTTATCTGATGATTAACCTGATTGTAATTTTATAAGTTACTGCATCCTTTACAGCATCATAATGTTTGCAGAACGTATATCCGCCTTATGTATTTGTAAGATACATGTTTCGTTTAAATTTTACTTCAATTAAAAATTGGATTATTGCATAACGATAATAATACCATACGTGATAGAATGCAAAGTTATACACTTATAATTTATATGATGTTATTAACGGTTCCATACATTTTAAGTACTCTTATATGAAAAAGCAAGACAGTTTTAGTATTAATGCTAAGCTATTGTGGTACAAACCCATTTGACTTACTTGTTTTGGTGAGGTTGGAGTTATTTCAATTAGTGCAGTGAACTTCACTGCTTGTACTTATGACCTCTGTGTATGTGCTTTTTCATTACGTTTCATGCAGAGTTTATTGTTTTATGCTATGTCACGAAACTGATGCTACTTTCGTAAATCTCGTCACGGCAGTTTGGTTTGAACTTATTATAATTTTGCGAGTTAGCCTAATCGCTATAATTGTTGGTATTTTAATAAAATTGAGAATGGAAATGGGGAATGTGTCAAAGAGACAACAACCCGACCAAAATAAAAAAAAAACACAACAGCAGAAGGTCACCAACAGGTCTTCAATGTAGCGAGAAATTCCCGCACCCGGAGGCGTCCTTCAGCTGGCCCCTTAAAAATATATACTAGTTCAGTGATAATGAACGCCAAACTAATTTCCAAATTGTACACAAGAAACTAAAATTTAAATAATACAAGACTAACAAAGGCCAGAGGCTCCTGACTTGGGACAGGCGCAAAAATGCGGCGGGGTTAAACATGTTTGTGAGATCTCAACACTCCCCCTATACCTCTAACCAGTGTAGAAAAGTAAAAGCATAACAAAACGCACATTAAAATTCAGTTCAAGAGAAGTCCGAGTCTGATGTCAGAAGATGTAACCAAAGAAAATAAACAAAATGACAATAATACATAAATAACAACAGACTACTAGCAGTTAACTGACATGCCAGCTCCAGACTTCAATTAAACTGACTGAAAGATTATGATTTCATCATATGAACATCAGGCACAATCCTTCCCGTAAGGGGTTTAGTATCATACCATCATAACATATATGAGAAGAACATAACCAGTGTCATGCCAACAACTGTTTTTAGAATAAATGTGTTTAGTTCCTACGCAAAGACCTTATCAGTGACTCAATATTAACGCCAAAATATGCAATCTTTAATGACTTGACAACAGTATCGTAATTATATCTCTTCTTAATAAGTCTATTCAAAGGTTTTGTAAGTTTATGAGGTGAATGCTGACACCTTTGTGCTTTATAAAGAATATTTCCATAAAAAAATGGATGTGAAATACCTGAACGTATAAAAATTCTGCATGTTGAGCTATATTTACGAATGATGTCTTTATACCGATGATAAAATTTAGTAAATGTTTTGACTAGTTTGTGATATCGAAAACCCTGGTGTAATAATTTTTCAGTAATACATAAATTTCTCTCGTTAAAATCTAAAACATTGTTACATACACGAGCGAATCGTACAAGTTGAGATATATAAACACCGTAAGATGGTGACCAGGGAACGTCACCATCTAAAAACGGATAATTAACGATAGGAAATGAAAAACCATCCCTTTTATCATAAATTTTAGTATTCAGCTTTCCGATAGTGATGTAAATATCAAGATCAAGGAAAGGGCAGTGGTCATTGTTAGTATTAGCTTTATTTAAAGTAAGTTCACCAGGATAAATTTCATTAATATACATACTGAAGTCGTCATTATTGAGAGCCAAAATATCATCCAAATATCTAAAAGTATTATTAAATTTGTTTATCAGATGTTGTTTTGATGGGTCTTTGCTTATTTTTGTCATAAATTGTAACTCGTAACAATACAAAAAGAGGTCCGCAATAAGTGGTGCACAGTTAGTCTCCATTGGAATTCCGATAATCTGACGATATACGGAATCCCCAAAGGGAACAAAAATGTTATCTAGTAAAAATTCAAGGGCATGTATAGTATCAAAGCATGTCCAATTAACATAGTTTTTTTGTTTATTGCTACTAAAAAATGACCTAAAAGAGTTTGAACATATATATTCACATTCTGATTTTTTGAATGCCCATTTAATTAGGTGTGTGAATTTTTTTCTTAATGAGAATGTGAGGCAATGTGGTATACAGGGTAGAAAAATCAAAACTTTGAACAGATTCAAAATCACCAATATAAGCATGCAATTTATCAAGTACTTCCAACGAGTTCTTGACACTCCAAAAGTAATTTATTCCACTATTTTCGAAGGCCTTATTTGAACAATTTATTATAAGGTTTTTAATTGTACCAAGTGTGCTGGTAAGAATAATAGACAATTTAGTAGTTGAACAATGGCTTGAAGACGAAATAAATCTATATTTGTGAGGGGTTTTGTGTAGCTTCGGAAGCCAATACATAGTAGGGACTATCATTGTATTTGGCTCTGCTAGTAAAGCGGTGGCTAAAAGTTTATGTTTGTTACAGATTTCGTTTTCTGAAAATGGAGTCAGTTGGAATGTTGGTGAATTGGTGATTTCCTTTTTCAGAACCTCAATGTAAAATTTACGTCAAACAATAATGATATTATTAGCAGCTTTATCGGCCGGGACAAAAACAAATTCCTTGGCTAGTTCTTTTAGTTTTTGTTTGATACGAGAAATAGGTTTATTGTGGTTATTGTTAATAGTAAAATGTTCTTTAAAATGTTGAATACGTATATCAATTATTTTCATTACTGAATTAAAAAAAGAGTCCAAAGATTTTTTGTCAGCTTTTTCCCTTTTTATCCATTTCATACAGTAAGTATGGAGTGAGTCGTGGATGATATTACGACAGTCATTCCAATTAATAATTGACGGGGAACGATATTTAGGTCCTTTACTGAGAAATGATTTTAACTCTCGGTCTTGAACGATGTTAAGATCTCCTGTTATAACATGGGAAATGGGTCCATAAATATATTCGGAATTAATGCAATTACATGAAGTAGGTGTATTTTCACTGATATAACATCTTTGCACAATTGACTATAATCAAACACAAATTTCCGGGTAGATTTCTTGTAAATATAACAAATAAGAGGTAGTTCAGTATTGTCAAAATATCCAGGAATTTGTTCTTTAACAGAATGGTCGTTAAATATACCGGCAATATTTACAAAATCAAAGCCTTTATTGACATACTTAATTTTAATAAAATGTTTTTTTATGATCTTCAGGACGATCAATTTTGGGAAATAATTTAGAATAACAATATGCCATAATAATTTGAACAATTTCATACTTAGGACTGCTATATGAAATTGTGTTGCAATCCTCCAAAATTTTATTTAACTTATTAACCGGCAACGAACAGAGTTTTGTTAACAGATAATGTCTGCCGTTGTTTTTTGAAATAGAAATTAGGTCCGAAATATTGGTATGATTGGCCCGAAATTTTATTTGATTGCGATTTGTTCTACAACCGTGAGAACGGTTTTTACGAACAGTTTTAGAAACAATATCCAAAATGTTAACGGAATTGGTTCTAGATATATTACCAATTCCCATGATATTATCATTTAGACCGAGAGGGTAAACTGTCTGTAATTTTTTAATCCAATTATAATGTATGCAAGTGTACCTTGTTTGCTTTATGTGATTGGTATAAAAAGGATATGTATCTTACTTATATGTTTATCGCAACCCAATGCTTATTTATTACGAACCAATTTACCTGTCTTTGCCTAATTTGGGTAATGTGGACGATATTTAAATTTTCGCAGAGGGCGTGGTTGCTTGTACTTATGTCCTCTGTGTATTATTTTCTCAGAGGTTGTGGTAGCTTGGTCTATGACCTCTGTGTATTTACTTTTGCAAATATTGTAGTATGTAGTGGGTATTGTTTTATGCTTCGTCATGAAACTCATGCTGCTGCGGTTTTGCAGAGGTCGTAGTAGCTTGGTCTATGATCTCTGCATTGTTTTATGCTTCGTCATGAAACTCATGCTACTTTTTCAGAGGTCGTAGTAGCTTGGTCTATGACCTCTGTGTATTTGCTTTTGTAAAGTTAATATGTAGTGGGTTTTGTTTTATGCTTCGTCATGAAACGCATGTTATATTTTTGCAGAGGTCGTAGTAGCTTGGTCTATGATCTCTGTATTGTTTTATGCTTCGCCATGAAACTCATGCTAAACTACATTTAATTATTTTTTCGTCATGGTGATTGGTTTGGAATAAATTAATTTTGTAATCATTTCTTTAACTACATACAAAATTGCCAGTATTTTGATACATGTATTCAGATTTACATGTTGTCAGTTTCTAATACATGTTTTTACTGTATTATTTTCTTTTCTTTACTAGTATAATTAATGTAAATGATATAGTTTGGGTTGCGATGAACGTAATTGATAATTTTTATGCCGATACTTATGTACTTTAAGGTCGTTTTCTTTTTTCGATATACTAGATTTGTTAATAAAAATAACATTGGACAAGACATATATAGATATTTACTGATGATATTTTAAAGTTCATACTCTTCATATAATACATGATAAAAGCATTTTTTCTGTTTAATAGTTTATTATTAAAGAAGAGATACTTTAATAATTTATTTATCGCATATTATTCCTTATCATGCGTTGTTTGTGGTCCTTGAGTAAGACCAAGTTTGTTTTTAATGAGAATTTAATCTAATCCATTATTTAAAAAAAAAATTGTTTTGTTTATTTCATGCCTTGACTATGGACGAAGAGCACTAAGAATGGCATTCATCTACAAAAGAACTTTCCCCATTGAAGGACATGTACAATAAAGCGTGATAGCAACAACTTCCATATACTTTCTTTTGCCAGCGGTATGCCATAAGTCCGATAATACGAACATACGAATATTGATGGGTTGCAGCTGTTTTACTGACATTAAGGACACATACCTAATTTCGAGATTAGAATTTTGATCCAGAAGTGCGAGTCGTATCAACATTGACTAACTGAAATCTAATTGACTGTTTTATAAATACAAATTTACAAAATACGACTTCGATCAGCATTTTGATACACAACTGGACCCTAGTTACGATGATAGCTCAAAGCACCTAATGTTATTCCACCATCTCTTTAAAGTTGACTTTGTCGTTAATTGTCCAGGACTCTCGCTACTTAAATACAGCACTTAGTTTTAGAGGAAGGAAAATAAAACAGACAAACACTTCTGCCGCAGTTCATGGATGGAATGGTCCTAATAGTATCCGTGATTCAAGATGATTGAAGTCAAATACGTTTATAGAATTAAACAGCTAAAAATAATAAATTTAGTATCAGAACTTTATACTTCAGCTGTTGTGGGTCAGTATTACCTGACAAAACATTATGATAATTATTTCATACCATCACAACTGTCTTGTTTTGGGTCAGCTTTGCCTGCCAAAACGTTTATTATCTTTATTTCATATAATTACAACTGTCTTGTTTTGGGTAGGATTGCTTGCCAAAACATTTTATGATTTTTATTTCTTATAATTACAACTGTCTTGTTTTGGGTCAGCATTGCCTGCCAAAACGTTTTATGATTTTATTTCATATAATTACAACTGTCTTGTTTTGGGTCAGCATTGCCTGCCAAAATTTTTATTTCATATAATTACAACTGTCTTGTTTTGGGTCAGCATTGCTTGCCAAAACATTTTATGATTTTATTTCATATAATTACAACTGTCTTGTTTTGGCCAGCATTGCCTGCCAAAACGTTTAAGATTTTTATTTCATATAATTACAACTGTCTTGTTTTGGGTCAGCATTGCCTGCCAAAACGTTTCATGATTTTTATTTCATATAATCACAACTGTCTTGTATTGGGTCAGCATTGCCTGCCAAAAGGGTTTTTATCTTTATTTCACATTATTTCAATGTATCTTGTTTTGGGTCAGTTTAGCCTGCTAAAACGTTTGTGATCTTTATTTCATACAATGTATGTCTTTATTGCGGCCCTCCTCATGCTGTCTTTACACATTGTTCGAATGTCAATGGGATCATTCGGTAGGCTCGGTTAAACTTCCTGTATGGATACATGAATAATTCGTAAATCATGTTATGGTTTTTAATGTTGCCGTGCTTATTCATTATTCAAATTATATATATAAAACGACGTAATGGTTTATTCCAATGTTGTCTAAATGCTATGGTCTTTAGAGATAAATCCATCACACATGCACACACCAAAGTTTTTATATTAAACTAAACTGGTTATTAACTAAATTGTTTTTTTTCTCTTTTCGTTTTATGTTTATAGTATGTGTCAAAAGCTAAAAATATTTACTCGGTTAAAACTACATCTTTTAACTTTTATCGCAATTAAGGTACACAAAATTATATGAAACATCACTTAAAGCTGGAATATTATATTATTCATTTTACAACTTTATTTACTACTATACAATATAAACCTTTTAAATGTATTGCATTGGAATAACAGTTTGTTAAAATAAGTTCTGTTGCATGCCAGGAAGGAATGAATTTATTTTATGTTAGGTTGAAGTAAGTTTGGTTTATTCCTCCTTTTTATAGTGGTGTTATGGATATAAATTATAACTATTAATATTGAATGGTGATGTTCACCAGTCATTACATTTCTAAAAGCTATAAATTAAAAATTGTGACTAAAACTTTTCTTTTTACCGTATTATGAGTTACGAAAATCATTTCTATAGTCTCGTATCAATTCGGATAACAACAAAAATAACTGAGAGTTAAAAAAAGGTTTACACTAAAAACTTATTTACCAATTTCAATTTAAAAATGTTTACCCTAGTCTATGGATTTCACCCCGCCATATTATGTATGTATGTGCCTTTCCCAAGTTAGGAGCCTGTAGTTCAGTGGTTGTCGTTTGATGATGTGTTACATTTAAGTTTTTTGTTCCTCCAATTTTTTTTTTTATATATATATATAAATACGGCTGTTAGTTTTCTTGTTTGAATTGTTTTACGTGGTCATTTTGGGGTCTTTAATAGCTGACTATGCAATATAGGCTTTGCTCATTGTTAAAGGCCATGCGATAACCTATAGTCGTCAATTTCCGTGTCATTTTGGTCTCTTGTGGTGAACTGTTTCAATGGTAATCATACCACATCTTCTTTTTTATATTTATACATTTTCGATTGAAAAATGTCAAGTGTATTTTGGGAATCCTTTGCTCATCATCCCTTACAGAAATAGTCAGAAATAAAACTTCGTATTTAGGAAGGATCCAGGGCTTTGTAAAAATATAGTTTAGTTTTGTTTGAATTTTTAAAATTAAAGACTGATATAGTTTCGGTTAATCAAAGTACTAATTGTCTGTACTAAAATATACAAAGGTTCTATATTTTAATGTCTGGATGTAAAAAGAAATATGAATTATGGGTCATACTAACATTGTAACTGCGATTCTATTGTAATTTAATTGATGTGATCCTGGTCGGAATAAGATTTACACCTTTAATCAATTTTACCAGTAAGAGATAATTTTAGAGTAATATCTTGGTATATGAAAATAGGAACTTTAAATATTTCTGCTAAATGTGGAAACGTTTTACATAATAAAGTGATATTTGTTTGGTGTACATGTTTGTGAATGTAATTTTTTTTCAAGTCATATATAATTGTATTCACGTAGCCAGAGTCCTCGGGTGGGGGGTCCACTCTTTTAGCCTAAGAGTGGATTTGAGATCCACTCTTTAAGCCAAAGAGTGGATTTGTGGCAGGTTTTTCTCCCCACCTTTGCTATTCTTTGTCATTTATTCAATTGACATGATATAAGTTGATGTAATTTCGTAGTAATTATGTATTATTATTTCATATTAAATATGAACTTTTATGTCAAATGTTTTATTTGCAAAATGTATTTTTTGCATTTTATGATTTTGAATAAATGACCTTTTTTCGTGAGTTTAGTTTTTATATCATATAGCAAATCAAGCTAAGACTCTGGCTTGTGTATAGTAGTACGTTTATGGTATCTAGCTGTCTGTCTTAAAAATGATTATGAATTAAATTAGCAAAACATTTATGTTATTTCCTCTGTATTTCAGGTGTATGGTCCATATACATGGTGTAAAATTGCACTAGAGTACGCAGAAACAGAAAGAACAAAAAGATTGATAAAGATGAATAATTGGCAAATAAAAGTCTTGATTTTTATTTGTTATTTTGATATTGACTTATGTATAATTCTAGTTTTACCTAAACAACACATGTAATTGGTTAACAATAATATTTTTGTTATCGAATTGTGTTTACTTATAATAAGTTATTCCATTACATGCACCATATTTGCTTACTTCAGTAAATGAACAATGTATAGATATTAATATGAATTTGGAGTATGCTTCTTCAATTCACTTCCTCTGTGTTTATATTTGACGGATTAAATCTTCCATAAAACATAAAAAAAAAAAAAAAACAACTGAACAAATAGAGAAATGTTATGGCACCATTAATATGACATTCAATCTACCAATCCACAACTAAACACAAGTTCTTTGCAATAAATCAAGCACTTATCGTGTGTGTTAGAATGAGATGTGAACAACTCACCAAACTGAGAATCACTTAACCCAGCAATCTGAATGCTCTCAAAATCTCACGAAAGATATGAAGATCGTTTTCTAAATTTTAATCACTCATCAAACATTTGTATATAATTTGTTACGTAGTTAATCAATGCAAGGAACCTTCTTACAAAGATAGCATTGTGAATGTTACTCATTTGTCATATTGGTTTAAGAATTATAATCATGTTAGTATAAGACATTTGTGGAAACAAGGTCTATGCCTAGAATTACACGTACAATTTCAGGTGACAATAAAAAATACAATAACAATACATATACATATACATAATCGCAAGTGGTGTTTTCTATAGAAAAAAAGAAGATGTCAGCAAACGTTAAATTTCATTTGTCCGAAATTTAACGCTTTTTTATATCAGGACCGCACACAGGTATATATTTGTAGACAAGGGTTTATTAGGACAGAGTGTGTAGATAGATGTATGATATATATATAATTATATATTACCAGCAGGAGAATTATACTTTCCCAGCGAAACAGGGTACTTTTAATACAATGGTTAGTATACAAAAACCAGTTAAATAATGTTCAGATGATACTCTACTGCGCGATTACAACTGTGTTCCCGCAACTGTTGCTTTACCGACTTAAATACATGTTTTTAACAATTTCCTCTCGCTTGCTATCCTTTTGATTTTTTTTTATCCCTAACAATCAATTGAATAGATTTGCGTATAAACTTTGTGTTGAAATGAACAACGTCGCAGTGAGAAATCACAAGCTGTTCTGGGGGTTAGAACACCTCTTTTATTGTAGATCACAAGACTTTTGATTAGGGACATTTGATCGCTTCCCCTCCCCCCTTTTATTGTGGGTTGAAATTCTCTTTGGAAAATGGCCTGGTCGACCCCTGCGTCGTCAACGCACGCTATATTACAATTCTATGAAAATAGTACCAGTCTCGAAACAGGGGTTAAATTTAGGTCATGTTTTCCAGGAAACCAGTTCCACTTATGGTCATTGAGGATAATTATCGACACCACGAAAAAAAACTGTCCATACTTTATGATTCCCAAGATCTTTTTATAACAATTGAATGAAGGAAACAACTTGGAACTCGTTTGTCATTTTCTGTTTGTTGCTGTTGAAAACATAAATAGCGAAGTTTTGCTATTTTGGAACAGCTATTTTACATTTCAACTGAGTCTGGCGGACAGTTTTAAATATATTTCCGACAAAGAAAGTTCGACGATAACTGGTTTTTTTCAAATTTTTTCTATTGAAACCAAAAACGTAGACAAAAAGTGTTTGTTCTATTCAGGAAAAAAAAATAATTCAAAATTATACCAAACGGCAAGTGAAATTTCATGCTGAAAAAATCGCTCAATAACGCTGTATTCCCTTATTCTCTTTACAACACTATAAAGAGAGGAAGTATGTATTAGCATAAACATGCTCCATGGTTTATTGAACCTTTCTTTAGCTTACACAAAGTATTGCTGACTTTTTTTTTAGCAAGTGTCATAATTTATCAACTCACCCCAAGGGTGACTGGGGTATAGAAATATGGTCACTTGGTCTTCTCCCGACCGGCAGTAAAACGCTTGCCGAAGTTGGGCGTCCGTTTGGCTGTGCGGGATGTATCAAGTTCGCAGTCACGTCCAGTCAGAAGGGGGACGTTAAATCCGATACCTCGCGTAAAGAGAGTGCCACGCTCTTTGCACGTTAAGAACCCTTGCAACAACTCTTTGAGGGGTCCGTAGGTGGCCTGTTGCAAGGCAAAATTTCTGTCCATATCCAATATACCCTCATTTTCTAGTGGCAGTCCAAATTTCCCCGACCATCATCCTAGATGGCCTCTATTACAACAACCTACCTAATGTATTTATTGTTAACTTGTTCTCGTCCTGAATATGCATGCAATATTTGCCACTGGACGTTAAGCAACCAACAATCAACAATCAATAATTTATCAACTGCAACGACAACTGCGATATTTTGTGTGTTTCAGGTTAAATTTATTTCTAAAGTAATGTTAATTCATTCTATCATACTTTGTACGTTTGCAGCATTTTCAACCTTAGTTAACACCGTATACAATGATTAATGTTAACACATTGTTGCAAATAAATCATTGTTTAACTACAGTAAAAACATCCCCATCGTTACATTGTATTGGATCGACGGTTTACTTTTACACATTGAGAAAGCCCAAGATCTAAATGCTACCTGTAAGTGTAATTGAAATCCTAATCGTAGGTGCAAGACAGTTTTTGCAGATGTCTATAAACCCTTATAGTTAGATAAAAAGAAAAAAGAGTTTAGTTTATATTCTAAACTCATGACAAAATAACCTGACATTGCAATGGCATATAAACAGCGAACAGATGGACGGTTTCACAAAATCTGCATTGAAAACTAAAAACTGAGAATCACTTAAGTAGTATGGGAGTCTAAAATAGAAATGATAGAAATTGTTGATACATCGCCAAAACGTAGTATCTATTTATATATGTTGAAAAATATAATAAAAGTGATAGGTCACCGCGCATTTTCTCAAGCTACAGGACGTGACAAAATGACACATTTCATATGGGAAAAAACAGGAAAAAACACCATTTTGTAATTAGAAACTAAACAAAATGATAGAATTGTTAAATACTTAAGGAAAAGACAGCTTTCAGACAATGCTTTGAGAATATCAAAAGAAAAGAAAGGGTCACCGTACGTTTTTTCCAGCTAAAATACAAAATAGGAAATTTCCATGTAGAATCCTTCAGAAAATGCACTGTTATAGAGTTACCTCCTCTTAAAATGCAAATTAATTATTTTTTCAAAACAACCAAAAATAATCAATATGTGCAAAAATGGTAATATTTATAAGTTACATTCTTATAAATTGGTTCTTTTAAATAAAAGTTCACATTAAATATGTGCATTCTTGCTAACTTGATAGAAAATCTGGACCTTTGATTCTCTGTTTTTTACAAATCAAGATCGAGGAAGACACCCATACCACCTTTACCAAAGCAATGTTAATAAACTCATCATAGATACCAGAGTTAGAATTTTATATTTCAGCTAGACGCGCTAGACTCATCAAGGACGCTCGAATCAAAAATATTTAAACGTCAAATAAAATACGAAGTGGAATGATCTCTAAAATCTCCCGAAAGGATCGTTTTATAAATTTGACATGGATCGAATAATTCATGTTTGATACGTTGAACGAAACATTCTAATATAACCAGCTTATGTAGCTTTGTATACAAGAGCGTTATTATTTTTTCGACATATACTTAATATGTTTTGTACTTTTGAATTCACAAATATCAGTACCTTCTTCAGTTGTGAAGCCATCGGTATAGTGCATATCAGGGTGGTCCTTTCTTTTTTTTTTTATCATAAACGAGTAGTTGATCATTTATGTAATTCATATCAACAGTCAAATCTATATTAAATACGATAAACGAAAAACACTGATGAAGTACATCAACAAATGAAAACCACTGAACAACATTACACTGACTTAGGATAGGTGCAAAGAAGTGCAGCGAGTTTAAACTTTGCTATAGGTAAAAACCATCACTATTAATTCAGACAATAGTGTATCATCAACAAAGAAAGACGCACTATGGAATATTTTATTGAAATGGCCTAATTCTATGAAAATACATATTATTACAAGTGAACACATATGATCTATGTCAAATTGTAAACGCAAACTCAACAGAAGGGTTATATGTAAAACAATGTAAGAAAGACAAATAAAACGTGGAACAAAATACCAACAAAAAGAATTTTGTTTGAAGACGATTTTTTTTTGTTCTGTGGCATATAATTTAATTAAATTGAAAATAATTGATTCGACTAAACCAATTCAGTTACCAAAAATTTGTCTTAAAGATGACATAAGAAATCAGTACATAATGTATAACAGCATTAATGACATAAAATCTCTATTGTTTGATATATTTTGTATGCTTTACGTCAATTTGTTACTTTTGGTCGTACCACGGCAGTCAGTATTTTTTTATGATGGAGAAGCATTCATACAGAATCTATACAATAAAGACCCCAATTGATCTGAGATTGACGGAGCGAATTTCCAACTGACACACAATAATGTGACACGCTAATAATTACTGTTAATTCAATATATTTCTGTTGATTATGAAATAATATCCTTTTAATCTATAGAAAACCTTCAACGTTATGACATTTGATATCATAATATTGTCTTCTTCAGAACTCATTATTGAAGATTAATTACTTAAGGTAACAAATACGTAAAAAGCTTGTCCGGCGATTTTTAAAAGAAATTGCATACACGTAGAACTTATAAAAAGATAATGAAAATCGAAAAAAGTAAGTTGATCACCGATCGTAATTTCTGAGTTCTAGACATTTGAAAATTGTTAGGAAACACCATAAAGTACATAGACATAACGTCAAATTTGAACCAAAAATAAGAAATTTCAAGCTTAAGTTATTATGGAGTTTAAACCAATCCTACGATTTTTCTATAAAAATGAAATGTTTTAAGGTATTATTTTCTTGTCTTTTGATATATATTTTTCAGTGGGTTATCGAATTCCCTTTTTATATATTAGCCGTTGAAAGGGTGTTGCTGAAGGGAAAAGAGAAAAAAAAAAGCATGACGTCGCTGAAAGGATAACGCAACGTCAAGGCTATTTCAGCAGAATTGTAAGGACAACATCTGCTTCATTATAATTTGTTTGGCTGCGCTATAGAGCATATAATCATGTCTGAAAAATGATTGATAACCTTTTTTTCAGTGAATATACGATATTCTGTGTTTATATCGTGTTTCTGGAACGATTAAACACAGTGTCAAAGACATTTTAATTTTTTTTATAGTATGTTTATAAACATATTTAAGTAACAGAAACAATAAAAGATACGTCATTATAATAGACTCTCCGAATGAAAATATACATTCAATGTTCACATTTTCGACCTCAACTTTGCTGCTCCACATTAAGAGATGCGAAATGTACAGGCCAACTGGAAATTCAAACTTACAAACCAAAAACATACTGACAATGCCATTGGGGAAAAAAAGAAAAAAAGGCCAACAGACTAACAGACAAACAATAGTTAATGAATGGGGAAATGTGATACCTGCGCTTGCATATACTGTTATAAAGTGACATAACTAAAAAAAAAATGTAAAAGTGATGCTACTCATTTGGTCTGTGTTTTGTGGTAATGAGAATTGTGTATAGTTTTGAACATTTGGTTGAGGCAAACTAAAATTCGAGAACAGAAATAAATGTTTGGACGGACGGAAAAACGAATAAGTGAAAAAAATGAATTCCCCCTCCTCTATGGCGGGTTCTTAAAAAACACTTTAAAGTTTTATTCCACCGACAGGATGTATACAATTATGTTTCAATGGCACGAGAACACGACACAAGCAGTCTGAACATATACTTCGATCCAAATAGTACTTTCATTTGCAAACTTAAATGGTGTGTTTAATTTGACACGAAAAGTGATCTGGGATAAATGCTTATTATAGACAAAAGCCAAACAAAAAGACTATTTCAAAGTTTTATGCATACTATCCCTACTTTTTTCCTATCGTTGGTTTTGTTCAAATATTATAGCAAGGACAGTGCAGAGAAGTGAATATTTAAAAACAAATGTATATAAATACCAACTTATTTATTTTTTTGGGTTTTTGTTACTTAGTTGCGCCGCAATCATTTTCGCTAGCCAAGGGTTACGATCCACTCACGCTATCTTGGCGAAGATGCGCCGCGGTTGACAATGTTTTTTCAGGGTAACAATCTGATATATCTCCAACTTAGCTTATGTATGTGTTACTTATATATAAATCGTTCAACACAGACTTTGAACACACATTACATGACTTCTGATAAATGTATCCAGTCTAGATTTTGTGAACTGTAATGATCAAACCAACAATATACTGAATAAAAAAGCTGCATGTGATTTTGAAGAACCGCCTTCGAGTGAATTTTCAACAAAAGATGTGGTAGCGATTTGAAATCGCCAACGGCATTCTGTAACTCGTGATTTATGCCAACAATATTCCTGTTCGTACTTTAGAATTGTTTGCATAGTTTAAATATGTGCTACAATTACCGGTGAGAAGAAATACATTTAGCAAAATAAATTGTATAGCTGCATTTGCACATGCATACATAGAGTATCAAGTGACATCGAAAAAGTGAAGTTCCGATAATTGGTGCATTTAAAATTAATAAATTGATGCACGCAGACATTTCCCAAAATTCAGTATAATATATGTACTTTGCTTATTATTTTATTTTTGAAGTGGCGATAGAGAGTAATGTTCATGCAGCGGATTTCTACTTATCCCTTGTCGGGTTTTTTTCATGCTGGAAGCTTGTAATTCACAATCTTCCATTCAATTCAAATTAATTGAAAAGCAACTTTTTTTTAAATTTTCGTTCATTTTGAAAAACAGTTTTACTTCCCGTTTGTCCGTGTATACAAAATGCCCCATCCACATTTCGATTTTCGTTTAAGTTTATTGTCCCTTTCTCTTGCTTACCCGTTAGCAGTAATTTCCTACATTATATTTCACAAATTTTATGTCACACAGGCACCTATCGAACTCTATTCCTTTCATGCTTTTTTAATACTAATTATTTGTTTAAAAATAGTAGTTAGTACTTTCATTTCCAAATTCTATTTATAGAACATATCGCGGACGTGACAGAACGCACCATAAAAAAGGTTTATGCTTATATTCAAATGAGAAAATGCTTATATATAGGAATATCAAATCGAGAATATCAGTGTTATTCTCTTTTTTTTGTCGAGGATTGATAACGTTCTAGCCGTTTTCATGGTGACAGTTGTTTTGGGATATTTGATTTCTTTGAATGTAAATATTGTGAGTTTGACTATATTTGCAGTTGAATTTTTGTACATAGTGTGAGAGCTGTAATTTGTTATTGTAGGAGTGTATATGTGTAATTCATGTACTTGTTTATGATGTTCCTATCAATACTACATTTCGGTTTCGCCTCCAATATCAACATTCCCGATTTTTGCAAGTTGAGTCTCAGTCTGGTTTGTGCCGACTACCAGCGAAAATGGGTTGTTAAACTTGCACCATTTATGAAAAGGGTAAACATCACTCTGAAATAAGGTCAGTCAACTCGCCCCTTTGTAAGTCGATCCGGCTCAACGTCGATCCGGCTCAACGTCGATCCGGCCCAAATGTAAAGTCGATCCGGCCCCAAAAAAAAATATGTTTATAAGAAACAAAAATAAAGATATATATTAATTGCAAAGTGGGGCGCTCATATTCGCTGTGGACACAATTTCGCCGTTTTATGATTTTTAGGTGTAAAAACTTCAATGAATGGTTGAAATGAAAGAAATATGCCGTTAAATTATAAATAACAAATAAGATTATTTTTGAAAATCAGACTAAATATAGGCACTTACGGCAAAGTAATAAAGAATTGAAATTGATAACGTAACTTTAATTAATCAGGATTTGATTGAATTAAGTGATTACGAGTGACATTACCTTAGTTCACAATCATCAGACAATTGTTGAATAAACAAACCAATTACAGACTAATGATTTGATTAAACAAGTCATTATGATGAGTTAAATTTTATAGGTTCCATCGGACTGTAAATATTAATTTAGCTTTTCTGTGAATGAACTATATAAAATAAAAATCGCCATTATATTCAAACTTATCATGGAAAAAAAAAACCTTCATATTTTAAAATATGTTGAAAAAGAGGGACGAAAAATACCAAAGGGTCAGTCAAACTCATAAATCTAAAACAAACTGACAACGCCATGGCTAAAAATGAAAAAGACAAAAAGACAAACAATATAACACATGACAACATAGAAAACTAAAGAATAAACAACACGAACCCCACCAAAAACTAGGGGGGATCTCAGGTGCTCTGGAAGGGTAAGCAGATCCTGCTCCACATGTGGCACCCGTCGTGTTGCTTATGTGATAACAAATCCGGTAAATAGTCTAATTTGGTAGATCAAATTCATGAAAGGGAAGGGGATTGTAGTTACGACGTAAGGAACATATCCGATATCATTTTTAAAAGGGTTATTCCATAAGGGTCAGCCAACTCGTGATGGCGTCCGTAAAATTTACGAAGGGATGATTTCAACTTCACCATTTGGAAATCTTAGTTTAATAGCTTCCTTGAAGCTGCTATAAAAGCAGACACAATAACATTAGTCATGCTCGTATCAATTTCAAATAGTTATTTAACTGGTACTCCAAACAATACCTCTCTTACCTGTTGAGTGTTGTCATCCCGACACTTTTTGCAATTTCCATTTGTACTGTTAAAATTTGTCACAAATTCCTTCAAAATCAATATAGTTCATATTTTACTATGGGGCCATATCGACTTAGGGCCGGATCGACTTTGGCCGGATCGACTTGGGGCCGGATTGACTTGGGGCCGGATCGGTTTGGGGCCGGAACGACCGGAAACCATGTCCATTACTGTTGACTTATAAACATAAAATTAAACATTTTTAAATGCATGTTAACCTGTAGCTATTTTAGTGTTGACATCAAATACACCTAGGCCTTTCTTGTTTTCACCAGGGTAATGCGTCTTCCCTAATTTAATTTTGTTTAAACGACCACATATTGGTCTATGGCAGACAATATACAAAATTCCTGAAACACCATAGCATCTAACACCCCTGGCATCGTGCAAATGAAGGGGTTTGTTACACCGGATACAGCTTTTCAGCTGACTAGCCAAATACTCTAATTCACACAGGAATCTACAATGGTCTAGGGGGACAAGATCAGATGGAATATATTCATTAAATAAATCATCTCTGTCATGCTCAGGATAGCTTTTGTTGGTTTCAGGAGGATATTTCGTTCATGTAGATGATGTTTACAGTTATGATGAAACAAAATAAGGGTGGTCTTCTAAAACTATGTCTGAGACAGAGAACTTCTTTGGTTGTGTTTTAACTTTTCGTCTACTTTCAATAAAGTTATTTATTCTTTCTACGGGTTTCTTAGTTGAAAAGCGCCCTTTAGCACCCCTGGTGGTAGGCATTTCTAGGAGGCAGACGACATATAAAGATATTACGATAGTCGCATTAAAAATGAAATTATACCTTTTTCTTCTTCTGTCGACGGGTCAACACGAGGCTTCGTTCTATGTATGTGATTTATGTGAAACTGCCTCATAGTACACCAAAATGCTGCTCATGTTCTATATTTTCTAAGCAGCAAGTTAGTTATTGTAAAAAGCAGTTCACCGTTCAGCAATGTAAACATCTCCACGTCTTTTGTTGTCTCCATTTTTGCATTTCCGTGCATGCCGGAAGTGATCACTGCCAAATGTTATTATTAAAAGATGTGTATTTGAAATTTTTTTCAATATAAAAAGTGAATCCGATTAATTGAAGAACATAATGAAGAGAATTTTGTTTTATTTTCATCTTGGTACAAAGTATTTTATTTACGACAACAGATCGAATGTCGATATCAGATGCGCAACTTTTTGCGCAGAAGGCGCGAAAATTTAAACTCCTTAAATGTCTAATCTGACTATAAACACCTTAGACATAAATTGAAATGTCTCATCTAAAGATAAACATCGCAGGCATAACTTAAAATGCCTCATTCAACTATAAACACCTCGGGCATAACTTAAAATGTCTCATTCAACTATAAACACCTCGGGCATAACTTAAAATGTCTCATTCAACTATAAACACCTCAGACATATCTTTAAATGTCTAATTCAGCCTCATGCATAACTTTAAATCATCCCAAAGGCTATAATAAAATATGATAAAACAAAACATCACACATGGGATGATTAATGACTTCACTTTTCAATATTCTCACAGAGCAATAAGCAGTCTCAAAATAGTCTACGTATACTGCACTACTTATTAAATTATTTCCATTGATGATTACTTTAATTTTTCAGCAAGTACGGGTAAGTCTCAAGTAGCAAACAGATAAATACAGCTCACAATTATATTTATTATTTAAAATATATTTATACCAAGGTGTAAATAAAACAATAATGATGCCATTCATATGATATAAGATAGACGTGCGTTATATCTACAAAAGAGGTTGAAGATGTCAACGGGACATTCAAACTCATTGGTCATGTACACTGACAATGCCGTGGCAAACACCTCTTCAAAATTAAAATCAAACAACAGGATACAAAATACCTTATGTTATTTCATGCGCTGTGATTAACGTTCATTGGAGATGCCTAAAGCAGAAATGTTTAAATCATATCACGTATATTAACCCAAACTGTTGAAGTTATGTCCATAAAGAACGTACATCAATATGATTATACCGACATAACGTCAGCTTGTTTGAGGATGATTAAACCACGGTTTATTTACATATTTTAAATGTATAAAGTGACAAACTAAACAAATATCACATTTCAATATTTTGCATTATTGATGACTATACTTTTCAATAATCTGACATAACAAACTGTCATCATAAAATGTTCTTCTATCTCGATACTACTTATTCAATAAATTCCATTTAAAATGGGTGCAATGCATTGCTGAATTGGTTGTTGTATGCTGTATTTTATAATTACTTATTAGATTTTTTTTTCGGCCAGTAAGTGTCAAGTAGCAAAGATATAAGTATAGCGTACAATTATAGATGCAATTCACAATATAAGATTTTCGATGCATTGATGGTAGTAGAATAGTTAAATAAAACAATAAAACAATCATTGAAATAATATAATTATCAAAGACGTGCGTCAATGTATGAATTATGACTAATACTAAATCATTAATCTGATAGAAAGAACAAGCTGTCATCCCAACATGTTCTGCAATCACTTTGCTAAATATTACATTAATTTCATTGTAATTTTAATAAATCATTGCTAAATGGTATGCTCTATGTTTTTATTTTTTTCAGCTTGTAAGTGTCTAGTAACAAACAGATAAGTATAGCGTACAGTTATATATGCAATGTATCAAATAATACTAATATATGTATATACACAGGTGTTACTACAGTAGTATTATAAAAGAATAAGCATACATTTTAAAGAGAAGGTAGTGGAGAAGATGTTTTCAAATTGGTTGGTATCTGTGTTGTTTTTTTGAATTACCAATTATTGTTGAAGATTATTAACGGCATCCTGCATAAATAAGCAAACGCTTCGAGCTTAAAAAATAGATCCTGAATTTCATAATTATTTCATACCATTTCACAATTTGATTATAATATTCAAGACATAGATTTAAAAGCTCGAAGCGGGTGCTTATTCATTTAGGTTGGTGGAAACCTAAATGTAGTGTTTACGCTAACAATATTGACAGTATTCTAACGTCACCCTATTGCGGGTTTTCATCTTGTGCTTTATGATACCTCTAAATTAATTGATTTTTCCCCAAAAAAAAAGAATAGTGTGCTCCGGACTATGCAGCAACTACTCATCAATAGGTTGTCGTTACCAGAACAAGTAAAAGCAATTGATTTATATATGTTCAAGATCATATGAGTATACGTATACTCATACGGTCCGACCATATGCGTACGGTCGGACCGTATGAGTATACGCGTATGGTCTAGTACGAGCTGGCAATTCATGTTTTTGGATCATATGATTTATATTTAAACAAACATTCACCACAATCATATCGACAAACTTATAATTTCTGAATTGAAAAAAAAACATTATGGCAATTTAGGTTGTTATTTATTATAAAACCTAACATAACTCTATGGAGAAAATAAATATAACACATATCAGTGTTTAATGTTGAATCAAGTACTTTCAGTATTTTATTATCATGTGATGAGAAAAATGGCGGCAGTTTTATATATTGTGCATTTCCATTATAATTTTGACTTTTAAAAAAAACACACACACACCCGGCCTAGACATTGTATACGTCCGTAGCGCTTTTTTTTAAAAGCACTAACGTGTAATTGATAAGGCGGAATAATAAGACATACTTGTTATGTTTTACTTCTGTAACAGTGATTTGGATATAATTTACCAGTGGGCATCATTAGAAACAAGACACATAAAAAAGTTGATACACTCAATGTGTTGTGTAATCCCCAAAAGAGAAAACAAAACGGTTTGAAATCCCATTTACATGTTATTAAGAAGATATACATGTTCACCATTGTCATTTTTTATATTTTTGCTTCGTTTGAATAGCTCCCACATTAAAGTAGACCAAGTTTTATCTAAGTAAAACATGAGCAAAAAATTAGCATTTAAAGCAATATGCTTAACTTTATTTAATCAAATTGATAAACTGATATTTGGTGAAGACTTGTTTTATGTATCGGGATTATCCTAAGTTATTCTTCAGATTTCAAACTTTTATCTTTTTTTCTTTTTCAGTTATCCGTAAGTATTATGTACCAAACAGTATAATTTTGTAATTTCACAAAAACATAAAGAATGAATGGATAACAGAAAGTAAATGTTGCGTGTGGTGTTGTTAAATAATGGAAAAATATTAATCAAGTTCTAAAAATTAAAGAAATAATTATGTAAAGATTACATCAACTTGTTTGATGACATGGCTTGTTGTTCTTTTCTCTATTTCTACCTTTTATGATACCTTTTATGATACCTTTATTTTAATATATAATCATCGATCACAACGATTGAATATGCATTCATACCCAAAACCAGGGATCACACCGATATTAGAGCTTCCAAATAAAATTAAAAGTGAGGTAGTCTTTCAAAGATTATAATCCAAATCACCTTTGCCAAACTATTTAAACAACTGTATGATATTGTCAATGTTTTTAAAACAAAAGATGACAATGTCCCTAGTTTAATTCGCTACTTAAATGTCCATGTATGCTGTATAACTGTCTTTATGAACACCATGTTCGTCCTTTACATGATGTAATACGAGAATAGTATTATTGACAATTTCAACATATCAATTGTCATAACCTTCTATCATTAAGTGTCACTTACCCAACCATAAGTATTAATGATAGCTTTGAGCATTTATTGTTATATGAAAGATATGACAAAAGGCAGTTTGTTTAGAAAAATATGAATTTGTATGTTGGAATGTTCAACTTGATAATTAATTCTAACATACGAAACAATGTTACTGGGAATTAATTAAAGTACTGGAAATCAAATATACGTGGATAAAATAACCAGATGCATTACGCCTAAACTAAACATTATTTAACAAGAAAAAAGAAATAAAAAAGAAATATTGTCAATGAGACAGCTTTCAAGTACAAACGTTCTATCATAAGCAGAGGTTTATAAATTGACCATACGGCTTTAAGTAATGGGCACTTTAATACCGTCTTGTAAGATAAATATATCAAATATGTAAAGTTATGTAGAAATGAAAACTATCGCTGATAAGTTCGATCGGTAGGTCCGAGCTACTTGTTTTAGCTAATATGGTATTTATCATTTTAGCTGTTTATGTGGAGGGTAAGTACTGCAGATAAAACTTTGATCAGTATTTTTCTTCTATTGCTTGACAGAACATATCATGTATAAGTCATGCAAAGATGTAGAGATCGTTATTTTAAAAGAATTAATATGACCTACAAATGATTATCACGTTTCTATGTGTTTGCTACTTTCGATCAACAATGATTATGAAATCGTTTGTCAAATTACCACATTGGTCGCAACGAATAGGCAGAGAACAGCAGTTTCCTGCTTTAATCTCTTTTTGTTGCTTTCTTAAGATATAACATGTTAATACATTACATAACTTGTATTCTACAAGTAGGTCTCTTAGAGGACACTATTTTGTCTTTTTCAGTCTTATGTCTGTCTCTGTTACAAATCGTTTATATTTGAAAACATTGGTACGTTATCATACTGAATACATACTTGTCGAACGCAAAATACTTCAACACTTACATTAAATATATTAAATATACACTAAATAAAGGCAACAGTTGTATCTGCTGTTTGATAGTCATCAATCGATTTAATTCAAACAAATCTGGATCACAAACAAAAACGGAGAGAAACTCAGAACTATAATATGTATAAGAGTAAAGCAACGGAACAATATAAGCTCAGAACTATAATATGTATAAGAGTAAAGCAACGGAACAATATAAACATAGAACTAACATATGTATATAAGTATGGCAACGGAACAATATAAACTTAGAACTATAATATGTATAAGAGTAAAGCAACGGAACAATATAAACTCAGAACTATAATATGTATAAAAGTAAAGCAACGGAACAATAAAAACAATTTAAAACTGGCGTGTACTGTTAAAAAATAGTAAAATTGAGAATGGAAATGTGCAGTGTGCCAACGAAACAGCAACCCGACCATAGAACCCGACCATAGTCTATAGTTAAACTAGTACAAGGGACAGAGGCAGTTCTTATTGAAGTTTTAGAACATTGGAAGCTTTTACTTGTATGGCTCAATAATTGTTCAATAAGATAATTGAAAGCGAAGACAATCCATAGTGTCTGCTGATTTAAGTCGTGCATAAATGCTTAGTTAAACAAATAAACCAACAAAAGTTTCTAATGATTTCAAAATCACTATTATATTTTTTTCTGCAGTTGGATGAATAAAGTCCAGTAAAGAGACAACTAGAAACTAAACATTTGCTAGAAACAGAAATAATCCAGGAACTTTCCTCAAATGAAACGATCCCCAAGGGTGACTGGGGTATAGAAATATGGTCACTTGGTCTTCTCCCGACCGGCAGTAGAACGCTTGCCGAAGTGGGGCGTCCGTTTGGCTGTGCGGGATGTATCAAGTTCGCAGTCACGTCCGGTCAGAAGGGGGACGTTAAATCCGATGTCTCGTGTAAAGAGAGTGCCACGCTCTTTGCACGTTAAGAACCCTTGCAACAACTCTTTGAGGGGTCCGTAGGTGGCCTGTTGCAAGGCAAAATTTATGTCCCTATCCAATGTACCCTCCTTTTCCGGTGGCAGTCCAAATTTCTCCGACCATCATCCCAGATGGCCTCTATTGTATCAACCTACCTATTGTATTTATTGTGAACTTGTTCTCGTCCTGAATATGCATGAAATATTTGCCACTGGACGTTAAGCAACCAACAATCAATCAATCAATCAAATGAAACGACTGTGAACAATATATACTGTTTTCTGTTTTAAATGCTTTTTTTTATTGTGACTTATGCAAAGATTTTAATTACATTCAAATGATGTACTATGAAACTGTTTGCTCTAAAGTCAATAAACTGTTTTTAAACACCCGTCTTTTAGACGGAACGTATTATGGTATACCGTTGTCCGTCCGTCTGTCCGTCCGTCGTCCACACTTCGAACAATAAATTAAAAACACTTTCACCAATTTCCATGAAACTTAAGTGAATTGTTTATATCTATTAACGTAAGCTCCCTTTCGGAATTCTTTAATTTCAGATTTTAAGTTTTGGTTCTGGGGGCTTTATTCATAAAAAGGGGGGATTTTCAACACTTCGGACAATAACTCAAAAAGGCTTTCAACAATGACCATGAAACTTTGGTAAATTGTTTATATCTATTGATGTAAGCTCCCTTTCAAATTTTATAAATTTTAGATATTTAGTTTTAAATTTATGGGGCTTTATTCATAAAAAAGGGGGATTTTTAACACTTCGGACAATAACTCAAAAAGGCTTTCACCAATGTCCATGAAACTTTGGTGAATTGTTTATATCTAATGATGTAAGCTCCCTTTCAATTTTTATAAATTTCCGATTTTACATTTCCGTGGTATGAATTTTTATGCTTAAAAAAGAGTGGATTTCCCAATTTTGGGACAATAACTAACACTTTTACAAAATTTTATGCAACTTTGATAAATTGTTTATATCTATTGACATAAGCTCCCTTTCCATTTTTCTAAAAGAGCAACGGGCGTATCATGCGCTAAAGCGCAGCCCTTTATTAAGAATGTATTTCATTGCTAGAATGCTGTTTTGACCACGAACGTGCTGCATCACACAGTTCTTTGGAATTGTTTTATATAACTAACTTTAAACTCTCACACTCTGATGAATACAGTTATCACACTACACATACTTATATAACTAACTTTAAACTCCCACACTCTGATGAATACAGTTATTACACTACACATACTTATATAACTAACTTTACACTCTCACACTCTGATGAATACAGTTATTACACTACACATACTTATATAACTAACTTTCAACTCTCACACTCTGATGAATACAGTTATAACACTACACATACTGTCTTATATAACTAACTTTAAACTCTCACACTCTGATGAATACAGTTATTACACTACACATACTTATATACCTAACTTTAAACTCTCACACTCTGATGAATACAGTTATAACACTACACATACTTAAATAACTAACTTTAAACTCTCACACTCTGATGAATACAGTTATAACATTACACAGACTTAAATAACTAACTTTAAACTCTCACACTCTGATGAATACAGTTATTACACTACACATACTTATATAACTAACTTTAAACTCTCACACTCTGATGAATACAGTTATAACACTACACATATTTAAATAACTAACTTTAAACTCTCACACTCTGATGAATACAGTTATAACACTACACATACTTAAATAACTAACTCTAAACTCTCACACTCTGATGAATACAGTTATTACACTACACATACTTATATAACTAACTTTAAACTCTCACACTCTGATGAATACAGTTATTACACTACACATACTACTGTGTTAATCTGTTGCTAAAAAAAGAGTTCTTTTGATTTGGTTTCACTTTTCAAATAATTTTCCAAATAATCTGAATGCAAACTTGTATGCATGTAAAAACATTATTTTACATCGACTTAGTTTGAGATGATTGAATATGCACAGGGGAACTGTAAGTTATCGCTCAAAATATAAATAATTTGTAATTGAATTGAGCAATTCTATCTTTCACGATGTATATCTTCGTGTGCATATGACGATTATGTAGATTCAAATTATTGTATATTTCAACCGCGAAAAACCCTAATATATTTTAGATAATATGATTGCAGATATTCTTATATTGTTAAACAAAATAAACTATAAAACTTGTTAATACCATATATGATTTTTCTGTTTCGCAGACATCAAACACTGGCCTTGTAACCGCTTTATTATGTCTATAGATCCATCATTCCAGCATTTTGTTCGTTTTTTGTTCGGTAGTAAACCTTCGACAAAGTTTTCGTGTTTTATTTTAATTACGATTTTATATCTTGTACGTAGCATCATAATGATGATTAGTTTCAAAGCAACGCCATCTAATGGAAAAGGCTCATTTTCCAAAATCTCAACATAAAATAACCATTTCTGTTACTCCGAATATGCTCGATATGGTTATATGTAGCTAGTAGTTGGAGTGTTGTTTATAACAATTGTCGTTCAAAACACGTTGGAGCTCAAAGTCTAACTATATGGTGCGGGGCTTTCAAGTTTGTCGCAGATTGTTTTCGACCCCTGCATGGATACACATTTATTTTAAAGTACACTTCCGAAATCAAATATATAAAATACTGTTCTTGTTTTGCCCTCTCAGCATGAGACTTCGTTCGAAAATATATAACTGCTGTTCGTATGTCTCTCCGTCAGAGCATAGGTCCGGTTCGTAATCTAATTTGGATACAATTTATGAAATAGATTTTAACAAACCACTGGTTAACAATCTTAACAACAAAAGAGATATTTTTAGCTTCCCTTTTTGTGAACTTTCCATATCTATAAAGCAACATTCCAGCAGCGCCTGCATACGGAGTATATATCTCCCTATTGTTACAGAATTCCCGAGTTTGTATTTTCTATTATGGTTTTCTAGATAGAGGGTTGCTGCTCACAAGGAAGCTATAAGACCAAGATTTCCAAATAGTGAAGTTGAAATCATCCGTTTGTTCATTTTGCGGACACCATCATGAGCATGTTGACCGTTTTGAAATAACCGTTTCACAGATTATATCAGATATGTTCATTATGTCGTAACAACAATCCACGTCTCTTTTCACTATGAATGTAACCTACCGAATTAGATTATATGACGAGTTTGTTATAACTTAAGCAACACGCCAGGTGCCACATGTGGAGCATGATCTGCTGTCCTTCCAGATCGACTGACATCGACTGTTTTTTTGTGGGCACGTGTTGCTTAGTCCTAAGTTTTCTATGTTGTGTCTTATGTAGATATAGGAAGATACAGTATGAATGCCAATGAGACAACTTTCCATACAAATAACAATTTATAAAAGTAAACCAGTATAAGTCAAGGTACGGCCTTCAACACGGAGCCGTGGCTCACACCGAACAGTAAGCTTTAAATTTTTGTGTATTTTTTAAATTTTTTAAGCCATGGCTTTGTCAGTTTATTTTCCATTTACGAGTTTGACTTTCCCTCTTGAATAAAATGCCCTCCCCCTTTTAAGGTTGAAAAAAACAACTTCTAATCATACAAATATCAGTAAAATATTTACATAAAAAATATGGTTATCATTCAATCAGATCAGAAGTTGATTTGAAAACTGATTCTTTAAGAAAACAAATGAATTGGTGGACGATTCTGTTAAATCGGAAATAACATGATGGAGTAGATGTAGACCATGATTCAGGTTTATAGGAATTATCCTTGGATACAGAAAAACGGTAGTTCAGAGGATAAGAAGAACTAGCAATGCTAACGGCTCAGAATCATATGATACTGGGTCGTACTTAATATGTCATTATTCCATGTGTATGTGGTAGAGTGTTAAGCATTAATATTTATTTTCTTTTAGAATAATTAATATTAATTAGTAGTTTTATTATATGTATATTAAGAGTTCATCAATTCTTCTATTCTCTTATTTCTTCCTAGTACAGTTTACTCTATTTTCCTGGTTCATTAGTCAGTCAGTCATGTGTCAGATTATCTTGTCTACTATTGGTCAAAGTCATTGAGTTCATAGTTTTGCCACTCTTTTTGATATACCTTGAGAGAAAGCTTTACATGTAGCAGCCATATTTAAAATAGTTATATAGTTTAATATTCTGGACACTTATTCCATATTAATCAGGTCAGTTACTAATATTTCTAAGTCTTTAATATTTGCACAGTATTCCTTTAGTTTGAATCTGAGAGAAAATGTATTTTGAATAAGTCAGAATGATTGTGCATGAATGATAGATATTTTATTTTAAAGAAGTATTTCCATGAACTCAGAGATACATGTATTGGTACAGTTATTTTATTATTATAAAAGGTCCAAAGTAATGTTTGCTGAACATTAAACTTATTGTTTATATAAATGCTAGCTGATATAGTTAGCTCATTAGACTTATGTAGGTTATATTTGTATTTTAACAGGACCAGAATATCTTCATTTTATATTAATCTGGTGATGTTTCCAAACAGGAGATAGACCTTTGTACCATATACATGGTAAGATCAGTGTTACATGTATTTTTAGTTTACTGTATTGTCTGTGTTTGTCTATTTAATTTTAGTTCAGTATATGTATTGTTGGTGTCTTGTGAATAGTAGTTACCTGTATGTCAATTATTACATGTAAACATTATAGTAAGAAATTGTAGTTCATTCATAAATCTATGAATGAGTACCGTAATATAATTGGACATATGTAGTAATTAATCCTGACTTGGTTTATAATTGAGTTTGATTGAATTCATATAATTACAATATATACACTTAAATAGTATTGGTTGTATTCGTACAGAAAAGAGCTAGTTTATCGTATTTTGTACATGTACTTTCCGTTTTATGATTTAGAGTTATATCCCTTTGTACACTGTACTGTCTATGGTTTTACGTTTTGTTAATTGTGTACTTTCAGGGTTAATTTATTTATGTCGTATGAATAAAGCATCTTGAACTTGACGAATCCTTTTATTCTGTCCAAGAACCCTATTACATGTACAAGGTTTTGTAAAATTGTGACTACTAAGCAACATTGGGAAATCTTCCTTACAAGGAAGTTTTGCAACATATCGGTTGTCCTTTGTTCTTATACTCTGTTATTAAAATGTCTCTAAACAGCTGGGTTTGTTTTTTTCAAAACTTAACTGATTCATCAGAAACATCTCTCATTGATTCGATTTTCCTGAGATGTTCCAAATTGTCTTTTTTGTGTTTTTTTGTTGCCCAGTAGTAATCATAACCTATTAGAACGAAAATCTTTAAAATAATATATGTAGCTCTGAGTTTACAGAAATCAACCGCTATAGTTCACCTTACGGCCTTGACAGTGATCATGCCTGACACTCATAGTCAGCCATAAAATGCCCCAAAATGAAAAATGTAACACAATTTAAACAAGAAAACTTACAGCCTTATTTAAATATAAAACATGAACGAAAAACAAATATGTAACACATCAACAAACGACAAACACTAAATTACAGTCTGATGAATGGGTATAGGCACATACATAGAGAGTGTGGCGGGTATAAACATGTAAATGGCATCACAACCCTCCCCCTAACAAGGGATAAAGATTCCTCTAGGTTCACTGATGTATGGCAGTTAAGTGACATGGTGTGTCAAGCGATTTTGTAACGGTGATGCGATAGTTAAAACACTTGATACTTCCATTCAATACTAAACTAAACCCTTGGCATACGATATATATATTGATACATATACTTTGATCATGTCTAACTGGACGTATAACTTTTTATCGTGTTTAAAACATTTGTCTTTATTTACAGGTTTTTATATATATATTTTTTTCATTATCATGATTATAATTTTTTTGAATGGGTAACTACTTTCTTCGATCATCGTTGACGTAATTACAACGCATACTGTGACATCTTAAATGAAAATAAGCACAACTGAATTACCTAGTTTCTACGTATGTCCTCTTCTGATTGATAGTGAGAAGTGATTATTGTATTTACTTACAAGAGACAGTTAAGTGCACCCATGTAATTAATTTATTAATATACTTTAACCATAACATTAAATGTGAATTTTATATAATTATTGAAGAACTTGATAGCACGTTATAACTATTTTCATGATTTTAGAAAGAATTGCGTATGTAAAAAATCTACCTGCATCTTCATTTGACAATTGTGTGTACTAGTTGAATTGTAGATTTGTTTATTCTAAAAATTTTCCTTTGGTTTAAATATATTACATTTTGCTTTTTAAATTGACAACCATATCTAAAGAGAGCGGCATTTTATTTCACCATAAAGTGAAACATATCCGACAATGTATACAGTTAACTTATCACGGCGTAACTATTGATGTTTTGTATGGTTTTAACAATTAAAGTAGTTGTCATTGTCATATAGGTTTGGTATAAAATTTGTTTTTAAATTTATCAATTTTATGTTGACAATTTATTTCATTTATGTTATTTATTCTCCTATCATATTCACAACACTGTGTAAATTTATTTTTAACTGCTGATATTATTGTCCTATCCAACAAACACTTTTTTCTATTGATAAACTTTGTTTTGATAAGCAATTTAATTTAAACGTGTAGAACATCTTAATTTGATCCACTTCATACGAGACAAGACAATATATTTAAAAACATAGCGGATCATGTTTAAGATTATAACTAGTGTTCATGAAGTCTGTTGCCCGTCTGTATAGTGTATTGATATCGGACAAGTCTTCTTGTATACTGTCTTCCCTTGTTCAGTAAGTCTACCTGTACATCTGGCATTTTGTATCTTTTTGACTTAAGTATACGTTAATATGTATATAGTCAGAAATATTCGACAAGTGTAGGATCTGTTGTATATAATAATCAAATATGATGTTTTCATCATTAATCCGGGTTCTTGTTTTATTTAGCAAAAATCTAAATTACATACCCTATAGATATCAATAGAGATATAAAAAATAACACTGATCAAAGGACACACACTGTTTAATATCTCATTCAATTGTTGAAACTTACAGGATCTGTTCTCCTAATTCTTACGTTGAGCAATTTGCTGATATGAATGCGCCAAATTTCTAGTTTTTTGTAATTTGTTACATTGAACAGTGTTGATGGTTGTCGTGTGTTGCTTAGGTTCATAAAGGATTCTCGTTTCCTGTTTTTTTATATAAGTTAGAACGTTGGTTTTCCTGTTTAAATTATTTTTTCAGTAGTATATTTTATGGTCCTTTGTGGCTTGCTGTATGGTGTGAGATAACGCTGTTTGTTGATCTTTGCCATTCCTAGCTTGTTCATTTTAATGACAGCTAAATATATTTTCAACTAATAATGCATTTGCGAATTATTATTGTAATGTTACACAACACATTTGTGCTTTTAAGTCTCTAATATAAGTATACTATCAACTACTATTTCAGCATACCAATTTTCAGTTGGTAGGGGTCACCTGCCGAACCTATAACCATAAATAATAGCTTTGATTATTTAATGGTATACACAATGCATGACTTATAGTATATTATGGATGAATATATTTGATTGTGTAGATAAACTTACTTTAATATGCAGAGAAAAGTATCTTTACACTTAGTGAAATGAAATAAATGTGAATACGTTAATATATTAAAAACGCTTTGATAACTAATTCGTCTTCATAAACATGATAAAAAATGTGAATCATTATTGAGAATGAGGCAGATGTCAAGCACATTCCTAATAATTTAGTGGAAGTAATAATTGATCGTCGTACGGCTTTCAAATATTGTCAAACATGAGCAATATATACACATGGAAAAAAGTATTGCAACACCTTATTTTTTAAAACTTGAAAAATCAGCCTCTTGTTTTAGATGAAATATAATAAAATATATGTATAATATTATTGAAACATAGTTTATGATAACATTGTCATTGAAACGAACAAAAAATGTTTGAAAACAAAATGATTTATATGACCACAATTTTAATAACAAAATGAGGTGTTTTTTGTTAAAAAAAAATGCAGTTTACTGTTGTCGAACTTTACAATGTCAGACATTTCAAAATTAATCTTCAGATGACTGTTCACATCATGGTTGATCGTTATACGCCAAAGAATTAGTACTTTGTGTACAGCCTCCATTCAAACGGATAACCGCATCTAAACGTCTTCTGATTCCTGCCATAAATCGACTTATTTGTTGCAAAGGTAGCAGCAACCATTTCTGATGAAGGGCATTATTTATTTCTTGATGTGTTTGAATTGTTGTTTACTTAAGCGTACTTTCCGCCCAATAGTGTCCCATATATGCTTGATATGGTACAAATCCGGGCTACGATCTTTTTTTAATTGTCTGGTATGCAATTAGTTTCTTTCTGCTTGATTTTCCATAGCAAATGGTTTAGGGAGTCTTCATTATCTCGGAACATCTTTAACAGCGTTTATTGCATGATTTTTATTCTCAAAACGACTTATAGTGGTATGGTGATGACCAGCAATACGTGCAGTTGTTACAGTGACATCCCTGCTTCTCTTATGCTGATAATCTGCTACCTTGCTGCAGTTAAGAGTTGTAAAGGATCCATTACAAGGTGTCAATCACATAACTTTAAAAACTTGGTTATTTAAAGTGTTGAAAACAATGAGGATAAAACATCTGTTTTGCTCTTTACCGGTACAGTAGCTGCATGTACAGATAAAAACTTATCGAGTCGATATTTATTGATTAAACTCAGGTGAAACTTAAATAATGTTTGACTAGCTCTATTTTACCAAATTATATCACAAAAAAATAAAGAGGGTTTTTTTAATTTCAATTTCAATTTGGTGTTGCAATACTTTTTTCCATGTGTATATTTAAAAGCCAAGTAGATCCCTGTATGCCAATATGTAAAACAATGCCAACAAGAACTTTAGCACTGATAGATTTAATAGGTCGCTTTTTAAGCTTTATTTGCGGAGGAACGGAGTTAACAATTTTGGAGCATTCCCTTCTCCAACACATGCAGTAATACTGACTTTATAAATTTTGTTTTGTTTTTGCCACAACAGTTTGTGGACTTGAGGTAGCATGCACGTGTCTCCATATGTTGTTGTCTGCAATATAGTCGGGTTGTTGTCGCTTTGACACATTACCCATTTCTTTTCTTTATTTGATGTGTTGCTATTCCACAGCACAAGCATGGGTTGAAACAATGTTTTGTCTGATCGGAGTCAAAATAATGTGTAATCGTAGGATGTCACGTCGTTCTGTGGATAACTTTTTTTGTCAGCATCCAAGCTGTTTAATTTATATTCACATCATGTTTTCGTCCCACATAAGACTTAAATTCGACATTAATCTTCCTTTTCATACTTTTTAGAGTGCATGTGAAGAAATTAATGAATTGTCGTTTTTCCCTTAAATCTGTTCTTATCACTTAGTGTTGTTCGTTTGTTATGTTAGACATTTTGCTTTTCTTGTCCCATTAATTGGTATCACCTGTTAATTTTTTTTTTATACTTGAGGAAACTAAGATTCTACATATGCGTCTTGCTGTTGTTGACAAACTTGTGTTATCCTCAAACAAATCCCCTCAACATACTTTAAGTGTTATAGTTGAGAAAGGCTTATATCGAAATTACATCACCGCACATCCATTTCTATTTTTAGAGAATTTGAGAAGAGTATTTTTGCGCGATTTAAATAGACTCTCAGATAGCTTATTTCGATGTTTAAGTTTATCAAATATAAGGAAATAGAACCAACATAAAGAGAGTCGCAATTATGTCTAATACTATTAAAGTTTGTGATATGCAACATCTGTTCATGATCTCGTACAAATATATTCATCAAGTATAGTGTAAACCAATATATATATAGGTATAATTAGCAGTTCATATTTGATAATTAAAATGATCTTTTACATTTTGATCTTCGTGTTCAAAATGATTAAAGATTTGTATAACACATCCAAATTAATAAAATGAAAGTCAATACTGAACATAATCGATAAACTATTCAACCACACGATAGTTTTGTATAAACCATTGTATTGTTTCACTGAGTAATATCTAAACGACACGTCATACATTCATAACCGTCAATTGTGTTGATTTAATAATGTTGTTTTCACTGGTTATTTACCTTACATGTGTATTTTACATTGACATTATTCATTGACAAAATGGCTCAGGCAGCCTCTAGAACGTGCGAGATTTGTATTAGTGCCTCTGGATCTCATTACTGCTTAGAGTGTGAACAGTACTTTTGTGAAAATTGTAAAACCTTTCATAAAAGACAGAATGTAACAAAGAATCACCAGTTTCAGTCTTCCTCGGACATTATTCCGGAAGGTAAATCGAAATGTAAGGACCATAATGAAGACCTGTGTTTTCTCTGTATTACCTGTAACACAGCAGTGTGCAGCAGTTGTGTGACCGGAAATCACAAGAGGCATGAATTTTCAAACCTTCTGGACAGCTTATCACAGCTAAAGGAGAAGAATAAAGAAGACTTGCGTGGGAAAGTACAAGAGGCATCTAAAAACATGAAAAATATAGAAGAAGGTCTAAAGGAATTTGATGTAAAGTTAGAGAACGTAATCAAAGATATAACAACAGAAGGTACAAAGATTAAGGCTATGGTTGATAAATGTATTGCAGAGATGATTGTTACAGTCAGAGATCATTCCATGAGAGAACGTCAGAAATTAACAAAGATAATTGCAGTAACTGATTTGGATTTAAAAGCGGGAAGTGACTTGGATCAGAAGTTGCATGAACTCGACAAGACACGAAACGACGAGAAATTGTTACAGTCTTTACAGAAGATTACAGACGATATTGCAAAGCTTACGGTAAAGTCTATACCCGAGTTTCCTAACATACAGTATACTGCTATGTCCGCAACAGATAACGACATCAAACAGCTGTTTGGGATATTCAAAATAAGGTAGATCTACTTAAAATATCTGAGCAGTTTATAGTCGTAATACATGCTTTGATATGTTATATCTGCCATATTATCTGAAAGAGACACGTGTTTTTTGGTGTTTTTTTTGGCAAAATCAACATAAGGTTCTCTTTTTGATATATCTACGTATGTATGTTTTTGATATCATGAAAGAAAAAGGAAGATACTTCATTCGATACAAAGATGTGGTCATTAACAACGAAATGCTTATAATTGATTAACAATTAACTCCCCTATTTTTGGTCTATCACAATGAACAATGTCACTTCAAATGGTAATTACAGGACACTTGACGCTACTACTGAACAATTCAGAAATACATGTTTGCAAACTAGAACATGTCAATCTGTGTTTTATATTCATTATTACAAGGTTTTGTTTTCATATGATGAAATTCAGGAAATAGTAATATATCAGGGTTTTTTTCAATAGTCATAAATCAATTAAATTTAAACAAATTCAAACATAATTGAGGAACATCAAGAGGAAAACAATGGAACAACATACACACTGATTTGCAACAAAAGCAAACACACAGAAGACTTTTTTTAGAACAAAAAAAGTAAATATTTCAGTTTTCTTTTATCAGTGAAATGGAAACACACAAACCCATCAAACGAGAAAGAGAAATACCTTCACCCATAAGGTAGGGCTATACATTTGCATTTTCAACAGTTTTAATGTTACGCTTTTGACAATGTGAAATGTTCATCACATGTTTGAGTGAATAACACATCGTACAGAATAAATTATTTTGAATAGTGTTTAAATTTATTGGTACTTATTTTTCGTGAATATATTGCGCGTTAAATGTGTCTACTCGTCTGTTCGAAAGATTTAGAACCAATTGATACCTTAAATTTCAATATACCCATTACATTGAATCTGAAAGGCATTCATCAAAATTATCGGCAATACTACGGCCCGTTCAACATACTTTAATCAAAAGACACCATACTGGTCGATACCATTACCTGTGTATTAAACTATAACCCTGGTACATTTGGTAACTATTTAAACCACGTGTTCTTGTCTATGCTTTTGGACGTTTCGTCCTGCAGGGTATCACCAGCCCAGTAGTCAGCACTTCCGTGTTGACATAAATAACCGATTGTAAGTTTTGGTACTTTCGGAGAATAAACATTTGAATCCTCGCGGAAACAGTATGAAATTGTCTTAAGTTAAGAAACATATCGTTCTGACGCAAAACGGTCCTCGTCTCTCTAGATATGTGTAGATTGTAGGTTGTGTTCAATTTAATTCGACAATCACGGACTTGGAAAGTGCATCATGTATATGTAAATGCCGTATGGTTTTTACATTGTTTGTTTGTGTATCACTTATAAAGTAGTAGCTCAATCTTAATATAGTTAACTTAGAAACGTTTTATTCAAATTTGATCATTTTTTTTTCATTACAGTTATTACGAAACGAATGAGAAACGAAAAGGGCGATATCTGTACATGTGTGAAATGTGTGGGTAAGTTCCCTTATATTGCTTCTATGAACATGACGTATAGATGTATAACTATATTTGTTGTTTTTTGTACAATATAACTTACCACATCTGAGTTGAAACTATTTGTGTTGCTTTGACAATGTTTTCTAAGTTAAGGACATAACATTTTTCCAAATGTAAGTTTAGAAAAATAATAGAAACCTTCGTGGATGTAGGGAAACTTAAACTCTGTGATCACTTACATTTAATACTACTATTTCAAAAGTTGCTTAGGCAGGACTATGAATCAATCAAATTAAGGTCATTACTCAAGAAGTTTTACGGTCGCCATCATGAGCTGATTGACGTTTATGACAAAAGTGTATTAGAAATCATATCTGAAATTCTTCTTCAGTCATAATTACCTTCCATTATTTCCGAACTGAACAAAGAAATAACACCACGGGTGCCGTATACGGTGAAGGAAATGCTTACCCTTCCGGAGCACCTGATTTTACTCCCTGTTTTTACAATGTTTTAGTGGAGTTCGTATTGTTTCTTTGTTATTATTTATAACTGTTGATGTAAATGTCCTTTGGTTTTGTGAGTCTTTGTTTACTACTTGGTTTTGATTGGTTTTGACTTGTGAATATCAAATTTCGTGTTTTTTTCAAAGTCTGCATACAGCCACGGAAATTTTTTAAATTCGTTGATTTTTGGGAATTCGTGGTAAATTTGAACATTCGAAATCCACGAAAGTGTTTACAACCAAAATAAATGAATCCATTATACCACTTATGCTTTGTAACTGAAACAATTGATCTTATTATCTTTCAGCCACGAAAAGAGCACAAACCAGTGAGTAAATTCCAATCAGTTATCTACTAGAGACAAGGTTGTAACATGTAACACGCTCAGATCATAGACAATTGCTAAACATAGATACAAAATTATCACTTTATCATATTATTTGGATGCTTGTCTAGGTTTGTAAGTTCTCTCATTTCCTTATTAATAATTTCCAAAAGACACTTAAGGTGGTACCTAACACTACACGGAGATAACTCTGTAAAGTCAGCTAAACGTTTTAATTACGTTGTGTTGTAAAGGGAACAATAAGCTTCTCAAAGATCAAAATTGGTGTTTGTCAAACTGCTATATAACCAGTGTAACTTTTTTGACAAAACGGTTGGTTAAAAATTTTTGAAATTTTTATATTTTTGTTAAAGGGTCAAAGTAAATACTTCGACTAAATTTTATCAAAATTAAACGAGCCAAATTAATTTTAGTGAAAGTGTTAGGTACCACCTTAATATATGTAATTTGATAGTTAAAGACATTGAATCCAAAAGAAACGTTAGTGTCTTCCCTTAAATGGGTTTGCGGATAAGATCAAAGTTTGGTTGAAAATTTGAAACACTCAAAATTTACTATTTGATATTGTAATGCAAGAACCAGTCATCTCACAGTATTATATTACCATTTTACTACTAATTCAATAAATGTCATTGTTGGTCTTGTATATCATTGCAAAATATTCTGCAGTTGTATATGATTATGTATTTTTTTATTTTTCAGCCAGTAAGTATCTCATACCAAACAGATAAGTATAGCGTTCAATTATCTAAGCAAATCATTCTATAAAGATATTTGCACAATGTGATGTGTTGTAATCAAATAAAACGAAACTAACATAATTTGTTAAAGTCATCATGAACTCGAATAGTGTTAAAAGAAAGGTCAATCGATCTGAACCGTCGGATCGTCAAAATATATCTACTATAGGTCTGGCAGGTTTTAATGTGATTTTAGGGTGAATTTATCTGACTGGTGACTTATTGCTAAAACATAGCTTAAACAGTCACACCTAAAGTTGCAAATCTGGTATGTAATATGTAAGCAACCTCAAACATCTCAGCATTAGCTATTACTGCAGACCTACTAGGTATAGAACCACTTATCCAGGCCCGGTCGGAAAGAACATACAATAAAGCAGTACATATTTTAAACAGAATAGTTGCTACGCATAGTTGTACCTTTGTCAATAGCGGACAAATTTGCAGAAGTGTTTGTGGACTTGGGATTACGGTAGAACCATTGTTTAACGATTTATAGGTAAAGAACCACTAATGAAGGCCCAGTCGGAAAGAACATGCAAGAAAGTAGTACGTGTTTTAAACAAAATCGACGACAAACTGTGTAAAAAAGTAAATAAACGGGGTTGATTTCATGAATCTCTAAATAACATTCTTCGGAAATATTCCGATCACCTGAAATTATCCTTACTTGTTTGGTTTTTTTTTTTGTGTCCGTGTTCTGTTTGTACCCCTATTTGTGACATTTTGTTCACGCATCATTGTCAATCTAATGGAAATGCTGCGCCAGTCGTACAATTGAAAGGTTTAGCGCTATAAATATCGGTTCAATTCATTATTTTCTTCATTTGAAAATGTCTGTACCAAGTCAGGAATATGACAGGTGTTTTCAATTCGTTTGATGCGTTTTATCCTTTTTATTTTGCCATTTTATTAGAGACTTTCTGTTCTGACAGAACAGCCAGTCATCTAAAAAAAAAAGTCGACTGTCATTTATTTAAAAATTGAATGCTTCTTTTTGTAACTTTACGGGGGTGTCAAAGCGTTGACCGAAGTACATTGTGTGCACGGTCAACGCCTTTACAACCCTATGAAGTTCCAAAAAGAAGCATGCAATACTTATACTATACATTTTGTTAGGTAGGATTATAAAAACACGAATTTTATCAACTTTTTATTCGATTCACCTGTGCACTTAATTGTGTGACCTCATGTCATCATGACGATAAGTTTTATTGAGTAATGCATTTGCTAAAGGAATAACACGTGATGTTGAATTGGCCAATAAGAATAACGTTTTATAATGAAACATACATTTAAAGTAATTATTTACTAATAATTAATTTCATTGTTGATGGTATAATTCATTGTTTAATAATTACATTTGTACGCAGGTTTGTATGATTATTTGTTTTAATTTTTCAGCTAGTAAGTTTACTAAACAGATAAGTATAGCTTTTTATTATCCATGCAGTTCGTATTTTAACAATATTGGTAAACTGATGTGATTAATGTGGTAAAGTAAACAATACAAATACCTTTAAAATCGTGTACGTTCCGTCTACAAATGATTCCAAAGCAACATTCGAAAATTTATTGATCGACTATCACTTGACAACGCCATGGCCCGAAAGTAAAATGTCGATTTGACAAACAACAGTATACACAACACTAAAACAAGGTTTATTTCATGCGCTGTTTTCTAGCTTTAACTTTATTGGTAATGCATAAAGCAGCAATATTTAAATCTGAGGGGTAGAATAACCCAAACTCTATAATAACTATATCCAAATAGAGAACATAAACAGCAATAGTTAATTCAAACTTACTCACACTTTACTCGAAGGTGTATATACCTTATTGTGCTTATAATTTGTAAACTAGTAAGACGGAACAGTGAAATTTTTGTACATTTTCATATTTGGCATGATTAATTAACTCTAGTTTTCAAAAAAATTGTCAGAACAAGCTCTACGTATTTAATTAAGTTGTAATTCAATCACGTGTATTTCTTCATTGCTGAATTGCTGAATGGAATGTTGTATTCAATAATGATCTTTTCTATAATTTTCAGCAAGTAAGTGTCAGGTAGCTAACAGATAAGTATAGCGTACACTTATGTATACAAATCATGAATAACTATATTCATACAATGTTGTTAGTAGAGTAATAAAGTTATAGAATAAACATTTTATTTAAAAAATGTTGAAAAACCTGTTGGTAAAACCCCATTATCTATTATTTATATGTTGTTTGGTAAATTACCGTTTTGGAAAGAGTTCGACACAAATGCCAGTACTTAAATGAATTCTAAATGTGAGGCAATGTGGTATATAGAGTAGAAAAATGCCATTTATCAAGTAATTCCAACGAGTTTTTGACACTCAAAAAGTAAGTTATTCCACTATTTTCGAAGGCCTTATTTGAATAATTTATTATCAGGTTTTTGATTGTACCAATTGTACTGGTAGGAAGAATAGATAATTTAGAAGTGGAACAATGGCTTGAAGAAGAAATAAATTTATATTTGTAAGGTATTTTGTGTAGCTTCGAAAGCCAATACATAGTTCATTGGTCATGGTTCTGCTTGTAAAGCGGTAGCTAAAAGTTTATGTTTGTCGTTTTTTGAAAATGGAGTCAGTTAGAATGTTGGTGAAATGATGATTTCTTTTTTTTCTGGAACCTCAATGTAAACTTTACCTCAAACAATGATGATATTTTTATCAGCTTTATTGGCCAGGACCAAACAAATTCCTTGGCTAGTTCTTTTAGTTTATGTTCCATACGAGAAAGAGGTTTATTGTGGTTATTGTTTAGAGAAAAATGTTCTTTAAAGTGTTAAATACGTTCACCATATGTTTTGTAGTAAATATAGTAGTTTTGCATATTTGATAAATAGCCTGCTGTTTAATCCATATCACGAAACTTTGATGCACACCCTTTATCGCATACCCTTTATCACACCCCGACCCTTCATCGCATACCCTTTATCACACCTCTACCCCTTATAACACCCCTACTTTTTTATACATAAATTTCAGTCAATAGTTCAATTTTTTGAATGACGCCATTGTTTGGTATGTGACGTCACGAACGTCAAGTTTTCATATTGTATGTGACGTCACGAACGTCAAACTTCCATATTTCTTGACACACTAAATGCAACTATAAAAAATACAGAACACACAAATAAAGTGGCCATCCCACTTAATACCTGATAAAGGAGGATGAGTGGTCCTTTCTGAAAGGCCTTGGAAACAAGACAAAAGTAGAATTGAAGGTAACCCAATACTATGGATCAGAAAACAGTTCATATAATATAATACTCTTCTGTTGAAATATACGCTAAAGCGTTTAATACATGGCAAATTCCGTATCACATGCCGTATCACACTCGACCAATATCATCCCTCGGGCCTAAAGGCCCTTGGGCTGATATTGATATCTCGGGATGCTACGACTTTGCCAGGTATTATTCTCTATATATCAACTATGTTCATTACTGAATTAAAAACAATGAACAAAAAAAAAAGCTTTGTTAACAGATATTGTATGCCGTGGTTTTTGAAATAGAAATTATGTCCGATATTGGTATAATTGGTCCGAAATTTTCTTTGACTGCTATTTCTTATTGTTTTTTAAATTACTGTTGTTAACTATTGAATATGAAAATAAATTGTGAAATGACAAAACACGGTAATTATATTTGAATTATTTAGTATGAATCACGAGCTTGTTTATGCAGGTTGATATTAGCCTAAATGTGGTAATTTCTAGCGTCACATCATTGTATGACCTTGATTTTATAATAATATGACTAAGGAGACACTAGTTAACCTACGTGTAAATTGTGACTAGATGTTACTACTCCTGACTACGCATCAATAAATGTCAGCAAAAAAACCCTCACATTTATCAATTGTTTGCTTTACCAAAAGATTAAATTAAAATTATTTATGTCTATCGACACACTTTTATTTACCAATTACAAAAGATCTCAATGTTTTAAGTCATAGTAGTTTCACGGGTAGCATTCGGTATATAAAACAAATCATAAAAGCTCTATTATATACAATATAATAATATCTGGAAGTCAATTTCAATGTCAAATACTAATCTAGTTTAATGAACTTATTGTCCTCCAAACATAAACTGTTTTTCAAAATAGTTCAGCATAGTGATCAATATTTCAGAAAACTTAACTTAAATGTGCACGTTTTTTTTTAATTACCAAAGGCAAACTGCTTCTCGACCTTGTATTAAAAATACATATGTAAACAACCAATATTGTATTGCCATAATTCGAACACCTAATCAACTTTTCGTATTTAAAGTTATTCTATTAAAGGGATTCAAATGGTCATAATGTTAATTTGTGTTAGCATAATCGAAATAATTTCAAAAAATGATTTTTTTCGATCATGCAGATCGCAAACCGTTTTTTTTAAATGGATCGTAAAAAATCTTATTCTACGAAACCTCCATTCCTTTATTTGCTTATAGAATAAGTTTTTACTGATTTAGATACTACATGTACCAGACTAATATCAGTGCACTCGTGTTTGTGAATAGGGCTTTAGTCGTGAAATACCATTTGATCTGATTATCACATAATGTATAGTACCACACCGACTAGGTACCATGTAACACAAAATCTGTATGTTTTTCTTAATGTTCTTTTTTTACAATTTAAGCTTCAGATTAAAACTTGGGATCCCGCTAACATGTTTAAATCCGCCACCTCTTGTATAAATGGGCTTCATAGAAATAACACACAGAAAAAACTGTTGATGCTTTCACGTTTTGAATAATCTCCAAAACAAAAGAAAATGATTTGGTTCGAATAGTCATTTACAACTTGTTGGTTGATAAACATATTCAGGTTTATCATTTTGTTTGTATTTCGCTTGACTATATATCATATTAAGTAAACCAAATCATGAAAAGCAACATACTGGACAAATTTAAGTTACATTCATAAAAATGATGTTTTTGAGTATTTGCTGTCGTGATTGTCTTAAATTATTCGTCAGACTTTAAATTGAATTTGTATCTTTCTTTTTTTTCAGTCCACGGTAAGTGTTATGTGCCAAGAAGAGATAAGTATAGTGTGATAAGTTGACAAAAAATCTAAAAATATGTACAGTGAATGATGTATGTGAGGTTTTTTTTTAAAGGGGAAATATGAAAAATATTATGATAAATAATGACGAAATCATTAAAATCCTAGATGCAGCATGATACTTTGACTTGAGTGTGTGTTTTTTTTTTTAAGAATAACATGAAATATGAACACACACGTCAAAACACATCTCTACACGTTTTTAAGACTTTAATGTTCGAGTGATAGGGAAAAAGCTGTTAAATAAAATTGAGAATAGAAATGGGGAATGTGTCAAAGAGACAACAACCCGACCATAGAAAAAAACAACAGAAGAAGGTCACCAACAGGTCTTCAATGTAGCGAGAAACAAACTTAATGAAAACCCAAACATTAGTTTATTTGACGTCTGGAGCTGGCATGTCAGTAACTGCTAGTAGTCTTATGTTAATTTGACTTTGTCATTTTGTTTCTGATATCGGGTTCTGACTCCTCCAGTTTTACTCTGCGGATTGGTATGTGTTTTTTCTACATTGACGAGAGGTATAGGGTTAGGGGTTTGCGACTGTCCAAGTCAAAAGCTGCACAAAACACCTTTCAAATATTTATTTAGTTCGTTTTCAAGTAATTGTGTCACTACTTAACTCTTTGTTCGACTTACTAGTGCACGCACTTAGTACACTAAAATAAGTAATGTTGAATCTGTTACGACTTTTTTTTCTGTTCTATAAATCACATTGCCCAATTAACTCAAAAAGAAACAAAATAAAATACCTATTTAAATGAACTTTATAAGTTACTTTACCAGCATTAACAAACATAATAACTATCTCAACTTGATCTGCCTTGCTCATTGTGTACTTTCGATTTTGGACCTTAACTTGTATTACTATAAGTTGCAATGTATGACTAAAATCAGCAAACGAACATCGAAAATACATCCTACACTTTTAAATATTTTGGATGATATATTTGCTCTCAAAAACGACGCTTTCAGTATGAACAATGGATAGAGTTATACTGCTGAACTGACATTTGATAAAGCCAATACTATAAATGATCATTGTTCTGTACTTGATCTTCATGACAGGAAAATGAAATCTATAATTTATGATAAAGCAAATGATTTTTGTTTTGGAAGGACACTAAAACTCATGTTTTTTGCATTTTTTTCGATTTCAAATCCATTGAGGCCCGCGTTATAATATTAGAATCACCCATTCAGGTGAAGACGGATTCACAAAAAAAATAAAAGATGTCTAATAGTCAGCAATATTACATTGCTCTAATAATTATCTATTTCAACATAACAACTAATAAAATTAACTGTACTAATTTTCTTGCACCAGATGCGCATTTCGCCAATACTTGTCTCTTCCGTTATGCTCGTGGCCAAAATATTTGAAATCCAAAGCGTATGTAAAAGATGAAGAGCTATAATCCAAAAGGTCCAAAAAGTATAGCCAAATCCGTGAAAGGAATCAGAGCTTTGCATGAGGGAGATACATTCCTCAATTTATAATAATTTCTAATATTTTGTAACGGCAAATTTTTATAACACAAAAAATCCGTATTTTCATGCCAGTACCAAAGTACTGGCTACTGGGCTGGTGATACCCTCGGGGACTAATAGTCCACCAGCAGTGGCATCGACACAGTGGTAGTAATAAAATTAAAGGTACTAATTTTCTTGCACCAGATGCGCATTTCGACAATACATGTCTCTTCAGTGATGCTCGTGGCCAAAATATTTGAAATCCAAAGCGTATGTAAAAGATGAAGAGCTACAATCCAAAAGGTCCAAAAAGTATAGCCAAATCCGTGAAAGGAATCAGAGCTTTGCATGAGGGAGATACATTCCTCAATTTATAATAATTTCTAATATTTTGTAACGGCAAATTTTTATAACACAAAAAATCCGTATGTTCATGCCAGTACCGAAGTACTGGCTACTGGGCTGGTGATACCCTCGAGGACTAATAGTCCACCAGCAGTGGCATCGACACAGTGGTAGTAATAAAATCAAAGGTACTAATTTTCTTGCACCAGATGCGCATTTCTACAATACATGTCTCTTCAGTGATGCTCGTGGCCAAAATATTTGAAATCCAAAGCGTATGTAAAAGATGAAGAGCTATAATCCAAAAGGTCCAAAAAGTATAGCCAAATCCGTGAAAGGAATCAGAGCTTTGCATGAGGGAGATACATTCCTCAATTTATAATAATTTCTAATATTTTGTAACGGCAAATTTTTATAACACAAAAAAATCCGTATTTTCATGCAATGATTTTGACAGTAAAAACAATTAACAAAACATTGTCGATTTTAATCAGAAGTGTACGAATAGCCATACGCTTCAGAATTTTGAACTAAACTTGATATTAACTTAACATGCATACTGAAATTGACACGATTGATTTTGTTAAAAATGTACACATTAAAGATTAGATATCGATGATTATCATCGTAGAAAATACTGCTGATCATGTCCGTTTGTTATCAGAAAATTGGTTTTATTCTTATTGCTCTACAGAAATGTTTGAACACACACATACCGTTTACAAGTCATTGTTAATTCTCAAGTTCACACAACACTCGTCAACAGCAAAACGTAAACTCAGTCCCACAAGTGGTGGAGTTTAAAAGCTATATATGTGTAGCATACAGATACAGTATATCGATATCTGTAGGGCTGAATCTGTATAGTAAGGCACTCAAATGTGTTTTGTTTTGTTTCTTGTGCACCTTGAATGTAGGTGACATTTGACGATTATGCAATACATTTGACAAACACGCAAGGGGTGAAACAAATTGGTAATTCCTTGCATATACCGCAAACACGACAATAAACCAAACAACAGAAAACAAAACTATACACACGTGTAATCTAAATATTGCTTATGTTTACTTTGGACTTTGTAAATTGCAACGAACACCGACGTTCAAATTCTTACAATGAACTAAATAGTGTGTCCTTTTTCTTAAATTTGTTCCATGGTCTATACAAATGCAGATGGTAGGTGCAGTTTCCAATAAATGAATACTGTCTAAAATTTAAGATACTCCAGACTTAGCATGACACACTTATTGGTAGATATTTTGCATTTTTGTTTTTTAAGAAAAACAAGTTTTTTTGATACATTGAGTATGTTTATTTCAATAAAACAAAACAAATTGAGGCCAAAACCTAAGATTTATCAAACCACTGAAACGCCCAATACCATTAATGAAGAATTGAATATCTTGGTAATATAAGTTTGTTACTTAAGGTATATAAATTGTTAAAAGCTATATCTAATTGACAAATTCAAGTGCCAATGTAGCATATATCCAGTAGGGCCAAAGAAGCGGTTATTGGTCAGCGTAAATGTGAACGGTCAAACGTTTACAATACAAAATTATTTTTGTATTGACAATAACAAATGTCACTTCATTGATGAGAAATACAAACGAGATAACGTACACTGAGATTCAAGTAAATTTTGACAAAAGTCGTTTTAAATGAAATACTACTTTCTCGTTTTAGGTGTTGTGACATGTAAGTATTGACAATAAAACTAACGAGTTATATTCGTCTGCTATGACTTGCTTCACAAGACATGAGTGAGTCATTGAAAAAGAGGAATCGTACTTTAAAACACACAAAGTATAATATGTGCATTGTTTTTAATGTGTTCGATACATAAACTTTACATTTACAAGTATTATACATTTTATTACTTAAAGGATACAAAATATTATGCACGAACTGCTTTATGTTTGAGGGTTTCTCTTTTAAATTTGTTATTTGGAAGATTGACGGATATAAAAATAGCAAGTACTTCTATCAGAGACACTTTTCGTTTGATTTACTCTGATGGCTGTTTCTGAAATAAACTGTTATTATCTTAATATAAGGATCACGCGCAATGCAACATAAATGAATACACAAAAGGGCCTAAATATGTTTAAGTATATCAAACCAATTTGTTATTTTAAAACCGAAAACATGAAGGTTACTTTTCAAACCGAAAGTCTGCTCCAATCTTATCAAATCATTCTCCCTGATCGTTGACGAAATCGGTTTGAAATGCATTTAAGAATGGTGGAAACATTGCATTCAAAAAGCAATTGATAACAACAATTATATACATTTACATTAAAAGCGAAATACTTTAACATGTTTAAGTATGGGTTATTTATTGAAATGCAAAACCATTTTATTCATATCTGCAGGTATATGGACAGGATCGACTAACAGTTAAGAGTCAGCCATTTACAAGCAAAAGACAGAATAGAACACTTTCATCTGACGAATAAACATTGAGATACTATATGGTTCTAATATTGTCTGGTTGTATTTGCATGTTATCTATATGTTGAATTATATCATGATTCTGATAACATAACACCAGGAACTTAGTTGACAGTTAACTAATGTTGTTCTATCCACCTTACACTATCAGCTATTTTGTACTTGTTGTACCATAAGTATTTGTTTTATGTTCAAATTGTCTAATTTCAGACAACAATGTAATGCAATAACTTTACTTTGACTGGGATTTTTTTCGGTTTTGTTTTTAATTAATTTTGAGTCAGCTAGTTTTGCTAGACATATCTAAAATCGATTTCACTTTTCTAAAATTCATTTTTGCACATGTTGACTGTTGCGTGTTACAACTCAATATAATTTGTCGTATTAGCCAACGCAAGTGATTCTAAACATTTTTAAAAAAAATTAAGAGAAATACAAGTACCTTCAACAAATTGTTCGAGTTTACACAATGTAAATGGTAGATGTCTATACCTTAAACGATATCGAAATTTTGAATATTAGTTGCTGTGGTGTCATGTAAACTTGTTTTTCTTTAAAATATTAAGAATGTGCGTACTGGTTTCAGTAATTTGAAGATAGACTGATAAATGATGTTTGAATAATTGCAACAAATAAAGAAAATGTATGGTTTGTTGATAGATAAAGTGGGAATGTTTTCATGAAATTTGAAATACCGAAGTTGTTAAACATCAATCTATTGTTTTGAAATAAACCCTTCTACAAAATGATTAAGATAAATCAAAATAAAACTGAAACCGACTTTTGACATCAATAATATGCAATCAAACCTTGACCAAATCATAGACTAACTTCAGTCAAGAATAATGATTGATACACCTGTAAGACACAAAAACTTTTTATTTTTATCCAAACAAAACAAATCGTCAACAGAAGACACTGTGTTAAGAATGGAGATGGCATCACGTAATATGCAGTAGAGGTTCAAACTGACGGCGGTCGGTATATCAGATTTATCCATCATTTCTTTATTAAATTCAATCACTCACTTCTTTACTTTCAATTAACATCTGGAAGAGGGAAGATGTTCTGACCGTGATATTATCACTTAAACCTACTCAAACAAAGCCAACCGGCTCAATGCAGCAAACATTATTGAAGATAAATTATCAAAAACTAGGAAAAAATGTCTAACTGCTTGAAGCAATTACTGCGTTCATTGCGACATACCGAATTCTAGGAAAAGAAACATAGACACACTTTATCATCAAACCCAGCAATATCATAAACTACTATTTTCGTTATGATATGGAACAATGGAATCGCCCTAATGCACCCTTTCTTCTCAGGCATAATAGCTGCAAACCAACTGATCAGCTGGGCAATATAGTTGGAAACTTATTTGTACAACTGCTTAATCATTCAATTCATTTACAAAGAAACACAATGCTGACAGGTGCATCATATAGACCACAAGATAAAACTAACGAAACTTATCTAATCAAAAGAAATGCCATCAGGATGAAACATGATACGAAGTGATCCATAATAGAGGCCACTTTACAAATAGTTATCAAATTCACCAGGATTATAACTTAGTATGCCAGTTGCACGTTTAGTCTAAACAAGACTCGTCAGTGACGCCCTATATTACAAAACAAGATATCAACTGGAAAGAACAACCAAACGGACATAGACAGTATCTAATAGGAGCAACAAGGCTTTGTAGAGCTCTTAATGGTCAACGAACTAGAACAAACGATGAACTTCCAAATACGTACAGATACCTCCTTTGATTTTTATGAGACTGTCATACAAGAAAGAGGTTTAGTTATTAACTTTAAAACCCAGGTCCATCCGCCATTTTCGACAGAAACAAATGCCTGTACCCTGATGAACATATAGGGGAAATAGTGATCTTGAAATTAATCTATTATATATGTCATATTGACAACTTAGACCAAAAACAAGTCATTAGGAGATTAAAATCCAAAACACAAAAAAGGGAAGGTGTGATACTTTTGATGTTAAAACATGATTACTGTAAATTATGCTAACATATTGAGAAATCTAATAAACAAAGTAAAACAAATATGTCGCTTGTATATATTTTGAAGAATTATGTAACAATTTTAATGCATTTTAAAGTTTTAAGATGTAAGCTCAATGACATGGCTATTCAGTAACCCGTTCAAAACAACTAAATTATGCAAGATTTATCAAGGTTCATGTACAGTAATCATATCGTCTTTGTTAGAAATTTGTTTATAGCCGGTGTATCATTGTTAGGGAATGTAGAATAGATAAAGAGAATGTGTCAAAGAAACAACAACCCGACTTAAGAGCAGAAAATAGGCGACCAATGGGTATTCAACTCAGAGAGGCAATCCTGAATCTGGATGCGGGCTTCATCTGACCCCAAACAAAAAGCATACAAGTTTTTTTTATGCACAAGTTCAGTGATAATAGACATCGTACTGAACTATAAATTTATTAAAAAAAATAATACATAATATATACACTCAAGACTTATCAAGGCCAAAGGCTCTGGACGGGTGACAGGCGCTAAAACGCATACCAAAATGAAGTTGAAAGGACGTCAGAGTCCCATATTAAATATGTCACTACAATATTGCATTTGGTAATTAAGATTTTAAAGAAAAATCATTATATCCAAGGAAATGAAGATGTTTTGCTTGTTTGACACTATGGAATGCCTTGCCTGTATTAAACGTGCCTGTATTAAACGTTTCATAATGCATATACGTCTTCTAATCTATGTTCAGGCGATACTATTTTGAATTTGATAATTGGGTTTTGCATTTGTTAAACATTTAAACTCTATCACGAACACCTTTTGAGAAGAATTATTTCTACATTTTTACAATAACATGCTAGAAAGAATGTATCCATGTTAAATATATTTAGTTGGTTCACTATCTACTTATTCACCCAGTTGAAAAAGGAATGTTAGTACATTATAAATATCAGATAAGAATGAAAAACGATTTAATTATTCACCATGTTGTAAAAGGTAACACGTATACGTGATTCGTTTCAGAAAATGACCTATTTATTTATCAGTTATATTGGTAATAAATACCAGAGTTCTTAAATAGCTGCACATTATTTGCCTTGAAACAAATTTCATTTGAAATTTATATGATACCCTGTGTATGCATGTATAAATGTTAAATAATCGGGTACATACAACGGTTTAAATCCATTATTTAGATGTTTATCACATCATACAACATGATAATTTACACATGTGTTTAAAATCGCAATGACAAGCAACATATTTACTGACATGTTGCATCCTCATTTATCTGAGAACAACCTTTCCCAGTTTATCAATATGTAGATATATACAGGGCATTATAACAACATTTATGATAACAATTGTTTCTTTAAATATTTGTTATCTTTATTTATTACATAACACAAACATTGAAATAATCATTTGAGCAAATGCAATGTTACATTTAAAATCAATGTGCGTCTTTACCAACATAAGTATTCAGATGTTATTAGAACAGTTTTATCAAACGTTTATCTATTGTACATGTATATGCGTTATATATGCGAGTGACCACAATATAACATGGCACAGACTGCGTCTAAAACGTGTGATATTTGTGTTGGAGCTGCAGGAACATATTACTGCCTGGAATGTGAACAATACTTTTGTGACAACTGTAAAGGATTTCATAAAAGACAAAAAATATCGAAAGATCACCGATTTCAATTTGCATCAGACGTTTTACCGGAAGGTAAATCAAAATGTAAAGACCATAATGAAGACGTGAGTTTTGTTTGTAATACCTGTAACGTAACGGTATGAAGCAGTTGTGTGACAGGAAGTCACAAATGGCACGATTTGTCGAAGCTTTGTGATAGCATCTCACGGTTGAAAGCGTCAAATGAAGCGGTACTGTATAGTAAGGTACAAGAGGCTGCCATAAATTTGGAAAAGATAGAAGAAGGCATTAAGACTTTTGATGTGATGATAGAAAGAGTAGTCAAAGCTATTACAGAAGAAGGTACAAAGATAAAGGCTATGGTTGATAAATGTATCGGACAAATGATTGTTTCGGTCGAGGATCAATCTAGAAAGGAAAGGGACAAACTATCACAGAAAATGGCAGATACAAAAGTAGATTTGAAGGCGGGAAGCGACTTAGACAAAAAGTTATATGAACTCTACAAGACATGGAACGATGGAAAATTGTTACAGTCTTTACAGAAGTTTTCAGATGATATCGCAAATCTGACGATAGAACCTATAACTGAGTATCCCGACGTACACTATATTGCTAAGTCCGTTACCGATCATGACATCAAACAGCTGTTTGGTACATTTAAAATAAGGTAAATCAGTTTAGTAAAACTTGATAAGAGTATCAATAAGTCCACTGCTTTTTGTAGTCGTAATATAGGTTGTATATTATGGCTTGAAACTTTAATGAGACACTTATTTTTGAAGGATGTTTTTTTCTGGTCCGTATTTTAGTTAATAATTATTATGTTTTAAAATAAATAATGTATTTTTTGAATTTTTGAGTCGCATTAAGTACGACGTGGAGACAACAGAATAAAAAAAAGATGTTAGCATTTCAGTTTTCATCCTTAAAAGGTAAAAGAACTAATTTTCTGAACTAAGAGGAAAATCTAATCGGAAAGTCCATTGAAAATCAAATAACAAAACAAATCAAAAAAGAATGGACAAGAACTGTTATATTCCTAACTTCGTACAGGATACGCCAAATGTAATAAAGTAAAAAAAATAGACGTGTCCAATAATTGTGTACATCGTGTGAAACAAGAAAAATGTACTATTGATGTTTTTTAGAATGATGAAGTAATCCAGGAAGACTCAATTTTCAAACCCGTACCGATAAGTATGTTTCCAAAATTGTGAAATTGTTTTGTTTTGATAGTATGGCAACAGAAAATTACGAATCGAGTATATAAAAAATGTAGACCTGGTATCGTTGATGAGTTTATTTACAACCACTGGGTCGATGCCACTGCTGGTTGAAATTTATTTTCCCGAGGGTATCACAAGCCAAGAAGTCAGCACTTTTTGTGCTGACATGAATTGTCATTGATATGATTATATTTATAAATTAACTGTTTACCAAGTTTTAAAAACCAAGGCTTTTCTAACTCAGGCAGAGATTACCTTAGCTTTATTTGGCAAAACTTTCAGGAATGTTTGTCCTCAATGCTCATCAACTTCATTTTTTTGTTGCTTTTTTAACTTTTTGGATTCGAGCGTCACTGATGAGTCTTTTGTAGACGAACGCACGTCTAGTACATATATATATAAAATTAAGTCCTGGTATCTATGTTGACTTTTTATAAATAAAATCAATTTCATTGGACTATTTTTTACAGTGGTGTACGTAAAGGACAAGCTGGACATAAACATAATGAATTACAGAAACCAAAGAGGTATGGCAGTATGTTGTGTAAAATTTACTCGCATGACAACGTAACATCTTCGTCAATATTTTAGGTAAATTTTGCATGAATACCTAATCATATTACGTAATAAAGCCACTTTATCTTCGATTCTACTTGAATTTGTATCTAGTATTGTGTGAACCAGAGGACTGATTAAGGATATGCATTTTACTAATTATATTATTTAGCTTCATTACATTGTTGTAGTTGCTGTCTTTAATGCCGTATACTGATGTGGCATCATCAGAAATGTTTCCTTTTTCAAGAACTTCACAATTTGTATGTCTGACATACTGTGAGTAGATTATAGGTTGTGTTTTTATTAAACTAGATAATAAAGGGCTTGTTAAGTACCTCATGATTTAGTTCCTCATGATTTAGTACATCATGATTTTTCAAATGCATTTTTACAGTCTGTCTTGGTTTGGTGTGTGTCACGTGAGTTTAATCTAAATCTGATGTACAGTATTTTACATTATGTTTTTCATTTTAGTGATTACAAAATATGCAAAAAGAATATTGAACAAAAAGAGCAAAAGGGATACCTGTTCAGATGTGACACTTGTGGGTAAGCTCAGTTATATTGTTTATGTGGACGTGACAAACAGATGTAAAACATGTATAGGATATGGCGTATCCAATGTATGGAGACACTGTTTTGTTATTTATAATTTTAAAAGAAGTGCGGAATTTCTGGGTTTTTATTTCACGTATTATGCGACTTCTACCATTTATATTTGGATAAGGCAACACAGGTATATTCTACTGTTTTCTGAAACCAATTGAACGAAGTGAAATCGGTCTCATAACTGAAAACTATTTTGATATTTAAAACAAAAGTATGCCGATGACAAGCAGCATTGGTTCGATTATGCCATCAGATATATAAATGGATTTACACTAATTACTAAGAAAGACAAACTGTTAAAGACATGTGAGAAAAATTCAATAAGGTCATAAACACATATGCATGTATACTTAAATTCGGTAAAAAGTAAAATAACTACTGAATTAAAAAAAAATGCAAATGGAAGATTCCTTGATTAAATAGCAAATTCATAGGCTCAAACACATCACACTTTGAGAAAGATAAATAAATGTTATATTTCTTATTTGGTACAGATATTTTCTAATATAAAACGTGGGATATAACATATTGATAAACTTCTCATTTGTATATTTGTATAACAGTCGCATCAAATGTCTTTATATTGACTACGATGTGTTAACAAAACACACAGCCATAATAGGTGAATAGGTGAAAATGTCAAGTAAAGGAGTACAGCAGTCACGATTGTGTTATAATCTTAAAAACTACAGGCAAACACATAATTATGTAACAAAGACGCAAAAAAACGGATATAGACAAAGCATACAAGAAAACATTAAAGACCAGAATACAAAAATAACCATAACATAAAAACACAAAGACAGGATACATGAGTTCAGAGTCAGAGTATCAGAAACGGGCATACAGACAAAGAAACATTAGCAAAAATGAAAGAAAAAAACAAACAATAAAGCATAGAACAATAACACAATGACGGGATGTATTATCACATAACCATGAACTTACACTAGTTACCATGGTAACCAAGATACCAAACTTCCATAAAAACAACTATTGTGAGGAAAAATTCATAAAAGTATAAATTATAATTTTGTAAAACTTTGTTGTTTTATGCGTTGAAAATTTAGGAACAAAAGAACACAGCCTACTAATGAACATCAAATCTCATATTCTAACATTGAAATATATTTTCTTCTACACGATATATGGTGTTTTGACAGCTAGATCAATATACTTAGTTGTTTTTCTCCAAAGATGGTAATGGTTGTTAATATTTCATTCTATATCTCAGTTAGTATCGAAAACGTGAATGTGTATCGTGGCTCGTTTCAAAGCTAAAACATGTTCACCTATGAAGTTAAAATTTCGGGTGCAAATTTTGATTATTTTTCCGTAATTCAGTATACTAGTACCCCAACATTTTTGGTGATACGGATTTTTTTCCCAAATAAATATATTTGACAATTCTATACTTTAAAAACATTGAATTGCTCCATAGCTTTAACAATTTTATCTATGGTCCTTTACTTTCCGAATAAAAAAACCTGGTTAAGCCACAGTAACATTATTACCTTTAGCATGTTGAACTGAAACAAATAATAGTTTTCATCTTTCAGAAAGGAAGAGAGAACAAACAGGTGAGTATTGTCGACGTTTGTTATTAGTTACAAATATTCAAATCAGTCATCTACTACAAACAAGTTTGTAACATACACGTTAGTAAAAAAAGAGGGACTACATATACCAGAGGAACAGTCAAACTTATAAATCGAAAATAAACTGACAACGCCATGGCTGAAAATGAAAAAGACAAACAGACAAACAATAGTTCACAAGAAACAACATATACATATAACGACTGCGCAACACGAACCCAACCAAAAACTGGAGGTGATCACATGTGCTCCAAGTATGCAGATCCTGCCTGCTCCACATGTGGTTTCCGTCGTGTTGCTCATGTTATTACAAATCCGTTAAATAGTCCTATTGGGATGGTAATGTTCATGAAAAGGGAAGTTATAAACAAATATACCCGATATCACCTGTAAAACGGGGTTTCCTTAACGGTCAACCACATTGCGATGGCGCCTCTATAAAAGAAATCATGATAGGAAATACAAGAGCGACCACTGTATTGAAACTACACTGGCATTTTTGTTTGGACTCAATGATATCTGACATCTGGCACGGTGAGGGAACATCAATAGACAGAGAATTAGACAATATACATATAGTGTCTTGAAATATGAAATTTATTTGTATGAGGCTTAGAAACGGGAAAATGCGAGGTTCTACCGAGCATTTTCCCGTTTCGTGCCGAATACAAATAAATTTCATATTTCAAGACACTACACGTATATTGTTTTTATACTGAAATCGAAAAAGATAAATTAAAATGAAAAAATTATATAACAAATATTGTTCAAAAAAGTGTTTCGAATTTCCCTCTTTGGGTACCATTTTGGGGTATTTCCCTATGAGCGAAGTCCAGGCGATAAGACATTGACATATTGAGGAATTAGAAAGGGAAAATGAACCTAATTCCCGTTTGAATGGTTTTACACCAGTAATTTTGGGGCCCTTTATAGCATGTATAGCTTGTTGTTCGGTGTGAGCCAAGGCTCCGTGTTGAAGGCCGTACTTTAACTATAATGGTTTACTTTTTAAATTGTTATTTAAATGAAGAGTTGTCTCATTGGCACTCACACCACATCTTCCTATATCTATTAATTAATATCATTTGATAATCATGGTATATAAAAAACAAATTTGAAGACATAAAAGTATATATTCATAAAAGTTTGACCATTGTTACTTTACGTTGGCATGGTCGTGACGTGACTTTGTTGATGAAATACAATAAGGAGGCCAGGCTTATAGGTTAGTTGGGGTCATTGACGTATAAAGCTAACGTTTATACGTATAGCTTTATCTGTATAGTAAAATAGCTGATTGCAGTATAAAATACAGGTTTCTGCTTATTTTTGTTTTGTATATGATATCAAAGAAAATATAAACATGTATTCAACTATTTTCTTTTGTGAAAACTAATATTTTCTTCAACTGTTCTAGATTAAAGAAGACGGAAAAATGCGAATCAAAATGAAGAATTGAGTGAACGTTACCAATAATTTGTTTAATTTCTCGTTAAATCATTCACATTGAACGGAAAGAAATGTACGAAATGAAAAACATTGACACTGAGATTGCAAAACAAATCATTTTATGAGCCTAAATACTTGTATTATACATGTTCACCAAAAACCGATACCGAAACCGAAACCGAAACCAAAAAAAGATGTAAGGTTATTGGTAATGGTTTAATATGTTTATGAACTCAACTCTTTTATTCCTCCATTATATTGATTAAAATTTGAATACACTTCAATTCATCAATGCCCATGAATCTATCAAAACAAGCAAACTTTAATTCAACCATCATTAAATACACTCAATGCAAGTCATGTACAATTTAAGATGATGATATAATTTTTTTTATGATGTTCATAAATCACATAGCAGGTCTCGTCGTAGCGAAATAAATGGGAAATGCTGCGCATAGTTCTACAATATGTGCAATATCGTTACATTGTTTATGGTACCATTAAAAAGTCGTGGTCTAATGAAACATGCAAGACGAACATTGACACACTCTAATTATTAAAACAAATAAAAAAACCATTTACAGTTACCAAATAATCAAGGCAACAATCCAAGATCTCATAAACCGTCATTTGGTCATACAAGCAATGATATAGAAATGAGATCAAGGCCAATATATATATATATATATAAAATGACTGAATAAATAGTCAACGATCAATCTTACAGGGCGATGGATCATGTAATATGATTCTGTACACTACAAAATATAATATATAACAAGTCAAAAAGGGTACAACATCACCATAAAATAACTATAAAATATACAAATATTAGATATTTCGGATAACAGATATCCTTCTTCAATAATAGCACGATGTCAAATGAATCGTGTCAATTCAAATTGAGACTATCAAAATCTTGATTTATACAATTTAAGCGAACGCTGGAACAATATATATATAACACAGATAGAACAATCCTCAAGTTTTTAAGCGAGATATGTTCTAGTCAAATCTTTCAACTTTTGACATATGTAGCTACATACAAATTATTTAAGCCGAAACAGATTTGCAATATATGGTCTGAGACTCGCATCCCGACTATTCCAAAATATTTTTTCTAACACAGAAATAAGAGTATTGAGGCGCTCATTTCGACTAATTTTGTAATCTGTATGTCAGTATCTTTCTTTCCGTATCCATCTTTCCATACAATGTCACAATTTAAAGAGATATAAAACAAATTCGATGCAAGGTTCACTCAATTCGTCATTTTAACGTCCGGTTTTACTTTTTTCTCCGTTAATCTAGAAAGGTTGTAGACAATAGTACATATCACAACAGAAAATAGGTGTATATGTATATATTCTTCGATAACATATGAAAGCGAACACTACTTTGTATATGCCTATTAATTTTCCTGCACCGTACAGGATGTTAGATTCCATCGAGTCAACACATGTTATGCCGGTGAAGGTCACACACAGAGAAGGTACCCTGTAAACATATAGAAAAGAGGGACGAAAGATACCAGAAGGACAGTCGAACACACAAATCGAAAATAAACTGACAAAACCATGGCTAAAAATGAAAAAGACAAACAGAAAGATAGACAAACAATAGTACACCTGACACAACATAGAAAGAATAATCATCACAAACCCCACAAAAAACTGAAGGTTCTCTTTGGTGCTACGAAAGGGTACATCTATCGTGCTTCTTACACAGCTATTTTTGCATAGGTACTATTTATGTACTAAAAAGATGCAGTACTGGAAATTTACTTTTAATATTTAGTACTATTTCTTTACTTTAAAAGATTGTAATATTTAGGTACTTGTATTTTACAGTACTTGATTTGTACAAAATATTATTGTACAGAAATAATACAATATTCCATGTTTGAAAATCACCTTCAAACCATAACTTTAAGAGATTTGAAATAGAAAAACTTCCAAAATGCTGAAAATGTAACGGTAGTAACCGAAAATATATAGTACCTTAAAGTACTGTAAAATACAGGTAACTAAATATTACAATTATTTTAGAGAAACCAAATAGTACTGAACATTAAAAGTAGATTTACAGCACTACAAATGTTTAGTACAAAAATAATATCTGCGAAAATAGCTGTGTATGAGATAACAAATCCGATAAATAGTCAAATTCGGTAGGTCACATTTATGAAAGGGAAGGAAATTGTAGTTACGACGTTGGGAATATATCCGATATCATTTGTGAAACGGTTATTCCATAACGGTCAAACAACTTATGGTGGCGTCTATAACTTTTACGAAAAGATGATTTCAACTTCACAATTTGGAAATCTAGACTTATTAGCTTCCTTGTGAGGAACAACCCTCTATCGAGAAAATCATGATAGGAAATTCAAGCATGGGACTATCGTATCAATTTGGAGATATACATACACCGTATGCATGTGCCGTTGGAATGTTGCTACTTAGAAATGGAAAGATGCATTCGACATAGTCACTAAATGTTGAATTATATAGTGAAAGAACATTATCTATATAGCGGAAAGTAGAGTTGAAGGATATTGCTCACCTCTTATCTTCCTTCCTTAGAATTTCCTGTATGAAGTTAGCCTAATAATAATATAAAAACAATTCGCAAGAAGAGGGGCACAATTTATTTATATTGGAATACCGATAGTCTTTTAAAAAAACACGTCCTCCGAACGTAACAAATATGTTGTCAATCAAGAAAAAAAGCTTCTAGATAATAGATATAGGAAGATGTGGTGTGAGTGCCAATGAGACAACTCTCCATCCAAAATGTCCGTTTCAGAGAAATTTTTGCATGAATCAGAGTGATTCTTTACAAAGTAGGATTTATCCATTACTAAGACAATATAATTGTATCTTCGTTGGCCATTTTGTTTTTATGAAAATAAGCAATACCAACTCTTTCAATTTGTCTTTTAGTTAGGAATATGAACATGTATCACTTGTCATTAAATATTAATAACAAAAGCCTTTTGATATCAGCTGGATATGGAGGAAGATTACTAGGCTTAAATGCTTTCCAGTCATTCAATTTAATATGTTGTGTGATTAACTAGTTAGTGTTCACCTCCTCTGTCGTTAATTTCAACCTAGCACTTAATACATACAACTTTATCATTAAAGACATTGAATCCAAATACGATTAAGTGGCTTCCCTTAAACGGGTATTCAGGTGCGCTCAAAATTTGATGGACAGTTTGATGTCTGTATTACATATAACTACGGATTTGTTCCACTGGTAAACAAATCCTTTGCCATTTTACCGGAAAATCTGACAATATTTTTACATAAGCAAAACATATAAATTTACTGTCGGGCTGATGATGTTTAATACTATGTCGTCAATCTTTTTGCAAAACGTTAGGACATACTTTATATAATGAATATAACAAACGAAGGCCTTGTTTATACCTTTATATAACAAATTTAAACCTGTTTATATTTTATTTTTTTTCAGTAAATAGTAAGTATTATAATTAAGCCAGATAAGTTATTCACGCTAAGTAAACCATCTAATCTCAAACAAATTGTTACGCGATGAAAATATTTACTGGCACTTTCTGTAACTTTTCTGGTTCTAAACTTTTAAAATCAACACACGGTAGGTTGCGATTAGTTTACACAGAATAAAAATGATAGAATAATATATATAAAATTTTGCATATCGTGCTTAGTCTTAGAGGCATGATTTTTAATTAGTTGTTAATGACTTTGAACTAGCTGTCAGATAACTGCGAGTACTCTCAGATCTGTTTGTTGTGTCTTTTTGTGTCGGGATGTATAAGTACCCGCCACATTGTTCATGTATGTGCTTGTCCCAAGTCAGGAGCCTGTAATTTAGTGGTTGAGTTTGTTTATGTGTTACATATTTGTTTTTCGTTCATTTTTTTACACAAATTAGGCCGTTATTTTTTTCGCTTGAATTGTTTTACATTGTCTTATCGGGGCCTTTTATAGCTGACTATATGCGGTATGGGCTTTGCTCATTGTTGAAGGCCGTACGGTGACCTATAATTGTTAATGTTTGTGTCATTTTGGTCTTTTGTGGATAGTTGTCTTATTGGCAATAAAACCACTTCTTCTTTTTTATATAGTCATTAAAATTTGAAAACAAATAAAGTTTTCATTAGATGAACATATAATTATTCAGGTGTAGAAATGCAAACTTTTCGTTCATTTGGCCTCTTCTTATAAAATTTTAAATGAAAATAGGGATTTGTTAAACCCTACCATAGAGCAGACAGCAGTCGAAGACCATCAACTGGTCTTCAATGCAGCTAGAAATTCTCACACAATAATGAGTCCTTCAGCTGGCCCCTAAACAAAAATGTATACTAGTGCAGTGATAATGGACTTCATACTGAACAAGAAACTAAACCTAAAAGGAATACAATTCTAACAAAGACCAAAGGCTCCTTACTGTGGACAGGCGAAAAATACATATGCGGCGGGGTTAAACATTTTTTTTTATATCGCAACGCTCCCCCTATATTTAAGCCAATGAAGAAAAAATAAACAAACAACAATACGCAAAGTAAAACTCAGTTAAAGCGAAGTCCGAATCTGTTGTCAGATTAGGTAACAAAAGAAACTAAACAAAATGACAATGATACATAAATAAACAAAGGACAACTAGCAATAGCTGAAATGCCAGCTCCAGCCCTCAATTAAACTGATTAAAAGATTGTGTCTTCATCATATACATATCAAGTACAATCCCTCCCGATAGGTTTTGTCTTAAAAAATACATTTTATTTTATACGTTCAATACATAACTTAACATCCACTTTATTTGATTTCTGGATGATGGTTTTCTCATTGGCAAACATACTACATCTCCTTATTTATATAAAAAAAATAGTCATCAAACATGTGATCAATTAAACAAAATCGAACCCATGTCTCTGGTAATAAAAAAAACTGTACAGCAAAAGGAATTATGCAGGATATGGATGATTATGTGATTATGGTTTCGCTCAATTAAATGAAATTAAAACTAAATACGGCACTATTTAAAAAAACAAACTTGAAACAAATGATCAAAGCATTGGTAAAGTACAAATGTATGTGGTATTTTTGTATATGACATTAACCCGACCAAGGGCAAACCAGAGTTGAATCGATTTCATAAATTGTATACATTAGTGTTTGTTAGATATTGTGAATGACTATACATGATTTTCGAGATATTGAACTTGAATTTCTGTTAAACCGAGTGTAAGTGTAATTCACCAGACGGCAACGTATACTGTAATAAGTGCAATGTGTGTTGTTTTATTGATAAAATCAAAAATCTAAAATTATCTCTCTATAACTATTGTGCCTGCTTTATCTTATGTTTAAATTGTCACAGACTCCTGAAATATTTCAATGTAATCATGATTAAATAAATGCGGTACTAATGGTCTTTTAATTCAACCAAACTTTTATATTAAAAAATGAAAATCGACGATATGTTTCAGTTTTATATGACAAAGATCTGAATATATATATACCACTAGTTAATAGCTGCCTCATACAAAAATCCCAGTTTTAACTTAAACAAACCACGGTTACTTTAAAACAACATAGTTAACATATATTTCGATTTTTAAAGCTATGTTTCGATACATTTATTGACTTTTTATTTTTCAGCCTATTGTAAGTGTCATGCACAAATAAGATAAGTAGAATTGTTAGAACAGTTTACAAACACAATAAGGAATGAAATGATATACACATTAAATTTTGAATGCGAGGTTTTAATAGTGGTCGGGCAAAGATAAAGTTAAAAAAAAACACTCTCTGAATATGAGAATCATAAAGACATTTTGAACTGTTAGGTGTGAAATGGTGTTTTTGAAATATATCATATCAAATTCAGATAATAAAACATCATTCAGAAATCTTCCATTTGTCTAATTCCAACCAACAACGGTTGTTGTACGACCTAAAATATATAAAAACATGTTTTCAATTGAAACTATTCCTATGTCTTGACTTTAAACTTTACTGTTCACTAGAAAAGAACAACATGATGTTAAAGTAATATAATAAGATCTGATTATATTACTTTAACATCATGTTGTTCTTTCATTTGACAGAACAAATTCTAATGCAACAACGTTTGTTACATTCATTTTGATTCGGTAACGTCACTTATTTACATGGCATCAATTGACAATTGATGCTATGGGACGTACGCGCAAGCGCAGACGGCATATGACAGGTTTTAGATACATGTTTTAACGTTGTTTTCTGTCAGTTTCATTAGAATGGAGATAACAATATTGTACTTTAAGCTCCGACGGCATCAATTGGGGATTTGATGGTCGCAAATACCCGTTTACTGTCTCCGCTAACGTGTCGCCAGTAAACCTAATTTGCGACCATCAAATCCCCAATTGATGCCGTCGGAGCTTAAAATACAATACATTTATCTCCTAATTGTAATATCTGAATATTTTACTATCAGTTTATTAAATAAATTATATTGTCGTTATTCATCATTGCAAAGGGCTTTGCAGTACTCTTTGAACATTTGTTTTAATTTTCAGCTTGTAAGTGTCATGTATCCAACAGATAGGTATAACGTACAATAATCTATGCAATTCATAATATAACTATATGCATACAAAGGTTCACAATTTGTAGACAAGTAATGTAAACAAATAAACATACCATTAATATGACAGACGTGCGTTATGTCTATAAAAAGGCCGAAGATATCAAGAGACATTCAAGTTCATTATAAACAACACAATGAGATGAACCTAAACAGACCAAAATAAAAACAACAGTATACAGAAAAAAAGCAACCAAGGATGTTGGCATGTGCTGGTTTTCTACATCACCTGTGTGGGCAGCATTCACAGCAAAACTGTTTAAAGTCAGTAGAATAACTAAAACAGTTGAATAAAATTGAGAATGGAAATGGGGAATATGTCAAAGATACAACATCCCGATCAAATTTTAAACTTGCAGTAAAAAAGTATTGTGTTTGAACTATTTACGGTATTTTAAACAGGTCTCATTAAAAGGTAACATGCATAGTGAATGGTTTAAACAGGGTCCCAAATAGCTTCAACTGGATGAAAAAGTTGTGTTATTTTAGAACTTACCCGGAATGGAATATATATCGATTAGGTGTATACATATACAAGACGACATACAATAGATCAGTAGAAATTTAAACAAAAATTGTATACTTACCAAATTTTAGAAAATGAGTTAAGTCTAAATTAAAAAGGAACACATTGAAATCATATAAAAAAATCAGATTTTAATATCTGGCATGCTAGATAACTTAATTATTCGATGATCTGACAGAACAACCGGTCATCTCATAATAGTCTACTATATCATTTGACTACTTTTTCCATTAGTTCCATTGTTGTTGTTATAATTCAGGATAATGGTATGCCGTATTCTATGGTTATCTATTTCACATTTTCAGCTTGTAAGTGTCAACTAGCAAACAGATAAGTATAGATTTCATTTTTACATGTATATCTCAAATCTATGGTGGGTTCCAAATATATGGCAGATTCCTAATATATGGCAAATTCGACGTTACAAACGTCGAACAAATCAAATGTATGGTATATTTTTGTTTTCCCCTAATCTACAGCAGATCATTAAATTGTGTAGTTTTACTGGAAAGAGTAACATATAATTTCCTATTGAATAACGCCTTATAACATCGCAAACCTATTTGAATTCCATTCTATTTAAACGTACTTACCTCGACCACAATTTATAGATGGTTTAAAGGAAGAAAAAAACTATTATCGGGAAGAGGGATAAGAAGAGTATAATGTGCTGTACGCCCGCAAAAAACAAGGGCAGCTCTTTTTTCAGTACCGGATATTTTAGAAAAGTAGTTATAATAAATATTATACTGTCTACGGCTTGCAAAGTTTATGAAGTGAAAGACAAATTTATCGGATACACGTTGATTAAAATCATCAAATAAAGATGTATTAACGATTAAATAAATATTATTTGAAAATCATTCCTGTTTTTGGTTGTAATCACGATTTAGTTGACCATCATGGAATTTTTTCCAGTTCACAAATGTTTAAAGACATGATTCCGTTGTCGGACATGCCTACTTGTTTAATAAAGCCAAGTCATTGGTCGTATATGTACTGCACTGTTTTCCACAACGCTTGTCATAGGTTTGGAAATGACAAAAATTTGCCATTGAATAGGAAATTACAAAACTTGCCATAGATTAGGATTGTAAAAAATCAGCCATACATTTAGGATGGCATGAGTCTTACACATATAAAGTTAATAACATAACAATATTTATACGATGGTATAAGAAGAGTAGGAGTAAAGTTTAAACAATAAACATACCATTGAAAAGAGGCAGAAAATACCGAAAACACATTTTTAAACCCAATAGTAGAATATAAACGCACAACGACATGGCAAAAACCCAAAATAAAACTGGAATAAACAACAGTTTACAAAAAATAAAACTACAAGAGCTGGTTGCATGTGTTTTTTTCTACATTAACTTACATAGAAATACTCAAAGTAGAAATGTTTAAAGTTAACAACGTGTAAACAAAAATTGAAGTATGTTATCATAGAGAACATATAGAAAAATAATTGTATCAACCTAACGTCTACTTTAATGGAAAACAAAATTGTCTTTGTTAGTTCAAAATTGATTAGCGACATTTTAACACAAATCACATTTCAATATATGTCATGCTAAAATACTTCCGATGTCGATGTTATACATGTTATAACTCATTCCTAAATGAAATGTCATATTCTATGATTATTCTTTTTTTCAGCGGGTAAGTGTACAATAGCAAACAGATAAGTATAGCGTATAAATTGCTATGAACATTTTTAACATAATGATAGTTTTACAAAGATGTGATTATATTAGTAAAGTGAACAATAAACATAATATTAAAGTGGTGCACATAAAACGCGCGTTCCATCTACAAAAGAAACGGAAGATAGCAAAGAGACATTCAAACTTATCGTTCGAATATTAACGGACAAAGAGATGCCAGAAACCTTTCATGTGTACCATACAAAATAACAAACAGCAATATTTAACAAATAAAAACAGTGGTTGATTTCATTTGCTGTTTTTTGGATTTGTCTTCATTTGAAATGTCTAAAACAGAAATTTTTAAATCTAAAGATGTATAAAACACTATGCGAAGTATATGACTCTACAAAAAAATAATTAAATCAACCATAACATACACTTTACTTGAGGGTATTAAAGTCTTGTTTTCCTTATAATTTGTAAAATGACAAGGCGGAGTATTGTAATTATAAAAATGAGGAAAAAAACATATTTGAAATAATAAATGACTACTATATAGGCAATCCGACAAAACAATGTCATCTCAACATGATCTACTATCACTTTACTACTTAGTTTTCTTTACAATTTTTAAAATGATAACTAAAGGTGGAACATTGACAGCATAAAAATAAAACATTTTCATATGTGGCATACTAAATTAATACTATATATGTAATTTTAACCATGTTCTATTATTACTTTACTATTACCTAATCAAATCCATTGTCTTTCATATCCTTCATTGCTCAATGGTATGGTGTATTCAATTATTATGTATATGGATGTTTCAGCTTGTAAGTTTCAAGTAGCAAACAGATAAGTATAGCATACAATTATATACTAATATATTAATATAACGATAACGATGTGTATATATAATGGTGCTACATTTAATTGAGTAGTAAAGTAATCCATTTAACCTTTCATTTAAGAAGAGAAATTGTCAAAATAAGAATTTTACAATGGGTTGGTAAACACTATTATATGCGTTCTTGGTATGGACCTTACAATTATATATAAAATAAGTATTGGAAAATGAAAACAAAGGAGTAGGCCCTGAAAGACCCCTTTTTGGCCTCATAGTATAGCAGATTTACAAAATTGTTAAAATCTAAACTTTTAGTTATTTATTGCTAAATTTTATGTTTCTGCTACAGAAACGTAGGCTGTTATTTAACTATACAATGCACATGTATCGGGTACTAGCACTATTTAGTCATGCTAGATTACTTGAATCTTCACAATTTTAGCACTTAACTAAATTTTAGACAGCTTCCGTCTTAAATGAAAGTGGCTGCATTTGTGTTATTCCTAATTTTGAAATGAAAGTTGTATTTAATGATAAAACAAAACATATATAAAAGTTGAGATTGAACACGGATGTGGCTACTTTCATTTTTGACAAAAATCATCTGAAAGGTGACATTTTTGGGCATATTTGATAGATTTGTCATAGTTAAGCTTGAATCGGAGCATTTTTAATGAGAAAACCAGTGAAATCTTTCAAATAAACTATTTGAATCAAATGAGACAGACACTTAAATGTTTAAAAAGTGTCTAAAATTGTTCGCCATTCAAAATTTGGAGCCAAAATCGGCCCTTACCTGACCTACTCCTTCCAAAATATTATTAAATACGCAAGAATAATATGAAGGTTAGCTTTTTCAGTTCGTTATAAAGAAAAATACTAATGTAACGCATATACATGTTTAATGTTACATCGCGAGCTATCACCTTGTTGTATAGATATGATGAGAAGAGTTTCAGCAAATTATACGTTATGAATATCATTATTATTCACATTTGCTAATGTAAGAAAATGTAATTAAAACTTCAAAACACGGCATGCGTCGGAGGTGTTTTTTTTTTTATATAATAGAGTAGCGTACCTGCGAAGACGGAACACATGCATAATTAGTTATTTGTTTCTAATTCATGTATGATTGCGATAAAATATTTACATATCCCCATAGATACTTATCCATAATAGACAACAGTACATGTACATGTTATAATGGTTTGATATTTCCAAAACTGAAGATAGTATTAGGGTTTAATCGCCATTTCCAACAATCTTTTGGGAGATAAATATTTATGTTCACCATTCTGTGGGATAACTAGTACATTCCCGAATCCAGTTTCTACAAGAAAAAAACGCTTCCAATCAATATTGTGCACATTTTTAGTACTAATTTATAAACTGATATTTTTCAGATGAGCATTTGATGTATCGTGATTGTCTTGAATTTTACTTTAATGTTTTAACTTTATTTGTATGTATATTTTTTTTATTTTTCAGGAAACCGTAAGTTTTGTGCACTATAAAGATAAGTACATTGTGATTAGTTTACCAACAAAAATAATCAATACTGTAAACTGTCATATATACAATGAATAACATGAACACATCGTTTCTCATATAGTCTGTGTTATAAATGATTTATCATAACTACAAATTCAAAGGTTTCTTTATAATATTATACAAACTGAACTGAATATTATATTAAGTAAAAAAACACACTTTTAATGTAAAATGTCAGACAGAAAACACTTCATAATATATCTTTGATTAAGCAACTACTGTTTAAAGAAGATTTTATAGAGGTTTTATAAAACGATTTTTTCTATGATTTTAAGTCAAACCATCATGATTCAACATGTTCATAGTTTAATAGTAAATCTTCTTTCTATCCTCTATCTTGTTAAAATTATAGTTTTACACTGCAAGTGTTCGTGTTTTTCGAAGATGTATTTGTCCTTATTTCACACGTAATGTTCGATTCTTATTTATTTTTATATTAAACAGTAATTTAATATATTTCGTTATTTTACGTTTTATTTTTAGTTTAATATGATATAATAAAATGACTTTTAACAGATGTCTTTCACAGTTTGCATTTTACTTATGACTTACTCCAGGCTTAAGGGATGTTTATCCACTTAATGTATGTACCAGATGGACGAAAGATAACCAAGGGGACAGTCAAACTAATAAATATAAAACAAAACTGACAACGCCTTTGCTAAAAATGAAAAAGACAAACAGAAAAACAATAGTACACAACATAGAAAAATAAAAAATAAACAACACGAACCCCACTTAAAACTAGGGGTGATCTCCGGTGCTCCGGAAGGTAAGCAGATCCTGCTCCACATGCGGCACCCGTCGTGTTGTTTATGTGATTACAAATCCGGTAAATAGTCTAATTCGGTAGGTCAAATTCATGAAAGGGAAGGGGATTGTAGTTAAAAAGTCAAAAAAATCAAAAGTCAACCACCTGCAATCAGTGGTTATAGTTTGTTTGTGTGTGTCTCAATGAAGTATTAATAATTCACCTTACGGTCATTACGGGTTGCCAATATAATTCCATACAATCAGCTTACTAGATTCCTACATGGTATTATGTGACACTTTCAAACAAAAAAAATATCAATGATAGATCTGACAGGTGCGAAAGGTATATCTTAGCGCCTTTTCCAAATGATATTAATTGTTTTCTTTCAGATGCTCCTGTGGAGGGTAAGTTTTGCAGATAAAACTTACAACCCATGACACTTTTCTATGTACAGTAGTACATTCTATGGATTTCTTAAGAAAAGATGTAGTGCAAAAAAGCTAGTTTTACCTGTAAACGAAGCATGGCATATATTTTGTTTGCAACTACAACACTGGTCGAAAAGTATATGCAGAGATTTAGTTGTATTGCAGTTAATAAATGCAACAGTAGTATACCGCTAATCAAAAGTCCTATTTCGATGTAGAGAAAAAAACATACGGGTAACAATACAAAAACCAAGGGAAACATAATAACTAGTACAGGACTACAACGAAACAACAGAACGCTGAAGAGTTACACAAACAAAGGACAATGCAACATACATAGACATGAACTATTAGATAACAATTGCCATTTTTCTGACTTGGTAAAGGACATTTTAAGAAAAAAAAATGATGGGTTAAACCTATTTTTTTGGTAAGCCAAACCCCGCGTTGTTATGGCAAAATAAACTGTACCGCAAAAATGACGACATTACATGACAGGAGTACAGTAACGATAAATGCAAGAACAATCAGGACAGAGACATACATAAATAGATAAATTAAAAGTACATTTCGACATGTTTCTACCGAAAAACAAAGTAAACGTTAAATAATTTAGGGCAGTACACCAAAACAGCATAATAGAACTACTAGTTATGTCAGTCTTATGTAGCTTCATTTATGACTGTCTCTGTAATAAATATTTTACATTTGAAAACATTAGACGGTAACAATAGCGGATACATACTTCATACAGTAGTTGTCGTTTGTTTATGTAATATATACGTGTTTCTCGTTTCTCGTTTTGTTTATATAAGTTAGACCGTTGGTTTTCCCGTTTGAATGGTTTTACACTAGTAATTTTGGGGCCCTTTATAGCTTGTTGTTCGGTGTGAGCCAATTCTCCGTGTTGAAGGCCGTACTTTAACCTATAATGGTTTACTTTCTAAATTGTTATTTGGATGGAGAGTTGTTTCATTGGCACTCACACCACATCTTCCTATATCTATTCAACATATAAAGTAAAAAGATAAGTTATATTCATTATAATGTTCCATAAGTACAAAGGAATGATGCAGTTTGTTTTACTTTAAAGTTAATATATGTCTTGAATATTCAATTAAACAACGAAAAGCGATTACACATTTCTCACTATTAACTGTTTTGAATCGTGACTAAATGAATCAGCAAACGTCAAATGAATAAATACAGTACTTGTCTGTTATTATTTTGATCATTGTATTCAACCAGGTTTTTATTAACAAACTAACATTACAAAAGCTAATATAGAAAACTGTCACACTATTAAAATCTCAGAAAATATGCACCCACACTTTTGACGAAGCAAGTCTTAATTTGAAATTCATTTACAGATGGATAGACACAATGCACAACCACACATTTGAAACGACTTCGATATTCATGTAGTTTTTGAAAGTAAATACCACGATTATAATGCAATCATTGAAATAACAACAAAATCATATTTTTATTTATTTCTATAGAAGGATGGACCGTGAACAGGAAAGAGACAGCTATTAACAAATATGTGTCAGAAAAAGACATTATACAATAACTTCCCTCTTTTGCAAAAAACAATGGAAAACAATCTGAATATTGTGTGTGCTTGTTCATGTTGTATTTGTACGGCATTTTCATATTGAAGTATGCAATGAGTCGGCCTATATGAAAAAAGTACTTTGCAAATAATGTTCTATAATTTTGTTTCAACGATTTATGTCGCACATGTTGCATCATACGAACCATTCATACTTTGGTGTTTTCCTATAGCTAGCAATAACCCATACACTCTAATGATAATGTTATACATGTTCAAATTTGCTGTTTTTACTTCACCTCATGCATTTGTTACGCCGCTACTTACATTACTGTTTAGTGTCCATTGTTAGAAATATAACCATTCAGTTTGATTTTACTCTCTGACAATCTTACTATTATTCTTACTAATTGTACGTGTAAACCATTACAATATGTCGATACCTGATCCTTAACCATTTCAAAATATACTGTACATGTATACAGGTTAATTCGTTTCAATCAATTATATACCAAATAAATGTTTAACCCAATACCATGTTTCTTAGTGTGAAATTAGTATACATATTTTGGAAAATAAAATGTATATGAATATAAATATTCTTATTTCAGTAAGACCCCTTTTTTATACCTAACATAAAGCTGTTCTACCAAATTGTAATAATGTAACCGTTTAGCTATTTATCGGAAAGTAGAATACCTGTTGCCAAATAGTTATCAAAGGTACCAGGATTATAATTGAGTACGCCAGACGCGCGTATCGTCTACATAAGACTCATCAGTGACGCTCATATCAAAACATTTATTAAGCCAAACAAGTACGAAGAGAGCATTGAGGATCTAAAATTCCCAAAAAAATTCCATAAACCGGAATTTTTTAAAAACGACCACATAATTGATATTCATGTCAACATCGAAATGCTGACTTTTGGGCTGGTGGTACCCAGTGGTGTAAATAGTTATAAAGGGTACCATCATTTTAATTAAGTACGCCAGACGCGCCTATTGCAAAGTCGGTCCTTACTGATCCTAACCCTTTACATGGAGACATGAAATTAACTCTGCACCTGGTTTAACGAAATTGTTTTACATTCTTTGCAATTCTCGAAAACAAGTCAAGTACACGTGCAAGCTATGTTTTCGTCTGTCATTATTCCATTCCGTCCTTTTTGTTTTGTCCGTTTGAAAACCATTTGGAGAAAATTTCTTCAAAGATTTAGTAACTTCTTTGAAGTGAACTGTTTGAATTTTTATTATGCAGCTTGATAAGTTAAGTCGGCTTCTTATCTTGACCTACATCTAGAAATTGACAATGAGGGTCGGTTGAAGACAACACTTTACGACAAACGAGATGATTTCAGCTTTCCAATTGTGAACTTTCCATTTCTAAGTAGCAACATTCCAGCAGCACCTGCATACGGGGTATATATCTCCCAATTGATACGATATTCCCGTGCTTGTATTTCCTATCATGATTTTCTTGATAGAGGTTACTGCTCACATGGAAGCTTTTAAAACAAGAGTTCCAAATGGTGGAGTTGAAATCATCGCTTCGTAAATTTTACGGACGCCATCACGAGTTGGTTGACGGTTATGGAATAACCGTTTCACAAATGATAACGGATATGTTCCTAACGTCGTAACTACAATCCCCTTCACTTTCATGAATTTGACCTACCGAATTTCCCTTTACCGGATGTGTAATCACATTAGCAACACGACGGGTGCCGCATGTGGAGCAGGATCTGCTTACCCTTCCGGAGCACCTGAGATCACCCCTAGTTTTTGGTGGGGTTCGTGTTGTTTAATCTTTACTTTTCTATGTTGTGTCATGTGTACTAATGTTTTTCTGTTTGTATTTTTCATTTTTAGCCATGGCGTTGTCAGCTTGTTTTAGATTTATGAGATTGACTGTCACTTTGATATCTTTCGTCCCTCTTTTGATAATGTTAAGATTTACCATGTAAGCATTCTTTACATAGACTGTATAGTGAAATCGTATTTCCAAAATATTATTTATTTGTACTTCGTACGAAGCAATGTTTATTAAAGGTACCAGGATTATAATTTAGTACGCCAGACGCGCGTTTCGTCTACATACGACTCATCAGTGACGATCATATCAAAATATTAATTAAGCCAAACAAGTGCGAAGTTCAAGAGCATTGAGGATCTAAAATTCCAAAAGGTTGTGCCAAATACGGCTAAGGTAATCAATGCCTGATTATTTGAAATCGATCATCGAAATTACCTTTTTATATAATATAGTTATTGGAGTGTGATATATTACTCAATCAGTGCACGCGTGTTGGAGAACAAATTCCTAAAATTGAGACATGACCGTTATGGTATCTATGAATTGATGTGTTAATTTTTTATACCAAATGAAACGTCGAAAATATTACACATGAAGCAAATTAAAATAAAGTTACCAAATATTACAACAAAAACTATTTTCATGATATTTCATCTGTGTCATCAGCTATGTTTGCTGATACTGCCTGGACATTGTTACAATTACCTTCATTTTGACAAAAACATAAATCAGTGCAAGGAAGTCCCTGCTCCTTGCAAACACATGCAGCCTGGCATTTCCCCCCTCTTATACGAACACATTAGTTCTTGAATAAAGTCTGATGCCATTTTTCCCTCAAAGAAAACTGGCTCTAACTTATCATTTTGCGCAGATTTCCAACAAATTGGCAGCCATTATTTATGTTGGGTAGATTTGCCGACAACCAAACCTTGCTTTGCCACATTGTACGTAGTACGTGTTGCTTAAATACGAATTCACTTGCCGAAATTTTTATAAGACTTTTATCTTTATTGATAGCCAACTGATATCTCCGCAAATTTAAATCGTTGTGATAATTCTTAAATTTGTTTTCGAGTCATAAAACGCAGCTTCAAGCACTCTAGCAGCAACTACAGCACTATCAACATCATCGTGAATTAAGGCTACAAGATTACCGAAACGGCTTGGTAATTAAAGAGGTTGAGTACTGACTTTTAACCAATTCATAAGTGGAAGTGGAGTCACACCATCCCAGAGCATGAACGACCGGCATATTAAGACTATGAATGGAGTAGTTATGTTATTACAATTTGACACCAGGCACTCTGCGAGAGCAGCACATTTTCTTCGAATGTCATGCGAAATATTTATTGATACTGAAGAAAAATTTTCAAAAGACTTTATCAAAAAGCCAAGTAACAAAACTTATCAATCAGGTTGGCAACATTGCTTCTGATATTTCCAACGATATAATTGGTTAGTTGCAGGATAATAATCCCTTCATACATTTATTATAAACATTTTCCATTTTTTGTCATAATATCTAGGCTGCTTCATAAAGGACATGAATACCGATTTGTTCGTTTGTTTTAGTGGAGCTACATGTACTTAAGTAGGCTTTTATCTGAAGCATTTCTAATTCTGCTTAGATTTTATTCGCTACCTTTACAGCGTATCCAATGGAAATATCGTTAGCAATTACAATGCTAGATTAATATTGTCCTTGTTGAGCAAAAAAGGCAATGGCATCCCTGTAGTACCTCTCAAGTTTAGCCTTGTGTTTAGAGGAATTACAGTTACTTATTTGACAGGTAAAAAAAGACTGATACCTTTTCAAAAGTGATGACAAAACAAGAGTCTTTTTGTCACGAATAAGGTCTCTTGTCTATAATTTAGACTACAGTACTGCTAAATGCCAAATCCTACGCAGATTGATCAGTGGATTCTGGTCTGTATGCCAAGTGTGTGGTCATACATGCTGTGTGATACACTGCATTATTGAGCGAATTATTTTGCTCTATTCGATTAATCATTTCATCGTCGCATGCTCTAAAAGCAGCATCTTTAAGATTGACTAACCTTTCAGCAGATGAAATTGTATGTAATGTTTTCACCCTTTTATGAGATTGTTTTTGCAAATGATGCACTTTAATGTATTGTGATCATTTTTTTCAGGCACCAAACAATTAGATAAATCGGAATATATATCTGGTGATTCCTTTTCAGTTGATACTGGTTTTAAATTCTGCTTACTTGTGTAGCTTTTATAACATAACCTATGATACCTAAATATGGGTATTTCACTTGCTGTTTCATTGAAGAATTCGTTCAAATAACTGAACAAATCATCATGTCTCTTTGCTGCAGTAGTAATCAGACTTTTCTTCCAAATTCTGTTGATGTTATTAATATTTCATGAACAACATAATCGCAGATAATGCATTTGTCAACATAAACTTCCAATTTCTTTTTTTTTTGGGAATCTAGCGGGACCAGTTTTAACGAGATTGTTAAATTGTCCATTTGATTGGATAAAAAAACAAATCAAACACACCTGAAAACCAAACGAACCCTACAATTAAATTCACTTTCCCAGTTAAATTCAACAAAAACGAATATACAACAATACCAATCAACATAAATTAATCACAAGACTGGAAATTATAAAATGAACAAGACATATGCTTGAAAATGACTACAAATGACCTTCTCTAAATCGCAGAATGTGGTACTATAACTAGAAACCACAACAATGGCGGTAAATCTATGACAAATATTCGAACTTGAAATCTGGATGAAAAGCAGAAATTTAGCCAAATATTTATCTTATTAGCAATAAACTTCAAAAAGTAAATCGGGTCAATTGAAGTTTTATACGGCGGCTTCACTGTTGTGACTTTATAATACACCTATACTGCAGGTAAAAGTAATGCTAAATGAAAACGATGATTATTTTTAACCATATTCATATGAATTAAGCATTATATTTAGAACTATTTGGAAATGTCCTTACATTGTATGATGTTCACGAATAACTGTTTTTACCAATTTCATTCACAAATTATTTTTTAGAACGGGTTTGTTGTGAAATTTGACTACCGAATCAGCAGTGGGTTATTCGATGTAAGTTGGGTAACGTCAGTAAAGGCTATTTTAACGTCATTTGTACCACATTTTATATTTACGACAAAATAATTTCTAAAGCTGAATAATCGATAAACAACATAACCCCTTAACATTCAATAAGGTATTTAGGTAATTCAAAATCGTTAACTAAGCGACTTTTATAACATTCGCCGCTCCACTATTATATAATTACGTGCAAAGGTACTATTATATTATAACAGTATTAAGTAGCTAGCAGTAGCGCCAAATAAATGTTGTTGAGGTGGGTTTTTTTTTGTGTTTTAGTTACTTAAAAGAACGATACGGTCATCTACTAAATATTGTGATGGTGTTGATGTTTCAAAGACAGACTTTTTTATCAAATAAATCAGTTGTGTTTGTAATAATTTTCAGGAATAACATACGATTGTCAAACTAAGGTAGAGTTTTGACAGAACCGATAAGTTACCATGTGTGTATGTTGAAGGTTAATCCATTGCATAAGTATTGCACTTGTGTACGCATACACGTCAATCATGCTTAATCTTCTCGGAGAAGTTGGGAGGTACCATTGCCATTTTTTCTCTCATTAGATCCCTAATTCACAATGATTTCCTGTACTATAATATTCATTGTTATTGCTTACAATACTTTTTGGCACGCCTTACACCTGTAGGGCTATTATTGTGAAGTTTTATTCCAGCAAAATTACAAATTATCTCAAGTAGCTTTACCATGATTTGATGCTTTGTTTTTTTCTCTCAAGAAAATGAAAAAACATACTATTTTGTAATTAGCTAAATAGAGTATGTTATATATGCCGTGTAAGTTTTTTTTTGTACAGGTTATAACATGTACATGTTATAAATTGTACAATGTCTAAATATGTACATAATATTGCTTAAAAATACTTTTAACTTGTACAAAATTTGAAAACAGAGATGTTTTTCTATTAATACAACACATGCCATTTACCTCAATAATCAATAATATTTTCATATTTGTTTTGTTATTGTCCATTCATTCTATAAGTGTTGGACCTTTTTTATTTAGTTTTTTTACCAGTTTAATAGTTTTTATAATTTACAATACCTTAAAGACTTTTAAAATACACATGTAGTCAATAAAAGTATAAAGCATGTTCTGTATCAAAGAAACCTGTTTGTGAAGACCCTTTTACCGAGACAGAACATAATACCGACACTAAATTAGAAACTGACAAAAAAATGTCAGAGCCGGACATTAATACTGACACAAACACTGAAACTGCTGGTGAACTAAATGATCATGATTCAGCAGACACCAATGAACAAACTATTAAGTTAGAAACAGAAACAATGATAATTGAATGAAGTGATGCTGACATGGTTGGTGAGGAAGTATTAGCATGCCAACTTCTGGTATACTTTTTCTAAAGAGGGCGCTTTCTTGTGGTGATATTCCCATTGTCAATACATGTGTTGGCTTGTCAGAAATTATTAATATTGACATCAAGTGTGCACAAAAGAAGCCATTTCTGTCCAACAGATACAAGCTGCGGCCTTGCCAAAAAAACTAAAAAAAAATACTAGATAAACTTTGACATCATGAATATACTTTCGCCTTTGTACATCTGCAGTATACAATAAAGTAATTTAGTTTTACTGATTCTTTAACTTATTAATTAATACGTAATTCATTGAAATATATAACGTCATTCGAGTCAGACAAGGGCATCACAGCGGACCTGTTGGGAGGAATTCACTTCGCAAGATACTCATATCAAAGATACCCTCAGAAAATACCAGGCTAGATCAGGTAAGCTCTATAATTATGTACGCAATATGTGCGTTTCGTCTACAAAAACTCATCGGTGGTGCTCTAAAAGTAAAAGAAGATGAATAGCAGTGAAGCATAAATATAAGAGTTAAACCAGCAATAAGGAACGAACAAATGGTCATGAAACTTTCAGCGTTTTAGACACTTACATATGCTGCCTTTTCTTTGTCTCATTGGTTTATCTTGATATTCAAGTTATGTTCGTACAACGATATGAACGGTTTCCATCTTGATAACTGTTCTCTTCAAATGTGTATCTGGGAGTCGCTAGTAAGTCTTGTGTGGACAAAACGATCTCCTGGCGTATTAAGGGTGCTCGCAGGTCTAAATTAATTGTTTTATTTAATAAAGGATTTCGCTATATTTTTCTATAAATGAACTTTATCTTATACTAAACAGAAAAATGAAATAAAAAAATGGGGTCACCGTTCATTCACGCTCACAATCTGCCTTTGAAAGAAGCATACATTTTGGTTAATGTCTTTTTTTTCTAATAGGAGAAATAGCTGTAATATCGAAATAAAAAATGAACTAAATTACAGAAATCGCTTAATTTTACAAATATTTTGTTTATGTACGGCTAATTCGAAAACAACAATAAAATATATAGGTAATTGATGATATTTCAATCTTAAGGCCAAAAAATTGATTTTTTGCACCAAAGGGAGATAATCTGGAGTTTTTCAATGATATTTTCATTTTAAAAGTCACTCGGGGCCAACACGAACTAAATTTTTGGAATGCTTTTTGTACAATATGATAAAGTAACAACTACTAAAGGTAATGAATAAAATTTGTAATGTAAAATAAATGGGGTTTTTTTTCTTCAGAACAAACCTTATACCTGCGAGCTTCCTGAATAGTTGAATCTGGTGCCTTTTTCTAGCTATTATTCAATAGTCGACTTTCATATTATATTTGATGTAAGCGCAACGTAAGCGGCCAACGTCACGTGATACCCGACAAGTCCGTAAACCGCGAAAACATTAACAAAGTTACAAACAATATGGTAAAACGTTGTGTTTTGGGAACAAGCAACAACGATGATAAACCGCATATGTCAGGAGTTGAATTCTTTCCTGTAACGAAGCCTAAAACAAGAATGCAAGAAACTCTGCAGTGGGTAAAAGCTTATGGCAGGAAAAATTACACCGTTGGTAATGTCAACAAACATGCCTAAGTATGCAGCAAACATTTTATTGACGGAAGACCTACAGCCATGCATCCGTACCCAATCATAGCAACCCTATCAAGTAGTGCACAAGTCGCGGAAACTTCACTATGACAGAGCTATGACCAAAACCATCATGACCACGCCCACTTAAACAGAAAGTGAAGTATGGATGGATGTTCATGCATATGTTACTGTCGATAATACCACACCAACAGACCAACCTCTTCAGACAACAGCACATTCCTGTGAGGAATTGAAAGGTAATGAAAGGTATCTATATATATATATATTTATATTTTGAAATAGCAAGGCATTGACTGATTATACATGTTGTAAGGCTCAACACCAAACTGAAGAAAAGAGGCGGGGGTGGGGGTGAATTGACTGAATTCCAAGTTGCTTGCTTTTCTCGATTGATTTACTTTTTTGTGTCTGACACGAGTACAGTTTAGTGAGTGAATAGAATATGTACAATATTTAAAACATGAAAAATATAAAACTACTTGAGACTTAGATATTGTTCGCCTTTCATTTCCTGCAGGTGATAATAGTAATACAAATCCTGTTGAACAAAAAGTCAAAATACAGACAAACAGTGTGTCCGTGCAGACAGAGATTTCATTTGATGATATGTCACCATACAGTGATGGTTGCTTTAAAGATAGGGGAAAGTTGAAGAGGCAGTTCATCATGGACGATATATTCAAAAGTGACAAGACATGCAAATTTTATACAGGTATTTTTTTTTCAACGTACTAAGCTTGTTAGGTCAGTTACAAAGACTGACTTGATCTTCATAACATTAACGTTTGAGACAAAAAATAATAGACATCAGATCATTACAGATTCTTAGCTTATATCAGTAGTTCTGTATTTGTAACACTTTTAATTAATGAATAGTGAACCACTGTACTATGAATATATTAATAACTGTCGTGGCAGCCAACATATATATATGTCCAATTATCAATTTGTACATTTATAGATAAAACCACCTGATGAGTACCATTGGCAGAGACGAAACAGTTAATAAAATTCCAATTACCTATATTTTAATGTGTTTAGATATAAGATATATAAACACTATCTACTAGAGAGCTAGTAAGTTTAACATGTTAAAGATATTCCCGCAATATGAAAAAAAAAACTGAAACAAGATATTTAATTACAATATGGTAGTTACAAAAGCAGTTTCTTTTTACAGGATTGTCTTTAGCCATGTTCACATGGTTATTTAGTTTTCTTCAGGACAAAGCTAGAAACATGGTTTACTGGATCAGTGGTAACACAAATGAAAGGGAAAGTAGTGAGGTAAATATCTATGGATTTATTTGTGTTAAAACAGCCATACTATTTCCACTTCGCAGCTGTACGTGAAAAGCCATGTTACTGACAAACGGCTAAGCTTCCCTTTACTTCATTTGATTTTTTGACAGAGTTGTCTCACTCAATATGCTGTATAGGCTTCACTCATAGTTGAAGGCTGTACGAAAACCTATAGTTGTAAATTTCTGTGTCCTTTTTGTCTCTTGTGGAGAGTTGTCTTATTGGCAATCATACCACATCTTATTTTATATATATATATATATCTGTTTAATTTCTGATACTATATTTTTCAATGTTTTTAAAACACGACTTCAAATTGAAGGAAAATAGTAGTAACATTTGATTATTAAATAACTAAATAATGTTATTATAACTAGGTTGTTGTTATTTGCAATCATCTGGTCTTTTTAATGGTCCAAAAAAAGTTATTGCTTTTCTCAGATACAAACAACATACTGTAACTCCTGCGATATATGCATAATACAACATATGTATTCTTGTAGAGCTGCTGATCACTGATTTGTTGGACGTGTCATGGAAAGTTACTGATTGAGATCAATGTAACCTAATCTGTTTGTAATAATCAAATTTGTACAGACAGCAAACCGACAAACAAAATCATTTCATTTCATTTATTTTGTACCTTTCATATATATTAGAAGATGCCAGTATATATTCATAACATATAAATATTGACATGTTTTTTTTCTTTTCTGTAGACATCAAAGCCTGGCCCTAAGAGAATATTGACTATCAAAGAGGAACTAGCAATCACACTTATCCGTTTAAGAAGGGGTTTCGATACCAAGTCACTTGGGAATATGTTTGGCATATCAGAAAGTAGTGTCAGTAGAATATTTAACACCTGGATCAACTAAGTGAGCCATGAGATACAATTTTTTATAGGATGGCCATCTATGGAGCAAATAAGAAATAAACTACCCAAATGTTTTAAGTATTTCCCTAAAACGAGATGTATCATTGACTGTACAGAGTTCTTCACACAACCAACAAGTCTTCCTTCAGCACAACAAATAACCTATTTACAATACAAACACCACAACACATTCAAGTGCCTAGTGGGAATAACTCCAAGTGGTACATTTAGTTTCGTATCTGATTTATTCACTGGCAGTATTTCTGACCAAAAAATTGTTCAAGATTCGGGATTTTTAGATAACATACAATTTGATGATGATATTATGGCAGACAGGTTTTTTTTAATAAGGGGTGAATTAGCTTTGAAAGGTGCAACACTGAATATACCACCTTTCTCTTTTGGCACACAGATTTGCAGTAATGCAAAAACCAAGACTCGCAGAATAGCAAGGGCAAGCATTCATGTTGAGAGAGCCATTGGAAGGTTAAACAATTTTGCTATTTTACAACGAACAATTCCTTTGCGTATGAAGCCCATCTACAGTGAGGTTGTTAAAGTATGTGCAATGTTAAGCAACTTGGATGAACAGCTTGTAAAATGAATAAATCAATCATGTTAATTGTTTTATCAAAATGGTTTTCTTTTTAACATAAAATTATGAAATGTTATGATTGCTAATGGGACAATTATCCAAGTTGTCAACTTGTGCATTTGTATGTCTCATCACCTATTTCTACTTTCTAAATACAAATGATACAGAAACCCAACACAAAAGAAAACAACATACATTTTTTGTATGTAGTATGTTGTCTTAAGAAAAAATAACCCCTTATCCTTCAATCAATATAACTTCAGTTCATTCAGTGGCTTCTTGTTTTACTGTTATCCAATATCATTAATCATGATGTGTTAGACTTGTCAAGATATATTATGCAATGCAAGGGAAATGTGGGACGGACAGACACACAGACAACATAACACTAGTTAATCACCATCTATGGCGTGAGTCTACATGAATAAATAAGTAAGACGAATTGTACATGTTTGACTGTCTTTCTTTTTATAATTCGTTGTCACATGTTCTCCAAATACTGATAGCATATGAAAGTAAGTGTTGTCTATACAAAATTACTAGTTTTGTCAGCATGTTATTGAAAAAAAATTGGTCAAAGTCTACAGTTGTTACACATATTCCTTTTGACGTGTAAATCACCAGGTCACATTTGTCAAGTCCATAAATACCCATTTGTCCTAGTATTTGATGGTAATAATCATTCTTATGAGATTTATTTTCTACCACATCCTTTGGGTTGCCAAAGCGTGCGGAATATGGACATTTCACTTTAATAACTTTTGAAGTGTGACATTTGCATGTGAAAATGCCATCTACAGAACACCCAATGTATGTCATGTTCTCATACAGCAGCAATCCCTTTCTCTGCATACAAGCTTTTTTACTTTTATATACAAGTGTAAAGCTGTTTCTTCTTTATTTCGACCCCAATCTAAAGAAGCTGAAGTAGCATTACTGTATCCCCCAATTAACTGTTTCAAAAGTGAAGGGGGACATCGGTCTCTTTGAAATGCATTTACAACTTTCTCAAATTTTGATGCGTTTATAATACCTTTTCTCATTGCAAACCACAAATCATTATTTGATTGACCACATGTGTTCATTTCTATCAAATCAATATCACCAGAACTGTATTTTAATGTATCTGCAATAGAACCTATGTCATCATTGTTGTTCAATTGGTCCATTACTCTTTTATGTACTTTCAAGTTATCACAATTTAAATCAATCTTATTCTCTTCCTCTACATGATCATTAAGGTCTCCTAAAATGTCAAGTGCCTGCAAATTTGGAGATATCTGAAATACAGTATATAGAAAATACATTTATACAATATTCACATGTTTTGTCAGAAGAAATAAACAAGTACAGATGATTTAAGTTTCAAAAGTTCACATTGGTTTCTGTGGGTAACCATAAATATGCAAAGTTACAATAAACATCTATGCAAAATATAGGAACAAACTTACATTTTTTTAAATTGTATACATGTACATGGACTTACGAACACAATTCCTAATGATATAACTCCTAGTTTAATCACAATTTCCTGTCATTATTATATACATAGCTGTGTTGTTTCAGAAAGGTTGAAATGACAAACTTGAAGTAATATTTTAAGGCCAAAATTATAAGGTCAAAGGGGCACAACTTCCAGAAAAAAACAAATTTATGTAGATCACAAGTTTCATAGTTTGATGCAAAAATGTGTTTTCTTTGTAATATCTTTTTTGGCATAGCAATTAATTACTGAAGGCATGTAAGAGTTATAGTATACCTTAGTTAATTGACTCAGTATCAAAATTCATTTGAACAAAGTTAAGTAAAAGCTTGATTGTGAGGCTTTTATGCATGTAATTTTGTCTTTCTGACATTATTACCAAAGAGCATAGTAATAAATGTATACCTTTTTAAGGTATCTTGCTATAGCTTGAATTCTTTTCAAGTTGTAACTTGCCCTCTGATCCACACTTCTAGGGTCAAAGTTTTGTAGGCCACTGAAATCCATGGTTGGTTCTTCATTGTACCTGTAATAAAAGAAATAAAAATATAAACAATTCTAGTAAATAATTTGATACTGAAAATATGTTGATCATTAGAAATTAGATGTGGTATGAGTGTGAAGGAGAAAATAGTCCATCAAAGCCACAATATTAAACTCTTAAAGTAAATCAGGTCACATTTCTTATAATTTTTAACATAAATTGATAATACAGAATAGATTTAATAAATATTGGACATTTGTAGGTCTTTTCTCCTTCACAATGGTTCACTATTTTAATGATATTTTTTTTAGTGATCAGTATATAAATTCCAGTTAACTGTTTTAATAAGGATATATGCTATGTATATATAATAATGACAGGAATGAAATTAATGAAAAATCATATAATATTTGTCTAGCTTCAACCTCTAAAACTAATGACACATACCTTGCTTTTATTATTTTCATCTGTTTAATAGGGACCAAACAGTCATGGCTTCTTGACCTTTTATTCCATTGGTTCTCTCCATCTGTTACAGATTTAACCTCAAATGCTTCTATTTCATACAAAGTGGCTCCAACATGCCTACAAGCACCATCTGCCCTGAAAGTTATTATAAGAATTTTAATTAAAATCCTGATGTCACTTTGTAATATTAAAACATGTTAATTTTCTTGCAATGATTATGTATACATGTGTATTTAGATATTCAATTTTCTAGAGGGTAATTTTAAGTCTTATATTTTTTGAATTTGTGATTTCTTGTTCTTTAGTTAATAGTCTAGCACTATACTTCTTCCAGTTAAGCGGCCGCAATCAGCTGTCTGATTATTCTGCCACTGTGTGTTGCGCATGAAAGTCCAAAGAAAATTTAATCATATTTAAATTACGTGAAAGTTAAAATCCTATATACAGGCTCATTAAAAACAAGTGTTACTGTCTATTTTGTAAGCCGAGCCTTGAAGCATTCAAGACTCGGAGCGGTTGTAGTGGAAAGTGGTAAGGCATTCCATTCCCGTAAAGATTTTGGGTAGAATGACATTTTCCTTATATCCGTTCTACAAAGAGGAACCTGGAAACATCCAGTCCTAGTTGTTCTTGATGCTCGGCTTGTTGGAATTAGCCTAGATGTTGCATCTATATTTACTAGGCAGTTAGTAATTTTGTACATCATGCACATCCTTGTTGTTGATCTCCTCTCTTCTAGTTGTTGCCATTCGAGTTGCTTTATCGTGGCATCTACTGATGATGTGTTACGGTATTGGTTGGTAACATACCCAGCCCCTCTGCGTTGTACCATCTCAATTTTTTTCTTGTTGTTTTGTTGATGGGGGTCCCAGACTGCACTTGCATATTCTAGTGTTGGTCTGACTAATGACTTGTATGCATTTTCTTTTAGTTGTTTGTTATTGATATTAAGATTTCTTTTTAAAAACCCAATAGTTTTATTTGCGTTTTGGCAGATGTTATGTACATGGGTACTCCAATTTAAATCTGAGCTGATTGTAACTCCGAGATATTTTGCGTCTGATACTCTCTCCAGTATGTGGCCATGAAGGATATAATCTTTTGTGATTGGCTTTCTTTTCTTGCTGATGGTCATGACATTGCATTTGTCTGCGTTGAACTTCATGAGCCATCGTTGTTCCCAGTCTGATCATTTGTTCAGATCCTCCTGCAGTGTTGTGATATCTGCATCTGATGTTATTGTTAGATAAATTATTGTGTCATCGGCAAACAATCGTGTTCTGGATCGGACCCCCTCTGGCATGGGCATATCATTAATGTAGTAGAGGAAGTGTGCTGGTCCAAGGACTGAACCCTGTGGTACACCTGATTCTACATCAATGAAGCCAGAGCTTACACCTTCAACCACTACTGACTGTTGTCTACCACTTAGGAAGCTCTGGATCCATCTGTTGGTTTATCCATCAATCCCGTATTGCCTTAGTTTATGGATCAGTAGTGAATGGCTAACTTTGTCAAAAGCCTTGGAGAAGTCCATGATTAAGCAATCAGTTTGCTTTCCTTCGTCCAGGTTTTGTGTGATATCATCTATGAACTCGATTAGTTTCACATGATAATTCTTTGCGGAAGCCATGCTGCATAGGATGTAGGATATTATGTTTATCCGAGTGAGCCATGATGGTGCTGGTAATTATGTGTTCCATGATTTTGCAGGCTATACAAGTTAAAGATACTGGGCAGTAGTTTTCTGCTTTGTATTTTTGGCCTTTTTTAAAGATAGGACAGACGTTGGCTGATTCCCAGTCTATTGGTAATTCTCCAGACTCATATGACTGTTGAAAGATGATGCTTAGTATTGGTGCTATTTCGGTGGCTAATTCGTTTAGGACCTTAGATGTAATTGGGTCTGGGCCAGCTGCCTTGTGTGGATTGAGGTTTTTCAGTATTTTCAATATTCCATTTTCTGTGATTTTAATTTCTGGCATAGATGGATAATTTTTGTTTAAAGATCCGCATCTGTCTTGGAATTCCTGATTTGAGAAGCTTCTTTTTTCAGTAAAAGCAGACTGGAACTGTTGGTTTAGTATATTTGCTTTATCCAAAGGATCTGAGTGTGGTAGGCCATCCTTTTTTTAGTGGTGAGACTTCATTTCCATCACTTCGTTTGTGCTTTATGAATGTCCAGAATCTCTTCATACAACCACGATTTTCTATGATATTATCTTCTGGTGGTGTTACGATGGATTCCACATACTTCCAGTATGACCCCCTCAGTCCTTGTTGTATCTGGCGTTTTATTGTTTTGTATTTCTCAGAGTCTTTCTTTTCATGAGATTTCTTCTTTTTCTTATACAGCCGATCTCTCTTTCTGATGAGTCGTTTGAGATCTCTGGATATCCATGGTTGGCTGTCCTTGGTTCTAGCCTGTTTGTGCGGGATATTCAAATTAACGCTTTTCTCTAAACTTGTTTTAAATACTAACCATATGTCATTGATGCTACTTTTGCTGTTTGTCATTGTTACAATTTCGTTCTTAATATTATTTATATCTTCCCTCATCTTATCCCAATTTGCCTTGCTGTATAGAGGAATCTTTCTTGCTGCTTGCTTTTTTCTTGAAGGGATGACACTTATTTCAGCAAAGACGACGTCATGATCAGATACCCCTGGAAGTATTTCCACCCTTATAAAACTATTAGGATGATTTGTTATTAGCAAGTCAAGTGTGTTTGTCTGCCTTGTTGGTTCTTCGACAATCTGTAAGAGACCATTATCATCCAATATATCTCCGAATCTTTGATGTATTCCAACATGTTGTGTGTCGTCTTTTAGGCATTTTGCTTTCCAGTCCCACCCCGGAAGGTTGAAATCCCCACCAGAAACTATGAAGCAATTCTTAATACTTGCTGTTTGATCAATGCTTCTTTTGTATTCCAAATAACCTGGTTCATTTACTGTCTTTGGATTGTAAAATGATGATATATACATATTTTTCTGGCCAGCCAATTCTATTTTACACCAGATAATTTTAATGTTTTATTTGTTATTCTCGTCGGATTTTGTCAAATGCTTAGTTCCTTTCTGTGTGTGTTACATTTTATGGCAATTTTACCTGACCATATCGGGATAGAGGTATTTAGTCGGATCTTAACACCTACTTGTGATTTGTTTAAACCCGTTTTCGATAAAAATATACTAAGAAATGTCAAAATGTTTAGGACTTAATTAAATCCGAATTTCGGTAAGATTGTGCAAGCATACGATTTTTATTGCGTCTTACACTTTGAGAAGCGAATAATCTGTAACTACTTTATTCAAATATTCTGTAAAAACGTTAATTTTGAGCTATGAAAGTTGCTCGAGAATTTTTCTGAGGTAGTTTCACGATTGCGCAGTTACTTAATTATATGGTTGTGCCATTTGTATGATGAGTGACATTCCGTGGTATTATGTGCCAATTCGAAAAGTTATAGGAGGATTGTCTCCCCTTAAATGGTTTATTTTTTTTTTTAAATTATGTTTAGGTTTCTGATATAATTTTGAATAATAACAAAATGAATCAATGCAATATATTTCAGTTTTTGTTAATGATGTATCAAAACAATTGATGTACGAATATAATTTCATCAATTTGAAACGTTTAAAATTTTTACATACCAATATAAAGAACTTTTTATCATTTTTGAAATAGACTATGAATGAAAATTGCATGAAATTACTTCCCTTCATGATAAATTGATTAGTGAGAGATATTATGGACATAATTGTGCAAATCGTGATACAAGCATGAAATTTGGTATAAAGGTTAACTAAATGATACTTATAAAAAATCCGCTGCTGGCCAGAAAGAAAAATATTTTTTTCAAGATGGCCACCACACATTTTGAAAATGGCGTCATAACAAATTAGCCAATATTTGTTAATCCTTTGAAAGGTGTGTTATATGTAAAATCCATTGTTAGATTTGATTAAAAGAAAATGACAGTTCATAAATAACGACTAGACAATACATCAATGAAACTTAAGGTGACTTCCGGTTTCAAAATGTCGGCTAACGAGTCAAAAATTTCGATTTTTTTTTTACTTTCAAGCAATTTTACAAGGGATTTTAATCCTTGAAAGATGTGTTATGTATAATTCAATGTAAGATATGATAAAACGTTAAAAACAGCTCCTTAGTACTGAAGAAAATAGTGGTTTCCGGTTCCAAATTAGATGCAAATACGTAAAAAATATTTAAAAAATTTTCATCAACTTAACAAGTAATAACACAAGCATGAAATACAAGCATAAAATTTTGTATACAGGTGAACCAAACGATAATCAAAAGAAATCAGGTGCTGGCCATCAAAACTTGCCATTTTTTCAAGATGGCACCGAACATTTTGCAAATGGCGTCATATCCAGTTGTAAATCTTTGAAAGTTGTGTTATAGGTATAATCCAATGTAAGGTTTTATTAAGCGTAAATTACAGTTCCTAAAGTACCGCAAAACAACACATAAATGACAAAAAAGAGTGATTTCCGGTTTCAAAATGGAGGCAAAATTTTTGAAAATGTATTTTTTTATAATTTTCATGAACTTAACAAGTGATATCACATTCTTTGTTAAGATTAAATGCCAAGTTTTGTTAGAAAGACAGGTTCGTTATTTTAAAATTATCGGACAGTAGCCAATATAACAACTCGTACAAGGAAGGACAGAACGGTAGCATTTACAGTCACCAACACAACCGGATTTTTCGCCTCCTCATTCAAAAGTTCCCGACAGGAGGATGCAACTTTAACGGTAGCCGAAGAAGTCCTCGATTTTTTTCTTCAACCCCAGTGTTCATGAATTGGTACATGAATCAGGCTGAGCCCAAATTATCCTCCTTGGTACGCTGCTCTGTGGATGTGCTCCGAAAAAAAACCTCTTGTAGGCGGAACTACATCACAATGCCGCTGCTTCTTGGGTAAAAATTTACATCGTGCCTCGTTAACAGCAAATAGTGATGTTGTTTTGTCATACATGATGCAAACAAATGCTTCTGTTATGTCCTTGTATGTGTCTTTATACTTCAGCAAAGAAATAAGTACGTCCCTTACATGTTGAAATACTTCCTATGTCATCCAAACTGACCTATTCCCTTAGTGTCACATGCACTGAATGTATGAATGAAAGGAAGAGTAGCTACACGAGGACCAAACGCATTTAATATATCACGTACAGGAAGCCATCAAAAGTCTTCATTCCTGCCAAAACCTATTCACAGTTTGTTCCACCATATTTTTTGGAGTGCTGCAATTCTTAATACTACTACATCTGTGTCGGTGCTACCATAAATTACCGTCCTACAACAATTTTCATAATCAGGCCGAACATGGACAAGCATTCGTACATCTGCTTCTCCATGCTTACAAGGGGTACCTGGAAAGTATCCTTATTAGTCTCTACAGAAGCATTTCTATCGGCAAGACACTTGAAAAATTTCGTTTCGTTGTCATCTTCATAGAGAAAACTACTCCAGAACCCAACTTTTGTCTTCTCACATCTAGCCTTTCAATGATTGATTTAGTAAATCTATCACAATAATTACGCTTGAATACTTATCGATGCAAAATTTTATTTAAGGCCGTATAACAAAATTGCAAAATCATCGAATATTGATTACCTACAAAGTGGCCTGGAATTAACCATTGCTGCTCTATCAACGATCATAAATACGTCAGAATTTGGATCTGCAAATTACAAAATGTTTCAAGTTTATACATTTGCACTGATTTAATACCACTGTTTATAATGACATCCGAAGACAAAAACGGAGAAGCAGTTTGTCTTTATGGCATAAGAAATGTTCCAAATCAATTTGTCCACTGCGACAACAAATAAAAGTCTAGAAAAGATATCTGAGAGCTCTAACTTTGTTTTTTACAAAAACGTTTACACTTTTATTTTACCGACATAATAGGAGTTGTTATTTTTAATCTGGTTATAAGAAACCGGTTCTCCTTCGTTTTGTGTTTGCTTCAAACGATCTTCAAATTATTTGCCTTTGATCTTTTTAAAGAAACCCTTGTGTGTTCATTAAGTCGTTCATCTTTTATAGAATGCCTCAAACCACTAGATCTTGCAAATGTATCTAATAGTCTACTGACTTCTGGTCTAGCTACTATCAATACGTCTAAATGAGGTCTTCGGTTAAACCTATGACAACACATCGCCCTTTACAATTGCATTATTCTGTTTTTTTTCTGATCAATTGTGTTATAAGAAAACTATTTTCTGGTCTTACGTACAATAAAATTATCATTTTCAAAATCAATTGCCACCTGTGGGTGACTTAAAAGAAGGGAAGCCATATCTCGGAGAAGGTCGGTTGCGATCGAGAATATGTTACACGATCAAGACCTAAATGAATACAATACCATGCTTTATATGGACTGTTTGTACAAAATCTGACTCATGAAATAAGCATACTACCAAATTCACAAGAAGTTCTTATTTTATAATTGAACGCCAGGAGTTGAACTGTGATAGAGATGACTATATTCTCCTACGCCAGTTTATCAAATCATTGAACGTCACAGAGTCATGACATGATTATAATTTCTGTGTTTAGCTTTCTTAAGCCGATATATACCTTTGAAGATAAAACACATGGAGTTATCTGATGCGCGTGTCTAGTCTTAGGTAAATTTGAACATGTACAAGAATATGCCGTTCTAGGTGTTGCAATAATGGTTTTAGTGAGGACACATGACACATGTGTCCATCTACCTTCACGTAATATATCACCCAGAATTTTATAACAAGTCATTTCAATGTGAAATCCACCTTACATGACGATAAACTTATCTTCTCTGTACAAATCAGGCAATTCCCACAGAATATCCATTACCAAAAGTGGCTGATCTGCCGTTACTATTTATGTTTTTTCTCGTTTTATCCACATTTTCCGTCTTATCCATCCAATACCTGATCATTGCAACTGAATTGGCTTGTTTTTAAACAGTGGAATCATATATTTTAGTAATACTTGCTTTTTCGCGTAATGAGATGAACTACGATTTATACCAGTTTGCCCTGGTAGTGCATACAAATCACTCATTATGTCTATAAATAGTTTGCGCATGCGCAAATTTGTTAAATCATGCGAGTCATAACCTTGAAAAATGTTATCAAACCAAATCATAATATCAGTGAAAATCCCAAATCAATTATTTTATAGTAAATAGTTAAAATATTTTTTAATGAATTTTGTTACATTTTCGCGCATGTGCAAACCCTGTATGTGTCAAATACTCATGTCTTGTGAATTATTCACATGTTAAGAAGGAAGCTACCAAACCTGACAGCTGTTTTTCACTAAAAGAAGGTAAACGAAAAGTTTTCCAGAAAAAAATCAGTATTTTTAAACTGAAAAAAACAGCCATTTGATAAAACGGCGGTGGCCATCTTGAAATTTATTTTTTTTTAATGGCCAGCAGTTGTTTCTTCAAAAGTATGTAATAATGATGCTTTGTGGTAATTTTCATGCTTGTATCATCATTTGCACAATTCCCTCGATTTTGCCTGCTAGTATCTTCCACTGGGAATTGGGAAATGAGTCAGAGTTATCTTTTTGCGATCACAGAGAGGGACTAGCAAGCAAATTTTAATTGTAGCTAATACATTGTTAAAACAATGTTCCACTATAAACGAATGTTATTTTATACTAATATAAGGAACTAGTTAGCTAAATCTACAAATTTTATTTGAAATTATGAATTTTTATTGCAATAGATTAATATGCTACATTTTACATTACGTTGTAACCAGGATTATTTTTTACGATTTATGAGTTTTGAACAGCGGTATACTTATGTTGCCTTTATCTCTTTTACGGGATGTAATATTTTGATTTCTGTTTTGTTGCACTAATAATCCTTCATTTCACAAATCGATTTAGAACAGTAAGTAAACATTAAGTTAAACAAATAATGTATTTGTGTTTTTGTTTGATTGTTTGTCAATGTTATGTTGAAAGGTCCCAACATGCCTTTTCTTTTGCTTAATATACTTTAAAATACTGGGACTAGTTTTGAGAAAACATGAACGATATCAATTTCTTGTTGGTATTCAACGGTTAACTTTGAAGTTTCTTGTGTTTATTTATTTTCTTCCCTCATTCATATTGGAAGAGAGGACATAGAAAAAAGAAGATGTGGTATGATTGCCAATGACACAACTGTCCACAAGAGACTAAAACGACACAGACATAAACAACTATAGGTCATCGTACGGCTTTCAACAAGGAGGAAAGCTCATAATACATAATCAGCTATAAAAGGCCCCGATATGACAATATAAAACAATTCAAACGATAAAACAATCTGCCTTATCTATATAATTTATTTTTTTATCGAAAAACAAATATGTAACATATTAACAAACGACAACCACTGAATTATAGGCTCCTGACTTGAAACAGGCACATACATGTATCTTCAAATGGTGTATGTTATGTAAGAGTAAGCAGAATTGCATTGTCATGTAGAGCAGAATCTGCTTTCTCTTCCAATGCGACAGTTTTTGTGTACTTGTCAAGAAAAAATCCGTTTAATAAGTGTAATTGCATGTAGGATAATTGTTCAAAGTCCCAGGACTATTTAAATATGTCAAAATAAAGGCTCCCTAAAACGAGTTTTGCGTATGATTCGTCAAGCATACGTACCTTTCGTAAATTTGTAAGAAAGCTCTAATATAACCATAGTATTTAGATGAGAAACGTATTTTTGAAAAATCACATATAAGTAGTTTTTTTTTAATATCAACTTATGTCTGGATATGATATGACAGTCGAAGGGGAGATAATTCATGAAATACATGTATGTGTTCATTACACATGTATTGTTCAATTTTATGGATTCAAAATGTGCTCCAGTAGATAAATGGCAGTGTACAGTTTAAGTTGTATTGATACATGTACATTTACCAATCTTGACAATATGTAAACATATATTGAAATGCAAAAATACTTGCTTTCAAACAAGAACAGACTTATCTGTTTTTCTCGTTATTTAAATATGTTATTCTAATTTCATGCATTTTATGCAATATTATAAAAGAAATAACGACGATAAAAGTATACCGCTTTATAGTAGTAATATGTCGATTAAACTGAGAAAAAATCAGAACAAAACTGAGGGAAACACCCATCAACTACAAGTGAAAAGCAACAGCACAACATTAACACAGTACTGCTACAAAAACAAACGCCAACATACAAAGAAAATGTGTTAACAACTGTTATACTCCTGACACTTGACAAAACCTTTGAAAAAAAATGTGAAAATTTCAGTTGTCTTTTATTAGTGAAATGCGTACACAACAAACCATGAACTGCCTTCACCCAAGAGGTAGGGAAATATATTTGTATATTTTACAGTTTTTAGATTTACGTAATTGACAATGTTAACTTGTTATCAAATGTTTGAGTGAATTACACAATAAAATAAGTCTTCTTATGATATACACACGCATACTAGTAGCATACATTTTTTCAATAGGGTTTAGATTTTGTTGCATCTAATTTCAGTTAATATACTGCTCGTTAAAATGTGCCAGTTTGTCTAGTTAATATATATTTAAAACCTGTTTATACTTATAGAATGCCTCTATGGTTTATGTATCTCCGCGTTTTTCCACTAAGTACGTTAGAACACACTGGCTCGAGCACGATTACATATAAGTAAATTTGTCTTTTTATGATATGCAAACGCATACTAGTATCATAAATTCTTTTCAATAGTGGTAAGATTTTGTTGCATTTAATTTTCGTTAAAACGTGCCTGCTTATCTAGTTGAAATATTTAGAAACTCTTTAAACTTAAACGATATAACCAAAATATAAAAGTCATTCATCACAGTTATCTTAACTATTGAGGCAATCAAAAGACGCCATATCACCCCTAGTTTTTGGTGGGGTTCGTGTTGTTTAATCTTTAGTTTTCTATGTTGTGTCATGTGTACTATTGCGTTTCTGTTTGTCTGTTTCATTTTTAGACATGGCGATGTCAGTTTGTTTTAGATTTATGAGTTAGACTGTCCCTTTTGTATCATTCGTCCCTCTTCTTTTACAACAATAATAACAAAGTCATACTGTTTTGTTAAGTGTAGTCTGTACTTTTGTAAATAGTCTTCGTATATCATATCTTTCCTCATATGGAAATGTCCTCTTTGTGATATTTTTAACTCTTTTTAACATATTATCGATTCACAAAGTTATTCGCAATGGACTGTCGTCTTGAGGAGTTCAACCACTTGATCATTCACATTTACAATCGACTGTTGATGAAATGGTAAACGATTCAGCAGTCACATTGACAGTAGACTGTAGATTAACGAATCCAGTATTCCAGTAATCACTTTCACAATCGACTTTTGTTGACGGGTGAATGGTTTAATCAGTCACATTCCCGAAATGCACATAAAATTAGTACAAGTGGTTTCGATTTTATAGTATAATTGAGAACTATCAGTCATTACAAAATGATTGGAGAAATCGTATATAGTTTTTCAACAAGTTGAAACGAGATTACAAATATGCTGTTTTATGAATGGTTCAATTAAAATAGTTCGTCATTTCATTTAGTTTTTTATTGTTTGTAGGACAGACAGGGAAAGAGAGGGAAAAGTGTATGCAAATTAGGAATAATTCTATGAGGATTTAGAACATATAAAAAAAAAGAATGACTTTAATCAATTGTTTCCTTGTTGGTGTAATCTTTTATATTGTTTTGGTGATGTCATCCGATTTGTTTTAAAGGAACGACATACACCAATAAGACTATTACAGCTAAATAAAAAGTCGAAGTTAATTAAAAGGTCTTGTCAAACATTAGGCACGCAACGTATTGACAAACCATTGGAAACCTCTTTGAATTTAAGCAATATATCTTTCTGTTAAACACAATTGCAGTTCTGTCTGGGTGTGAGCGGATTTATATTTTCTTATAGATTATTATTTCACCTAATTCGAGATTCATTAACTTGGTTTATGACTCTCGTATATATTTCAAATGCCTTTTTGATATTTTTGCACTGTTTATATGTGTATCAGTTAGTAAGAGCTTGTTGGATTTTAATATCATCTTCGAAAAGAGTAAATTGTATGTCAATCAATAGTGTTGCTTATTACAGTGAATACAAACAGGATGTGATGCCAAAGGAGCAAGGGAAAAACCTGTTTAGATGTATCAACTGTCGGTAAGTTCATTATTATTGTTTCTATAGACATGACACAAAATTGAATATTTACATCATATGGCGTATCAAATTTATGAAGACAACACATGTTTATTCCATAATTTCAATGAAGTGCAGAATATGTTTTGTCTTCGAAAATGCGACTTTTGTCATTTGTTCTTATTCAAAGCCACATACATTGTAGATGTTTGCAATGTTTTAGCAATCTGTTAAACCCATCAATGGAAAAAAAACAGAAAGAGTGTTTAAGAGCAGAATTCTACATCTCAACTTGTAAATACTTTGATATGTAAGCATATGGAAAGTTGGGATCTCACTAAACTTCTCTGACGCCACCGCATTTTTGCGTGTTTCTGAATTCAGGAAAATGGTCTTTGTTTGTCTTTTCAATTTTAATTTCAGTTCTTTAATGTGATTGGAGATATGAATGACGTTTATTTTCACGGAACTTGCAGGACTTTATCGCTGTGTTACAGATCCATTGGTGGTCGTTGTCCTTTTGTTACTCTGAAGTCTGGTTTTTGTCTCTTTGACACATTCATCATTTCCATTCTCAACTGTATATAGATGTCATTCTTAAAGAGAAACATGTATGGTGCGAGGACGACTTAAAATTTGTCTAACAATACTATACTCATTTCCTGGTAAAATATTACAGCTTCGTTTGATTGAAATTTCCAGAACAACATCGAAGAACTTGACCACAGTTCTCAATAATAAAAACGCGTCATAATTTTACATTGACCAGCAGCATATCTTTCAGTATGTTTGTTTAGACAAATTGTGCGTGAACATGTACCACTGACACCATCTGTTTTATCTTTCAGACAGGAAAAGAGAGTTAATGTGTAAGTATTATCTACGTCTATTATAAAAATAGTCATCTACTGTAGACAAGGTTTACATATTGTGTATCTGATTCACATGATCGTTTTGCTATTACACATTAAATAAAAGAATAATTTATTAAACACTGACCATAAGATACGTGCTGCAATATTTAAACAAGATATTTATGATAACAGCTGGAAATTGTTGAAGCTAATCATGTTTACGATTTTTAATTTATGAGGTGTTTTACCAGGTCTTTGAGATTTCAACAATTTGATTTATTAATTTCACTAAGCGATTTATAACTTTTCGTGATTTTCTTGATTGGGGATTATTGATAGCACAGAGGACGTTGAATCAAATATTGTTATGATAATAACCATGGATATGTGACATTTTTCCGAACAACAATTTGTTTTATTTTACTCCCCAAAAAACTAGATTCTAACATGAGCAACACGACAAATGTTACAACTGAGTTGTCCATGGTTTGTTTGAAAAGTGCTGTCTTTTTATGTCAAGGAGATGAATGCTTTTATTGTCTTTTATGATTTTCGAATGCCCATTGTATCTTGTTGAAAATATCCTTTGAGAAAATGAACAATTGATATTTATTATACTGGAATTGAAAAAAACATAGTCCCCTTTTAACATATTAAATTTGTTTCGCTCACACATTGTTGCTCATATAATGACATTATGTGCGACTGTCATGCAGATTATCGGTTAAGTTAGTTGTACAACCAGGTTTAATCCCTCATTTTCGTAAAGGAAATCCCTATACCTGGTCAGGAATATGACAAATGGATGTATTTGGCTGATGCATTTAGGTCTTTGATTTGCCATTTGATAAAGTACTTTCCATTTAAGATTGTCGGTGATCTGATATGTTATTTTACAGACATAAAACCTCTTAACCTGAATTTTTTTTGGAATCCTAAAGGAAAAAAGAACACATTTCAATAAAGCAATTATAAAATGCATGTATTAAATCTAAACTGTGTGATAAAAAAATGGTTTTTCAATATATATTGTTTTGAATTTGATAAAGGACATTACATATGAGACGTTTACTCTTTTCTTTCAAAATATTCAACTAAGGCCGTGTTCACATTGACCTAAACTCGGTGTTGTGTAAGTGTAACTCACACATAAACTAAACACAACTACGTTCCCATTGATAAAACTCAATGTTTACATGTAGTGTAAATCATGTTTTGTCTACATGCAGTCGATAGTCGATGTAGGCCTTGTATAGGTTAAGTGAACACAAATCTAGGCATTCAGAACTTTAATTTTCTCATGTATATTTCAAAAAGAAACATTTTTCATATAAAATGGATATTTATGACACTTATAAATAAAGTTCTTTGCAGAACTATTTGTCTAAATTTTATATATTTATTTGTTATAAAAACACTTTACGCAGCCTTATTAATCCCGAATCAAGACTCATTCATTATAATTGCCGAACACATGATTCAGTTGAAAAGGTCTTCCTGAATCGGTTGGACGTACACACTGACAGAAATATTTGCCACTGGTCTTTATAGTCAAACAACGATTCACTCATACATGCATTACTGAAAAAAGGGTGAAGTTAATTGTTTGTTTGTGTAGTATCTCAGATCCGTTAAAATACAATTAGAAATAATAAAAAAAAAACATAACCCACTCCCTTTGCTAAATACTCCTTGGAGAAAAAATACCATTTGAAACAAACAGAAAAGATATAAATATAGTGATCCTTAACATCGCAATTCTTTTTCTTCTTCTGTAAGCACGCTGATAGCGAGCCTGCGTTTAAATGCGCAACCGAGACATCTTTAAACTACTGCAAATCATCCAAAATGACTTTCTTAAAGGAGCAACCACTTTACTCAAAAATAAGACGGGGTTCTGAGTCAGAATCTTTCTGGCGCGAAAGTTTAAAATTAGTTGGATTTTTTCGATGGTACCAATTCAATATTTAATACTATAATGTATGGGAAAACTTTGGATTCAGAATATGTGTTCATTCTAATCATCTGAATGACCCGATTGTTTTTTAATCTAATTGTTGAAAAATCCATCCCCCTTTTTTTTAAAGTCAAATGGTCGTTCCCTATCTGCTTGAAAAGATGTTCGAAAATTTAAATTCGGTTCTACGTAATGAACATTTAAATGACATTTAGTTTACAAGTGTGAACAAATCGTGTGTTCAGGTAGCCTAACAAGGTGTATAGATGTGAACAAATTTAATGTGAAAATAGCTTACATCACATTAAACCAAATGTAAACATGTTTACTGTACACGGCGTTTGGTGTGAACGCGGCCTAATATAACTACTAGTATAAAAAAATGACTTTTTTTCTATATTGAACATGTTGAAAGTATTAAATTATTAACACTTGTTTGCCTTAGTAAAGAAAATAATTTTTTTTATTGTTTCAGTAAAATGTAAGTATAATGTACCACACAGATAAGTATATTGTATGAAATTAGCAATGCACTACCAGTGCAAACATATTACACAATCAAAGACGTATTAACAAAATATCAGGATTAAAATTATGTTGATAAACGTGTGTCCCGTCTTCAAACGATACCAAACATACAGTTAGTTTACGTTTTTGGATTGAGTTAATCCTTTCGAATGATATTTTATCGTGTGTTTGTCTTTGTTGTGATGTTATACTAATGTTTCAGAAAAAGACGGGGGGAAGGTTTGGTACCATTTAAACGTTTAAGCCCGCAGCAAATGTTTGTACCTGTCCTAAGTCAGAAATCTGATGTACAGTAGTTGTCATTTGTTTATGTAATGTATACGTGTTTTACGTTTCTCGTTCTTTTATATAGATTATACCGTTGTTTTTCCCGTTTGAATGGTTATACGTCTAGTAATTTTGAGGCTCTTTATTGCTTGTTGTTATGTGTGGGCCAAGGCTCCGTGTTGAAGGCCGTACTTTGACCTATAATGGTTTACTTTTATAAATTGTTATTTGAATGGAGAATTGACTCATTGACACTCATACCACATCTTCCTATATCTATTTAGTTTTATAAGTCTAATATACACTGACAACGTCGATAAATAGTCAGTACTTAGTTACTGACATAACTTAACATAACAAACTTTTCTAAAATTGTCCATTTATAAATTTTGAAATGATTTAGAAACTACGGTTTCCACTCCCTCTTGCAAAGTTGACTTAAGATGAATTTAGTTATCAATTTTAGGTATTTTTGTCATACGGTGTCGGTACTCATACATCCTCGTTTTTTTTTTTAATTCCAATTCTGAAATATTACTGATTAAATTCCTTCAAAAAAGGTAAAACGTTAGATAGAAAGCATATACAATAGACAAAAAATGCGTACCATATTTGCAATTAAAATCTATTTCAATTAAATGTAAATATGTTTGTGAAACATTTTAAAGACATGACATACATGAAGCATTTACTAAAGGCGTAATTACCTCATTACATGTGTGCTCTACAGTAAAAAGACATCCTTGTTTTCTTTACTCTTGTTTTACCTATTTAGTGAACACAATTGTTGAAATTTGATATACATGTTTTGCTTGTTGTTTTTTATTACTGAATATAGAAAAAAAATGCATTTCTGTTTTCTAATCCTGAAATATTATTGATTGAATTCTTTCAAAATAGGTAAAACGTAGATAGAAAACATATACAATGGACAAAAAATGTTCTTAAATTTGATTTTAAATTTTCCTATCTAACATTTCTACGTTTAATGGCCAATAGTTATCAATGGTACCAGGATTATAATTTAGTACGCCAGACGCGCGTTTCGTCTACATAAGACTCATCAGTGACGCTCATATCAAAATACCTATAAACCAAACAAATACAAAGTTGAGGAGCATTGAGGATCCAAAATTCGAAAAAAGTTGTGCCAAATACGGCTAAGGTTATCTATGCCTGGGATAAGAAAATCCTTAGTTTTTCAAAAATTCAAAGTTTTGTAAACAGGAAATTTATATAAATGACCACATAATTGATATTCATGTCAACGCCGAAGTGCTGACTACTGGGCTGGTGATACCCTCGGGGACGAAACGTCCACCAGCAGAGGCATCGACCCAGTGGTGTAAATAGTTATCAAAGGTACCAGGATTATAATTTAGTACGCCAGACGCGCTTTTCGTCTACATAAGACTCATCAGTGACGCTCATATCAAAATAGTTATAAACCAAACAAATACAAAATTGAAGAGCACTGAGGATCCAAAATTTCAAAAAAGTTGTGCCAAATACGGCTAATGTAATCTATGCCTGGGATAAGAAAATCCTGAGTTGATATTCATGTCAACACCGAAGTGCTGACTCCTGGGCTGGTGATACCCTCGGGGACGAAACGTCCACCAGAGGCATCGACCCAGTGGTGTAAATAGTTATCAAAGGTACCAAACCTGTTGAAGTATGTGTCTATGGAAAAAATGCATCAATATGATTATAACTAACTTACGTCAACTTTTTTAGGATGAAAACACCAAAGTGTCTTTCGAAAGTCTTGATGTACCAATCCAAAAATCACATAAATATCACGTATCAATAATTGACATCAATATAAACTAAACTTTTCAATCATCTGAAATAACACAATTCATTTTAAAATGTATGATATTGATACTTATTCAAGTAATTCTACTGAAGTTGTTTTACTTCATTGCTGAATTGTATGCTGTAGTGTATAATTATTATTTGCATTTTTCAGCTAGTAAGTTACAAGTAGCAAACAGATAAGTAAAGCTTACATTTACAAAATTATGCAATTCATAATAGAAGTTGTTTGATGTAATATTGTTAGTAAAAAGAATAGGCACTACAATACACATACCATATAAATAATGTCATACAGACGTGCTATCCGTCAACATAAGAGTCAGATGATATAGCTTCGTTAAAACGGTATAACCAGAAATGTTTAAAGCCAATGACATATGATAACCGAAATAGTTTAAATAGTTGACTATAAAAAACATAAGCAAAACAAGATTACTCAACCTCAGTTCAACTTTACTTTTATGTGGTACAACCTTAGTTCTTAAATGATTTTTAAATCTATAAAGCGACACGTTTAAGTCAACCACATACTGTATACCACATTCCAATGTTTGACATACTTGATTTATATACTAATTTAATAATCTGCCACAACAAGCCGTCACTTCAAAATATTCTACTATCAAAAATACCTTTGGTATTCTTCTATTGTCGATGGTAAATCTCATTGCTAAATTGTATGCTTTTTTCTATGGTTATATTTGTATGAGTTTTCCCTCAATTTAGTGTCAAGTTAGGCAAGGAAATAGGTATGGACATAAGCAATTTATAATATAAGGTTTTGTTATAATGGTAGTAGTAGACTACTAAGTTAATAAATAATCATGTCAATTTAATGATGTATCTCAGACAGGTACGTCTACAAGGAGGCAATGCCATGACAAACAGCAGTATACACAAAAACAAAATCAGTATTTTGAGTCATGTTTTATAGCAAAGCGGAACAAATCAGACATTTTCAGTTTATGAGTTTGACTTTCCCTCTAGTACCTTTCAGTCCTCTTTCATAGATTATACTGCATAAGAGACACTGAAAGCAGAGATGGGGAAAGCCAAAAAGTATAAAAAAAAATTCATTTGGAGAACTTTATTAACATATCAACATAAATGCATATGGTTAAATCAACTCAAGGTCAACGTTTTTGAACTATAATTCAATATTATGCTGTCTTCAGTGATTATTTTTTTTATTTTTTCAGCAAGTAAGTGTCAAGTAGAAAACACATAAGTATAGAAAACAATTATATATGCAATTTATAATATAACGATAGTTCTAAAATGGCGTAAGCAGAGTAGTAAAGTTTAACAAAAAAATATACTAGTACCATTTTATGAAGAGAAATATTTTAGAAGTGTTTTATGAAATAATGATGGGCTGAACCTGGTTTTGTGGCAATGTTAGTTAAAACATTAAAATGACAACATTACACGACAGGGCTACAATAAATAGATCGGAGAAAGTAAACGAATAATGGCCATAAAAAGGTAACAGGATAAAATTATACGCCAGACGTGAGTTACATCCACACAAAACTATGCTCAGATGAAAAACGTTTGAAAGCCAAAACTAAAGAGATTATAATACGCTTTAAACAGTCATTTACATCTTTTGTGGAGATATTCATGCTCACAATTTGGTTTGTCATTTTTTTATATTTAAGCATCGTTTAAATAGCGACAACATTTACACAGTTTCACGCAAATGAATGAATGTGTTTGTAGATAGATGTTTTTGTGTTCTGTTAACTTGTTCCTTTTAAAATTGGTACACGATGATGCCTGCTTTTCCCATATTTTGATTATATTATTTATTATGTTTGTTTAGTTAACGCATCATTGTAAATATAACGGAATTTGATGAGACTGTTATCAAAGTGAGAGGGTTAGCGCTTTAGAACCAGATGTTATTCCACCATTTTTTACATTTAAAAAATGTCTGTACCAAGTCAGGAATATGACAATTCTTGTCCATTCATTTTTGATGAGTTGTGTATTTTAATTTTGCCATGTCGTTATGCTTATAATTCAATATAATGCTGTATTCAATGTTGGTTTTTTTTATTTTTCAGCCTGTAAGTGTCAAGTAGCACACAGATAAGTATAAAAAAAACAATTATAAATGCAATCTATAATATGACGATAGTTATACAATGGCGTTAGTAAAGCAGTAAAATTTAACAATAAACATACTAGTACCATTTTATGAAGATAAATATTTAAGAAGTGTTTTTAAATTGATTGGTAGATAACTATTATTTGTGTTTTTTTTTTCAAATAACCCTTTTATAAAGATTAAAAGTCAAATCACAGCATGTTTGTACTTAAATAACAGCTCTCAGCTTTTCAAATATGAGAATAAATTGATTAGAGTCCTTCCGTTTTGAAATTTCCTCAGAGTTTTTTTCTGAGTTTACTGTTTATTAAGTTATAAGACATGATTTGAAATTCGGGACTGAGTTTTAAAACCTTCAGCCATGTGTTTGTTTATGTGTACTGCCCGTGTTTTGTAAACATATGTTGAAAAGAATGTCGACAATTCTGTATGTTTTGTGTTTCCATAATTATTCTGTCTATCAAAAAAAGCAAAACACTTTAAAAAATTCAAAACGCCCGAAGCGCTTATGTTGATAAAAGTAACGTGCACTTGACGAAGCGAAACAAGTCAGACATAATTAGTTAAGATTTTTTGCTACAGTACTATGATTGCTATATGATTGCTATATGATTGCTATATGATTGCTATGTGATTGCTATATGATTGCTATATGATTACAATAAGCATCATAGAAACAAAACACATACAGAAAAAGTTGATGCTATTATGAATTGTTTCGTCTCCAAATAAAGGCAACAATAGTATACTGCTGTTCGAAATTCATAAATCGATAAAGAAAAAAAAATCCGGGTTACAAACTTAAGCTGAGTGAAACATATCAAATATAAGAGAACTACATTACAACAGAAACTCAACACCAAAATGTAACACACACAGAAACGAACTATAAAGTAACAATGGCCATTTTCCTGACTTTGTAAAAAGGCATTTTATGAAATAATGGTGGATTAAACCTGTTTTTGTGGCATATCAAACCTCCCGCTTTAATGGTAATGTTAATAATAACATTAAAATGACAACATTACACGACAGGGCTACAATAAATAAATCGAAGAAAAAAAGGACACAGAAACAAAGGGTACCAGGTTAAAATAAATGTATACGCCAGACGCGCGTTTCGTCCTCAGAAAACTATGCTCAGATGAAAAAAGTTTGAAAGTCAAAACAAGTACAGAATACAAAAGAAATAAACGGTTTGAACAGTCATTTACTTTTTTGGGGGGAGATAGTTATGTTAACAACTTGGTTTGTCATTTTTTTTATATTTAAGCATCGTTTGAATAGCGACAATATTCACACAGTTTCATCTAAGCAACAAACAAGCAATTTAAAGCAATATTTAAAATTAGCAAATTGATAACTGATGTTTTGAGAAGATGTTTTATATGTATTTGGATTTTGTGAAGTTTTTCCTTATATTTCAAACTTTATTTTATATTTTTCAGTTGTCAGTAAGTGTTATGTACCAAACAGATAAGTATATTGTGATACGTTTACAGAACATAAGAATGAATGGACACCATATAGTGAATGGTGTGAGTGGTGTTTTTGACGAATGGGAAAATATAAAGCCAGTTTAAAAAAAAAGACATTATTCTATTAATGTTATAAGAAGCTAGGCGATATTTTGAATTCTGTTTTTTTAAGAATAACATCAGAAAGAGATGATTACATATATTACATAAGTCTCTCCAATACTTGTGTATTGTGGCTTATATTAGAACGTTCATATATTAAGCTTTAAATCCAATGAATATCTTATGTTTCATCATTAAATAGTTATACATTTTGTTTAACTGTTGAACCAATTAACGTACAGTTTAATAATGATGTCCGAGCGACTTGTTTTTATATAATTAAGTCTTTTCTCATTGTAGATGTTCATGTGGCGGGTAAGTACTGCAGATAAAAATTACAATCCATATTGCTCTTCGATGACTTGACAGTTCATAGTATGAAATCGTCATACAACGACCTAGAGATTAAAGTATTTATTTAGTTTATCAGTTAAATTAAATATGACATGCGTATTTTTGTTTTATTCTTCCATTTAGCATATGATAGGCATTACTTAATGTAATTATGAGTATGTGCCTATCACAAGTGAACAGCCTGTAATTCACATATTTTTGTTTTAGTTTTGAACAAAAATTAGGCCGTTAGTTTCTTTTTTGAATTGTTTTACATTTGCCATTTCGGGTCTCGTTGTTAGAGAAGGTTTTGTGACCTATAATTGTCAATTTTTCTGTCGTTCGGTTTCTCTTGGAGAAATGTCTCGTTAAAAATCAAACCACATATTCTATGTTATTTTTGCTGCAGACAATCTTTTCACTTGCGTTTCATAGAGAAGATGGATGACATACGTTATGTTTACAAATATATTCTTTAGAGGGACACTTGTCTTATTGTTTAGTTAGTTTTAATGACTGTCCTGAAATAACGTGTTTTCATTTAAAACAATTGGTAAGCTATTATACTTGATATTTACTCACCAAACAAAGAACATCTCAACGTATAAAGTATAAATATAAGCTGAATAAATCAATATTATACAGAGCTAACATGTACTGTTAAAAAAATGTCTTAAATACAACTTGAACAATAGAGTACGATATTCAACAAATCGGAAGCTTTGACTTCTATGACGTTTGTACAATAAAAACCGAATGTCAACATCAAAACCTACTTATTATCTAGTCAAATCATGACCAAATTCAAGAGCAAGCAACGGAACCAACATAAACAACAGTCTCTCCTGATTTAGTAAGTATATAAACCAGGGTAGCTTAATCAAACCACGCCAGGACTGAGAGACACAATATTTTAGCAGAACATACATACATACTGTTTAGTTTCATGAAGAATAAACCAATTGCAATCAAATCGCATAGAGTACAAAAAACAACAAATTTATACTTGTACGAGTATTTTGGATTGATATAATGTAATTATGGTGCATACATTACAATGATAATATTTGTCCATTTTTTCAGATTTATGAGTTATATCAAAGAACATTAAAGAGACAGTCTGTAACAAGCATTTACCAGACAAAGAAATAGGAGTAGAAATGTATTTCCTTCTTAACTTATGATCCTCATGGTTTTTTTTTGTATATACACATTTTTTTATTTGATATAATTTATGATTATAGCTACAAATAAAATAATCTTTGCAAAATGTTAACTAAAATGTTGTTTCTGTCAGGAGTAGTTTTATCATAATCAAAGTCATTTATAGAGTTTTAAGCCTAACAAATGTTTTAAATACACTATCAAAACTCCAGAATATAATTTTGTAGGGCTTCTGACTTCAACATCAGTCTTGTTTGTTCACTAGGAGGGATCATACAAAGGTAAAAATAACAAACATCTGTCAGGGAAACATATAGTGAACATAAAAATTTATCATGGTGTTCATAATATAAAGATTCAATGATACGTTTTTGTTTTAGTAACTAGCGAACACAACACGGTATTGTGGCTTCACCTTGGCAACATAAGCATGGTTTGATGTCACAAAACGATTACATAACGGTCAACGTTATCAACAGCGCGTCAGTTAACCTTTTAAGACAGATGTCCATCATATTGATTAGGATAATTCTGCTCAAAAGCTTCATTTCAAGCAGCAGCATAAACTGAGTCATGACAGAAGGAAAACAACAACTCCAGGAAAAATCATTTATAAACAAAGATTTCAGTTATTGCTTGGATATTTTATTGAAATTGCTGAATGATGAACATTTCAGGAATTGATGCATACAAATACTATAATTTAGAGTGTGTTCTTTGTCTGATTGGCGAATTATATCCTTAAATTTGTTTTTATTCCCGAATGTTCAGTATGCATGTGTTCCATGTACTCCAACACTGCTGTATGTAACTACATGTAAATAAAACATTGGGTATTATAAGAAAAGGACGTTCTGGAAAACTGATTGAAGTAAACCTGATCATGATTTGTGGTTGTCTTATATGCTCAGGAACATGGCATGAGTATCGAAATAATAGTATGTCATTCATGTTCTTATCATATCATCAAAAGTCTTAAAAAGTAAATCACTTATAATTCAATGATTCTTATATGATTTGCATGTCAACAAATATATGTTATACTTGAATCAGATTAGTCTGTTAGAATTATGTTGCCTGTGTTTACATTTCGATTCACCATGTGGCTGTAGAGTCTTTCATATCTTCAATGTTCATGCAAGAAACATATGCGTGAGATCAAAAGGATTTAACTAAATTGAATATATAATTATGATACTAGCAATAATGATGATAATGATCATATTCCACATTTGGAGCACTTACTTGAAAATCCATTGGAATGAAACAGAATTCAAATTATCAGAAGTGGTATATGCTACATTAACCAAACAATCATTCATCAATACACTAATAGGTAAGTAGTACGGGTGGGTTTTTTTTTACCTTGCAAGAGACGATTTTTGCCTCAAATTTCAAGTTCATCTAACGAAATATGTTAAACACATTTTAAACACTGAAGTGTCTATTTAAGTTAATTCACTTAGTTTATGTGAAAGATTTTAACCGATTCAATCATAAAAAACGCTCTGATTCAGGCTTTGATATTTAAAATCTATCAAATATGCCAAAAAATATCACTTTTTAGAGGATTTTTGGCAAAAATGAAAGTGATCGCATCTGTGAACATCCTAAACCTTTATATATGTTATGTAATATTCTCAAGTAAATTTTATATTTTATTATTAAGAATGAATACAAATACAACCAATTTCATTTGAGACAAAAACGTCTAAAATTTAACTAAAATGCTAAAATTGTGACGATTTCAGTAATTAAGCAAGACTAAATGAGGTAGTACTTGATATATTGGCATTGTATTGTCAAAAATAGCCCATATTTATATAGCAGAAGCATTTTACTTTCCAATAAATAACTAAAAAGTTACATTTTAATAATTTTGTAGAACTGCTATATTTTTGGGCCAAAAAGTGGTTTTACTGGACCTACTCCTTTCGATGAAAGAAATGTAACTTGTGAGAGTTCTCATGTTATTAAACAAATGAATATGAACTGTATAAAAACTCATCATAGATACAAGGATTAATTTAATATGTACGCCCGATGCCTGTTTCATCTAAAAAAAAAAGACTCATCAGTGAGGTTCGAATCTGAAAACGTTAAAAAATCCAAAAAAAGTACAAAGTGAAGGAGCATTGTGTATTATAATTACTTATATTTAAAGTACAATATATGTGCTTGATTTTGATTTTTTAAACATTGCATATCTTCATGAAAACTTTCTATTTTATATTAAAGCAGAAAAAACGTACAGTTACCATATATTTCCTTACTATATTCTGAAAGCATTTTAGATGAGCTATGTTATCATAATCTATTTCAAAATTCTACCATTTGGTTTACTTTCTATTCACGTTATGATGCTCTATATAAACCATACAAACTGTGTCATTTATCCACAACAGCTCGGTGACCTAGCTATCATTTTAGTATATGTTCGAACATATCATTCTTCGTCTGAGCAAATGCTGATGTACACATTTTATCATTTTTATTTACTACTCACCTACCATCTTAACAACTTTTGTTAATGTTCATTCACAATGTTTATATGTGGAAGATATATTCATGAATAAAAGTGTCAAATATTTAGAGGTTCATTTTCAAAAGACATCAACCGTAAAACTAGAGTAACCATTAACAAACGTATTGGCAATATTAAGTCGTAATTTAATATTCTAAGTAACTGAGTGTATTTTCTATGAGTATAGTAGAACTATAATACTCGTAACAATGTTTGTAATTGATTTTTACAGCTAGTTTTTATGTTGTCAGTTTGTTTTTTTCGTTATAAAGTCGGATTATTTTACACTTTGTATGTCCTCCCTTGTGCAGTCTAACAACAATTATCATATTATGGTATTATATTACCTCAGTATGTTTTTTATATATAAAAATAATGAAACAGTTGTGCTATTTCATTCCACAGACTCTATGCCAGTCAATAGTTTCAAAGATTATTACCCCGTACTTTTTCATGCTTATTTTTCATTGGACAATAATGACGTCATTATATATTCTTCTTGAATTTGTATGCTTAGCAACGTCAAACTCTGATATAGTAAATGGTATAATCTGTTTGTTTCGATTGTAATTTCAATCACAAGAAGCAATTATAAAATCTTCTCCACGCATTTTGTAACGATCTATAATATAGTACTGGTCTGTCGTCGTCTTCTTTAATAGTATTTGCGTTTGGCGTACTTCAATTATATAATTTTTTATATGCACGGAAAATTCAACACAAATATTCCTAGTCTTGACTGCAATTATTTGAATAATTACAAATGCAAGATGAACTATGAAATAATTAGTTTAATTTATCTTGTGCATGTCAAGTCATGTGACAATTTTCCTTTCTTTCAGATAATATATGTAGACTTTAAGAATGTTGGTTAGTTTGGTATACTTAAACACTTAATGACTGTGGTGCTTTGCTTAATTGCTTAGTAAAATTATGTGATAAGGTTTATAGATCATGTAGATAAACAATTAACAAATAATCAAACAGGCTCATTAATCGAAAATAAACTGACAACGCCATGGCTAAAAATGAAAAGGACAACCTTCATTTGAATGGTTGTTGTCTACCCTTCACTATGCAGATAGTTATCAAATGTACCAGGATTATAATTTAACACATCCGACGCGCGTTTCGTCTTCTTAAGCCTCATCAGTCACGATCCCATCAAAAAAAGTATAAAAGCAAAACAAGTACAAAGTTGAAGAGCTTTAATGACCCAAAATTCCAAAGAGTTGTGCCATTTACGGCTAAGTTAATTTATTCGTGGGATAAGAAAATTCGTAGTTTTTTTTTTAAAAATCTAAGATTTGTAGCAGGAAATTCATAAAAAGAAACTGACCATATAATGATATTCATGTCACCACTGAAGAGCTGACTACTAGGCTGGCGAAACCCTCGGGAACAAACATCCACCAGCAGTGGCATGCAGAGATAGCCGGTTATAATATTAATAGTGGTAACACGGTGCTTTTTACCTTATGTGTTGACAGTAAATGTGATAAAAACTTACTGACACTGACATGGACAAGAATAAACATTAATCAAAACAATAGATACTATATAGAATTTCAACAGACGAACAGATACATGAACAGAGAGGTTAGAGACAAAAGCATCTTTATACCATTATGCGTTTGCAAAATTGCTCAAATTATTCGGTCTTGCAGAGCATGTTTAAACATCTGCACTTATGCATTTATAAATGCCTGCTAAATAATTAACCAAAAATACAATGCCTGCATAATACCGAAATGCCTTTAATGTTATGGTACATCCTTTTAAAAAATGGGTAGGGGTTCCCTGACCCCAACTAACACACCTGGTCTGCGGGGCTTTCACTCAAAATACGTATGCTGAAAGAAAAGGTGAACTAATAGCTAGTTTTTAAGGTGTGACCATTGTGACATTTTTCCTATAGTCTTCTATAGAAAACCCTGTGTTCTTTTTTTACCAGTTGGGCAATTTTGGTTGTAGGGCACGGTCATTGTATACATTTTTCAATCAAGATAGTACTCAAATATTAATTGTGGTTAAGGTTAACTCTAAAAGCAAAAGGAGGAGAAAATATTTGTTTACAAGTTAAAAATAGAAAAAAAGCTGGGTTTCAATGCCCCCCAAATGTCTAAGCAGGGGTTTTAAAGTATGTAAGTTTAAGATACCTATATAGTATAATTTACTAATATATATTTGGAAAGGAACCTTACAGTTAACCTTGTCAAATTACAACACAAAAAAATGTTATTTGCTAGTATTTAATTTACTGGGGTCTCTAAGTTGGACTCCGTATGGAACTCGGTATAATTCCATACATCAGTCAGTCTTAACTCATAAATATACCGACAAGCCCGTTCTTCATTTCACCTTTCACTTATTAGTTGGTTAGAAGAAGTGAACTAATAATGATGTTTGCAGAATTGTAAATTGTCGAGAAAGAAACGGTTTATTCAACCGATCGTCCCACAGAGGACCAAGTGCGAGACGTGTTGTCTTTCTACTTTCAACTTATCTGTCTATGCCGGGAGAACAAATTTAACAACTAGTTGCATCCAAAGTTCACATATGATTGTGTTCAATCTCAATAGTCTCCACATGAAGAAGAAAGGAAGAGACGAAAATCGGAGTACTTTGATTGATAAAACGCCCTTGTTTGTCTCGGCAACTGATCGTCTCATCATTATTTGGTTACCTTAACTTCTCTTTCCGGAATGACTCAGAATAGACAATAGAAAAAGTGTCGTGTGTACTTTTTTTGTCTATTTGTCTTTTTCTTATTTACCAAATATGTTGTCAGTTTATTTTCGATCTATGAGTCTGACTGTAGATTTGGTATCCTTCATCGCTCCTTTGGAAGATTGATTAAGAAAGTTTTATAATATAATGATGTCTTTTTAGAGCGTTTACATTATTGTTTATAAAAATATAGTCGTTTAGATTGTTTAATAATCGTTAAAAAGTTATGATATTTTCGCTGAATTTTGACTGAAAAGAAAGATGTTTTTTGTTCCGTTTTTGTTTTTTTCAGTGATGATTTTTTAATATTGTCTTTCATACAAACTCATGATTAGTTGGATTAATAAGCATACATTGACTAGTGAAGTTTTTACACCGAGATATACCTTTCACTCACGCTGGAATTTTTTTCATGAAGCTCAGTTATGTAAAAGAGGGACAAAAAAATTCCATATGGACAGACAAACGCAAAAATCGAAAACAATCTGACAACGCCATGGCTGAAAATGAAACAGACATACATACAAACAATAATACACATGACACAACATATAAGACTAAACAATAACCAACACGAACCCCACCAACATCGGATATTTTTGTTGATAAAGTTTTTTAACATGTTCTAAATATTTACAACGATTGGCAACGAAGGTGTAACATCTCAATATATAATTGTTAATGAATAAAGTGTTTACCTCACATGACGCGAATCCTAAAAAGTCAATGGTATAGTTCAACCCATGAAAAATCGCAATAACCAAGACTTATACAATCGCTATCGAAATAATCCGACATATCGGTTAAGTTATTTTTAACAGATTCAATACAACTACGACTTTTGTATTTATATTTTCATTTCATTGTGTCCTCGTACGGTCTCATGTTAGTCAGTTAAGGGGAATGAACAATTTTCCATAACAAAAGCTGAGCAATCCAGAAATTCCATTATCTGATCTGATCAGTCCCATTAGTTCCTTGTCTGAACTAAATCTTCTATGCATAGTTTGGGCTCAATAGTCCAGTCAAACTAAGATTTAACCTCAAACTAATTGCAACAGAAAATGTTTTAGTTCTAATCTATAGCATTATGCCCTTTATATACAGAGAAAAAAGTCCCATAAAATCTAAAAATCTAACTTGAGGAAAACTCAAAATCAGTATTTTTAATTTCCTATAGAAAAATATATTGTAAGGGGAGATAGTTCTTACAAAAATGAGTCTTTTTTGGTCAGTTTTTGGTTGTTTTTCTTAAAATTTATGAAAAGTATGATACTGTGATGGGGTTTTAAGTTTTTATTTGACTAACTTATATAATCTTCTGCTCATGAAATGTACAAAACAAAATTGTTATGGGTAGTTTTATTTTTCAGGACATTTTTCATTGAAGAAAATGCAAATTTGAAGCTTTGTAACCATTTTGAAAAAAAATAATGTGAAAATTTGGTATTGTTTATATCTGTATATTATATTTTTTCAGCAACTTCCTGATCTAAAGAAACTTTAAACAACAAAAAGAAGAATACATGCTCAATTATTTTTATTAAATTTGAGATTCTTTACATTAACATGTTGAAAAATTGAATAAATGGTAGACTAATGAATTATGAAATCTAGATTATAGCTTGATAAAATATATGAAAACACCTTTAGAGTTGTTTGTTATACTCTTAAGACAGCTAAAATATCAAGAATTAATACATTTTGATGAACAGAAGCGGTAAAGTTATAATTTTGTATAAATTTTTAGTGATATTTCTGCCTTTTTTGCAAGAAGTACCTCCCTTTTCAATGCAAATCTCCAAAGGAATTTTAAATCGTTAATTTTTTTAATCTTTGTCAAGCTAGATTTTATTGGACTTTTTTCTGTGTATATTTGGGGTATAGTGCTAAAGATTAAAACTTAAATATCTTCTGTTGCAATTACTTTCGGGTTAGGGTCAAATTTATGCTAGATTGACTGGACTACAATTAACTCGACATTTAACTCAAATAATTACACCTTTTATTATTGTTCATTGGCATAGTTTGTTATGAGACGGATATTCCTTCTTGTCCCTTGTTTACTGTCGAGATTAATTACAGTAATTAATTTATTTTCTGTTCTAATGCAAATTTTATAGAATAAATAATTAATCAAAACAACAACTTATGCATCTAAAATAGCAACATGTACAGTTAACAAACGCATGAAAACTAGTGATATGCCCAGAAACGTAGACAAACGAAATGAGCGATACCTTTTCTATTATATAAAAAGTATCCTGCCCTCCACTGGAATCCTGTCCCTTTTAATTATAGCTGGAGCACTGATTACTGTTGAGTAAAATCCAAATATCTTTACAAACGATTTCAATTTCAAAACACGCCCACATGAAATATCGTTGTCTTTGTCGTATATATCAAAGACGTTCCTCTTCAAAAAACTTGTTCATTCAAGTATGTCTTTACTAATACATCTTTAGCTTTAAAATATATAACTCTGAAAGCAAAACAGTTTCCGGATCAGTTCTATTTAATTTCTATATTTTACAGTCGACAACTGTTTCTTATCTAAAGCATACATACTATAATAGTCCATATGTAATTATAAGATTGGTCTGGATCAGAATAGTCATCAAAAGTCCCAGGATCATAATTTCATACGCCAGCCGCGCGTTTCGGCTACATAAGACACATCTGTGACGCTGAGATCAAAATGGTTATAAAGCGAAACAAGTACAAAGTTGAAGAGCATTAAGGATCCAAAATTCCAAAACGTTGTGTCATCATAGTACTACTTTCTCTAAGTTTAAAAGTTAGACTGGTTCTCCTGAGAAAATCAGCTTTTGATTGCAATGTGAAACTAACTTCAAGGTATTCCTTCATTAAATCTTAAAACGAAACATTGAGCTTACATAACAAATTGTGTAAAAAAAAATGAAATTTAAAAATTATTGTTTAAATAATTCATATAGGTTCTTATACATTTATACCATTAAGAACTAATCTTGTCCTTTGATTTAAAAAAAAAATTGTAGAGACACATTGAATTTAAAAGTCTTGTCTAAAGAGCATTTTCCTTGCTCAATATAAATGCAACTGCTTAAAGACTGTCTCTAAATATTTCAGTACTAAAATATATGTCAGGGGGTTCTGCGTTGTGTAAGGAACGAAATTACTTAGCACTTTTGTATTATACAACTTTTTGACGACCTTTTATCGTGAGGAAAATAATATTCGCTTTGGTGATAAACAGAGATGTATATACGCTCACCAGGTTCCGCCACTGTAACATGTGTATGTTGGATGTAGTATTTGCCTACATTTTATTTTACGAATAAAATTAGTAAGTACAAAGGAAACAGACCAGATGCGTAACGTGATTGTCAATTTCGGTTGTTCTTCCTTATAATCATTACTTTGTCGTAGCAGTCTTTTTTTAAGATCGCCCTGTAAATAAATTTCGTAAAGTGTGAAAATGCTTGAGTGTAAGTACTCTAAATCTGCGACATTAAACGCCAAAGGTGCGATAGAGGGTCTACTATTGCTGAGGATGGACCTTGACAATTGGAAATTGTCCCTGAATGTGTCCTACCGAATAAGACTAATTATCGGATTTGTTCTTATATGAGAAACGGAACAGTTGCCACACATAGAGAAAAATCTTCGTCCTCTTCTGGGTAACCAGGAATCGTGTGCCTGTTTCTTTAAATTACTGTGTATTGTCTTGCACCAATTGTTTGTCTTTTGCTTCGTTTTGGTCTTCCGTTTTTGCCATATCGTTGTCAGTTGTTTTTTGACATATGAGTTTGAATGGGCCATTCCAGTTTATTTCTGACAGGTTTCGACGGATTGGAAGATATTTTATTACATATCAGAAAAAACATCATGTAAAACTACCTATCAGATATAAAAATTCACCCCTCAGAAAGGACCATCCATCACCCTTTAGCAGGCATTAACTGGAATGGCCGAATGTTAATTTGGTTTCTTTAGCTGAGTTTTTGTGTTATCGCTGTGTATGTTACAGATTCTAGTTTGAAGTTGACCATTTGAGTCAATATCGAAGACAATATCGATGAAAATATCTATCTTATTCTAAATTTATTTGGAAATATCAGATAGTAGCACTCATTGAAACGTGAAAAGAAAAATAACAGAAATGTCGAAATTCAAAACGGAAAGTCCCTTATTAGATAGCAAAATCAGAAACTCAAAAGATCAGACTATTGGAAAACAGCTTTCATATTCCTGGCATGGTACACGCATTTAATCATGTTAAACACGGGGGACTGAATCTTATTTTATAGCTAGCTTAACCTCTCACCTATATGACAGTCGCATAAAATTCCATTATGTTGACAATAACATGAGTTAATGACTGACAGAACATCATCAATTTATAAATTTGAAAGTGAAAATGAAGAATTTTGCCAGATGCTGTTTAAATTTGGCAAATACGGAGAAAAAAAGAGCATGTTTAAGAAAATTCAACCTTCGACTGCCTGTTTGTATACTTTTTCCCCATTTCTATTCTCAATTTTATTTTCATATAGTTAAGACAATGTACGACTAAAGGGAAAAAAAAGTTCTTATTCAACAGCCGTAAATTCCTTCTTATTTTAGCACTGTGCATAATGTCAAGAGTTAATAAAAAAAAATCATAGTATGATTGGTTTCCGATTATTTTATCTCCGAAATCAAAGCATTGGAATTTAAAAAAAAAATATGTAGTACCTTCAATGTAGATTCCTTGTACAACACCTTGGATTGTACTATTGCAGTGCACAATCAGTCTATTTTTTGCACACATCTCATTCTATTGATAGACTGTTTATTAATACGAAGAAAACTTGATTTATTGGATTATACAAGGAATTTAAACAAAAACATAACGTTTGTGTTTTAAATCCATGTTTTCTAATAAGCCTTTTAAGGTATGATAACTCTTCCAGTAAAAAAAAAATTACTTAACTGATAGATATTTTTTTGTTATGCTTGTAGCAAGAAAACATGTTCAGTAACACCATTTTTTCTTTTTATTTCATCAAACAATATCTATTTCAAATTCTATCTCATAGATTTCTTTTTATTCATAAAAATGTGTTTGGTTATGTTCATTCTAATTTTGCAAATTTCGGCTTATTTCAACGACTCATAGCTTGACAAATAGCACTGTGACCAATCCTTATTAATATATTTTTGAAAAAAGCGTAGTAAAATTCTATCTCGAGAAACATATTCATATGTTCTACCTTAAGTAGTTCCTCCATTGGGCTAGATTCAATTTAAATTACTTCTCAAAGAAAGTTGTCCCGACATGAAGGACATTGAGTATAGACTAAATCTGAAGGACATCTATCCCTGTATTTTTCATTAGGGAACGGAAGCAGATCTGTTAAAGGAAACACTAAACATCCATATAAATCAACATTAAAACAACCGTAATGGTGAATACGGATGCACATCTGTTTCCGGACATACATGTCATGCTTATCAAGTACTTGGCAAAGCAACGGCTTATTGAAAAGATTCATTCTTACTGTATGTTATACTAACTGGAACATTTTTATAAAACCCTCGTAGATAATGTCTTACTTGTAAAAAATATATCAGTAACCATAAATCTTCAAGGAAAAAGGACGTTCCTTCACATAAACTTAGTTTCATGCTTATAAGGGAACTTAATTGTTAAAGGAGCAAAATGAATACAGGTCATATGTTTCTATTATAGTTTATACTTTAAGCTAGACACAGTTGTTCAACAATCATTAATCTTTTTTATTATGTTTCACTTTTATAATCACACTCTTTATGGATAGTTAGAATCGATGTGTTCTGATTTTTTTGTTCACTCTTTGTGTCAAACACAGGGAGTTGATGACAGACAAATGAATTTGATGTTTAAGGCGTCTGAATACTTCCAAAAAGGACAACACTAGGACAATTGCTTGATTTTGTAACTGAGTAGGCCACAAGGCATTTATAAACATATAAATACACACACAAATACATTTTTTGTATCGAATCATATCCATTTTCTATTAAAAGGTCCAAAGCTACATGTAACACTTCAGTTATTCTGTCATTTTTTATATTAAAAATCTCGACAGGACTGTTGCAAACACACTGCTGAAAGATCTCTATAACTGTGTTGAATTGGTTTCATTTTGAAATAAGTTTATTTCAGGGCTCGATTAGTTTATCCGACATATATCTTATTTTACAGGCTTGGTAAATAACATGTTCGTAAAAATTAGGATGTTTTCACAGTTTTAGCTGCTTATTTACAATATGTGGAAAACTGAAAATACATTTTCTATGCTGTATATACTCTCAACTACATGTCTGTTTACACAGTTTTGGTTGATGGTTGCTAGTATTGTCACCTAAACTTAGTATGTCTGTTTTGGATCTGCTGGTTTTTTCCATCACGTTCTTCATTACTGCCAGTACAAAGTCTTGAATACGACAATTTTTTTCCATTTAATCCTTTGAATGATAAAGTAGTGCGTTCAGTTATGTCAGCTGTCATTGCTTTGCCCTTTTTGAATCAGCCATGTTAATTCTTCTTTATATTCTATTTGTCAATTCAACTCTTGAGGGTTAAAGTCACTCAAATTCAATCTACAAACTAGATACAGGGAGATGTGATATGCCGATGAGACAACTCTCCATCCAAGTAACAGTCTATAAAAGTAAATCAATGTAAGTCAAGGTACGGCCCTTAACCAGGAGCCTTGGCTCACACCGATCAGCAAGCCATAAAAGGCCTAAAAAATTACAAGTGTAAATATATTCAACATGTATGTATCAGGCCATCTTACATTGTTAAGATTTCAATGTCAACAGATTTGACCATCAGCATTGTTTCAAGATTGTATATATGGACTTCAACAAAAAATGAAAAACTAAAAAGTATAATATAAAAATATCAAGGGAGATGTGATATGAGAGCCGATGAGACAACTCTCCATCCAAATAACAGTCTATTAAAGTGAATCAATATAAGTCAAGGTACGGCCTTTAACAAGGAGCCTTGGCTCAAACCGATCAGCAAGCTATAAAGGGCCTAAGAAATTACAAGTGTAAATATATTCAACTTGTTTGTATCAGGCCATCTTACATTGTTAAGATTTCAATGTCTACAGATTTTACCATCAGCATTGTTTCAAGATTGTAAATATGGACTTCAACAAACAATGAAAAACTAAAAAGTATAATATAAAAATATCAAGTAAATTTAAGTGATCACGACTATTAATGTACTTCAAACGACAATATAAATTGATTAATTGACCAAAACATGCTACAAATAATAATCCGGAACACTTTATCTATTATCCGGAAAGATGATGTCTCCTTTCAATGTAAATCTGTTATCATAAAGGAAACAGATTTTCCGAATCTCATGTTGCTTACGTTAACAAATATATATAGAGACATTTGTGGTTTCTTTTAAAAAAAAAATAGAAGTTTAACTTAATCATTTGTTTCGGAGCTTGTATTTGTATAATTACTTGAGCGACAAATCCCAAACCACTTTTTCCACTTATGTGGTAGATAGCGGATATTTACAACTGAGAGGTAAGAAATTATTTATTTTTGTTCATGTTTATTGGTCTTTTTTCCAATTCATATGGTAATTTGAAACCAGAATTTTATTATATTATCCTAACAACATACATTTGAATACAGTATATTACAATTTTAACAGTTTAAACGTAAGGAAAGCTCAATCGGGCACCAGATTTGAACGACTCATATATAATACAAAATACATATCTTTATTGTCGTAAACCAAAGTATAGTGGAACAGTTATAATTTTTTAATACAAATGTAAGGAAGAGACATACATAAGTTACCTAAGATTCTAGGCATGTTATACAATTCTTATAAACTTGTACAGATAGATAGGTTGTTGCTATTCATTATACCTTGGAATTTTAAAATATTTTGTCTCTTACAAAATGATTGTTCCGTAGCATTTGTCTACTGTTGTCTATTGCCGAGCACTTTAGAATATGGTGGAACTCGTCACCAATATCACTGGAATTGCACAAAGTACATAATATACGATTTACGTATTAAATTATAATCCTGGTACCTTTGACAACTATTCTCTCTGAATAAAATGCCATCTGCCAATTTCGATAAGACTTTTGTCTGTTCAAAGTTCTAAATCTACAAAATGAAGCAACATTTTTTGCATCAAAAATATCAACGAAAATTCGAAATTTATACTATTTTTGAATAATTTATACTTTAGAGATTTTTAGATTTTTGTAGAGTAGCATACCATATCTGTCTGAACTTTTTTTTTCCACATTTATCAACCACATATTTTAAATTCTTACACCTATCTGTATTTCCATTAACAGTACCAATAACAAGATTGTAAAGAATAATTGTATGAGGCAAACTTTATCAACGAATAAAAACGCTGAAAGAGAAGAGTCGACCTCTTTAACTGTCTCGTACTATATTTTCTCTCGTAATATCTTTTCTTTAAACAAAAACAGTTACGTTTTTATATATAAAAAAAAGAAGATGTGGTATGATTGCCAATGAGACAACTATCCACAAAAGACCTAAATGACACAAACATTAACAAGTATAGGTCACCATACGGCCTTCAACAATGAGCAAAGCCAATACCTCATATAGTCATCTATAAAAGGCTCCGATAAGACATGTAAAACAATTCAAGCGAGAAAACTAACGGCCTTTTTCATGCAAAAACAAATGAACGAAAAACAAATATGTAACACATAAACAAACGACAACCACTGCATTACAGGCTCCTGACTTGGGACAGGCACATACATTAATAATGTGGCGGGTCTTCATGTTTAGCATCTAATAACTTTTAACTGTAAAAACATGTTTTTTTCAATAAATGAAATGGAATAACAAAACTATTTTCCACCCACAAACTTGAAAATTATTAAATTCAATTGTTGATTCATTTTGGTAGTTAACTGGATATTCGAAAAAATAGACCAATACCCGTATTTCGAAAGCTTAAATTACAATAGCATAAACGAAATCGTACACATTAAACAACTGTCATTTCTACAAAACTTTTGAATTTTTGAAATACTAAGGCTTTTCTACCTCAAGAATAGATTATCTCAGCTTTGGCAAAACGTTTAGGACTTATAATCCTTAATGCTCTTCAACTTCGTACTTAATTTGGCCTTTTTAACAGTAATGGATTTGAGTGGCACTAATGAGTCTTTTATAGACGAAACTCGCGTCTGGCGTATATAGTAAATTTAATCCTGCTATCTATAATGAGTTTATTTTTCTACACTTTCACGATATCTGCTTGATGGTTAATTAGGTAACCTCTGATTTTCCATATGATTTATTAAATTTTAGATTTGGTACCTTTGGTTAACAACTTTTCGTGTGTTTCTCTGTCCTATATGTTCTCCCATTTATTTGTATTGCAGTCCTGTCATGTAATGTTGTCATTTCAATGCTATATTTAACGTTGCAATAAAAGCTGTAGGTTTGGCATGCCACAAAACCAGTTTCAACCCACCATTTTTTTCCTTAAAAATGTCCTGTACCAAGTCAGGAAAATGGACCTTGTTATATTACAGTTTGTTTCTGTGTTTTACATTTCAATGTTGTGTTTCTGTTTGATGTGTTTCCCTCAGTTTTGGTTTGTAACCCGGATTTGTTTTTTCCTCAATCGATTTATGAATTTAGAACAGTGGTGTACTACTGTTGCCTTTATTAGCCTTTGTTCCTTACTTATTGCCAGCATTTCAACATGTTAGTCTGTTGAATTACTATATTATGATGTTCATGATCTCATTCAAACATTTCGTTAATTTTACAGAGATGACGAGACTATGGTTTATAGTGACAGTACTTGTCTTTGTTTTGAATCATGGAATTGCTACGCAGCCGATTATACAAAATTCTGATATGAGAGTTTTTTGCCTGATGTTTGCATTACCGGGACGAAAAAATGGTCCCGATATTAACGGGTTCAAGAATCTATTCGATGCCCAACTCGAAAAAGTAGGCAAGAATATCTTCGGAAACATTCCGCACAATAAAAGAATGGAAGAGGCCGGAAATATATGCACATTCATGGACAGTTCGTCCCCAAAATGTGCTTACCACAGGATAACAACCATTGGAAACCACGTGATTGGTGATCTAAGAAGACTAGAAAGTAACATTGGAACCGGATTCAAGGATTCGTGGTACATGTATACAGTGCTTCTGTCCACGTGGTACATGGACCGAGTCTTTCTTAATCTTAATTGTGGCCCAGTGGATGTTAACACGCCTCGTCCGACAGCTCAGTGGGAGTATGTAGCTAAATGGAGTAAGCAGTTACTCTCCCAGAGAAATTTCTGCACTTGGTCAAAACCGTTGGACAAAACAGTGGCACAAAATCTACGTCAAGAAGTGAAGAAGATTTGCGACTTTAGAGAAACAGAACCTATTTGTAGACTAGAACCTGTTCTAGACTTAGTAGATTCAATGACAAATCTATGCAATACTGTTCCCCAAACCGAATGGCGAACTGGTTCATCAAACTTTAAGTTCTTTAAAAGTGCAGCGTACATCAATTTCTATAGTATGAGGGTTAAAATGCCGACACATATTGTTAACCTGTATGACACCAGCACAAGAGAAGAAGCTGTTAAAACAGGAATACTTAGCATCTTTTTTCAACTGTATGACGATTTTAAAGCCAACGACCTAACGCTAGCTGTCAAACTGTTAAAGATACTTCCCAAAAGTCAGTATTTACCGTGTGATTACAATGCACCATTTCCATCATTCAAATGGTTGATTTGCTCATGCGCTAAGGTGTTTAACGAACTCCGTTTGTACCTTCAAACCTATGGGACCGGTAACGCAGATGTTTTACCTCGCAAATTTTTGGTTTCAGATATTGACTTTCGGGATTATATAAAGAATTTAAAAGTTACTCAAATAAAAGAGCTGGCAGAGAAGAATGCAGTCAGTTTACAAGTCGTTGCTATGGATATCAAGAATGATGTACAAGACCGATTTCGAGAACTTGGATCATACTTCAAGAAAGTGGCCTCCTACCAGAAAGCTAAGCTAGATGCTGACGTTGGCTATCTTAAAGGTAGAATTGCAGACTATCAAAAACGATTTGTCAAATATGTAGATGAACTCAAGGTAAAGCTAAAAAAGTTACTAGTTATTTACATTGGTAGTGCCTTGGAAGATTTACTTCAAGCCGTTTTAAAGATGGCTTTACGAATGGCAATGGCTGCAAATCCATTTAAATGGCTGACTGATAGTGGCAATTCAGATGATATTTTGGAGTCTGCAACAGAGATAGCGGATGCATCTAGACGTTTAACTCATGCCATTGGAAGTGCAGTCAATTTTCATAAGCTTGTTGATTACAGCATTGAAATAGCAAAGAAACTGGCAAAAAATGAGAAGATGATAAAGAATGTTGGCAAGATCATGGATAATGCTGCGAAAATTGTAAATTCGTCTGGAAATGGGTATGAAATAATGCAGTCCAATTTTTTGAGAGACTATACTGCCTATTCCCCCCAAGTTACAAAAGATGATCTAGCCAAATTAGGTTTGTATTGGGAAGAATTTATCAACGAAATATGCGAGGGCATTGCTTCCACAAGTAGTATAGCTGCAAATGCAATACGAGGAATTACTGGTGCTACTGGCAAGTGTCGTGAAGCGAAAATTACCGCTGCACAATTGGTAGCAACACAAGAGGAAGTTTATGACCTTCAGTTTGACCTAATGGAAACAATGGCAAATTTAATGCGAAGCCTTACTCAGATACAAAGCTCTAAACTTCTCGGCGCAGGTCCAAAAGCCCAACATCCAAGTGGTTTATCCATTGACACTATTAAAACATTAGTAGCAGTTTCGTCGATGTCGTACAATATATTACAGACAACTAACGTTCAAATGCTGTGTAACATTTTGGAATATAAGCAGGGACGAAAGCCACAGTTGTGTAACGGATTGGCTACAGATATTGACAAGTTATTAGCATCAAGAGACAGCGAATGTCACGCTGAATTAAAATTTATAACAGTGTCAACAAAAAGGACGAACAAAACTGGTGACTATTCTTGGTTAGACCTTTCTATGTTATTCCGTGGTAAAACTGTTCCCTTCCAAGTCCCAAACGTAAACTGGTGGATGCAGCATGGTCAACTTTTACCATCACAAAGAAGTCATAGCTTTTATCTGGCTGGTTTTGAAATATATATGCCGATTGTTAGCGAAGACGCCCGTCCAGTAAATATTTTATAGTAAATTAATAATTGGTTGTTTCATCAGTGTAAAAACTGCAATTTGATAAGTTCTGAAAAACATATTTTAATCAGTTTACTTCATTTACGTGTTATTACTTCCAATCGTCTTTTAAAAACTAGACTTTCAAATAGAGATTGTGCGTGGTATAAAAAAGGTAAAACGTATTAAACATAAAAGGGAACAAAATTATCTACGTCCTGTTTTACATTTTTTGTCAAGATATTGTATGTCAGATGAATCCAAATGTCCAGTATTATTTTAGAATAGTGACTGAAAAAAATTTGACTTATTTAGAAAGGAATATGTATCATGGTTTGTTTTGACTATCTTTTCCTACTTCACTTAAATATTTTCTTCGTTAGGTACTTGTGCAAGTCACCCCAACGAACGTCGACAACAAATTGTTTCAAGATGCTAAGACAAACTACATCATATCACCGCTTAAACAGATGACTGATCGCCTCAAGATATCATACACAGAAGGTCATGGTTCAAGTTGCCGTCAGCAAAGAATACCCAATCCATACCGAGTATGTGGCAGGAAGGAACGATCATCTTTTCCACAGATATGCCCTAATTCAATAAGTAATAATAATTTGTATTTGTAGTTTAATTTGCGGTTTGCAATTACTATACCGAGATATAGGATACACGCAGATCAGACAGCAACGTTATGTTTAGACTATTTTGGATCTTATTGAAAAAACAATCAATCTATTCCTATAAAACGCCAGAACTTAAATACTCAAATTGGTTTATATTTGAAATTTGAAATTTTGCAATAAGACATATGCTTTCTAATTGTTTGAAGTTAACTTATCATTCCTCATTCTAATTATGTCACTACCGTACCGTCATCGATAAACACAATGCCAATATCAGTAGATAAGTGAATGCCTGCATAACATCTGCATTTATTGCGCGATTTACGATACGTTACATCAACCTTGTGCTCACCTTATGCATGTACAATGCACACTGGTATATTGATAGTTACTTATATCAAAAACTTTTTACAAAAAAGTATTGTTTACAGGCGATGAAGACAAAAGTATACTGCTACCGTCAATGTACTCAAAGTTTAATTTACGAGTGGAGGGATATGAACAACTTCATCTTGATGAACCAGTCACCGATGTTCCTCTGAAAATTGGAATCAAGTTCTGTTCAGTTGATCCATCTAGACCTCTGCAACGGCGGAAAAGAGAAATTCAAAGGTATGTATAATGCGGAATTCTTCTCTTCGCTGTTGTGGTAATCCAGAGACAGCCCATGCAGGTTCAGTTATTTATTAAACAAATCACTAAACATCAAGTTCGGAGGTGACTTTATGGCTTCTACAACATTTTGAAGTGTTTTGTGAAAAATCTCGACCAGTTAAGTGGTTTCTACTTTAACGTGAGTTCCGATTAAGCCCGGATATTAAGGACTATTGTATAATTTGATGAAAATAGACACTTCTAATATTATACTACGTAATCAATTGGGATCATGACACATACATGTTTAATCGATTCTTTTATTTTAAAATACTTCGATATAAACTAACAATCCATGACAAAACAATAAAAGGACCAAAAGGCAAAACAACAGTATACAAAACTCAACAAAGAAGACTGAGCAGTACGAACTAGTTGTCTTACCAACATTTACCTGGTTTCCATCTAAAATTCTCATTACGTACTACTAGTTTATTCTAAATTAAAATAAAATATTTTAACCGGCGTCTTCGGTCTTCCAGTTGTGTTGATTCGAGCCCCACAAGTGAGTCATTTGAAGAACAATTACGTGTCTCACGTACTTAATTATGAGCCTTTTATTAATGATAAGATTCGCATCCGTTCAGGTCTAATTTACTGTTCTGTTCATGTCATGATCTTTAACAAACTTTTAGTAAATTATCCGTTGATTCACTTAACCTATTAACAAATGCTTGGGTTTGACTATACTTGATGAAAGTAAATCCGAAACTAGATTTTGGCGCACGACATTAATCAAGTAGTCTTCTTTTTCTCCTCCGATGGCCGTGTTGACACTCAACGTCGCGTTCTGTAAACCTGTTTACAATTAGTTTCATGTATAGAACACTGGTTTCATATTAATTTTGTTCTCATCTTTACTTCGGGTTTAATTACATTCACACCAGTAATATACATGTACTATACATTGAATTGAATAAATGTCTCTGTAATTTTTGTAACAGCAGAACCAATTCATATTCTTTTTAGAAAAAGGGTGTGGGAGCCGGTATATAAAATGTTAACATTCCTTTCTTTTTTGTCAAAATACGTTTGTTTCAGGAGGGAAGTGATAAAAATCGTCTGATTCCATTGAAAATTAAGGGCGGGGTTTCCTGTATGTTATACAATTAAGATTGTTTGGTTATTTTATTCAAGTTACCAAAGAAATGGGTTGTCCCACGAAGATGAACGATCGGTTCCTTTAGAAAAGCGTTCTAATGATTATAGAGTTTTTTAGATGTCACAATTACTTTTACTAAAGCAGCGTAAGAATAGAGAAAACAGGATTACGGACATGATTGAATGGCTGATTGTCGGTTATTTAACGTCCAGTGGCAAGTATTTCATGCATATTCAGGACGAGAACAAATTAACAATAAATACAATATGTAGGTCCTTTACTAGAGTCCGTCCGGTTCGAAGTTCTGTGAAATTTTGACTGGAAAAATAGAAAGGAACAAAAGTTTTGCCTCGAAGAAGGCCACCTACGGGCCCGTCAAAGAATTGTTCCAAGGGTTCTTTACGTTACTCACCAATTACATATACCAATAACTTATAACTCTTTAAAATAACTTATATCTATAACTTATTACTCATTAATTACTCATACTTATAACTTTTTACTCACCAATGACGTATATACTTGCAGCGTACGCAGACAAAGGTCAAGTGGAGATTTATGTTGTCCTCAGAACAAACAGTATTACTCAGAGATGACAAAACAATGTGAATCATGTCCTGTTGGATCACAGAGTTACTACAACGGCCTGTTTTGTGGTGAGTATAACAATGTGAATCATGTCCTGTTGGATCACTGAGTTACTACAACGGCCTGTTTTTTTGGTGAGTATTGCAATGTGAATCATGTCATGTTGGATCACAGAGTTACTACAACGGCCTGTTTTGTGGTGAGTATTACAATGTGAATCATGTCCTGTTGGATCGAAGAATTACTACAATGGCCTGTTTTGTGGTGAGTATTACAAAGTGGATCATGTCATGTTGGATTACAGAGTTACTACGATGGCCTGTTTTGTGGTGAGTATAACAAAGTGGATCATGTCCTGTTGGATCACAGAGTTACTACAATGGCCTGTTTTGTGGTGAGTATTACAATGTGAATCATGTCATGTTGGATCACTGAGTGACTACAATGGCCTATTTTGTCCTGAGTATTACAATGTGAATTATGTCATGTTGGATCACAGAATTACTACAATTACTTGTTTAGTGATGAGTATTACAATGTGAATAATGTCATGTTGGATCACAGAGTTACTACAATGGCCTGTTTTGTGGTGAGTATTAAAATGTGAATCATGTCCTGTTGGATCACAGAGTTACTACAACGGCCTGTTTTGTGGTGAGTATTACAATGTGAATCATGTCATGTTGGATCACAGAGTTACTACAATGGCCTGTTTTGTGGTGAGTATAACAATGTGAATCACGTCATGTTGGATCACAGAGTTACTACAATGGCCTGTTTTGTGGTGAGTATTACAACGTTGATCATGTCATGTTGGATCACAGAGTTACTACAATGGCCTGTTTTGTGGTGAGTATTACAATGTGAATCATGTCATGTTGGATCACTGAGTTACTACAATGGCCTGTTTTGTGGTGAGTATAACAATGTGAATCACGTCATGTTGGATCACAGAGTTACTACAATGGCCTGTTTTGTGGTAAGTATTACAATGTGAATCATGTCCTGTTGGATTACAGAGTTACTACAATGGCCTGTTTTGTGGTGAGTATTACAATGTGAATCATGTCATGTTGGATCACTGAGTTACTGCAACGGCCTGTTTTGTGGTGAGTATAACAATGTGAATCATGTCCTGTTGGATCACAGAGTTACTACAACGGCCTGTTTTGTGGTGAGTATTACAATGTGAATCATGTCCTGTTGGATCACAGAGTAACTACAATGGCCTGTTTTGTGGTGAGTATTACAATGTGAATCATGTCCTGTTGGATCACTGGGTTACTACAACGGCCTGTTTTGTGGTAAGTATTACAATGTGAATCATGTCCTGTTGGATCACAGAGTAACTACAATGGCCTGTTTTGTGGTGAGTATTACAATGTGAATCATGTCCTGTTGGATCACAGAGTAACTACAATGGCCTGTTTTGTGGTGAGTATTACAATGTGAATCATGTCCTGTTGGATCACTGGGTTACTACAACGGCCTGTTTTGTGGTAAGTATTACAATGTGAATCATGTCCTGTTGGATCACAGAGTAACTACAATGGCCTGTTTTGTGGTAAGTATTACAATGTGAATCATGTCCTGTTGGATTACAGAGTTACTACAATGGCCTGTTTTGTGGTGAGTATTACAATGTGAATCATGTCATGTTGGATCACTGAGATACTACAATGACCTGTTTTGTGGTGAGTATTACAATGTGAATCATTTCTTGTTTGATCACTGAGTTACTACAATGACCTGTTTTGTGGTGAGTACAATGTATTACAATGTGAATCATGTCATGTTGGATCACTGAGTTACTACAATGACCTGTTTTGTGGTGAGTATTACAATGTGAATCATGTCCTGTTGGATCACAGAGTTACTACAACGGCATGTTTTGTGGAAAGTATTATTTCCTTTGTTCTTTGGTATTATGATATATCCTTATATTTTCTGTAGCATGTCTTCCCTGAAAACTAGGTGAAAGACACTAAAGGGACATTTTGGTTTTCTTTTCCTGTTTTGCTCTAAATATAACACGTTTGAAGTTCTTATGCAAATATGTCTAATGAACATCTGTAGAATTTTATTTGATAGTTTAAGCTCAATGGGCCACAAATGTGGTCTTCTCATATCTTCTTTGTATTAAAACCTTTTATGTCATGTTTGTCATTCCATCATTTTATTATGACATAGAACATGTTAACCTGTTTATCTTATTGTTGAAACTATAATAAACGAACTCTTTCCCTTCAAATATTTGTTTTATTGAAAAACCGTAAATGATCGACCAGAATTAAAAAAGATGGTCATAGTATTACACAATAGTTGTTTTACTCATGCTTACATGGAGTGAAATTATTTACTCTTTTTCAGGCAAACTCATCAACATACGTTTCTCTGGTAGCATTACTGAAAACTTCAGCTATGATAAGGCGGTCAATCTTTGCAAGCTGAATGGTTCCAATATTGCATCGACACAACTGTTCAATCAAGCGCGCCAACTAGGTCAGACGTCATGTGTTTGTGCCTGGATGGAAGGATCCCAGGTTGACTCGCTTACGTCAAGAAACAACTGTGTAAACAAAACGGCCTGTTCCACTTCGGGAAACATCAAATTCGTTCATTGCACAACCAGTTTTTCCCCTTAAATGTTCGCATGATTCCAGCATAGATTCAAGTCTTATTTATTACAAAATCTTCTACTTTCTTAATGAACTAGCTTAAAAGTATAGACGTTGACAAACATAATCAGTGCAATTCAGGAAAATTGTATTTTGATTTTCGTATCTGTTTTTAGAAAAATCTTTAGGTAAAATTACTTCAAAGTTAATGTAATTCCTCTGAAACCTATTACTTATGAGTACATTTCCCTACGTAACTCTTAATTAATCATAATTGGGAAGAAATGAGACAAATAATGTTTTCACAAAGGCAAAAATCAACAAATCATTAATGAAAGGAGATATTTTTCAACAAATCAACGATAACTTTATGTAATAATAACGATTTGTTAGTCAGTCACAAAACAATTAAGAAGCTTTTTGAAAAGTAAATTCTTTCATGCATTGCAAGCGTAGTTTATTATATGGTTTTAATGTGGAAAATAATTGGGTAAAACGTCGGTTAAAGAACTGAAAAAACTGTATCTAGATTATGTGGCATAGGAAATGCATACAGCTGAAACATTCAGACACCATACAATGATTTGGAAAAGTTACTCGCTTTGATATATTGTAAATAGGTTAGCCATCTTCTATCCATTTTTAGACTGCATTGGTGTCTCATAATATTATTTTGAAATGTGTATATTTTACTTCTTTAAACAGAATATGTACAATATTAATCTACGCCTCGTGTTTCAGATAGGATCCTTTGCTAGAACATTATTTATATTTCTGTAATAAAATATATATCTGCATAAATGTCTTATTTCCTTGTAAAGACTAGATTCATATGATACAAGTGACTCAACTATTTAAAACGTTGAATAGATGACGACTGTGTAATAAGACATATACACGAATTATGAATTACTAACAGGGGTGCGTTCAATATCGTAGCGGCTACGTAGTGTTACGTAACTTTTACTTTTGAACGTTAGCTGGCCTAGCTGCTTTAAATATCACGTTAAATGTGTAGTAATAGTATCACACCACTTTAAATGTGTAGTAATAGTATCACACCACGTTAAATGTGTAGTAATAGTATCACACCACGTTAAATGTGTAGTAATAGTATCACACCACGTTAAATGTGTAGTAATAGTATCACACCACGTTAAATGTGTAGTAATAGTATCACACCACGTTAAATGTGTAGTAATAGTATCACACCACGTTAAATGTGTAGTAATAGTATCACACCACGTTAAATGTGTAGTAATAGTATCTCACCACGTTAAATGTGTAGTAATAGTATCACACCACGTTAAATGTGTAGTAATAGTATCACACCACGTTAAATGTGTAGTAATAGTATCACACCACGTTAAATGTGTAGTTATAGTATCACACCACGTTCGAGTATAGTTAGTATATTGCGAAGATATCAATATTAACACATATTTATTCCATATTGATAAAACTTAAGTAGGTTTTTTTTATATGAATGAGATTGTGAATAAATAAGCATATTCACCTAGTATAAAAAAAGTATAACCATAGCGCAAAACGTAGCGTGCTTTTACGTGCATTATTTTGATAAGATACGTTTGATGTACAAGTGATTTCGGTTTTAAAAAAATGCCATTACATACATTTTTCTAGGAATATAGAACAACAAAATTACTGTCTTTTGTTTTGGTAAGTATGTGGTTAAATTGACTTTTGAAAATATGATTTTCACTTCGGCCATTGGCCTCAGTGAATATAATTTTTTTAAAGTCAATAAAACTACATATTTAGATATAGGAAAATGTGATGTAAGTTTCCTAATCAATAGACAGTAATTGTATAATGTACGAAAGGGGAAAAGGATTTTATAGCCAAACTGTCACAACCAAGTTATGAGACATTCGCCTACTAGAAGTATAAACGGCCTTCAAAACCGCTCACAAAAATCATAAAATAAATCTGAGCCGATAGATATCATAGGAATAGTCAAACACACAAGTTGAATACAAACTGACAATGTCATGGCGAAAAACAGAAAGCGACTAAAAGACAAACAGCAGTACATAGAACACAACATAACAAACACAGACTTAGCAGCACGACCACACAAAAACCAGGGTGGTCTCAGGAGCTCGGGTAGGTTTGTTATAATCTACTGCACATGTGACTTTCATTGTTTTGACGAGCCTGCAACTTTTGTTGCAGAAAGCTCGAGATAGGGATAGTGATCCGGCAGGGGCTACGGCGGCGGCGGTGTTAGCTCACTTCTTAAAAGTTTTATATTTTAGAAGGTAGAATACCTGGATGCTTCATACTTGGTATATAGATGCCTCATGTTACAAATTTTCCGTCAGTCACATGTCCAATGTCCTTGACCTCATTTTCATTGTTCAGTGACTACTTGAAAAAAAAGTTAAGATTTTTTGTAATGTTAAATTATAAGTAATTGGATAACTATATTTGGTATGTGCGTACCTTGCAAGGTCCTCATGCCTGTCAGACTAATTTCACTTGACCTCGACCTCATTTCATGGATCAGTGAACAAGGTTAAGTTTTCGTGGTCAAGTCCATATCTCAGATACTATAAGCAATAGGGCTAGTATATTTGGTGTGAGGAAGGACTGTAAGGTGTACATGTCCAACTGGCAGATGTCATCTGACCTTGACCTCATTTTCATGGTTCAGTCGTTATACTTAAGTTTTTGTGTTTTGGTCTGTTTTTCTTATACATGTACTATATGCAATAGGTCTACTATACTTGGTGTATGAAATGCTTGTAAGGTGTACATGTCTAGCTGACAGGTGTCATCTGACCTTGACCTCATTTTCATGGTTCAGTGGTCAAAGTTAAGTTTTTTAGTATTGGTCTATTTTTCTAATACTTTATGCATAAGGTCAACTATATTTGGTGTATGGAAATATTTTCTGATCTATATGTCGGTTACGCAGGTTTTATTTGACCTTGACCTCATTTTCACGGTCCATTGCTGAGTGATAAGTATTTGTATTCTGGTCTGTTTTTCTTTATTTATAAGCAATAAGTCAACTATATTTGTTGTATTGAAGAATTGTTAGCTGTACATGTCTGCCTGGCATGGTTCATCTGACCTTGACCTCATTTTCATGTTTCATTGATCAATGTTTCGTTTTCTTGGTTAATGTTGAGTTTATGTGACAGTTGTAATAAAGCTTTATATTTAGGTCTATCAAGATAAGTATCAATGATTAGTAAAGAAGGCGAGACATTTCAGTGTGTGCACTCTTGTTACTACTGTAAGATACGTTATTTGATTATATTTAATAAATGACTGTAATATTTTTTCTGTCTTTGAAGAAATAACATGAAACATTTGGTGCACACTGAATAACGCGCGAAGCGGGTTATTTAACAGTGTGCACCACATTTTTTATGTTATTTCAAATAGACAGAAAAAATATTACAGTCATTTCTTATAATTTAGTTCTAAATTCCATTTTAAACCGTAGAAAACCTTAAAAAAACGTTGATGACGTCACGGTCACATGACTTAATTATTCTATGGTCTGATATCAAAATAACGTCAGCCAATCAGAAGACGCATTACATCTAAAATTGAATTATTAAGTGATAATACAGTAGACAATATTTCAGATTTGTAATTGACTGTTTTTTAACCCTGAGTTATCACAACCTCAGACACCATCAGTTATAAGGATATTCTTACCCTGATACTTGATTTATAAATGTGTAACACAACTTAGACAGCCGTGGTGTAGTGGTTAGTGCATCGGACTACTAACACAAAGGTTCCTGGTTCGATTCCCGTTCCGGGATGAAAATTTCAGGGACTTAATTTTCGGCTCTCCCTTGACACCATTTGCAAGTATGGTCTCAAGGAAACAATGATAGTCTGTCGGAAGAGGACGCTAAATGACTGACACTTGTTAAGAGAGAGAGCAATATATTTTGCACGTAAAGACACCCTTGTAGATTTCGAAAAAAAGAGCAAGGCAGCACTCGCACGCGCAAAATGGAAAGGGATTAATATAAGTAACAATGACTTGTTTCCCACTCCACTTTAAATAAATATGTTTAAACTAAAACAACTTCCAGATAAGTAATGTTTTACATGATATATCTGTCATAAAAATACAGCTGTTGTTCAATAGTTGTCGTTTGTTAATGTGGTTCATAAGTGTTCCTCGTTTCTTCTTTTTTATATTGACTATAGCGTTGGTTTTCCAGTTGGAATATATTTACACTTGTTATTTTTTTTTGGGGGGGGGGGTCCTTTATAACTTGCTGTTCGGTGTGAGCCACAGTTCCGTGTTGAAAACCATACCTTGACCTATAATGGTTTACTTTTATAAATTATGACTTGGATGGAGAGTTGTCTCGATCATTAGCACTAATACCACATCTTCTTATATTTACTAGATCATTAGCACTAATACCACATCTTCTTATATTTACTAGATCATTAGCACTAATACCACATCTTCTTATATTTACTAGATCATTGGCACTAATACCACATCTTCTTATATTTACAAGATCATTAGCACTAATACCACATCTTCTTATATTTACAAGATCATTAGCACTAATACCACATCTTCTTATATTTACAAGATCATTGGCACTAATACCACATCTTCTTATATTTACAAGATCATTAGCACTAATACCACATCTTCTTATATTTACAAGATCATTAGCACTAATACCACATCTTCTTATATTTACAAGATCATTGGCACTAATACCACATCTTCTTATATTTACTAGATCATTAGCACTAATACCACATCTTCTTATATTTACTAGATCATTAGCACTAATACCACATCTTCTTATATTTACTAGATCATTGGCACTAATACCACATCTTCTTATATTTACTAGATCATTAGCACTAATACCACATCTTCTTATATTTACTAGATCATTAGCACTAATACCACATCTTCTTATATTTACAAGATCATTAGCACTAATACCACATCTTCTTATATTTACTAGATCATTGGCACTAATACCACATCTTCTTATATTTACAAGATCATTAGCACTAATACCACATCTTCTTATATTTACAAGATCATTAGCACTAATACCACATCTTCTTATATTTACTAGATCATTAGCACTAATACCACATCTTCTTATATTTACAAGATCATTAGCACTAATACCACATCTTCTTATATTTACAAGATCATTGGCACTAATACCACATCTTCTTATATTTACTAGCTAGTTGTTGATGCACTAATACCACATCTTCTTATATTTACTAGCTAGTTGTTGATGCATAAATACCAAGTAACGTCATAAGTTATACGACCAATAGGAACATAATAGTACAAAGATAGATATAGGATAAACTGTAAAGTAAATAAAAAGATGGACAAAATCAGCAACTAGAATCTACAACTTGAGATCATCATATAAAAGGAAAAGTTGTACCCGAGAAACGGTTGGGTACATTGGTTGACTATAGCTCATCGTCGATTGCAAGAATTCCCTAGACACTACAATCATAAAGGGGGGGGGGTCTTATAACCATAAAAACATGACAGTGATATAACATTTTGAACAATTATAAAAGGTAAACAAAAACCGTATTACAATAATCATTGTCCCAGCGTTATCACTGTGTTGGTTGTGTTAAACATTTCCCGCCTTCTCTGATGATTTTATGAGCACGGACCCATCAATATTGACAACTTAGGTTAACGATGGATACTACTTCTTCTTTTTTTTCTGTATCTTAAAGTTTTGTTTTAAATTTTGGCTTTTATTACACGGGCATAAGTCAATATAGAATGTTAGGCTTACGTAGATTTACATACTACCCTCGAAAAAGTATGTGATAATATTACTATTATATTCACAAGTCTTTTAAAAAACATCACTTTCAATTATGAATTGTTTACGATAGTCAATTGTTTCGATTTTCGAACGATGTATTACTATTGCAGTTGATTTTTGTCTTCCTTTAACTAAACGATGTTTAACATAAATGGAAAAGTTGCATCAGTTTACATAACTACTAATTTCGGGGCGTTTTATAGCTCACTATGTGGTATAAGTTTTGCTAATCGTAACAGGCAATACGGGACTTGTTAACTTCTATTTCATTCGGTCATTAACCTACTGTTGGTGAACATTAACCACTGGTATTAAAGAGATAATCGTAACTGCAATTACGATTATCCCAATATGGCGACGGTAGATATATGTAAAATCTTTACACTTGTTTTTATTAAATGTAGCATGTTTTTGTCAATAGTTACTCAGCTGCAAGGTTTATCTATACCATAACATCGTATTTGAATCGTAAAGGTGCACTGGAACTGTCTAAGCGCTGTGGAAATAGCCGTTGAAAAATTCGGGATGATAATCGTAACTCTATGGTATTTTTCGTCTTTGATAATCGTAATTTTCTTTATCGGATAATAGTAATTGAAACACAATAAATGTGTCTTTCAGCGTTTCAATGGTATTTTGTGTGTTAAAATTGTAAATGCCCAGTTAAACGATGACATTCACGCATATAAAAATAAATGAAGAAACTTACAGGTTAATATGGGGACGAAGTCCCCAATTACGGTAGAAAAATCAATAAAAAAAAAAAAAAAAATCGGGAAAATTTCCCGAATTTTTTCATTGTACTAATGAACTCAAAACCGTTAACTTTTTTTTCAGATCTACTTCCTGTTCCGGTTTTCCCCGCATTTGCGCAGATATCTGTCTTGTTTGCATGAGACTTTAAAAACAAATTATATTTATCAGTCTAGTTAAATATAAGATTGGATCTCAATACATTTTCAATTTTAATAATTGTTTGATATGAAAAAACGTAACCTGATGAAAGTGTTTCCTTTGTTTACATCGAATATGACGTCATAACTTAAAAAACGTCACAGCTAATTCCCTAACAACAGAACCATAATCGGGAACGTTACGTACGGTATTTCGGTTTCTTATTTCAACAAGGTAAAAAAAAAAATACATACAGACTTCGTCCCCATTCACAGGTTATGCCTGCCTCATATTATCTAGGATAAATTTACCTATATATCTCTATTTGATGAGAAAAAGGATGGATTAGCTATATCCCATATTCCAAAACTGCAATCCTTTCAATTCATTGCTCAAAATGAAAGTCACGTATACCACATTTTCATAAGTCATATGTTTTGCCTCTTATATCACGTTTATACTAAAATTCTGTGCGAAATGAACAAAAGTTTCGGTCAATAACTTTATAACTGCATTATCGAATTTAGTGTTCATATCTCCCTTTTCCTTATATATATAAAATTCAATAAATTCAGCCGTACATATTTTTCCCTTGGATTCACTTTTTTCTATTTTATACTAGTATAATATGATTTTAAGATCTAGAATAGTTACCAGTTTATTGTTACTATTGTTTATTGTCACTTTTGTGTTTTGTTACTTTTTTTTATTGTTACTTTTATTTATTGTTACTTTTGGTTTTTTTGTTTTTATTAGCCTTACCTACAGTCTTACGAAGCATTTGACAGACGAAAAAAAACACAAATATGTATATTGATAAATTACATCAAAGGGCATAACATGTAGATCATCACAGTCGGAACTGGTTTAATTACAAAGATTTTTATAGATTTTAAGGTGGTACCTAACACTACAGGGAGATAACTCTGTAAAATCAGCAGAACGTTTTAATGACGTTGTGTTCTTAAGGGAATATTAAGCTTCTCAATGATCAAAATTGGTGTTTGTCAAACTGTTATATAACCAGTGTAATTTTTCTGACAAAACTCTTGGTTCAAATTTCTTGAAATTTTATATATTTTTGTTAAAGGGTCAAAGTAAATACTTTGACAAAATTTTATGAAAATTAAACGAGCCAAATTAGTTTTAGTGAAAGTGTTGGGTACCACCTTAAAACAAATATTTTGTGCTTCAGAAAAATGCATGAAAATTAGGTAAGGCTAATTTGTGTTTTCATTTGATAGAAAAGTACTTATTATATAACAAGTATGGAAATACAAAAATGTTCCTTGTTTAGTACCTTCAATATTTTTCTCTACAATATCTTCCATGCATATGTATGCAGCATACTTTTCATATGCCGAGTATTTATGAATTTTCAATAAGTTTGTTTCTAATTTTGCGGAATATGCGTTATTTTATTATCAACTTTGCAGTCATTCTTTGAATAAGTATTTAAAAAATTTAAAGCTACATTAATTTTATTTCTTGATTTTCGGGCTTTTGGCCAAACTATAAAAGAACACAAATCCATGTTTGTCAATGAACTCCACGTTACTTAATTTCATAATACACAAATAATCCCATTTAGGGCCAATCTTTCTCTAGTCTTATATAGCATTGAATGTTTTAAGGATGTCATATTATCATAATTCAAAATTAAATTTGTGTTGTTTATAGTTTATATCTGAGATATTGAAATTTCAGTGACAGTCATGAAGTAGATAATATAAATAAGAAGATGTGGTATGTTTGCCAATGAGACAACTTTCCACAAGAGACCAATATGACTCCGAAATTAACAAATATAGGTCACCGTACGGTCATCAACAATGAACAAAGCCCATACCGTATAGTCAGCTATAAAAGACTCCGAAATGACACTTTAAAACACTTTTCAAAGTTATCCCTTGTTCATCATAACTTTTAAGTTGTGATATCATCCATGACAAATGATCGAAGTGACACGAAAACTGTAGCCACTAATTTCTCGGCAGCAATCCTTTTGCGCCAATTACTGTTTTTCAGGGGTATCATTTGCGCCCAATTTTATTTTCAAAATGTATCAATTGCGCCAATATTCGGAACTCATTTGCGCCAATTTACCTGTACACATATCTATCATTAATATTAATGATAACTATATATTTGTTCTTATTTTTGCCTCAAAAGGTATTAGATATTTCACCATAAAGACGAGTTTCTGAAGAGAGTTAAATGACTTAAGCAGCATTAGACAGTCAATGTGCAGAGAGATAATAAAACTTATTGCTTTGCTTTACAAAGATATACCAGTATAGAAAATAGAAGTTTTTGCTCATTATGTTTTAGCCACATATATTGATGACACAGAGCTCTGTTCCAACCATGCGTATGACCTTTATTATTATTATGAACTATTATTAACTATTTTATGGATTTCATCCTTTAATGTCTGTGTTTTTGGACAATAAATAGATGTTAAAGGCTACTACATACATTAAATTGGGAAGTACCCATGCAGCAACAGTAAGAAAAACATATGTTTCAGAAAAGGAAACATGTGCCGTGTCACACTACCGGTTCCAAGTCCGAATAAAGGAGTAAGGAAGTAATTTTTATTTTAACTGGCGCAATCGTATGTTTTATTTTTGGCGCGAATGATACCATCTAATTTTAAAACATGTGGCGCAAACGTAGCATTTGAGAAACAAAGTTGTGGCGCAAAAGGACACATTTTTGGCGCAAACGGATCTCTCCCAATTTCTCGTCAAACGGTTTTTGACGAATACTTAATGTCTTTCCTACTTCGTTATGGCATAATAGGGTATGTTCTAAAATTAAATCAACAGTGGCTTCCCGGGGGCAGAAATAGCACATATAACCACCTGCAATAAATGAATCTAAACAATATTAACTATATTTACTATTTACTCCAGGATAAATTAATATTTGTTTACTGTCTTAATCAGAAATCTTATGTAAGGTGACACATGCGTGTCGCCTGACAATTATTGTCATGTATCATAATTTCCATCGCTCATTCACATATTTTGTGGCATACTTAGTTCTTGGAAATTTCTGTATATTAACAAAGTTCGTGTTTTCCCATTTCCAAATTTCTTGAAGCTTGTTCACCCTTCCAATTTTATGATATACTAGTATGTAGCTGTTTTCGTAAGAACTATTAATTATATATGCATAAAAAGAAATTTCATAATATGTTGGGACGTTTCGTAAATAATTCATCGCCATAAATTCATAATACTATGCTATCAGATATACGTTTTTAGTGTCAATATCAGTTACGATTATCTTTTTTATTTTTAAATACCATAATAACGATTATCTGTTTTCCGAGTTACGATTATCATCCCGAATTTTTCAACGGCTATTTTCACAGCGCTTAGACAATTCCAGTGCACCGTTACGATTCAAATATGATGAAATGGTACAGATAAACCTTGCAGCTGAGTAACTATTGACAAAAAGAGAGCCGTGGTGTAGTGTTTACTGCATTGGACTACTAACACAAAGGTTCCTGGTTCGATTCCCGTTTGGGATGAAAATTTCAGGAACTCAATTTTCGGCTCTCCCATGACACCATTTGCGAGTATGGTCTTAAGGAAACGATGATAGTCCGTCGGAAGGGGACGATAAATGGCTGACCCGTGTTAAGAGAGATTCATATCTCTTGCACGTTAAAGACACCCTTGTAGATTTCGAAAAAGAGTAGGCTAATGCCGCTACTAGGCAGCACTCGCACCCGCAAAGTGGAAAGGGATTAATATAAGTTGCAAAACTTGTTTCTCAATCCACTATAAATAAATATGTTTAAACTAATTGACAAAAACATGCTACATTTAAGAAAAACGAGTGTAAAGATTTTACCTATATCTACCGTTGCTATATTGGGATAATCGTAATTGCAGTTACGATTATCTCTTTAATATCAGTGATTAAAGGTAATTATCGCATCTCCTTGTTTTTAATTCTATATTTTGTCTTTATAGTGTAATATAACCGAGCCCGCTATGGAAAATTAAATGGTCATTGTACCAAAAGTATAACATATTAATAACAAATTTACAATTATATACACAGGAAAACATGTTGTCCTGTAGGCGGATATAATTTGTTTGTTAGGCGAATAACAAAGGAAACAGACTTTCCGAAACTCATCAGGTTTAGTTTATCAAGTGGCGACAATTGTCGTCCAACAGTTACAGTTTCCCCCTTGTGTAAAATTAAATGTTTCACATTGCAATAGCCCTGTAGATAAAAGATAGCCTATTAAATCTATAATTTATTGATACTATGTAATGAAACCAGAAAAAAACAGTTGAATATCAACGACTATCAACGCATTTTCCATAGAATTGTATTTCTTAAAAAAAAAAATCGTATCCCCAGTAAATGTGTTCAAGACAGCGGTAAATCTGTACACTATTAGTTGCATTACCGGTCAATATATTTATTCAAGCTGCTCCACTATTCATAAATCGAAGTGAATCAGGTGCATGAAGCATTATTGTTCCTCTGAAGAAGTAAGTACGTTTTTAGTTTTTTGAATTGACAAGTTGTAGCAGTGTTCCCACTTCCTATGTGTGTAATACTTTTGTGGAATTTCATTATTTCAATTCAGTTGAAACAAATTGGATCTGCGGTTGGAATTGGTAAGAAAGCTGGACTCTGAGTTGAAACTGGAATCCTTATATGCACTCTTTTAAAAGAAGTGATGGTCAAATCGGCTGACAAATTTATCTCAAAAAGAAGATTCCTTAATACATACATATTGTAGAAATGAATCTCAGTGACTTTAACTCCCAAAATAGAATACATTTTTGTATAAAGACAAATTAAGACAAAATGATTGAAATCAATGAAACGTGTCGACTTTATCAATCAAAATTTTAAAAAAGTACAAATGGAAAACAGCGATGTGTTGAAGGCATGCCACAAAACCAGGTTCAAGCCACCCTGTACCAAGGCAGGGAAATGGCCATTGTTATATTATAGTTCGTTTCTCTGTGTGTTACATTTTAATGTTGTGTTTCTGATGTGTCGTAGTTCTTCTATATTTGATGCGTTCCCTCAGTTTTAGTTTGTAGCTCGAATTTGTTTTTTCTCTAACGATTGATGCATTTCGAACAGCGGTATACTACTGTTGCCTTTATTTGAACCGGTTAATACAGCTACCCACATCTCTCAGCGGTATCACAACAGTTTCTAAACTGTTAATAGCTCTGTCACATCGAAAAGACTGCTCGACACAAACACACATATTTGTATTTCACAATCTTAATGAGCCGAAGGGCGTATTAAACTTGAGTACATCAGAAAGGAACATAACACTTTTGTGGGGTCGGTAAAATAGGATGGTAATTCTGCAAAACATTGTTGATGATATTTATTTTTTTTTAAACGTATTTTTTTACGATATATCAATAGTTATCAAAGGTACCACGATTAGACAATGCATATTTAACACTTCGGTGTTGACATGAATATCAATAATGTGGTCATTTTTATAAATTTCCTGTTTTCAAAACTTTGAATTTTTCAAAAACTAAAAATTTTCTTATTCCAGGCAAAGATTACCTTAGCCGTATTTGGCACAACTTTTTGGAATTTGGATCCTCAATGCTCTTCAACTTTGTACTTCGGCTTTATAAGTATTTTGATATGAGCGTCACTGATGACTCTTATGTAGACGAAACGTGCGTCTGGCGTAGTAAATTATAATCCTGGTACCTTTGATAACTATTAAGGTGTTTCTAGTCGTAGTAGAGACTTCGGGTTGTCAGAATTGCCTTAAGAAATACCTCCCTCCGGTCGGTCTTTCGTTCGATCAATCCTGACATCCCATGATGTGTTCTACGAAAAAAACCTCTTAAACATGCATTCTCTATAACGTGAAAATCCTGATGTTTTAGATGATGTTGATCATCCGGAATTATTAAATTAAGTTAATTTGAAAAATCTTAATAACAAAAGGAGCGAACTCCGCGAAAAAATAAAAATTCAAAATAGAATGTCGAAATCAAATGGCATAACAAAAGCGTCAACACATCAAACAAATGGATATCAACTTGTACGATTCGCTCGTGTTTGTAACAATGTTTTAGATTTTAACGAGAGAAATTTGTGTATTACTGAAAAATTATCACACCAGGGTTTTCGATATCACAAACTAGTCAAAACTTTTACTAAATTTTATCATCGGTATAAAGACATCATTCGTAAATATAGCTCAACATGCAGACTTTTTATACGTTCAGGTATTTCACATCCAATTTTTTATGGAAATATTCTTTATAAAGCACAAAGGTGTCAGTATTCACCTCAGAAACTTACAAAACCTTTAAATAGACTGATTAAGAAGGGATATAATTACGATACTGTTGTCAAGTCATTAAAGATTGCATATTTTGGCGTTAATATTGAGTCACTGATAAGGTCTTTGCGTCGGAACTAAAGACATTTATTCTAAAAACAGTTGTTGGCATGACACGGGTTATGTTCTTCTCATATATGTTATGATGGTATGATACTAAACCCCTAACGGGAAGGATTGTGCCTGATGTTCATATGATGAAATCATAATCTTTCAGTCAGTTTAATTGAAGTCTGGAGCTGGCATGTCAGTTAACTGCTAGTAGTCTGTTGTTATTTATGTATTATTGTCATTTTGTTTATTTTCTTTAGTTACATCTTCTGACATCAGACTCGGACTTCTCTTGAACTGAATTTTAATGTGCATATTGTTATGCGTTTATTTTTCTACATTGGGGTTGGTATAAAAAGCTCGTCTCGCGTCATACATTTCTAATTAATATTTTTTTTCAATGTATTAAATAGATATTATTGCTTTGGACAATATTGGATCAATATTGAGAAAGTTCTATGTAGTGCTCTCATCCTGTGCCGTGATACATTACGAAGCCGTGACACAATATAAATGACAAATGAATATTAATGAAGCAGTTAACATAAATTAACACATTTCAAAATATGTTTATTCTCTTCTTCCGTTCAAACGAGCGTATTTCTTTTCAAAATATTGTCTGGGCATACATACAATACGGAAGCGCTTGGGGCAATTGTTTTTTTGATTTTTCAAAAGAATGTCTTGTAAACCGTGATGGTTTTTTTATGAAATAATGTCCATTTATTACAGATCTTCCTTCAGGGCCGGGAAAGTTGGGCCTTTTTTTACTTTAAGGGTCCCTATACTTTAGAGGTAGGGTTCATTCATGGTAATTGTTTAGGTAAGAGAATGTTTTAGGTTAGGGTTAGGTATGGGTTAAGGAAAGATTTGGGGTTTAAAATAGTTTAGTAATGCTAGAATAAATGTTGGGACCCCTTAAGAAAAAGAATGCCGAAAGTTGACCCCTACTCATTAGTTTCTTCTCCTGATAACATAATAGACTCCCCGATGTAGTTTTAAGGAGGAATAGACAATTTTCCTCATCATCACATAAAACTGAAAAAAAATTGACCAGTCTACTTTGACTTCCAACGAAATGCCAACTAGAATCAGTAAATAAACAATAGTCACGCTCAAGGCTTCTACATATTTAGAAATTCTTAGTTTGCAAGCATATGACCATGGTGTTGTTAATCGTGACTGCGTGAATCAAAGCAGTTATACAGCCGAACATATCTGAAATTGTCCGCGAATATAACGGCAATATCTGCTTGATTTTTCAAAAGTCCACCTGCGGCATACTGTGGACCCTTTCTACGACAACTTTCAAAATAATTCATAATTATTTGTTGATATCCAAATTCGGCAACAGATTCTACTAGGATTTCAATGCAATGACCTATAATTGCATTTGTCTTCGTCATTAGAACTTAAGTCTTACTAGTGACCAAGTCAACTTAAAAATACTAGACACCTATGTTGGGAAATATTAATATCCATTTCGCTGTACGTATATAACATATCTCCGTATTTGATTGTTTACATATCGAGATGTGTCCGTGTGTCTGTACTCGTATACATGTATGTAATAACACAATAATGTATACACAACGTTCAAATTCAATATTCAATACTTTAATTGATACGAATATCCATTATGTATGATATGCTAGTTGTACTTCGAGGCGGTTATCTCCACTGAAGATTTAAATTTTGTATATACATGTATAATTTTGTTGTTGTCGGGTTTCTGTTTCATTAGCTTTAACAAAAAATGACATGAAAGAAAAAAAAACATTTGAAAGAAAAAGTATATTCAGAATTTAAGTTTTAGATGTTTTTTATAACAAAACGAATACATTTCAAAAACGCCATAATGCAAAATACGGTTACATGTAATGGTGAACGTCAAAAACGTCAAATAAGCGACTCTGTGACATTTTGGTAGTCCACCATGTGACCACTGTATTTTGATAATTTGTACATTAATCTTTATCCTACTTATATTAAAATGTTCCTTTGGTTGGAGAATTTTCGATTATCGCTTAAATTTTGTTCTTAATTATACAGTTTTCACTTATTTCTAAAGATTTGTAACAACTTGTTTTTATCATTTTAGAAAAAAATTGAAGATGCCTTTTTGTGACATTTTGGTAGACACCCTTCCAACGCATTAGTAATCGAAATGAATTGACAAATATACAAACGAATGCATACTTTCGTTTCTTTTTTATTAGGAATTTATCATATTGGCTTCATTTCTCCGTTTTAAAATGCACAATTATTTTTTTTTCTTCGTTTTCTTTAAAAACCATAGAAATTACTAACGTTAAACGTTAGTTAAAAGTTTTGTTACGGGAGCGCTGTGGGGACTCATATGCAAAATATGATTTTATGTAATGCTAGAAAAGAGACTGCGATATGAATAAATGCCGTTCAGATCTTCTAGCTTATTGGACATGTAGTATTTTCTGACTAGATAACATGCTTTACATATTTTTACTCGGTATTATCTCATGTGTGGTGATTTGATACTTCTGTTATCTCATGTGTGGTGATTTGATATGTCTGTTATCTCATTTGTGGTGATTTGATACTTCTGTTATCTCATGTGTGGTGATTTGATACTTCTGTTATCTCATGTGTGGTGATTTGATGCTTCTGTTATCTCATGTGTAGTATTTTGATATGTCTGTTATCTCATGTGTAGTATTTTGATATGTCTGTTATCTCATGTGACTATTAAATATTTTTTGTTTCGAAGTTTTGGATAGTTTGCCATCAGTTTATCTGGAAACTTACTAACTGACTAAACTTATAACTGGCTACAGTAGAAATAAGCAATATAATTTGCATTTGGAAATCCCAATATATTATGTACAGACAGTTCAGTTTTCAGGTTCAGATATCATGAATCCAGATAATGTAGAATGGGAAAGCCCAAACGCCTTTTCCGCTCCCAGTCTATTATCTTTCTCGACATAAACGGTATCTCCTACATTCAGTTGCAAGACGGCGGTAAACGTGTAACTATCTCCTTGTGTTTGGCTTGCATAGGGATTCATTATTGATGTTCCACTTTTCATCAACTTCATACTAAGTGGACTAGGGGAGCAGACATTACTGTACCTCCAAAAAAGTAGGTACCTTGTTTTGGCGCTTTGAATTTTCCTGTACTGGGACTATAATCATTGCCTATGTTTGTGACAACTTTGTTAAATTTGATTATATCACTGCTCCTCAAATAATCAATAATTGCTGTCCACACTGCTAAGAAGGCCGGAACTAAAACATAAAGAATATAAAAATGACATTTGACATATTTTCCTCTGCCTATACATGTCAGTTTACATTTAGGATGTACTTAGTTGATCTTAGGTAATTAAATAGATCAAATATTCAAAATTGATACTTTATGCAGGAGAAATATTAGTTAAGGATCAAAATAAGCTTAAAGTATGGATAGGTCTTGGAGCTACTGTTCGAGATATTTGATTAAAAAAATATGGCGGGAAACGGCTGACTTGGACCTTTACCTTATATTTCCATTGGTATAATTTGGGTCTCAATTTAAAAGAAAGAAAATCGAGAATCTGCTTAAATTTTGTCAAATGACCTTTTACGAGCAATTACGTCTTATGTTAAAAGATAAATGGGTGCTATAGGGCAACATATTTTACCTTGTATCGTATGGAAAAAGATTGGGAGTTCGAAAATTTGACACTTATTCCAAAATCCAAAAGTACATCCTTAAAGTAGCCGTGAAAAATAACGTGGTGTATCTACATATGGGTGGTTACAACAAATATTGTATAGATAACTTTTTATTATGTTTACTTATTAAATTTTATGTTGTATTCCGACCTTGTCTTCTTAAGTATCAATATATTTTGATGTTGTAATTTCTGAGATTTGATATATAGTCTATAAGAAATTCATATATTTCTGACATAGATAAATGATAACCCATGTTTTCAAAATAAAATTGGACAGTTTTGCTTTGAATTCTGTTCCAGAAGAAATGTGTAGAAAATACAGAAGTTATGATCAGTCCACTTATTTGACCGCTTGAACTCGTTAATAGGACATGAGTATTTCAAATATCATGCTGAACAAATGGTTTAGTTGTCCAAATATTTGCATGTTTTTCAAAGAATTTAAAGAAAACGTACAAAAAAATCTTTATTCTTGAGGTCTTTTTATCCGTCTTCAGGTAGAAATGTATAAGTATGTTTTAACACTTCACAAAGTGACGTTTTGGTACTACATACATCATATAAATATGGCAAACCCACCAATAATATTTTTCGCAGCTTATTGTCAAGGTAAAGTAATTGTGTTCGACCAAATTATGTCTTTTATCATACCATACTCTTTCGATATAAATATGTTGATGCAAACTTTGAAGCCTCGATTTGACTGTTGCTAAATCAGACTGTACAGTCTGGTAACTCCTTTTCATACTATCAAACTCCCATAATAGATCAGTAAATATATATGATTGGTCCGTTTCCAGAACGGCTCGTCCAACAAGATTTAAAGCGACAATTGCAGCAAAGATGTGAACTAATAGAGCCATGGCCACTGGTTTTGGCGGGTAGTGACACCGGTGTTTCAGTGATGTTATGACAACAAAGTTAAAAGCTATATATATCTGTTTTTGAAAAATATGTATGCAAAGTATGTAATAACATTAACGGTACCAACTTTTCTGCACCAGATGTGCATTTCGACAATACATGTCTCTTCAATAATGCTCGTGGCCAAAATATGTAAAATCCAAAGCGTATATTAAAAGATGAAGAGCTATAATCCAAAAGTTCCAAAAAGTATTGCCAAATCTGTGAAAGGAATCAGATCTTTGCATGAGGGAGATACAATCCTTGATTATGTTTTTTTTTTAATATTTTGTAACAGCAAATTTTATAACACAAAAAATCCGTATTTTCATTCCACAGGTCGAGAACTCTAGATTTTCTGACGTCAGAATATATTTGCATAGTAATTTCCAAAACACAAGGCCAATATGGCCTTGAAAAACTGACCAATTGACTCAATGAACTACAATGCATTGTGGGCTACTACGAGTAAACTACTACTTAAAACACGTGGAATTAGTGGGAAAACAGTCAACTAATATATTGTCTGGGACTCTCATTACCAATGTGTTTATTCTGCAAATATATTTAATGTAAAAGATATAACGTAATCCTCAATTTGCATGCTCAGATTAAAAAAATATTGCTTAGGCCACACCAAATTAATTAATGGTTCTTTGAGATTTTACCCAAAAAAAATGGGGCGAGCGAGCGAAATTTAGATTTTTATTTTTAAATTCTTCGCCTCAAATTTTGAAGAAATATGGAGCGAGCGATATTTTTTTTCTCTCAATTTTTATATCTTTTACCTAAAAGATGCAACTGAATTTTCAACTCACTTAATTGAAAGGGGACATAATTTGATATATTTGAATTATCTCCCTTTTTATATGTATTTCAACTTTCTGCATTCTTTTTCATTTTGTTTTGTTGTTTGTATAATTAACACTGCACAAATATACACTTTTGAACATATTTTTTTATGCATGAACTTTATATGGCTATCTGCTTTTAATATGCACTGCTTTCATCTGTAGTATATGCACCTTCTGGTCCTTAGACACCCTCTGTAGTATGCTAGCTAGCTTCTTGTAACATAACTGCATGGTGTGTGTTTTGTGTTTAAGCATATGGATCACTAACTAGTCAATCATAGCACAGTGGAAACTGGGGGTTCTAGCTAGTGCTACTTTACAATTAAATATCAGAAAATAAATTACACCAAAACATACCAACATGGAAATACCTACATAACCTACATTTATAAGCCTATGTTATAACTAAGATTTCAACCAGATGCATCATGGAGTCAATGTTTGAGGCCCAATCAATGATATCAGAGTAAAGTCTTTGTGGCCCAGTGAGCTGTTTCCCAGACAAGGGGACAGGTTTATCAGGCATGTGTAACTCATTTTGTGAGCTCATGAGGTACCGAAAATGCATCAATTCCACTTGGTTTTGAATTTGATGCATCTTTAGTAGCAGTAGATCCATCATCAATTGTGAACTGCACATATTTAAAGTTTAGGTCATTACATATTGACCATACCATATTTTCGTCCGATATTTCGATACTAGAATCATCGAAACTGATCGACTTACTTATTTGTATGGTTTTAATATTAATAATCTCACTTTGTGCATCGCTACATCGTTCAATGGCTTCTTAATATAGTTCCCTGAATGTCCGACATTTTGTTTGTGTTGCCGTATTTTTTAATATGTATGCCTTGTTGTTATTTTTGTCTGAATGTTTCACCACAGAAACAATCAGCACGTTTTCCATCTTTGCAACTTTTTTGATCAGAATCAAAAATATGCTTGACAAATGACAAACACTGCATATTTTCAAACGCTTAATTGATAAAGTTGTTTTTTTAATACCGGAATCGAGTTCGTCGAAAATGCGGATTTATTTTCGACGTGCGGGAATTTTATTTTTATTTATATTTTTTGGTTTTGGCAGGTGAGGTGCGGGAAATTTATTTTTATTTTTTTATTTTAATTTCGGCAATTTAGGTGCGGGTTTTCCAAAGAACTACTAATTAATTTGGTGTGGCCTTACTGGCTTCACGATTCGACGTTCTTTTTCGCCTTGCAAAAGTAGTTGAACCGGTTTTGTGCATTGTTATGAATTGAACCTACATTAATTTCAAGACATGAAACAGTAAAATATCCAGTGAAGTGACCACTGTCCAGTAAGAAAATCATTTGAGATCTTTAAAACCGATATTATGTCATTCCAAAATCATTTCTGCCTAGAAAAACACGAAAACTTTTATTGAAACACTTCTTTTTGTACTGAATGTGTATTTTTTTTTTTATCAAGACCTGAACTAAAAATAAGAACATCATAATATTCATTATGCTAAAAATAGGTGTTATGAAATCGGCAGGGGCGGATCCAGCCGTTTCAAAAAGGCGGGTCCTAACCCTTGACAAAAGGGGAGGGGGTTCCAACTACATGTCCCCATTCAAATGCACTGACCCTTCAAAAAAAGTGGGGTCCATAACCCGGAACCCCCGCCCCCTGGATACGCCACTGAGCGGGTACGGTATATAGCTCAATACATTTTTTTTTATAGTTTCAACAATCGATAACATCCGTTTGTTGCTAGTTTTATCACACAATATCTCCAATATTAAAAGTCTCTGGATCATAGTGGGTGCCATATTACCTATTTTTGTTCCTTCTAAAACGTGCTTTGTATATAGAAATAAGAAGATGAGGTATGAGTGCCAAATGAGACATCTTTCCAACAAAAAAATAATCTAGTAAAGTAAGCAGTCAAAGGTTCAATGCTGAAAAGTAAGCCATAAATGACCCAAAAATTACTTGTGTAAAACAATTTACAAAAAAAAAAAAACCAAAATGGCCCACTTAAATATATAAAAGGAGAAAAAAACTATCCCATAAAAAAATAAATTGTATATGAGCCTGTATTTCAGTGGTTGTCGTTTGTTTATGTGTTACATATTTGTTTTTGTTCATTTTTTATATATAATTAAGGCCGTTAGTTTTCTCGTTTGAATTGATTTACATTGTTATATCGGGGCCTTTTATAGCTGACTATGCGGTATGGGCTTTGCTCATGTTGAAGGCCGTACGGTGATCTATAAATGTTAGTTTCTGTGTCATGTTGGTCTCCTGTGGAAAGCTGTTTCATTGGCAATCATACCACATCTTCTTTTATTTTATTATTGAGCCAACGCTACAATTTTCACAAAACAGATCAAATTTTCCACCTTGTCGCACATACACATGGATAGCACCATTACAGCTTATTTCCTAATGCATGTAGGGCAAAACTTTGGTTAGCTTGCTTGCTTTGTTTGTATATTGTACAAAATATAAAATATACAAGTTAAACTATGTCTATACATGTATATTGTTTAAAGATGTCGATCTTATTTTCAAAGCTTGTATAAACAACTATACAATCAAAGCAAGCAAGCCAACCAAAGTTTTACTTTGCAGGTATAAGAAATCAGCTGTAATGATTTTATTCAGTTTGGCAAATGTCCGAGCCCGTTAAAAAACGAACAAACTGAAACAACAGTTGCTGACCTTTACTACCTTCAAAACAAAGGGAACAGTTTGGAAGTCCCATATACTGAAATGTGAAAAAAATAAATACTTATAGATTTTGTTAACACTGCGATGTATTTAAATACCTCTTCGCCTTTTTTACGAACACAAAATTCAAGGATCACACATTAGCCTTCAATTATCTATACACAAATTGCTGTACCCATGAATATCAGCACCGGCTGTTATCGACGGCTTACTTTATTTACACTAGTAAGTTGTCATATGGGTAATTGTGTTTTCTCGCTGTTGTTTCGTTGTTGTCTGGTGGACAAATACATGAAATATCTGTGCCATCATCAAACATGTTAATGGCTATATATCGGGTAATTCAAACCCTTTTTTCTTCGCATAGAAACAACTCTTCGTTAATCTGAGTATGGAAGTAATACTTTATATCATGAACTATAAATAAGGATACACAAAATGAAAAACTAAGCGAAATTGTGAATCCCGCATTGCACGAAAAAATGTGTTGTATTTCAGTAAATAACACGTGTTCTTGGTCGATTGTAAACACGTAGTAGTCCATCATGCATTGTGACTCATTTAGTGGATTGGTCAAAAACCTAGGTAAAAATAAATTGCGTCACATGTAAATAAACAATTACATGTGCGAGAACATAAGTATGCTAATTTATGCATTTCCATATAAGGTAGTGGTCCTGACCTGTTCCAGTACCGGAGTACTGGCTATGTTTACGTGCATCTCGGTCGAGTTCTATCCGGCGCAGCTCAGAGAATTCGTCTCTACTCGGCCGATTCCGTACCCTCATCTAGAAGAGTAGCGGATTCTACCGCGAATACAAAGCACGTCAACTTTTATGTAAAATAAAACATATATGACTACTGTTGATTGCTAAAAAAAATATATCTGCTACACACTATAGTTTCGTTCATAATTGGTTATTTTTATCTCTTTTTCTAAGTTTAGTTTAGTTTATTAAAGAAAACTCACCCGCAGAATACTGCGTAACAGGAGCATATTATTTACATTAGTAGTTACAAAAGAGGGACGAAAGACACCAAAGGGACAGTCAAATTAGTACACATGACACAACACAGAAAACTAAAGAATAAACAACACGAACCCCACCAAAAACTAGGGGTTATATCAGGTGCTCCGGAAGGGTAGGCATGTACAAAATAGTTCATTATACAAAAAGTATACATTATTGAATGATACACTCTTCAGAAATATGTCTTTGTATATAACAGTTTTAAATTAGACAAGCATTTCTTCTACCTTTTGAATGAAAATTGACAGCATAGACAGCACATTACTATAACATTATTTAAAAATGCCTAGTACTTATTTAGGGGACGACCATTTGATATTCTGGGGGGGGGGGGGGGGGGCCAGGAGGATTTTGAAAATGAATAACTTAGCCTTGATAATTACAAAAATAAATGGTTTGTTCTTTGGTAGTTTGAAAATAAATTACCTGACTTGTAATGTATTGAAAATAAATAACTCAGCAGGTCTTTAACTTCTTGGGCCTTCGGCGGTTCCATAACCCTTCAAAAAAATGTTTGCCTCGCTCCGCTCGGCGAAATATGTTTGACAATACTTTTGAAAAAGGCTACGGAAAAAACAAACTTTAATACTATTTACATTGTATGTATGCAATACATGTATATTGGTTGGGTATATCAAGGAATAATATATATTTAAATATACAATTCCTTGTGTATATAAATGATTCTTTTCGAAAGAAAAGTATAAAATACTTAATCTAATTATACCAATTGTCTTTTTATAATATATTATGTATTTGTGTTTCATTTGTCCAGTCTTGTTATGTATTATCTTAATATGTTTGTATATATACTGTCCTCTTGTACACAAGTATGTGTCTGAGGTTATGAATAAAATCTTGAATCTTAAATTTTTTGCAGGGGATCCTCCCTCCGCCCGAATCCCGATTCCCTCCGACTGAATCCCCGTTCCCTCACTCCGGATCTGTCCGGACCACTCCGGAATATTCCGGACCCAGGTGAATCCCGATTCCCTCACTCCGGAATATTCCGGACCACTCCGGAATATTCTGGACCTGGACATGAATCCCGATTCCCTTACTCCGGAATATTCCGGACTGGTACGGAATATTCCGGAGTCACCTGGGCTCCGGACACCGACCACTCCGGAATATTCCGGACTCACTTACCATGCCCAATTTTGAAATTGCAATCCAGTCCGGAACATTCCGGAGCACATTTTTATGGCCTTTTTGTGTTTCAGGATAACGTTTAAATCAAATTCAAGGAAACATTCGTAAAAATTACAGATTGAATTCCTTCTCAGAACGTTTAAATCAAAATCAAAGAAACATTCGTAAAAATAACAGATTGAAGTCCTTCTCAGTGCTTGAAATTAAAATTCAGTTTAATAATGAGTTCGTGCAGTGACAAATAGGTGTAGTTTTTTCATAAGAGTTATACGTTAAATATGGTTCCAATAGCTTGTTTCTGTGATGATTTATATAAAAAGTAACACAAATAAGAAAGAGATAAATGAAAGAGAGATGAATATTTGGTATTCAAATCAAATATATCTTTCTCGTATTTGTATACTTCAAATGCCCTTTAATGGGTCAGTACATTAATCACGAAACACTTTCTTCACTTCTTTCACATTTAATATAATTTCTTTGTGGAGTATAGAGGAAAATAAACTTGGAACATCAGGTTGGTCAAAGATTAAAATTAAACATTTCGTGGTTCCTTTTGTTTCTGGTACAAAAATGATATCTGAATTTTTTTTATTTTTTTTTAAATCGCAAAATAATTCTGGGATCGGTTTTGCTTCTGAAATGTCTCTCTTTCAAACAGGGGTGTCGTAAATGTTCACTATGAAACAAAACATGAATCTGGCTCATTGTTGAGGGCCTTGCGACAACATACAGAGGATAACATTTAGTCATTGGCAATCTTACAACATCTTACATAATATAAAACAAAGTTTAAACCATTGCCATGAAGATATAATTACACTAGATGTAGGTTTCATTATAACACGTTATTTTGATTGGCTACATTGCAATCTCGCGTTATTCCTTAATCAACTTCATAACACAATAAAATTTCTCATGCATAATGACAAGCCGAGGTTCCACAATAAAGTGCACAAGTAAGTTAAAAAAAAACTTGATAAAAACTGTGTTTTCATGATCCTAGCTAAAAGAAATGTAATTATAAGTATTGAATGCTTCATTTTGTAACTTCGTAAGGTTGTAATAGCGTTGACCGTGTGCACATTTTTTTAATGGAGCGCTTCCGCGCTTCGTACAAAATATACTTCGTTCAACGCTTTTACATCCCGATGGAGTTACAAAAAGAAGCATTCAATTCTTAAATAATGGTTTTAAAAACCCTGATAGAAAAAAACTAATTTGACAGAAAGCAACCGACCAAGGGTTCACATAAGCGCTGCATGTGTCTTTAGAGTCTCTGCATTATGATTTCACATTGATGTTGATTACAGAAACCTCAATTATTGTTATTATATAAACAAATGTAAACTAACATTTTATGTGTTGCTCTCCTAGCTACAAAATGTATCCAAAATCAAAGATGTGGACATAGGCCGTGTTCACATTGACCTAAATTCGGTGTTCTGTTCTTGTAACTCACACATAAAATAAACATAATTACGTTCCCATTGATAAAACTCAATGTTTACATGTAGTGTAAATCATATTTTGTCTACATGCAGTCGATAGTCGATGTAGGCCTTGTGTAGGTTAAGTGTACAAAAAACTAGTCATTCAGAACTCTTATTTTCCCATGTATATTTAAAAAAGAAGCAATTTTTATATAAAATTGATACTTATAACACTTATGAATAAAGTTATTTACAAAAATGTTTTTCTATACTTGATATATTTATTTGTTATAAAAACACTTTACGTAGCCTTATTAACCCCATGTCAAGACAGACATGACTCATCCACCATTATTGCCGAGCACATAATCCATTTGAAAAGGTCTTCCCGAATCGACTGGACGTACACACTGACAGAAATATTTGCCACTGGCCTTTACTCAAACAATGATTCACTCAAAAATGCATTACTGAAAAAGGGTGAGGTTTAGTATCTCAGATCCGTTAGTTAGTAAGAAATAACAAAAACAAAAAACATCACCCTTTCCTTTCTTGCTAAATACTCTTTGGAGAAAAAATATAATTTGAAACAAACAGAAAAGATAGAAATGTAATGATCCTTAACATCGCAATTCTTTTTCTTTGTCTTTAAGCACGCTGATGCAGTCTGTATTTTCAATGCGTTGTCGATGCATCTTTAAACTACTGCAAATCATCCAAAATGACTTTTTAAAGGAGCAACCACTTTACCTAAAAAAAGGGGGGGGTGTCTTAGTCTGATTTTTTTCTCGCGCGAAAGTTAATATTCAATTTTGTTCGATGGTACCAATTTAATATTTAACACTATAATGTATGGGGAAACTTTGGAATCAGACTATATTTTCATTTTATCATCTGTATGACCCGATTTTTTTTTAATCAAATTGTGGGGAAATCCATCCTCCCCCTTTTAAAGTAAAATGGTCGTTCCCTTACTGCTGGAAAAGTTGTTCGAAAATTTGAGTTCGGTTCTACGTAATGACATTTAAATGACATATAGTTTACAAGTGTGAACAAATCTTATGTACAGGTACCTAAACAAGGTGTATAGATTTGGACAAATCTTATGTGAAACTAGTGTAGATTACATTAAACCAAGTGTAAACATGCTTACTGTACACGGCGTTTGATGTGAACACGGTCATATTCTATCGTAAAAATCATTTGGTAATTAATGCAATTAGTGTCTCAGTTAACATTATTAATAACACCATATAGGAAAATCGCAGAACTCCTTTTGTCATATAAAACACTGTCACACCTACAAACATACTATCCACACTAATCTGTGTCCACACTTGTTGTGTATGTAATATATATTTTGAACTTTACTGAACTGATATATTACACATGTCACTATAATAAAAATTACTTAATTACTGTTAACTGTTTTACCAATTCATATGAAGACATGGATCTAATTGGTTACAATTTTACATGAACATTTGTGATTTTTCAACCTACATGTCTGTGGAAGGAAGAGTCGTAAACGCATGCTCAACCCGCCACGATGGCGATTAGTTATCACCTAACTTCATTCCATTTCATATTAATATATATTTCTTTTTGTTTGAAATTGGATTTTCGCCGTCTGCTATTTATAAGAATTATATATAGATTAGAACTAGTAGTATAACAGTGGTCAATGTATCGTACATATATATTTTGAGGCCTACGCATGAGGCATGAGAAATCTGAACAAATATTTATTATATAAGTTAACAGAGTTACACAAGGGAAATGATATGTTATGAGGAGCTACTTGTCCTATTTCTGTGTTTGTTTCGTTGGTACCGTAAATGATTGTAGAGTAAAGACTCCTATGAGCAAAATTTAAAGACGTTTGATGATCAGCTAAATAAAGGGACAATATAAGAAGTTCCACTTTCCAAATTGTTTTGGTTACTGTATTTTTGTTCCACACACAGACACATATAAAAAAAGACGATGTGGTATGATTGCCAATGACAACTGTCCACAAGAGACCAAAATGACACAGAAATTAACAACTATAGGTCACCGTAGGCGCCCAACAATGAGCAAAGCCCATACCGCATATGTTTTAAACCGAAGCAAATTATCTGTTTTATTTATATTTTGATTTAAAACATTTTGGAATTACAAAATAAAACTATGTCCATGGCAGTTGATTAATTGGTTATTTTTTGCTTTCTATATTATGGCATATAATTCCGACATATTAAAAAAAAGTTGGACATGTGTATGTACCTGTATGGTTTTCAACTACTTCAAGTTTACTTTTTCTCGCCCTCATAAAAATAAAAGCAAAAAAATCTTGATATAGTAAAGTACAAGTTTTACAACAAAAAAATACGAAAAAATTGTTACTATATTGAATCAAGTACTAAAATACTGAACATAGGATTAACATCCTTTGTTCGACCTGTCAGTCAAATGCGTTTTGTCAAAATATACTTGTTCACTGTTCGGTCTTTTTATAAAACGTTGTTTGTGCTGTATTTAGACCCCTCTACCAAGAAATTTGTTTTGCATGCACATGTGTAAAACAAAATCCATAGCAATCATAGGTTCGAACGTTGTTTAAACTTGTATATACATGTCTATCATATCTGTACAGCCTTCAAACTTATGAAGCATAAATAAATAATAGAAAAAATATCGTTAGTGCTATTTGATAAATAATGTAACACAAACGCGACAAACATGTTGCAAACAGAACCTTTTGCTGATTGCACTTCAATTTATTTATTATGACAGAATACGGTATTTTTTCAGTTTTAATTCGCTTATCATTTTAAAATACTTCTAGTAAATGTAGGTTCAGTGAGAAATAATATAATAACACATGATATCTAGAATTCGAAACCATGCAGAAATACAATAGGCTGGTCCTCTATCTCTAATATACCGTACCAGGTATCTCAGATATCCTTTAAAGGACAGGGAACAAGTCTTTCAATGTAGGTATTTTGATTGGTTTAATCAAAATGCTTTGGTTAAAAAAAGTACTGTCATATGTAGTTTTGCAATTGAACTTCGACAGAGCGACAGTATTTCATCCAGCAAAAAGAAGATTGGTAATGGAATATCGTCAACGAGAAAACAAAGATAGAATACGGTACGTATATTTTGGTTCTTCAAGTTGTTTTGGTTTTAACAGTTGATCAAAATAAATAATTATATTTTAATTTAAGATCATTTTCGTAAGAAATTTAAAGCACATAATAGTTTGCCTTCGGGACAGATTTAAGAATAGCATTGTATGAAGTATATAAAGTTCCCATTTTTAGGAAGGAGTCTCACTCTTGACGGAAACCCTTTTTCATCTTTTATTTTATGTTATAGAATAGAACGATTAAGTTTTCAACTTTGTTAAATTGAAATTACATCTAAGAGTCGATTTGATTAATGATACAATTCCTATGACTTTTCCGAAGATACGATTGTTTGATAAAGGCTCAAGGCACATACATGTCCTTAGTAAAAAAAAATCATGTCCTATAGTCCTAACAGCGCTTTGAAAAAAGTCATAGGGGGCTATGTTCCTATACATATATATATTTTAGCTATCATTTACTTGAATTGATTATACCCTTTGGAGCCGTTTGTGACAGTTCTTATCTATAATAGATCACAATCCCAAAAACAGATCAGAGAGCCCTATCTATTTTTTGGTAAACGGACAGAAAGTCACAGGACAAAAAATCACCTAACAGTCACAGGACATAAGTCACAAATAATCTGTTGACAATTGTTTGAATATGTAAGAGAATTATCTTGAAATGATTACTTTGTAATACATATATTCATAATAAAGTTTAGGAAATGTGTCATTATACTTGAAAAATTAAGATTTATTTAAATTTATTAATGCAAAAGAAAGATTTCTGGGCACCATGAAGCCATTTAAGTGCGATCTGAAGCCACTTTGACATTTTGTTTTTTTAAAATATCATTTCATCATGTTTGATATGCTTTTGATAAATTTTGTTAATAAGTTGGTTTATTTACAATAGTTCAAGAAAAATACTAAAATATTTTTGTAGAAATAAGCGTTTTTTATTCAAAGAAAATATCAGAAAAAAATGAATTGTGACTTTTTTTCCTGTGACTTTCTGCTTTACTTTCTAGTTTTTTGGGTCCTCATTTTTAAAAGTTATAAGGGAACCTTTTCTAATTTTCGATTAAGTTTAATATATAATTCATTCTAATGATTTGATTAATTATGTTATGTAACAATCATTTCATTAACTCTTTAACAAAATAAGTTTTGACATGGTTGTTATTTATTACTGTATATTGCAATTGACAAATATCCTCATTAATACTATTATCACAATTCAATTCAATTCAATTCAATATTTTATTTACGTCTCACCTTATGTATAAAACTACACAATACATTTATAAAAGATACATTTTGTATACATAAGCCAATCTGTACAGATTTATGAGAGACGATAATCACGTAAAAGAATATGTTTATGTACATAATAAATATTAAACCTGAATGGTAAAATTATACAACAAAAGTATTTCATTATTATTTACAATATAAAACTTCTCGGCGTCGTTTAAGAATAAAATTACAGGTTTTGGCACATAATCTTATAATATCTTGATTCGAAAATAAAAATACCATTTTCTGACAATCTGTAAAACTATTAAAATGTTCATCGATTTTAAGAGACTCAGTAAAAAGAACTTGTCTAAGATCATTATAAACAGGACAATGTAAAATAACATGATATTCATCTTCGACAGTATTAAAACAATTAAAACAACATCTCTCTTCCAGTGGCAAATTTTCATACCTCCCAGTTTCCAGTCTAATAGGAGCCACCCCACATCTAAATTTTGCAAAGGCGCTTCTTTCACAAAAAGGCATAACCAGTTTGCAGTAGTTTTCAACAACATACTCCTTCTTAAAAATATTATAGGTTCTTAATTTATTACGCCCATTTCCCCGTCTGGAAGAGGATGAACTAACAATATACTTATCAATCATTCTTGACATCACTGTATCAATAAACATATTTTTATCAAAATTAGTGTTTATATCACAAAAGTCAACAAATTCAAGTTCCGTGAATTGTTTTTTAACAACGAAATTCCAATTTTTCACAATTTTATGTTTCAGACCGACCTCATCTGCCCATATGAATATTTTTCTATTAATGCGATCTGGCTCCATACTAACCAATCTGTGCCAGTGTCTGGAAATTACTTTCCATTGAGTATGGTAAATTGGAATCCACCCCATGTCTCCCATAATAGCTGGATTAGGTGTATATTTACCAACACCAAGGAAGAACCTACACGCTCTCATTTGAATCGCATTAATAAATGAGAAATTCTTGCAGCCCCAAATCGCGGCACCATATTCAACAATAGGACTTACAAGTGCATCAAATAGTTTTTTATAGACGTCATATGACATGCCACCAATAGCTTTACACTTAGCTATAACCAGACCTAGAGCTCTGTTTGCTGACCTAGCAACTGCTTTTGCAGTAACACTAAAGTCTAGAGACTCATTTAAAACAAGGCCTAGATAAGCATATTCGCTGCTAGTAGCAATATTCATATCCCCACACTTAAAGACGTGATTTGATCGTTCAAATGAGGTCGGTCTGAAATGGACAACATTACTCTTACATGAATTAATAGTCATTTTGTTGTCAGTACACCAATGATATAACTCATCTAAGAGGTTTTGTAACTCATTCTCAGTATTTGCTAACAGTACGATATCATCAGCATACAATAAAATACATACTTTTTCTCCCCCAATGTCAACACCAAAATCAAATGATTTTAAATATACAGCTAATTCATTTATGAAAATGTTAAATAATAAAGGAGAAAGTGGACAACCTTGTTTTAAACCACAGTTCACAGTAAACCAATCTGTATTGAAGCTATTGACTCTGATCGAGCACCTGACCCCATTATAAAGGGACTTAATAGCCATACACATTTTTACATCAACCCCCAGAAATGTGAGTTTTTCCCATAACAATGTCCTATTTATCGTATCATACGCCTTCTTAAAATCGATAAATGCACAAAAGGTGGATTTTCGTAGCTTTTTACGAACATCGACTAAACTAGTAAGTGAAGATATTTGATCTATGGTACTCCTTCCCTTCCGGAACCCATTTTGATCATCAACTAAGGACTTATTATCTTCAACCCATTGAGACAGCCTCAAGTTTAATATGTTACAATATAATTTATATGAAGCTGGGGCTAAAGCAATACCCCTATAATTAGGTATTATTATGTAAGATTGTATAATGTCAGGTAAAGTCTGGTAACAAACAAAATTATACGGACACTGTGTAATCGAATTTAACATTTACCTGTAATCTTTCGAAAGAAATTATGTTAAGGTACGATCTTTTTTCCTTTTTATGAGAGATTTGGAGTATGAAAGCGGACACGTTTTTCTTCTTCTTCAAATACGTTCTTTGCCACTAAATTTATATATATATATCGTCTTTTGGTCGTTCGAATATTAAAGGAAGAATATTTTTTTGCGTTTTGCAAGTTTTAGATATGTAATATATTTATATGCATGTTTCTTTTTCAGTTCAACATCCAATCCAATTAAGGAAGTGTTTCTTTTTTACAAAATAGAGTTACCACTTAGTAACTGTTATGCCGTCCGATTCGAGGTGTCTGGAAAGTAGTACACTATAGTACAGAGCAATTCTACATATACAAGAAAGCCGGTAAGTGTTTAAGTGGTTATGTTCCAGACCATATGAGTATTTGGACCTTACGCGTACGGTCCGGACCGTATACGTATACTCGTACGGTCCAACCATACGCGAACGGTCGGACCGTATGAGTATACGCGTATGGTCCAGTACGAGCTAACAATACGTGTCATTTGATCATATGGGTTTAATCTAAACAAATACATATCACATTCTTTCTTTTTCGTTTTACAAATTGTTATTACTTCAATAAGATAAATAAAATGAATTAACGAGTAATTGAAATCCAATATTTGTTTTATTGTATCTGAATCCTATTTTGGTACTCTCGCCCAAGGTGACACTTGCTACCACAAGTATAACGTACTATTATTTTTTTTTTCGTTTACACGTTTGCAGTTCATGCATGTTCCGTTGCATTTGCATTTTTGTAAAGTTGCGAAAATATTCTTAAAAATATCCTCCCACATTATGTGTATTTCCTATATCTTCGATTTCAGTGATCATGATTTAATTAATGTATTACAGATCGCATGCTAAATACACGAGAATAACGGAATTAATTAGCGTAAATTTTTAAGATAGTTAAAATATATTTTTTACTTCAATTACAATTGAACTTTTTATATTATTTTGAGAGTTAAGTTATGTTGATCTGTTATACATGGTATATGCATTTGTATCTTATGAACTTGACCAACTTCTTATAATTAGCTAGACCGTACGCGTACGGTCCGACCGTATGAGTATTTTGAAAAAAGTACGCATACGGTCCAGACCGTACGTGTACGGTCCAAATCCTCATACGGTCTAGAACAGTTATCTTATAACAAGAAAATGAGAAAGTATACCGATTAACACGTATAAAAAATATACCGAAAAATAACATGGGCGTATCAAGAACCTGGAAGTCAGAAAGGGGGGGGGGGGGGGGGGGGGTAATAGAAATATTTTATTCATTATAAGAATTTAATTAATTACGTTATATTACAATAATTTCGTTAACTTTTTTAAATGGTCTTGTTTCTTTGAAATTGGTCTACTTAATATTTTAAATCACAGATGTCAGATCATCACTTCTATAATAGTTCTCTATCGTTATTTTTTAATTAAAAGGACTGACCACCAAGCAGTATCAATACTATTACAATCTGTATCGTCTGAAACAAGAGGCCCGGGATATTGGAAAATTAACGACGGTATTCTCAACGAGCAAGAATACGAAGACAAAATAAATAAAATTATACAAAAACAAAGTAATGAGATAGGAAAAAATGCAATAGAACCTAGACTTCTGTGGGACTCCCTCAAGTTGGAAATAAAGGAATACAGTATATTCAGTATAGTAAAAGTAAAGCTAAACTGAGAAAAAATGTAACGCCTAATTTAGAACTACAATTATAAATATTATATGAAAAATCTAATAATGAAGATAATGATTTTATTAAAGAAAAAATATCCACTTTAGAGAAAGAGCTAGAAAATCAATATGAATACAAAGCAAAGGGAGCTCAAATAAGATCAAGACTAGAGTGGGTAGAAAGGGGAGAAAAAAATAATGCATATTTCCTATAGGTCTTGAAAAATCTAAACAAACGAAAAAGACAATACTTAAACTAAAAAACAATAAGGGGGTAATAGTAACAGATCAAGATGAAATATTAAAGTTTGAAAGAGATTTTTATGCTAATGGTGTCATACCACCAATTACTCCCTCAAATTTAGAACGTATAATTTAGAACGTATGTGAAAGTAGGCCTACTCGGACATAAAATAGTGCATTTGATATCAGTTTTTACTTAAACTAACCGACAAATTGGCAGAAATGAAACTTTTGATGAAAGAGAAATATATTAAGACCATTTTGAGCTAAAATTTACTTGTTTATGAGTTTGCATTCAAAATTGAGGATTAATGTACTCCATAGTATACTAATTTAAGATTTCCAGAAAACCAAGGGTTATTTTTAGTGGTACCTCTATTCGGAACACCTTTTCTTTTTTATATGATTTTAAACACCTGTTTAAATTTGGCATGTAGAAAGCAGATACATGTAGGATTCAGGATATATCTGGTTTCTATGAAGTTAAACTTAAGGTAAAATATTTAGAAAGCTGTGAAAATTGTAAAATTTGGTTGAACAGATAGGGACTTTTAATTGCTGGTATGACACCTAATCTATACGACACTAAACAAAAACCGGATATAGATGTTAAAAAATACATTTCTGAAACAAAACGTAATTATAAACTGTCAGAAGAAGAAAGTAAGTCTTGTGACGGAAATGCAACTCAAGAAGAATTAACCATTGCAGTCAATAATCTAAAGATAAATAAAAGTCCTGGAATGGACGGAATAAGTATAAACTTTTATAAAAAGTTTTGAGAACTTCTCGGACCGATGCGTGTAAAAACAAATAATTTTAGCTTTGAAAATAAACATCTGCCATTTACGCAAAGACAAATTTTACTGAATCTAATTTATAAAAAAAAATGATCCTTTAGAACTTGCAAATTATAGACCAATATCATTATTAAATAGTGATTACAAAATACTTTCATACACTCTAGCTTTTTAGTGCCAGTCTGGCTAAGAATCAGGCAGTGGTGAAAACATGACCAAAAAAACCCACCCAATTTGACATTGATTTCAGTTCATAATATGTAGTTATGCACAAAAATAACATTCATTTCCATTTTCTGTTCTGCTAATAGAAGATACAATTTGGTTGAAATGCACTAGAAATTAACAAATAAGGGGAGATAACTCTGTAATTTGCTATCATTATAACCAATTTTCTAACGAAGTTATTTGATATTACCAGACACACACTAACGAAAGACTAATACTTTTTAACTCAGGATATGGTTAGTATTGAATAACATGGTTACCTCGGTGGGTTTTTTCTTACCATGTTTTAATTTTTACCTAAATTTCCTGATTCTTACAAAGACTGGCACTTAAGAATAAAAACATCTTAAATTTAATCATTAATGCCGATCAAACAGGATACATAAAGAACAGATTTATAGGGTTTAACTTACGACAAATACAAGATGTTATAGATTACGCAGACAAGTTTAATATAGAAGGAGCAATTTTATTCATAGATTTTTCGAAAGCTTTCGACACATTAGAATGGAATTTTATGTATCATACTTTAGAATATTTTGGTTATAATAAACCCTTCATAATTGGATAAAAATCTTGTATACAAATATAGATAATATAGATAGTTCTACATTTAATAACGGTTGGATATCTGCCCCTTTTAGACCCCTAAGAGGTATCAGGCAGGGATGCCCGTGCTCTTTTATACTTTTCGTAATGTCAGTAGAAATAATGGCTAACCGACTAAGGCAAAACAAAAATATAAGAGGCATAGAATTAAAAATTGATAGTAAAACACATTGTTTAAAAATCACGCAAGTCGCTGATGATACAACTCTATTCCTAAAATCTAAAGAAGAAATCCGAACAGCATTAAATATAATCGAAATTTTTGGAACTTTTTCTGGATTACAACTAACAAAAATAAAACGGAAGGAATTTGGATTGGTAAACTAAAGCATTGTAGAGATAAAATAGATGCAATTAAATTCACGGACAAACCTGTAAAAGTGCTTGGTATATATTTCGGCATTAATAAAAAAAATTAAGAAAAATTAAATTGGGATCCTAGATTTGAAAAGAGTCGAACCCTGATAACATCGTGGAAAAAAAACTTAACCATTTTAGGTAAAATTCTTATAGTTAAAACTCTCATTATACCACAATTTACTTTTTTAGCAAATGTTACAGCTTTAAGTAACTCAAAAATAGTTGATATAGAAAGAGAAATTTTTAGTTTCATATGGAAAAGTAAGAAAGACAAAGTTAAAAGACATACTTTGGTAGCAGATTACAACCAGGGAGGGCTTAAAATGACCGACATAAAAAGCTACTTCTCCTCTCTTCAAATAAGATGGGTCTCTAGATTGCTGCAGGCAAAACAAGAATTGGACATTGATACCAAAATTATATTTAAATAAATTAGATTCTAATTTCCTCATTTTTAGAATGAATTTAAACAACCAAACTTTAAAAAAAAACTAGATTACATAACTAAGGACATTCCAGAACTTTACTTAGAAATATTAAAAAAATGGATTTTATTTCATGAAACGAACATCACAGAATTGAAAATTTTTGTCGAAATAAGAAAGCAAGTTATCTGGGGTAATAAATTTATAAAATTTCAAAACAAGCCGCTTATTATGCATAACTGGATACACAGTGATATTATTTACATTAACGATATTATTGACGATAATGGAAAAATTGCCCAAGATAAAATATTTAGAAAACTGCGAAACACTAAAAATTAGATAGCAGAAATTTCAAAAGTAAAAAGCTCAATTCAAACCTCAAGGCTAAAAATTTTAGCTACGGAAGAATCCATCAAATCAAAAGTAAATTTTAACAGATTATTTATCAATATAAACAAAGAAAACATTAAAATTGAAAATTTAAGCATCAAAAACGTGTATCAATTGCTCGTTCAAAAAAAAAATTCTCCAAACATTGGCATAAATAAATGGAAAAATGAATTAGAAATAAATTATGACTTTACCAAATATATGTTTAAGTTTATACACCAACATTTAAAACTGAATAAACTTCAAATGTTTAGATGGAAACTAATAAGTTGCATTGTACCGCATAGAGAAAATCTCTACAAATGGAAAATAGACACTAGTCCGTTTTGTCAATTTTGTCAACTTAAAGACACCTATCAACACTTTTTTATCGAATGTAAATTTCTAAAAGATTTTTGGGAAATCATTATTCAAATCTTATCTCAAATGAATTTTATTAAAAACATTAACTGAAAAGATATTGTAATAGGCTACAAAATAATAGATAATGAGTATATCGGATTCAATATAATTCTGACACTTATAGGATTTGCTATCTACAAATTATACTATGTATCCAATCGAAGAAATAAATCTACTAATGTATTCAATCTGTTTAAATTTGAACTTGACGAATACTTAAGATCCTACAATGTACAAGAATATACTACAGTCCAAGTGCTTCAAACTTTAATTTCTCCAAAATAAAACACTCTTAAAGAAGATATTTCTAGAACACTTTAACTAAATAAATAAAAAAAGAAAAGACTCACCTAAAATGTTCAAAATCCAAATAACAAAGATATAAAGTAGCCAAATTCAACATACATCCATTAAAAAGCATGCTCTCTCTCACCTTTAAACAAGGTAAACCATCCGATCAAGAAAATCGATGTCACACACTCTTTAATAAATTTTTAAACGAGATAATTGACACCAAACAATCAATTTCGAAGAACTGCGCATGTGTGAATGAAATATGTCGGATTTTGAATTCAGGAGAAAAAAATATTAATTTAGTGAAATTTTCTATGATTGAAATGACAATTTTGAGAATCAAAGTGGTTTAAAGTGGTTTACATATCTGTGTTGATGAATGAATTCAAAAAAAGAAGGAAAGAAAGGAAGGAAAAGGAAGAATGATACCAAGGACCAAAATGTTAGTGGTGAAAAACCGACGAAAAAACAAACGAATGAACGGAAGAACAGTACTCACACTGCAAGTAAGAAGGTAAACAAACATATCGATACACAATCTGAACTGACCAAAACAAACAATATGACTTCGTTTAGTAATTCACCAAATACTGTGCAGGAAAAACAACCTTATCCAACTTATCAACAATATGTACAGCCGATGCAACCTATGCAGCCCATACCAAGCCCTGGTTTTAACCAAATGTCGCCTATGCATGGATATTATAATATGGCATCCCAAAGTCCGGGTAATAATATGATCCCACAAGGCCTTCCACTTTCTCAATCAACAATGAACATCGGACAAGACACAAATGATAAAATAGACAGTTTAGCGCAAAAAGTTGATCAAATGTTCCAAAAACTATCAACACTTGACAAAATTGACGAAAAGCTGAAAAAATTTGAGTCGTCTATAAACAATTTGGCTAAAAATGTTGGCACTGTAAATAAAAGAATTGACGAAATTGAAAAGGGAATGGAATTTGTAAATACCAGCTTTGAAGTGAGTAAAACAGAACGGGAAAATCTCAAAAGTACTGTTGATGAAATACAAATTAATAATGGAGAAATTGTTACGCATTTAAATGATATTCGCCGTAATCTCAACCACTTAACTGAAAGGCACCTTGATTTGCAAACCAGGTCGATGCGCGAAAACTTAGTGTTTTCTGGTATCCCACATAAAGACGAAGAAACCATAGAAGAAACGGAAAACATTATAAAAAACTTTATGTATACAGAACTTAAAATGGAGACAACTGTGGATTTCCACCGAGCGCATCGTTTTGGCAAAGAAACAGAATTTCGTGATAAAAAAGATGGGAGGCTAATAAAAACAAGACCTATCGTATGTCGCTTTAAGAACTTCAAAGATAGAGAAATTGTTCGGTCGTCGGCAAAGGAACTAAAAGGAACTCATTATGGTATACAGGAGCAATTCCCAAAAGAGATAAATGACAAACGCAAAATGTTATGGCCATATTTTAAACAGGCTAGAGAAGATAAAAAGAAAGCTTACTTGAAACGGGATAAGCTTTTTATAGATGGGAAAGAATTCATCCTACCCGATGACGATGAAATGGAAACAAATGACGGCAAGAAGAATGATGAAACCCAAGGTACGCGTCCCAAGACAACCCCCCACAGAGAGCCTCAACGACAAACACATCGATCCCACATTGCACCCCGCAGAGGGCGAAGATACTAGGTAGATCAAGGAGGATTAACAGATAGTTTCATTCAGCCTGACTACTCCAGCGGAACGGACTTTCACTTAATTAACAATGAAAATCAATGTAATATAGAGGTCAATAAATCTATTAAAATATTAACATTAAATGTATGTGGTATTAAATCCAAATTAATGTACCCTGAATTTATTACTTTACTTAACAATTATGATGTTGTATGTTTTGATGAAACTAAACTTGATGATCTTGATACAGTAGAATTAGATAATTTTGTATTTCATTTTAAAAACCGTAAAAAGTATTCAAATCGAAAATCTGGTGGTATCGCCTTTGGCTACAAGAGATATTTAGAAAATTGTATTACACCAATTGAAACTGATTGTCCTTTTGTACAATGGTTTAGTATTGACGAAAAAATATTTGACTTAAAAAGTAGTGTTATTTTCGGAGTAATTTACATACCACCTGAAAACTCTATTTATACATCAGAAAATGCACTTTCAGATATAGAATTAGAATTTTTTGATTTACAAAGAACAAACAAGTATATTTGTCTTCTTGGAGATTTTAATAGTAGAACAGCGAGTTTACAAGACTTTAATGATTTAGTAGACACTGATGATTTTTTAGCACAGAATTTAATTGATATTAATGAATTTAGTAATGTTGATATCTTAGATAAATTGGGTATTCAAAGAAAACGACACAGTACTGATTCAAATGTAAACACATATGGTAGAAAACTTATACAATTTTGTAAGAATAACAACATGTATATAATGAATGGTCGGATAGGAAACGATGAAGTAGGTAAACCTACGAGCAAGAATACCAGTGTCGTAGACTATGCAATAAGTACTGCAGATGTATTGTATTTAGTAGAAAATTTTGATGTTCTACCATTTAGCAGTTTATATTCTGATATCCATTGTCCACTCGAATTAGTACTCAATTGTAGTAATACTAAGCAATCAAATGTTAATATAAATGTAGAATCTGGTGAAAATAATACATATATTGGAAAATGGAATCATGATCAAGTTAATGAATATAAAGACAATCTTGACAAAGAAAGTATATCTCAATTGTTATCTTTTATTATGACAAAAACTGAAAATGTTCAAAATGTTGATAAAAATACTATTGATGAAATTGTAAATGAAATAAGAGATGTTTTACTCAATTCTGCTAGAAATACATTTGGGGAGTTCGTACAGAAAACTTATGGATTTGATTACACGGGAGGGAAACAAAATCACCGTGATTGGTTTAACACAAAATGCCGCCGGGAAAGGAGGGCGTTTAGAAAATCAAAAAGGTTATATAAAAGATATGGTTCACGTATATTCAAGGAACGTTTGAGACGTAGTGAGACTTTATATAAAAAAACTATGGATAAAAATATTAGATCATTTAACGTTGATTTACGTTCAAAGATGAAAAAGATGCGAACAAAAAACCCGAAAGAATTTTGGAAAATTATTAATCGGGGTAAACGAAAGAAAAAAAATGATATTAATATTGAAGATTTGTTTTCTTTTTTTAAGGATCTGAATAAAAATAAAGAAACAAATGATCGGTATATTTTAGAAAATGATGTAAACGAAAATTCATCAAATGTATTTCTTAATGCTTGTATTACAAAAGATGAAATATTGAAGGCAATAAAAAGCCTGAAAAATAATAAGACCCCTGGTGATGATCTTATTGTAAATGAATATATATGCTCGTCTATTGAATTTTTTATTGATGTTTATGTGTGTTTATTTAATCTTGTTTTTGACACAGGATTGTTGCCTGAGGCATGGTTAATAGGAAATGTAATTCCATTGTTTAAAAACAAAGGCTCTGAAAGTGATCCACAAAACTATAGGCCTATAACGTTATTGTCTACTCTGGGTAAACTTTTTACCTCAATATTGAACACAAGATTATGTAATTATCTTGATGAATTGTGTATATTGAATGAAAACCAAGCAGGTTTCAGAAGGAATTATTCTACGACTGAACATATTTTTACTATACATATTTTATTTGAATTGTTAAAATTGGGAAAGAAAAAGTTACATTGTGCTTTTATCGACTTTGAAAAAGCGTTTGACTCTCTACAGCGAAATTTACTTCTGTTCAAATTATTGCAGAATGAAGTAAATGGGAAATTTTTTCGAGTTATTCAGAGTATGTATGATTATGCCAAATCGCGTATTATACACCAGGGTAAAAAATCTGATTTCTTTCCTTGTGAGATGGGGGTTCGGCAAGGGGAAAATCTTTCACCTGCTTTGTTTTCTATATTTTTAAATGATCTTCAAATTTTTTTTGAAAAGAAAAACATAACAGGCTTAAAATCTATATCACAAGAAATCGAAAATGAGCTGGCAGTATTTTTGAAATTGTTTTTACTTTTATATGCAGATGACACTGTTTTATTAGCAGAAAATAGCACTGATCTACAATACATGTTAAATACATTTTACGAATATTGTGACGAATGGAAAATGAAAATAAATACAAATAAAACTAAAGTTTTGATCTTTTCGAGTGGCAGAATGCCAGCAAATCTCAAGTTCACAGTTAATTGTAACGACATTGAAATTGTAAAAGAATACAAATATTTAGGTATTTTATTTTCTAGAAGTGGATCCTTTTTATCAAATAAAAAATATTTAAAAGAACAAGCAACAAAAGCTATGTATAGCGTTTTAAAAAAAGGTAGACAAAACAATTTGTCAATAGAATGTCAACTTGATTTATTTGACAAAATGGTTGTACCAGTATTGTTATATGGATCAGAAATATGGGGTTTTGAAAATATAGATATTCTTGAACGTGTACATTTACAATTTTGTAAAATGATTTTACATTTAAAACAGTCTACTCCAAATTTCATAGTGTATGCAGAACTTGGCAGATACCCTATTACTGTGACTGTAAAACTGCGAATGATAAATTTCTGGAGTAGACTTCTTAATGGAAAAGAAAGTAAAATTTGTGCTGTATTATATAAGCTTGTATTTTTATATTATAATGATTACGGAATAAACACTAAGTGGATATCATGTATTAAAAATATTTTTGATAATTGTGGTATGTCCAATATATGGAATGCACAGTTTGCTGATAAATGGGTGTTAAAATGTATTGAGCAAAAACTTAAAGATCAGTTTCAACAAGAATGCTTTGCATTTGTTGCCGAATCACCTAAAACTTTATGTTATCGTATTTTTAAAAATAATTTTCAATTGGAAAAATATTTTTCTGTTTTACCTTACAAATTCATTTATACATTATGCAAATATAGATGTGGTAGTCACCACTTGCCGATTGAGTCTGGAAGGTGGCAGGGTTTACAGAGAGAAGACAGAATCTGCCGTCTCTGTGACTCAAACGACATTGGTGACGAATACCATTATATTATGAATTGTGGATCTTTTATGTTTGAAAGAAAGAAATTTTTACCTACATACTGCTGGTCTAACCCTAATATCTATAAGTTTGATCAACTGTTTAATTCATGTAATATTGTAATATTAGAAAAACTATGTAAATTTATCAAAGTTATAAATGTGAAAGTCAGTCCTCCAAGTTAATTTCATTGTATTGTTCACACATGCTTGTAAAAATTGTACCTTATAGTTATATTTATGTATGTTCTCTATAACTATGTAATTGTAGTTTTATGAGAAATAAAGTATTCGTATTCGTATTCGGATAAGAGTATTATTTGGACGTTATTTAATTTGATTACATGTATTGAAGGAAAATAAATCATTTATTTCAGATCAGGGTATTGAAGTGTACTACATTATTATTGAACATTGTATTTAATTGTTATATTCTAATATAAAATTTAAGAAAATAATACTTATCTACTTATCTATATGAAACCCTATTTTTATAGATACTAACCATTTCAGGGTACCTTACAGTTAAAGATGTAGCGGCAAGGTCATTGTTAACAGCTTTAGTGCAATGAATTTATATTCCAGTGTTTAAAAAAAGAATATTGTCTCTAAATATTTCAGTACTAAAATATATATCAGCGGGTTCCGATTTTTGAAATATACAACTTTTTGACAACTTAAGTTTATGCCACAAATCTTATTAATCGTGAGAAAAAAAAATTTAATTGAGCGATTAACAGGGGCGTTTAAACGTCGACCAGAATCAGCCACTGTATCATGTATATATTGGATGTAGTATTGGCCTAAATTTTCTTGTACGATACAGACCAGATGCGTCACCAGTTCGTGATTGTCGATTTCGGTCATTCTTCCGCATTACTTTGTCGTAGCAGTCTTTGTTTAAGGTAACACGATACCGAATGGCATATCTCCCGATTTCCAAAATTTTTGGCAGACGTGTACTTTGAATCGAGTTACATTGGAATATGTTATAAAAAATGGGGGTCACCATTTTTGTTTTTCTGTAATTTTCATATGAAAACGTCAATTTTGGCGGCAAATTTACTTAGGTATATAGGGGAAATGCCTTTTTTTCCGCTTACCTTTTTAGATTTTCGAATGGATGGCTATTTTCTTATATACGGAGAAAAACAAAAAACTAACATAATATCCAGGATTGCATAGTGAACCCATACACGTATAGAAACTCAGATGTCAACATCCTTGTTTTTGAAATAAATGGCTTCAAAAGTAATCGATAGGCCTAGAATTTGACAAAAACACGTGTGACGTTATGGTGTACGGAATATAACGTTATTCCTTCTCAGAGAAATGGAGAAAATCGCAACTTGTACACGACATATATACAAGTGTGGGATTAACGGTCGAACGGAAAAATGTAAAACAATATGATGATAGGTGCTCTATAAGTAATTTGGTGACGATGCATATTTTTGAATAATTATGCAGTTCATATAATGGAATGGTAATTTAGAGATCTGAAATGTAGTAGCAATGTAAGAAGGATAGCATTTCTGTCATTTCGTCTTAGGTGGAAATTTGATTAATTGGAAATTTTACCGCATCTTCTTATACTTCATAATGGTTTGTATTTTCTAGAGAAGAGCAAAAGTTTTAAGACATAAACTAATATTTACCAAGAGACTGAAATGTTACTGTGACAATTATACTACACATACTCAAAATTTTTCAACGTTTACTAAAACTACAAATAAGAAGTGTAAAGATACTATTCCAATAAGCATTAGTCACGATTTTCTTGATGTCTTCAAGGTGTTGATGTCAGTTAATTAATGCCCAGTTGTGCTATCTTATAAATTGCATATCATACATCTCCATTTATCATTCTATCAGCCAACTTTTGTACATGTACACAATTTTTTTTTATTTGTACTTGTACTTTTACAAATAAAATCTCATGTTACCCAACTTCTAAAATGAGCAAGTAGTAACGTAGATATTTAGTTTGGCGTAACTGTTTAATTTTGGTCTTCCTCACGGTCTGCGTTTAAACTTTGTCGAATTTTTTAAAAAAAAATACAGGCAATTATTTAAATTTTAACAACTAAAGTTACCAGTGACGGGTGTAAATTGCAGGATTGATTGCTTTGATTATTGGTTGGTTAAAGTCCAGTGGAAAATATTTCATGCATGTTCAGGACGAGAACAAGTTAACAATAAATACAATAGGTAGGTTTTGCAATAGAGACAGGGCATCCGCGATGATGGTCGGGAAAAATTTGACTGACGCTAAACATGTATATATATACTTGTATACTTGTTCTAAACACTAATTTTAAGAAAGAAACTTTCCGGACCCTTTCCGACGCCTAGTATGCGAGCAAAATGGCCCTTAGAGCCCTAAAAGGTAACTTTGTTAATTTTCTTTCAGTCGTTTTGTCTCCCAACTTGTACATGTACATCATTTCCAACTCAAAACTATATAAAAAAAAAAAAAACACCGAATACTCATGCAAGCGTAAATTAAAACGAATATAAAATCCAAATGATTTCAAGATCTAGCTTTTTTACAGTCTTTTGCCGTTTGAATAATAAAAAGTAAGCCGTTTGCATGTAAATCGAGAAAAAAATTATAACGGAATCAGGGAACACAGAATCGTTCTGACTACAGCCAGCCCCAACTATAAACTTGCGTTTGTAGACGCAAGCGGATACTCGGGGCTGGCTTTATTCAGACTGTAACGGAACCTGAATTTTGTTATTTTATTTCTGCCGTATCAAGTGCCCACGTATTTCTCAGTCTTCGTTAACTTTCTAAATCTTCATTCCGATGTTGCTGTCCGTCCTGAGTAGACGTGGTTTATACGATTACAAAGCTGGCACTGTATTTTAAAATATTTTCAAAACTAAATCGAATTTACTCTGTACAGACTAATGAATTTCAGAGACTGTTTACACATGGAACACATGAAAAGTTATTCGGCTAAATAACCACTTTTTTTACATTCCATACAAACAAAATATTTTCTGTATGATTTTCAACGTCTGCTTGTATTGTGCTTTTCCCCCAATTATATCCGTATTCTCATCCAAATAAATTTAATTTTTTTCCGAGTGGTGTTTTTGATGACTATTTTAAAACGAATTAATAGTTGTAAAATTCCCCGTTTTATTCACACATCATCCTAAGAATCTATAAATTAGATTTCTACTTTCAAAACAAAATTTCATGGGGATACGACGTGAATCATGAATAAGTACTTACTGCAAAAATAAACCTAGGTTTACTTTTATAAATTGTTATTTGGACGGAGAGTTGTCTCATTGGCACTAACACCACATCTTCCTATATCTATACCAAGAATAAAAATAATGTGATAAAACTGTGTCTGTTATGCGTAAGAACATATTATATAGATAATGCGTGAAGATGCTTAAATATCAAAGAAACAGATTATTTTAAAAGTAAAGTAATACTTTTTAAAGATTAACAATGAGCAGAATAATTGCCGGAAAACGATTTAACAATCTATGTCAAATAACCGCTACGTATTGCATCAAAACTCTCGGCACTCTGCATCTAGGGAAAGTTACCGTTAAAAATGCCACACAAAACCCGCTGCATTGGCTTATGTGTGAACGTTATATTCGATAACTGGCTAACTTGATTTAGATAGTTTAAATTTGACATTTCGGTGCTTTAATAGCTACTTATGCGGTATGGGTTTTGGTGATTGTTGAAGACCGTACTGTGACAAATAGCTGTTACTTTCTGTGTCATTTGGTCTCTTTAAGAGTTGACAAAGTGGCAATTATACAACATCTGACTACTAAGTAATATTGACGTAAGATATGGACAATCATCTTTGCCAGATGTACATTTATATCAATTGTAAATTGTCCCATATAAATTTCAAGTAATGCATGTATGCAGCTTGTCTATACATTCACCATATGAAGACACTTATTTCATGATAATCGAACACCGTATCGGTGGTCACCTGGTAACATGTTTGTCTAGGGATCTTGTGTTAAAATACTGCATGTCTGGTTCAAACCAAACCAAAGACTGTAAAATAGTTGGTTGAGGCTTCTCAACTAAGCACGTAGCAATAAAGGGATAAGAATACAGACTGTTCTGTACGGAGTCAGATTGACTATGTACAAGCACGTTGATGATTAGCCTCAGTATAAGTGTCTAGCAGAGGCGGATTGAGGGGGGGGGGGCAAAGGGGCCTGCCCCCCTTTTTGGGCAAATATTTGGTTGCTTATATAGGGAATCACTGAAGCGTGACTGGAGCAGGGCCCCTCTTCGGTCAGTCAGTTGGCCCCCACTTATAAAAATTCCTGGATCCGCCACTGTCTAGTACAAATCAAGGTAAATAATCATTTCACATTATTATGTTATCGTCTTGAACGTTGAACGTTGGGTAACCATATTTTTTTATCATTAATTTATCTTAATAATGAACGAAATCTATGGGAAAAAACTGTCATTTGAGACAGATAATTTTGAAATCTTTTGGTTGAACTAGTTTTGATTGATCGATAATAAGTATTTAACGTCCAGCGATGAATATTACACATATATATATATTTAAATATAAAATGACTGAATAAGTAGTCAACGATTAATCTTACAAGGCGATGGATCATGTAATATGATTCTGTACACTACAAAATATAATATTTAACAAGTCAAATAGGGTACAACATCACCATTAAACAACTATAAAATGAACAAATATTAGATATTTCGGATAACAGATATCCTTCTTCAATAATAGCACGCTGACAAATGAATCATGTCAATATATTCAAACTGAAAAACTTTTTCCAATTATAATTTATACAATTTAAGCGAATAACACAGACGCTAGTACAATTTTAAAATTTCCGAACACGGCGCAAAGATAAGTTATAACATCTAAACTGTCACAACCTTCGGAAATTCAGAGTTGTGTCATATTTAGAAATTGCATTAAATTTCCTTTAGATTTTTATAGGGAATATTCTTATTTTTATATTCAAGATTTTAGACATTTTGGAAATTTAATTTTATATTTGGCTTAAAACATTTTGAAGTTTGGTTCACAAGTTTTCTTTCACTTTATTATCAATCTTAATACAGAAATAGTAGGTGTAAATCTGCTAAACAAAGAAAAGATTATGTTCAAGCTGTCTTGTATGTATTTATCTCGTCTATGAAAAAGCCAGGCGACAGATTAAATTATGTAATGTCTATTAGTTCTTTTGTACGGGTTAACAAATAAATACTTTATGTAATTAGACATCTTTTGACAAGTTAAGTTGATAAAGAAGGAAATATAAATAGCCACATTGACAATGAGTGGTTTTGCACGTGGTACGATAATCTGCCACTTTTACACTGAAAATTTTGTAAACTAAATTTTGATTGGCTCAAAACCTGAAAATTATTTTAATTCCATGGATTCACTTTTTTTCTTGATTAGCGTCACTCTGCCATACGCTATCAAGAAATAAAGACTCTTTTTTATTGAATCCTGGTTTTGACTATTTTCAGGTGAGTACATATTTTATATATATTTTTCTATTATGTTTTAAAAACTAAGAAGGTAAATTATTTTGAAAATGTTCTTGGTATGAACCCACCCGAGCTATCTGATGCAGTGTTAGATCTTTTAAATAACAGTTATTTTGATAGTGTAAATATAGAATTACTAGATACAGACATTTCGGAAGACGAAATTTTCAAAGCACTAAAGAGACTCAAATCTGGTAAAAGTGCTGGTAACGATGAAATTGTAGGTGAGATGTTTTCGTCATGTCCTTCTTTTTTCGCACCTATTTTAAAAAGTTTATTCAACTCGATCTTTGCTATCGGAATATATCCAGAAAATTGGACTGAATGCCTAGTTATTCCTGTTCCCAAAAGTGGCGATCTTACAAATCCGATTAACTATAGACCTATAATATTAGTTAGCATCCTGTCAAAGTTGTTTACTAGCATTCTAACTGACCGTTTGTTGTCGTGGTCACAGGACGAAAATCATATAATAGACAACCAATTTGGATTCCAACCAGGACGTTCGACTGTTGATGCTATATTTACTCTGCATGGAATTATTGCACATACTCTTCAACATAAATTAAAATTATATTGTGGTTTCGTTGATTTCCGAAGGGCGTTTGATAAGGTGGACAGACGAATTTTGATATACAAACTTCTCAAATCTGGAGTTAGCAGTAAATTCGTATCAATGGTAAATTCTATTTATTCATCTGTGCGTTTACGTGTGCGGTCTGGTGGAGTAATATCAGAGGCTTTTGACAATCATATTGGCGTAAAACAAGGCGAGCCCTTATCTCCGTTACTTTTCTTATTCTTTATAAATGACATTATTCAAGATATCTCCACCGATGTAAACGAAGATGTCATATCTTTGAATGGAGTCCTTATATATCTAATACTTTTTGCTGACGACACCGTTTTATTTGGAAAAACACCGACTGTTCTGCAACACTTACTTGATAAACTTTTACTTTACTGCAATAAATGGAATATCGAAGTCAATGCTGATAAAACCAAAGTAGTGGTATTTAGAAATGGATTTAGACCAGTAGAGACTATTTTTTTCTATGATAATAAGGAACTGCAAGTTGTAAATTCATATGTGTACCTTGGTGTATTATTAAATTACAACGGAAAGTTTGTACATACTCAGAAACGTTTAGCACAACAAGGATCTAGAGCCATGTCATCTTTAATGAACTCTCTCAAACAATTCTTCATCACTCCAGAAGAACAGATGTTTCTTTTCGACAGTATGGTCGGATCTATTTTAGGCTATGCATCAGAAATATGGGGTTTCCATCGTGCTAAAGATATCGAACTTATCCATAATCGTTTTTGTAGATTTATATTAAAATTGGGTAGAAATGTACCAACATGCTTTTTATATGGCGAACTTGGCCATTTACCTCTTTTTATTGTTAGAAAACAAAATATATTGAAATATTGGTTACATATTATTACAAATAAACCAAAAGTTGTATATGATGTGTACAAACTCTTGTATGACGATGCTATCAATGGTTATGTTAACTGGGCCTCAAATATTCGTGATATGTTATATGATCTTGGTTTAAATTATTTATGGCTAAACCAAGATGCTAGCACAATTTGTATAAATAACATTAAAACTCGTATTAAAGATCAATACTTGCAGAATTGGTCAACTTCTATTCAAGAATGTAGTAAACTGTCTTTTTATAGTACATTTAAATTAACTTTTTATATTGAAAAATATCTGTCTTATAGCAATAATGTTAATCTGTTAACAAAGTTACGTAGTGGAACATTAAAGTTAAATATCGAAGTTGGCCGTTATAATAATATTCCTAGAGAAAATCGTTTATGTGAATGTTGTAAAATGTGTGTTATTGAAGATGAATACCATTTTGTTCTTGTGTGTCCATCTTATAGATCTGTACGAACACAATTTTTACCAAAGTACTATTGTCATTGGCCTAATAATACCAAACTATCAAATTTACTACAAGCTTCTAGTAAGTCTCTTACGATCAAATTATGTAATTATGTAAAAGCTGCATGGAACATTCGATCTTCTATAGTCTCATAACTTAATTTATATGTCATTGTATCATACTATAATTGTTCTCTGTTGTCTTCATGTTTTATATTATGTAATATATGTTGTTAATTTTGCCATAGCATGTCTATGCTTTGCAATAAAGATTCATTCATTCATTCATTCATGAATTTGTATATAGAAAAAATAAAATATCTCATTCGATGTAAAAATTTATTCAATTTTGAAAGGTTATTTAATTGAATTAAATATTGGGTTGTTAATTCAAATTATTTAAGAAACCGTCAAAAATGTAAATTGTTTGATAAGTTAACTAAAGTACTTTTGGCAACAAGTCCTTAAATTGGTAAACAGAAACATAATTTGTGTAAATATATTTGTTTATAAGTTTCAGTTTAGTTTGTAATAGTTTTAGTTAAATTACTTTTGTTTAATTATGTCACTGCGTACATATCTTGAATGTACAGTTAAGTTTTGGTATTGCGGGCTGCCATAGATTTATTTATATGGAAGATAACTCAGGGTTTACTTGCGACAAATTTGCGGGACAAATAATATTGTGTATTTTCACCAGTTTAGAGCCAAAATAAGTCATGGTTAGTGTCAGGCCTGGGGCCATTACATTGCAATGTAATGCATTACATTACAATTACTTTGTGATTCTTCCATTACAATTACAATTACAATTACATTTTTTCTTACATGTAATCCATTTCATTACAATTACTTTGCCTGTGTAATGCATTACATTACACATTACTTTTTCAATATAAAAACAAAAACCATTTCAAAAACAGAGGTATATGTACATTGTATACAGTGTTAGGGACATAGACTTCAAATACTGGTTAATTAATATGTCCATTGCACTTTATCATCATAAGTGGTTTAAATGTGATGCCATTAAGAGAACAGCGATCAGTTCTGTACACCTTTCCAGCAATACTTAAAAGCCTTTCTACAGGAGCTTATGTGTGGGGAATGGCTAAATACTTGATAGCTGTATTAACCAAAGAAGAAAGGCACACTGAATTTGACCTCCATTATTCCAGTGCATTGATTGAAATTTTTTCACATGGCTTAGATAAGTAGATGTTAACATCATGTACTGCACCTTACCTGTGTCTTTACCCTTTGATTGAGTAGTAGGAGGCATGAAACTGAAAAAGTAACTTTTAAGTTTCTTAGGTGGTAAAAAATAAATAAATTATCATATAATTTTGTTTCTAACATTGATCACTTAATCATTAAGACATCATTAAGGATTTCAAAGGGATATAATAAATGTGTCATTAAAGGATTATCTTGTGAAATGCCTAAGGGTTCTGTGAGGACAAACATAAGTTGAGAAGATTTGATTGCAATTAAAACATTGTGATATTAATTAGGTGAAATAACAACACAGACAGGACCCAAAAAAATGTTGTTTGATATATTCAATATTTCATTGAAATACATGGAAGGTGTGTATAGAATAATGAAATTTCCATCTTCATATTTTTTTCATTGATCTATATAGTTTTGTTTGATAATTTTTTTTAAAGATTTTTCAAAGACCACCTAACACCAAAATATTCCCATATCATATTAAACATATATCAGAAACCAAGATCAAAGACACCATTTTATATTTCTTACCTTAATGTGTGTTTTAAAGATTGATGTAATTTATTTAATACAGTAATTAACTGTGACAAAAAAAATATTTCATACTTTCTTTTGTTTTTGTTAATATTCTATTTTTATTATACAATATTCTTCAATTTTATCTATTTTACCAATTTGTAATGAAAAGTAATGTACTGTAATGGAGGCATTACATCAATTTTTAACTAAAGTAATCATTACATTACATGTAATTGTAATGCAGAAAATGTGCATTACAAATTACTTTGCATTACATCCAAAAAAAGTAATATTACAATGCATTACAATTACAAATTACCATTACCCCAGGCCTGGTTAGTGTAATACATTTATTATTCAATACATTCATGTTATTTTTCCATCGTCGCCAAGTAACAAAGCTTGTATAAGCAAAGAAACATTATTTCTCCTGAATTTCCCATTCCAGCCTTGTGATTTCTATATTTTAAGACTTTGTTTATTTACTATCCTAGTAGTTAAGAATGATGCATATAGTTTAAGGGCATCTAAATATATTTCTTTATTTAAATTGTATTTTACTTTAGAGTAAATTAACTCAGTAGTCCCAGAATGTTTAATTTTAGTATGTGAGCTAGGTCCCCAGAGATAACTTAAGTAGTTATCCCCCCTTGATATGCAAATTAGTTTGCAAGTGTTTGTTTTCAATTAGAATATTTTGTATATAAACTTGTTTGAGATTAATTACATGTTTCAGTGTGGCATGTCTATGGAGAGTCATTTTAAACAATGCAGATTGTTTATATTTAGTTTTAATATTTTATAAAGATGATAAAATTTAATGTTAAAGATTTTTTTAGTAATAAAAAGACAATTTGAAATTTATATCTGTTTGGTTAAGGCGTTATAAAATCATGTTCATTATTCAGTAATAGAAATCAGTTAGAATGTTTTATCTTTAAATTTCATATCTTATTTGGTTTAATTATATTAAGCCATGTAAAGGCTTAGTTTATGAAGTTTTTGGTATTGTTAGTTTACTGTCTATTATTATGTTGTGATGTAATATATATTATAGACTCTGCCATACGCTATCAAGACATAAAGACTCTTTTTTATTGAATCCTGGTTTTAACTATTTTCAGGCCTGCCAAAGACAATTGTGTCAGCTTTCTGTAAGAAGCACGCAGCACTCGAAAATAAGCTCACCGAATAGCTCATCACCCTGTTTGCTCTACCCACACAATAAATACACAGAAAACTTAGTTGTGTCAGTTGCCCCAGTTCACATCGCAAGTAACTACTTTCATTAGGCATATCTTAGTTATCTTTGCGCCGTGTTCGGAAATTTTACTGGGCTGGTGATACCCTCGGGGACTAATAGTCCACCAGCAGAGGGCATCGACCCAGTGGTAGTAATACAATTAACGGTACAAATTTTCTTGCACCAGATGCGCATTTCGACAATCCATGTCTCTTCAGTGATGCTCGTGGCCAACATATTTGAAATCCAAAGCTTATATAAAAGATGAAGAGCTATAATCCAAAAGGTCCAAAAAGTATAGCCACATCAGTGAAAGGAATCAGAGCTTTGCATGAGGGAGATACATTCCTTAATTTATAATAATTTCTAATATTTTGTAACAGCAAAAAATCCGTATTTTTATGCCAGTAGCTACTGGGCTGGTGAAACTCTCGGGACTAATAGTCCACCAGCAGAGGCATCGACCCAGTGGTAGTAATAAAATTAACGATACTAATTGTATTGCACCAGATGCGCATTAAACATGTTTACGAGATCTCAACTCTCCCCCTATACCTGTAGCCAATGTATGAGATGAGAAACATGTTTTACTTCAATGCCCTTTATATTCACAGACAAGACAAGAGGTTTTTACAAGAGCAGTTTCTTTTAATATTGATTTTTTAGACTTAAATGATGATGAAAAATTTATATTTTTATTTACAAATAAAAATTTATGCTTTTATTCGGCCAAAATCTGCCATGATATTTTAATTCAAAGGAAGAATGTTTTATATAGATAAAAAATGTTTTATATTTTTATCGAGCTGTCCTTTTTTATGTAAAAGTCTCTCATAACTCTTTTGAGAGTGGCTCTCGAATGTTTTTAAGATTGTTTTGTACTTTTAATTAAAACATGTTGTATATATATTGTGTTCATGTTTGTATTGTACATGTAGAGAGGTGAGACTATAATAAAATATTTGATTTGATTTGATTTGATTTGTATAAAAGTAATCGATAACAATACGCCAATTTCTATTCTGGCAAATATTGATACCATAATAAATTTCCAATATCATAACCTGGGGAAAAAGCAATTATTAAAAGAAAATGAATAAAGTCTTATTGTAGCCTTTTTTTCAAGTCTTTTCGTTTCCACTTGCAGGTTCGTCTTTATAATGTAAATGTTTTTCTTTTCGTTTTAATTATAAATTTAACTTTACATTTAATAAAATCCAAACTTGAAGAAAACAAATCTAAAAGTTACAAAAGGTAACCGAAATTTGAATATATCTCGAAACGTATATCAGCGTCAATTCATTTCTATTTCCTTTTTGGGTCTTTGGTGTAAACCCCAAAAAAGTAGTTCCGACCACAAAGAGTAGTGTCCCTTTGAACGCTTGTAGATTACAATAGAAACTGGCAGTTTCTAAATCGAGACGTCACAATACAAAGTAGCAAGTCTGCATAAATATTATATTATATTTTTGAGAAAAGCCTAGCAAAATCTTCATTTTGTCAAAGTATCAGTAAAATTCTATTTCGAGAAACATATTTCTATGATCTACCTTAAGTAGTGCCACTATTGTGTTAGATTCAATTTATATTACTCACCAAAGAACGTTGTCCCGAAGTCCCAAAGAGTATAGGCTAAATCTGAAGGACATGGTCATCTATTATAGGATTAAACACATTTTTTCTAGAGGTTATTGATGTGAATACCGGGGCGATTAACTCATAAACTGAATAAAAGTCCGAAGTACTTTTATGTAAAGTTTGTGAGTAAGAGCCCCGGTTTACACATCAATAACCTCTAAAAATAATGTGTTTAATACTTATAATTCTTCAGCCGACCATACGCGATTATTAATTGACATTATTTGATACTTTGATGGCTACTATATGCACCATCAGAAGCACAATGGCATGTCGAAACTATAAGGAGTACGTCGCCATCTTGACTTTCTAAAAAACTGAAATGTTCGATAAATGCAACAGAATCTTAAATGAACTAGCACCTACCTCAAAAACTTCATTTAAATTATATACTATCCGAATTTAAAGAATACAAGTAACGAAATAATCTTCCGTCTGAAAGTTTTCAATCATATGACGTCGTGTTTGCTTTGACGAAAATTCGCCAAATCATTCGTGAAATTTGCCGTAATTTTATTTTTATACATTTTCGAAGGTTTAGTGCATTTATTTTATTTCTTTTTATTGGATTAAATATACATTAGAATATAATCAACTGTTATGCAATTGTTTTATAATTTCAACTTGCTGAAAATCCAAGTATCCCTGCAAGAATGTAAATCGCGCATGAATAGATTATAAAGTAGTTTCGGAAACATGGTTTATCGAAGTGTAAACCAAGAGAAAAATTCTAATTGACCAATCCAATTCAAGTATTTATAGATATGCAAATGAGATAAGAATTATCACTGTATATATCATTATTGAATGTATCTTATTATCGTCACGGAAGCAGATCTGCTAAAGGAAACACTAAACCTCCATATGAATCAACATTAAAACAACCGTAATGATGAATACGGAAGCACATCTGTTTCCGGGCATACATGTCATGTTTATCAAGTACTTGGCAAAGCAACGGCTAATAGAAAAGATTTATACTTACTGATATGTTATGCCTACTGGAACATTTTTATAATACCCTTGTATATAATGTCTGACTTTAGAGTATTATAAAAATCTTTCAGTAACCATTAAACTTCAAAGAAAAAGGACGCTCTTTACATAAACTTAGTTTCATGCTTCTAAGGGAACTAAATTGTTATCTAATTTGAAGGAGCAAAATTAATTCAGGTCGTTATGTTTCTATTATAGTTTAAACTTTAAGCTAGTCATAGTCGTTCCATGATAATTAATCTTTTTTCATATTGCGCTTTTATAATCACGCTCTTTCTGGATACTTAGAATCGATGTGTTCTGATTTTTTTGTTCACTCTTTGTGTCAAACACAGGGAGTTGATGACATACAATTGAATTTGATTGTTTAAGGTGTCACACGCTACAGTTATTCTGTCATTTTTTTATATTAAAAAATCTCGATAGAACTGTTGCAAACACAATGCTGAAAGATCTTTATAACTGAGTTCAGTTGGTTTCATTTTAAAATAAGTTTATTTCAAGGCTCGATTACTTTATCCGAATTGTATTTTATTTTACAGGCTTGGTAAATAACATGTTCGTAAAAATTAGGATGTTTTCACAGTTTTAGCTGCTTATTTACAATATTAGGAAAACTGAAAATACATTTTGTTTTGCTGTATATACTCTCAACTACATGTCTGTTTACACAGTTTTGGTTGATGGTTGCTAATATCATCACCTAAACTTGGTATGTCTGTTTTGGATCTCCTGGTTTTTCCCGTCACGTTCTTCATTACTGCCAGTACAAAGTCTTGAATACGACAATTGTTTTCCATTTAATCCTTTGAATGATAAAGTAGTGCATTGAGTTATGTCAGGTGTCATTGCTGTCCACTTTTTGAATCAGCCATGTTAATTCTTCTTTATATCCTATTTGTCAATTCAATTCTTGATGGTTAAAGTCACTCAAATTCAATCTACAAAATAGATACAGGGAGATGTGATATGCCGATGAGACAACTGGTCCGGGAACACAATTTAGTTCCCTTTAATTTCAGTATATTTTTTCTTAAATTTTTTTTTTGCCTTTCCTTTGAATTTTTCCCCATTTTTTTGCTTTAATGTGAATGTAAGGTCATCTAAGAGAATTTCTGTCAAATTTATTTTTCATATTTTGAGCAGAAATGAGTAATTTGGTTAGGTAAACATAGGTGGGATTTCCCATTTTCGGAAGCTCTCTGGCTTAACCCATACTGGTGTCCTTGTGTTTTGTGTTGCCAAGAGAAAATGAGACGATGAAGTTTTCTAATTTTTTTATATGTTTTGTTGTTAATGCCAAACTTTATGTACACCAAATCTTGTTAGAAAAGCGCAGGTGGGATTTTTTTTATTAATCAATATGTTATAATAGACAGATAGGGGAAATTAATTGTGTTCTCGGACCAACTCTCCATCCAAGTAGCAGTCTATAAAAGTAAATCAATATAAGTCAAGGTACGGCCTTTAACAAGGAGCCTTGGCTCACACCGATCAGCAAGCTATAAAGGGTCTAAAAAAATACAAGTGTAAATATATTCAACATGTATGTATCAGTCCATCTTATATTGTTAAGATTTCAATGTCAACAGATTTGACCATCAGCATTATTTCAAGATTGTATATACGGACTTCAACAAACAATGAAAAACTAAAAAGTATAATAAAAAAATATCAAGTAAATTTAAGTGATCACGACTATTAATGTACTTTAAACGACAATATAAATTGATTAATAGTCCAAAACATGCTACGAATAATTGTCCGGAACACTTTATCTATTATCCGGAAAGATGATGTCTCCCTTCAATATAAATCTGTTATCATAAAGGAAACAGACTTTCCGAATCTCATTTGTTTCGGAGTTTGTATTTGTATAATTACTTGAGCGACAAATCCCAACCCACTTTTACCACTTATGTGGTAGATAGCGGATAGTTTTAACTGAGAGGAGAGAAACTATTTATTTATGTTATGTTTATTGGTCTTTTTCCAATTCATATTGTAATTTGAAACCAGAATTTTATTATATATTATCCTAACAACATACATTTGAATACAGTACGACACAATTTCAACAGTTTAAACGTAAGGAAATCACAATCTAGCACCATATTTGAACGACTCATATATAATACAAAATATATATATCTTTATTGTCGTAAACCAAAGTATAGTGGAACAGAGATATTTACGAATAAATAAGCATCCATAGTATATTTTTTTAATACAAATGTAAAGAAGAGACATACATAAGTTACCTAGGAGATTCTAGGCATGTTATAAAATTCTTATAAACTTGTATAAATAGATAGGTTGTTGCTATTCATTATACCTTGGAATTTTAAAATAATGCCATCTACCAATTTCGATAAGACTTTTGTCTGTTCAAAGTTCTAAATCTACAAAATGAAGCAACATTTTTTTCATCAAAAATATCAACGAAAATTCGAAATTTATACTATTTTTGAATAATTTATACTTTAGAGATTTTTAGATTTCTGTAAAGTAGCATACCATAGATGTCTGAACTTGTCATATTATCTTAATTTAACACTTTCATACAACCAGTTTTTACTTATTAGTGTTCCATATATTTAATAGTCCACAATTATCAACCACATATTTTAAATTCTTACACCAATCTGTATTTCCATTAACACTACCAATAGCAAGATTGTAAAGAATAGTTGTATGAGGCAACTTTATCAACGAATAAAAACGCTGTTCAGAGAAGAGTCGACCTCTTTAAATGTCTCGTAATATCTTTTCTTTAAACCAAAACAGTTACGTTTTTATATAAAAAAGAAGATGTGGTATGATTGCCAATGAGACAACTATCCACAAAAGACCTAAATGACACAAACATTAACAAGTATAGGTCACCGTACGGCCTTCAACAATGAGCAAAGCCCATACCGCATATAGTCAGCTATAAAAGGCTCCGATAAGACAATGTAAAACAATTCAAGCGAGAAAACTAACGGCCTGATTCATGTAAAAAAAATGAACGAAAAACAAATATGTAACACATAAACAAACGACAACCACTGCATTACAGGCTCCTGACTTGGGACAGGCACATACATTAATAATGTGACGGGTCTTCATGTTTAGCATCTAATAACTTTTAACTGTAAAAACATGTTATTTTAATAAATGAAATGGAATAACATAACTATTTTCCACCCACAAACTTGAAAATTATTAAATTCAATTGTTGATTAATTTTAGTAGATAACTGGATATTCGAAAAAATAGACCAATACCCGTATTTCGAAAGCTTAAATTACAATAGCATAAACGAAATCGTACACATTAAACAACTGTCATTTCTACAAAACTTTTGAATTTTTGAAATACTTAGGCTTTTCTACCTCAAGTATAGATTATCTCAGCTTTGGCAAAACGTTTAGTACTTATAATCCATAATGCTATTCAACTTCGTAGTTTATTTGGCCTTTTTAACAGTAATGGATTCGAGTGGCAATAATGAGTCTTTTATAGACGAAACTCGCGTCTGGCGTATATAGTAAATTTAATCCTGCTATCTATAATGAGTTTATTTTTCTACACTTTCACGATATCTTCTTGATGGTTAATTAGGTTACCTCTGATATTCCATATGATTTATTAAATTTTAGATTTGGTACCTTTGGTTAACAACTTTTCGTGTGTTTCTCTGTCCTACATGTTCTCCCATTTATTTGTATTGCAGTCCTGTCATGTAATGTTGTCATTTTAATGCTATATTTAACGTTGCAATAAAAGCTGTAGGTTTGGCATGCCACAAAACCAGTTTCAACCAACCATTTTTTTCTCTTAAAAATATCCTGTACCAAGTCAGGAAAATGGACCTTGTTATATTATAGCTTGTTTCTGGGTTTTTCATTTCAATGTTGTGTTTCTGTTTTATCGTAGTTCTCCTTTTATATTTGATGTGTTTCCCTCAGTTTTAGTTTGTAACCCGGATTTGATTTTTCCTCAATCGATTTATGAATTTAGAACAGCGGTGTACTACTGTTGCCTTTATTAGCCTTTGTTCCTCACTTATTGCCAGCATTTCGACATGTTAGTCTGTTGAATTACTATATTATGATGTTCATGATCTCATTCAAAAATTTCGTTAATTTTACAGAGATGACGAGACTATGGTTTATAGTGACAGTACTTGTCTTTGTTTTGAATCATGGAATGGCTACACAGCCGATTATTCAAAATTCTGATATGAGAGTTTTTTGCCTGATGTTTGCATTACCGGGACGAAAAAATGGTCCCGATATTAACGGGTTCAAGAATCTATTCGATGCCCAACTCGAAAAAGTAGGCAAGAATATCTTCGGAAACATTCCGCACAATAAAAGAATGGAAGAGGCCGGAAATATATGCACATTCATGGACAGTTCGTCCCAAAAATGTGCTTACCACAGGATAACAACCATTGGAAACCACGTGATTGGTGATCTAAGAAGACTAGAAAGAAACATTGGAACCGGATTCAAAGATTCGTGGTACATGTATACAGTGCTTCTGTCCACGTGGTACATGGACCGAGTTTTTCTTAATCTTAATTGTGGCCCAGTGGATGTTAACTCGCCTCGTCCGACAGCACAGTGGGAGTATGTAGCTAAATGGAGTAAGCAGTTACTCTCCCAGGGAAATTTCTGCACTTGGTCAAAACCGTTGGACAAAACAGTGGCACATAATCTACGTCAAGAAGTGAAGAAGATTTGCGACTTTAGAGAAACAGAACCTATTTGTAGACTAGAACCGGTGCTGGACTTAGTAGATTCAATGAAAAATCTTTGCAATACTGTTCCCCAAACCGAATGGCGAACGAGTTCATCAAACTTTAAGTTCTTTAAAAGTGCAGCGTATATCAATTTCTATAGTATGAGGGTTAAAATGCCGACACATATTATTAACCTGTATGAACCCAGCACAGCAGAGGAAACTGTCAAAACAGGAATACTTAGCATCTTTTTTCAACTGTATGACGATTTTAAAGCCAACGACCTAACGCTAGCTGTCAAACTGTTAAAGATACTTCCCAAAAGTCAGTATTTACCGTGTGATTACAATGCACCATTTCCATCATTCAAATGGTTGATTTGCTCATGCGCTAAGGTGTTTAACGAACTCCGTTTGTTCCTTCAAACCTATGGGACCGGTAACGCTGATGGTTTACCTCGCAAATTTTTGGTTTCAGATATTGACTTTCGGGATTATATAAAGAATTTAAAAGTTACTCAAATAAAAGAGCTGGCAGAGAAGAATGCAGTCAGTTTACAAGTCGTTGCTCTGGATATAAAGAATGATGTACAACACCGATTTCAACAACTTGGATCATACTTCAAGAAAGTGGCCTCCTACCAGAAAGCTAAGCTAGATGCTGACGTTGGCTATCTTAAAGGTAGAATTGCAGACTATCAAAAACGATTTGTCAAATATGTAGATGAACTCAAGGTAAAGCTAAAAAAGTTACTAGTTATTTACAGAGGTAGTGCCTTGGAAGATTTACTTCAAGCCGTTTTAAAGATGGCTTTACGAATGGCAATGGCTGCAAATCCATTTAAATGGCTGACTGGTAGTGGCAATTCAGATAATATTTTGGAGTCTGCAACAGAGATCGCGGATGCATCTAGACGTTTAACTCATGCCATTGGAAGTGCAGTCAATTTTCATAAGCTTGTTGATTACAGCATTGAAATAGCAAAGAAACTGGCAAAAAATGAGAAGATGATAAAGAATGTTGGCAAGATCATGGATAATGCTGCGAAAATTGTAAATTCGTCTGGAAATGGGTATGAAATAATGCAGTCCAATTTTTTGAGAGACTATACTGCCTATTCCCCCCAAGTTACAAAAGACGATCTAGCCAAATTAGGTTTGTATTGGGAAGAATTTATCAGCGAAATATGCGAGGGCATTGCTTCCACAAGTAGTATAGCTGCAAATGCAATACGAGGAATTACTGGTGCAACTGGCAGGTGTCGTGAGGCAAAAATTACCGCCGCACAATTGGTAGCAACACAAGAGGAAGTATATGACCTCCAGTTTAACCTCATGGAAACAATGGCAAATTTAATGCGAAGCATAACACAAATACAAAGCTCTAAACTTCTCGGCGCAGGTCCAAAGGCTCAGCATCCAAGTGGTTTATCCATTGACACTATTAAAACATTAGTAGCGGTTTCATCGATGTCGTACAATATTCTACAGACAACTAATGTTCAAATGCTGTGTAACATTTTGGAATATAAGCGGGGACGAAAGCCACAGTTGTGTAACGGATTGGCTACAGATATTGACAAGTTATTAGCATCTAGAGACAGCGAATGTCACGCTGAATTGAAATTTATAACAGTGTCAACACAAAGGACAAACAAAACTGGTGACTATTCTTGGTTAGACCTTTCTAGGTTATTCCGTGGTGAGACTGTTCCCTTCCAAGTACCAGACGTAAACTGGTGGATGCAGCATGGTCAACTTTTACCATCACAAAGAAGTCATAGCTTTTATCTGGCTGGGTTTGAAATATATATGCCGATTGTTAGCGAAGACGCCCGTCCGGTAAATATTGTATTTGTTTTATAGTAAATTTAATAATGTTTTGTTTTATCAGTGTGAAAAACTGCAATCAAATAATTTCTGAAAAAAAAACATTTGTTTTCTTCATTTATGTGTTATAACTTCCACTCGTCTTTTAAAGCTAGACTTTCAAATAGAGATTGTTCGTGGTAAAACAAAAATGTGAAACGTATTAAGCATAGAAGGAAAAACAAAATTTCTACTTCCTGTTTCACATTTTGACAGGATATTATATGTCAGATGAATCCAAACGTCCAGTATTATATTAGAATAGTGTCTGAGAATTTTTTTAACTATTTAGAAAGGAATGTGTATCATGGTTTGTTTTGACTATCTTTTCCTACTTTACTTAATTATTTTCTTCGTTAGGTACTTGTGCAAGTCACCCCAACAAACGTCGACAACAAATTGTTTCAAGATGCGAAAACAAACTACATCATTTCACCGCTAAAACAGATGACTGACCTTAAGATCTCATACACAGAAGGTCATGGTTCAAGTTGCCGTCAGCAAAGAATACCCAATCCATACCGAGTATGTGGCAGGAAGGAACGATCATCTTTTCCACAGATATGCCATAATTCAATAAGTAATACTAATTTGTATTTGTAGTTTCATTTGCTATTTACAATTACTGTACCGAGATTAAGGAAACACGCAGTTCAGGGTAACCTTATGTTTAGAATCTAATTAAAACACAATTTATCTATTCCTGTAAAACGCCAGAACTTAAATCCTCAAATTAGTACATATATGAAATTTGAAATTTTGCAATAAGATTCATGGTTTCTAGTTATTTGAAGTGTAATCATCATTCATCATACTAATTATGTCACTACCGTATCGTCATCGATAAACACAATGCCAATATCAGTAGATAAGTGAATGCCTGCATAACATCTGCATTTATTGCGCGATTTACGATACGTTACATCAACCTTGTGCTCACCTTATGCATGTACAATGCACACTGGTATATTGATAGTTACTTATATCTTAACCTTTTTACAAAAAAGTATTGTTTACAGGCGATGAAGACAAAAGTATACTGCTACCGTCCATTTACTCAAAGTTTAATTTACGAATGGAGGGATATGAACAACTTCATCTTGATGAACCAGTCACCGATGTTCCTCTGAAAATTGGAATCAAGTTCTGTTCAGTTGATCCATCTAGACCTCTGCAACGGCGGAAAAGAGAAATTCAAAGGTATGTATAATGCAGAATTCTTCTCGTCGATGTTGTGGTAATCCAGAGACAGCCCATGCAGGTTCAGTTATTTATTAAACAAATCACTAAACATCAAGTTCGGAGGTGACTTTATGGCTTCTACAACATTTTGAAGTGTTTGGTGAAAAATATCGACCAGTTAAGTGGTTTCTACTTTAACGTGAGTTCCGATTAAGCCCAGATATTAAGGACTATTGTATAATTTGATGAAAATAGACACTTCTAATATTATACTACGTAATCAATTGGGATCATGACACATACATGTTTAATCGATTCTTTTATTTTAAAATACTTCGAAATAAACTAACAATCCATGACAAAACAATAGAAGGACCAAAAGGCAAACAACAGTATACAAAACTCAACAAAGAAGACTGAGCAGTACGAACTAGTTGTCTTACCAACATTTACCTGGTTTCCATCTAAAATTCTCATTACGTACTACTAGTTTATTCTAAATTAAAATAAAATATTTTAACCGGCGTCTTCGGTCTTCCAGTTGTATTGATTCGAGCCCCACAAGTGAGTCATTTGAAGAACGTGTCTCACGTACTTAATTATGAGCCTTTTATTAATGATAAGATTCGTATCCGTTCAGGTCTAATTAACTGTTCTGTTCATGTCATGATCTTTAACAAACTTTTAGTAAATTATCCGTTGATTCACTTAACCTATTAACAAATGCTTGGGTTTGACTATACTTGAGGAAAGTAAATCCGAAACTAGATTTTGGCGCACGACATTAATCAAGTAGTCTTCTTTTTTTCCTCCGATGGCCGTGTTGACACTCAACGTCGCGTTCTGTAAACCTGTTTACAATTAGTTTCATGTATAGAACACTGGTTTCATATTAATTTTGTTCTCATCTTTACTTCGGGTTTAATTACATTCACACCAGTAATATACATGTACTATACATTGAATTGAATAAATGTCTCTGTAATTTTTGTAACAGCAGAACCAATTCATATTCTTTTTAGAAAAAGGGTGTGGGAACCGGTATATAAAATGTTAACATTCCTTTCTTTTTGGTCAAGATACGTTTGTTTCAATAGGGAAGTGATAAAAATCGTCTGATTCCATTGAAAATTAAGGGCGGGGTTTCCTGTATGTTATACAATTAAGATTGTTTTGGTTATAATGTCGTACTTGACTTTCAGCCTATGTCGTCTGGACTTTAGCTGGCCTGGTAAAAACTAAGAATTCCAAAATAACTATATTTTATTACAACTGAGATCTCATGGCAACTCTTATAATACAATTTCAAATAAATGCATACAATATATTTCACAATATTTATAGTTCATCATACATAGATAATGTCAAGCTGGAATATATCAAATGTTTCTTTTGTATAACGTAATACGCAAATATTCTGTTCTGGAGATCAATCCTGCACTGGTACGATTTCATTATACACGAAACAACAAATATTTTCTCTATGTTCTGTTGCGTTGTCAAGGTAAACCAAAGTGACACACAAAGATTTCTCTAAACTTCGTTGAATATTAAATATAACCAAATAACAGAATTAAACTTTACTACGAATAAATTATGCTTCAAATTCACAAATCTCCTGTAAACAAATTTGCATGTATTAATGAAAATAAATGAAATACATAACATTTACGGAATTTAAAGTTTACTGTATGTTTCACTTAAAAAATCATCTATGTAATCGTTATGTAATAAACTAAAAACGCTCATTTTAAATTAATAGAACTAAATAAATAAAACTTAATTAAAAGTAAATGTGAAATGTAATTTTCATAAAAAGAATGCTTTAAAATATTAAATATGAATTACCTGGTAAAAACGAAGAATTCCAAAATAACTATATTTTATTACAACTGAGATCTCATGGCAACTGACGAATAGCCCAAAACACTAGCTTAAAAAGGTCGTTGCTCACGTGCTTAGAGATCCCAGGTTTTCTTCGTTTTACCAATGAAAATTATCGTTACATAATTTCATAACTGACCACAACATTTTAATTGGTCACTCAATTTTGTCTTGTCAACCAAGCTGACACTTTAATATAAATTATTGATTTTCGTATACCTATGTTGCGATAATCTATGTAATTTTGACAATAGGTCTAATTGCCTATACTCTTTCTTTTATTCATAATATAGCATGTATAATTTATGAATGAATAATTATCAATATTTGTCAAACATCTGTAAAATATATTTTCTTCTAAAAATAAAATAATTAATAAAAGAAAGTTTGCAAAGCTGTTATATTTCCTATTTTGCGAATTCGGAATTTCTAAATATATCTATAACATCTCCCCTCTGCCTTAATTGGCTTTGACCCCAAAGCCACATAACATCAACTACAAATAAAAGACATATAAGATTAGAAATTCAAGTTAATCAATTCTATATACACTCATAACACATATATACATTGTCACAAATAAAATGTTCTATTGATTTCTGCTACTGTTGTGTAAGGTAGTATGTTCATTGAGCCACATTAATAGGTGCTGAATAAATGCCATGTTCGAGAAAAAAATATGTGAGTTTGCTGAATTTAAACCAATAAGATATTTAAAAAAACTCATACTGTGCCTTGATAGACATGTTTAACGTGAAATCTGACAATTTGACAATTAACTAACTTTTGTAAAAACAATGTTATAAATAAAGTGAGGTTTAATAGTAAAATAGGATGGACACAGAGGCAGAATAAGGACTAGTACTGTAACACATGTACTATCCACGGATTTTTTTTTTTAACAAATTTGAATTTGGTTCTACATGCCGTTTGCTAAAAAAAAAAATCAACCAAACTTAACCAAAATAAAATAGTCAGTTGAATATTAGCGTTGTTTTCATAAACTTGCTCAAAATTATAGAACCAATGTCTCGGAAGGAAAAGCCGTCGCGGCTTGCAAAAATAAAAGACGGTACAAACGCACGTGTTGCTCTCTTTTGCACTGTAAAATAACAAGTGTTGTAGTAAATGTTCTTGCTTTTGAACCACAAAAATCAATGAAAATTATCATATTATATACAAATGAATTAAAAAAACGTATTTCAACATTAGTCATGACTCTATGTAACTCTTCGCAAAAACAATGTTCATTTTGCGTGTGCACTTTCTCTTTGCTTTGGCTTTCAGTCTGTTTCATTCAAGAAAATATTAACACCATAAAAAAACTGTCATCAGTGAAAAGTGTCTAAGTGTCTTTTAACTTTAACATATAAAAAATGAAAAAAAAATGTGTGATGAGTTGTTATATGAGCATGCGCATACTCTTAGCACTATTAGACAACAGATATAAATCTGTCAAGGGTAACAAAACACCACAATTTTGAATAAATAATTTATGGTTTTTGAAAACAATCTAAAGTTCCTAAAAGATATAGTCTCGAGAATAACACTATAAAAACAATTCAAAGACTTCAGCACTGGTGCAAAAGAAAAAAATGTGTATATGCTAATGTGCTTTAGTTATGTTTTTTCTCTTATTTCAATGAATGAATAATACTTTAATAGTTTTGTGTGACTAGTTTTGCCGTATGCATGTTTTTCTCTTTCGTTTAGTTCCTGTATGTGTATGTGTGCTGAAATATACTCTGATTAAATGTTCTGAAACATATTCCTCTGGTTCCCATGTGGGTTTTGAGCCGTCCGCCCATTTTACAAGGAAATGTCGTCTACCTTGTAAGCGCTTTAACTTCAAAAGTTTTTCCGCTTTATAAAACTGATGATCTTCTACCTGATCATCATTACCATCAGTGGTTTCATTCTCCCTATTTTGTGCTTGAGGCACAATCTCATCACCTTGATCATGCTGATCTACCCTATCAGCATCATTAGCTTCATTTTGTACCACCTCATTGGGTTGCACCTGATGATCTCTTGGATCCTTGTAAAGGATTATTTCTTTTGCATTGATCATCGATTTTACCTCTTTATTAGTGCTGCACATTCTTAATTTGTAAGTGTAATTTGGTCCCAACTCAGTTATGTAATAAGGCCCTTTGTACTTATCTACCAATTTCGGTGAGCGACCGACGGGAACCACATGCTGCCGAAGTAAAACTAAATCCCTTACTTTAAATTGTGGAATTTTTGAATTTCGGTCGTATCGCTCTTTAGATTTTAACTGTTTTTCTAACATATTTTTAGTGGCAAGATCTTGTGTGATCTTTAGATTTGATAGAACTTCTTCCATTTGAAGCTTGGCATCTGATGACAAATTCTGTTTGGGTGTAACAGAAGTGTCAAAAGGTAGATTCATTTCTCTACCAAACAGCAAATGAAAGGGAGAAAACTCAGTTGATTGAGTTGAAGGAGAATTGCGTAAAGCCATTAAAATTCCGGGTAATTTATCGGGCCAGTTATTTTGAGCCTTATCACAGTATGCTCTGAAAGACTTTATCAGAGTTGAGTTGCACCTTTCTACTAACCCATTTGTTTGAGGATGGTACGAGCTAGTATGATATCTTGTAACATCAAATATCTCACATAATGACAGAACTAAGTTATTCATGAAGCTTTTTCCACGATCACTAACCAAAAACCTTGCTGCGCCAAATCTAGAGAAAACCTCTTTGAACAAGACCTTTGCAACTTCAGAAGCCTCTTGTGTTTTCATAGCAAATGCTTCAACCCATTTACTACAACTATCAACCAAAACGAGCAAGTACGTTTCACCTTTGTTTGTCTTGCTCAGCTTTAAAAAATCCATATGCCATCGATCAAATGGACCTACCACTGGCATAGGATTTAAAGGTGGATTTTTGCGTGTATGGTCAACCTTAATTCGTTGACACCTGTCACAAGAAAGAACATGGTCTTTGACTGTTTGGTGCATTTTTGGCCAAAAATATTTTTGTCTCAAAGCAGCCAAAACCCTGTCTAATCCTAAGTGCGCACCACCATAATTCAAGTCATGATAAGCTATCAAAGCATGACGTCTGAGAGCTAATGGAAGACATAGTTGTTTAATGTACTTTTCATCTGGACTCGTTTTAAACCTCTTTTGAAACCATTTATACAAAACACCATCACAAACCGAGTAATCTTGAGATTCTGCGAGAACTTTTTGTCGAACCTTCTCACTTTGAGGTAAAACGTCATTTTGCAAGTAATTAAACATATCCTGAAAATCTGGGTCAACTTGTTGTAGCTGACCTACAGCAGGAATGTCCAATAACTCACTATTGACGACTTCAGGATCTAGAGGAGCAAGAAGTGTATAGTCTCCATAAAATAATTCGAGCTCTACACTCTCCAAGTCCTCGTCTCCTTTATTGTCTACCTCTAGATCTGTTTCACAAGCTTTAACCTCAATTGTATCTAACAGAAACTCATTTGCATTTGCAACAAACACTTTCACTGGCGATGTTTTATGTTCATCAGCCACTTCAGTATATGTGCGTCTGCTGAGAGCATCTGCCACCTCATTGTTTTTACCTGGTTTGTGAACGATATCAAAGTCGAAGTCTTGTAATTTAAGAGCCCAATGACCTAATTTACCGACTGCAACCTTTTGATCCATCAAATATTTAAGAGCCTTGTGATCTGTGAAAATTCTGAACCGACGAGTCAAATAAGCACGAAAATTTTTGACACCCTCTAGAACAGCTAAACATTCTTGTTCTGTGGTGCACCAGATTCGTTCTGCCCTAGACAAACTTCTACCTCCATAAGCTATGACATGCTCACGACCTTGACTATCTAATTGACCTAGAACAAACCCAATTGCTGTATTACTAGCATCACAAGTCAGCATAAAAGGTTTGTTCATATCAGGATATGCCAAGATCGGTGCTGATAATAAAGCCTTTTTGAGCTTGTCAAAAGCTTCTTGACATAACAAAGTCCAATGAAATTTCTTTTCAGAATCCTTTCTCAATAAAGCATTCAAAGGAGAAGCAATGTTAGCAAAAGAATCAACGAATTTCCGATAGTAACTACACATGCCCAGAAACGACTTAACCTGTTTTTGATTTTTAGGGACCAGAAATGAACTAACAGCATCCGTTTTAGATGGATCCACCTGAACTCCGTGTTTTGATAGGATGTGACCTAAGTATTTGACTTCTTTGACTGCAAACTCACATTTAGTTGGTTTCAATGTAAGATTTGCGTCTCGGAGTCTGTTAAATACTTGTTCTAGATGCCTAAGATGTTCCTCAAAAGTTTTACTAAAGATGAGAATGTCATCGACATAGACCAAAACAAATTTCCAATTTAACCCTCTGAGCACTTGAGTCATGATCATCTGAAAACTGACAGGAGAGTTTCTGAGACCGAAAGGTAAACGAAGCCATTCATAAACACCATTTCTTGTAATAAATGCAGATTTGTGCCTTGTTTCCTCGTCCATCTCAATTTGATGGAAGCCACTATAAAGATCAAGTGATGAGAATATATTTGCTTGTGATTCTCCTAATGTATCAAAGACACATTCAAGCCTAGGCAATGGAAATGACATAGGAACCGTTTGCTTGTTCAGCAACCGATAATCACAACAAAATCTCCATTGCCCTGATTGTTTCTTTTTCACAAGAACCACGGGAGAATGGTACTCACTATTTGATGGCTTTATCAGCTTGTGTCGTTCCATCTCTTCGACATGTCTGCTAATTTCCTTTTCAACAGGCGGAGACTGGTGGTAGAATGGTCTTTTAACTGGTTTTGCGTCTCTGTGTGTCTCTATTTTGTGCTTGTATATTTTTGAATGACCTAACTCTGAAAGACTTGTTGCGAAAACATCTCTATTACCATTCAAAAATGTAAAAAGCTTTTGTTTTTGTTCTTGTGTTAAGTCAGAATTCTTTAAATCAAAATCAATGCGTGTTTTTGTTTTGTTATTTTCTGTATCTATTGCATGTATGTTAGCATCATTTGTAGGCGCGTCATTTAACTCTTGTATTGACTCTATTTCAATGTCTGACACAGTTGCTAAAACTTTACTTGCAGGAATTGTAACTGATTTTTTAGTAGGGTTCAAAACTCTAATGACTGCTTTTCCATTGTTAATTTTAACCAAACACTTTGCACTCATCAGATTTAAACCTTGTATTTCATCATTTGGTTCTAAAAGAACTATATCCCCTGAATTTCGTTTTGAAATTTTTATGCTAATATTAGTTTCATGTTGTGGGGGTATAGTTACAGTTGACAATGACCTTGCAAGTCCAGTATTAGCTTTAAAAGTGCAAATTTCTTGTTCAGTGTCTTTAAAACATAATGTTTGTGTGTCAAAATCTATTTTAACTTTATGTGACAACATAAAATCTACTCCTATAATCAGAGAATGCTGAAGACCCTCAATTACATGTACGTACTGTTGAAATACAGTGCCTTTAAATGACAGTGGTAATAAAATTTTGCCTAATACCCGTGAACGTGTACCTCCAACACCTGTTATGTTAAAATACTCAGATTTGCAAAGCTTATTATCTTTAAAGGGCAATTTACTAAAAAAATCTGAGCTGCAACATGTAATTTGTGCGCCTGTGTCTACAAGGCTGTGCGTTTTTCTGCCTTGCACATCTACTACAGTAGTATTTTTATGCATAGATGTCGCCAAATTCACCTCTGCATAAGATCTGCCTTTGTGCCTATCCTCAGACTGACGCCTACGGACAGGCGCGAATCCCTAAAACCCACGTTTTTGAAAATTATTATTATTATTATAAGTACCCCTATCATTTCTATATCTTTCTTGGCTTCTACTATTAATACAAACTCTACCAAAGTGACCTTGTTTTTTACATTTATGGCATATTTTATCAAAAGCAGGGCACCTTTTATTACTACGCTTACACAACGTACCGCAATTATAGCAGATTGTATCCTCCTCTCTAATGGTCTGTCTTGATTGTCGACTCTGTCCATTGTTGTAATTGCCGTTGTACTCTCTGTGTTGCTGGTTCTGTTGTTGATACTGCTGATGATGCTGCTGCTGTTGATACTGCTGCTGTTGTTGTTGATACTGCTGGTGATGCTGCTGCTGTTGTTGCTGCTGCCCTGTTCCAATCGCCATCAATGTTGTACTCATGTTCTCTAGCATCGTCTGAAGATTCGCTATAGATGCCCCATGGTCTTCTGAATTTAGTTTGACAGCTCGCTCTGCTTGCAACGCTGCTTCTCTTACCTCCGTCAGTGTTAATGGTTGGGGAACTCTCGAGTAAACCTTCTCGCCAATTTTCCCATTCAGTGCTTGAATTACCATCCCTACCACGATATTTTCTGGAATTACTGCACCCTTCATCTCTGTCTGTAACCGGACGAAAAAATCGTTCACCGTCTCATCCTGTAGTTGTTTGATTCGAAACAGCCCTACATCAAACATGGTACTTTGATTGGAAAACCTTTTCAAGAACTCCGCCTTCAGCTGTTGGATGTTGTTTTTCACTGTATCTGTTAAGCTGTTATACCACAACAATGGCGCACCTTTAGCTAACTTGAATGGAAAAGTTGAGCAAATGTTGTTACCTACAATGTTGTTTAGCATACACCATTGCATAAAAAATGTCCACCACTGACCTGCTATTTCTTCCTCATTAAACTTGTCTAAAGTTATACCCCCTGGCATGATTACTGGTCTTACTGCTTCTGCGGTGTTGACAGTATTTGCTGTTGCGACTGTGGTATTTGAACTGCTTGACGCTGTTACCCCTGTGCGTGACGCTGTTGTTGCTGTGCTTGACTCGGTTGTTGTTGTGCTTGTTGCTCTTGTACCTGTGCTCGTATCTACTGTGCCTGTAGCTCCAGTGTCTGTTTCTGTAGTTGTTGGTGCTGATCTTAAAAAGTAGCTACTGTTGCTGTTGAGTGGTGCAGGCATTTGTTCTGAATTCTCGGGGACTAGCCGGGATTGTTGGGTACCTCCTCCAAATGTCGTACTTGACTTTCAGCCTATGTCGTCTGGACTTTAGCTGGCCTGGTAAAAACTAAGAATTCCAAAATAACTATATTTTATTACAACTGAGATCTCATGGCAACTCTTATAATACAATTTCAAATAAATGCATACAATATATTTCACAATATTTATAGTTCATCATACATAGATAATGTCAAGCTGGAATATATCAAATGTTTCTTTTGTATAACGTAATACGCAAATATTCTGTTCTGGAGATCAATCCTGCACTGGTACGATTTCATTATACACGAAACAACAAATATTTTCTCTATGTTCTGTTGCGTTGTCAAGGTAAACCAAAGTGACACACAAAGATTTCTCTAAACTTCGTTGAATATTAAATATAACCAAATAACAGAATTAAACTTTACTACGAATAAATTATGCTTCAAATTCACAAATCTCCTGTAAACAAATTTGCATGTATTAATGAAAATAAATGAAATACATAACATTTACGGAATTTAAAGTTTACTGTATGTTTCACTTAAAAAATCATCTATGTAATCGTTATGTAATAAACTAAAAACGCTCATTTTAAATTAATAGAACTAAATAAATAAAACTTAATTAAAAGTAAATGTGAAATGTAATTTTCATAAAAAGAATGCTTTAAAATATTAAATATGAATTACCTGGTAAAAACGAAGAATTCCAAAATAACTATATTTTATTACAACTGAGATCTCATGGCAACTGACGAATAGCCCAAAACACTAGCTTAAAAAGGTCGTTGCTCACGTGCTTAGAGATCCCAGGTTTTCTTCGTTTTACCAATGAAAATTATCGTTACATAATTTCATAACTGACCACAACATTTTAATTGGTCACTCAATTTTGTCTTGTCAACCAAGCTGACACTTTAATATAAATTATTGATTTTCGTATACCTATGTTGCGATAATCTATGTAATTTTGACAATAGGTCTAATTGCCTATACTCTTTCTTTTATTCATAATATAGCATGTATAATTTATGAATGAATAATTATCAATATTTGTCAAACATCTGTAAAATATATTTTCTTCTAAAAATAAAATAATTAATAAAAGAAAGTTTGCAAAGCAATTCCGAATTCGCAAAATAGGAAATATAACAATTTCATTCAAGTAACCAAAGAAATGGGTTGTCCCACGAAGATGAACGATCGGTTCCTTTAGAAAAGCGTTCTAATGATTATAGAGTTTTTTAGATGTCACAATTACTTTTACTAAAGCAGCGTAAGAATAGAGAAAACAGGATTACGGACATGATTGAATGACTGATTGTCGGTTATTTAACGTCCAGTGGCAAGTATTTCATGCATATTCAGGACGAGAACAAATTAACAATAAATACAATATGTAGGTCCTGTACTAGAGTCCATCCGGTTCGAAGTTCGGTGAAATTTTGACTGGAAAAATAGAAAGGAACACAAGTTTTGCCTCGCAGAAGGCCACCTACGGGCCCGTCAAAGAGTTGTTCCAAGGGTTCTTTACGTTACTCACCAATTACATATACCAATAACTTATAACTCTTTAAAATAACTTATATCTATAACTTATTACTCATTAATTACTCATACTTATAACTTTTTACTCACCAATGACGTATATACTTGCAGCGTACGCAGACAAAGGTCAAGTGGAGATTTATGTTGTCCTCAGAACAAACAGTATTACTCAGAGATGACAAAACAATGTGAATCATGTCCTGTTGGATCACAGAGTTACTACAATGGCCTGTTTTGTGGTGAGTATAACAATGTGAATCATGTCCTGTTGGATCACTGAGTTACTACAACGGCCTGTTTTTTTTGGTGAGTATTACAATGTGAATCATGTCATGTTGGATCACAGAGTAACTACAACGGCCTGTTTTTTTGGTGAGTATTACAATGTGAATCATGTCCTGTTGGATCACAGAGTTACTACAACAGCCTGTTTTGTGGTGAGTATTACAATGTGAATCATGTCCTGTTGGATCACAGAGTTACTACAACAGCCTGTATTTTGGTGAGTATTACAATGTGAATCATGTCCTGTTGGATCACAGAGTTACTACAACAGCCTGTATTTTGGTGAGTATTACAATGTGAATCATGTCCTGTTGGATCACAGAGTTACTACAATGGCCTGTTTTGTGGTGAGTATTACAATGTGAATCATGTCCTGTTGGATCACAGAATTACTACAACGGCCTGTTTTGTGGTGAGTATTACAATGTGAATCCTGTCCTGTTGGATCACAGAGTTATTACAATGGCCTGTTTTGTGGTGAGTATTACAATGTGAATCATGTCATGTTGGATCACAGAGTTACTACAATGGACTGTTTTTTGGTGAGTATTACAATGTGAATCATGTCCTGTTGGATCACAGAGTTACTACAACAGCCTGTATTTTTGTGAGTATTACAATGTGAATCATGTCCTGTTGGATCACAGAGCTACTACAACAGCCTGTATTTTGGTGAGTATTACAATGTGAATCATGTCCTGTTGGATCACAGAGTTACTACAATGGCCTGTTTTGTGGTGAGTATTACAATGTGAATCATGTCCTGTTGGGTCACAGAGTTACTACAACGGCCTGTTTTGTGGTGAGTATTACAATGTGGATTATGTCATGCTGGATCACAGAATTACTACAATGGACTGTTTTGTGGTGAGTATTACAATGTGAATCATGTCATGTTGGATCACAGAGTTACTACAACGGCCTGTTTTGTGGTGAGTATTACAATGTGGATCATGTCCTGTTGGATCACAGAATTACTACAACGGCCTGTTTTGTGGTGAGTATTACAATGTTAATCATGTCCTGTTGGATCACAGAGTTACTACAACGGCCTGTTTTGTGGTGAGTATTACAATGTGGATGATGTCATGTTGGATCACAGAATTACTACAATGGACTGTTTTTTTGGTGAGTATTACAATGTGAATCATGTCATGTTGGATCACAGAGTTACTACAATGGACTGTTTTTTTTTGTTATACAATTAAGATTGTTTTGGTTATTTCATTCAAGTAACCAAAGAAATGAGTTGTCCCACGAAGATGAACGATCGGTTCCTTTAGAAAAGCGTTCTAATGATTATAGAGTTTTTTAGATATCACAATTACTTTTACTTAAGCAGTGTAAAAATAGAGAAAACAGGATTACGGACATGAATTACTACAATGGACTGTTTTGTGGTGAGTATTACAATGTGAATCATGTCATGTTGGATCACAGAGTTACTACAACGGCCTGTTTTGTGGTGAGTATTACAATGTGAATCATGTCCTGTTGGATCACAGAATTACTACAATGGACTGTTTTGTGGTGAGTATTACAATGTGAATCATGTCATGTTGGATCACAGAGTTACTACAACGGCCTGTTTTGTGGTGAGTATTACAATGTGAATCATGTCCTGTTGGATCACAGAGTTACTACAACGGCCTGTTTTGTGGTGAGTATTACAATGTGAATCATGTCCTGTTGGATCACAGAGTTACTACAACGGCCTGTTTTGTGGTGAGTATTACAATGTGGATGATGTCATGTTGGATCACAGAATTACTACAATGGACTGTTTTTTTGGTGAATATTACAATGTGAATCATGTCATGTTGGATCACAGAGTTACTACAACGGCCTGTTTTGTGGTGAGTATTACAATGTGAATCATGTCCTGTTGGATCACAGAGTTACTACAACAGCCTGTATTTTGGTGAGTATTACAATGTGAATCATGTCATGTTGGATCACAGAGTTACTACAATGGCCTGTTTTGTGGTGAGTATTACAATGTGAATCATGTCCTGTTGGGTCACAGAGTTACTACAACGGCCTGTTTTGTGGTGAGTATTACAATGTGGATTATGTCATGCTGGATCACAGAATTACTACAATGGACTGTTTTGTGGTGAGTATTACAATGTGAATCATGTCATGTTGGATCACAGAGTTACTACAACGGCCTGTTTTGTGGTGAGTATTACAATGTGGATCATGTCCTGTTGGATCACAGAATTACTACAATGGACTGTTTTGTGGTGAGTATTACAATGTGAATCATGTCATGTTGGATCACAGAGTTACTACAACGGCCTGTTTTGTGGTGAGTATTACAATGTGAATCATGTCCTGTTGGATCACAGATTTACTACAACGGCCTGTTTTGTGGTGAGTATTACAATGTGGATGATGTCATGTTGGATCACAGAATTACTACAATGGACTGTTTTTTTGGTGAGTATTACAATGTGAATCATGTCATGTTGGATCACAGAGTTACTACAATGGACTGTTTTTTTTTGTTATACAATTAAGATTGTTTTGGTTATTTCATTCAAGTAACCAAAGAAATGAGTTGTCCCACGAAGATGAACGATCGGTTCCTTTAGAAAAGCGTTCTAATGATTATAGAGTTTTTTAGATGTCACAATTACTTTTACTAAAGCAGTGTAAAAATAGAGAAAACAGGATTACGGACATGAATTACTACAATGGACTGTTTTGTGGTGAGTATTACAATGTGAATCATGTCATGTTGGATCACAGAGTTACTACAACGGCCTGTTTTGTGGTGAGTATTACAATGTGGATCATGTCCTGTTGGATCACAGAATTACTACAATGGACTGTTTTGTGGTGAGTATTACAATGTGAATCATGTCATGTTGGATCACAGAGTTACTACAACGGCCTGTTTTGTGGTGAGTATTACAATGTGAATCATGTCCTGTTGGATCACAGAGTTACTACAACGACCTGTTTTGTGGTGAGTATTACAATGTGAATCATGTCCTGTTGGATCACAGAGTTACTACAACGGCCTGTTTTGTGGTGATTATTACAATGTGGATGATGTCATGTTGGATCACAGAATTACTACAATGGACTGTTTTTTTGGTGAGTATTACAATGTGAATCATGTCATGTTGGATCACAGAGTTACTACAATGGACTGGTTTTTTGGTGAGTATTACAATGTGAATCATGTCATGTTGGATCACAGAGTTACTACAACGGCCTGTTTTGTGGTGAGTATTACAATGTGGATCATGTCCTGTTAAATCACAGAATTACTACAATGGACTGTTTTTTTGGTGAGTATTACAATGTGAATCATGTCATGTTGGATCACAGAGTTACTACAACGGCCTGTTTTGTGGTGAGTATTACAATGTGAATCATGTCATGTTGGATCACAGAGTTACTACAATGGCCTGTTTTGTAGTGAGAATTACAATATGGATCATGTCCTGTTGGATCACAGAGTTACTACAACGGCCTGTTTTGTGGTGAGCATTACAATGTGAATCATGTCCTGTTGGATCACAGAGTTACTACGATGGCCTGTTTTGTGGTGAGAATTACAATGTGGATCATGTCCTGTTGGATCACAGAATTACTACAACGGCCTGTTTTGTGGTGAGTATTACAATGTGAATCATGTCATGTTGGATCACAGAGTTACTACAACGGCCTGTTTTGTGGTGAGTATTACAATGTGAATAATGTCCTGTTGGATCACAGAGTTACTACAATGGCCTGTTTTGTGGTGAGTATTACAATGTGAATCATGTCCTGTTGGATCACAGAGTTACTACGATGGCCTGTTTTGTGGTGAGAATTACAATGTGGATCATGTCCTGTTGGATCACAGAATTACTACAACGGCCTGTTTTGTGGTGAGTATTACAATGTGAATCATGTCATGTTTGATCACAGAATTACTACAACGGCCTGTTTTGTTGTAAGTATTACAATGTGAATCATGTCCTGTTGGATCACAGAGTTATTACAACGGCCTGTTTTGTGGTGAGTATTACAATGTGAATCATGTCCTGTTGGATCACAGAATTACTACAATGGACTGTTTTTTTGGTGAGTATTACAATGTGGATCATGTCATGTTGGATCACAGAGTTACTACAATGGACTGTTTTTTTTGGTGAGTATTACAATGTGAATCATGTCATGTTGGATTACAGAGTTAATACAACGGCCTGTTTTGTGGTGAGTATTACAATGTGGATCATGTCCTGTTGGATCACAAAATTACTACAATGGACTGTTTTTTTGGTGAGCATTACAATGTGAATCATGTCATGTTGGATCACAGAGTTACTACAACGGCCTGTTTTGTGGTGAGTATAACATTGTGGATCATGTCCTGTTGGATCACAGAATTACTACAATGGACTGTTTTTTTGGTGAGTATTACAATGTGAATCATGTCATGTTGGATCACAGAGTTACTACAACGGCCTGTTTTGTGGTGAGTATTACAATGTGGATCATGTCATGTTGGATCACAGAATTACTACAACGGCCTGTTTTTTTGGTGAGTATTACAATGTGAATCATGTCCTGTTGGATCACAGAGTTACTACGATGGCCTGTTTTGTGGTGAGAATTACAATGTGGATCATGTCCCTTTGGATCACAGAATTACTACAATGGCCTGTTTTTTGGTGAGTATTACAATGTGAATCATGTCCTGTTGGATCACAGAGTTACTACAACGGCCTGTTTTGTGGTGAGTATTACAATGTGGATTATGTCCTGTTGGACCACAGAGTTACTACAACAGCCTGTATTTTGGTGAGTATTACAATGTGAATCATGTCCTGTTGGATCACAGAGTTACTACAACAGCCTGTTTTTTGGTGAGTATTACAATGTGAATCATGTCCTGTTGGATCACAGAGTTACTACAATGGCCTGTTTTGTGGTGAGTATTACAATGTGAATCATGTCCTGTTGGATCACAGAATTACTACAATGACTTGTTTAGTGATGAGTATTACAATGTGAATAATGTCGTGCTGGATCACTGAGATATAAAATGGCCTGTTTTGTGGTGAGTATTACAGTGTGAATCATATTCGAATGGATCACAGAGTTACTACAACGGACTGTTTTATGGTGAGTATTACAATGTGAATCATGTCCTGTTGGATCACAGAGTTACTACGATGGCCTGTTTTGTGGTGAGTATTACAATGTGAATCATGTTCTGTTAGATCACAGAGGTACTACAATGGCCTGTTTTGTGGTGAGTATTACAATGTGAATCATGTCCTGTTGGATCACAGAGTTACTACAATGGCCTGTTTTGTGGTGAGTATTAAAATGTGAATCATGTCCTCTTGGATCACAGATATTCTACAACGTCCTGTTTTGTGGTGAGTATTACAATGTGAATCATGTCATGTTGGATCACAGAGTTACTACAATGGCCTGTTTTGTGTTGAGTATAACAATGTGAATCATGTTATGTTGGATCACTGAGTTACTGCAACGGCCTGTTTTGTGGTGAGTATTACAATGTGAATCATGTCCTGTTGGATCACAGAGTTACTACAATGGCCTGTTTTGTGGTGAGTATTACAATGTGAATCATGTCATGTTGGATCACTGAGTAAATACAACGGCCTGTTTTGTGGTGAGTATTACAATGTGAATCATGTCCTGTTGGATCACAGAGTAACTACGACGGCCTGTTTTGAGGTGAGTATTACAATGTGAATCATGTCATGTTGGATCACTGAGTAAATACAACGGCCTGTTTTGTGGTGAGTATTACAATGTGAATCATGTCCTGTTGGATCACAGAGTAACTACGACGGCCTGTTTTGAGGTGAGTATTACAATGTGAATCATGTCCTGTTGGATCACAGAGTTACTACAACGGCCTGTTTTGTGGTGAGTATTACAATGTGAATCATGTCCTGTTGGATCACTGAGTTACTACAACGGCCTGTTTTGTGGTGAGTATTACAATGTGAATCATGTCCTGTTGGATCACAGAGTTACTACAACGGCCTGTTTTGTGGTGAGTATTACAATGTGAATCATGTCCTGTTGGATCACAGAGTAACTACAATGGCCTGTTTTGTGGTGAGTATTACAATGTGAATCATGTTCTGTTGGATCACAGAGTTACTGCGATGGCCTGGTTTGTGGTGAGTATTACAATGTGAATCATGTCCTGTTGGATCACTGAGTAACTACAATGGCCTGTTTTGTGGTGAGTATTACAATGTGAATCATGTTCTGTTGGATCACAGAGTTACTACGATGGCCTGTTTTGTGGTAAATATTACAATGTGAATCATGTCCTGTTGGATCACTGAGTAACTACAATGGCCTGTTTTGTGGTGAGTATTACAACGTTGATCATGTCATGTTGGATCACAGAGTTACTACATTGGCCTGTTTTGTGGTGAGTATTACAATGTGGATCATGTCATGTTGGATCACAGAATTACTACGATGGCCTGTTTTGTGGTGAGAATTACAATGTGGATCATGTCCTGTTGGATCACAGAATTACTACAACGGCCTGTTTTGTGGTGAGTATTACAATGTGGATCATGTCCTGTTGGATCACTGAGTAACTACAATGGCCTGTTTTGTGGTGAGTATTACAACGTTGATCATGTCATGTTGGATCACAGAGTTACTACATTGGCCTGTTTTGTGGTGAGTATAACAATGTGGATCATGTCATGTTGGATCACAGAATTACTACGATGGCCTGTTTTGTGGTGAGAATTACAATGTGGATCATGTCCTGTTGGATCACAGAATTACTACAACGGCCTGTTTTGTGGTGAGTATTACAATGTGGATCATGTCCTGTTGGATCACAGAGTTACTATAATGGCCTGTTTTGTGGTGAGTATTACAATGTGAATCATGTTCTGTTGGATCACAGAGTTACTACAATGGCATGTTTTGTGGTAAGTATTATTTCCTTTGTTCTTTGGTATTATAATATATCGTTATATTTTCTGTAGCATGTCTTCAGTTAAAACTAGGTGAAAGACACTATAGGGACATTTTGATTTTCTTTTTCTGTTTTTGCTCTAAATATAACACGTTTGAATTTCTTATGCAAATATGTCTTATGAACATCTGAAAGATTTTATTTGGAAGTCGAATTTTTTGTTTACAAAACTTTGAATTTTTCGAAAAACTAAGGATTTTTTTTATCCCAGGCATAGATTACCTTAGCCGTATTTGGCACAACTTTTTGGAATTCTGGATTCTCAATGCTCTTCAACTTTTTACTTGTTTTGTTTTATAAATATTTTGATATGAGCGTCACTGATGAATCTTATATAGAAGAAACGCACGTCTGGCGTACTAAATTATAATCCTTGTACCTTTGATAACTATTTACACCACTGGGTCGATGCCACTGCTGGTGGACGTTTCGTCCCCGATGTTATCACCAGCCCAGTAGTCAACACTAAGGTATTGACATGAATATCAATAATGTGTTCATTTTTATAAACTTCCTATTTAAAAAACTTTGAATTTCTCGAAAAACTAAGGATTTTCTTATCCCAGGAATAGATTACCTTAGCCGTATTTGACATAACTTTTTTGGAATTTTGGATACTCAATGCTCTTGAACTTTTTTTCTGTTTGGCTTTATTAATATTTTGAAAGAGCGTCACTGATGAGTCTTATGTAGACGGAACGCGCGTCTGGCGTACTAAATTATAATCCTGGTACCTTTGATAATGATCGAGCTCAATGGGCTAAAAATGTGGTCTTCTCATACCTTCTTTGTGATTACATCATTTTTTTATGATATGGAACATGTTAACCTGTTTATCAGATTGTTAAAGCTACTAGTATAATAAAAGAACTCATTCCCGTTAAATATTTGTTTTATTGAAAACTGTAAATGATCGACCAGAATTAGAAAAGATGGCGTCTTTATAAATACGATCACAGTATAAAACAATAGTTGTTTTACTCATGATTACATGCAGTGAAATTATTTACTCTTTTCTTTTTCAGGTAAACTCATCAACATACGTTTCTCTGGTAGCATTACTGAAAACTTCAGCTATCATAAGGCTGTCAATCTTTGCAAGCTGAATGGTTCCAATATTGCATCGACACAACTGTTCAATCAAGCGCGTCAACTAGGTCAGACGTCATGTGTGTGTGCCTGGTTGGAAGGATCCCGTGTTGATTCGCTTACGTCAAGAAACAACTGTGTAAACAAAACGGCCTGTTCCACTTCAGGAAACATCAAATTCGTTCATTGCACAACCAGTTTTTCCCCTTAAATGTTCGCATGATTCCAGCATAGATTCAAGTCTTATTTATTACAAAATCTTCTACTTTCTCAATGAACTAGCTTAAAAGTATAGACGTTGACAAACATAATCAGTGCAATTCAGGAAAATTGTATTTTGATTTTCGTATCTGTTTTTAGTAGAACTTTATAGAAAAATCTTTACGTAAAATTCTTTCAAAGTTAATGTAATTCCTCTTAAACCTATTACTTATGAGTACATTTTCCTCCGTAACTCTTATCTAATCATAATTGGGAAGTAATGAGACAAGTAATTTTTTCACAAACTTTAAGGCAAAAATCAACAAAATAGTTAATTACAAATCATTAATGAAAGGAGATATTTTTCAACAAATCAACGATAACTTTATGTAATAATAACGATTTTTTAGTCAGTCACAAAACAATTAAGAAGCTTTTTGAAAAGTAAATTATTTCATGCATTGCAAGCGTAGTTTATTATATTGATTTAATGTGGAAAATAATTGGAAAAAAAGTAAGTTAAAGAACTGAAAAAACTGTATCTAGATTATGTGGCATAGGAAATGCATACAGCTGAAACATTCAGACACCATACAATGATTTGGAAAAGTTACTCGCTTTGATATATTGTAAATAGGTTAGCCATCTTCTATCCATTTTTAGACTGCACTGGTGTCTCATAATATTATTTTGAAATGTGTATATTTTACTTCTTTAAACAGAATATGTACAATATTAATCTACGCCTCGTGTTTCAGATAGGATCCTTTGCTAGAACATTATTTCTATTTCTGTAATAAAATGCATACCTGCATAAATGTCTTATTTCCTTGTAAAGACTAGATTCATATGATACAAGTGACTCAACTATTTAAAACGTTGAATTGATGACGACTGTGTAATAAGACTTATACACGAATTAGGAATTACTAACAGGGGTGCGTTCAATATCGTAGCGGCTACGTAGTGTTACGTAACTTTTACTTTTGAACGTGTAGCTAGCCTAGCTGCTTTAAATATCACGTTAAATGTGTAGTAATAGTATCACACCACGTTAAATGTGTAGTAATAGTATCACACCACGTTAAATGTGTAGTAATAGTATCACACCACGTTAAATGTGTAGTAATAGTATCACACCACGTTAAATGTGTAGTAATATTATCACACCGAGTTAAATGTGTAGTAATAGTATCACACCACGTTAAATGTGTAGTAATAGTATCAAACCACGTTAAATGTGTAGTAATAGTATCACACAACGTTAAATGTGTAGTAATAGTATCACACCACGTTCGAGTATAGTTAGTATATTGAGAAGATATCAATATTAACACATATTTATTCCATATTGATAAAACTTAAGTAGGTTTTTTTTTTATATGAATGAGATTGTGAATAAATAAGCATATTCACCTAGTATAAAAAAAAGTATAACCATAGCGCAAAACGTAGCGTGCTTTTACGTGCATTATTTTGATAAGATACGTTTGATGTACAAGTGATTTCGGTTTTAAAAAAATGTCATTACATACATTTTTCTAGGAATATAGAACAAAATAATTACTGTCTTTTGTTTTGGTAAGTATGTGGTTAAATTGACTTTTGAAAATATGATTTTCACTTCGGCCATTGGCCTCAGTGAATATAATTTTTTTAAAGTCAATAAAACTACATATTTAGATATAGGAAAATGTGATGTAAGTTTCCTAATCATTAGACAGTAATTGTATAATGTACGAAAGGGGAAAAGGATTTTATAGCCAAACTGTCACAACCAAGTTATGAGACATTCGCCTACTAGAAGTATAAACGGCCTTCAAAACCGCTAACAAAAATCATAAAATAAATCTGAGCCGATAGATATCATAGGAATAGTCAAACACACAAGTTGAATACAAACTGACAATGTCATGGCGAAAAACAGAAAGCGACTAAAAGACAAACAGCAGTACATAGAACACAACATAACAAACACAGACTTAGCAGCACGACCACACAAAAACCAGGGTGGTCTCAGGAGCTCGGGTAGGGTTGTTATAATCTACTGCACATGTGACTTTCATCGTTTTGACGAGCCTGCAACTTTTGTTGCAGAAAGCTCGAGATAGGGATAGTGATCCGGCGGCGGCTACGGCGGCGGCGGTGTTAGCTCACTTCTTAAAAGTTTTATATTTTAGAAGGTAGAATACCTGGATGCTTCATACTTGGTATATAGATGCCTCATGTTACAAATTTTCCGTCAGTCACATGTCCAATGTCCTTGACCTCATTTTCATTTTTCAGTGACTACTTGAAAAAAAAGTTAAGATTTTTTGTAAGGTTAAATTATTAGTAATTGGATAACTATATTTGGTATGTGCGTACCTTGCAAGGTCCTCATGCCTGTCAGACTAATTTCACTTGACCTCGACCTCATTTCATGGATCAGTGAACAAGGTTAAGTTTTCGTGGTCAAGTCCATATCTCAGATACTATAAGCAATAGGGCTGTAAGGTGTACATTTTTTTGTACATGTCCAACTGGCAGATGTCATCTGACCTTGACCTCATTTTCATGGTTCAGTCGTTATACTTAAGTTTTTGTGTTTTGGTCTGTTTTTCTTATACATGTACTATATGCAATAGGTCTACTATACTTGGTGTATGAAATGCTTGTAAGGTGTACATGTCTAGCTGACAGGTGTCATCTGACCTTGACCTCATTTTCATGGTTCAGTGGTCAAAGTTAAGTTTTTTAGTATTGGTCTATTTTTCTAATACTTTATGCATAAGGTCAACTATATTTGGTGTATGGAAATATTTTCTGATCTATATGTCGGTTACGCAGGTTTTATTTGACCTTGACCTCATTTTCACGGTCCATTGCTAAGTGATAAGTATTTGTATTCTGGTCTGTTTTTCTTTATTTATAAGCAATAAGTCAAATATATTTGTTGTATTGAAGAATTGTTAGCTGTACATGTCTGCCTGGCATGGTTCATCTGACCTTGACCTCCTTTTCATGGTTCATTGATCAATGTTTCGTTTTCTTGGTTAATGTTGAGTTTATGTGACAGTTGTAATAAAGCTTTATATTTAGGTCTATCAAGATAAGTATCAATGATTAGTAAAGAAGGCGAGACATTTCAGTGTGTGCACTCTTGTTACTACTGTAAGATACGTTATTTGATTATATTTAATAAATGACTGTAATATTTTTTCTGTCTTTGAAGAAATAACATGAAACATTTGGTGCACACTGAATAACGCGCGAAGCGGGTTATTTAACAGTGTGCACCACATTTTTTATGTTATTTCAAATAGACAGAAAAAATATTACAGTCATTTCTTATAATTTAGTTCTAAATCCCATTTTAAACCGTAGAAAACCTTAAAAAAACGTTGATGACGTCACGGTCACATGACTTAATTATTCTATGGTCTGATATCAAAATAACGTCAGCCAATCAGAAGACGCATTAATCTAAAATTGAATTATTAAGTGATAATACAGTAGACAATATTTCAGATTTGTAATTGACTGTTTTTTAACCCTGAGTTATCACAACCTCAGACACCATCAGTTATAAGGATATTCTTACCCTGATATTTGATTTATAAATGTGTAACACAACTTAGACAGCTGTGGTGTAGTGGTTAGTGCATCGGACTACTAACACAAAGGTTCCTGGTTCGATTCCCGTTCCGGGATGAAAATTTCAGGGACTTAATTTTCGGCTCTCCCTTGACACCATTTGCAAGTATGGTCTCAAGGAAACAATGATAGTCCGTCGGAAGAGGACGCTAAATGACTGACACTTGTTAAGAGAGAGAGCAATATATTTTGCACGTAAAGACACCCTTGTAGATTTCGAAAAAAAGGCAGCACTCGCACGCGCAAAATGGAAAGGGATTAATATAAGTAACAATAAGTTGTTTCCCACTCCACTTTAAATAAATATGTTTAAACTAAAACAACTTCCAGATAAGTAATGTTTTACATGATATATCTGTCATAAAAATACAGCTGTTGTTCAATAGTTGTCGTTTGTTAATGTGGTTCATAAGTGTTTCTCGTTTGTTCTTTTTTATATTGACTATAGCGTTGGTTTTCCAGTTGGAATATATTTACACTTGGTTTTTTTTGGGGGGGGGTCCTTTATAGCTTGCTGTTCGGTGTGAGCCACAGTTCCGTGTTGAAAACCATACCTTGACCTATAATGGTTTACTTTTATAAATTGTGACTTGAATGGAGAGTTGTCTCGATCATTGGCACTAATACCACATCTTCTTATATTTACTAGATCATTAGCACTAATACCACATCTTCTTATATTTACAAGATCATTAGCACTAATACCACATCTTCTTATATTTACAAGATCATTAGCACTAATACCACATCTTCTTATATTTACAAGATCATTAGCACTAATACCACATCTTCTTATATTTACAAGATCATTAGCACTAATACCACATCTTCTTATATTTACAAGATCATTAGCACTAATACCACATCTTCTTATATTTACAAGATCATTAGCACTAATACCACATCTTCTTATATTTACAAGATCATTAGCACTAATACCACATCTTCTTATATTTACAAGATCATTAGCACTAATACCACATCTTCTTATATTTACTAGATCATTAGCACTAATACCACATCTTCTTATATTTACTAGATCATTAGCACTAATACCACATCTTCTTATATTTACAAGATCATTGGCACTAATACCACATCTTCTTATATTTACAAGATCATTAGCACTAATACCACATCTTCTTATATTTACAAGATCATTAGCACTAATACCACATCTTCTTATATTTACTAGATCATTAGCACTAATACCACATCTTCTTATATTTACAAGATCATTAGCACTAATACCACATCTTCTTATATTTACTAGATCATTAGCACTAATACCACATCTTCTTATATTTACTAGATCATTAGCACTAATACCACATCTTCTTATATTTACAAGATCATTGGCACTAATACCACATCTTCTTATATTTACAAGATCATTAGCACTAATACCACATCTTCTTATATTTACAAGATCATTAGCACTAATACCACATCTTCTTATATTTACTAGATCATTAGCACTAATACCACATCTTCTTATATTTACAAGATCATTAGCACTAATACCACATCTTCTTATATTTACTAGATCATTAGCACTAATACCACATCTTCTTATATTTACAAGATCATTGGCACTAATACCACATCTTCTTATATTTACAAGATCATTAGCACTAATACCACATCTTCTTATATTTACTAGATCATTAACACTAATACCACATCTTCTTATATTTACTAGATCATTAGCACTAATACCACATCTTCTTATATTTACAAGATCATTAGCACTAATACCACATCTTCTTATATTTACTAGATCATTAGCACTAATACCACATCTTCTTATATTTACTAGATCATTAACACTAATACCACATCTTCTTATATTTACTAGATCATTAGCACTAATACCACATCTTCTTATATTTACTAGATCATTAGCACTAATACCACATCTTCTTATATTTACAAGATCATTAGCACTAATACCACATTTTCTTATATTTACTAGCTATTTGTTTATGCATAAATACCAAGTAACGTCATAAGTTATACGACCAATAGGAACATAATAGTACAAAGATAGATATAGGATAAACTGTAAAGTAAATAAAAAGATGGCCATTATCAGCAACTACAATCTCTAACAGGGGATCATCATATAAGAGGAGAGGTGTACTCGGGAAGCGGTTGTATAAATTGGTTAACTATATCTTATCGTCGATTGTCATATTACACTAGAAAACTTCATTTATTACCATAAAAACATGACAGTGGTATAACATTCACACAACTATAAAAGATAAACAAAAACCGTATTACAATAAACATTTGTCCAAGCGTTATTACTTTGTTGGTTGTGAAAATAATTTCCCGCCTTCTCTGATGATTTTGTGAGCACGGATGCATCAATATTGAAAACTTAGGATAACGATGGATACTACATCTTCGTCTTCTTTTCTGTATCTTCCTCCTGTTTTTGAGGAGTACATCCAATTTTGGCTTATATTAAACGGGCACAAATATTTATATAGAATGTAAGGCTTATGTAGCTTACATATTTCACACGAAACATTATGTGATGATATTACTATTATATTCACAAGTCTTTTAAAAAACAAAGCTTTCAATTATGAATTGTTTCCAATAGTCGATTGTTTTGATTTTCGAACGATGCATTACTATTGCAGTTGATTTTTGTCTTCCTTTAACTAAACGATGTTTAACATAAATGGAAAAGTTGCATCAGTTTACATAGCTACTAATTTCGGGGCGTTTTATAGCTCATTATGTGGTATAAGTTTTGCTAATCGTAACAGGCAATACGGGACTTGCTAACTTCTATTTCATTTGGTCATTAACTTACTATTGGTGAACATTAAAGGTAATTACCACATCTCCTTCTTTTTAATTCTATATTTTGTCTTTATAGTGTAATATAACCGAGCCCGCTATGGAAAATTAAATGGCCATTGTACCAAAAGTATAACATATTAATAACAAATGTACAATTATATACACAGGAAAACATGTTGTCCTGTAGGCGGATATAATTTGTTTGTTCGGCGAATAACAAAGGAAACAGACTTTCCGAAACTCATCAGGTTTAGTTTATCAAGTGGAGACAAATGTCGTCCAACAGTTACAGTTTCCCCCTTGTGTAAAATTAAATGTTTCACATTGCAATAGCCCTGTAGATAAAAGATAGCCTATTAAATATTTAATGAATTGATACTATATAATGAAACCAGAAAGACAGTTGAATATCAGCGACTATCAACGCATTTTCCATAGAATTGTATTTCTTAAAAAATAAATCGTATCCCCAGTAAATGTGTTCAAGACAGCGGTAAATCTGTACACTATTAGTTGCATTACCGGTCAATATATTTATTCAAGCTGCTCCACTATTCATAAATCGAAGTGAATCAGGTGCATAAAGCATTATTGTTCCTCTGAAGAAGTAAGTACGTTTTTAGTTTTTTGAATGGACAAGTTGTTGCAGTGTTCCCACTTCCTATGTGTGTGATACTTTTGTGGAATTTTATTATTTCAATTCAGTTCAAACAAATTGGATCTGCGGTTGGAATTGGTAAGAAAGCTGGACTCTGAGTTGAAACTGGAATCCTTATATGCACTCTTTTAAAAGAGGTGATGGTCAAATCCCAAAATAGAATACATTTTTGTATAAAGACAAATTAAGACAAAATGATAGAAATCAATGAAACGCGTCGACTATATCAATCAAAATTTAAAAAAAGTACAAATCTAAAACAGCGATGTGTTGAAGGCATGCCACAAAACCAGGTTCAACCCACCAAATTTTATCTTAAAATGCCCTGTACCAAGGCAGGAAAATGGTCATTGTTATATTATAGTTCGTTTCTGTGTGTGTTACATCTTAATGTTGTTTCTGATGTGTCGTAGTTCTTCTATATTTGATGCGTTCCCTCAGTTTTAGTTTGTAGCTCGAATTTGTTTTTTCTCTATCGATTTATGCATTTCGAACAGCGGTATACTACTGTTGCCTTTATTTGAACCGGGTAATACAGCTACCCAAATCTCTCAGCGGTATCACAACAGTTTCTAAACTGTAATAGCTCTGTCACATCGACAGCGACCTAAACAAACATAATACCTAAACTCGATATCATTCTGATCAAGCAGACAACTTTGTAAATACACTTGACGATGATAATACTTACATCATGTATGTACAGTGTAGTTAACATATACTTTCACTTATAAAAAGTGTATAATATATACATATATGGAGTTATTTTCTTTCAGAACGATGGGTCATTCTTTCGAAGAATCAACCCGAACGATATTATGTTTTAATGAACAATGAATCAAGGCATAAAATAATTACATGTGTAAGGTCATTATTTCCTTGATCAAAATACAAACTTTTATTTTCTTCAATATTTAAATTGTATGATATATAGTTTGTTGGTGCCAATCTTTGATAGGTTTAACAAAACAATCGTCATGGACGCACATTTTTACTTTACAAACAAACGTAATGGTTTGTCCATTTATTGCTACAATAAAAATTTAAAAAACATCATCATATATGTGTGATGAACTTGAATGTTTAACTTTTCATAACACTCTTGTATTAATATTCATTTTCATGTTACGTGTAGATGTTAAATAATTCCGTGCTCTCTTCGTGTCAGTTCTTACCTCTATACATCTTACTCTATCAAACGATCAACAGGGCTGCGTTCAATATCGTAGCAGCTACGTAGTGCTACGTAGATTTTGACTATTGAACGTATAGCTATAGACTAGTTGTTACATAGATATTGATAGCAGCTAAGAAGCGGCTACCTATCTGCTACAATATTGAACGCAGCTCTCAAAACAGATTTTTATATTTTTATGAATGATAGCCACGCACTGCACAATATGGTTGGGGAATATAGAATTAAATCTTGGTGGTTTTTTTTAAATAAACATGTATTGCTATTTAAAAGAAAATTATTCTGAATACAAGTAGTTCATTGGTAAACATTGTTAAAAAAATATTGTTTACGCGATACAAATGTTATTCTAGGAAGCAGTTTGCCGACATGTTTTCCGTATGCATAGTGACCTGAGCGTAACCCTCCTCGTAAAAATCCGGTGATCGCAATACGCATGCATCTGTCATTAAAATATACAAGTAGCTAATTGTAAATGTTAAACACGTGCTCAATACCCATGTTTTTTTGTTATTTGTTTACTAAAAGGTGACAATCGCTAAACTTCGGCTTCAAAACACGGCATTTAATGAGCAGCCATATTTGTTTAATTATAATAGACAGAGAGAGGGGAAAATGACGATTATACGTTATATTTGCGTAAAAAATGAGAAAATCGTGCACAGAGGACTAAGTTTATGACATATACATGCATTGGTGTAAGAATTGGATAAACATTATTTTTCACCACTCACTCGTTTTATATGACTTAAACTACATTGGTGCAATAAATTACTTACAAAGTGATTTGTATTTTCAAACACCGTTATCAGGGTTATTGGGTGTTAACAATTCATTTGTGTATTTCTTCATGCAGTTACAGTAATGTTTGCATTGTGTCTAGGCAAGGACTTCTAACGTGTTTTTCTAGATTAAATAGCGAGTTGTATTTCACAATCGTAATGAGCCGAAGGGCGTATTAAACCTGAATGCATCAGAAAGGAACATAACACTTTTCTGGGGTCGGTAAAATAGAATGGTAATTCTGCAAAACATTGTTGATGATATGTTTTTTACCATATATCAATAGTTATCAAAGGTACCACGATTAGACAATGCATATTTAACACTTCGGTGTTGACATGAATATCAATAATGTGGTCATTTGTATAAATATCCTGTTTACAAAACTTTGAATTTTTCAAAAAGTAAAGATTTTCTTATCCCAGGCATAAATTACCTTAGCCATATTTGGCACAAATTTTTGAAATTTTTGATCCTCAATGATCTTCAACTTTGTACTTATTTGGCTTTATAAATAGTTTGATATACGTGTCACTGATGAGTCTTATGTAGACGAAACGCGCGTCTGACGTACTAAATTATAATCCTGGTACCTTTGATAACTATTAAGGTGTTTCTAGTCGTAGAAGAGACTTCGGGTTGTCATAATTGCCTTAAGAAAAACCTCCCTCCGGTCGGTCTTTCGTTCGATAAATCCTGACACCCCATGATGTGTTCTACGAAAACAAGTTCTTAAACATGCATTCTCTATAACGTGAACATCCTGATGTTTTCGATGATGTTGATCACCCGAAATTATTAAATTAAGTTAATTTGAAAAATCTTAATAACAAAAGGAGCGAACTCCGCGAAAAAAAAAATTCAAAATAAAAAGTCGAAATCAAATGACATAACAAAAGCGTCAACACATCAAACAAATGGATAACAACGAAGTGGTGTCTTTTACGTCAGATTTTCTATAAGAGGTACTATATAAATCTTTCAGTGAGTATACATCTTTAATATTGTCAAGTATGACATGTATCCCGGAAACAGATATGTATCCGTATTGATCAATAAGGTTATTGTTATCTTGTTTCATATGGAGATTAAGTGTATCCTGAAACAGATCCATCTCCGTATATACGTAACGATACATGAACAGTGGCGGATCCAGGGTGGGCCGGGGGTTTGAACCCTATCCTTTTTTAACGATCCATGCATTTGAATGGGGAAATAAAGTTGGACCACCCCCTCTTTTTACTGGGTTGGGAACCCCCCTTTTTAAAATGGCTGGATCCGCCTCTGCATGAAGTAGATACAACTAAGGATGCTTGCTCCTCCATTTTTTTTTTTACAGATTTTCGGAATCCTCTGGTTTTATACATTTATTGTCATTAAAACCCCTAACTAACCCCTACTTTTCTTTTCATAATTATATAACAAACAGTTTAAACAGTCAAATTTTATAAAATTCTTGTTATATTTTCATACTTTTTGAAACAAATAAAGAGCCAATGTTAAATATAAGAAAAATCTGGAGAGAATTATTTCCCGCGTAATTTTAAATGGCTTTGATCTCGAAAACGAGCACACGGACCCTTCATTTTTTTCTACTTTTTAGTTTCATTATTTATATACTTTCAATTCATTATAGTCTTTTAAAAAGCTTGTTATTTTTAACAGAGTAGCGAACATCCTTAAAAAGACAACTACAGAGAACAATTGTAGGTCTTTCAACTCTTATGATATATCTTGTTCTAAATCCTCACATGCATAAAACATGCATAAAACATTTTTAATTGCTGGTCCAACTTTCTCAAATAAAAGTCCACAGTCAAGAATGTCCACTACACACTGATCTGTTTGACTGTTAAAAGTGTATTGACCATTTTTGGATTCGGTAGTAAGATCAATTGTACGGTCATATAAATCTGTAAGATAATCAATCTGTTCTGCTTGCTCATTTACTATTATTGAATAATTTTTAATTTCGTCTTCATTAACCTTTTTTCTGAGTTCTTGTATCTGTATTTCTTGAGTGCTGATTGCTGTTCGTGACGGGTTTTATTGGCAATATCTTCCCAATACTTTATTTTTCCATTCAACCTTTTCTTCTACATTCTGCATATGGTTTTAACTGTTTTAATATGGATTTTTTCAAGCAGCAACTTTTTTCTAAGGATTTAGTATTTGTTTTAAGGACTTTTTTTGCGTCTCTCTTCCTAGTAGATTCATGGTTAATTTGGTTTGCATTGATACACATTTTCAATTTTTTCTCTAGGTTTTGTATTATTTTTTCTCGGTTGATATTTTCTATCTTTAGTTTTGTATTCTCTGTCTTTGTTACTTTGCTCTGTATTGTTACTTTATTGAAAGCATTTTTTAATTTCGTAAGAGTTTCTTATTTATTTTTCTGTTGATTCGTTGCTTTCAACAGTTATAATTTCATTTGGATAGTTACAAACTTTATGGAGGAACTAATTTTTTTCTGTTATGGTAAGTCCCGTTTCTTGTTTTGGACATGTTCAATTTTTCTTTGTAAAGTTTACGCAATCCAAAGTTAAGCTTTCGAATATTGTTATCACAAAGGTCGTTTTTAATTCAAAGAAGCTGAAATGACGATTTAAAGAGATAGCGAAGTGACGCTCCATGCTGTCTGCGTAACTGATCTTGTTCAAACAAAATCCTATTTGTAAATAAGTTGATACTTTATGGTTAATTAAGGGAGAAGGTTTCATACCATTCAAAGGTTAAATACCGCCACCAAGGTTCCTTGTTGAAGACCGTATCGTGACTTATAATAGTTCACTTTTATAAATTGTGACTTGGACGGAGAGTTGTCTTATTGGCACTCTTATCACATCTTCCTATATCTATTTATTCAAATATGTAATTTTCACTTAGAACAAATATATGAAAGCAATGTCATTTTATCAAACAAAAGTTCGATATATGCTGTTTTAAAGCTGTGTGTGTGCTTAAAATTCGATTCTAATATGGCGTGCTTTGTGAATAAACCCATTCTTTAAATCAAATAAAATGTGTTTTCGCTGTGTATATTGATTACTGCAGAAAAATGAGTTTTATCAAATTGGCATGTATTTAATATATTTCAACAACTTAAAACACTTCTTAACTCTTAAATGATGCACATGTTGTTACTAATTCATTTATTATGACTGTAAAGTGCTCCAATTCCAAGTTAACGTTGGCTTTTCAAAACTCCTCCCTCTGTATGCTTGTCGCTATAACATAACTTAAATTTAATTTATAAGTGTTCGTCGCTGGGTTACTGTATTTTTTATCGTGATTTAGAAATATCTCATTTGATGCGTGAAGATATGCATGCGTAATACAGATCCAAATACAACGCACATGTCATTCTCCAAATATACCGACGCCTATGTTCGGAAAAATGCACACATTCTTTGAATTTGGTACAAGAAATTATGATTTACTCTCGAAATGATTTGTGGAGAAATGATTAATCATATATAAAAAAGATGGACTCTTACAGTTTGATATGTTAAACCGGTAATTCCAGTGACCCATCTTGTTCTTTTGTTGGTTTTTTTGTGTGGTTTTTTTTTGTGTGGTTTTTTTTTGTGTGGGTTTTTTTGTTTTGTTTTTTTTGTATTTTGTTTTTTTTGGGGGGAAGGGGGTACCTTGTGTTCTTCGAGAATGGTATAGCTTATCCCGACGGACTTAATAACAATAAAAAACAAACGCAAAGCAAGAACTTTTGAAATAATACATTTATTTGTGAATTAATATGTAAGCGAAGCAATATCTATGCAGGTGTGTTCAGTTTATTTTAAGACGTTGACAGTTTGTAATTTTTTGTTTCATTGGAAATGGCAGTTTGACATGTCGGTTATCTGAAACGTGACGATTTGATACTTCTGTTATCTCATGTGTGGTGATTTGATATGTCTGTTATCGGATGTGCCTATTAATATTTGTGTTGCGAAGTTTTGGATAGTTTGCCATATCAGTTTATCTGGAAACTTGTATCTGGCTCCTGAAGAAAGAAGCAATATACTTTGCATTTCAAAATCTCAATATGTAATGTACAGTCAGACGGTTCAGTTTGCAGGTTCAGATATCATGAATCCAGAGAATGTAGAATGGGAACGCCCAAACGCCTTTTCCGCTTCCGGTCTATTATCTTTCTGGACATAAACGGTATCTCCTAAATTCAATTGCAGGACGGCTGTAAACGTGTAACTATCCCCTTGTGTTTCGCTTGCATAGGGAATCATAATTGATGTTCCACTCTTCATCAACATCATACGTAGTGGACTAGGGGGAGCAGACATTACTGTACCTCCAAAAAAGTAAGTACCTTGTTTTGGGGCCTTAAATTTTCCTGTTCCAGGACTATAACCATTGCCTAAGTTTGTGACAACATTGTTAAATTTTATTATATCACCGCTCCTCAAAGCAACAGTATCCGCTGTCCATACTGCAAGGAAGGCCGGACGGGGTTCTGAAACTAAAACATAAAAAATATTGACATTTGAAATATTTTCCTCTGCCTATACAATTCAATTTACATTAAGATAGTAAGGAACAATAACGTGGTGTATCTATATATGGGTGGTTACAACAAAGGTTTTATAGATAATTATGTATTATGCGTACAAATTACATTTAATTATATGTTGACCTTGTCATGGTATCAATATATTTTTCTGTTGTAATTGCTGAGAATTGTTTTATCATGTTTATAGTCATATTCGTATATTTCTGACAAATATTTGCTGTAACTCATATTTTTAAAATAAATTGGAAATGCTTTGTATTGAACTCTTTTTCAGAAGAAATGAGGACCAAATACAAAACTTATGATCAGTCCACTTATTTGACATGGGTAATAGGACATGCGTATTTCAAATATAAGTAAAACTGCTTTTGTTGTCTACATATTTGAATGTTTTTCAATTAGCATTTAAAGAAAACGTATACACATTTTTTGTATACTTATTTAGGTAGAAATATATATGTATGTTTTAACACTTTATAAAGTCACGTCATACATCATATAAATATGGAAAACCCACAAATTACAGTTTTCGGAGCTTACTGTCCAGCTAAATACATTTTCTTGGATCCAAATATGTCTCTCATCATATCAAACTTTTTTAATGTAAATATTTTAATTCAAACTTACAACTTTGAAGCTTCGATTTGATTGCTGCTAAATCAAACTGAATAGCCTGAATAGTCTGACGAACTGTTTGATCCGTCTGCAGAGCGACTCGTCCAACAAGGTTTAAAGCGACAATTGCAGTAAAGATGTGAACTAATAGAGCCATGGCCACTGGTTTTGGCGGGAAGTGACACCGGTGTTGCAGTGATGTTATGACAACAAAGTTAACAGCTGAAATGAAAGTTTTAAGAACTAATTATTGGTTGCCTGTCAACATATGTGGTGCGTCGGATAGAAATCGACCTTATGCAAATGAATATCAATATATATCTGTTTTGGAAAAATATGTATGCTAAGTATGTAATAACATTAACGGTACCAATTTTTTGCACCAGATGTGCATTTCGACAATACATGTCTCTTCATTAATGCTCGTGGCCAAAATGTGTAAAATCCAAAGCGTATAAAAAAGATGAAGAGCTATCATCCAAAAGTTCCAAAAAGTATAGCCAAATCTGTGAAAGGAATCAGAGCTCCGGAAGGGTAAGCATGTACAACATAGTTCATAATACAAAAAGTATACATTATTGAATGATACACTCTTCAGAAATATGTCTTTGTATATAACAGTTTTAAATTAGACAAGCATTTCTTCTACCTTTTGAATGACAATTGACAGCATAGACAGCACGTTACTATTACAATATTTAAAAATGCCTAGTACTTTTTTACATTTGGGTATTTAAAATAATATGGAGGTATGAGCTTCCCCCTTAAATCCTTAAGGTCAAGGAACAGTAAATGGGCTATGTCGCAGATTTTGCTAAAAATTTGCATACAACCTTGGCTCGTTGAACCACAACTGAAAATCGAAAAAAATAAAACATTTATCTCTCTTATTATCTGAAAAATTGCAGATTGATTTCTTTTAATATGGGTAAATATTTGTATAGAAAGCACATAAAATCGGCGAAAAACCTTCTAAAATTTGTCTTAAAATCGGCAAATTTCTAATTCTACTCCATATATTTTTCTTAAAAAACTATATATTGTTGATAACGTTACGATAATTTCGACTTTTTGTTGGATTTTTTCACAATGAACGCAACTTTGAATGATGCATACCGTAAAAACGAAGTCGGTGACCCTATCTTTATTTTGCATCATTATAACGGAAATTTATATACCAACAACATATAGTTTTTTTTTTTTTTTTTAAATCTATGGAGTAGAATTAAAGATTTGGTGATTTTAAGACAAATGTTAGAAGGGTTTTCGCCGATTTTGTGCTTTCTATACAAATGTTCACCCATTTTGTAAGAATTCAATCAGTAATATTTCAAATGATAATTGAGATAAAATCATTATTTTTTTGATTTTCAGTTGAAGTTCATCGAGCAAGAGTTGTATGCCAAATTTTACTGAAATCTGTGACATAGCCCATTTACTGTAACTTGACCTTAACTAATATTCATACTATACCATGTCTTTATAGTGCAATAGAAGCGGGACCGCTATGGAAAATCCAATGGTGAGGCGACGAATGTAGCTTTTTAAAGTTGTTTCACACAGGAAAAAGGTTGGTCCTGAAGGCAGATATTGGTAAATAACCAATCAGGGTGTTTTTATCAAGTAGAAGAGGGACGGAAGATACCAAAGGGAACGATACGATTGTCTTTGACGAGTTTCCCTTCATTGTAAGTGTTTCTCAGTCAAGTACTTGTTGGCGATGATACAGAAGTGTAATTGAGGACAAGTATCTACGGACATCTTGCTACGGAAGCAGATGTCCTGACATGAATGTCATTGATATGGTTATATTTATAAATTTACTAAAGACAAATTTTTGAATTTTTGAAATACTAAGGATTTTCTACCTCAGGCATAGATTACCTTAGCTGTATTTGGCAAAACTTTTAGGAATTTTGGTCCTCAATGGGCTTCAACTTCGTACTTTATTTGTCCTTTTTGACTATTTTGGATTCTGGCGTCACTGATGAGTCTATACACCTTATCGCTATTAGCCTTTGACGCATACAACAATCACTTTTCCATTGTGGCGTCAGATGTTTTGTTTTATGACGTCAAAATTTTACGGGAACCTGTGTGATATCCAGTAATGGCGGACAAATAGCGATAAGGTGTATTGTAGACGAAACGTGCGTCTGGCGTATATACTAAATTTAGTCCTGGTATCTATGATTAGTGTATTTACAACCACTGGGTCGACGCCACTGCTGGTGGAGATTTATTTCCCCAGAGTGTATCACAAACCCAGTAGTCCGCACTTTTTGTGCTGACATGAATTGTCATTGATATGGTTATATTTATAAATTTACTGTTGACAATTTTTTGAATTTTTGAAATACTAAGGATTTTCTACCTCAGGCATAGATTACCTTAGCTGTATTTGGCAAAACTTTTAGGAATTTTGGTCCTCAATGCTCTTCAACTTCGTACTTTATTTGTCCTTTTTAACTATTTTGGATTCGGGCGTCACTAATGAGTCTATTGTAGACGAAACAAGCGTCTGGTGTATTTACTAAATTTAGTCCTGGTATCTATGATGAGTTTATTTCAATTGCGTCACATTTTAATTACTTGGATCATTCAGAATCATTCACAGAAGTTGTTCATTATGTTAATTTGAGACATCTAATAAAAATAAAAAGCAAAAATATCAAAATATCAAAATATACAGAACTCCAAAGAAAATTCAAAACGAGAAGTCTTCAATCAAATGGCGACATCAAAAATCTCAAAAACATTACACGGTTCAAGAAAACATCTATCAGATTCCTGACTGAATTGGTAGAAGCATTTCTTCAAATAGAAAATGGTGTTTTATAGCTAGTTAACCCTCTCACTTGTGCGACAGTCATTTACAATTCCATATATATAACATGTATAATAGAGAAACTGACAATTATATTCACAAACTATCGTAAGCGTTCATTCAAATACATATAGCACGCTAAACATATGTTTGTTTTTAAAAATCTACATAAAACGATGTTTGGAATTGGTTGGATTGAAATTTGATACGCCAGACGCGCGTTTCGTCTACATTATAATCCTGGTACCTTTGATAACTATGTTAGACTCATCAGTGATGCTTAGATCAAAATAGTCATACAGCAAAACAAGTACAAAGTTGAAGAGCAGAGGAACCAAAATTTAAAAAAAAAATATGGTTTGAAATTATTTCATATCTTGTCGTTTTATAAATGTTTTTCAATACTCATTGAAAATCCTAATATCACTGTATCATGTGTGAAATACAATAATTTTCGTATTAATTAACATAAAATCATATCGTAATTTTTTTTTTGGGAGCCCGCGACAGGAATATATGAGTTTGGAAAAATGCAAACCGTATAATACAAATACGTTTATATTGTTCAGGGCAAATCTATTTTCTCTTTTTATCAAATGATCTAATTTCAAAACGAAGACTTTGATTTAACAGTAGATGCATTATCAGCACTCGATCTTTCAGGTCTTGGACTTATGATATATTTAATGTAAAAACTGCACGTAAAAAAATGACATAACAAGAAGGTTTCGATAGGGGATCATACAGTATATAATAATCAGTCTAAAAGCAGGAAATATGGGATAAATATGAAAAGAAGACAATAAATTAAAGATGAAAAATAATTTGGACCAACCATACAAATATTTCTGACCAAATTTCTATTTCATAAAACAACAGAAGACATTATTTGTTAATAAAACTCTGTTCTTTACCTGTTAATAAATTAAATTTTGGATTGCAGCACCATTTCATATATTGCAGTCCTAAGTATGAAATCTTTCCAATTATATTGGAATATTGTTATTCCAAACTGTTTCCCAAAATTGATCGCCCTGAAGATCATAAAAAGCATTTTATTAAAATAAAGTATGTCAAGAAAGGTTATGATTTTGTAAATATTTACAGTAATTTTAACGATCATTCGGTTGAATAATAAATTCCTAGATATTTTGATAATACTGAACTACCTTTGATTTGTTATATTTACAAGAAATCTACCCGGAAATGTGTGTTTAATTAAAGACAAGTGTGTACAGATGTACATATTAGTGAAAATACACATACGTCTTGCAATTGCAGTAATTCTAAATACACATATGGTCCCATTTCCCATGGAGATCCTAACATCGTTCGAGACCAAGATTTAAAATCATTCCTCAAAAAAGGACCTACATGTCGTCCCCGGTCAATTATCAATGGGAATGCGTGTCGTAATAATATAGACGAGTCACTGCGTACTCAAGGTTTGAAATGGATAAAACGGGAATATTTTACTTACTAGTACACTCAAGGTTCAATCAAAAGCCTGATAGTACATTGTTCAAATAAGGCCTTTGAAAATAGTGGAATTAATTACTTTCGGGTGTCAAAAACTCGTTGGAAGTACTTAATAAATTGCATGCATATATTGGTGATTTTGAATCTGTTCAAAGTTTTGATTTTTCTACCCTATACCACTTTGCCTCATATTCTCATTAAGAAAAAATTCACACACCTAATTAAATGGACATTATGATTCAGAATGCGAAAACACATGTTCAAATTATGTTAGGTAATTTTTTTAGTAGCAACAAACAAAAGAGCTATGTCAACTGGACATGCTTTGTCGAAATGCGCGTCTGGTGCAGGAAAATTGGTACCTTTAATGTTATTGATACTATATCTGCCCTTGAATATTTACTAGATAACATCTTTGTTCGCTATGGAGATGCCGTATATCGTCAAGTAATAATTTTTCAGTGATACATCAATTTCTTTCGCTAAAATCTTAAAAGTTGTTACATACACGAGCGAATCGTACAAGTTGAAATATAAACAGCACAAGATGGTGACTAGGGAACGTCACCACCTAAAAATGGATAATTAACTATAACAAATGAATAGTTATCTCTTATCATAAACTTTTGTATTAAGCTTCCTGTTATTGATATAGATATCAAGATCGAGAAAAGGAAAGGAAAGGAAAGGGCAGTGGTCATTGTTAGTATTAAATTTATTTTAATTCGGTAAAACAGGACAAATTTCTTTAGTATACATACTGAAGTCGTCTGTATTGAGAGTCAATATATCATCCAAATATCTAAAAGTATTGTTAATTTTTTGTAATAGATGTTGTTTCAATGGGTCTCTGCTGATTTTAATCATACATTGTAACTCATAGCAAAACAAAAACAGGTCCGCATAATCTTTCAATAAGTTTAATTGAGGTCTGGAGCTAGCAAATCAGTAACTGCTTGTAATCCGTTGTTATTCCTGTTATTGTCATTTTGTTTATTTTCTTTTTTAACCTATTCTGACATCGGACTCTGACTTCTCTTCAACTGAGTTTTACTGTGCGTATTGTTTTGCTTTTGTTTTTTTTTCTGCATTGGCTAGAGCTTTAGGGGGAGGGTTGAGATATCAAAACTATAGGCTTTAAATAGCCTGTGTCGCTCACCTTGGTCTAAAGTGCATATTAAACAAAGGACAGAGATGGATTCATGACAAAATTGTGTTTTTGTGATGGTGATGTGTTTGAAGTTGATTGTTCTTACTTAACTGAACGTTCTTGCTACTAACAAGTATCGCTGTCTATAATTAACTTTGCCCATTAGTAACAAAGGAAATTATTTTGTAAAAATTTACAAAAATTTACAAAAAAAATAAAATTGATAAAAATTTACTATAAAGGGCAACAACTCATTAAGGGGTTAACAGACCATTTTTATCATGTTGACTTATTTGTAGATCTTACTTTTCTGAACCTGCTTATAGTTTATCTCTATCTATAATAGTATTCAAGATAATAACCAAAAAAACGGCACAATTTCTTTAAAAATTACCAATTGGGGGCAGCAACCCAACAATCTTTGTCTAATTCATCTGAAAATATCAGAGCAGATATATATTGACTTGATTTACACTTTAACCCCATGTCAGATTTGCTCTAAATGCTTTGGTTTCAAAGTTATAAGACAAAATCTACAGTTTACCCCTATGTTCTATTTTTAGCCATGGCGGCCATCTCGGTTGGTTGGCCGGGTCACTGGACACATTTTTAAACTAGATAACTTAATGATGATTGTGACCAAGTTTGTTTAAATTTGGCCAAGTAGTATCAGAGGAGAAGATTTTTGTAAAAGTTAACGACGACGGACGACGACGGACGCCAAGTGATGAGAAAAGCTTAAAAGGAGCTTCTGACCTTTGTTAGTCTTCTATGTTTTTTAATTTTAGTTTCTATTGTAAATATTGCCAGTATTTTTAACGATCATTCAGTAAAAGAACAAATTCCTGGATATTTTGATAATACTGAACTGAAATCTACCCGGAAATGTGTGTTTAATTATAGCCAAGTGTGTACAGATGTAAATAATAGTGAAAATACACCTACGTCATGCAATTGCAGTAATTCTGAATTCACATATGGTTCCATTTCCCATGGAGATCTTAACATTGTTCGCGACCGAGAGTTAAAATCATTCCCCAATAAAGGACCTACAGATTGTCTGTCCCCAGTCAATTATCAATTGAAGCCAGTGTCGTAATAATATAGACGACGCACTGCGTACTTTCTGTTTGAAATGGATAATAGTATAATAGTCCCAGAATATATATGTCGTGTATATGTTATTATTTTGTACAGGTTATTACTTGTACAAACATTTTATACAAGTAATTACTTGTATGAAGCCATCATACATGTTAGTACTTGTACAAGAACAATTGTACAAGTAATTACTAGTACAATTTTTATTGAGAAAAAAATAATAACTTGTACAAATCATTATTCTACCTTGGCCTATGTGATGTTCTCACAAATCGGTCCGTATTAAACAAATAATTTATGAATAAAACATAAAGGTATAAACATTCAACATGTGAGCAAAAAATTAAAAATTAAAAAATTAAAAAATAAATAAAGTCAAAACTAAAGTGTAAGATGGAAAACAGTGTAGAAACAAAATAGTATGAGAAAATGATTAATTTTGGCATGGCAATAACTCTTCTAATAATTCAACATTTACACACATAAGAATATAAGTTATGTTAAGGAAGTATAATTAGGTTCCAAAAAGACAGCACATCCAAGATATTTCTTACGGCAGTATATTATTTTGAATGTAGCAAAAATAAAGAAAAACATTCGCAAAGAAAAAGAAATTATTGTTTGTGTACTGTTGATAGAGCGAGGTCCAATGGACTGTAGAAATATCAAAAGAGTTGGGCAAAGGGTTGTGCTTAATATTTTCTAAAAAGGGATACAAATTAGAAACAAAAGTTGGAATCATGATTGGTTAATGAGTCAAAATCAATCGAAAAGGTCCAGAGACAATGTTTTAATCTAACATATATAAAATACAAGTACAACCGGGGAAAACAGGAAACTTGACACTTAACAGTCAACATTTAATAACATGTTCAGCCCGTCCGGCTGAATGATGTTCGCTACTCTTGCTTTTGACTTCTATCAAGGAATGAGGAATTCACTAGTTTAATCATCAGGAATTTTTAGTTTTATCAATACATGTAATAAATATTTTGTCCGTTAAGCACCTTCCGGCTTTTCTTTTCATAATTTTATCCAATATAGTTTTAAAAGCCATTTATGAGAAATGTATAGACCTCTTGTTATTGCTTTATAGTTTTGTCAAGAAAGAGGGATCCGAATGCTTAAAGGATGAAAATTCTAGAGACAATCATTTCCCGCCCGAATGATCCAGTCCCACTGAACCAGTTAAAGGACTTTCTTGTGGGAGCATTCTTAGTCCTAATGATTCTGTTGTTTGTATTTCTTGTGGAAGTATTATCAGCCTCAATGAGCATTTTAAAGGTATTTCTTGTGGATTAATCACAACAATAAAAACATTGGTTTTACAAAATCTTTAACAAAATGTCCAAAAAGTCTCAAAATCAATTTTTGTTTATTTTTCCACTGTGACAACATGCCTCTCCTCCCACTGAAGCACGACCCCGTGCTTCGAATAGAATTAACGCAAATGTTCAAATTGCGGTTGAAAAGTTCTGGCTTGGTTCTGGTTCACGTAAACGATCCTTTGGTTTAGCGCGGATTGTAATTGTTCTTTTTCGCTTTCAATTGCTTTTAATTTGATACTTAGTTCTAAAATTTGATTGTAATACTCGTCCTCTTTGAAATGTAAAATGGAATTTTCATTAAAAAGCTGTCTCTTTTCTGTAGATATTTCTTCATATTTTTGTTGGATGTCGTAAATAAAATCAGTTTTTGTTTGAAGGTATAATTCCAAATCATTTATGCGTTTAACGTGGTTTTGACAGTTGTCTTCATTAACGGATTGTCTTGTAAGCTTAGAACATCTGCACGTAGCTTTTCATTTTCGATTGTCACACTTTGTAAATGACGTAACTGTTCTCGTAAATTCAAGATTTCAGCTGCCTGACTTGCACCCTTTTTCTGCACTTTTGAAAGTTTCTTTTTAACACACGTTAATTCACATTTCAGTATACTTGTAGAGTCCAAATAACTTTTGAATGCAGAATCACGCAGATTAGCAAACGGCAAACTACGGGTAAATGACTTTGAATCGAAATATTCCTTTATACGTCTAGCATCTCTATCCTTTTGCGATTTTGATTTGGTGCTGATCTGGGGCACATCTTTACACTGTTGAATTTCCTGGTTAGATCGAAAGACACACATTCGGGCGTAATGTCCTACGTGATTACATTAAAACATTTCTTACTTGCTGAATAACAAAATGTTTGTCTATGCTGATTTCCACATCTGGCGCACGCTGGAATCTGACGCATCGGGAAAAACCATGGTCTCCACTGTGGCCTGAAGTTGTATTCCATCACTGCAGCTCTGCTACATGTATATGTACGTCTCTGGGGAACTGGTAACTCGCTTGCTGCTTTGAGGTATCAGGAAAGCGTGTTGAGCTGAAAAGTCAACACGACCCGGACTTGGCACCAAATGTCACAAATAAATGCTGGGTGTATCGGTGACTGGGAAATGTGTTGGTCTGGAACCACACACACACAATAAACAGTACGACAAGTCTGCACGGACTCTTACTCTGGGGCTAGCTCTTGTAACAAAAGACGACTCTGGTTAGCGCGATGTATTATTTAATAAGTTCAGCATGGAATACAATTGTACAGAGTTGGAACTGCTCAGTGTTATACTAAATTCAATCTGCCACATCAAAATAACAACATAGTTTATATAACAAACCAAAACTATTTGAATAGACTTGACAAATATTTCTCTAAATAGAGTGAGAAAATTCAATTAACGGATTACAGAAAAATAAGCACATAGATGATAGTTAACAATAGAACATACGGACTTATTTATGGGATTAAACATTTACGAATAATAGATCATTTTGAAGTAAAATGTCGCTAATTGAAAAACAAATTAAAACCTGAAATTAGATTAGCTTAATCTTCTTATCTTGACTTAAGTCTTGCACAATAAAAATATCAAAATGCCTAGTGAAACATTGCAAATATAACAAAAACATTGGTTTTACAAAATCTTTAACAAAATGTCCAAAAAGTCTCAAAATCAATTTTTGTCCATTTTTCCACTGTGACAACAGCATTCTCACTCCCACCGCTGGATATAGTTTAAGGACTTTCTTGTGGAAGCATGGTCAGTCCGAGATATTTCTTGAGGAACCATTGTCAGTCCAAGGTGTTTCTTATGGAACCATTGTCAGCCCAAGGTATTTCGTATGGAACCATTGTCAGTCCAAGGTATTTCTTGTGGAAGAATTTTACCCCCACTGATTCAGCTTAAGGTATTTTTGTGTGGAAGTCCCACTGATCCAGGTTAAGAGGCCCCGCTTGTGAATATACAGCAAATTAAATTATATTTTGATTTAGAAAGTGCTGTACCGTGATATAGTTGTTAATTTCTGTGTTAGGCTTTGTGGAGTGTAGTTTCATTGGCAATCATACAGCATCTTCTTATTTTGTTAATAACTTTAGGGCAGTGAAAGTGATGTGTTAGCCAAAATTCAAACTTGATCTATGTTTGGAGGTAATAAGCATAATGTTAAAGTTTTCATAATTTGGTAAAGGCAAACTATAGTTAGAATGCAGAAACAGCAAATAAATCAGGGTTTTTTTTGCATTTATAAAAGAAAAATATCATAAAAATGGTCACAGTGACCTCACCCTTATTTTAACTTGATGTGTATTTGTTTGTAATAAGCATTGTGTAGAAGTCTCATAACATTTGACTTAGGCAAATGGAAATTAATTTCAGGATGTACAGACAGACGTGCAGTCTTTGTTTCATAAAAAAGAATAGCCAACGTAGATACAAGTATCTTGTCTTAGAGAGGGATAAATCCTACTTTGTAAAGGATCACTCTGATTCAAACAAACAATTCTCTGAAACTAACATTATCAAGATGCTTGATTTCTTGATTGACAACATATTTGTTACGTTCGGAGGACGTGTTTTTCAACAGACAAATTCCAATGGGAACGAATTGTGCCCTTGTTTCTTTATTATTATGAGGCTGATTTCATACAGGCATTTCTTAAGAAGTTAGCTTTATCCTTTAACTCTACTTTTCGCTATATAGATGATGTTCTTTCACTAAATAATTCAAAATTTGATGACTATGATGAACACATCTATCCCCTCGAACTAGAGATAAAAGATAAAACAGATACAGTCAAGTCTGCCTCATATCTTGACTTACATTTAGAAATATGAGGTTGAAAACAAAACTTTACGACAAAGGAGCTGATTCCAGCTTTGCAATTGTGAACTTTCCATTTCTAAGTAGCAACATTCCAGCAGCACCTGCAAATTGTGTATATATCTCCCAATTGATACGATATTCCCGTGCTTGCATTTCCTATCATGATTTTCTTAATAGAGGGCTGCTGCTCACAAGGAAGCTATTAAACAAGAGTTCCAAATGGTGAAGTTGAAATCATCACTTCGTAAAATTTACGGACACCATCATGAGTTGGTTGATCTTTATGGAATAACCGTTTCGCAAATGATATCAGACATGTTTCTTACGTCGTAACTACAATCCCCTTCCCTTTCATGAATGTGACATACCGAATTAAACTACAGTGGAGATCAGTTCTAACCTCTCATTAGAACTGTCAGAATAATCTGTCATAGAACTGTTCTAACCTGTCCTAGAACAGGCCTCAATCGGATCCAGATTATAAAACCTACCAGTAGTGGGTTCGATATGGGGGACTCATTTCAGTCATTACAATTTAGTCAATAGCAAGTTGAACATATAGACTATGGGTCCGGGAACACAGTTATTGCCCTTTGAAAATAGACCATAGTGTGAACAATGTTTTACCTTGTTACTTGACAATCTTTTATACTACTTTCAAATTTATTTCTTCATGTTTGATGACTTAATAACAAGTAAAAGGGATGAAATTACCCTGTAAAACAAGTTGTTCCATGTATTTCAAAGTAAAGTAGTGATTTGGTCCAGCTAAAAAAGGTTAAACATTTACTTTTCGGAAGCTGTCAAAAGATTTCAACCATATTTTAAGTTAGAGCCGACGAAGGTTATTATGATTTTGTATATAATTTGTCCAAAAATAGTTCTACACACTGTAAAAAAATATTGAGAAGCTCACAAGGGCAGGTTGGATTTTTTTTTTATTTTCGTTTATTATCTAAAAGAAATACACTACGGCATACATGTAACTGTGTTCTCGGAACAGATAATAAAGTGCATTAATTTATGAAAATTCGTAAAGAGTTCCGATTAACCATGGTTCTCGGGGCTGGGATTACCGCTTCCTTTTAGTCCGTTCATGAGTCCATTACAGGATTTTAAATAAACAAATATTTTCTCCAGATTTTTTTTCTCTTGATCTTGAATATTAACCTCTGTCTAAGTTTCACGTCAATATCTGAATGTTTTCAAATTAATCATGTAGAAAATATTAACAAAAATATTTATGAAATCTGGCAAATGCGTGTTTGTGATAAATGTCTTAAGCAAAATATTGAAAGTACATATTTTTTAATTTGGCATACGGACTTGTCTTTGAATTCGATAAAGTTTTGACAAAATAATTGAAGTGTAACAAACTTTAACCAATAGTATCTACTTGTTAACTGCAAAAAGAAATATAGAATAATAGGTAGTTTCGTTTTTGATACTGACTATATCATGTGGAATATCTAGACGAGCTCGTTAGGGCGAGTTGATATATTCCATATGATATAGTCAGTATCAAATACGAAACTACCTATTATTCTGTTTATCGGTAGCTATGACGTCTCACAATGTATTGCCTAATATTTTCAGTGATACAGCCAGTACGTTGATACTTGAAAATATACGGCAGTAAAATCAAAGGGACTGAAATATACGAACTACCGATAAATTTTTTTTTATTATTAAATAGGGGGAACATTAAAAATATGAATTCATCATTATGTTCTGCATACACTTCATGATGTTTTAAAAAAAAAAGTTGACCACATACTGAACCTTAATGTTGATGCCATCTACAAAATCTAGGATCGCTATTTCTTGATTTCGCGACATAGAATAGATGTCACAGACTTGGATAAAATTCAAAGCATTCATCGAATCTCAGTTGATTATAAATTGCTTCAAACAAAAGGAAAGTCAGAAGAATTCCAAGTAGATTAAGACTTTGACTGACTGAAAGTAAAAACATAATATAATACGGCACCATCTGATTGAAAAGTAAATTTCATCACCTTTTAGTCGCAGTTACAAGATTTTGAAGAAAGATTGACAAGACTGATGTGCTTTAAACCAGATCTTTTTGAATTATTGAGATTAAAATATTTTTTTAACCAAAAATCAAGTGTACGCCCGGGCGTTTTGACGTAAACGTAGCTACGCGCGTGTTGTACAAATATCGAAGTGGATAGGAGGTTATCCAACTCATCGGAGAAATATTTTTATAAGATTGCAAATAAAACATCATTATTTACGTTTCTTCGTTCCCCGTTTTTAACAGTCTCTTCATAAATATAACTTTGCATTTAATTCATGGAAATTTAATCTTAATTTGCCTTGTTTGCCTTGGATTTACATTCATGATTTAGGATTCTGTTTTGACAAATGTTCAAACGAAAATTGTTTAGTGGATGTATTGGGATTAATGAAATCAGTGTTGTTAAAAGTAAAAAAAACTATGTACATTTGCATTTATGGCTCGTTGCCAAACTTATCCATAACGATTATGAATAATATCTGGGAGTCCTGAAAGTCTGAAAAATATACTCGATCTGAACATAAATGAAATATTTGCCACTGGACGTTAGGCTACAAACAAAACCAATCATTGTCCTTCTGCAAATTATATATCAACAGTATATATAGTCAGTATTCCAAGAAGAGAACTTCTCATACATGTACTTTTCATTTTAAAATAAAGTATATGAATCAGTCATGTGAGTGTTGGATTATGCCGTTAAATAGTTTTGTTTAAAAAAAGGCAGTGGCTATTTGACCGGCACCGGCTAAATAGCAAATTTGCTATTTGACCGGCACCGGCAAAATAGCAAATTTGCTATTTAGCCGGCACTGAATAAAACTGCTCATTGATGTGATTATTAGAGAATAAATAAGCTTTATGATAATTTAAAATCATTTTATCACAATATCAAGCATTAAAAATACACGGAGTACAATAAAAAAATTTATCGAAGATGTTCATCATGTTCATAAATAAATAATTTATAACTTTATAATATTAATTAATAGCATGAAAACACATTTGTATATACATTACTAAATGTATGTTTTTCTAAAATATTTATCAATCTGTGATGCATCATTACTCCACATTACCAGATTTTGCTAAACACTTTCTGATTACCTTAAATTCTTTGCGAACAGAACGAGACCTCAAGACAAGTGGTATATTTCAAAAGAGGACTGTTCCGCATTCTCAAATGATTCACCTTAATATAAATATCAAGAGTTGGTGACACCATATGCTTGTGCATATATCCTGAAATAGTTTTTACTAAGGTCTGAAGTAAAACTGGAGCAGAAAGAGTAGTTCCTGTTTGGAGTGGCAACATTTATCTTGTGTTAGATTAAAACAACTTTCAAAGGCAAAGCATTGGTTTTGTAACAATTTTAAATGTTAAATCATGTGTCCTTTTGAAATTCGTAGCAAACAACTTTTAATATTGTCTTTTTAGCTCTCCTGGTCCAAAGGGCCAAGTGAGCTTTTCTCATCACTTGGCGTCCGTCATCGTCGTCCGTCGTCGTTAACTTTTACACGAATCTTCTCCTCTGAAACTACTGGGCCAAATTAAACCAAACTTGGCCACAATTATCATTGGGTTATAGAGTTTAAAAAATGTGTGGCGTGACCCGGCAAACCATCCAAGATGGCCACCATGGCTAAAAATAGAACATAGAGGTAAAATGCAGTCTTTGGCTTATAACTCACAAAACCAAAGCATTTAGAGCAAATCTGACATGGAGTGAAATTGTTAATCAGGTGGAGATCTATCTGCCCTGAAATTTTCAGATGAAAACAACCTGTTGTTGGGTTGCTGCCCCTGAATTGGTAATGTTATGGAAATTTTGATGTTTTTGGTTATTATTTAGAATATTATTATAGATAGAGATAAACTGTAAACAACAATAATGTTCAGCAAAGTAAGATATACAAATAAGTCAACATGTCCAAAATGGTCAGTTGACCCCTTTAGGAGTTATTGCCCTTTATGGTCAATTTTTAACCATTTAACGTATATCTTAGTAATCTTTTACAAAAATCTTCTCTGAAACTACTGGGCCAACTTAATCTAAACTTGGCCACAATCATCTTTCGGGTATCTAGTTTAAAAAATGTGTGGCATGACCTCGGCCAACGAATCAAGATGGCTGCCACAGCTAAAAATAGAACATAGGGGTAAAATGTAGTTTTTGGCTTATAACTCAAAAACAAAAGCATTTATAGCAAATCTGACACTTTGAAATTGTTTATCAGGTGAAGATCTATCTGCCCTGAAATTTTCAGATGGATCGGACAATCTGTTGTGAGGTTGCCCCTAAATTTTAAGGAAATTTTGTCGTTTTTTTTATTATCTCGAATATTATTATAGATAGAGATAAACTGTAAACAGCAATAATGTACAGCAAAGTAAGACCTAAAAATAAGTCAACATGACCAAAATGGTCAATTGACTCCCTAAGGAGTTATTGTACTTTATAGTCAATTTATAACAATTTTAATAAAATTTGTAAATTTTTATTAAAATATTCCACTGAAACTACTGGGCCAAGTTCATTATAGACAGAAATAATTGTAAGTAGCAAGACTGTTCAGTAAAGTAAGATGTACAAACACATCACAACCACCAAAACACAATTTTGTCATGAATCCATCTTCGTCCTTTGTCAAATATTCACATACACCAAGGTGAGCGACACAGGCTCTTTAGAGCCTATAGTTGAAGATGTACGTAGTTTCAAATAACACTATTTCTATAGCATGGCAGGATATTTTTAAAACCAGATTTTACACAGATTCGGGCATCAACTTTTTTGTAAACATTTTAGAAAAAAATATATTTAAAAATGTATATATACAAATGTGTTATCATGCTTTTAATTAATATTATAAAGTTATAAATTATTTATTTATGAACATCTTCAATACAAAAAAAATGATTGTACTCAGTGTATTTTTAATGCTTGATATTGTCATAAAATGATTTAAAATTATCATTTATAATTATATATGCTTATTAAAGCTTATTTATTCTCTACTAATCACATCAATGAACAGCTTTATTCAGTGCCGGCTAAATAGCAAATTTGCTATTTTGCCGGTGCCGGTCAAATAGCAAATTTGCTATTTAGCCGGTGCCGGTCAAATAGCCACTGCCTTAAAAAAAAACATCATGAACTACTGACTTAAAAATTCACTTTTGTGACGGTTCAATATTTAATCATTTAAGTTTGGATGTAACGGGTCTTCTGACGTTATTTTGTTATCAACTCCCATAGACATAAGTTATTCATGTGAACGTTACATCATCAAGGTTTTTTTATGGTTTGCCAAGGTTTAAACATTTTGTTAAAATGAAATTTAGAATTAAATTATAAGAAATGACTGTTATATTTTTTCTGTCTATTCGAAATAACGTAAAAAATGTGGTGCACACTGTTAAAAACCCGTTACGCGCATTTATCAGTGTGCACCAAATTTTTTATGTTATTTCTTCATAAACAGGAAAAATATTACAGTCATTCCTTAAATAGTAATATTATCGATACAGAGAGGAAATAAAAGCGCTCTAAAATGATGTGGATAAGATATGGTGTCCTCTTTATCATACAATATCTGTCCTGACTTAGAAATATTATTGGTTTACAATGAAGCCATATATATTTACATGATAAAGAATATATAGATATAGGAAGATCATGAAGATGTGGTGTGAGTGCCAATGAGACAACTCTCCATCCAAATAACAATTTAAAAATAAGTAAACCATTATAGGTCAATGTACGCCCTTCAACACTGAGCATTGGCTCACACCGAACGACAAGCTATAAAAGGTCCCATATGATTAGTTTTGGTTGATGCGGTCAAATAATTTTGTTATTAAAACAACTCAGTCTGATATATCGAAACTTCTGAAATTTATTAACAATTCAATATTTTGAATTAAAAGAGGACACGCTGTCAATTGAATTATACAATCCATCGTGATTGGTTGTTGTCTGCTCTATGGTTGGGTTGTTGTTGCCCAGACACATATTTTTGTTCCATGAGTCAGTCTGAGGTATGAAAACTAGCTGATGTTTGTTTCTGATGCGATATTTTGAATAAAACTAGGAAATGATGGCACTCTCAATCAAATTGAATGCGAATTTTTTTTGTGGTTGTTGATTTCCAATATTGCAGTTATTTATAAACTACAGTCCCTCTTGACCTAAAATTATAACTGATGTACTGTACAACTATCTAGACTTGCATAAAAAAAAAAAAATATGGTCATTTTTGGTTGATGCGGTCGAACGATTTTATTACACGACTCAGTCTGAAGTATGAAAACTACTGATATTTGTTTACGATTCAATACTTTAAATAAAAATAGGATATGCTGACACTATAAATTCATGCGAACAAAATTTTTAAGTCATTGTTTTCCAATATTGCTGTAACTTGTATATTATAGTCCCTCTTGACCTAAAATTATAACTGAATTACTGTGCAGCTATATACTAAGCAGATTTGTAGAAAGAAAGAGCAAATAAGGTCAGTTTAGATTGGTGCGGTCAAAATATTTTATTACAAGACTCAGTCTGAAGTATGAAAACTACTGATATTTGTTTACAATTCAATACTTTGAATAAAAAGAGGTCATGCTAGCACTTTAAATTCATGTGAACAAAAGTTTGAGGTCATTGTTTTCCAATATTGCTGTAACTTGTATATTACAGTCCCTCTTGACCTAAATTTATAACTGAATTACTGTGCAGCTATATATATTTGCAGGAAGAAAGAGCAAATAAGGTCAGTTTAGATTGATGGGGTCAAAAGATTATTGTATAACAGGTCCGTCCGAGGTATTAAAACTACTTGTAAAAAGATATCACATTTGTTTACAATTCAATATCTTAAATAAAAAGAGGACATGCTTTAACTATAAATTGAGTGCAAATAAAATTTTGAAATGATTAATGTTTTCCAATATAATTGGTATCCCCGCCTAAAGATAACCTGGATTCCTGCAGTTTGCAGCTAAATGTATATAGATTTATATGATGAAATCAAATATGATCAGTTTAAGTTAATAGTGGCTCAATGGCAGATCCAGAGCGGTGGGGGGACCCCCTTTTTTTGACGATCAATGCATTTGAATGAGGACATTAAGTTGGACCCCTCCTCCCCCCCCCCCCCCCCCCCCCCCCCCCTTTAAAACTGCTGGATCCGTCCCTGGTGGTTTGGGCCAGAATACATTTTTTTATGTAAAATAAGCCATCCTGACTCCACAAATGACAAATGTAAAACAATTGAAATAAAAATCCCCCCCCTTTTTCCCAATATTAACTGCTTAATCTATGTTCAAAAATGAAAGAAAAACAAATAATTTATGTAACACATCAACAAAAGAAAATCACTGAATAACAGGCTCCAGACTTGGAACAGTCACATACATGCAGAATATGACAGGGTTAAACATGTTCTCTTGCCGACGAAAAATTTGAAATAAAACCGGCAAAATAGCAAAACTCTTTATAATATTAATCCCTATTTTGCCGAAGCCTTTACATTTAGACAAAGAGTTCTTAAAACTTATAAATCAATTCTAGACGTAGAATTTATAAATCAATTTTAGCCGTCGGATTTAAAAATCAATTCTAGCCGTAGAATTTACAAATCAATTCTAGCCGTAGAATAATTCTGTAATCAGAACTGTTCTAGAAGTAGAACTGACTAAAACTGTTCTAGAGTATAACTGTCAGGATCAGTTCTAGGTAGAACTGTCCAAATCAGTTCTAGGGTAGAACTGTCAGGATCAGTTCTAGGTAGAACTGTCCAAATCAGTTCTAGGTAGAACTGACCAAATCAGTTCTAGCTAGAACAGTTCTAACCTAGAACTGACTAAAAGGTGTCAGGCTGACAGTTCTACGTACTGTCCTAGAACAGTTCTCCTGACAGATTCTGACAGATTTAATGAGAGGTTAGAAGTGATCTCCACTGTATTTACCAGATTTGTAGTCACATATGCAACAGGACGTTTGCCACATTTCGAGAAGAATCTACTTACTCTTCCGGAGCACCTGAGATCACCCCTAGTTTTTGGTGGGGTTCGTGTTGTTTGTTCTTAAGTTTTTTATGTTGTATCATGTGTACTTTTGTTTGTGTGATTGCCTTTTTCATATTTAGCCATGGCGTTGTCAGTTTATTTTAGAATTGTGAGTTTGACTGTCCCTCTGGTTTCTTTCCTCCCTCTTTTACAGAATAACAAGGGTCAAACTAATTTCCCTCCTCTGCTGGGACTGGGACAGGGACATAAAAACGAAGAAATGAATCAAAACAGAGTCATTCAAAACAAAAGATTTTGACAGAAAGATAACAATTGGAGCATATCCTCTATCAATTTATCATATATGGCTTGTACTTTAAGGGAAGTTTTTCTACCACACAATTATTAATAAGATATAATACAATTAGTTTAACATTTCAATGTGACTAATTAGTTCTAATATGATTGGTTTACTATTTCAATGTGACCAATAAGATCTAATATGATTGGTTTAACTTTTCAATGTGACCGATAAGTTCTAATATGATTGGTTTAATATTTCAAGGTGACCAATCAATTCTAATATAATTGGTTAACTATTTCAATGTGACCAATAAGATCTAATATGATTGGTTTAATATTTCAATGTGACCAAGACGTTCTAATATGATTGGTTTAACATTTCAATGTGACCAAGACGTTCTAATATGATTGGTTTAATATTTCAATGTGACCAAGACGTTCTAATATGATTGGTTTATATCAAAGTAAACAAGAAGATCTAATACCATTGGTTTATTTCAATGCATAGTTTAACATATAAATAAATTATAGCACACATTAATTGGACTACATTATTAAGCAATTACACAGCAGAATAAAACTTCTGTCATAATTCTCCTAGTTAGTTCAATGTACATACAATTGACTTCAATACAAAATGAACTCAAATAACCTTCATTACAAAATGTAACACAAATGACCTTCATTACAAAATGTAGCTCAAGTAACCTTCATTACAAAATGTCACTTGAATGACCTTCATTCACATGTTTAGGTTTTTAACTCCATTTCTTAAATTCCTATTTTTAGCCTTTTTTTTAAATTGTAGTCATGTATGGAAAATAGCTGTCAGATATATCCTCTTCTCATTTATGCCATATAAACGAAAGACGAACAGACGGCATTGGAAGAGAGCACAGACCAGAAAACATATCGCCAATAAATAGGGCATAAAAAACACTTTATTTTCTTACTCTTTAAAAGAAATATTATGTTAAAACTTGAACTTGATTAAAAAAAAAATATTAGATTAATAATTATAATGAAGACAAATCGAAAACAAATCAGTCTAAAAATAATCTGCCTAATTTATCATTATTAAGAAGTGTTTTTAACAAAATATAAGATAAATGTTACCATAGATACATTTTCATAACCATATAAAAAGTCTTACCAAACATGCACACAGCTTAAAATTTATCATTCAATATTAAACATTGATAATAAATAAAATAAACAATATATATTGCACATAATTATACATGATGTGATTTGTCATAAAAAGTGTGTACATAAATAAAACATTAAACCTAGTTTATTAATAACATTGTTACACATGTATAATTAGATATATGTATTGATTTTAATTTCTGAGAAACAAAAGTCTTTCAAAAAAGGGCAGTCAGTGGGCCCCCACTAATGAAAATTTCTAGATCCGCCAGTGTTGTTAAATATGTATAAGATAAATTTATTGGTTTTAATTTCTGAAGAACAAAATTCTTTCACAAAGGGGGGGAGGAATAAAACCTGGATTTCAGCATTTGTAATGTGAGTTATCTCCCTTTGAACACTTTTCATTCCAACCCAGTGTGGTATTATATTACAGGTGCATTTCACACTTACAGATGTAAATACCTTTTAGTTTCATGAGTAACCCCTCAACCTTTTTGTTTGATTGAACTTTGAAATTAACATGCCCATATGTGTCGTACTAAGAACATTAGAATTTAAATTAAGAAATCTAATTATTCAGATTGTTTTTCACAAGTAAATTTCACAACCAAGATTTTGTTTTTTCCATCCTTTAGGAGTACATTTTGAAAAAATAAATAAATCTTAAACAAACATTGATCAGATAACATACTGTTAAGTTTTGGGACTTTGGAAGGAAAACTGGCAATGGATGTCACTTAAAATGTAAATTGAACACATTTGACCACATGTGAGGTATTTACTTACAATCTGACAAGCTGTTTATCACATGTGAGGTATTTACTTACAATCTGACAAGCTGTTTATCACATGTGAGGTATTTACTTACAATCTGACAAACTATTTATCACTGTAGATGAATTATTTAGACCCTTGTCCATCACAACTGGACATGCTATAGCTAGTGATTTCTATATATTGTCCAACAATTAAGGTCCTGATTATTCTATGAAATTTCCAATGAAACCAAAACAAAGTGCAACAAATCACTATAATGGTGGCATCATATATGTGATAGACACATAATAATACATAACAACTAACACCGGTACTAAATATCTATATAGAACATTACAACACCCATGAAGACTTCATAATTGAGGTTAGAGTGAACAGTAAGAACTTAATTTAGTGGATAATTTATTTTATGATATATGTTAAGCATGTTAAGCTAAAGACCAATTCATGGCAATTGAATTTTGAGATTATCAAATTACCTTGATTTATTTAAGGTGGTAGACCTTGACTAAGGGGAACAACTCTTAAAATCATCAGTATGTTTGTGTCCATCATTTTCATAAATCGATTCTAAGCTTCTATGTTACATGGAGGATTTCCAATCTGTTTTAGGTAAAAGCTTAAAATACATTGATAAATCATGAATTTTACACAGGTGTAAATTTTCGGTTATTTTCGGGGATAGATCAAAATTGCTAAAATAAATTCCACCAATTTTACACCCGTGAAAAAACCTGCGATACAATACCATGGGGCCTCTACCAATATACCATGTGTACAATCCGTTTACTTATCTTAATTAAATTTCTGCCTTTCTTATGATGTGTATGTAGTTTATAAATCTTGTGACTGGATCCATATAATAGATTCCATCTATATATATATCCATATAATAAAAAAAATTACAGAAAATAAAAAAGAATATAAAAATAAAATTTAGCAGAAAAAAACTGGAATATAAAAAGTAGGCGTACTGTCATGACTGTATAATAAAATATAATTCTGATGTTGAAATGAATGAATACAAGTCAGTTTTATGCAAAAATAAAATCAGCAAATTTGACGGTTACAAAAATTATTCTCCAAGCTATAAATAAAAACAAATAAGATTAAAATTGAGGTTGTTACCAATATACACTACAACCAGCATGGATTTGTCCTTCCACTCATCCATTGTGTCCACCATTTTAAGATGATATGCCACTTCTATATTTTTGATAATTGAGGTTGGAAAGAGTTAAAACAGATAAACATGATGAACTCCAACATGTCCAAGTGGCAAGAATAAACAAAATAATTGATCTTTTATTATAATTAAAGAATTGAGCATAAAAATCACTTTGATTTTTTTTTTAAAGCGATCGTATGAATTTTTATTAAATCTTTTTTAAATTGAGTGGATATGGATATAAGTTGGCTCTCCACAGTGGACAGGTAAAGAAAGCATCATCCACTTTGGCTGTAGTGTATTTGACTAGATCTTAATAAGAATATCTATCATGGCAGAGGTTTATCTTGAGTCTAATGCTGGCTAATACTTTTAAAACAGTAAATAACTATAACCTTTTGATTTTGAATTGAAACTCAATCTTATTTTTAAAGTTTTGAAAAAAATATTTTAAACTATGTTAGTTTTCATGCTCCTTGTGCAGGATCTTCTTGCTGTGTTGGAGATTAGTTAGCGGCTGTTTTCTGCTGTTTGGTCTGGTTGTAATGTGTCTTTGACACATTCCTCATTTCCATTCTCAATTCTATTCAGTAAAATTTGACCTGTCTGTCACGTTAATTGTCATGATTGTACCAAATATAATTTTAAAATACAATGAAATAAAAAAATTAAAATGGTTTTCTGGTACATCATGTTCATATAAAAATTTAATCTTTAAAGAAATTACACTGGTACGCATTTAAAACATATGTAAAAGACATTGTTAAAATGAGCACCATTTAACTGTACTTTTTTCAACGTAAATAAAACTGTTATTGTCATCAAAGTCATACATTACTTATAATTCAGACAAGTGTAGAGTGTTACATTGAAACATATGAAATGGTAGATAATCATTTCATTTGTCATGTTTGAGCTGCATCGGATAAAAATCAACCTTATGCAAGTTCATGTATACATGTACAAGTGAAAAAACATGTGTAGGACTTTGATTTTTTTTTAAAGTTCAAATAAAGTTGAACAGGGAATTATGAAATAAAAGTAAATAATGGTATGTCTTATTGGGTTCTTATAACATGTATAACAACTCTTTTTTCATTTACAAAATTTTGAAAGAGATTTTTTAAAATCAAAATAGGTTACGAGAAGTATTTGATCTTCATTTGTATTACATGTATCCAATGATTTCTATCTGACACAACTCGTTTCACATGTTTAAATAGGTTAAACTTAAGATAATTTATGACAGATATTTAATGAGTGGCCTTTTTAAATGCATTACAAAATACCATCATTATTATTCTGATAAATGATTACGTACACATTCAGACAACATATAGGCAGTAGCCTTCAGTAAAAACTTCATCTGATAAAAATGTTTTAGTGAATACAATTCTTTCAATCCCATGATCCTCTCCTTAGCAATGAACTGTACAAGGTTAGCCCGTTCTGTTTCTAACCATATTGATAGTTTGGGTTCTATATTGCTCTCTCGCTGCATCTCACTTTTAAAGTAAGTATCTTTTGGTCCCCACAACAAGAATTCTATATAGCACCTAACCTGAGCAAGGGACTCTAATCTTCTGTATTGTAACATTTTACCGATTTTAAAAATGCCCATATGAAATTTACCTCCCTTTGAATAAGCTCGGTAATTTAAATTTTCGGCTAAATACTTTTCCATGTACGCACATATAGACTCCACTTGCGAACTGTCGTGTTGTTTCTGATGAGGCAAGAATGCTATTGTGTTCCCATGGCAACGACTGCCAGGAGCAAGAACAAAGACATCACGGAAGTTTGCCTCGCCTAATGAGAAGCCGTGTTCTAAGCAGTGTGAAATAGCACTAAGGATCTGTAGGACATGAAATAATAAAATCTCTAAATGTTCCTCCGATGGTGTGGCAGAATCGTAAATCTTCTCCAGGGAAGCTAAGTGATTATTCATATTGTCAGTGATATCAAACTGTCCAGCAGCAATAAAACATTTAGCTGAATCAGGTTGTTTGTTGGAGTACTGTAAAAGTTGATTTGTTTTGATAAAATCGTCAGTTAAATAGGAATGAGGGACCATGTCAGAGAATATCACACTTGGATGTAATAAGCTCGGGTGTTCTACAATACTGATATCTGGTCGGGAGTGAAGCAGCTGAAATAAGAACAAATTGCACTGATTAGAAAAAATATTTAACAATAGAATTATCTCCCTTTCACTGCAGTAGAAAACATAATTTTGTATTTTTGAATGCTGATATCTGGTAGGGGGTAAAGCAGCTGAAATTCAAACAAATGACTGATCAGAAGGGAAAAAAATATTTTAGAGTTATCTCCCTTTTACTGCAGGAGAAATCCAATTTTTGTATTTTTGAAGATGTCAAATTTGCAAAACTTTCTGTTTACAATTTATTGGACCACAGATGAATTATCACGTTGTTATTGGTTAAACGCCGTCACGTGGTGACCCCCTATGAGACCGTATGGGGTTAGTAAGTTTCATATGGGGTTCGTGACGCGTTAATGGCGACGTCATCTATTAATGTTGTTGTGTTTCATTGTTTATTTTTCAACAAAACGCCGCAGAAAAAGTCCAGCATCCGATAAATTCGTTATACGGTAAACTACAGACCCCCTACAGATCCATAGAGGGTGAATAAAATTCATAGAGGACTCGGCCTCCGGACTCACCCCCTATGGATTTTACTAACCCTCTATGGATCTGTACGGGGTCAGTAGCGAACCATATAACTTATAATATATATCTGGGATTATGATTGTCAACTTCCAAATATTATATCAATCTTTTATTTGGAAGATAGATCAGTAACCATCTTTTTAAACAGTTTTAACAAATATTATAACTTAAACTAAAACATAAACTATTTTAATGTAATTTCTGTCAGTGAGGTAATATAATTATTGGTTCATCTTTTTGTTAGAATTATTGTATCAATTTTTTTTGGTGTATCAGGTTTATGTATGCATGTATGGATCTTTTTATGATAACATGTATTAGACTTTAAATGTGTTACTGCAAACAACTGTTTTGTAATAATGTTTTTTTATGTATATTGAACATTTTCTGTTTGTTTGCTTTAGAAATATCTGTCAGTCTGTTAAATTTACAACTTGTTTTACTATGTCAAGAGTTATTGCCCATGCTTCTCGTTGGGATTTTAGATAAGTCAAGGGACTCATCATCAAGGCCACATCTCATAACTTAACATATCTTATCATAGTTATCTTAAACAAAACAACATGTTTTTACAATGTTACAGTATGAATCAATTTCTTAGTTGTCTCAATTCGATAAAAGTGAATAAGATAAAAGTGAATAAATGTAAACAACAATTAAAGATCCTATATTAAAGTATCCATGATATCTAGCTTAATTTCTACAACACTTACCATTAATTGACAGCTACACTGATTGGACCGTAACTTGGCATTATACACGATACACCTCTCTGACCTATGAACTGGCTTTCCATAGATATCAAAATCTCTCCATTTAAGAGGACCTGCAGAACCAGTAACGTTTAAATTCACATTATCCTTCTTGAATTCCTTTTCATAATGTGTGTATATTTCCCGTAGTGTCTGTAGATTAGCAGACGTCAATAGATTGACAGTCTCACGTAACTGTGACTCGTTAAGGGACATTCCAATAGATGGTCTATTCATAGCTATGTATGGTTGTTCAAACACGGAACTATCAATAGGTTTTGGTCGTTTACGTGGTAGAGGTCTTGGACGGTTTAATGATCCAGATGCTGACGACGTGTCAGACTCGGTAAATGAAGAGGATGGTGACACTGTTATATTTCGTGAAATGTAATTTTGTAATTCAGTGACATCAGTTTTCATCGATTCTGCGTCTAAATCTTCATCAAATTCATCTCTTTCATCATCATTACCGTTGATTTCCTCATAAATTGGCTGAGAGGCTAAAATAACATTTCTGTTCTCAATCTTGGAAGACTTATCTTTGTAGTTATTTTTAGTCACATCTTTACTTCCTGTTTTTGAGGAATCCTGGGAAGGATTAGTCCGAACTGGTTCTAAATATCCTTCAGAACTGACAGGTAAATCCACAAATTTATCAGACAAGGGATCATATGTATTAGTCTTAATATCAGAGTTATCTCCCTTCCCTGGTGGTGGGGGTGGAGCTTCTTTTGGCACAATAGGTTCATAAAGGTTATCCAAGGATCCAAGGGGAGAGAAGTCAGGCCATTCATCATATTTGTCATTGGTTGATCCAGATGATGTTGAACCACCTGCAAAATAAAGGTCAAAATAAAGGTCAAAATAACATTTATTATCAGGATTATAGAAAAATATGTGACATGGTTCAAATCCAAGCCATTTTTGTACATAAATAAGGCTGATAGTTTTCTCTTTTGAATTGCTTTACATTGTAATTTCCGGGTCTTTTATAGCTTACTATGCAGTATGGGCTTTGCTCATTGTAGAAGGCCATACAGTGACCTATAATTATTAATGTCACTTTTTTGTCTCTTGTGGTGAGTTGTCTCATAGGCAATCATACCACATTTTACATTTACATTGGCTTTTAAATCTGAGCTCTATAGTGTTGAAAGAAGTTTGTAACTCTTAATGATAAAAGACAAGGCAACATTCACACATTATAACTGTACAATAAATGAGTGTGAAACCACATTATTCATACCTTAAACCACAGAAGGATGTTCTCCAATTGTTTTGGTATTTCTCCTCCTGACTGTGAAACCACTGTATACATACCTTAGACCACAAATGATCTTCTCCAATTGTTTTAGTATTTCTCCAACTGATTGTGAAACCACTGTACACATACCAATGTACCAGGGACCATAGAAAGATTCTCTCAAATTCTTATGGTATTTCTCCTCTGGGTGAAACCTCTGAATACATATCTGAGACCATAGAAAGATTCTCTCAAATTCTTATGGTATTTCTCCTCTGGGTGAAACCTCTGAATACATATCTGAGACCATAGAGAGATTCTCTCAAAATGTTATGGTATTTGTCCTGACTGAAACATCTTTATCTGTTTACAAGTTATTACCCGAGACCACACAAGGATCTTCTTCATTTATTAAGGTATTTCTCCTACTGACCTTGAAACTACTTTATACAAACCTGTCAAAGACCATGGAAGGAAACTCTCCAATTATTATGGTATTTCTCCATCTGACATTGAAACCACTGTTTACATACCTGAGACCATAGAAGGATCCTCTCCGATGGTGATGGTGTTCCTCCGACTGACAGGAAAAGTATTTCCACAAGGATCTGTGACCATCTGTAAACACAAACTTTTAAAATGCATATTTCTCAAAATATTAATTGTAATCATACATGAGATTCATCTTCTTTATTCTAGTTTATTCATCTTTTTTATTCTAGTTTATTCATCTTCTTTATTCTAGTTTATTCATCTTCTTTATTCTAGTTTATTCATCTTCTTTATTCTAGTTTATTCATCTTTTTTATTCTAGTTTATTCATCTTTTTTATTCTAGTTTATTCATCTTCTTTATTCTAGTTTATTCATCTTCTTTATTCTAGTTTATTCATCTTCTTTATTCTAGTTTATTCATCTTTTTTATTGCTCATGTTGCTTGTGTTTTAAAAAGTTTAATCTCCACAGCTATGGGAAACTACTAACATGACTAATAAACAATGATAGGAAATACTTTTTTTCGCGAATTGTGTATTTCAAACATGTTCACAGGTATTTGTTTTTCGTGATTTTATAATTATTGCGGGTTTGATTTGGATTCGCATGTATTTATTTTCGCAATAATAAACCTGTGAAATTTCGTGAAAATAAGTACATTTACAGTATCTAAATTTTAATTGGATTTTTTTCCTTTACACTAGAATATTCTTGCTAAATTAATGAAGCATGTTCGTGCATCTGAAAAGTTTCTTCATGTTAATTGCTGCCTATGATGAGATTGGTTCATCTTCTTTTAGATTTATTGTATAACAGCCAGTCCTATCATCTAAGGAATGACTGTAAGATTTTTTTTCTGTCTAGGAAAAAATAACATGAAAACCAGATGCTCCGCAGGGCGTAGCTTTATACGACCGCAGAGGTTGAACCCTGAACGTTTGAGGCAAGTTTGGACACAACATTCAAGCTGGATTCCGCTCTAAATTTGGATTGTGATTAAATAGTTGACACAGCATAGGTTTCTGACACAGAATGAATGTATTCAAATGAACTTAAAATTTTTGTTTTCTCTTAGAGCAATTCACTATGCTGTTGAATATTAATCCTCTCAAAAAAATGTTTGAAGAAATTTTCTTTTTATTTATGAAATTTCAAATGAGAAAAATTTAACCCAATTTTTTATTCACATCCCCCTTTCCCTTATTCCAAAACTAATTTCAATTAAAATATTCTAATAAAGTTTGCAACAATTACTACTCATTTAAATACATGATGTAAAAAAAACTGCTTGTTATCACTGAATGGTAAAGATTATTTAAATTTATCAGTTGGTAGTAAAAAGTGAATATACATTGTATATTGTATATAACAAAGATTTAAGTTGATTCTGGACAAAGAAAGATAACTCCAATTAAAAAAAAATTATTGCAGATATTTCTTGCTTACTATACTGGACAAAGAAAGATAACTCTTAATTAAAAAAAAATTTGCTATTTCACAATATTGTGAAATTAGATATTTCTTGCCATTGCACAATACTGTGCAATTGAAAAGACTTGCTATTGCACAATACTTAATATAATAATTTTAGATCCTGATTTGGACCAACTTGAAAACTGGGCCCATAATCAAAAATCTAAGTACATATTTAGATTCAGCATATCAAAGAAGCCCAAGAATTTATTTTTTGTTAAAATCAAACTTAGTTTAATTTTGGACCCTTTGCACTTTAATTTAGACCAATTTTAAAACTGGACCAAAAATTAAGAATCTACATACACAGTTAGATTTGGCATATCAAAGAACCCCAATTATTCAATTTTTGATGAAATCAAACAATGTTTAATTTTGGACCCCGATTTGGGCCAACTTGAAAACTGGGCCAATAATCAAAAATCTAAGTACATTTTTAGATTCAGCATATCAAAGAACCCCAAGGTTTCAATTATTGTTAAAATCAAACTAAGTTTAATTTTGGACCCTTTGGACCTTAATGTAGACCAATTTGAAAAAGGGACCAAAAATTAAGAATCTACATACACAGTTAGATTCGGCATATTAAAGAACCCCAATTATTCAATTTTCATGAAATCAAACAAAGTTTAATTTTGGACCCTTTGGGCCCCTTTTTCCTTAACTGTTGGGACCAAAACTTCCAAAATCAATACCAACCTTCCTTTTATAGTCATAAACCTTGTGTTTAAATTTCATAGATTTCTATTCACTTATACTAACGCTATGGTGCGAAAACCAAGAAAAATGCTTATTTGGGTCCCTTTTTGGCCCCTAATTCCTAAACTGTTGGGACCGAAACTCCCAAAATCAATACCAACCTTCCTTTTGTGGTCATAAACATTGTGTTTAAATTTCATTGATTTCTATTTACTTTAACTAAAGTTATTGTGCGAAAACCAAGAATAATGCTTATTTGGGCCCTTTTTTGGCCCCTAATTCCTAAACTGTTGAAAATAAAACTCCCAAAATCAATCCCAACCTTTCTTTTGTGGTTATAAACCTTGTGTCAAAATTTCATAGATTTCTATTAACTTAAACTAAAGTTATAGTGCGAAAACCAAGAAAATGCTTATTTGGGCCCTTTTTGGCCCCTAATTCCTAAAATGTTGGGACCAAAACTCCCAAAATCAATACCAGCCTTCCTTTTATGGTCATAAACCTTGTGTTAAAATTTCATAGATTTCTATTTACTTTTACTAAAGTTAGAGTGCGAAAACTAACAGTATTCGGACGACGACGACGACGACGACGCCAACGTGAAAGCAATATACGACGAAAATTTTTTCAAAATTTGCGGTCGTATAAAAAGTAAAGCTCTGAATAAACTGTGAAGCACTTTAGAAGTAAATCATGAAATTACGTTGATGACTATAACAATTTAAGTTATGCCACAAAACACAGTCAGCTAATCAGAAGACATGTTACTTTTGTTACATCTGAAATTAAATTATATAGCTATAATCTTACCACAGGTCCTGATATATCAGAGAGGTCTATTTTTCTTGGCTGTAAATCACTGCCTTGTGAATCACTGATAGATTTAGTTCTTTTTACACTAGACTGTGGCCTGGAAGGAGCTTTTGATTTTCTGTTTAATTTTCCGAGAAAACTTCGCCGACTCTGAGCTTTATTTGGCAATTCTATTTTCTCTACTTGTTTTACTTCCTGTTGACTGGTATCAGAGTGATCTCCCCTGCTTTCAGAAATAACTTCCTTTGTTTCATCCTTCATTGAACACATTGATAATGTCATAGGTGATGTTTGAGGTTGACATAATGTTGACTTATGACCTTTTGAGGAAGGTTCCTCCTTAATGGATGTCGCTGATGTCGTCATTGGTGATGGGGGAGGAGCACCCAATGTAGATTTACGATCTTTACCTAATGAATTATTGTCTTTTAATGATGTTGTTGATGTTGCCATTGGCGATGGTGGTGGAGGACCAAGAGAAGATTTACGATCTATTGTATTCTTTGGTGATGCACTTTCAGAAGAGCTTCTAGAGAGAGGTTTTGGAGAAATAATGTCAGTATTGTTTTTTGTCACTTTTTTCTGTTCTTGTGTATTTTTTGGCAGTGTACCATCAAGGCTACTCTTAGGTGACACACTAACTTTTGTCTGATCTGTATTCTTACTCAGCCTCATTTCCAGTTCTTTTGTAAATAATGAATGTTTAGTATCTGGTCCTGGGACAGGTATAACAGCAGGCCTAGAGGGCGCTGTACTTCTTTTGGGACTTTTTGCTCTTCGTCTAACCACTCCATTGTCCTCACCATGCTTTGGACTCTCTTCTAAATTACTTAAGCTACTTTCACTGGTCTTTCTACTTTGTCTTGGAGAACCTTTTCCATCATAAGACAACTGAGGACTAACAGTAGGTTTGTTAGGGTTTGGCGGTGGTTTTGGTCGTGTTTGAGGTCTAGGGGGAGGAGCAGTTTGTGGCTTCAGGATCAGCTTTTTCTCTTTAATTACATCTGTTGATTGTTCAGATACAGTTTTTAATTCTTTTTTATCAGTTTTTGGAGAATCTTTTCCGTTTATAATATCTTTCTCTTCTTGTTCCTCTTTTCTCTCACTAAAAGACTCAGACATGTACATTATAATGCTAGTTCTTGGTCCACGTGGATTGGTTGGTACAGGCTTCTGTGGAGTAGATTTAACTTTATCAGCTTTTGGTACACTTTCAGATTGTTTCTCTTCAGGACTACTTTTTGTCTGTTCATTACTACTTCCTAATTTACCTTCATCACTTCCTGTTACAGGATAACTTTCACCAGATGAAGATGATGTATTTGAAACTTCTGATGATTTTGATAAATTTGAATCACTGTTTATCTGATCTGACTGATCCACAGAATCTTTGCCTCGTTTAAGAATGTTTCTGAAGAATCCTGAAATTCCTCTCTTCGGTTTGTTTTCTGGTTTTGCTTTTGCTGGTTGTTCTGGTTCCTCAAAAACATTTGCAGACCGTTTTGGGGATAACGGTTTCTCTTGACCGTGATCAATGATAGATTTACCAACGGTCACCATACCAAACTTTGGTTCTTTCAGATTTTGGTCTGAAGAGGAACTCTTTTTCAAAGAGCTATCAGAGTTCTGCCTATCAATTTTTGTTTTGTTGTTTTGCAATGGTAATGTTTTTGATTGGTCAGTTTGAACTGGTGAGGTTTTTGATTGGTCAGTTTGAACTGGTGAAGTTTTTGATTGGTTAGCATGAACAGGTGGTGGTGGAGGTGAAGTTGGAGGTTTTGGTGCTGGTTTTTTCTTCTGCTTTTTTATAATATTTGCAAGAGTAGCATTAAACTCTTTAGTAGACTTAATGCTTCCTTTGAGTGCTTTTATATCTTCAGCTCGTAATGTTGGTGGTCCAGAACTATTCTTATCTCTTGACAATTTAATCGGTAAGTCTGAATAAATCTCGTGATCTTCTATTCCACGAAAAGAATCGCTATCACTATACTTAGCAAGTACGCCATTTAACATGTCAACAAGTTGCATACCAGCAGACGACGAATCTAAATCTAAATCATCCAAAAACCCATCAAAGAAATCCTCATCTGGATCAAATTCATCATCATTTTCCATTGGAGAATTATCATCATTATCTCCCTTTGATGGAGTTTGAACATCCTCAAATTTAGAATATAAGATCTCATTGATATCTAAAAGTTTATATGGAGACGATGGTTCATTGTCACTATCATGTTTTTCATTATCTGACCCTATGGAAGACACTGAACTTATTTTAGTCCGTGTCATGTTTGATGATAAATAATCGTCACTAAAAACACTGTCGATGTAATTTTTCTTGGACTTTGACCTTAAAGGAAATGTTCCGTATCGTTTTGGTATGATAGCATCACAGTCCTTTAAATCCTTAAATCTATCAGCTTTCCATAAAGACAAAATTTTTATATCTTCAAATTCTCTACTGGAATTTTGTTGAGTTTTGACCGGTTTATTTTTTTCACTGTTTAAATTATCAACTTCAGAATTCCAAATTGTATTTTCTAAAGCTTGTAACACAAAAGAACGTTCCTCCTCCGTAAATGATAATTCTTCTACAACCGAGTCGGAATCTGAAACACTTTCGTTTTCGTCGTCTGAGTATAAGTTTACTATCCCACCGTCGTGTCCAATCACATCTGGAAAATCACTCACAAACTTAACATTTGCATGCTTGACATGTGAATTATTTCCCTTTAAAGAACTCTTCAAACTGCTTTTTAAATTTTTTAGATTTTCTGACTCACTGCTACCAAATGTTTTAATGATTACAGAAGTGCGTTTTTTAGGAACTGGAGAATTTTCTTTCACTGCTGCTCGTGAATGTTCTGCCCTTGACCGCTGACAGTTTGTACACAGATCTTTCCGCCATGCATTCTGGGTAAAATCAGAACAGGTAGCGGACATTACGCTTCCAGCTTGCTGCACCATCTAGACATATCTTCTACAATTAAAAATTGAAATTTTAATTTATCATGCAAATACAATATCATGACAATGATTGAATGATTTTTTTTTTTCACAAGAAAATCATTTAACCTTTCATGTGCTCTCAGTCATAAGCATATTTAGCTATAACCAAATATTCTTCATGTTCATCTTATTCAAAAATGAACCCAAATTTCTGTCATATTGAAAAATCTTCTCTAATGTGTCAAGAGTTTATGCATATACAAGTTAACAATTTTCCTATTATTAGTATACCAGAATCCCTTAAGTATTACTAATAGTCTCTGACTAACTGTAATGACTTGGTAATTTGTCACAGTTTATAACTGTCAATGTAATTATTGGGTTCAATTTACCAATAACATAATTAATGACAATCAATACTGGTTATCTCCCCTTCCATAACAAATGGACTGTTCCATAATAGTTAAACATTATGACATAATAGATTTAATCAATAACTGAAATCAGGGATTTCAGCATGGAAACAAACACTGAATAACCTACAGACCATTATCAAGGATTACAGATGGTTTATATTACCCACAAACACTTTTAATCTCTAAACCAAATGCAGGAATTTTCATCTTTTAATCTCTAAATAAAACTAAAAGCAGGAAATATAGTATTTAAGCCATTTAGAATTTTAAGAGAATAAATAACTTACTGCTTTAATCAATTTTTCAATATTTATATATTTGAAAATTTACAAAAATAAAAAAGGTTTATATTAAAAAATGATTAACATGAACATGATGTATGAAAATTAAAATCAGTGGTTTTCTTTCAAATTGTGTTTGTAATTTAATAAATATAAGAAATATTACACATTTTCTCATGGTACATGTTTAAACATATTGTTCTGTACAAAGGCTGCAGAAGTACAGTTTTTTAATTCTAAATCATGTACATGTAACACGATTATTCAATAAAAAATAAATCAAAATACACTTTTAAAGCTCCAAAGTAGGTATTTAACTAGGACCATGTAATAAAATTATAAAATTAAAATACTGTTTTTAGGAAAGACAAATTCCAAAATTATGCTTTATTTTTTTTGGAAAATGGCAAAGATGGAGACATGAGATTGAAAGTCACTCTTAGTTTACACTTTCTAAGAAGAATTAAAACCTATTTGCTAAAATATCTAAAACTTTAGAGATACAGAATTATCTTAATGTATTATCAGTAAACATTTCTATTTAGTTGTATTACCATGTCATAGTTCTATCAGAGAGACAAATCTCTGCTACTCTACAGGAAAGGACAAGATTCCAAAAGTCCACCCCTTTTCATGATTATTTTATCCACAAAATGATGTTAAATAATAATTCTGAAACCACGTTTTTAATTCGGTTTCTACTAGAATCACTTTTCTGCCACTCGCTAAATTTGAAATGTCCTTGTTAATGTTTTTAGTCACGTTTTCCCCAAGGTTACTTTCTGTCTGTCTCAGCTTCATAATTAGATTTCATTTTTCATAAATTTTAAATGAGGAAATTTCAAATTCTTAATCTCAGCATATATATTAGAAAATTATGGACAAACCTGTTAATATATAGTATCCCTCCCATGATTTAGCATGACAACATTGACATTATAGATAAATATATCCATGATTAACCAAGTCAATCAATCTCACCAGAAGCTTTGACTTAGCATCAAGGATGCTGATTCAGTAAGAGTTTTCATGATGAGGATTCTTTTATTGGAAAAGCAGACTATTGATTCAATATGGCTTCCTTTAGAAAAATATTCAATAAATTGATTTTTATCAGCTAGAAAACAGATGAGCAAAAAATATAATTGGCAACATGTGTATTTACAATGTAATCATAAGCACCTCTTCAAAACTCCTGAATTATACAGTGGGTGGATTCTTCCATTCACATTGGGAAAGTGGGTATGCTCCTCAGAAAACTTAGGAAATAGCAAATGATTGATTGATTGCTGGTGTTTTAACGCCACTTTTAAGTGCCACATTTTGGGATATTTCATATTGGTCATTTTGTATAGGTGGAGGGAGCCAAAGTCCCCAGAGAAAACATGCAATGACCTTCAGTACCAAAAACTGTCAATCCTAGTGAAATAAGATTGGAATAGAGGGCACCTGCAAGAAGAGAGTGGTTCATCCTCACAACCTAAGTCAGTGTTGACTGGCTAGTGATTACAGTCATGACAGTAGTAGAACTACTTAGACCGCTTGGCCACTGAGGCCCCTAGGGATATAGCATCTTTACCTAATAGATCCTAATAGTATTGGAATATTCTTAATTTCTAACCTTCACAAACAAATATTACTTTAAGGTAAAGGAACAGTAAATGGGCTATGTCGCAGATTTTGCTACAAAATTGCACACAACCTTGGCTCGTTGAACTACAATTGAAAATCGAAAAAGTAATACATTTATCTCTTTTATTTGCTAAAAAGTTGCAGATTGATTTTTCTTAATATGGGTGAACATTTGTATTGAAAGCACATAAAATCGGCGAAAAACCTTCTAAAATTTGTCTTAAAATCGCCAAATCTCTAATTCTACTCCATAGATTTTTCTTAAAAAACTATATATTGTTGACACATAAATTTCTGTTTTAATGATATAAAATAATCATAGGGTCACTGACATCTGTGCATTGGTGTATAGAGTTTATCCAATCTGACTACTTTGATACATTGTATCTGACCCTCAAGTCCAATAGCTGTGTTGTGTTGTAAAGTTAATCCTCCAATCTCCCCCTATTTTATTATTTATTCCCAACTACAACAGCTATGAATTGATGTAAGTTAATTCAATATCCATACTGAATATGAGTATTGGTGTCCAAGTTGGATGTAACGAGTTAATTCAATCTCTTATATAAACATTACTTAAATATTTATATTACAATTATCTCACTATTATCTTTATTTTTAATAAAGAACTTGTCACATACCTAAAATATCAATAACTTATTTTATGTAGGACTAAATGTAATCTATACCAGGTTATTTTATAAAACATGGGATAGATTAGATTTTCCCTGATGGACATAACTAGTGGATTTAAAAATGTCAAGTCGGAAAACTATCTCAATTAAATTTTGCATGTTTGTTCATACCAAAGACTGGTATTTAACATGTTATAATAATTAATTGGTCTCAGATCTTGCATTTACCCTGGTGGACATTAATAAAAATGTTAAACTTGAGGATTTAAAATATTTAAATAAAATGCTTCACTGAGCGCAGCCTGATACAACTGCAGAGGTCAAACCCTTATCAGTTGGGTCAAATTTGGACACAATATTCAAACTTGATACTGTTTGAATTTGGTTTGTGATCAAATTCTTGACATAATATAGGTTTCTGACAGAAAATAAATGTGGTCAAAGATCTTATAAATCTATTACTCACTACTGTGCAATTGAAATTTACTTCTTAAAACGTTTAAAAAAATCGAAATTTGTAAAAAAAAATTAAAAAAATATGAATCCCTGAAAAAAATTGTAAACAAAAAATTCCCCCTTCTTATTGGAACTCCAATTTTTAGCAATAACTCAAAAACTCAATCTCAGCCTTTCCTTTGTAGTATGGAACCTTGTAGTACAATTTTAGACTAACACTTAAACACAAGTTATTGTCTGGAAACTAGAAAAATGCTTCTTTTTTTGCCCTTTTGTGGCCCCTAATTCCTACATGGTTGGGGCAAATAACCCTAAATTCAAACCCAGCAGCCTTTCCCTTTGTTATATGGAACATTGTGGTATAATTTCATAGAGATCCATACACTTACACACAAGTCAATATCTGGAAACTAGAAAAATGCTTGTTTTTGGCCCTTAATTCCAAAACGGTTGGTCCCATAACCCCTTAAATGCATCCAAACCTTCTACTTGTGGTTTTAAACAGTGTGGTACAATTTCAGAGCAATCCAAATGCTTATACACAAGCTATAATCTTGAAACTAGAAAATTCTTCTTTTGGGCCCCTTTTTCCAAAACAGTTGGGACCATCATCCTCAAAATCAATCCCAACCTTCCTTTTGTGGTATTGAACATTCTGAATTTTTTTTATAAAGATCTATTCATTTAAACTTAAGTTATTGTCCAGAAAGTTTTAAACTAATGTGTCTTTGAACAAAAGACGACGACATCGTATCATCGAAAAAGAAAAATTAGTGGTAGGCATAGTTTTGGAAGATGACAAAGTATGGAAGGTTTTTCATCCATCATTTATTCAAAGGCTAAATTAATTCCTAATGTTAGCAGATGCTTAAAATCAATATCTGGTATTCTATATATAGTCAACAGTGACAACAAAAATACAGTCCTATGCTGGAAATAAATCCATAGACAAACATATCATGAATTTATCAAGTACAGGGGACATCTCATCAGTCTTTTACCCTTGACACATAGCAGGGGGTTATCTCAAACTCCAAAGTTAATAATAAACATTTGACAAAATTTCAGAAAAAAAACTTATTTTGAAAATAAATACAGAATATGTCTATGGTACACAGATGAATCATTTCTAAAATTGAATAATATTATTTAAGAAATAATTCATGGGGGCTTGAATATATCGTTATTTTACCACGGGTTGGCCCTTTATGACAAATATTTTACCCAGAGCGATAACAAGGGGTAAAATATCCGCATAAAGGGACAACCCGTGGTAAAATCGAGACAGCATTGCAATGCTAGCCATTATTTTCTCTGAGTGTACTTTATTATAGAATGTCTTTTGTCATGTGTCAAATCTAAATCTTCAGTATCTTATTAACAAATTACAGTTGTAAGTCTTTTCTGTTGGAAGTTTGTCTAGTTAAATTTGGTACAAGTTAGGAATAAACATGGGACAAAATTCCTTTGAAGTATATTGGGAAATTTACAAGCTTCAAATAATTCAAAGTTTTTAATTGCTGTTGCTCATATTGAGGTTTGATGAAATATCATAAACTTTCCCATGATAGGACTTTAACAAGCACCTGTCAGTCAGTCAACTGTGACCTTACCTGACATCAATCTTCATCTGTCAACAGTCACACCTGGAAAATAGACAGGAAGTTCGTTAAGACTAGGCATATATCTGAGACAAATCATATATTCCCTGTTGTAAGTTTTTTAACTAATGCTTACAAAAAATTCAATAGAAATGTATCATCCTTTCTGGCTTCACTTCAGTATTAAGTCACACCCCCCACCCCCCCTTTACCCAATCAATTAGTTTGAAGTACTTTGAAAACTTTTCAATTTTTGGAAGGATTTCTTAAGTGTTTTTTATTTTAGCCCACAATTTCACAGGCTCTTGGCTGATAAAAAAATATGAGTTTGTATCTATCAAAAATGTGGACCATTTCTTACAGTACATGTTTGAAACAAGATAAGACAAGTAAGACAGTAAGACCTCTATATAAACAAAACAATATTATACCTTTTGACCCAGTTAAGTCTAAAACGACAAAAAAAAATTAATTATAATGTCTCGATTTCCTTACCTTCCATCAAAAATCTCTAAATTTCCGAGGTAAAGGACCATTAGATAAATCTCCAAAGGAAAGGACCATTTTGATAAATGAACTGTTTAATAGTATATATTTACCTTATGAAATAGATTACAGGTGTCAATCAGAATACACCTGACATAGGTAACCTTACTCTCAGGTGTACAAAACATTTACCTAATCAGCTATGTTATAACTGTTACCTAATAAACCAGATCATTATGTAATATTTACGTTTTTATCAAATCAGCTGTAAAATTAATTAACCCAATCCGTCTTGTAATTGATTTAAGTCATAAATTAGATTTTTAAAGGAAAATTAAACTTGATGAACTTGCACTTTTTAGATTTACCTCTGAGTTCTGTATTTTGTTAATCCTTTATTGATAAATATGAAAAGTAGGAACTGAGGGTTGGTTGATTAGTGTGGGTATATAAGCTATAAATTAGTAAATTGGTATGTCTTTGAGAACCAATAAAACGGTTAATTTGTTTTGTTATAGGAATACAAACCAACCATTTTATCAGTAACAAAGAACATCAATTGCTGCAAATACATATGTATATGAATAAAGCCTATCCTAAATCCCACTTTCCAATCGTACATACTGTCTTCATAAAATATCCATGCCTCTATACAAAATGTCAACCTGTCACAAGTCAAAGACAAAGTGTGAACAATTTTTTTACTAGTTTTTCACAGATTTGCTTTTAAAAAAGACAAAAGTAACCCTTAATATATCATGTACATATATGCGTGTGTGTTTGAAGCCCCATTCTGGATTTGCCAAAGTATTTCTATAGACAGTAGAAACTGCAAATGTATGCTTTAAGAAAATCAAATAAAATATGGGCATCTGAGGAGTATTTCGGACATCAAATTCTGTCCTTCTTTCTAGATTTTATCAGTCTAAACTTCCTCTTGTAAAAATCTATGGAAATGAAAACAAAATCAGAAACATTCATGAAGAGATTTTTTTTTGTATGCAACATTGAATCAAAAATGAAGTCTATCATTCTTTCCTAGATTTTATGTGAGTTTTCACTTCCTCTGTTTAAGTAATAAAACTGAAAAAAATTATAAACATTTGTAAAGAGATCAATTTTTTTATGAATGCATAATATAAAATTAAACACCTTTAAAATCTAGTTTAATTATTATTCTTTTCTAGATTTTATCTGGAGTTTTCACTTCCTTTAATAAATTAAGTTACGGAACTGAAAACAAAATTACAATTAAGCAGCCATAAATTTTGTTTTGAATGCAATAAAAAAATCAAACAATTTTAATATTTAGTCTGACAAAAGATACTTCAAGTTCTTAAGACGGAAACGGAACTATGGCCTTTTTACAACATACCTGTGTTTTTATGTACATCTAAACGAACCTTCAAGCTCACCTGTCAAAGGTTTATAATAACGGGAGATTTAAACTTCTACAAATATTGACAACAAAGAATTTTGTAAATAAATGTTTATCACTGCCGTATCCTAGTCCTTTTGATGACATTTAAACAACAGATTTGTAAATATTTGCATGGAAAAAATATCATAGGATGATGAAATGAACAAATTTATCATATTCAATCACTGTATATGATGTTACAATAGATTCTATGTTATCTTTGAAACTTTATATACATGTAGCAAAATTTATCATATTCAATCACTATATATTATGTTTATATAATAGATTCTCTGTTATATTCCAAACTTTATATACATGTAGCAAAATTTTTCATATTCAATCACTATATATTATGTTACAATAGATTCTATGTTATCTTCAAAAACTTTATATACATGTAGCAAAATTTGAAAAAAAAATTGTAACAATTACTACTTTTATAATGTGTGACAGGCATATTCAGTAAATGAAGCTTTTCTTTGTGTAAAACGAAGAACAGTTTTTAACAAATGTAAACAACATGTGTATATTGATGCTAGTAGGCTATTACGTAATAGAAATTTACATTACAATAAAAATCTTTTGAAAAAACGTTGATGTCATAATTAAAATCTGAATATTGCATGACGCCAGAAGGTTTTTTGGAGACAGATCTATCATTCAGAACAAATACAGCTAAATACCCAAATGGTGATTTTGTTCATGTAAAACAACAACTTAACAGACCACATGGCCAGATACAATGTTTGTTTTTAATTTTACCATTCTTAATGGATCAAGTAAAGGCCAATGAATTAGTGAAAAGGTTTTAAAACTTTAGACCACAGAGGAAGTTGTTCTATTGAAGAACACTGAAATGGAAAATGGTTTCTAAATTTAAAATACACAGCTGTTAGATAAACTTGTATGAATGTGAAAGTGATTCAGGTTAATGTGAATGAGATAGAAACCTTACAACACATATAAACACAAAAAAATTCTAGAAGTGAAATCTACAACATCCAGAGAGTGACGATTTTTTTACATTTTTTAACAATCATCAGAACTTAAATTTAATATTTTGTCTCACTAAAAAGCAAATGGGTATATTTAAAAAGAAGATATGGTATGATTGACAATAAGACAACTATCCACAAAAATCAAAAATGACACAGACTTTAACAACTATAGGTCACCGTATATATATGGCCTTCAACAATGAGCAAAACCCATACTGCATAGTCAGCTATAAAAGGCCCCGATAAGACAATGTAAAACAATTCAATATTTGTTTGTTCATGTACATTGAAAATAACACTGTCCTGGGGATAGACCTTTATATCATTTCAGATAATCCCTTACTTGAAGTATGTACACAGATGGCACAAGGCTTAACATTGTCATACTACTTATCTTTTAAGAACTTTTAATTATTTTTTTATTGTTTTGGTAATTGATAAAGGGAATAGATTGTTATACACCATACACAGGGCAGTAACACCAGTAAGAATATCCTCAATTAAATTGAGAATGGCAATGGGGGGTGTGTCAAAAAGACATCAACCTGACCCTAGCAGTTTGCTAGAGCAATATTACTTAAAACCACATTTTTGCAATAATGATTTTATGTCATGAATTGATACTCCTCATACCCGTAGCCAGGGGGGGTTCGGACGAACCCCCCCTTGAAAACAAATAAGCACTGTTAAAGTCAATGTTCTGTTCGAATTGTGACTGTTAAAGTCGAGTTTGTGAGTCCAACGAACCCCCCTTTGAAAATTCCGGGCTACGGGCCTGCTCCTGATGTCCCTTCTCTTTCATCAACAACTTTGAATAAATAAGAAACCTTAGGCAAAACAATTATCTCCCTTTTACCATGCTGTAATAGTATCTAGATTTCTTAATACACATCCTCCAGTAGTGTCCGTCAACAATATAAAGTTTCATCATTATTTTATCATGATCAATCATCATGTTTGTTCTGAATCAAAGGACGAGTTATGTCCCCTACCAGAGACTGTAAAAACATTTTGCTGTATTGAAGTAAGATCAATTATCCCCCCTTATGATATGTAGGACCATGTTGGTCATCCATGCTAGGGATCAGAAAAAAAAACGACTGAAATCATTGCAATAGAGTAAATTATTTTTCATGGAGCTTTTAAAAAAATGTAAACAATGCAAAATGAAGACATAAACTTCAACAAACTAGAGCTTCACATAGAAGAATCATTTTTCATTTTTTGGTAAACAGGTTTTTGTATTAGTGTCATCATGCATGTCAGGTGCAGGATTCAGGCAGACACGAAACTATCACGAATCCAAAGGAAAAGAAAAACAAAGAATGAATTAAAGGTATGTATAGCATTTTAGCTGTGTACATTTCAATGAACAAAGATTTTACTTTTAACTAATGTTACCTTTAACCAAAGTAACCACATACCCCAAAAACAATTTATATCAACATTTCAACAAACCTGCACTCATTGAAGTGAAGTTTAAACAAAGATGACATAAAAACTGAATTAAATAAATAAATGTTGTAATTTATGATATAATAAATGTTAACCCGATCACCTATATACTTTAAATTACAATCAACAAACATACAAAACATAGAGGTCCCCAGGTAATCATAGAGGGCCGCAGGTAATCATAGAGGTCCGCAGGTAATCATAGAGGGCCGCAGGTAATCATAGAGGTCCGCAGGTAATCATAGAGGTCCCCAGGTAATCATAGAGGGTCGCAGGTAATCATAGAGGTCCCCAGGTAATCATAGAGGGCCGCAGGTAATCATAGAGGTCCGCAGGTAATCATAGAGGTCCCCAGGTAATCATAGAGGGTCGCAGGTAATCATAGAGGTCCCCAGGTAATCATAGAGGGCCGCAGGTAATCATAGAGGTCCGCAGGTAATCATAGAGGTCCCCAGGTAATCATAGAGGGCCGCAGGTAATCATAGAGGTCCCCAGGTAATCATAGAGGGCCGCAGGTAATCATAGAGGTCCCCAGGTAATCATAGAGGGCCGCAGGTAATCATAGAGGTCCCCAGGTAATCATAGAGGGCCGCAGGTAATCATAGAGGTCCCCAGGTAATCATAGAGGGCCGCAGGTAATCATAGAGGTCCCCAGGTAATCATAGAGGGCCGCAGGTAATCATAGAGGTCCCCAGGTAATCATAGAGGGCCGCAGGTAATCATAGAGGGCCGCAGGTAATCATAGAGGGCCACAGGTAATCATAGAGGGCCGCAGGTAATCATAGAGGGCCGCAGGTAATCATAGAGGTCCCCAGGTAATCATAGAGGTCCCCAGGTAATCATAGAGGTCCCCAGGTAATCATAGAGGTCCCCAGGTAATCATAGAGGGCCGCAGGTAATCATAGAGGTCCCCAGGTAATCATAGAGGGCCGCAGGTAATCATAGAGGTCCCCAGGTAATCATAGAGGGCCGCAGGTAATCATAGAGGGCCGCAGGTAATCATAGAGGGCCACAGGTAATCATAGAGGGCCGCAGGTAATCATAGAGGGCCGCAGGTAATCATAGAGGTCCCCAGGTAATCATAGAGGTCCCCAGGTAATCATAGAGGTCCCCAGGTAATCATAGAGGGCCACAGGTAATCATAGAGGGCCGCAGGTAATCATAGAGGGCCGCAGGTAATCATAGAGGTCCCCAGGTAATCATAGAGGGCCGCAGGTAATCATAGAGGGCCGCAGGTAATCATAGAGGTCCCCAGGTAATCATAGAGGTCCCCAGGTAATCATAGAGGGTCGCAGGTAATCATAGAGGTCCCCAGGTAATCATAGAGGTCCCCAGGTAATCATAGAGGGCCGCAGGTAATCATAGAGGTCCCCAGGTAATCATAGAGGGCCGCAGGTAATCATAGAGGTCCCCAGGTAATCATAGAGGGCCGCAGGTAATCATAGAGGTCCCCAGGTAATCATAGAGGGCCGCAGGTAATCATAGAGGTCCCCAGGTAATCATAGAGGGCCGCAGGTAATCATAGAGGGCCCCAGGTAATCATAGAGGGCCGCAGGTAATCATAGAGGGCCGCAGGTAATCATAGAGGGCCACAGGTAATCATAGAGGGCCGCAGGTAATCATAGAGGGCCGCAGGTAATCATAGAGGTCCCCAGGTAATCATAGAGGTCCCCAGGTAATCATAGAGGTCCCCAGGTAATCATAGAGGGCCACAGGTAATCATAGAGGGCCGCAGGTAATCATAGAGGGCCGCAGGTAATCATAGAGGTCCCCAGGTAATCATAGAGGGCCGCAGGTAATCATAGAGGGCCGCAGGTAATCATAGAGGTCCCCAGGTAATCATAGAGGTCCCCAGGTAATCATAGAGGGTCGCAGGTAATCATAGAGGTCCCCAGGTAATCATAGAGGTCCCCAGGTAATCATAGAGGTCCCCAGGTAATCATAGAGGTCCCCAGGTAATCATAGAGGTCCCCAGGTAATCATAGAGGGCCGCAGGTAATCATAGAGGGCCGCAGGTAATCATAGAGGTCCCCAGGTAATCATAGAGGGCCGCAGGTAATCATAGAGGGCCGCAGGTAATCATAGAGGTCCCCAGGTAATCATAGAGGGCCACAGGTAATCATAGAGGGCCGCAGGTAATCATAGAGGGCCGCAGGTAATCATAGAGGGCCGCAGGTAATCATAGAGGGCCGCAGGTAATCAATTATCAGTGGAGAGTTTGTACAAAGTACTGTGTCATACAGGGGTTCACGGGTACATCACCTAGGGAAATATTTGTGATCCTTGTGTTCTGTGACATACTGAAGTTAAGAGGTATATCTGAGAGGTGAAGATTGTTTTATCTCGAAAGATCTATTTATTCAAATATGCAGTGAAAGAAGAGCTAAATTCTTGTAAGTTGAAGATCCATTTAATATTTGTTTGGGGAACCAGGACAAACAGGGCATCAGAGGTCAACACAAGAAAATGAGATGTATCAGCTAAAATGACCCTCCCCCCCCCCCAAAAAAAATAAAAAAAATAACCTGAATAGCAGGTGGTTTTATATTTTATCTTCTTAAAGCCAAATGAGAGAAACTTGTGGGATTGACCAGAGGTCATAACTTTAAAAGACAAATTATTTTAGAAGAAGCAATAAGTCATTTTTTTAGAGTGTTAATGATGTTCATTGGTTGTTGTTTTTTATAAAATAGAATGTGTTAATACCCTTACTTCCTCCAGAGACATATAATACATGTATTATATGTCTCTGCTTCCTCTTATAAATTAGGTGGGAGTCTAGGCCTCCTTTTTTGAGGGAAATATTCGATAGATTTTTAAGAAATCACTAAAGCATGACTGCAGGAGCAGGCCTTAAGCAGTCAGTTTTCCCCCTCTTATTATTATACCACTGACTTACTGTCTGTATCATATCTTGTAATCTTCAGCATATTGAAGTTAAGAGGTATTATGTAGATGTAGATACCCCAATCCTTCCTACTTATCTGACAAACAGGTATTATAACCACCCATTAACAGGAAGAATATATCACTTATCTCTAAGAGGATTTAAATGTTACTTTAACTTAGCTGTCAAAATTCGTTTTCTTATGAAATGCCTCCTATAAACCATAGCAGTTAAAATCTCAATTAAAAACCTATATCAGTATCTTTAAGCAAAATAAAGTTACAAAAAATAACAACATGAACAATGGGCAATCATACATGTCATATATATGTTAAGAAATTTCTTCAAAATTAACATTTCATGATTTTAAATGCATATGAATTGTTTCACATAGAAACAAGTCAAGTATATGTGATATGAGAGCCAATTGGACAATTTTCCATCAAAGTCAAAATTGTGTAGAACGTAAACAATTATAGGTCAAAGATGTAATGGCCTCAAGCACAGTCTTGGCTCACACAGAACAAAAAGCTATAAAGGGCCCTAAAAGACCAGTGTAAAACTATGAAAAAAGGTAAACCAATGGTCTAATCTATCTATAAAACAAATGAGAAAAAAATCAAGAAAAAATGTGTCCATAGCACCGATGCCCTAATCACACCATGAAATTGTGGTCAAAACTCTAATTTGGAATCAATATTAGGAAGATTATATCATAAGGTACTAAAATGACTAAGTTTTGAGTTGATAGGACTTCAACTTCTATCAAAAACTACTTTGACCAAAAACTTTATCTAGATGTGGGACATACAGACAGACAGACAGATGAAAGAACAGATGGAGGGACAGACAAACCAATGAACAGACAAACAGACGCACAGACAATAAACATAATGCCAATAAATGGGGCATACTAACTCTAACAAACCACATCAACACAAACAGACGCACAGACAATAAACATAATGCCAATAAATGGGGCATACTAACACTTACAAACCACATCAACAACCACTGAACAAAAGGTTCCTGAAAATTTTACCAGCTTGGCATGGGGCTTGTTTATTTGTTAGAATGAAGTTTTATTACAGAGGCAGAATAAGGAGGGCCAGGGAGCCCTGGGCCCCCTTTTGGGGAAAAAATTTGGTTGCTTATATAGGGAATCACTGAAGCGTGACTGGAGCGGGCCCCCTCTTAAGCAGTCAGTAGGCCCCCACTTATAAAAATTCCTGGATCCGCCACTGGTAAAGCATAAGCATGGCATCCAGCCCAATCTAGCTGCGTGTCACAAGGATATTGACAAGATTAGCCAGGACCCATGGCTAGTAAAGCATATACTGATATATCATGTCTATCTAATTTTTGTTTGGTTGCTGTGGTTTTGACAAATATCCCTGAATTTCCTTTACATTCTTGTCATCATAATACCAGGTGCAAGCCAATTTAAGTCAGTCATTTACATATGCACAATGACCCCTACAAATTTATATATGCTCCACAAATAATTGACATTAAATACATTACATTTTTGTTTTAAATTGGAGTTGAACCCCTACACACAAAAAATAAAATTTAGAACAATGAGCAATCAAAGAATTATTTAAAAATTTTGCCCTGAACAATAAGGATACAATCAGAAAAAATTCCTTTGTACAAAAGTATCACAATGGAACAAGTTCTTTCCTATATCTACCAATAACATCTGACCGTAATGTATTACAATGGAACAAGTTCTTTCCTATATCTACCAATAACATCTGACCATAATGTCACGATACCCGTAAAGTTCCCTGAGTAGGACAAAGAAAACTTTTGCCTTGTCATCTAATTTTAAATTAATTCAATAATACCCACAGATTAACTTTTTTGAACCATGTTTTTAATTTTTTAACAACGTCAATAACCTTATACTATATTTAATATTTCTAAACTTAATGACCTGAAAAATAACTCCAATTGCACATGACTTAACTTTTGTGAAAGATATTAAACCCAATAGAAGGATGGGTGCAAAATGACGTACAGTCTCTTCAATACAAAGGAGAAAAGATATGTTAAATAAACAGACACACATTTTCTTATATCTATGACACTGTAGTAGGATGAGACAAGAGTATAACTTTATTTATATAGTGTCATAGTGTCACATTCATGTCTTTTCTCTTTTGTACTTCAGGAAATTTAAGTCACTTTGTCAGTTTAAATCTTTTTAAATATCACTGGGAGAGATAGAATCAATTATATGGTAGAATGGGGGTTATGTCAAGACAAGAAATTGGTATAAGCTTGACCACTTGCCACTTAGAGCTAGAATAATCAACAACAAAAACATCCCCCCCTTTTTTATATTTTTTTTATTATCTTAGTGTCATATTCATGTCTTCTCTCTTTTGTACTTAAGGAATACATGGTATCACGTTACTAAATATGTATGTTCCTTCATTTATAATTCATATCACTGGGAGAAGTACAATCAATTCTAACATGTCTTAGGTAGAAAAGGGGCATGAAAAAGGTCAAGACAAGAAGCTGAAATAAGCTTGACCACTAGCCAATTAGAACTAGAATAATCAACAACAAAAATATCCCCCTTTTTTATTTACATCTTAATAGATATAGGAAGATGTGGTGTGAGTGCCAATGAGACAACTCTCCATCCAAATAACAATTTAAAAAGTAAACCATTATAGGTTAAAGTACGGCCTTCAAAACAGAGCCTTGGCTCGCACCGAACAACAAGCTATAAAGGGCCCAAAAATTACTAGTGTAAAACCATTCAAACGGGAAAACCAACGGTCTAATCTATATAAACAAAACGAGAAACGAGAAACACGTATATATTACATAAACAAACGACAACTACTTAAGTATATTTTTGTAAGGTTTGTGTTGCTTAGTCTTTAGTTTTCTATGTTGTGTCTTATGTACTATTATTTGTCTGTTTGTCTTTTTCCTTTTAAGCTATGTCCTTGTTGGTTTGTTTTCAATCTATGAGTTTAAACGTTCCTGTGGTATCTTTCTCCCCACTTCTTAAGTAACGGTAAAAAAAGAGAATAAATTAAAAGGGTGACATATTTAATTACTTACATTCAATTAGTCAGTATATCCAATTCTGGTTAAATGTCCTGGAATATCACAAATATCATGTTAAATCCAATTATTATAAATCTCCACATCTAAACATTCTGTGTCTTCAGGTAGATATCTGAGGAACAAAGAAAATCAAATAGTTATGAGGAAAAAATATCTAAATTCTCAGTACTTTTCGTTGTTTTTTAACAAAGTGGTAACAGCACTCAGTCAATAATATAAATAAACATGGACTTTCTCAATACATATTTCCACGGCGTATCTCAATACATATTTCCAGTCCTTGGTCAATTATACAAATACACACTGACTATCTCAATACATATTTCAAACATAACAATATTCCCTTTAATAACATAAATAATTTGTTGTTACGGTTAGGCGAACTTTTCTTTGTTTGTAAAAGTAACCGACTTTATCTTGGGTATTATCCTATTTAAATGCTGTCCTCAGTAAGTTTGATCTTAGTAGTACCTTTAATTTAACCTTTAGTAAAACCAAAGCTTATCAATTAACAAAAATATCACAAGATTACAGACAAACGAGTAAATAAGGACAAATAAATTCTCATTTCTTCTTTGTCTCTTTTTTTGCATAGTCATTATTAGCAAATCAACAGTATTGATGTTTGTCAAAGAACAGGTGTCTTTCAGAGGGTGTAGAAAAGGCTGTACCAATGGCAGCATGATACGACATTGATGTTTGGTAAAGAACAGGTGTCTTTCAGAAGGTGTAGAAAAGGCTGTACCAATGGCAGCATGATACGGCATTGATGTTTGGTAAAGAACAGGTGTCTTTCAGAGGGTGTAGAAAAGGCTGTACCAATGGCAGCATGATACGGCATTGATGTTTGGTAAAGAACAGGTGTCTTTCAGAGGGTGTAGAAAAGGCTGTACCAATGGCAGCATGATACGGCATGAAGTCAACAAGAGGATTATAGTTAAAAATGTAATTCAAAATTCAAAGGTAGCCACACTTTATGCCTGTACCAACTAAGCTAATTTGGTCCTAGACTGAACCATATGTAATTCATGGTTGCTGCCTTTGTTTGTAAGTCAATATCTATGTAGGAGTCAGTCTGTGGTGATGTAGATGTATCAACCTATATATTGATAGATTTAGGGGCGACATCAAAAGTTCAATGAAGGATAAAAAACTAAATTCACATAGTTTTTTCGCTGACCCCCCTACCCCCCTTCTTAACTTAATTTGGGAAAAATTGATTTACCTATATGAATATATATGTAAAATCGATTTTAGATTAACAAAACTTGCAGCAATGTTAAGGAGTCTCCCACAGACAAGCCATCCTTTCCCAGACCTCTTCCAATTAACTCTTAATATGATCCCATCTTGGCAAACATGGTAAACACTCCTATCATTAAAAGAAAATAAAACAACTTTTATCTTCAGTTTAAATTCTTTCGCAAATGAAGTGTGAAATAAAAAACGCAATGTTTTTTTTTCACTTTCACCTTTCAGTATAGAAGTAAACACTATAATTAGTAGATTAATAGAAAATGTAGGTTAATTTAAGTATTAGGTTCACTTTCAATAAGTGGTATCTAATTTACACCAAGATATTATGGTTTAGCCAAAAGAATAGATTTCAATACTTTTAGAAAGGGTTGGAACCGCTAATTTTTTTTAACAATAAATAATAAATTTGAATGGGGGCATATAGTTGGAACACCCTCTTTATCAATGGTTAGGAACCCCCCCCCCCCCTTTTTCCACAATGTCAGTTATGTCCAAAAACCAGCTAATTGAAATCTGCATTTGAAAACACATTAAATAATTTTAGTCAACTTTTAACTAAATGTACGGTAATATAACTTTTTTAAATTGTAAATGGTCACATTTCAGCTAGTGTTTCCTAATTAAGCTGTACAACTCCTACCATTCATTTTTTATGAAACCTTTTTATTTTTACTTTTCTATTTTAAAGGTAAGAAATTTATAAAAATAGTGAAAATCCAACCTTATAGTGAACTGTTATGTCCAATGTATTTATTGACAAATCATAAAGAGTCTTTGTTGTGGCTTAAATCATAAAGAACAGATGTGGTCGGTGAGGCAGAACAGCATTCAATCAACTGTGAGATATGTGTATTGATTGTATTAAATGTGGGGTGGGAGGCTTCACTATATCAAATCATTACAAAATGACTTCAGGCAAAATATATATAATATTAAGTAGTCTTGGGGAAATAAATTATGTATTGGGACTTTATACTCTGATGGCAAATGCTTTGTTTGGATCAGCAAAATAGATAAATGTATTTTTAAATGATATTTTGAACAAAATGTTTAAAAGTATATATATGGAATAAATTTGAACTGCTGGTATGATTAAAAACCAAGATCGTAAGGACATTAAAAAATATTCTTGACCTCAGTCAAAGATCACTGTAAACCTACTTATTATCGCAAATACTTTATTTTGTGTTATTCCAATTCTAGCCTAATTTTCATGGCTTTTGAAATTCACGATTTTCTTATTTACTTGATATAGATTAATAAAGATTTACTTGTTCGCAACGATTTATATTCACGTTATTTTTTTCTTTGTGAAAGTCAATAAAAAAATAAATCGCTTGCAACAATAAGTTGGTTTACAGTAGTGCTAGAGTCAGGCTATTCTTTGGAAAGATTTACATAAATAGTATTATATCTAATAAAAATCTTTATACATGTACAATAAAAAACAAATCACGAAACTTTTCTAGTACTTTTAACAGGACTTTCTAGTTACTAAGTGGGTTTAGTTTTGCTCATTGTTGACCTCTAGCTGTTACTTCTATATTATTTGGTCTCTGATGAAGATCGGGTGAGTCTTGATGGCAATCTTACCAAATATTCGTTCTTTTAATTATAATCCATTTTATAAAAAAAAAAAGAGTTTGCATTTTATATCTTGCAATTTAAGATTGATTGACTGTTGGTGTGTTAATGCCACTTTTAAGCACCACTTTTGGGAGTATCAAAGCATATTCCATGGCAGCCATTTTTTATTGGAGAAAGCTGGCGTGCCCAGAGAAAACCACTGACCTTAGATAGGAAAACTGACAGTTCTTGTCAATTAAGATTGGAGTTGAGTGGAACAACATGAGTGGGGTTCAAACTCACAACCTCAGTGTTGACTGCCTAGTGATAACAGTCATGACACTGTCATAGTAATTGACAGTAGTAGGGATTTAAGAACACATTTTTTAGGGGGGGATAGGACCTTTATAGGGACTCTGGGATCGGGTGTCTTTTATAAGCTCGGGATTTTGTGATTGACCCTTTAGGGATCTGGGAATTTCTTTATTTGAATTTCAGGACCTCAGAATTTCGTGTTTTTAAGCCCAGGATTTCTTGTTTTAAACCCCAGGATTTCGGGATCATGACCCCTCCTATCCCCCCCTATCCCCCCCTCATTTTTATATTCATGGTAATGCATGTGTGTTGAGAGAGAGATGATTTTGACTTTCGGCTGCATGTCAGAATAACATATGGTACACAATATATCTCATCTAAACAAAGGAAGGTGAACCACACTTTGGTCGGTGTACTCTGAACTACACATACATTGTAACATGACATAAGAAGAAAGGCATCTGAATCTCTCCTTCAAGCACAATATGCCATTTATATCAATCAATAATTTACATAATATCATACCAACCATATCTGTTTAATTGGATTGATCACAGTTTTGTCTCTAGGACTTGGTAATTAAATATTCATAGGCCAATCATATTTAATTCTGAGTTTCTTCGTGTTCTTTGATCAGTGGTATTCAGATGTCTTTTTTTGTTGCTAAAATCAAATTTATAAAATTGTTTGTTTGAATGTATTGATTGGTTGTAAATAACCATGATAACCTAAGATTTTAATGACTGTCACATATTTATTGCTAGAAGGCTTTTTGCATTCTGCCTGGAATCAAATGTATATGATTTTTATAGAATGAAGATACAATGTAATAACATCTATCTGAACTTTTTTAAATGTTTCATTTTAGTTTATAAAAAAGTTTTTCTGTTACAAATCATGATGTATTGTTTTATGTGTACATGTTATGCTGCCCTTCAAGGGCCCTTGATTGGAATAATAAATATTCTGATTCTTATTCTTATTCATTCTCTGTTTATCTAATTTACAACAGGGATATAGAAACAGAGGTTGACTTGATTATTAAAAAAAAAATACTGAATTTTCTAACAAATGAATAATTTGAATTAATCATTGATGTTTGAATATGATAATTAATAAATAAACACCCGTATTTCACAGACAACCTGCAGCTTGCCATACTGACAGTGATGATATTTATTTTCATTATTCCAATACTTAGGATAAGTTTCACTTTAATCAAACTCACATTCAAAATTCCTATCACTTTGTTTGCTTTTATTATTGGGAAGAGATCAAGGCAGTTCAAATTCGTAATGAAATTTATAGTGTTGTCAAATCGTACACTTTTGCCTAACCGGTTACTTGGATAATCGTTCGATTGATTAACCGGTTAACCGGTAGTTTTAAGTTGTCGTTTGAAAGCCTTTTCAATAGTACCATACATGTACACATAGTTATAAGATGTGATATAAGTGTCAATTTGACAACCTTTCATCCAAGTTATAAGACTACTATTAAATAATTGATGTTTGTTCTTTGGCATTATAAGGTTTGTCTGTGAGGATTCCTGGAGAAGTTTGGTTTTTAATAAACAAATACACCGTATCCAGAGACTAAACTTGGGAATTCCAAGCTAGGAGCCCAGACCATATATTTCATAATTAGTTTCTATATGTTCAACTGAAATTTAACTGAAAGTTTAGGGGCCCAGTTCATAATCTAGGAGCCATGGGCGACTGGGCCCCCTTTAAGTTTTGTCCCTGGTATCAACTATAGCATTTGTACCAACTTCAAATTGAAAAATATATAAAAAAAAAACGTCTTGATCTCGAAGAATTGAATTTGAGTGAAACCGATCATTGTTTAATTTTCTCTTGTTGTCTTCTAAAATAATGTGGAGTGTTTCAATTTGAAATAATTAATTATAAACAAAAGAAGATATGGTATGATTGCCAATGAAACAATTCTCCACAAGAGACTAAAATGACACAGAAATTAATAACTATAGCTCAACATACGATCCGTTTCTTTACTTTGCTTGCTTGTTTCTTTAAACATGTTACTCGTACTATCACGTATACCTTGAGTACAATCACATTAGTTTGCATTTCACAATTTTTAAGGTAGCATTTCGTTTAAAGAAAGACTAAAACTTGCACAATTGAGGTTACACATTTAGATGTTTACACAATATTAAATCAAAAACAAAATAATGAACTAATTAGTAAAATTTAATCGCATCTCTGATTTAAAGTTATTGTTAAAAAAACATTTTTACCAATCGTGTTTCTTTAAGGTCCTGCCCCATGCTCTAATTAATTTTATGTATTTAGGATCAACAATAGCAATCAATATACTGGACAATTGATCTGTCAAATAAATAATCACGACGACAATTTTTAAATAAAACAAAACTATTTAATGATTTCCATGCAAATTTATATCAAAACTATCGAAATTGAAAAAAAGTCCGGTTAACCGGTTAGCGTTTTTGGTATTCGGTATTCGGTCGTTCGATCGGTTAACCGGTAACCGTTGACAACACTAGTCAAATTTATGAAAATTGGGTAAATAATTATAAGATTGAGGCAAAAAGGATGCAAAGGCTTACATAATTAGGCTGTTTTGAGTCAGCATCAACACTGATGAGAATTAATACAGGTAAATTGGAACTAACTGATGATGAAAATTTTTACTTTCATTCATGATAATATATCTTATCAGAGGTCATCAGGGTTCAACTAGCCTGGTAGCTGGAGATTAGTAACTTTTGTGTCAGGCTAGTGAAAGTTTGTGGCTTGTTAGCCTGAGGAGGTAGTAAATTTATTTGTCATTGATCATCAAAACTGCTGTACAATGGTCATATCCAAACAACTTCGTCTAATAATGTCTACACTGTTTTCACCACCCATTTATTTGGCATTTGCGGATAACATTTCTTCCGAAAAAAACAGTCTTCACATTATTTAAGTATTTTTTGCATTTTAAAGTCTTTTTAACCTTTTATGGACTTGTAAAATTAATGTAAAGTCATTATATTAGAAAACATATTGAAGACTTTTTTTCATGACAGAAAATATTAAGTGTATAATAGGATTGATCATGTTTCTAATTAACTCTGCACCTTTTAAAAAAAAATCAGTTTAAAATCTTTCATTTATCCTTTTTTTGTCAATAACATGAATAATACATGTTTACCCATATGAAAATTTTCTAAGTGACATTTAAAAATTAAAATAACTGTTATATTTAATTTCGTAATTTAATCTAATTTCATCACACAGTAAATTTAATTTCAAAATTAAATTCAAGGACATATACGATATATATAATATATAATACAATATATGTCTCTTCTCTTCTCACTCAATTTGATTTTTGGTGTTTTAACACACTTTTAAGCACAGCATTTAGGCTATTTTGCATTTTGGCTATTTCATGGTGTATCTCTAATCACCTTTAATATCTTATTCATTGTCTAAATATCACACAATAAAAGTATCTCTTTTTTTAAAGTTTTTTGGGAACCATTGCATGCATTCCCCAGTCTTTTGCCAGATGTCCAGTGTACTGTGACATGGACAATAAAATCAATAGATTAAATCCTATCCCAGACCATGTTACCACACACATTGTGTATACTGTCATTGATTATGTAATCATTGTGTAAATTTATGTATCCACTGGTCAAAACAATCCTAAAATGGCCCAATACACAATTATGGCCTCAGAGATTTATTCTTTGTTAAAGGTCCTAATAAGACTATTATCATAGTTTTATAATAAGTCACACAACATTACAGTATTTATCATTATTCAAGAAATTTGTTAATTCAGCCAATTGCCAGTAAAATATGAATGGGTTTCAATAGATCATCAATAGTGTCTAGATACTTGTTCTACAGTTTTTACCAATAGAGTTTTATAGGTCAAAAATTATTTGTAAATACTTAAATCTGAAACTAGCCTGTTTATATAATCCAGAGTTTTTACAATTACTTGCAGTTATGAGTTTCAATGTCCCTCTAGTATCTTTAACCCCTCTTTTGTAAACTTATTAACTCACTAATGATTTCTCATTACCCCTTTTTCATTGTCTATTAAAGCCTGTAAAAGAAAAGTGATTTTAACTGCTAATCAATTGCCAATGTTGCTTGAAAGGGGTGCAATTTAAAAAAGTTTAATAGGCTTTGATTCAAATAAAATACAACTTTCATAGTAATTTTAAAATGGTCTTACAGGTGGGAATACACCTCTCAGGCTCTCACATGCCTCCTTGTCCTTGTGAAGGGGAAATAACTCTGAACACTTTAGTACAGAAGTCAAAAGCAACTTCAAGCTCTAAATACAACAATAATTATAAAAGCATGCATCAGGTCTCACATTTGTTGACACAATGTTACTTGAATCAGTGACTTTAAAATCTCTCAATTAAGTTAGTACCCTGAATGTACAAAATTAAACAGATAGTTAAGTTTGTTGAACCACCCTTCCCCCCCTTTTTCAAAACCACCAGCACCACAGCCCTAATACCCTCAACCCCAACCTCATAATAGTTATCTCTGTGGTATAAGAAGGTTAGCATTGAAATTTACATACCACACATATCTTTTTCTTTACACCGCTTCGAAGTCAATGAAAATATGTAACCCACAGCGCCTTGTAACAATCAGTAGATGAATCCATGTGTTGGTGCAATAGTAAACTAATAATAGTACTAGTACATAAAACACTTCATGGTAAACATGATAAGACAGTGTTTCTACAGTACCTCTTATCACGTCATCTTTCATTAACAAACTGTCAGCATTTATATATAATCATGATAATGAACACTTTTATATAATATACTCACCAAGTTTTGATTCCAGACAATTCTGTTTTGAAATAGTTTGAAAAAAAAAATTTCTAATCCTCATATCAAATCATTTTAAGTATATAATTGCTGGGTAACAACAACTATGTATTGCTACAACTTTCTACCACCCAATCAAAACATTTACAGGTTTCAAAAAATCCATTCTCCTTCTAACATGTCTAACATGTCTAATGAAATTATGTTATCTAAATTATGTTATTCCAGTGTGCAACACAGACTGTTCTAAAATTGCAATTTCAAATATAAGAATCCCAGTTCCTTATGTGTGTATTCTTGTGATGATAAGTGTATTTACTATTACCTTGAACATGTCATATTATTCCACAACATATCTCTTTTATTCTTCTAATTAACACATGTTTCTGTCATTATGACTCAGATTTCAAAACACACCTCAAATGTGAAGTTGGAACATCTGGATAATTAGTCTGTGAGAATGATGTGGACTGTACCATTGTTATCAATAGGGGTGTCATGTTGTTATCACCATATCATTATGATTACCTAAAATTGCATATTTTATTGGAAAATCAATGATCAAAATGATAGTCTTATCTGTAGACATTTGTCTCTGCTGTCATATTTCAGTTAGAATATTTTTTTAAAACATTTTTTTTACTAAAAAAAAATAATACTATATGATGAAAAGATTATGTTGTAAAAATGTTTTTATATTTATGAAAATATTCTTATCAGAAATTTTAAGTTAATTGTTTGTTTAATTTATTATTGTGGCTTAGGCCATGTTAGTTTATTAATTTATTTTCGGTGACGGTCTAGTCAAATTAAATCCACTTGTGAATAAATTGTTCATATATGAGAACATTAATTATTGATTTCTTCCATTTCAGATAAAATGACAGTAGTTAGGAAAAGATTTTTAGTAAATATTAATTATCAGTTTTATATGTAAGCATTATTTTTTTTTTCATTTTTTTTACATAAATAAGGTCATTAGTTTTCTCATTTGAATTGTTTTACATTGTCTTATCAGGCCCTTTTATAGCTGACTATCCAGTATGGGCTTTTCTCATTGTTGAAGGCCATACAGTGACCTATAGTTGTTAATGTCTGTGTCATTTTGGTCTTTTGTGGTTAGTTGTCTCATTGGCAATCATACCAAATCTTCTTTTTAATATTATAAATTAACATGTCTTATAATGAAATTTCAAACCATATGATAAACTTGCACATAAAGAAATATACCCGAGTTGTCACATCTAAATTGATCTATAGGGCATGCTCTCCTGAACAAGAATCTCCAAACACAGCTTCAGTAAAGTTCCTCAATGTGATCAAAACATATTTACTTTGGATCCTTTATAGTATGCACTCATCATGTGGATTCCTGAAATAGAAAATGCTTTTAAAGCCAAAATAGCAGTGAAAGTGGGTCTCATTAGGGTCTAAGCGTAATGCAGGATTGTCGATTTTTTGTAAGCATGATCGACACGTGAAAGTCAAATTATTGTGCTGTGAAAACAGGATATGAAGTCTAGCAGGACACAGGATATTACAAAATACTGAGAATTGCTTACCTGCATATTGTAAGCAGGATACAGGAATCTGACAAAACAGTTAGCGGGATCTGGGATCAGAACCCCCCAATGAGACCCCTGTGAAAATACACTGTAAACAAATTAATTTTTGTGGGTGCTTTATTTTGTTACTGCCACTTGTAAACTTGTGATTTAATATTGCATAAGGAATAATTCAAGTTTTAAATATTTTTACTTGAGAAAGTTTTTTCGTTTGAATTGTTTTACATTGTTATTTTCATGGGCCTTTTATAGCAAACTTTGCGGTATGGGCTTTGCTCATTGTTGAAGGCTGTACAGTGACCTAAAGTTGTTAATCTCTGTGTCATTTTGGTCTCTTGTGGAGTGGAGTGTTGTATCATTGGCAATCATACAACATCTTCTGTTTATATCGTAATGTTTGATATGCATCTTGCATTTATCTCTTTGATGAGTGTTTCATTTTTGGGTGTTTCATAATTACACTTTCACCTATGGCGCCATATAAACCAAAATATGATAACAGCCAAAACATCACAATTTACTACATATAATTTGATTGCTAACAAAACATACGTAAGACAATTATCATATCAATAATTGATGTCTATACAAACAGAAAGGATTCTTCAGAAAACATTACTTTGTTTTTTTGGCAATATAAATACTGTAAATTCAGAAATTATTGCGTGCATTAATTATTGTGATTTTGTCATTTTAAAATTATATGCGATTTTAATTTTTACAATTTTGAGAAAAATCCTGCTAAATTTATATAAAACATTTCAAAAGTGCCATGCAGTTTAAATTATTGTGTTTATTGCAATATTTTACCTTGCATTAATAACTGAACTTACCGTAATTATTTTTTTATATAAATTTGAAAAAAATATTTCAGAGAAGTGATTAGTGAACGGTGAATAGATGATTACCTTGTGTTATAAAAAAACAAAGTGGGTGATTATCTCCCCTTGACTGCATTTGGGTTATTTTGCACTTATCTATCAAATTTTTTGGTAAAATTATAATTAAGAATATTTACAATCTTATTTTTAAATAAGGGTAAGAAAATCATACAAGGAGTCTTGAAAAGTTTACCATAGTTGTCTCTCTTCTTATAATTTTTTGCTATTCCAAGATTATCTAGATAGAGTTGTGTCAAAAATGCAAATATAGGTAAAATCATCATTGAATCAGCGGTGGGAAAATGGGGGAATGCATTTAAGAAGTTGGTATATAATTTAAATTATTTGTAGATATAACTGTGCTGAACAATTTCTCTTTTTTCAATTTGGTGCCAAAAAAGAAGAAGAAAAATTCAACCAGTTTAGAAATTTGTCTAACTTTATGGGAGATGCATTAATTGCCCTTGTGGATTCAAGTTTCTATATATATAAGTATGGTGTTCACCAATGACAGCTAAAAAAATATTGGTCACAATCATTATTTGTTTGTTTAATGCAAAAGTTACTACCAGTCTAATTTGAGCTTGAATTCAGTGATTACATGTCATTATAATGTTTGAACCAAATCTTAATGTGCTTTACTATGCTGGAAATAGATCACTGAAGGAAACAGAAATCAATATGACAAGTTTTGTGCTGTTTTAGATATAGAACCACTCATTTGAGCCTGGTCAGAAAGAACTTATGAGAAAGGAGTACTTACTAGTACTTTAAACAAAATAGTTCCTAGGCACGGCTGTGACTTTGTCAACAAGTAAATCAAGGGAACTTTGGATTACTTAAAAGAATTTGTGTTGAAAGTTTCTCATAAATGAAATTCTAATAGAAGAGCACATTTGCCTAGTTGTTCAGATCAGAAGTACCTGTTTTGTACTATTTGTGTCATTTTGGTCTTTTGTGGATAGTTGTCTCATTGGCAATCATACCACATCTTCTTTTTTATATATCCTGGGAACCAGTGCACTCTTATATCATATACAATTAAAAGTATGCTAACTTTTTCAGCACAATTCAGAATAAGGTATTGTTTTGACATAAAATAACTGCAACTTTATTTGAACTTCAGACAAAGTAGAGGTGGGATAAGACCTTTATCGGGACTCCGGGATTTTTAAGCCTGGGATTTCGGGATTCATATTTTTAAGCTCAGGATTTTGGGATCAGGACCCATCCTACCCTCCCTCAAAGTAGCTATTGGTTAATGCTTGAAATTTCTGAATTTTACATAGAAAGGAATGAGGCTATGGACTAGTGGTTTTACAACTTATCAGTGACACTCAAATCAAAAGCTAAAGTTATAAAGGTTGAATAAAGAACAAAATTTGAGGACCAAAATTTCTAAAAGGTATTGGCTATTGCCAAATGCAGCTTAGGTAATTTATTCTTGATAACAAAAGTTGCAGTTATATCGCTGTTAATTGAACCTCTTTATTAGGTATAATATATATATTCATCAGAGGGGATAATGATGATCTTCTGAAACCGGTTCATTTGATTTCTAGGTAAATGGGAGATAACTTGAAATTTAAAATCTCAGGGTCAGGCAAAATCTTAAAAGTAATGAGATAGTGTCTAGATGTTGAAGTCTCTGTCCACACTGGTCACATAAATGAATAGAAATGGTGATGCGCCTGACAGAGGCAGAATCTACAGATTAGGTAACAGGTAACAGAAAATGAACTGCATTGTTGTCTAGAGTCTTCTTTATAATTTACTAGTTTTTTCACTAGTTTTAAACTTCAGAATAAATAATTTAGAAAATATCATTAATTTGATGATGAATATGGACATTACGACTGTATAACAGTATTTAGTCCATATCATAAAAATGTGCCAATGAGACAGTAGAGAAAAGAGAGATATATGTTGGAGTGATCAAATTGAGTTATCCCTCTTTGACAGTTTCCTCAAAGTTTCCAGTCAATTACCAAAATTTATCAAAGAATATTTGACATAATTTGTTTTTAAATAAAACATCTTTTAAAAGTCCTATCAGCCACCAGGGACTTTATATATTATATTTGGTATAGAAATTCCCTGGTGCAATTACAGTTCTGTTAAAATTACTAACTGCTTATCATATATTTATAGATGATCCTCGAGAGATGATCATTTAGTTGGTAAAAATCAGTCAAATAAAGCTTAAGATAATTCCTCTTCAGACAACCATTTGTTGGTTGTGCATATCATACCCGTATCATACCCCCTCTTGAAACCAAATGAGCACTGATAAAGTCAACGTTCTGTTCAAATTGTGAATGTTAAAGTCAATTTCATGAGTCCAAATACACCCCCCCCCCTTGGAAATTCCTGTATATCATGAGTTTTATTTGTTATGTTGAATAATTTGTTACACTGAGCTCTCCTCATACTCCTGCATGGCCTAGTTTTAGTTTTATTCACTTTCTATATATTTGCCCTTAATTGTTTTTTTTTGGTTTTTTTTGTGAAAATCCAGTGGCAGATCCAGAACTTTTCATATCAAACTGTGAAGACAATCAGGTCCTTAATGCTGTTGGTAAATTTATTAAAGTGAATATGAGTTAGTAATTGTATTGTTACTGTATGTAAAATAATGTTTGTATCTATATATCTATCAAATTAATATTCTTTTTCCTTATTCATGTATGCTCTGTATGCCCCTTGTGGGCCCTTAATTGGAAATAAAATATGTTCTGTTCTGTTCTGTTCTATAGGGGGAGGGGCACTGAATGACCTATTATGGGGCCCCTCCAATCATATTCTTCAGTGATTTCTTTGTAATGAACCAAATTTGTCCGCCTATGAAATATAATGTGTGTTTAAAAACATGTGATGAATGTTTTGTCTTTTTGATATTATTTGGTCTCTGTTATTCCTGAGACTACTATAACACATAGTGTGTTATAGTAGTCTCAGGTTATTCCCTTTAAAAAAAATTAAAAAAATGATGGATTATTTTTTTCTAAATTTTTTTTTTTTTTTTTTTTTTTTTTTCTTATACTTTTTAAGTCACAGCACATTTGAATCAACACTAATCATGAATGAACATATGCTAGCCTACAGTAAAACCAGAAAACCCAGACACATGCAGCCTCCAAAAATAAGTGACAATCTGATACCTTAAAAAATTCATTGCCAGGCACAGGGACAGAAATAAACAGGGAATCAGTTAATCCGATCCGTGTTTACACAATTGCTAAGGGAAACGTCACTTCCTGTGAAACAATTAGAATATGGTCTCTGTTTCCATAATATTTACATTTCGAAATTAACCTCTTTATTTCATAATTTGATATCTGTTCGGTAAGTGTGAGGTAGAGGATGCCATCTTTTCATACGATAGAATTTGTACTTTTATTTTTTGCAACCTTAACCTTAGCTTAATTTTGTAATTGAAAGTGATCTATGCCCGGCTCTTCAAGTTATCGATCAGTCAATTTCGTTAGGACAGATTTGTGAGATTATGGTTATGATCATCTTAATTAATTTTTTTAAGCTCTTGCAAGTTTCTCAATTCAGACCTATGGTAGCAAGTATTTGAAGTAAACTTAAAACAAGTCGCATGGAGGAGGGGCGATTTTGTCAGCTATTTACGAGAATCCGGGTCCATTTGAATGACCTGATTCATGTTCGCCCTGGTACCTGTTTGCCTAGTCCAAATAATTGTGACGTTTGGCAAGGCTTTTTTATTTTTTTTCTGAGACGCCTTCGTAGGAAGCCTTGCCAGACGTCATAATTACAAATGTATTTGGACTACTGTTTGCCCTGATACAATGTACCTGTTAGCTCAGGGTCCATTTGCCCTTATTTTTATTTTTTTTCCAATTGTTTTCTAAAAGATGGACGTAAGATACCAAAGGGACAGTCAAACTTTGTTCAAGTTTGTTGAAAAATTTACAGACAATGACAGAATATTTACATTAGCGCAAAAAATTATCATTTTCCCTTCGATTTGCAGAGTAGAATACTGGTATACAATATATTTATCTTTATTGACATTTGTTAAAAAAAATAATTGTATTCAGTCAATCACTTATGTCAAGTCTTAGAGTATAAATAAATGAACTTGTAAATCAGTTTCATAATTTACAGTTTGTACAACATCATTTGTAATAATTTCAAGCTGAATATGTTATCAAAACAAAACGTTTGTTTTTATTATCAATCCATCATGATTTAAAAGACAAGTACAAATGTATCACAATAATCAGTGATCTGAATTATTTTGTCATTGAACAATAAATGATCCTAAACAAGCCGTAAACATTTAAATCTTTCAATGTTTTCATACATTTCAAGAATATAAATGATATATACATTTGTACATGTATACCACAGAAATATCTGAATATTAACATTTTTATAGTAGGACGAACGAACTCAGATGGAACAAACCTAGGGCGAACATATTATCAAGGCAAACAGTCCTAATACCTATATATACGAGGGGGGATAGGACATTTATCAGGACTCTGGGATCTGGTGTTTTTAAGCTTTGGGATCCAGAATTTCTTTATTCGAAATTTGGGACCTTGGGATTATGTTGTTTTTAAGCCCGGGATTTCTAAATCAGGACCCTCCTACCCTCCCTCATTTACCAAAGCCCCTCCTTATTACTGAGGGTCGTAAAGGGTTATTTTAGTGCAATGTGTTTTGCCATTTTTATTTCACATGAAATCGGTAAAAAGATCAACGTGCAAGAAGCTTTTAATTGTTTGTTCATCTTGAAATGGAAATTTTATTTTGCATTTGTCCTTGCAGATACCCCCTCCTTTGATGCCCCTTATTACTGTGGTAATCTACATGTATATTATGGACAGGTATAGACAATTCCCAGGTCTACATAGTCTAGGGACAGTATCAATAATTAAATATATAATATAATATAAACATGATAAATATATATACTATAAATTATTGATCATGTTTATTATCATGATTATTGCGATTTTTGAAGAGGAGAAATTCATGAGGGATTAATTATTGGGATTTCAGGAAAAGCTATATATTTGCATCAGATATATCAGATTACACCTTATCACTATTTATTCCATTCAGGGTAAGTTCAGAAATTATTCAACTTTTTCATCCAGTTGTACATAGCTATAGATCTAGGGCCCTGTTTGAACAATATTTCATGCACAACACTTTTTTTTTTATAGGAAACCTTTTAAAACCAAAGTAAACACTTAAAAGTGTTTTATTAGTTTAAAATTTAATCCTAATCTATCAAACATTTGTTACTTATTTCGGGGGGGGGGATTATAAAAAAGAAGATGTGGTATCATTATGATTGCCAATGAGTCTCTCAAAAATAAAAGAGCTCTCTCATACACCTTATTTTTGAGAGACTCATCTCAGTGGCATTAATATAAATAACTATATATACAATAATTAATTTCAGAATTTACAGAATTATGTATATAGATGGTACATTCACTGTACAGTACTCTGAATTTTTCTATACCAATAAATAAAAAAAATTCTAAATGCGTGTTCCCATACTTGGGCAAAACCACAAAATTAAATATTCATCATTGTGAAACCTCCTTCAAAAATAAAAGAGTAATACCTAACAACAAAAATCTCCATCTCTCGAAATTAATTATTTTCCTAGCTATCATTCAATTACTGTAAATATGAAATTTTTGGTATTATATTTAATAATTATAATTAAGAAAAATGCAGTAGGATAGCTTTTGCAAATGTACAAAACTATAGCAATTTAAATTTGTTTTAAACTTTTGTTGATATCAAGCATGTATGAGCACCAATACCTGAAATAGAAACATATAAGAAAATCCCAGATCTCTGCAGTCTGACAATGTCTGACAAATGAAATCTGAAATGCACACACACAAAGGAGTAAGTTCGGTATGGGCCATATTTGGCCCCAATTATAAAGTTCATATTTAAAAGACAATAAATGTTTTAAGTTACCTTAAAGACATGTTAGAAAGTTAAACAGAACTGTTTTTGTCAAAGTTTAATTCTAACACGTGGATTTTTACATCCAAAAAAGGTCAAGATAAGGGATTTTGGTGAAATGTGACAAAGTCAGCTAAATTTCAACCAAATAAAGGACCAGGAAACATAGAGCGCAGGCGTCGACAAGCTTAAAATTCAAATAAGACATGTGAAATGTCTTCACAAACATTATTTTAAAAGATCTTTGTTGTCGACGTATGCGCTCTATGTTTCCAGTCCAATAATATATGGAAATTTACCCATTTTCATTGATTTTTTCGTGAAAAATCGATATGAGTACAACTTGTGACGTCATAATGAAACGCAGAAACGTAAAATGTTTAACAAAATGGTTTATATCCTAGCTAGTCAATGTATTAGCTTTAGTTTATCACGATATTGGTCGATAAATCCGAAAATTTACCCTAAAAAAGGGGGCCATTTTAGGACCTTATCGAACATACTTCTTTATGAATTAATAATTTATGCATAATAATTATATCCAAAATTTGCAGTGAGTGCAATATTGTTTTGATAAATTTGAGTTTGGAAAATTTATCATTCTATAATGTTTCTATTTCTTTTTAGGGTAAAATAATACTGTGTTCCTGTGAAGAAAAGAAAACTAACTAAAAATGGGAGACGTGAGTGAAATGTTAACAGTCTTAAGATAAATATATATCCATCATTGTCCATGTTATGAAAGAAAAGAGTTTTTTAATTTTAAAATAAGCATTTACAATAATACTACATTTTCTTATTTTTATATTGTTTGTTTGAAGCATGTAAGAAATATCTAAACATAGATGACCTACACTAGATAAGATACAATTTTTTAGGTAACATGGATTAATTTTATGCGAGATATTTTTATTTACAGAAGAAAATTACCATGGAAACAATCCAGACTTATGTGAGGCTTGACAATGAGATACATATGATGGAAATAAAAAACGTACGGAAGAGCCTGAAGATGAAAGAAGACCATCTAAAAGATGTACAGCAAACTGAATCCCAGCTTAAAACACACTACAAAGAATGTCAGGATAAAACGTAAGTCTACCAATGAATCGGTAATTGGAAAAAGGAGAGTATTATAGCTACGCAAATTCAAAAAGAGAAGGTCTATAAAAACTGACAAAATGAAATTCCATCAATCAATGAGGCCTGAATTAAAATATTGTTTGTTTGCCATTTTCTGACCCTATGTTTTGAAACAGGGTCCCCCCCAAAAAAAAAAAACTTGGCTCGGTATAATTTTTGTCATGAGTAGGGAGGTAGGTATAATATTTTATTTTATAGATAGAAAATCTGAATAATGTCATTTCAGTCCGTTTTGCTTTTGGCATTTTGCTAATAAGTTTCTGGGACTATTAGTATAATAGTCTGAAGTTTTGAAAAAAAACAATATCATGAAAAATGTGAAGTTAAGTCATATTCACTACTATTTTGTTTTCAAATATCAAAATATAGAGCTGTGCCACATATTTTCAAGGTTTATATGCCTGGAACTTTGAGGAGTTTTAAACTTGCACTAATATTCTGTACTATGTACCTTGTACGCTTACCTCTACTTAAAGGTTTTTTGTAAGAGATAACTTTGTCCTGGTAAAATATGTCCAGGCAGACATACATTACTAGTAAAAATAGTCCCTAGAGTGTTTAAATTTTCGTGTGTGCCTATGTTTACAATAAAAATGCAACAAGACTTGAAACTCAATTGTCACGTATTTTTACATCGCATTTATAAATGATCTGTATGGAAAACTTGGGCGATTTTACTGCCAAATATTCTCCACTTTACAGGCTTTTGTCATCTTTGGTTCATGTCAGATATAAATATTATAGCAATGCTGGTCAAAGGCATCGTTAACATAATCATCCTGATCTACGGATCACAAAAGGCCATCCCATATGATAGAGTACAAAGTCCGTTTACAAAATAGTTTGTACACACGTTGATAATTTTGTATTAAACAAACTTTTTTGTAAATGAAGTATATAGAAACAGAGTAAAGTACGTCGTAGCATGATTTCAAAGCGTTCAACATCGATTTCTAACAAATGCTTTGAAACTCTTAATGCAAGTGTTCATGTCAAACGCTCACGTGATACCAAACGGACTAGACTTATACAGTAAAGATAAAACCTGAAGATTCCGTTAAAAAAGTTTTGAGCGGGAAATACAAATATAAGATTTTTGGTAGGAACGAAAAATAAAATAAAATCTTGCTGGTAAATACAAATAAAAGATTTTTAGGCGAAACGAATTAATAGGGTCGGTCAGTAATGGGCAAACAAACAATATTTTAATTTAAGCCTGAAACTAGTGAAAAACAATTGCCATATTTCTGACTTGCTACAGACATTTTTGAACAAAAAATTTGATTAAATTCAAAAAGAGTAAGCAGTCTCTGCACTGTTAACATCTAGTACCATGCCTCTGACTAGACTAGTAAATTCTATTAGGATTAGTAAGTATTTGCAAAAATTTGTTTAGACACATATAAGAAAAATGTCTTTATTTTGGTCTTCAAACTCATTGGTGGATTCAGAACTTTTCATAAATGCTATCAATCAAAGAAACAAGTGAAATATAACTGCCATGTTCCTGACTTGCTACAGGTATTTTCTGCAGGAAAAGGTTAGGTTAAATCTGGTTTTATAACTAGGTAAAACTATCACTGTGAATTATAGGTACATTAATACCAATAGATATAGGAAGATGTGGTGTGAGTGCCAATGAGACAACTCTCCATCCAAATAACAATTTTAAAAGTAAACCATTATAGGTTAAAGTACGGCCTTCAACATGGAGCCTTGGCTCACACCGATCAACAAGCTATAAAGGGCTTTTTTTTACTAGTGTAAAACCATTCAAACAGGAAAACCAACGGTCAAGCTTTTTTCTGTTTTTATCAGGGACCGATCCAGCAATGGCTGCCTATATAGCTAAGAGGGGGGCCTGCTCAAGTCATGCTTCAGTGATTTCCTAAATAATGATCAAAATTTTCCTTACAAAAGGAGGGGGCAACCCCCTGGTCCCCTTCTTAATGTCTCTGTTTGTAACTCTTCTTAAATTCTGTTTGGTATAATTCCCCCCTTTTTTTTGCCCAGTTTTTAACAACCCAAAAACTGTGGTTTTTGGTGTTTTTTTATTTATCCAAGTCAACTATATATGCATGAATTGATTGGATTTGTCTTTTCTTTCTAAATTTTTGGCCACTGGACGTTAAGCAACCAACAATCAATCAATCTAAATTTTTGTTCTGACTTAAACTGCTAAATCATTAAATGTTGTTTTAATGCTTGCACTTGAAGTGTTCTAAATTAAAAAAAAATCAATACCCTGGACTTGTTTCTCCACTGATAACATTCACTGCATACTTAATCTGTTACATGAAGATAATGTTAACTCTGTATTGATTGGTTTAAATGTTTTATTAATTTTAATGGTAATTTACAGTTCGTGTCAATATTGGTGAATCTATATGTTAGTTGTTTAATAATTCACTTTGATTAAGTTTGTTAAGTGGTCTGTGATATTGAATGAGGGTCTGAACTCTGAATAAGATTTCAGAAAAGAGAAAAAGGCCTAAAAATGAACATTAGAGAAAAAGGCCCATCAAGTGAACAAAAAAGAAAATGACCCAAATTTAAATAAAAAAGAAAAAAGGCCCAAATAATTTAACAGTAGAGTAAATGGCTCAAATATTGAGCATTAGAGACATAATGCCCAAATATTGAGTATTAGAGAAATAGGCCCAAATATTGAGTATTAGAGAAATAGACCCCAATATTGAACATTAAAGAAAAAGGCCCAAAAATTGAACATTAGTGAAAAAGGCCAAAATATTGAACATTAGAGAAAAAGGCCCAAAATTGAACATTAGTGAAAAAGGCCAAAATATTGAACATTAGAGAAAAAGGCCCCAAAATTAAACATTAGTGAAAAAGGCCTAAATATTGAACATAAGAGAAAAAGGCCCAAAAATTGAACATAAGTGAAAAAGGCCAAAATATTGAACATTAGAGAAAAAGGCCCAAAAATTGAACATAAGTGAAAAAGGCCAAAATATTGAACATAAGAGAAAAAGGCCCAAAAATTGAACATAAGTGAAAAAGGCCAAAATATTGAACATAAGAGAAAAAGGCCCAAAAATTGAACATAAGTGAAAAAGGCCAAAATATTGAACATAAGAGAAAAAGGCCCAAAAATGAAACATTAGTGAAAAAGGCCAAAATATTGAACATTAGAGAAAAAGGCCCAAAAATTGAACATAAGTGAAAAAGGCCCAACAGATGATCTATAGACTGTTAGATTTCCAGTTTGAATGTTTTTTCACTAAATTTTAGGGTCCTTTATAGCTTGCTGTTCTAAGTAAGTCAATGGTCTGTGTTGAAGGCAGTACTTTGACCTATAATGGTTTACTTTCCACTAACTGTGACTTCTTTGATGGAGAGTAGTCTCATTGGCACTAGTACTCATACCACATCTTTTTATATCTATATAGACAAAAAGACAAACACAATTTACGATACAGAAAAGGGCCAAAAAGTTATTAATAATTAATTGTGGTTGATTAAAAATATTAAAACTAGAGGAAAGTGTCCTAAAATTAAAAAAAAATCAAATTAAGAATCCCAGCATCCCAGAAATGGGAGAATGTTTTTGTTGGGGGAATTAGAATTTATATTGATATTGATCAAGTTGATGTTGATAAAAATCCAATTATCAGTTTAAAGATTAATGACATTTTTATGCAGCTGATATTTAGACACATATTCAAGAGCCCATTCATGCCATTAAAGAACCGGAAAATGATTTCAATATTATTGATCAAAATCATGTAAAGACAGAACTAATACCAATAATAAACTTACAAACAAACAAAAGGAATTATCTGTAGATATTTAAACATTTGGTCTCATTGGAACCCATGTCCATACCACATCTTTTTATTGATATAAGTTAAGGATTATGCAGTTTGCTCATAATTGAGTTTAAGTGTAAAAAAAAAATTAAAATTTTGTGGAATTGAAACTTAACATTAGAAAAAAATTTCAAATCCTAAATCCACATCTCTTATTACAATAACATTATTGACTATGGGTTAATTAAATATTCATGATTACATCAATTGAGAAACTAATGTTTACAGCAATCGTCATAGAAATTGATCATTCCTCTATGTGACAATAATATTAAATGATATTAAGACCTTTGGATTTGTCTGACAGTAAATACATGTTTAACTTAAGGGGCTTCTTAAAGCTTGGTAAATTTTTTTTTTTAAAAACACCAGTAATCAATTCAGTTGTAGATGGTCGTTGCAAATCAAAATGTCCCTCCCTATATTAATATCCCCTTTTTTTTCCATTCCAAACTTTCGATTTTTCTCCCTCTCTTTCAAGAACCTTATTTTTGAAATGATATCATACAAAAAAATTAACAAATGATGTTAAATTGTAATTTTTTTAAATTTTAGGAAAAAAGAAAAAGCAGATGTTGATGATTTAACTGGTAAAGGCGGGCAAATACAGGCATCATTAGGCAAAGCTAAGTTTGATCAACAAATGTCCAAAGAACAGGTAACTATCTTCATTGGGTTGGGTTGGGGGGGGGGGGAGGGGGGGGGGGGAGGGGGGGCAAATACAGGCATCATTAGGCAAAGCTAAGTTTGACCAACAAATGTCCAAAGAACAGGTAACTATCTTCATAGGGGTGGCAGGCAAATACAGGCAGCTTTCATAAGTTTCATCAACAAGTGTATTCATAACAAGTAAATTTATTGGAATAGCAGCCAAAAACAGGCAGACATTATTGCAATACATACTTTATTATACCCCCTTTTTAGCTCACCTGGCCCGAAGGGCCAAGTGAGCTTTTCCCATCACTTTGCGTCCGGCGTCCGTCGTCGTTGTTAACTTTTACAAAAATCTTCTCCTCTGAAACTACTGGGCCAAATTGAACCAAACTTGGCCACAATCATCATTGGGGTATCTAGTTTAAAAAATGTGTGGCGTGACCCGGTCAACCAACCAAGATGGCCGCCAGGGCTAAAAATAGAACATAGGGGTAAAATGCAGTTTTTGGCTTATAACTCAAAAACCAAAGCATTTAGAGGAAATCTGACAGGGGTAAAAATGTTTATCAGGTCAAGATCTATCTGCCCTGAAATTTTCAGATGAATCGGTCAACCCGTTGTTGGGTTGCTGCCCCTGAATTGGTAATTTTGTGGAAATTTTGCAGTTTTTGGTTATTATCTTGAATATTATTATAGATAGAGATAAACTGTAAACAGCAATAATGTTTAGTAAAGTAGGATTTACAAATAAGTCAACATGACCGAAATGGTCAGTTGACCCGTTTAGGAGTTATTGCCCTTTATAGTCAATTTTTAACCATTTTTCGTAAATCTTAGTTATCTTTTACAAAAATCTTCTCCTCTGAAACTACTGGGCCAAATTGAACCAAACTTGGCCACAATCATCATTGGGGTATCTAGTTTATAAAAGGTGTGGCGTGACCCGGTCATCCAACCAAGATGGCCGCCACGGCAAAAAATAGAACATAGGGGTAAAATGCAGTTTTTGGCTTATAACTCAAAAACCAAAGCATTTAGAGGAAATCTGACATGGGTAAAAATGTTTATCAGGTCAAGATCTATCTGCCCTGAAATTTTCAGATGAATCGGTCAACCTGTTGTTGGGTTGCTGCCCCTGAATTGGTAATTTTGTGGAAATTTTGCAGTTTTTGGTTATTATCTTGAATATTATTATAGATAGAGATAAACTGTAAACAGCAATAATGTTTAGTAAAGTAGGATTTACAAATAAGTCAACATGACCGAAATGGTCAGTTGACCCGTTTAGGAGTTATTGCCCTTTATAGTCAATTTTTAACCATTTTTCGTAAATCTTAGTTATCTTTTACAAAAATCTTCTCCTCTGAAACTACTGGGCCAAATTAATCCAGACTTGGCAATCATCATCTTTGGGGTATCTTGTTTTAAAAATGTTTCCGGTGACCCGACTATCAAATCAAGATGGCCGCCACAGCTAAAAATAGAACATAGGGGTAAAATGCAGTTTTTGGCTTATAACACAAAAACCAAAGCATTTAGAGCAAATCCAACACGGGGTAAATTATTAATCAGATCAAGATCTATCTGCCCTATAATTTTCAGATGAATCTGACAACCCATTGTTGGGTTGCTGCCCCTGAATCGGTAATTTTAAGGAAATTTTGCTGTTTTTGGTTATTATCTTAAATTTTGTTATAGATAGAGATAAACTGTAAACAGCAATTATGTTCAGCAAAGTAAGATTTACAAATAAGTCAACATGACCGAAATTGTCAATTGACCCCCTAAGGAGTTATTGTCCTTTATAGTCAATTTTTAACAATTTTCATAAAATTCGTAAATTTTTATTAACATTTTCCACTGAAACTACTGGGCCAAGTTCATTATAGATAGAGATAAATGTAAGCAGCAAGACTAGTAAAGTAAGATTTACAAACACATCACCATCACCAAAACACAATTTTGTCATGAATCCATCTGCTTCCTTTGTTTAATATTCACATAGACCAAGGTGAGCGACACAGGCTCTTTGGAGCCTCTAGTTTAATGTTTTTTTCAGGAGCTACATCATAAAGATTTCTGAAATTTGATTTCTTGGTTAATATAAGTCGGCTATATCGTGAACACATTTTGGGATTCATCACTCATATTTTCCCGTTTACCGAACACTTACATATTTTTACACTATTAAGGTGGTACCTAACACTTGAACTAAAAATAATTTGGCTCGTTTAATTTTCTTAAAATTTTGACAAAGTATTTCCTTTGCCCCTTTGACAAAAATATAAAAATTTCAAAAAATTTGAACCAACCGTCTTATCAGAAAAATTACACTGGTTATATAGCAATTTGACAAACACTTATTTTGATCATTGAGAAGCTTAATATTCCCTTATGAACACAACGTCATTAAAACGTTCTCCTGATTTTACAGAGTTATCTCCCTGTAGTGTTAGGTACCACCTTAAAATCATCCAGTTGTGGTGGGGGTATCATAATTGCTTAGTATCTCACAGTTACACTTTCATCTCCTTATTCCTTTTAATTTATAACTCACAATCATGACAATGATATCTAAATCTGTCTATACATGTTTTTTTGTGGTCTTAAAAGAAACTTGCTTTTTCTTGAATACATGATTTTCTGGATTTTACAAATTGTTACTTGTCATTTGAATTTCAATGAACATGTTGAACTCTTATATTTGAACATCACTGAAAAAATTTAGAGGATATCAGTAAAAACTGTTATCCCATGAATAAAATGTTTTTAGAGATGCGCGTCTGGCATACTAAATTATAATCCTGGTACCTTTGATAACTATTTTTATCTTATCATTAACAGGCTGAGTACTTAGAAGCTTTAAACAAAGAAGAATTGGCGAAGAAAGATTTAGAAGGAATCACAAAACAAATCTCAGATATCCAGGCAGAAATCAAGAACCTTACACCTGAGGTGGAAAAACTAGATAAACTTGCTGCTGAACAGGAGGAATTACTGTGTATGTATTAGGGATAGATTTAACAAGCTTAATGCTGAACAACAGAAACTCTTGTGTATGTAAGATAATAGATATGATTATATTATGGCTATTTTATTTTCTTGGTGTATTTCAGTAATAGAAATTCCAGGTTTAATATATATTTCTGAATCCTGAATATTTATATTCATTGGTTTTTTTTTACTCGTACCAATCATGAAATTAAGTTGCCCGAAGAATTGTTTTATAGTAAATGTATCTTAGATTGTCCCTTTCATTTTCAGCCAGCATCTTCAAAGGTGATTATGGAAGTCAAAAAGAAAATGAACTGGAAAGTAAAATGGACATGTTAATAGAAAAGAGAAACAGAGTGGGAGTGGCCAAATATAAATGGACCAATGGTAAAGTCCTTCTACAACATGCTGTCAATCAATTAGCATATGCTGTCAAAAAGTGGGATGAGTTGGGAAAACTAGACAAATCGTAAGTACTTATATTGTGATGGCCTTTTGAGATAAAGATTGCATGAAATTCAATCGAAAGACAAAACTTTTATGTGTTATTTGTGAATATGTAATGTTTTCTACAAAATAGTAAGGCCATTTTGAATTAGTAATTGTTTTTATTTATCTTAAAAAGATCCTATTTATATTTAGTTATATATATGTTTAATGGTTGCAGTCTTGTAATTGACTGCTCCATAGGCTTACATGTTAAACAGCTGATCTTTGAAAATAAAAAAATAAAAAATGCTACATAGAAAAAAAAATTCATGTTCATATCTTGTATGTACTAATGTGAAATTGTGATTTAATCGGAAAAAAGAGGGTGTCGCCACGAAGAATAAAAAGTTACGCAATCCTGAAGTCAAAACATTTTTTTTCTACTTTCTGTTTGCTATTTTTACTAGGCCACACCACTTCCAGTAACATGATATCCTTCCACTTTCCTGGATTGATATCCCCAAAAGATGCAAGATTTTTTTTAAAGTCTATATATATGTTTCAATTCAGCATAAACCTATAATCAAACAGAAAAAATTGAGTTCAGAAAAAAAATCAGAAAAAAATGCACTATTTTGTTTCCCTCCATGTTTTGACATGCACCGGAAATTGGAGTTGTAATACAAGACTGGTACCTAATGATGCTGTCTATCATATAAAAATATGAAATGAACACTCATTCTTAAATCCCCCCTTCTTATTGTATAATATTGTGATTCAAAGATTCAATAGTTTAAATAAGTATCACCACATACATACAAATATAAACACAATATAATACCAAGTACACAATATAAAAATTTAGAATGCATGTGCCATTCTTAAAACTAAAATAATTATAAGAGACTGTCTATCTGTCAGTCAGTCCTTCATTCTGTCCATCTGTATGTAAAAAATTGTCCAATAACAGGCAACATACACTTATTGGGTGATATTTTCATTTTTTTTTTAATTCTTGTACAATTAATATGTTTCTCTGACTCACAGTTCAACCAACCAAAATAGTTTATTTGTTGTTTCCAGCATAAATTTTGTAATTTTTATTACCATATGCCTATCCTCTCCATATTTGTGTTTTTCAAAGATACAAAAACAATGTATACCATAGGAAAAACTAAAAACTAAACAATTAATATGTTATGTCTAGCTTTGCTATCATTAAAGGTTTCGAGTCAAGTTCAAGTTTAATGACTGAATGCAAAGCCTCTTCATATTTGTGTTGTTTAGAGATACAAAAACAATGTATACCATGGCAAAAACTAAACATTTAATTACGTTATTGTCTATCTTTGCTGTAAAACTAATGACCATATACCAAGCCTCTCCATATTTGTGTTTTTCAGCGATACAAAAACAATGTATACCATGGCTACAGAAGCCAGGAACAACTTGTCAGCAGCAATTCAGAATTTACAGAACACACAGAAATACCTGAGTAACATACAGTTCCCCTATTGTAAGGAGGACGAGATCAAGACTCTACAGAAAGCTACAGCTAACGTGTACATAGATATGATGACAACTGACAGACACAAGCATGCTCTTAACTGTTTTAGTGTCACTCACAAGAGGAGTTATGCCTTACTGCAATGGTTTGATAGTGTAAGTCTTTGTATATAAATTGAAAACTAAAATTTCAGAAAGAAATGAAGGTTTTTTTTGTTTTTTTTTAAATTTAGCTGGTCAGGAATGAATCTCTTTAGATTTTTCAAACTTTTCACATTGGCCCTTTTTTCTCTCTCAAGAACTATGAAAATATAACAAGGATTTTTTTAAGATTTTCAAAAATGACTTTAAACTATATGTTATTAAATTATGGGGGGAAAAGTGTGTTTTATTAGGAGGAATCAAGAAAATCTGACAAATACATAAAACTAGATCATTGAGAATTTTTTTATCGCTTTTTTGGATTCATATATTTTCATGGGTACCAATTTTCCCTGGATTAAGGAAAACTTATATTTTCATTGATATTTGATTTTTGTGGTTTTGCCAAAGTCTGCAAGCCAACAAAAAATTAGTTGAAGAGTTAATTTCATGGTTCACCTGTACCCGTGAAATCCACTAAAATTGGTATCCAACAAATAATAATGAATCCACAGTATTAAAGTTATTTTTCACTTTAGGTTCTAACGTCTGTAATTGAGAAGGATTTTAAATCAGCCGCAGATGAAGAGAGAGAAAATGCTAAACAGTTACGGATAGAGAGATTGAGACTGATGAAGGAATCAGTGGAGAAAGACGGAGGAACCTGTAATCTGGATGCTAGTAAGTCAATTACACGACATCTACTAGTCGTTAATATAAAAACCATAAAAATGACTAATTTAAAACTTCACAATTGTTGACATGATTTATCAATAATAATGAGAATGTGTCAAAAGAGACAATAAACAGACCAAAGATCAGAAACAGACTGAGGCCAGCATGCTCCTTTGTAGTCCTTAAAGTAAAGGAGAAGAAGAAAAAAAAATCATAGAAATAGAGGTTTTGTTTTTGTAAATGCTTGTTTCTCTGGCCAGTAAAAGTCAATAAATGATTATGGCTATTTCATTAATCGTAATATACTATCAATAAACCCAAACTAAAATTGATTTTGCACATGAAAGGTTTTGAAATAAAATTTTATAACTGATATCTGCATGAATGTGTTTGATCACTTTTTATTTGAACCCCTTCTTAAAGTAAGAGCTATGCTAAAATTGAATAGCTCACATCTTAGTGAAATGTGAGTGTATTTAGATCATGTCGTAATGTATGTGTAGTTCTCACTAACTGTTTGTTAATTTAGCTTTAGGTCAAAAAGGTGAGAAAAAACAAAGACAGGTTGATTAATGTGAGCTTGTATAATAATGTGTGTTCAGAGATTTTTGTTGATATTAACATAAAAAAACTGAAACCTCTGCAGTCTTTGATGTAATTAGCTGAAGGAACATTGTTTTCAATGCGGAAGTTAAAAAGCGATTGAACAATAAATATTGAATCAATGCTAGAATGCAGGGCTATAGCTGAGTAAAGTTACATATTCTGGTTTTGCTAGCTTTGAAATCTTTTGCTTATAAAAGTTTGCTGTCATTAAAACGAGTTTGATTTAACTTTTATATGAATGTTTTGAAGCTGCATGTTAGTATAAACTTAAATTTAAAGTTGTGTTTAGGGTGTGAAAAAAAAATTTCACAGATTTTTGTTGTTGCCTGAAAAGATATTTTGATAGGGTCTAAAACTGTCTGCACTCTTTGTCTAAGCAGACTGATCATTATATTAACTCTGATGTGTCCCAAGGTTTACAAAGACAACAGGAGGAGTGTGGTAAATATAAATCATATAAAGGGGAGATAACCTAAGTATATATTTATAATTTAACATGGTCAACATGTAGAAGAAAGGAATCTAGTATAAATAAATCCTTAGTGACAATTTATCTAATTTTTATGACAGTACCAAACTGTTTTTTTGGGCGTTTTTTTTAAAAGTCTTTTTGCAATCAGAAGATATTAGTTTGTACTTAGAGAAGGTACATTTATTTTTTCCCTTGGAATTCACAAAAAATTGCATACTACCATTTCTAATCATTTTATGCATCAGATGAAAAAAAAATCTCTTTTCACTTTTAAAAATATCAGATGCTTTATTTTTTAGTACCAGTGAGTTTTATTCATGTAAATTTTTATTCCAGACAAATTTAACTTTATACCAAACAGAATAATAAACTTCTATCTTTATCCTTTCAGCTACACGTATGATCATGTAAATTATATTTATTTTTCTTAAAAGGAAATTATATACATATATATATATATATATATAATGTATCGGTGGCCTTGTTGGTCCAAAATAAAGGGAAATAACTCATCTCTGTTTTTACTGTGCTGCACTCAGCCCTTTTTATGTACCCGTTCCTTTCTAAACTACCCTCTGCCATTATAGTTCGGCCCTATTCACTTTTCATGTAGTTAGTCAAATTAATACTTTTCGATGCAAAGATATCATAATTTTTTTTTTTATTTTATAACAAAAATAACATAAAAGTTTATAGATAGAACCTTTTTTTTTAGTTGAATAAATTTCATGTTTTTTTGTTTGTTTCCTGTGTTTTTTTAGATAAAAACTATCAAATTGTTCATTTGGTTTATTCCTTGAATGCCAGCATACCTTAATCTACCGACAATTTACCTGTAAAATTATGTTAACATTAGAGGAATAGGTGCAAGTAGTTATCACAATTCAATTCAATTCAATATTTTATTTAAGTCTCATCTCTCAATAATATATAATACAACATTACATTAAATGTAAAAATATATAAATATAAAAAGAGAGCCATTCTGTACAGAATTACAAGAGACCATAATATTAAAAATTATATAAAGAATGCATCTATTATAAAACATATTGACATTAACATTATTTACAGTATAAAACATTTCTACGTCTATTTAAAATAAGATTACAGGCTTTGGCACAGCTACGAATCATATTATTATCTGTAAATAAAAACACTAATTTCTGTTTATCATCATAAGACATAAAATCACTATTAAAATGTGTTGTTTCATCAAATAATTTTTTTCTAAAATCATCATACAAAGGACACGATAAAATAACATGGACTTCATCTTCTAAAATATTCATACAATTATCACATACTTGATCTTTTAAAATTAATTCAATCACAACAGAAGTGCATACTTATCAAAACAATCATACTGATTAAACAGACAGGTAATTTTTATATAGCTATATCTAGTTCATTTGTGTCAAGTTGTCAAAATAAAATTGTTTGCTGTTCCTGCTTGAATAAATATGGAAGTGCTGCAACATAAAGCCAACGTTGATGTGCATATTGTCAGAATTTAAGTTTGCACAAATGCTACAATAGACTTTTTGAACTTTGATGGTTTTTTTCTCGCTATTTCTACAGTTGAGTGTGTTGTAATATGCTCCCATATAAGTTAAAGAAATCTCTAGAAAATTTGTATCTCGTGTTAGATTACTATTTTATTTAGTGAAGTTGTTCAGGATATTTTTCCTGATTATAATATTTCACCCTTATTTTCTTCTGAGTGATTTACAATAAATTCCTATGGTGTTTGTTATGTTCGTAAGTAACCAGAATTCTTGTTACCCAAATACATGGATTTCTTAAAACTTTGTAGAGTTGTGAGTAGGTATTGAAAAAGGTATGGAGAAATATTAATCTGTTATATCTTTTTTTGTGTAGTTTGAAATAATTTTATTTAACAAAAATTTATTTAAAATTTCTAATATAGCTAAAGTTTATAAACATTTCATTCCAAAAAATTCTTTTGTTTTTAAAAGAAAGAATTAGAAATATTTGACTTATGTCTTTAAAATTCATAATGATTTTAACCCCAAAATCTACTAGTTTTCTATCAAAAAGTGATAAATGTTATCAAATTATATTAGCTTATTATCTTTAACAGTTAAATATCTATAAAAACACCCATTGTTATTATATAAACATCTATTGAAACATTTTTGTTGGCGTTCAAGGAATAGGAAACATATAAAATGTTGGCATTCAAGGAAGATACCAACCCTTTTATATAAGATAAATAAAACTAATATGCCCTTCATCTTTAAACCGTACCCTCTGCTATTAACTCATAGCTAGAACACTATATGCATCTCTATTTGTGATTAGTGAGTCTACCTAATCTTTATTGCTGGTTTGCTGCCAGTATAAGGTACATTTACTCTATAGAGTAGTAGGCATATTACTGCAAAATCTGATGATAATAAAACATCAACATGTACTAAATTATATCATTTAATTTATAATATTTTCTACAGTTTTATCACAGCTTGAAGGTATGTCATAGAGAAAACAGATTAAATTACCCTCGGTATGAGCTGCATCATAATCATTCGTGTGTTTAATTTGACAGTTTTCAACAAATTTTTCTCTCAATGGTTTTTTTATTGGGGGGGGGGGGGGGGGGGAGTCTTTTTTAATGTGGATTTCAAATGGAATTCTAGTTTTTGGTTAGGGGTTTGACGGTGGGTGGGCAAGTCAACAGCTGTTTATATTTGTTAATTGAACTACTGTGAATTCATTTATTTTCTTGGGTACCAATTTTTCCTACGAAATCCACGAATATTGGTCTCCAACAAATATTAATAATTATTCACAGTAGTTCAATCAAATTGAATGGGCTTTTTTAATTTTGTAATTTGTTCACTATTGAAATTCAGAAGTTATGTAATAAAAACCCAGTTTTCTGTCAGTGCTCAGCTTAACTCAAGTAAATGAATAAAATGAACTATTTATATTTTTTTATATAAGAATGAATAAGGTACAGGTTCACATCACAATTTTGACTGAAAATTAATTGAATGAATACAGCTCATACCAAAGTCCTTATTTGTCCATGTTTTCTCAACGTTTCCAAAACCTATTATTCCATACAACCAAAACACAATTATTATGTGGTGGACTGTTTTATTAGATTGCTAGGCTATGAAGGCTTGTGGGTTTAAGGTTGCACTATATACTATTTTATCTCTAAAAATATGATCTTTTTGAATCTGATTTGCATGCAAGAGTCACATTTATTAAGGAGCAAACTCTTGTATCTTCATTTGAAGGAAAGAGGAACAAGGGAATACAATAAACGGCAAAATTTGCATTTATGGCCATTTTCTACCAAAATAAATAAAATCTACTGACCATATACACATCAATAAGGTTTCACCACATGACAGCATTAACCAATCATGATGTCAGTATTTTGCAGGACGTGCAATAAAAAATGTTTTTCACACTATCCATTTTCAACTGAAATAAATAAACATACATATCAATAAGGTATCACCACATGACAGCGAGAAAACTAACGACCTTATTTGAGTAAAAAAATGAACGAAAAACAAATATGTAACACATAAACAAACGACAACCACTGAATTACAGGCTCCTGACTTGGGACAGGCACATTCATAAATAATGTGGCGGGGTTGAACATGTAAGCGGGATCCCAACCCTCCCCTAACCTGGGACAGCGGTATAACAGTACAACATAAGAACGAACTATAAAAATCAGTTATTATACAAACTGCTACAGACCATTTTGTTATGGCTTATGTTCCGCTCACCAAATTAGATAAGGCGAAATTGTTAAAACTATTACATTAATTACTGTTTTCCTCTGTCAAATAAACATTTATAGGAGAAATGTGGTTTCCTGTTTGAAATGTCAGAGTAAAAGGTCTTTTACTAAGCACAACAATTGATTTGTAAAACCAAAGTCTTTCCAATTTCTTTATGTTCTCTGTAACCATGGTAACACTTTTAGGAAAACACTTTATATTCTGTGGATTTGTACTTTGCCCCTGCAAACCTAACCAAATGATTGATGTGTTTTCTATTTACTAACATGTATGCATTCTAAATCGTATACACTACAACTCTAGACACATGGATTTGTCTCATTTCCACTTATCATGGTGGGAACAGGCACACTTTGTATATGTCTCCTTTAATTTACCACCTTAAGAGTCAAAATGCAAATAAATTAATTGTACAAAATGTATTTGTAAACCAAAAGAATAGGTTTATACATAAACTCATGAAAATACAAGAAAAGCTCTTGATTTGTAATGTAATTTTACAAAATTGTATGTTAAATTTGAAGAGACATGAGTCTAAGTCTCTCAAAAGTGAGCTCCCCATAGTGGGTAGGCAGAAAAAGAGAAATACATGTCAGCTCAGTTGTAGTGTAATATAATCTGGATAATGGGAAATAAGATGCTATACTTCACTTTTTGTTTTCAGATCTCATAAATTCTGTATAAAGTTATCATATATATATGTATTACATTTGTAGGTTATAGATTAAACTAATAAATTTTTAAAAAAAGTTTTTTGATAGTATAAATATCTATTATAGAAAATGTTTTAACATGATAATCTGACTAGTTTATTTAACATTATTCAAATGAATTTCATGTTTATCTAAAGCCGGATAAAAGGAAAAAGAAAGTCTTATCAACTTTATGAAATCACAGATTTTTCTCCTTGTAAAGTTGAGCTTTTAGTTATCTCCCTTGTTATATTTAAATTATCTCCCCTTGTAATTTCAGGTCAGGAAGAAATAAATGACAAACAGGTAGAACAGGAACTGGTTGGTTTGACCAATGCTGACGATGTACCAGGATCAGAGGGATCTGTATGTTTAATTATTCTAACAGTGAAAAATAAGAAAAAGGGGGTCTGAGCACAGGCACTTGTTTCTATCCATACGAAGGTTGACTATCCATACTATTTATATGGATAGAAACAAGTGCCTGTGGATCTGAGGCAGAAGAATTACATCCCTTTAGTCACTTCACATTAACCACAAGAAATATTTTGCCAAAAAAGGTATTTCTTCCATTTCACAATTATAATACCTCTGATTTAGGAAGCCAATGGAATTTTACAAAAATTAGAAAAAAAAACAAATTAATTTTAGCCAAGGTGTCTGGTACTACCTCTTATTGCTGCCAAACATTTCAATGACACACATTTCCCACAACAATGAGCTGTCCTTTCTATATGTTTATTTTTTCCGTTAATTACATATCAACAAATGTATTTGTTATAATAATGAGTCCACATTATATATATTTTCACTTGTCTTTTTCTCTAATAGTCTAAAGACATGCCACCACCCACACCAATGCCACTGAAGGACCTGGCGCCACCACCATCGGAAGAAATGTTGTTTGGAAATATCAACAAGCTCAAAGATCAATATACAAAAGAAAAGTCAGAGTTTACAAAAGTTCAGGAAATGAATAAACAAAGACTTGACCAGGGTTTACAAGAGAAGCTAGCAGCAAGACGTAATCGTAAAAAGAGGGTCCAGGAAGAATAGGCCTAGAGAGAACCAATCAACAATACGTCCAAATAATTGATTGAATGTTAAAATTGTCAATACATTCTGTATACTATTTGTATAATATGTTGTTGTAGATAACTGGAACCGTCCAATATGTACTAGTGATATTTTGGTTTTCAAAATTGATAACTTTAAAATTCTTTAAAAGCATACTTATTACAGTATAAATTGTTTCAAACCTAAATATTTTAAGGTATACAGGTCTTCATCAGCATACTTATTACAGTATAAATTGTTTCAAACCTAAATATTTTAAGGTATACAGGTCTTCATCAGTTTTAGAAATGAAATTGATTTGCACTATGAATTAAGTCCCACACTGAAGGGTTCTGTCTTTTTATCTCTTTCCAAAATTTCAATCAAGCATGACTCAAATGAATATAGTAGCTGAAATACTTGCAGAAATTTAAAAGACAATCACAATACAATTACACTATGAGTTTGTTTTATTTGAATCTCATCAATCTGATTGGAGCATAGGCAATCATGTGACTTTAAATGTTTATTCATCATTAGTGTACTCTAGCAATAAACCCAAGCTAGGTTGCATGTTCCTCTGTAACAATGTCTTTGAAACTACTTAGTAAGTTCTGACTGCATGAGAACCTTTAAAACAACATATACAAAACATTAAATTTAAGATATTTAAACTTCAAAAAATAGTTATTAAAGTTTATTAGGTGTAGATTAGATTGAAGGGTTAGTTTTAGAATAAAGTGCTGTAGCTAGTAATCAAATTCAGGTTCCATAACTCATGAACAAAATGTGAACTTAAACATTAAAATAAAAAAGGCTTTAAAGCAAGACAATGACACTTAAGAAGATCAATTAACATATGATTTTTGTTATTCTTTTAAATGATATTCACCTTTGGCATCGCTCAAAATTATAATACCAAAACTAATTAAAGTCTACATACAAAAGCAGTTTTTGTAAACTTTAAAAAAAAACAGTAAATATTTGTGTATGTAAATAGAATGAACCAATTTAAAAGTGTTTTTTTCTATCTTATGATTTATGTTGACTATTTTATGGTCAAGGTTAACTAGGACCAATCAATAAGCTCCAATTTATTATTTTGCCTTGATGCAGTTTCATTTTTGAACTGTTACATTACAATCTGTATGATATGAGTGTTAGTTGTTATGTCTTAGTATGTAATAGACCAGAAATATATTTCTTAGTTTTATGTCACACTTTACACAGACATAACAATGCAATTCAATGTATAAATATGTTCTATGTCAGTTATGAAAACTAAGAATGTTATTTAAATGGCCTTTACTGAGTTAGTGTTGTACATTCCGTCCTATAATCTTGTGCAGCTTTAATATATATATTGTGAGTTATATATCTGTTTGTATGATTTTGTTATTATCTCCCTTTGTATGATTTTGTTATTATCTCCCTTTGTATGTTATTTGGGTTATCTCCCCTGGTAAGCTCAATGTATGGTGATCTCTCATCAAAGAATCTGTGATAGGCTTCATATCATTACCCTTTCTTACACTATTAGTCATATAAGTATATCCCTGTTAGGTAAATTAGTATAGACTTATATGTGAAAATCATAATTTTGTCCAGACTAAGTTGATCTTTAGGTGGTACCTAACACTTTAACTAAAATTAATTTGGTTCGTTTAATTTTCTTAAAATTTTGACAAAGTATTTACTTTGACCCTTTGACAAAAATATAAAAATTTGAAAAAATTTGAACGAACCGTTTTATCAAAAAAATTACACTGGTTATATAGCAGTTTGACAAACACTTATATTGATCATTGAGAAGCTTAATATTTCCCTTATGAACACTATGTCATTAAAACTTTCTGCAGATTTTACAGAGTTATCTCCCTGCAGTGTTAGGTACCTGAGATCTATACTATACTGGTCTGTAATTTTTGTCCGTCCTGCAATCTGCTCATGTTACTTAATGTAAGCCAAAGTTTCTAGATGTTTTAGAACAGAGAAACAAAGATGTTTTGTCAGATAAATACAAAATGAAAACATTTCTACCTTAACTTCAAAAATTAATTTAAAAATCAAAATACCTCATTATTTGAATTTCAAATTGGAAGCAAAGAATAGGTTATGAGGTCTTTTTTTATGACCTGTCTTCTGCTGGAAGGATCCTATACACTGTTATAGAATACCTTACTACATGTAGTAAAAATAACATTGTTAGAAAATGGAAATGTTAGAATGACATTTTGTAGACGTTTGAAATTTGTTAACGTATAAAGCATGCTGTCCGTTAAATTTGCCAAAATTGAAAAGGTATTTCAATCAAATTTTGTTTTCTTTAAGATAAATAATTGATCGATTTAGATGTTCAGAAAATATTTATAGAAATGAAATTTTCATATTTGAATTGTTAGATTTTTAGAAAATATTGGACATCATCAAGATTTAAACAGAATTTTGGGAAACTTGATCCTCAAATGTGTGAATGATATTGGTTAAAAATTTGTATCAGAACCAGGGGTCGAATTTAAGCTTTTTTGTGTACTGGTCCGCCGGACCAGTGGACTGAAATCTCTACTGGTCCGGCTCCAAATCTACTGGTCCTGCAAAAATGGCATTAATTTGACAAACACTAATATAAATGACAGATGTTTAATTTTATTTTGATGCTTTCGTTTACATAAGTTAGACAGTAACAAAGGAATAGACTTTATTCTGATTTTGATAAAAGCTTTGGTAATCTCAATGATTTTCTTTATCAAAATCAGGATAAAGAACAGAAAAAATATCAACATTGTCTTCCACGTCCGCAATCTGACATTTGACGATCCAGTTACGAAAATACATTTCCTATCTAGGTCTGTCACTGCAAATTTTTCACATATTGTACAGTTCATTAAATTCCAATCTACTATATAATGCAACCATTCACAATCTTTTTCCCATGATTTTTGGTATTTGCGTTTCCTTTGGTCACTTTCGTATACTTTATTTTGATCTTCCTTTTGATTTTCAGTTATCCTATTTTTTTTGTCTGGCGGTTTAACTCCTTCCAAAAATTTCCACATTTTATATTGTTGTGAAGGACGCTCATCTGAGATATTAATTAACTTGTTCAATTGTAATACACCCCAGTACCGTGTAATTGAGTTCACAGGTAAATTGTTTTGTAAACAAACGGAGATTGCAATGCAATCAGTGATTTTTATCGACAAATTTCTACTGGTCCGCTGAACCACCAGCTGACAAAATCTACTGGTCCGACACAAATTTTACTAGTCTCTGACTACCCGACTAGCGCTAATTTCGACCCCTGATCAGAACACCTGATTGATTTGGGAGATCAAAAAGTATTTTTTAGATAAATTGTAAAATTAGCGCTCAAGTTCTAGATGTTAAATATATACAGAAAACAAGAAAATATGCTTTAAATCCAAATACTTTAACTCAATCACTAAGTATAAATATGGCACATATTACTGTAGTTAGATATAAATTAAAGTGTAACTATTCCAAAAAGCACCCTAATTATTGTGAATAAACACCTTTTTTATGTCTTTTACTTTATACACGTTGTGTTTTACATAAATTATTATGTTGTAATATTTTTGTTACAGATATTTAGAGATTTTTTTATTATTAAACATCATTGATTCATGGATTGTTTTTCTTCTGTTGACAGTAAATTGTAACTCTTTGTAGCCATACAAACATTTGTTGTGGATGTGGTGTCAACTATGTAAATATTTGTCTTTAATGGCAGAAATTGTTGGATGACTCCTTATCTGAGTTTTTGCCCTTTAATGATTATTCCCCTTTATCCCCCCTTTTTTTTGTGTTAATGATTGACTTCTTACAAATATCTTTTGGCTTAGCCAAAGATAACCACACTATGCCTCAATCATGTTTATGGTAATGGTAGAAAATATGGTTACACGCCATTATTCCGACAGCCCATTAGTCCGACAACCCATTAGTCCGACAACCCAATAGTCCGACAACCCATTGCTCTGACAGCCCAATACTCCGACAACCCACAAGTCCGACACTTATCAAGTCAAGTACCAGGGTATCAGGGTAAAATAAAATGTGTCTGTCTGTATTATTACCTTTAGATATGTAATAACATATTTTAAGAAATAACTCCGTATATAACATAAGGCTAAGGTACTTCGAATACTTTCTATATATACTCAATTCAAAATCTGTATATAGAATATAACAGAAAAGAATATGTCATTTTCCAAATTAAAGGATCTTTAAAGAGCATATAAATCAAGAACAACCATTGATGGTACGAGCTACTGATGACACCCCCGCCCATACATTTCGGTAGACAGGAAGTGTTTGCGTTGTGAATCTGAAAAAAGCATCACACAGTATAACTGACTTATATAAATCTTGAAATCAAATTTCAGAAATACTGAATCTCTTGTAGTTCCTGAGAAAATGTGACGACAATTTTCAACTTGGCTGTCACATGTAATGAGTAATGAATTTGAAAACGCATCACACGCCATAGCCGACTTCAATAAACCTTTCAGAAATCCTTGTAATGTAGTTAGTGAAAAAGATGCAACGAAAATATTTATGGGACGGACGAATGAACTGACGGACGGACGGACGGCTAGACGGACGGCTAGACAGAGGTAAAACAGTCTACCCCTACTGTTTCGAAGCGGCGGTCTAATGATTGGATCAACATTCATGACATTAAGACATTACAATACTTATATGATATAATTATCTTTATAGCACTATAAGCCTCGGTCACAATCGGAGCCAAGACAAAATAGTTAAAAAAAAACAACTAACACATTGATATCAAATAACAGTCAGTATCAAGACATGTACGCCATCAATCAAAAGAACTTACAAATTGTATGTAATCATCACCCCCCCCCCCCTAATAGTAAAGATTTCTAGTGTTAACATCGAAAATTTATCATATTTATCTTACTTTTTAAAGTTCTTACATGTGCTAGAAATATAGTGAAAGAGTTCCTCCCTCAAATTATTATGAAGTGAGCATTCGATTAAAAAATGACTCCCCTCCTCAACTTTATCAGCTGTACAATACGATTTTTTTAGTATCTAGCATTTTCAATTCTTAATGTAATGGAAGAGCACCGATTGTGAATTAACATATGAACTACCTTTCTTTAAATCAATAATTATTATCTTAATATTTTTCTTCTTGAAAACATTCTTTAAATGAAAAATAAATTTCTAGTTTCCAACAAAACACATAATGTACTTAGTTTTTAAAATAAGACAATATGACAAAGACACAAGGAGGACCAGAATGTCACACATTGTCTTAGATTTTTTACTAGTTAAGTCACCAAAACGGAGTTTTGGGGACTTTATGTTTTTGTTCGGTTTCTTATTATTATGGCACCCTCAACGGAGTTGGGGTGACATATTGTTATTGTTCGTTTCTTTTTGTCTTATTATGTCACCCCTTTGAAAAAGGGGGGATATATTGTTATTCTACGAATTTTTTCTTCCACACTTTTTGTCCAGCCGATTTCTCGGAGATGCCTTGACATGTATTTATAAAATTGCACCATAATGACAATCCCCATGTGCAAAGTTGCAGGAAGCATGGAATGGTTCAAGATGGCCGCCGTTACCATGGAAACGGCAAAAATGTAAAAAACCGAAAAATGGTCCAAATTACATAAAACTTTCAGAACTAATAACTCATCGATAGAAGGCGTGACATCCATCTTGAGAACTTTCAAAATGGCTACCGTTGTCATGGAAACCGTCCAAACGTGAAAAAAACGAAAATAAATCCTTAATTAATTCATAGAAAATAAACCGCTACAGATACGACCAAAAAAACCGCAAGTAGAAAACAGTAGTATAAACTGTAGAATTCATTGCCGTTGGAATTTTTAAGATAGCTGCTGTTACCATGGAGATAACGCTTAAAGTGCACATGGGACCCATATGGTAAAAAACGTCAAAGTAACATTTTTGTACAGATTTTAACCTCATTCCCGTTAAAATTATATTGTATTGTCATCTGTCTTTGAAATTTTCAAAATGGCCGCCGTTGCCATGGAAACAGCTAAAAAAAAAAAAAAAAAAAAAATCGAAAATTTGAGACAAAATTCTGTGATTAAGACTATGTGCAAAGCGCTTCTAGAATATGCTAGAAGAAAACTAATACATAATTCAAAGTGCTTCTATTCTATACGAAAATCGTGCTTAAGAGAGAAAATCGCCACTGAGAGAGAGAGAAACACGAAGAGTACACATAATTGACATTTCTGCACTTGCATTAAAGTACACATCCGTTAATTGAACACCTGCAAAAATAAACACATTAGCTGAAGTCAATCGATAAGCGTGTAATTAAATTGTACAAGATAAAATACATGTATCGTGTGATACGCGAGATATTGAAGAATAAAATGAACAGTTAGTATTCCGCTCCGTCAATATATACACATGTTGTCTGTCCAAGGTCCCCTCTAAAAAGAATAGTAATATACTTCAGTATCACGTGACACCACCTTTCTTCTTCGCGCGTGTGTCTAATTTAAGATTTTAAAGAGTTCCCCAACTATATATAGACATCACTCTTAGTCTACGAGAAGAGAAAAGGGGGGGGGGGCAGGGGGGTCAAAGGCATGTATACTATACGTGCCATGTGACTTTGGTACACTCGAACTGGTTGCTGATACTGTGACAAAGTCTAGAACGGGGTGACATCCTCCGCTATTGCTTGCAATGGCAAATCTAGTTTTTATTATATTTATTCTTCCACACTTTTTTGTCCATGCTATTTCTCGGAATTGGCTTGAACAATATTGATGGAACTATACCATAATGTAGACAAGAACATTCTATAGTGCAGTGGGGTATGGCACCGTCAAGATGGCTGCCGTTACCATGGAAACGAAACAAATGTGAAAAAATACAGTTTTTTGTTCTGGTGAACTATTTGGATACTATTTAACTCAGAATCATTATATTTTAATACAATGTAGGTGCCCACTATATACAGGTGTTGGATGATTTTGGCACTCATTGGAACTACTATGTTGCCATGGAAACTACTCCAAAAAATTCAAAAATCTCAAAATGTTCCAAACTTAATGAAACTTCACAGTAACGATGAGCAACATTGGAAGATGTGGAATTTGGCGTTGGAATTTCCAAAATCGCTGTTGTTACCATGGAAACAATGCAAAAAGGTCAAAACTTTGAATTTTCACAGAACATTCTAGAACATCAATGTTTGATTTATTCTAAAGACATTAAATGGTATATGATTGTGGAGGGAAAAAAATTGCAGCGGGGGTTTGACTTTACAATATTCAAAATGGCCGCCGTTACCATGGAAACAGCAAAAATACAAAAAACTTCAAAATGCTTCAAATGTATTGAAACTTATAACAAATGTTGCTCAGCTAATGTAGACTTGACTTTTGAGTTTGGAATTTCCAAAATGGCCGCCGTTACCATGACTACCGCTCACCTGGCAATAGGGGAAGGGTGCCATCCGCTATTGCTTGCAATCGCAAATCTAGTTATTATTATGTCACCCGATCGACAATGTCGGGTGACATATTGTTATTCCTCCGTTTCTTTGTTATTATGGCACCCTCAACGGAGTTGGGGTGACGTATTGTTATTCTACGTTTCTTTTTTTTCTTATTATTTTTCTTCTTGCAACAAATTTTGTCCAGGTGATTTCTCGAAATCCAATGGACCAATGTTGATGGAACTCTACTATAGTAAGGACCCCCACATGCAGAGTTGCAGTAAGCATGGAATGGTTCAAGATGGCTACCGTTTCCATGGAAACAAAACAAATGCAAAAAAATCCAGTTTTTGGTTTTGGTGAACTGTTTGGTAATGCTTTAACTCAGAATCATTATATTTTAATACAATGTAGGTGCCCACTATACACAGGTGTTGGATGATTTTGGCACTCACTGGAACTACTATGTTGCCATGGGAACTACACCAAAAATTTCAAAATTCTCAAAATGTTCCAAACTTCAGGAAACTTCACAGTAAGGATGAGCAACATTGGAAAATGTGGAATTTGGCGTTGGAATTTCCAAAATATCTCTTGTTACCATGGAAACAATGCTAAAAGGTCAAAACTTTGAATTTTCACAGAACATTCCAGAACATCAATGTTAAATTTATTCTAGAGACGTTAAATGGTATATGATTATGGAGGGAAAAAATTGCAGCGGGGGTTTGACTTTGGAATATTCAAAATGGCCGCCGTTACCATGGAAACAGCAAAAATATGTAAAATTTCAAAATGCTTCAAACTTAATGAAACTTTGCAAAAATGTTACTAGACATCTGTAGATGCACTATTTGACTTTGGAATTTTCAAAATGGCTGCCGCTCACCTGGCAATGGGGGAAGGGTGCCATCCGTTATTGCTAGCAATTACAAATCTAGTTATTATTCTTATTCTTCCAATGATTTTTGTCCGGCAGCTTTTTTGGAGACAATGAAACCTGACTCTTGATTATAGTAAACTATAATGAGGAACAAAAAATTTCGGGTTGCAGTGGGTCTGAAGACCATTAAAAATGGCTGCCGTTACCATGGAAACGGAACAAATGTGAAAAATTCCACTTTTTGGTTTTGGTTAATTATTTGGAGATGCTTATACTTAGAATCATTATATTTTGATACATTGTAGGTGCCCACTATATACTTCTTTTGGATGATTTTTGGCACTCATTGGAACTACTATGTTGCCATGGAAACTACACCAAAAATTTCCAAAATATCAAAATGCTCCAAATTTTATGAAACTTCACAGTAATGATGAGCAACATGGAACGATGTGAAATTTGGCGTTGGAATTTCGAAAATGTCTACCGTTACCATGGAAACAATGCAAAAATGGTAAAAATGCTTCAAAAACCTTAAAAAGTGGCATTTACTCTCTTAAAATGGTAGGTCAAATCCATTGAAACTCTGATGGTATATTCCCTCCCATAAACCAATGTGGTATCTGCCACTAAAATTTTGGAAAAGTCTTTGTTACCATAGTAACCAACCAAAATGTCAAAAATTTCCAAAATTTCAAAATGCTCCAAAATTGATGAAATCTAATATGATTGTTGACTGTCAGGTCTGCATGAGATTTTTGAAGTTGGAATTTCCAAAATGGCTACCGTTGCCATGGAAACTGCAGAAATGTCAAATATTTTCAAAATGCTCAAAACTTAATGAAATTTAGTATTATTGTTAACTGGCATGTACAGATGAGACTTTTGACTTTGGAATTTCCAAAATGGCTGCCGTTGCCATGGAAACAGAAGAAATGTGAAACTTTTGACAATCCTCTAAATGAACTCAAAATTTACAAAAAGATATATTGCAATTCATAGATCCGTATTCACTGTTTTATTATTTTGAAATGGCTACCGCTTAGTGGCAATGGGGGAAGGGTGACATCCGCTATTGCTTGCAATGGCAATTCTAGTTATTATGGCACCCTCAACGGAGTTGGGGTGACGTATTGTTATTCTACGTTTCTTTTTTTTCTTATTATTTTTCTTCTTGCAACAAATTTTGTCCAGGTGATTTCTCGAAATCCAATGGACCAATGTTGATGGAACTCTACTATAGTAAGGACCCCCACATGCAGAGTTGCAGTAAGCATGGAATGGTTCAAGATGGCTACCGTTTCCATGGAAACAAAACAAATGCAAAAAAATCCAGTTTTTGGTTTTGGTGAACTGTTTGGTAATGCTTTAACTCAGAATCATTATATTTTAATACAATGTAGGTGCCCACTATACACAGGTGTTGGATGATTTTGGCACTCACTGGAACTACTATGTTGCCATGGGAACTACACCAAAAATTTCAAAATTCTCAAAATGTTCCAAACTTCAGGAAACTTCACAGTAAGGATGAGCAACATTGGAAAATGTGGAATTTGGCGTTGGAATTTCCAAAATATCTCTTGTTACCATGGAAACAATGCTAAAAGGTCAAAACTTTGAATTTTCACAGAACATTCCAGAACATCAATGTTAAATTTATTCTAGAGACGTTAAATGGTATATGATTATGGAGGGAAAAAATTGCAGCGGGGGTTTGACTTTGGAATATTCAAAATGGCCGCCGTTACCATGGAAACAGCAAAAATATGTAAAATTTCAAAATGCTTCAAACTTAATGAAACTTTGCAAAAATGTTACTAGACATCTGTAGATGCACTATTTGACTTTGGAATTTTCAAAATGGCTGCCGCTCACCTGGCAATGGGGGAAGGGTGCCATCCGTTATTGCTAGCAATTACAAATCTAGTTATTCTTATTTTTCTTTTTCTAATCCCTTAAACGGTCCTACCATTTTCTTGGAAGGAGTAGAGGATGGAAATTTTATATTTTTTCTGGGTAAGGGTCTGCATCATGGGGGATGCAGAACCCAATGTCCATGATACCAGGGTGTCATCTTGGCATAATTAGGGGGGCTCAAAGATGGGTGGGGTCAAATTTTTTTTACATTTCCTAAATTTTCTGATGTATGTAGAGTAGATGGAATTATATATTCTCTTATGAATATTTAGAGACACATGTCTGCTTCAACTTGGCACTAATTTTATTTCAGTAGGGGGTCTCCATGGCATAATTTTAGGGGGGTGAATTTTCATGGAATATTCTAGAACATCAATGTTAAATTTGTTCTAGAGACATTTCATGGTATATGATGGTATATAATTATGGAGTTAACAATTTGCAGCAGAAGTGACACTTTGGAATTTTCAAAATGGCCGCCGTAACCATGGAAACAGCAAAAATAAGAAAAACATCAAAATGCTTCAAATTTAATGAAACTTAAAACTAATGTTGACTAACTTGTGTAGAATTGATTTTTGAGTTTGGAATTTTCAAAATGGCCGCCGTAACCATGGAAACAGCAAAAATAAGAAAAACATAAAATGCTTCAAATTTAATGAAACTTAAAACTAATGTTGACTAACTTGTGTAGAATTGATTTTTGAGTTTGGAATTTTCAAAATGGCCGCCGTTACCATGGAAACAGGAAAAATATGAAAAAAATCAAAATGCTTCAAAATTAATGAAACTTATAACAAATGTTGCCTAACTTGTGTAGACTTTACTTTTGAGTTTGGAATTTTCAAAATGGCCGACGTTACCATGGAAACAGCAAAAATGTCCAAAAAAAATTCTGCTTATTGATTGAAACTTTACACACACCTTATTTGGCAGGGGTTAGAAAAAGAAAAATAAGAATAATAATAATAATAATAAGAAACCGAACAAAAACATAAAGTCCCCAAAACTCCGTTTTGGTGACTTAATAAGAAACCGAACAAAAACATAAAGTCCCCAAAACTCCGTTTTGGTGACTTAATAAAACTCAGATGAGTGATACAAGGAGAGAAAGTGTTGGGCCAAAGAGGGCGGGTAGTGCTATCCAACTCCGATATATTTATTTATGTAGTTAATAGTGGGAGAAACATCACTCCCCTGATACGCGAAAAGGGGGAACCGAAGGTCTAGTTAATTCTTAGATGCATGATTTTTTTTTAAATAAGTTGTAAGTGACTTTGAACTACAGTGCTTTCAGATAACTGCGAATACTCTCAGATCTATTCCTAGTGTCTTATTGTTGTCGGGATGTACAAGTACCCGACCACGTCCAATTATATTTTTGTTCATCTGATGAGTTAAGCCTTTTTCAACTGATTTTTATAGTTCGTTCTCATGTTGAACTGTTATACCACTGTCCAAGGTTAGGGGAAGGGTTTGGATCCCGCTAACATGTTTAACCCCGCAACATTATTTATGTATGTGCCTGTCCCAAGTCAGGAGCCAGTAATTCAGTGGTGTTTGTTTATGTGTTACATATTTGTTTTTCGTTCATTTTTTTTTATACAAATTAGGCCGTAAGTTTTCTCGTTTGAATTGTTTAACATTAATTGTCATATCGGGGCCTTTTATATGCGGTATGGGCTTTGCTCATTGTTGAAGTCCGTACGGTGAACTATAGTTGTTAATGTCTGTGTCATGTTGGTCTCTTGTGGATGGTTGTGTCATTGGCAATCATACCACATCTCCTTTTTTTAAAGAAGGTAGATCGAGACACACATGCGAAAAAAATGGCGAACTAGAACAGCACAGACTGATAATGGACACACAAACAACTAAATATTAAGATAGATAAAGTACCTTTACACTAGGGTAAATACTGAGCAGTTGCCATTAGCATGTGTATTAACTCCAATATACTGAGACAAATATCCCACATGGAAAGAAGATTGTAATCAAGACGGAGTACCACACATATCATAGAGAACGGAGTTTGTCTTTTTAGAGAAAATTTACCCATGCACATAAGAAAAACGCATTGTCGGAATAATGGGCTGTCGGAGTAATGGGTTGTCGGAATAATGGGCTGTCGGAGTAATGGGTTGTCGGAATAATGGGCTGTCGGAGTAATGGGCTGTCGGAATAGTGGGCTGTCGGAGTAATGGGCTGTCGGAATAATGGTTGTCGGACTAATGGGATGTCACCGAAAATATTGTCATTTCAGTGTTGATAGAATTATTTCCCATTAATGATGATTTTTTTTTATGGCCATTGTTGAAGATACAGGTGAGACCCAGATTCTGTAGAACCTGTAGTTTTTGGTTAATTTTGAATTTTACAAAAAATGGCATATATTTAATCTGGGACTTTCTCACTAACATACATAAGTTTGAAGACTGTCACTGAATATCGCATAATTCACACTTTTATTTGTAATCCTAAAAAACACAAGGCAACAACTAATGTAGTGAAGTTATAACTTGACATCACATGGGTCATACTGCTATTGTCTTCCTGATTAACACAAGGCAACAACCAATGAGGTGAAACTTGCCAATAGCATGGGTCATTAAGTGAAAAATGTCAATGGATAAGATTGCACGGTACAAATGTACAAACAAGGAACCGACCAATGAAGTGAAAGTTGCCACTGGATATGGCATGATACACAGTATGTATTGTCTACCGAAATAACACAAGAAACTGACCAATGAAGTGAAAGTTGCCACTTGATATGGCATGATACACAGTATGTATTGTCTACCGAAATAACACAAGAAACCGACCAATGAAGTGAAAGTTGCCACTTAATGTGGCATGATACACAGTATGTATTGTCTACCGAAATAACACAAGAAACCGACCAATGAATTTAAAGTTGCCACTGGATATGGCATGATACACAGTATGCATTGTCTACCGAAATAACACAAGAAACCGACCAATGAAGTGAAAGTTGCCACTGGATATGGCATGATACACAGTATGTATTGTCTACCGAAATAACACAAGAATTTCATTGAGGAATGTACTTACTTATTAGAACTTTATTCATACAATACACAATTGAGCAAAATTTGGCTGTGTATCTCGTGTTTATCGCCATAAAAAAACATAAGGCAAACGGGACTAATGTTCGGCTTTCCTTGATGTTGATAATTAAATGTTTGATGTTTTTAACTTAAACTCGATAATTTAAATATTCTGTTGATAAACCACATATTTGATCGACTACTAGGTAGTCCTATAATATATGCCTTCACTATTTAACGTTTTTATGCTGATATTTTCATTTTTTATTTTTTGTCTAATGCAGGTGGCACATTGATAGTAAAAAGAAAATATCAGAACAGCAAATGGAAATAGTGAATAAAGCCCCCGAGGTCATATGTTATAGGACTAGACTACTAGGTAGTTGCCTGATTGGTAAATAAGGTTGATTCATCTAAAAGTATTTGATTAAAATAAAAATTAAGCAACTCTCTTGTCTGTATGATGACCCAAAGAAGTCTAGTTTTTATAATCGTAACTGGCTGTCTAAAGAGGTTTTTTTTTAAAGAATAGAATATGGTTATACCTCTTAAAAATGGATTATTTGGCCTTCTAGTAGTCACAGATTTCTCTGACAAATCATATCCTTCGTCTTAGATGCATGACTTTTTTTATAAGTTATTATTTATTTTCTACTAGCTTTCAGATACACTCAAAACTATGTTTAGTGTTTTTGTTTGTTGTTTTTATTTTTTGTTATACATGTATCTATCTGATAAATGAATAGATATAAGAAGATGTGGTTTGATTGCCAATGAGACAATTCTCCATCCAAGTCATAACTAGTATAAGGCCAGAAAGCTCGACATAAGGATAGTGATACGGCGGCGTTAGCTAACTTCCTAAAAGCTTTATATTTTAGAAGGTAAAAGACCTGGATGCTTCAAACTTTGTATATAGATCACTGTGCTTAAACGGTCGTGGGTAACTTAAGTTACCCACAGCCCAAGATGGCGGACTCTAAACTCGTTGAGATTATAGTTGATACGAAATCTACTTTTTGCAACGTTTTTCTTGATCTATGTAAATATTGATAGGACTTTTGAATAAAGAAATCACTTACCATCACTACAAATTTGTTAAATTTTGACTTCACTTTAGCGCAAGGCCAACTTTAAAAAAATGCATAAGATGTCCGTAACTTCTAAGTCAAAAATAATCAGACTGTCCGTAACTTTATTTTCGGATGTGGGTAACTTTTTTTCCTAATTTTAAGATTAACAATTTCAACACTTAAAGGACAATAAACACTATCAAACCCCTTAATTATTACATAGATTTATACAATAATGATATGCTTCAAACTAAACAAGAGAAAAAAGCAAACCAGAGTGTCACGGATTTTCCGTTAAATTTTTAAAAATTATTCCCGGGATAAAACGGGATCTTACGGTACGGCGAAATTTATCTAACATTCTTCTAGCTTTATAGATTGTTCATTGATGAGTCCTTAGTCGGTGTAGCCGCGGAAAATTGATATCCTTTCCTTTAAATAATTTCTGAATTGTTAGCCAAAAAAGTATGGTCTCTTCATTATATCTAGTGTGATGTGTTGTTGATTGTGTGGGGGAAAATGACGATATCTAGGAACAGATGGAAGGCTATATTATTGAACAGATGTCAGTTTATTATAGAAATAAAAGTAAATTTAAAATCTTCTAAAAGTTTCATTGACCTCAGGGATTCAATAAGATCGGGTATCAAATCATTCATATCTTCTTTGGACTGATTCATCTATGTATTTCTGCTAATGATTGACCTCCGAACTTGTTCTCCTTACTATAGGTGATTTTTATATGTTCACCATTATTTCTAAAGTTGGAAATGGTAATCAGATCTATAACCTGCATGTCATGATTTATCATTTAAAACTTAAGCAGTACAATCTATAAAGCCAGTAGAATGTAAGATAAATCAATTTTGCCGTACAATTTTTTACATAAGAAAATGCCTGTACCAAGTCAGGAAAATGGCAGTGGTTATCCATTCGGTTGAGCTTTGGATTTTTTCATTTGATAAGGGACTTTCCTTTTAGAATTTTCTTCAGAGTTCAGCATTTTTGTAATTTAACTTTTTTTAATTGCCTGTACCAAGGCAGGAATATGACCGTTGTTTTCCATTCGTTTGGTGTGTTAAATTGAACTTTTGGCTTTGCCATTCCATAGAGGACTTCCTGTTTGAATAATCATAGGAGTTCGGTATTTGTGTTATTTATCATTTCTTTTTTTTATAATAACATCTATGAATAAAGATTCTTTGAAAGTTACTGACATCATGCTAAAGTTACGGACATCCCTATTGGTATAAGGAAAAAAGTTACGGACAAGCTGTTTTGAAGTTACGGACATCATAAGTGTTTTGGAAAATCTAGCTGTAATCGTTTATTTTGTTGTAACAAACCACGTTTTTCATTGCAGAGTTTCCCTAAAAGATTTATATAACTTTTTAATTGCTGAACATTCATTTTGTATTCATGGTATTGTAATTATATACGAGCAAACTTCCTAACCGAAGCCAGGCGGCTCCATCTTGGGCTGTTACCCCATTAAGCACAGTGTAGATGCCTCATGTTACGAAGTTTTCGTCAGTCACACGTCCAATGTCATTGACCTCATTTGCATGGTTCAGCGACTACTTGAAAAAAAAAATAAGATTTTTTGTAATGTTAAATTCTCTGAGTCTCTTATTATAAGTAATAGGGTAACTATATTTGGTATGTGCGTACCTTGCAAGGTCCTCATGCCCGTCATACAGTTTTCACTTGACCTCGATCTCATTTCATGCATCAGTGAACAAGGTTAAGTTTTGGTGGTCAAGTCCATATCTCAGATAATATAAGCATTAGGTCTAGTATATTCTATGTATGGAAGGACTGTAGGGTGAACATGTCCAATTGGTAGGTGTCATCTGATCTTGGCCTCACTTTCATGGCTCAGTGGGTATAGTTAAGTTTTGTGTTTTGGTCTGTTTTTCTTATACTGTATGAAATAGGTCTACTATATTTGGTGTATGGAATGATTGCAAGGTGTACATGTCTAGATGGCAGGTGTCATTTGATCTTGACCTCATTTTCATGGTTCAGTGGTCAAAGTTAAGTTTTTGTGTTTTGGTCTTTTTTTCTAATACTATATGCAATAGGTCAACTAAATTTGTTGTATTGAAGAATTATTAGCTGTACATGCTGGTCTAGTTTATCTGACCTTGACCTCATTTTCATGGTTCATTGGTCAATGTTTAGTTTTCTTTTTTAATGTTAAGTTCATGTAACAGTTGTAATAAAGCTTTATATTTAAGACTATCAACATAATATCAATGATTAGTAAAGAAGGCGAGACAATTCAGCGTGTGCACTCTTGTTATAGTTGTTCTTAAAATAATCGGCATGATGTTACTCCACTATTCCAGGTTAGGGGTTGTGTTGGGGCGTTTAAATTGGCGCCAGTTGACATATTCAACCTAGCCATATTATTCTGTATTAACATGTTCCAAAGCATGAGCCTATAATTCAGTGGATATCGTTTGTTTTTGGTGATCGTATTATGTTTCGTGAATTGATGGTTTTTTTCAAAAATTTTGCCGTTATATTTTCTCGTTTGAACTGTTAAAGATTTTGTTCTTTTATACCTTAGTATGCGATATGGACTTGTTCATTGTTGACGGCCGTTCAGTAATTAATAATTATGATAATGTCTAGGCTATTTATTCTCTGTGGAGAGATATCTCTCTTGAATTATACCGCATCTTCTTATTTTCATTATGTAATAAAACTACTATGAAAAAAAGAAAAGGTTCACTAAAACTGACACCACAGTTACGGACATGTTTTTTTTTCTACAAACAATTGGCCCACCATTCAAAACATATTGCCCTTATGCTTGCCGACTTACACATTTGGCATTAACGTCATCCTGAGCAACGCGACTGGTGTCACATGTGGAGCAGAATCAGCTTACCCTGATATCACCCCGGATTGTGATGGGGTTCGTGTTGCTAATATTTTAGTTTTATACATGTTGTGTCTGTTTATTTTAGACAAAAGAGTTTAAATGTCCCGTGTGTATCTTTCGTCTCTCTTATTAACTTATGGTCCCATCCAGTGCATAATCCAAAGTTAGTAAATGAACTTGAAATAATGGTTACCACACATGCAATTAACTCTTCTTCGTGCCATTCATGATACTCAAAAGCTTACATTGAAAATATTCGACAAAAGAGATCATTTTATTTCTTTAAATATAACAATAGCTGAGCAGAAACTGCATCTGAAATATATATCTCCGACCTAGCTGAAACAACATTCAATGGCTAAATGTTCTATCATGATTTATTTGAAAGAGAGTTAATGCTCACACGCAGGAAGCTGTTACATTAAGGATTCCAAATGTTTTACAGACGCCATTATGATTAGAGTGACAAAGTATAATCACAAGTTACTGAGACGACGTGTCTAAAGGAGCAGGATGTGTCTGGTCTTCCGACCACTTACAATCACTATAGGTCGGCCTGTATGTTAGTCTATAATGATGTTAACTAGATTTTAAATTTGTATGTATGAAAAATTTAATATATTATATTTTATTAAACTTAATAAATTTCTCAAATAATAATTGAAAACTGGCAAAATTGTCATCTTTAAAGATACAAGTAATTCTTAAATAGAAAAATAATAAGGTAATCCCATAGCTTTAATGTTATGTAACCGTGTTTCTGCAATTGTTTGGAGCAAATAATTCCCGATTGATTCGATTTGACACTTAATCTGTCAATATTACGGCTGACCTGCGAGAAAAAAACACTAATATCATTATTTGAATGTTGGTGTCCGGCATAGTGCAACGTAAGTTTTAATATTTGCAGAAGAAAATAAGGAAAAGGTACATGTTTTTTTCTTTGAAATCGAACTCAAAGCTTTTAAATTACCCCATGCAAGATATAGGATCTAACTTCAAAATACATATTGTATTAAAATAGACATCTTTTTGATTACACAAATTTACATTTTTTTAACATGTTTAAATTAAGATAGGAAATATAACTTATAGAATTTTTAGAGGCTATATATAGTATCTGGCTATGGTTTCAGATTTATCTAAAAAAAATGTTATAGTGTCTTTGATATTTTGTCGCCCTAATTGTTATCTGTAATCTCATTTTTGTTTTCAAAATTATCATCCTCCTATTAAAGTCAAAACTGATGTCCTTAAAAAATAAAACCCATCAAATATAACTTATTATATATTATTCAACATGCATGAAATTAACTTGTATGCTATGATAATGTTCTGGTTTGTGCTGATACGTATGTTTAATTTTTGTAGGCACCCGCTTTCCCCCAAGCTTGACAAGCTACGTTTAATAGCAAAAAAAAAATATTGAAATAAAATGACATAGACATGATAGATGTTCAGAAGTTGTCCTTCAACTCTTCCTTTTACTCCTTGGAACAAATTAGCTATACTCCTATCCTATTTCCTACACTTAATCATTATATTAATTTTTTCTTGAAAAACACAGGCATTGTGACAAATACACGTGTCTGACCACTGTTATGACACTCGTACGTGTGGAACGTAATTTGGCAACCACGTGACAGATGTTGTGTACACAATTTGAAACACCGATTATGTGAGTACCATATATGTTAACTACGCTTGTTTATTAAAATGCATTGTTTGTTTACACGAGTGTTATATCAGTTATCACGTCATTTCATGACAAAACTGTTTATTTTAGAAATTCACGAGTAATTGCAGATTAATCACGAAATACACAAACAATAAGGGTCTTTTACGATAAACAGATGAAAACGTTGTGGAAATCACGGGTGGATGTCAATTCTGGCTAGGCACATATACCGATCTATACCACATCTTTTTAATACAATAATAGATAGATCGCCGTCGACATATCGAGACGACGTTGGTGCGCGATATCAGTTTTGAAGCTCTCAACGCTCGATACGCGCACTATTGATAACCAACGCAAGGTGCGGTTCCACTCGATCACTGTTTACTTTTTACTCCCCGTAGGATCATTTAGGCATGAATACTATAAAACTAACCCACTTTTATATAAAAATGACCCTCCTTTTTAATGACATCCTATATTAAAATACATTTACGTTTGATAACTGTATATATATATTGATTTGGGGTATGATCTACATACCATACAACTATGCTATTGAGAATCTTACATTATTAAGAATCTATTAATGGTCAATTATATTAAATTAAATTAATTATATATAAACTTAAGGGTAGCTGGTATATTTATGAATTATGAGTGATCATGAGTTAGTGCTTATATAAGCATGGGTCATATTTTAAATATTGTATATAAGTATAGGTATAGTCATTCTTTCTTAAATATTTATATAACTATAGGTACTGAATTTCAGTGAATGTTATATTAAAATGGGTACGTTTTTTGAGGAAAAATTGGCAAACCCCACCCAAATTATATCGAAGTTACCCCCCGTGATAACTAGGCTAACAGAACAGAAATACATTGACAGCCCTAACGTTTTGAAACGAAAACTATATCCCTAACCATAACCCAAAACGGACCCCTAATCCTACAGTCCATTTCCCTAGATTTAACACACTGTCAAAAGTAAACAAATACATCACGTTTAAAAAATAACATGAAATCTAAAAAACTGTTAAAAAATATATATATATATAATATACCGACAATTCACGGAGTCTAATAATGACAATTTTAGAAATCTAAACACGTTAAAAACGGACTCAGAGTGATGTAAAATTTAAGCAAAGTTTATAATCATCGGTGCATTGGCTCACCCCGAAGATCGCAAGAAAAGTCGAGGAAGCAAGAAATTGTGATACTACATTCCCGTCGGCGTCGTTATTAAAGTTCAGTCGATCCTGGTTCAATTGGACACTCCTTACTAATGCAATGTATAAATGCTAGTGATTTTTTTTAAATCAAAATCAGAAGCTTCTGGATTTTCTTAAATAAGTGCTGAGGAAAAATTAATAGTTTTTTCTTCTAATTTTTCCGGATTATTACCATGTTCGTTCAGAGCTTTTGTCTCGGCTGCGACGAATAGAATTCGTAAAATCCGGGATATACTTTGGAATAACAACCCGACGACGTACAGTATTTGTATAAGACTTACGTATACTTTTTAGGAGCTAGAAAAAAAAAGCTTTTAAGAGCAAAAATACTCGTAAGTCATACACATTAAGTTAAAAGTACGATCAATTTTACTTTTAAGTGGGTTTTTTTGTGAAAAGAGTCGCTGGATCCATCATACCTAGTACACAGATATACGCTAAATATGTTCGATGTTTCCGTCCTTTGATCTTATTTTCGTGACTCAGCGAATAATTGTATTGCCCTGCCGAAAAGTGGTCAGGGCAATTTCGTGGTACCCGTGTACGCCATTCAGTCGAAACAACCGTTATACAGACTGTTTTCTAATCTCTGATGTCATGGTACTTGACTATTGTAATTTAAACGAAAAGTTTTCTCCTATATAGAAAAGACACGCCCAGGACCTTGAACCGACAATAATTTGAACCCCTGCTCATGGTCAATTTCTATATTTATCTTTTATAGGAGTATATCGGTTACCTCTTAGACGATTTATATGTGCCACTGGTTTATTTTCGTAACGCGGGCCCCGACTAACCACTAAACCAGACCATTATAAACCAGAGATTCTGTGAATGATTGCAGCTACTGGTTAAAGTTGACGGTAGGAGCCAATCTTGCTCCATGCAGTCCAGCTAGTATGGCCTTCATATTACATATTCAAGGAATTCAGGTATGTATACAACTCATTTGAACAAACAAAAGAGGGGATTTGAACAAACAAAAGAGGGAACTAGATGAAAATGACATAGTCGCTCACTCACTGAAATAGCATAATCATTTAAGTTCGTCCAGTCACGGGTCAGTGGACAGGTATGGTAAAACTGTCAAATTGCTTGAAGACTCAAATAGGATGATTACAATTATTGGGGCAATGAAATTATTTGCAAAACATTTTACTTTTAAAAAAAATCATGTAGAACTCTAATTATAAAGTTTAAAAAGGCGTTTAATTCTAAATGAATCAAAGACTCAAATCCTAATCTTTTGAATATATCACAGATATTGTTTTTTCTTTAATAATCTATTTGAATGCTGTTAAAAGGCTAATTTTCACATTATTTGTGTAATAGACATTACAAGAACTTTAACTGTGACGCCTGCTTACAGTTAGACAATAATATTTTTTTTTGCATCTGAATGAACTTTATAGAACTATCGCAATTAATTAGTGCTATTTATCTATAGTCGTAAAGTCGCCACTGACATGACTGAAGAACACTTAAAGTTTCTGGTTATTCTAATATGTTTGCATTCAAAGATAAAGACAGAGTTAATGTATTTTCTGGTCAGTTTTAAGGTTGTTGCTCGATGTGAAAAGTGGGTTACATGTTTACAATATATAAATATTGTATATGAATTCGATGTTGTCTTTTTAATTCATATTAAGGTGTAACGAATGTAAAAAAAAAAGAAAGATCCCCTGTCATCTCAGTAAGGAACTGTGTTAATCTGTATCTTAAAAAGCTTTAAAACTACATTCAGACTGATGAAAGATAAAATCTTAAGACAAAACTTTTAAACAAACAGATATCTACACTGAAAATGTTGCTGTGGCTTAAATGCAGTCAAATCTCACTTGCAATATGTTTTAGAAGCGACCTTGCGCCTTGATCTCTCCTGGTTTGACTAGGTCAGACACAGATATCATCATGGCCACGGTATCTTCTGCAATTACAGGCGCCTCATTTATTCTACCACAGTACATTTTGGACCATAACAACTCCGAACAACATGATCTTGTTTTTACTGTAAAACCAAAAAAATGCAATACATGTTAAATTATAATAACAGATACTCATTTTAGTTGCGATTAAATTTAAGAGTCTTGCTATTCTAAGAGCAAAGCTGATCGGAATTGTAAATTAACAAATCTCGTCTATGGATTAGAGTGTAAAAGTCATTTCGAATTTATTTATGTCGGCGAAAAGAAGGGAAAAGTAAATGAATGTATGTGCTAACATAAAAAGATTACTACACCTCTCAGCAGACAAATGAAGATTACTGGATACGACACAAAATGTTTCAATAATTAAATTGATACTAAATTGTATGCTATCAATTGTTTCCTTGAAGCTCATTTCGCATAAGAAAAGTTGAAACAGAAAAAAATGATCTAAAATTTTCCTTTTACAATGTAAGTTTGGATGCCGTAAATGTGTGCAAGATCCTTCATCATTTATCAGTTAACTCGAGAATGCCTCTCTTCGATAAAGATCCATCTGTATTTGCAATTTCTAATACTATATCAAAAACCAATTGTGACTAATATTTTATGTTAATATTGCCTTCTTCAAGTGTACTCCTCCTGATGCACCTGTGTTATTTACCAGTCATGTATTTCCAGGCTTGGCCGTTTTATTATTGGTGACCTGATCATTTTCAATAACATAGCTCCTTCGAATGTATGTTCCAAAATATCGTCAACCTAAATTAATCAGTGGGAAACACAATTTTAAAATACTGATGGCAGAAAATTTTCCTTTTACAATGTAAGTTTGGATGCCGTAAATGTGTGCAAGATCCTTCATCATTTATCAGTTAACTCGAGAATGCCTCTCTTCGATAAAGATCCATCTGTATTTGCAATTTCTAATACTATATCAAAAACCAATTGTGACTAATATTTTATGTTAATATTGCCTTCTTCAAGTGTACTCCTCCTGATGCACCTGTGTTATTTACCAGTCATGTATTTCCAGGCTTGGCCGTTTTATTATTGGTGACCTGATCATTTTCAATAACATAGCTCCTGCGAATGTATGTTCCAAAATATCGTCAACCTAAATTAATCAGTGGGAAACACAATTTTAAAATACTGATGGCAGATCTCAGTGTAGGGCTATATTAGGCAATAGGCTAAACGCGGGAAAGGAGATTAATATACTCATAAAACTGAATAGGTCTTTGGACACAAATACTTCTTCAATATCTAGACACACCAAATGCCAAGCATATGTCCTACGTCTATGACGAATACGTTGTTCTCCCCTCAGATAAAGATCCAAACAACATGTGTGAAGACTACTTAGATTACATAAACAATGGAATTATGCAATGGCAATTAGTTTGGAAGCTCAACATCTACCCCACGACACTTTTGAAATATGAAATCTGGAATATATCTGTTGGGTGTTCCTTTGAAATTTCGAACAAACGTGAAAAATGAGAATTTCCTTCAGTGTGTTTAAAACCTAAATGACATAAGTGTCCTGAAAAAACATCGTTCTATTGCTGGGTCCTCTAAATGTAACAGGAAACATCTTTCAAAATTATTAACATCAATTAAAGTAGGGCTTCGGAGTTATTGTGGAACCACATATCCTACTTCCAGTGCGATTTGGATGTTCTGACATAAATTACCAACACAATCTTCAGTTATAATAGTTTTAAAACTAATGACTCTGTAAAAAAGAGCACTCTGATTTATTAACAAAATTCCCTGAAACTAACAAGATGCCTGGCCCTTTTTCATGTTTGACAACTCATCCTTGGTCATCACATATTCGACTTTGATCGTTCCTGGTGAATGTTAATCCAGAAAAGTGCCTCAGATGCATGCACATTATAATTAGTCCGAGATTACTCTAACGTCCGACGGCTGCTTTGCCAGACAAGCTGGGCAGTCCATACGCATTTCTAACAGCACCAAGTTGATGATTCTGCTGTTGGAATATCAGTTCCCGAAAGGTATCACCAGCTAAGTAATTACAATTTCGGTAATGATATGATTTATAACAAACTATTTAAAATTGCCCGTTTATATATTTATAAATGTTATTGTTATTAAACGTTTTCAAATATTCGGGTTTTTGCATTCCTGGTGTATCTAAAATCAGAAAAGCGCCACGGACGCATGCAATTTATAAAATGTTATCATTTTTTTTGTACATACGGATGACTTGTTTTTCATCAATTATTCTGCATTCACATGGACACCAATTGTGCTTTTCTTGCCGACTTCTTCTTCTGTTCATAAAAAGAAAAACTTTTAACTTCAGTTGCCAACGAATAATGACAAGCACACCATTTAGTATGAAGAGTTAAAAACTAGACGCGCGTTTCGTCTACAAAACACTCATCAGTGACGCTCGAATCCCAAAATGTTTAAAAGCCAAATAAAGTACGAAGTTGCAGTAAGAGCATTGAGGACCAACATTCCTAAAAGTTTTGCCAGATACAGCTAAGGTAATCTAGTCATGAGGTAAAACAGCCTTAGTATTTCAAAAATCAAAAGTTTTGTAAACAGTAAATGACCATATTAATTATAGTGCTGACAACTGGGCTGGTGATAGCTTCGCGGAGTTAAAACTCCGCCAGCAGTAGCATCGACCAGTGTTTGTAAATAAACTCATCAGGTGGTAAATCAGCGATGTTATGTCTAATTCCTTACAGATCATGTGTCAAAGCCTTGCTTGCAAGATATGACAACATAGGTTTATTACGCAGATTGGCTTGACACTAACTAATTGAATGTTTCCTTTAGGGTCAAGATCTACAGGATTTTAGTACTTGGCCATTATCTTTCACAAACAACGTAGAAGCCATATTCTACATAGTCTCTGTCACAGATAACAATGTCGTTCACCATCAGCTGATCGACCTGCCAAAGTATGACAAAGAGGTCTTCCTAGAAATCAAGACTGCCCCGGACTCTGGGCCTGTTACCATGACAATACTGGGACTACAGAAGTTTGGAGAAGGAGTACAGGCTTATTACACAGTGGTGGCTGAGGGGACACTGGATATTGTTAAAGAAGGTGTGTGCAATTATTCTGTAGACAAGACACAACATAGTTCGCAGAAAAATTGGTGCTTTCTAGCATGTGTAATTCAAACCCGTATACTTTAAAGGAGATAACTATTTTGTATTTTAAGCTCCGACGGCATCAATTAGGGATTTGATGGTCGCAAATTAAGTTTACTGGAGACAGTAAACGGGTATTTGCGACCATCAAATTCCCAATTGATGCAGTCGGAGCTTAAAATACAAAATAGTTATCTCCATTCTAATTAAACTGACAGAAAACAATGTTAAAAAATGTAATTAAAATCTTCCATATGCCGTCTGCGCTTGCGCGTGGCCGTACATCACATAGCATCAATTGTCAATTGATGCCATGTAAACAAAAGTGACGTTATCCAATCAAAATGAACGTTACATGCCACAAAACCAGGTTCAATCCACCATTTTTATCTTTGAAAATGTCCTGTACCAAGTCAGGAAAATGGCCATTGCTATATCATAGTTCGTTTCTGTGTATGTAACATTTTAACGTTGTGTTTCCGTTGTGTCGTTTGTTTTTTCTTTTATTTGAGTGTGAATTCACATTACTTTACAGACGTGTCACGGTACTTTTCTATCCCAAATTCATGTATTTGGTTTTGATATTATGTTTGTTATTCTCATCGGATTTTGTCTAATGCTTAGTCCGTTTCTGTGTGTGTGTTGCATTTCAATGTTGTGTCGTTGTTCTTATATATAATGCGTTTCCTTCAGTTTTTGTTTGTTACCCCAATTTTGTTTTTTGTCCGTAGATTTAAGAACAGCGGTATATTACTTCTGCCTTTATTTTGCATGAGAATAGTAGTTGATTCGAAATTTTATCTTTTATTATGTTGTTATACATCCTAGACTTCTTGTCCAATTTTTGTAAATTAGCATTAACACTGTGTACATATCAGTTTTGCAATGGTCTCTTGATATAAATCTTATTTCCATAGTTATCCATTTAGTTCAGTTAAAGGTCAGTAACTAAATAATCTGCATTGTCTCGTTGTGAAAAGTTTTACTGAAAACTGTCAATACATCAACAAGGAATAATCAATGCCCAGACGATTCATTTTATTTTACAATTGTATTTTAATTTTTGTATCCATTTGTGCTTTTCAGAAAAAGAGACAGAATCTACAGATACAGATGGTAAGATATATAACGGACATCAAAATATATGTAGGGGTTTCTCTTAATAGTTGAAATCTTGTTATATAGTCCGAATTCTTAGTTATACTCGTATTATGGGTTCCGCCATGACAACATACTCTTTGGTAAGTTCTATTATGAAAAATACTGACTCTTTAGTCATACTTATAAGCGTTCCATCATAAAAACAGATTTCTTAGTCTATTGCCTTTGTCTGATTATGAATTCAAGAATTATAAAGAACGTAAGATTTCAAATTCTTCATGCAAAGATGACGTTAGATAAATTTAGCTAATTTTGTTGAGATCCTTTCGGTCGAAGATCATCAACTGCTTTGGTTCTCATACACAGTTTTAAATATTCTGCTTGCTGAGTTCTTTAAAAGGTAAGTCAAGAAAAGTGCTTCAGACAATTCCAATTTAGAAGGTGTTGGTCGTGTTTAAACTAGTGTTGTCAACGGTTAACCGGTTAACCGGTTAACCGGTCGAACGACCGAATACCGAATACCAAAAACGATAACCGGTTAACCGGACTTTTTTCAATTTTGGCAGATTTGATATAAATTTATCTTGAAATCATCAAATAGTTATGTTTTATTTAAAAATTGTCATCGTGGTAATTAATTTGACAGATGAATTGTCCAGTATATTGATTGCTATTGTTAATCCTATAAACATTAAATTAGTTAGAGCTCGGTCAAGATCTTAAAGAAACATAATTAGTATACATGTTTTTTTAACAGTAACTTAAAATCAGTAATGCGATTAAATTTTACTAATTAATTCATTATTTCATTGTTGATCTAATATTGTGTACACCTACATCTAAATGTGCAACCTCCGTAGTGCAAGACTTAGTCTTAACTTAAACGAAATACTAACTCAAAACTTGTGAAATGCAAACCAACGTGAATGTACTCAATGTATAGGTGATAGTACGAGTAACATGCTTAAAGAAACAAGCAAACAAAGCATAGAAACAGGTCGTACGGTGACCTATTGTTGTTAATGTCTGTATCATTTTGATCTCTTGTGAATAATTGTCTCTTTGGCAATCATGCCACATCTTCTTTTTATAATCATTTATTTCAAATTGAAACACTCCACATTATTTTCGGAAAAACAAGAGAAAAGGAAAGAATAATCGGTGTTAGACATATTCAATTCTACGAGATCAAGAAGTTTTTTTTTATTTTTCAATCTGAAGTTGGTACAAACTCTATAATAGTTAATACGGTGTAATTGATAATAAAAAGTCAAACTTCGACAAGGAATCCTAACAGACAAGCTTTAAATGATACCAAACAACAAATTCCATTCTAAAAGCGTAAATTTATGACTTGGATGAAAGGTTGTCATTTTGACACTCATACCACAACTTATATCTATGTGTAGGGTACCATTGATCCGTCTTTCAAAAACCAACTTAAAGTACCGGTTAACCGGTTAATCGGTCGAACGATTATCCGAGTAACCGGTTAGTCAAAAGTGTAAGATTTGACAACACTAGTTTAAACTGATAGAATGATAAAGAAAGTAAGGTTACAAATTCATTAGGCAAAATTGACCAGATGAATTTTGCTATTTTTTGTCTTATACTCTTTGTTTACTCTTTAATTGTTTCGGGTTTTATACATCATTGACTTTCAAATATTCGGCTTTGAGCACACATGGGTCTGGATGAGATGATTTTCATATTTTATTCTTCCAATATATTAGCCACTTTTCTGAAATCTTTATTTGGTTTGCCAATTTCTATTCATTTCCTTTTCTTTTTTCCTTTTTTTGTTTTATTGTAAACATAATTTCTCTATGTTGTAAACAACATTTAGGTCCTCCTATCAGTATCATCATTTTAATTTAACATTGTGAACAGTTGTTTGACTGTAGAAACCGTTTAGTTCACCCAATGCAGGTCTTAATGTTAATATCCTTATGTTATTTTGACACTGATAATATCCACTTTTGTTTGATTTTAGAACCATCACCCGTTTAGCATGTTTAGTACACCCAATGCTAGTCCTAATGTTAATATCATTATGTTATTTTGACACTGGCAATATTCACTGTTGATATTCTGTAGAACTAGCCCCCGTTAATTGTACAAAATGCAGACCCTAATGTTAGTTTCCTCATTTTATTTTGACACTGTTAATATTCCCTGTTTGACTTTAGAACCAGCTACTGTCAGGTTAGACAGAAGTGTAGGAGACAGATGTGCTGATGTATTGTTTGATTTGAAAAACGAGGTAAGATCATAAACATTATTTTCTATTTTGCTCTGTGCAGGAGAAAAAAAACGTTTTGCCAAAATTACAACAATAGTTTGTCTTCCTCTGTGTTATTACCAATGTCATTTAAACTGATCGGGCGCAGTTTACGTTTTGATTTGCATAATGTCAGTCTATTTAAAGATGTGTGTGATTAGGATGATTGCCGTTATAATTATTACTGATTTCTAATCACCAATCAGTGCCATCAAAGGAATTTACAAAAGAATGACTGGACACTTTATTGATGAGTTTATCCTAAAACACCTATCTAAAGATGGAATGGTTTATTATGAGCGAAACGGTTAAACTCCGCCCAGTCAAGTGAAATAAATTGAGTAATAATATCAAACTAAACTTATTTTCAATTTCCCTGTTACTATAATAATACAGACGAATATCTTTTTTTGACTATATTCAGTACCAGTTTGAAAATGTGCAGGATATTTTTACAGTAATAATCGAATAATATTTCAAAGAACTTGGTTAAAAATGCAAACAAACTTTTTGTATTCATTTCTAGCTAATTTTAGAAATCATAGCTTTGTTTTGGAAGTCTAATTAACTTTCAATATTGTTACATTGTATTTTATTTTATACATTAATTTCTGTGTTATTTGGTCTCTTATGGAGAGATGTCTCATAGGCAATCATACCACATCTTCATTTTTGTATTCAACTTTTTCTAGATTCCAGTAGCACCTATTTGTACAAAGTTTGCGAGGCAGTTTGACCAAATTCCAGATAATAATGAATCTTATTGTTTTATATAAAAGATAGATCATTATATACTTAGGATTCGTTTATATTCGCGGGTTCCAGTTTTCATGAATTGTGGTAACATTGACTGTATAGCTGGTTATTTTCGCGGGGTGTAAATTATCGCTTATTTGCGCTGATAGAAAACAATCTCCTTAAAGTGTACATGTAGAGGTATTGATAAAAGTTTTGAGTCCGCCAAAATATTTCGTTAACCTTATTCTATGAAAATCGCGAAATTTTACAACCGCGAAAATAACCCAATGTTTCTGCATGAATATGTGATTTAGTTCAGTTGCTAAATTCATTGTTCACATTTACAACGAAATAAATGAATATGAAATTATAAGTAAAACAAATCCATAAAAATGAAAGAAGATTTGAATCCAACGAAAAACAAACCCACTAAATTCACGAATATTGGTTTCCCTCGAATAAAAAAGAATCTAACGTATATATTTGTTGCATGTTTTATCATTATTAACATTATGGACTCATTTTGATACTAATACAATTTGGCTGCTACTAGTAGTTCAGAAGAGGAGCGTGGCCATTAATAGAATCGAATGCTGTTCCAAATCGAATCGTCTATTCATATTCCAGGATAATTGGTAACTAAGTTTCAGATGAAGACAGGTAGGGTGAAAAAAATATTTTTCTAGAACGTCTTGTTCTATTCCTTACAAGAAGCGGGTCTGTAAGAACCAAATAGATAAAGACCAGTGAAAAGTCCGAGATTAAAACTGTTTAAGGTGGTATGGGTGTCTTTCGCCATCTTGGATTGTAAAAAACAGAGAATGTAAGGTCCAAATATTCTATCAAGTTAGTAAAATTTGATGCAGGAATGCAGATATTTAATGTGAATTTTCATTTAAAAGAACCAATTTATAAGAATATAACTAAGAAATGTTAATATTTTTACAAGTGTAGATTATTTTTTATATTTTTTTTAATATTTTCAAATTGGCAATTTTAAGGGGAGGTAACTCTAAAACAGTGCATTTTCTGAAGGACTCTACATGATAGTTATCAAAGGTACCAGGATTATAATTTAGTACGCCATACGCGCGTTTCGTCTACATAAGACTCATCAGTGACGCTCATATAGAAATAGTTATTTTCCTATTTTGTCTCTTAGCCGAAAAAAACGTACGGTGACCCTATCTTTTCTTTTGATATTCTCAAAGCATTGTCTGAAAGCAATCTTTTCCTAATTTATTTTACAATTCTATCATTTTGTTTAGTTTCTATTCACAAAATGTTGTTTTTTCCTGTATACAAAATTTGTCATTTTGTCACAACCTGTAGCTTGAGAAAATGCGCGGTGACCTATCATTTTTATGACATTTTTGAACATGTATCAATAGATACTACATTTTGACAAAGTATGAACAAATTCTATCATTTTTATTTTAGACTCCCATACAACCTTAAGTCTTTGGTGTTGTGAAATCGTACGTGATATTCACGGATTCCCTATTCTCCTGTCAGAAATGGGGATGTCAAATTTGTAAAATAATGGCGTAGAGTAAAACAGAGAGAGACAGAATTCTATACATATAGCAAGAATACATGTGTGATTATTTAGGAATTATAGGTTCAAAGGGAAGGACGTAAATTCTGAATTAATTGTAGAAGTTTAGTTTTTTAATAAAGGACTCTGTTGGGAAAAAAACGAAACTAGAAATGAAAATTGCCTAGTAAAATGACAAAAAATCATCTTAAAAGATACTGCCACATGTATGGCAATTATCATTCAATCAAAAAAAATAAAGAGTCTTTGAAATTAACACACTATAGGGTTTAAATTAAACGTTTAAATGTGTTATTATAAAGCCTTTTCTCATAATAGTCAAATTAATTAACATTAATCCAATATGAATTTACTGCTTAAGAGAAGGTTGTTATTTGCCCATGTTGATTGTGTATTGATCAAGATTACAGAGACGCAACCAACTGGTAAATATTTTTAGAATAGTCAAAATAGTAACCCAACTATCTGTGGTGAGCGACAGTGTGAGAGCCCCGATTGTTCTTGTTGGTGATCTCACATCTCTATTCTTTATATTTCATTGCTTCCAAATTAGTTAACTTTGCGATTCTAATATTTTTGTAAAACTAAATGTGTTTGGATTTGAATCACATTTAAATAATATCGCGTATCTGTAACTTAATTTGACCTTCAATTTCGTTAATACACCGAGTATTTTTAAAACCACTTGGACAAGGGCCTGTGTTAGTCATATCCGTTTTTAAACCGCAAAAGACCTTCTTTAAAATAAGAAAACTACTCTCACTGTCATGTTACTGGTAAAGTTGAACAACTTATTAACAATCAACTTATAAGTGTCTACAGTATTTCTAAATGTACCCCAAAAGATCCCTACCAAGACGGGCGATTATAGTAGAAAACGACGGCTTTGTTTAAATTTTTTAAGAAAGATCATACCAGTTGACAATTGCGGTTATCTTAAAACTTGGAGTTGTCACCGTTTAAAACAGTAGAGACGTCGCTAATTTGAACCCAATAAGATAATTAGTTTGTAGTGTGGATTTGTTCTCCCTCAATCGATTTATCATTGAACAGCGGTATACTACTGTTGTCTTTGTTTATTCACCCCTTTACCAATAGGAAAGACCTAAGATTAATTTGCTGAAGAATGCGATCGGAGAAGTTCCGAGTGCAAGTTATCCGAGGATTGACTTTCGGTGGGTAATTGATGTCAGCGCCATGTGGTAGAAAGAAGGTTGTTAACACTATTTGCTCCACGTGTCAATGGAATTCTGATTTGTTACAATCCAAATATTAAATTATAAGGACAATTTGATAGGAAAGTCAGCTTTTTGAATATTCATTTCAATGTCGTACTTGAAGATGTCGTAATTAAGCCTTTGTCCGAGTAAAAATGCATTTACTATACGTAAATGGAAAAACATATGAATTTGCCTAAAAAATGCATGCAATGTTGGATAGACTGTTTTTTTATATAATATATCGGTATTCCTTTCTTTGCTATCAAGGATAAGCAACATTTCTAATTAATCCTAAACATGGTCTTTAAAGGGAAACTTTTATTGGTTATAATCAGTTTTAGTTTGCAACCCGAATTTGTTTTCCCACAATCAATTAATGACTTTCGAACAGCGGTATGCTACTGTTGTCTTTTTTTGAAACCCATCATCTACATGTGTAAATATCATGTCTTATCTTTACATTTTAGAACGGACCTGATGTTCAGGTATCTCACAAACACGGATCCCGATACTGGGTAAAGACTCCGTCTAGCCACGAAGAGGACCAATATACACAAAAACTTATTTTATTACAACACATGCAGAATCACCAGCTGTATTTGATATTTACTCAGGGAAATTGGAGTTTTAAGAGTATACCATTCACTCTACAGCCTGGAAAGGAATACAGGTTATTATACATAGTTATCAACAACTATATGGTTCAATTGTGGTTGTTATAGTAGAAATGATCGAGTGTTTGATTTCGTCAGGCTTAATGGACATAACTTTTTGAATTATCTCGGTATTTTTGTTCTTACTGTTTTTATAACTGCATGTACAGGGCATGTTTAAGTGAATTGGTTGCTTTAAAACCGGTTATCTCAATAGATGTTTACATAAAGGATATAAGTAGTTTTCCATGGTGGTTTGTAATTTGAGATATTGAGATCTATACTGACCAGGATATATATCTCCATATCTGCTGCTCATTCGACACACAGGCAACTTTTTGGAATAATATGGTCAGAAAGATGTGTCCAAAACGATTGACGTACTTCCGGTCTTTTCCTTTTCCTTAAGCACGTTAAAGTCGTCAGTATGATATAAAGCAGAGTTCATAATCACAAAACATTGCCATCTTCTTCGCATTCTTTACGTTGTGAATATACTACCTCCTAGGACTAATTTAATCCCCATGCAAACCACGAGCACGAGAATCTATCATCTCTAAAAATGGCAAAATCTAAGAATCAACTTTCACAACATCCCTAAATCAAAACCTGTACCCGAGGAAATATTTTTTATATGTTAAATGAATTGAAGAGGCCCTCTGCTTGTCTAACCATGTCAACATCATGTGTCAATGTATTGCTTTCTATCAAGTGTATTGGGTTATACACTTGATAAATACATATTAAAATGTTATAATGCCTATATATATACCAAGTCAGGAATATGACAGTTGTTATCCGTTCGTGTGATATGTTTGAGCTTTTGATTTTGCAATTTGATTAGGAACTTTTTATTTAAAACTTTCCTGGGAGTTCAGTACTTTTGTGATTTTTCTTATTAATAAAGAAGGAAATGATCAATTATATTTCAGATGTATCGTACTTTACTCTTCCTACAACAGTAATTCCCATTGGTTAGACGTGGGTTCTATGATGGACGATAACAACAATGCAGTGTGTTTACCTGAGGATCTTCGTCCACACGGTCTAGTTCAGGTTACCAAGGAAAAAGTTACAAGTATTTGTAAGTATTGCAGTGTACAATCAAATGAAGTTATTGAATTAATGTAGGTGGTGTAAGGCTTTGAATGTAATTGTGTGTAATGATTTGGGAAAGGGGGCACGATTTCCTCATTCTCCCCTGTTGACAAACATGTATTCCCTGATGAAGCAGTTGAATCCCTCTATAGAATAGTTACGAGTCTTTCTTAATTGAACGTTTGCCTCTTCTTTTGGAATTTTTTCAATAATATAGAAGAACTACTGATGAGCAGACAATAATTGATTGAATATACAAAATGTAAATAAGGCTTTTTTGTATATTTACCAACAGATTTTACAAAACAAGAACTGAATGAAATGAGGTTGAAAGCCATTGAGTTTGTACATCGCCGTGAACAACGAGTAGCTGCCATTCCTTATTTCTACAGGAACAAATCAATAAAATATTTTGATGCTATCATGATGAACGATAATGATGGTATTATGTATCCCAACCTTAAGGATAATAATGGCGATCGGTATTCTATTGTAAATGAAAACATTGAAGGTATTTTCTTTAGCGCACTCTTACTGCCTTCAACTCTAAAGCCACCAAAAACTTCAATTTTTGGCACTCGACGGTTGTATGTTCGATCTACATTGCTGTTGAATGAAAGTGTGAAAATGTACTTTGCCGACTTTTATTGCTATAACAATGTTGTTCATTACGTCACAATCGTGTTAACAAAGCCCGGATCTGAATCAGATCAGTTCTGTGACAAGAATCTAGTTCAGTTAAACGCTTACAGTAATCCTTTCCTGCAACTGACAACGTTAGACGGTGTGCAGAAAGTTCTAGTGACATTGAACGCTGTGATAGAAATATTCTATACAGAGCCTATAGATCTGATGGCAATGAGCTTACTTCCGGGTGCGACGATGTACTCCGATGTACAGTTAGCAGGTAGAGGATCAAGTGTCGAAGGAGGCATACCAAAGAAAGATGACTGTGATCTTTGTAATGTTAGAACAAGCTAAGCGTTTAATTGAAGGAGTGTGATCGATTGATTTTGATATGACGTAATTTGAGTTAGTGTTATTTCCTTTGGTCGCCATTTTAAAAGTGTAAACGGTTGATTTTCTTAATTGACTAACCAAGTCAAAATATATGGAACACATCAAAAATATCTCATTTGCTCATTTGGATTTTAAAAATGTCCCCTTGAACTTCACCTCACACCAACTTATACTTCGAACTCACATTGTGATTCATATGAGTCTTGCATGACATTTTTCATATGAATTTTATGTTAATTTTTTTTTAAAGCGAGTTTTTTTCATGATTTTAAACAAATTCACGTCAATTTCATGTGAAAAAAAAATCATTTGTTCTTCGTGTAAATTTCACGTAAGTTTCATATTAGATTGATGTTAAATTCACATGATTTGATTTCAAGTGAGTTTATGTATAAGCTCGTTTGAGAGAGATTCACATGAGTTTGAAATTACATGAAATTGATGGGAGTGAAAACGTTCCCGTGTACTTACAAGTCTAATTAAAGATAACTAGATCGAAGTGGCTAAACGAAATAAAAGATTTAAAAGTCTACCGGTCAGTTGACATGTTACATTCGGTTGGTTTATGTTGGAAATTGTGCTCGTGTACCTTCGCCATGATTACAGAATTTTAGCATGGAATCCTTGCTTTCTGCTCGAAAGCAGACTTTCTAACGAGAAGAACATGTTGGCTCAGATTAGTAATTTTCTAACTCTATTTTCGTTTAAGCCTTGTATATTTTAAAGTCATCACTTCGATCAAGATCTGATATGAGTATGTTGTAATATCATTAATCATTTGAGAAAATTGACCTGTTCCCCCGACATCGCGTTGGTAAATGGAAATTTCCCAAACTCAAACTATGTCATTGCGAAACTTTCTTTATGAAACTATCAATCCATTCAATGTACATTGTATGTACGTGTTTGTATATATGAATGGTGAATAGGTGATTGTAATAAATAGTGTATGAAACATTTTTATATATAATGAGAACGTGAATGTGAGGTCATGTAACTTTATCTATAGCCTTTGATGATTGTCAATGTGTTGAGGATAGATGCAGACCTCTAATATGTTTGACCCTGTTGATTTTATGCAATTCATCGAACTGTTTATTTGTACAAACGTTTATGCTGTATCAATATTGTATTATATATTTTACAAAAGTAACTGTTTCTTTTTTATGAGGTATGCATTTTGTATTTTGAAACGCCTCGATGTCGATGTGAACAAGGCGAAAACAAAAATATTTTAAATATAGCTAATTTAAAAACTTTGGCGTATGTTTGTACAATTTTTTAATTCTGATTTTTGTTGTACAAAACATATTTGAATTGAATTATACTTATTAATAACAAAAATTTTTGTTAAACGGATGTCAAGTAGGTTCAATATTTAATATTTAACATTCAACATTAAAAAAAAATATTTATAGCATTAATTTTTTAACATTCAAAAAATCGACTTTCAACATTCAATTTCAACATTCAACATTCAACATTCGTTTTCATCATTTGACATTAGTTTTCAACATTTGACAATTCATTTTGAACATTGAATTTTGTATGTTGAAAACGTATGTTGAATATTGATTGTTAAAGATCGAATATTGAAAACGAAAGTTGAGTATTGAAAACGAATATTGCATGGTGAATGTTGGCAACGAATGTTGCATAAAAACGAATGTTACATATTGAAAACGAATGTTGATTATTGAAAATCAAAAGCTGAGAATCGAATGTTGAATATTGTAAACGAATATTGAATATTCTTAACGAATATTGAATATTCTTAACGAATATTGAATATTGTAAACGAATAATAATCATTGTAAACGAATATTGAATGTTTGTAAATAGTGTTGAATGCTGAAAACGAATGTTGAATATCGAAAACGAATATTGAATGTTGAAAACGAATGTTGAATATCGAAAATAAATATTGAATGTTAAAAATCAAATGTTCGAAACGAATGTTGAATTTTGAAAACGAATGTTGAATTTTGAAAACGAATGTTGAATGTCGAAAACGAATGTCGAATGTTGAAAACAAATGTCGAATGTTGAAAACGGATATTGAATGTTGAAAATCGAATGTTGAAAACGATAGTTGAAAGTTGAATGCTGAAAATGGAATGTCGAAATTGAATGTTGATTATTGTTATCGAAGTTTGAATGTTGAAATCGAATGTTAAAAACGAATGTGGAATGTTGAAATCGAATGTTAAAAACGAATGTGGAATGTTGAAATCGAATGTTAAAAACGAATGTGGAATGTTGAAATCGAATGTTAAAAACGAATGTGGAATGTTGAAATAGAATGTTGAATGTTGAAAACGGATGTTGACTGTTGAAAACGAATGTTGAATTTTTAAAATAGAATGTTCAATGTTGAAAACACAAATTGAGTTTTAAAAACGAACGTGGATTAATGAAAATCGCGAATATTGAAAACGAATGTTGTATATTGAAAACGAATAGTGAATTTTGAAAACGAATGTTGAATGTTGAATGAATGCTAAAAATTGAACGTTGGAATGTTGAAAACCATTTGTTTAAAATGAAAATTAAAAAAAACCCAAATAAATTAAAAAAAAAAACGTTTAATAAAAAAACATAGTGTGAATGTTGAAATCGACGATTGAATGTTGAAAATGAATGCTACCAAAAGAAAATTTGAATGTTAAATGTTGAATGTTGAATGTTGAATTTTGAATCAAATTGACATCCGTTCGTTTTAAAGAAAACTTAATTTCAGATCCGACACAATATTTTGAGAAAATTAAAGTTTTTGTATAAAAGATTTTAATGAAAAGATAAAAGAGTTTCAATATTCTAACAGGTGAAAACTTTCTTCATGGTTTAATTGTATCGGGATTTCAATTTTCTGTTAATAAATTTTGATATTGACTTATAATTAAAGCAAAATATGAGTAAAATGTATAACGTCCAATGTTGAGGATGAAAAGTAGTTTGGATACCAATTAGAATAATGTTACACACATTTATAGTATAAATTACTAATATAGATAATCATGTCCCAACATATGTGATCTTCATTTGAAATGTCTAATAAAAATGCAAAGAATATTGCTTTGTAGAAATCCATTGAAGATTGAATATGTTGTGTCCAAATGTACCTTGCAAGAGATATTGACATTAATGCTTTTTTATAAATGATTTTGAATAAGTTTATAATTATTGTTTTTTAAAACATATGACTCTTATCTTATTACAGAGTAATGTATCAATTTGGCTTCTTTGTTTTGCAATGAGGTAAGGCACAATGGAGGTTTATGCGTACCAGTATGTGAAATTGGTTAAATCCTATCACGCCTATGACGTGTTGTGACTGAATCAAGTCGGACTATATATACTACATGTATATAAGTTGAGTGTTGGTGTTAAAGAGTATTAACAAAATACCGAACTGGAGGGTAAATTCAAAAGATGGCAGTCCATTAAAAGTAATAAAATCAATCAGATTATCAACCAATGGAATAAATTGAAAACAACTGTTATATTCCTGGCTGGGTACAGGCATAATCCTACACAAATGTTGTGTAAAACTTGGTTTCTTTAGCTAGTAAAACCTCCCACCTGTGTGACATTTGTTAATTGTTCTTTCTATTGAAAGAATTGGGCGAACAATCCAAACAGACATACTATGTTGATGTGACAATAATTTAAAAACCGCATCCAAAACTGTAAAAAAATAAATAAATGACAACCCATCTATCTGATTACAAAAATTTAAAACATATACAAATAAATCAGACAAATTTATAGAACTAATGAGTGTCTGTATATTTGGGTATATTGTTGCAGATTATGTTGTACCAATTTTGTTAATTTCTTATATAATAAGGTATGCTTAGATGAATAATCATCAAATAAAGAAATGTTTATTTTGGAACAATGAGAGCAATCAAGCTCTTTGATATGTGGGGTCTTTTTTAATGTTTTAATTTATTTTCTAAAATTGACGATCGAATTCCTTGTTCAAATTTTTGTCTTATTATTTGTATTGTTCGTTTTGTTAGCTGTAAAATTACAAAAGAAGCAAGGTGGGTGGGGGTATTTAAAACAAAAATGTGTCCATAGTACACGGATGCCCCAATCGCACTATCACGTGTTAGCTCACCTGGCCTTAAAGGCCAAGTGAGCTTTTTCCATCACTTTGCGTCCGTCGTCGTCCTGCGTTAACTTTTACAAAAATGTTCTCCTCTGACTGAAACTACTGGGCCAAATTAATTCAAACTTGGCCACAATCATTTTTGGGGTATTTATTTTAAAAATTATGTCCGGTGACCTGGCCATCCAACCAAGATTGTCGATACGGCTAAAAATAGAACATAGGGGTAAAATGCAGTTTTTTTACTTATAACTCAAAAACCAAAGCATTTAGAGCAAATCTGACTGAAGTGCAATTGTTCGTCAGGTCAAGATCTATATGCCTTTAAATTTTCAGATGAATCAGACAACTCCTTGTTGGGTTGCTGCCCCTAAATTGATAATTTTAAGGATTTTTTTGTTTGTTTTTGGTTATTATCTTGAATATTATTATGGATAGAGACAACATGTAAACAGCAGTAATGTTCAGAAAAGTAAGATTTACAAATAAGTCAGCATGACTGACATGGTCAACTGACCCCCTAAGGAGTTATTTTTCTTTATAGTAAATTTTTAACAATTTTTATAAAATATGTAAATTTTTACTAACATTTTCATCTGAAACTACTGGGCCAAGTTCATTATAGATAGAGATAATTGTAAGCATCACATCACCATCACCAAAACACAATTTTGTCATGAATCCATCTGCTTACTTTGTTTAATATTTTCACAAACCAAGGTGAGCGACACAGGCTCTTTAGAGCCTCTAGTTATGTTTAGTGGAACGTGAAATTTGGGTCAAAACTATTTGACATTACAATTAGAGAGATCATATCATGAGGAACATGGGTACTAATTTTCACCTTTATCATAAACTACCTTGACCAAAAGCTTTTACCAAAACCTTTAACCTGAAGCGGGACAGACAAACGAACGAACGAACGGGTGCATAGACCAGAAAACATAATGCCCGTAAATTGGGCATAAAAAAACAATGAAAATTAGACTACACCATGGCAAATATAAAAGAAACCAAAAAGTCCCAAAACAATGCACTAATCACTGTACACGAGTTAAAATATGGGCTACATTTATTGGAAACAATCTACGGTCCTATATGGCACATGTCCTACACAACGATCGACCGAAGCATGATTCTGTCCGAAAAACTTCTTTCCATGGAATGATTTCAACTTTACCACTTTATACCTTTATTGTTATGATTTCCTGGTAATCAATGAAATAAGTATAGGAAAAAAGTAAAATCACAAAAATATTGAACTCCGAGGAAAATTCAAAACGGAAAGTCCCCAATAAAATAGCAAAATTCAATGATAAAACGCATCAAATGAATGGACATCAAACTGTCATTTTTCTGACTTGGTACAGTCATTTTCAAATGTAGAAAATGATGAATTGAACCTGGTTTAATAGCGCTAAACCTTTTACTTGTATGACAGTGAAACGCAAGCCCTAGAATATTATATCTTCTGGGATATGTATACCGCATATGCAGAGCTGCTGGCACTTGTTACTACTCAGAAATGTAAGGTTCAATACAAGAAAATTGAAACTGTATCTTTGATCGCAATGATAAAGTTCTAATCGGACCCTCATTGTCAATTTCCAGATTTACTTTAGATATGAAGAACGTCACACTGTGTCTGTGGTATCCTTTTTTTCAAAATTAATAGTATAGATATGGTAAACATGGACGCCAAAATATAAATTATATAATTTACGGAATTTAAGGTTTCCATGTGTGTTGGTGTTTGTTTTTGTTGTGCTTTAATAGTGTTATTGCTGTTTCTGTGTTTTCCCCTTATAGAGGATGTGTTACCCTCAGTTTGAATCCCGGATTTGTTTTCTATCAATTGGTTTATGACTTTTAAACACCAGTATACTACTGTTGCCTTTAATGCCAGCTTCTTTTTGTTTACTTGGCAATTTAATTTCTGGATGACCGAAGTCACTCTCATTAGAATGAACGAGCATGTTGGTAAGAAGGGGGAACATTAGCTTTGTCTTGGATATACCTTTTAAACGAAAGTAATACCAAATTCAAACTCAATTTCCACCATGCAGGGTACATCACTACTTAAGTCAGTGAACAGATGCACTGTATTCAGCGTAGAATAACATTATATTGTCAGTATAAGTAAACGTGCATCAGAACACTTTGAAAATAACTTGAATATTATATTTCTTACTATAAGAAGGTATAAAAAAGAAGATGTGGTATGATTGCCAATGAGACAACTATCCACAAAAGACCAAAATGACACAGACTGTACACGTGTTAAAGTATTGGCTACATTTATTGGCAACAATCTGCTGTCCTTTATGGCACATGTCCAGTCCTGCATAACGATCGATCGAAACATGATTCTGTCCGTAAATAGTTATCAAAAGTACCAGGATTATAATTTTATACGCCAGACGCGCGTTTCGTCTACATAAGACTCATCAGTGACGCTCATATCAAAATAGTTAAAAAAGCCAAATAAATACAAAGTTGAAGAGCATTGAGGACCTAAAATTCCAAAAAAGTTGTGCCAAATACGGCTAAGGTAATCTACTCCTGGGGTAAGAAAATCCTTAGTTTTTCGAAAATTTCAATGTTTTTTAAACAGAAAATTTATAAAAACGACCATATAATTGATATTCATGTCAACACCGAAGTGCTGACTACTGGGCTGGTGATACCCTCGGGGACGAAACGTCCACCAGCAGTGGCATCGACCCAGTGGTGTAAATAGTTATCAAAAGTACCAGGATTATAATTTTATACGCCAGACGCGCGCTTCGTCTACATAAGACTCATCAGTGACGCTCATATCAAAATAGTTAAAAAAGCCAAATAAATACAAAACTTCTTTCCATGGAATGACTTCACTTTTACCACTTTATACCTTTATTATTATAACTTCCTGGTAATCAATGAAATAATTATAGGAAAAAAGTAAAATAACAAAAATACTGAACTCCGAGGAAAATTCAAAACGGAAAGTCCCTAATCAAATGACAAACTCAAATGATAAAACACAATAAACGAATGTATAACAACTGTTATAATCCTGACTTGGTACAGTCATTTTCAAATGTAGAAAATGGTGGATTGAACCTGGTTTTATAGCGCTAAACCTCTCACCTGTATGACAGTGAAACGCAAGCCCTAGAATATTATATCTTCTGGGAGATGCAGAGCTGCTGCCACTTGTTACTACACAGAAATGTAAAGTTCAATACGAGAAAATTGACACTGTATCTTTGATCGTAATGTTAAAGTTTTAAACGGACCCTCATTGTCAATTTCCAGATTTACTTTAGATATGAAGCACGTCACACTGTGTCTGTGATATCCTTTATTTCAAAATTCATAGGATAGATATGGTCAACATGGACGCCAAAATATAAATTATATAATTTACGAAATTTAAGGTTTCCATGTGTTGGTTTTTGTTTTTGTTGTTCTTTAAATGTGTTATTGCTGTTTCTGTGTTTTCCTCTTATAGAGAATGTGTTACCCTCAGTTTTAATTTGAAACCCAGATTTGTTTTCTATCAATTGATTTATAAAAATTGAGAATGGAAATGGGGAACGTATCAAAGAGTATACTACTGTTGCCTTTAATGCCAGCTTCTTTTTGTTTTCCTTTGCAATGTAGTTTCTGAACGACCGAAGTCACTCTAATTAGAACAAAAGAGCATGTTGGTAAGAAGGGGGAACATTAGCTTCCTAATGTTACTTAAAAAGATACTGGAGGCAGTTGGGTCACCATCATTTACGTTCTTTATGTTTCTAGTGTAACTTACTAACACGAAATCCAGTGGCAGTTTGTTTGTACGATAATCTATCCCCGAGTTAAGGAGCAAACTAAAATTAGATCTACAATTATTTGTTTTTTTATATACCTTTAAAACGAAGGAGATACAAAATCCAAATTCAATTTACACCATACATTGTACATAACTCTATCGGTCAGTGAACAGATGCACTGTAATCAGTTATTTTTTGTGTATTTTAAACATATTTATCTATAGTGGATTGGGAACCAAGTTACTGCAACTTATACTAATCCCTTTCCACTTTGCAGGTGCGAGTGTCTTTTACGTGCATTTTTTCTCTCGCAAATGGTGTCATATTCAGTCCCAAAAATGTTCTCCCCGAACCGGAGATCAAACTAGAAACCTTTGTGTTAGTAGTCTGATGAACTAACCACTTCACCTCTGCTCTCTTGAAAATAATAAGATTACATTGCCAGTATACGTAAACAAATACTTTAGTTAGTGAAATGGTAACTCACTGTTTTCAGGTTGATATCACATTATAGAACTTGAATTTCATCATAAGTCTTACAAGCGGAAAAGTAAGTATTTTGATTGTTCTGATTTTGATATATCCGTTCCCCGATTAACACTATCTTCAACTGGGAGGTCAACACATTCAGAAAGTTAAAAAAAAAGAACCCACTTCGAGGTGATTTAGATAGAACTAAGAAGACACTGTATCTTTGATTAGACTTCTGATTAACATTTTCTCCTGATTAACAATTGTTGACCATTTTCTCATTGTCTATCTGGAGAAGCTAATATTTTAGTGGATGTTTATTTACTCTTTTTGACTGTCAATTCTATCAGTATATTGATTAGTTTGAACTTGGACTTCTGATTATTCCGTGACTTGAACCATCTGCTTCTAAATCTCTATTCAATATCTATACAATCCCAAAGGACTATTTTCTTCCTATGATAGAAACTATAAAACACGGGTAGTAAGGTCGTCATATCGAGGAGAGTTTAGTACAGTGATTTTGTCATAGTTTGGATAAGTTTGACATGACGGTGTTAAGTCTTTTTGATGAAAATCAATGCAAAAATTTAAACATTGGGATATTTTGTAAACGAAACTTCTGATCATTAATTCAAGCCGGTAAGTACCTTTGTATAAAGTTAATTTGTTAGTACATCACAAGTTGTATTATATGGTTACTGATTTAACACAGAACAAAGCTCGCGTATGTCAAAATTTAAAACTTGCTTATTGGTTTATCGTGCAAAAAAAAGTTATTTTCTTACAGTCTGTAACATCACATATATCTTCGTGATATAACACTGCGGTCAATTATTCTGAAAAATACCTACTTTTGCAATCAATTCAAAATTACTGAAATATCTGTGTCATGGTTAAGTTCATGTTCGACATGGTTCAGTTATGTAATTCTTGTCGTGTATAATGAAGAGTGACTATCACAATTAACAAAAATCATTCCATTTGAAACACAAAAGAACATAAGAACGCACATACAATGTAGTAATATGTTATAAGTAGATGCAATATGATTTCCAATGATATAACTATCCACCTTAGATCAAATGACGTAGATGTTAGCAGCTATTTGTCATCAAGAGGCCTTCAACATTCAACAATGAGCAACACCATATTTCTTAGCAAGATATAATAGGCTGCGACAAAATTCAATGTATAGGAATTCCAATTAGAAAACCATCAGCCTAATTTCTGTCCAAAATAAATAGCAAAATATGATACACAGTTACACACGATATTCACGGCATTACAGACACTTAACTAGAGACAGTATAAACAAAATATTGCGGAGTTAAACATGTTTGCGGGCTCTCCAACCTCTTCTTCGCCTTAACCATGCCACACATGTAAAGCTCACCAGTTTGGGTTTAAACAAGAAAATCAAGTAACAGAAACACTAAAAACACAAATAAAGTACAGATATTTAGTGGGACCTAGTTTCAAACTAATAACAAATGATAAAAAGTCATGATTCTTAGATAGCTTCTTTTAAATTTCAGGGTGGAAGTATGCTGCCAATATTGTGAGCATCTTTGGATTGTGCCTAGCAATAAATAACGATATATATTTAACACTGTAGTTTCATTGAATAGCATTATATGAAACAATATTGAGAGGATCCTATTTTTTAATATTTGTTTCTTAATTTTTAAATCATTTATTGCCGCAGTCATATTATAAACTTGAATCCTAAAACACTTATTAAACAATACTAAGTTGATTTATTTCAGAAGCCATTCAATGATTGCCCAATCCCGAAGATCTACTGCTAAACGTAAAAGTGCAATCGTGAACCCATATGATGGATTTGCACATGGTGCTCAAGGAATCATTGTCAGTACCATAAAAGAGCATGTTAAGATATCTAACAATGTCATTACCTGGAAAATGAGACAATATATCATTTAAACTTTATGAATGCTAGAAATTAATCAGTATCACCAACAGGTTCAAATTACCCGTCTAAAGGATCAATAGATGCAGTAGCCTCTGAAAAATTGTATGAGTCCAATTCAATGCATTTGTGTAAAATTTGGAGCCTTATCGTCTAACAAAAATAAACGTATTTAGTTACACAAATTGAAAAGAAGTTATAAACTACGAAATCATGAAAATATAAGTTTTCAACACAGACACCAAACAGGCATTCATAAGCGCTAACTATTGTGAAAGGAAGGGTTTTACACATTTGATTTCAAAAACATATTTACTGAATTCCGAAATTGCGACTCACCAAAAATGTCCAGAACCTAGTGACGCGACAAATTATCCTATGTCATACCTTACTGATTTACGCTATTCTGAGACTAGTTTGATGGTTTCAGATCTCTGGTTGTCTCTGTCCAATGTATTTATTTTATTTTAGAAGTTCAAATGAAGTGTTCGTGTAATATATATCAACAAACTTCCGATCTGTTTAATCTTCGTCCATGCATCTTATAATGCGTTCTGTCCTATTACAAACGATTATTTCTTGTCTAGCCAGATCAAAATTAACAGTTTAAATGTACATGTAGCAGACAATATAACACGTGTTTCTTTGATTTTAAATCCTTTTTTCAATCACATTTATTAATATACCACCTCATACTTAAAACTAGATAACAGGAGTTTTTTTCACAAAGTATAGAAACTATATTACATAAAAAGTAAAATATTGTAAATGATTTAATGATATTATACACGATGCATTTATACAATATTACAAAGATTTTCATTGATTCGAAATAATAATTGATAAACTTGAACATTATTTCGGCTGAAATCCAAAGTTGGAGTTGTGATCTTTCATATTTTAAATTCGAACTTTTTATTGTAATTTCACCTATTATAATTTTAAAACCAATAAGTTTTAAAACTGCTGTCCATGCCACGTGAACTATTCGGTTTCGTAAATGGTTGAAGACTTATGATGTCCTCTTAATATCTTTTGGTTAGTTTTGTATTTGGGTTACTGTATCATGGACTTATAACCCTACATCTCTTTTTATTCATCATAAACTGGTTCAAAATTTAAAATAAAGAAAAACCAACAAATGTATAGTTTTCTAGAAAAGAAAATGAAAAACAAAAATTACTTTTTGACTGGCTGCCGCTTTTGAGTAGAATCTTTAGCTATTTCACTAGTGATGCCGCTCATGATATACCCGTCAGAGTCGAGCATAGACATATGGAGAAAAGATTATATGTGAAACAGAAGCAACGCTTTGTCTTTTTTTTGGTAACATTTTATCGAAAGCTAGTTTAAAAGAGCAGTGAATTTTGAATTTATATTGTAGAAAACTTACGAAAACTTTGTAACATGATATGTTTAATTTACGCTTTTACAATTATACCCACTAAATTTGGTTATACAGGATTTTCTCTTCTCAGGCAGTTAATATATAGTGTAACTTCGTTCAATAACAGACGCTATCAATCAAATTTTCAGGATTAAAGTGAAACACATATATATTTATTTCGATCTAAACCATGACAATCTTAACCCAAACCATGACGATTTTCTAGACTCTTAACCGAACCATGTCAATCGCTTAACCGAACCATAGCAATTCCGATATCTTGCTATTCTGCGTTAATTCGTGAAACAACAATTCCAATATAGATCGTTTGACCTCCAATACAGATTCAAGCGTCTTATTTGCTTTTTATCTGCTCGTGTGAAAAGAAATGAGGCAATAGTTTGGGGAAGCAACATAAATTAACCATGTCAAACTTATCCAAACTATGACAAAATCACTGTACTAAACGCTCCTCGATATGACGACCTTACTACCCGTGTAAAAGATGAGTGTGAAATCGTGGTATAACCATTTTCTCATTGTCTATCTGGAGAAGCTAATATTTTAGTGGATGTTTATTTACTCTTTTTGACTGTCAATTCTATCAGTATATTGATTATTTTGAAATAACCAAATTTCTCTAATTCTATGGAAATTTATCCCTTTTCGAACCCATTGTATAAAAAAAATTAATCAACGTGTGGTTGCTGGTGATCTCAGAAGATCATTGGATGATTTTAAGGGTCATGACCTTTTTGGCTGACTGGATGAACCAAAATATGATAACAGGTGTTAATGAAATTGACAACTTCGTGCAATGTGAAAGGCACTCGAAGGGGATTTTCGGTAAACAAAAAAAGAAAATGTCTTTTTAATCATTAGAGAAACAGATTCTTATATAGTTACTCGTGGATTATCGGATTTATCCAATCTCGATAGTTAAATTATAAATTTTAAAGTACTCGCCGAGGCGGCTCGAACTTTAAAATTGATAATTTAACTATCTCGATTGGATAAATCCGATAATCCACTGGTATCAATGTAAGAATCTATATTTCTCCAATTCTATGGAAATTTATCCCTTTTCGAACCCATTGTATAAAAAAATTTAATCAACGTGTGGTTGCTGGTGATCTCAGAAGATCATTGGTTGATTTTAAGGGTCATGACCTTTTTGGCTGACTGGATGAACCAAAATATGATAACAGGTGTTAATGAAATTGACAACTTCGTGCAATGTGAAAGGCACTCGAAGGGGATTTTCGGTAAACAAAAAAAGAAAATGTCTTTTTAATCATTAGAGAAACAGATTCTTACATAGTTACTCGTGGATTATCGGATTTATCCAATCTCGATAGTTAAATTATAAATTTTAAAGTACTCGCCGAGGCGGCTCGAACTTTAAAATTGATAATTTAACTATCTCGATTGGATAAATCCGATAATCCACTGGTATCAATGTAAGAATCTATATTTATTACATTGGTTGCAATGAATTACATTGATTTCCCAGTTAAATAAAAACCGATAATTTCACACGTATAATATCGTTGTCAAGACATCGATAACGGCTGACCAAAACAAATTGTGAATGCGTCGGAAAAAAAATATAGTTCCTTACATGTTTTACGTTAATTTCTTTTTAAAAAAGCCATTTGTCAATGTAATAAAAAGAATAACTAATTAAAGAATTCAAATATCGAAAAATATTCAACGAGTGACCGAACAACACTGATAATTAACTCATGTGCGTATTAGTTATTTTATAAGTAATAAAAACGTCCATTGACAAATATTTCAATCATGCATATTCAGGACAATTCATTTGAAAAGGGTCTCCCATTTATCTCCTATTATTAATGTCAGAAAAATGGAGAAAATCAATTAGTACAATTCGATCAGGGAACTCAAAATAATATAGGATCATATCTGTCCACTATAAATAAGCTACATGGTGCTATGGTACGGCCGTTGTTTAATTTCCGTTACCGAAATTATTTGTAACATGAAAATAAACGCGTTTATGACGTTACGTTATTTTCATTAGGAACCGATCGCGAACAGCTAATCTTGCAAGCAAACCGTACAGAATATCCATAGTAGTCACTTGTCGTCGCGGTAATTTGTTGACAGTATTACCCAACATGCCATTATGTCACGTTATCGATTGGTGGCCAAGAAAATGTTAAAATAGTAAGTAGCATTTTAATAACCAACCAAGATTACGATTAGCCAAAAGAAAAGAGAAAAACTGAAGTTGTAAGCTTTTACTGCATGTCGCTAGTGGCACCATTTTAGTAATCACAAGTCAAACTTGGCGTTATTTCATATACAGAGACAAAAGATAAATGAGTAAAAGAGGCCGGTATTGGTAACAGCAAAGACATAATGGTTATTATATATGGTGACAGAGAAAGACTGAATAAGATGTGGTGTTAGTGCCAATAAGACAACATATTTTGTTTTATCAATATATGTCTTGTTGGAAGTTTCCTAGGCCTCCTGTGACCTAATTTTCAATTTGTTGAAGGTGCTCACTATATGGTAGATTAGAATAGAATAGAATAGAAATTTCAGTGTACATGTATATCATCGGAAAAACGTTAAATGAATTTATATTAAGCAACACAGATTAATTATTCTGTATTATTTGCTACAGCCAACGTTGGGAACAGGCTTAACCAACTTTCGTTCAAGTTATATTTAAAATCTTTTAAATAATCCATATTAAGCAATAAAGATGCATTGTTTTGTTTTATTTAGAATTAAGCTAACGTTGGAATGAAACTTAACCTAACGTTGGAATGAAACTTAACCAACTTTCGTTTAAGTAACATACAAAATGTTTTGAATAATTTACATTTTTAATGGCCCGGATTGACCTCTGACATTTAAAAGTCAATAATGTCCACTTAATTATCCAACATATTTTCAAATTGTAGACAACCTGGCCATATTGAAAATCCTGTACGCGTGGAGTTCCTTGACGTCTTTACAAAGAACTGCATCACACAAGCCAATATTCACAGAACTGCTTAGAAGATTACAACTTCCAAGACTGTATTTGGTATAAAAGAAATTAAGTCTACAATTATTTAGAAGTATAAATTATGCACACTGCTGGTTTATTTTAGAAATGTTCAAGTGATATGAATTTATATATCGCTGAAAATTAAGATCCAACAATTTCCTCTTATAAATATGCATAACATAATAAGTACCTATAGCACAGTCGGCAAAATGTCATTTCCGATCATCACTCTGAACTTTCCCGGTGAAGTCCTTATCTAGGAATTAGAATTGTAATGAGTTTTCTATCTTTGTTTAGGTTTAAGTCGCTTATCTGACCATCGGCAATATTCGAAGGTCAACTCGGTAGTTCATTTTTAGATTGCGTCTAGACTAAAATACACACGTAAAGACGGAGACATATTATCAAGTCCATACCTGTAAATTGTTTATTTTAGACTTTTTAGTATCCGAATATTTTTTTATATATATATACTGAGCCAAAAAAGTTTAGCAACAAAAATGTGAAAATTTTATTTTATTACAAAATCATAACAAAATATAATTTTAATAATAAAAAATGGAATTATGATATGTCAGAAGCAACATGAATGTTAATCACTCACATTCATTAGGATTTTCCTTGTATGGAGCGCAGGAGGGTCAAAATGCGTAATTCAGTATAGTGTTTCTCAAAATCAATTTCTCAGCCATGCCCTGAGTGCCCCAATAAAGGATTGGCAGGCACATCAGCAGCTTCCCTTAGTCAATGCACTACTTTTTTAGCCGGAAAAAAATTGTCACGTGTTGATTTGAAGCGAAGGAAGCGCTCCTCCCTTGACGATAGTTTTTTTTTGTCTACGAGATATCGACCTGTCCTGTGCAGTTGTAATTTGTCGATATCTGTTTGTTAGTCTCTAAACTGTTGCCTTTTGCACATTAAATCGAGCCATGATGTCAGCAACCCTCATTCCGGCATCAACCATTTCAAGACCTTTCTGACTGTCATTTTCGGGGAGGCCTGGTTGACGCCCCATGCAATTTTTTCAAAGGTGTTTGTGTTTTTCTTACTAATGGTGTGTTTCTGAACGTTGGTGAAAAAGAAATTTTTAATATCGTTTTAAAAGGACAGGTACAGAAGGTAAAACATCATTGACACATGCAAAGCTGAAATGGCGCGAAATCAATCAGCAGGAAAAAAGTACGACTGTTTTAAATTACAGGGAAAACTAAGGATAATATCAATGATGTTTAAATATTTTTTTCCAAAAACAACAAAAAAATATTTACAAAAAAAAAGTGTTGCTAAACTTTTTTGGCTCAGTATTTTTTTTATATGTTGTTTATCAAATATGAGAATTTGAGTCAAATCGGCGAACATGAAATTGACAGCTAGTGCCCCTTTAAAAGAGGGAGATGAGTAAACTCCTGAATAAGCCACTAACAATAATTCTGTAAAAACATTGATAAAGTGCTTTCTCTACTACTTGTCTGTAACTAATGAATATAGGTGAGGCAGAAATCGTCATGTCGTAGGCGAAGAGAGCCCCCCCCCTCTAAATGTTTCCCCCAATGTATTAATACCTAATGAATGTCATCATTAAACCAATTTAACTAGCTACGTGTTTAAATCTGAATCAATTTGCAAAAATATCCTCAGTTTTTAAATCAAACCGAACTTGAATTCCCAATTTCGATGAGCCTCTTTTCCTCTGAAAAGCACATAATCAGTGGCGGATTCCGGGGGCGTGGGTTGGATGCCCCCTTTTTGGTACGATCGATGTATTTGAATGAGGAAATATGGTTGAAACCTCCCCTCTTTAGATGACTGGATCCGCCCCTGTATAATTATTTATAAGCAATATTGTATTTCATGCAGTTTCATAGATATCAACTCGCCCCACAACGTTTAATTATTCACTGGCGTCAACGTGATGATCGTAACTGCAGTTACGATCATCCCAATATGGCGGACAGAAATATAGGGATATTTTAGAAGGGTTATTCCTCTACTTTAACAGCTTATTTTCAGATTTGTATTATTTCAAGAAACATCTTGATAAGCATTGCCATTGAAATATTTTTTCGGACAGAATTGAAAAGCAACAAGAAGAATGAAAATCGCGATTCAAAAAATCACGATGATGATCGTAACTTTTATTTATTTTTATCAACGATGATCGTAACTTGTACTTAAGATGATCGTAACTGTCTGCTCCCACGAAGCATTTTCTGGTAAATATGAACAAATAAAGCTGTCTTGGATGCGAAAAAATGTACGTTATCAGATGATAATGTGATGATAATAAGGAACGATCACTGAGGGGAGAGTAAAGTCATATTTGTAAGTGCACAAATGGTAACGACTTCGAGAGATTTCTAATTTATCTAGTTCAATATTTAAATGCATTGTGGTTTAACAACTTTATATTTATTTCATGTTTTATATGAATAAGGTATTGGACAGTTCATATTAATGACCAGTTTGTTAAAATTGAAAAAAAAATATTAATATTCATTTTTTCCCTACACTTTATAGGGACAATAGAACCTTTCGAGGATCTTGTATTTTTGGGGAATTCAGACTTTATAGTTTCTTTTATCAACAGATATACGATTTTTACGGAAGCCGATAAGGGCCATTCAAAAAAAATATTTTATGTCGTAATTACGACATAGCATGTCGTAATTTCGACATATCATGTCGTTATTACGACATCGCTATGTCGTAATTTCGACATTACATGTCGTTTTAACGACATCGCTATGTCGTAATTTCGACATAACATGTCGTTATAACGACATAGCTATGTCGTAATTTCGACATATCATGTCGTAATAACGACATCGCTATATATAAAAGAATATGTATTATGATTGACAAGAGACTAAATGACACAGAAATTAACAACTATAGGTCATCATAATGCCCCAAAGAATTAGAATTGCCCCCGCATAGTCAGCTATAAAAGAGGGAGGAAAGATACCGGAGGGAGAGTCCTCGAAGTGCTGTTTGGCGGGCAGTGTTATTATTTAATTATTAGCTCCCTTGGTTAAACTCCAAATTTCTTATTTAATGTATTTTTTTGTTAAATAATTTACATGAAGCTTAATAAGTATATATTTGTTAATAACATAGCTTTTGCTATTTTAATTCATTGGTTAAAGATTTTTATTTATATTGTAAAGTTTGATATTTGCATCGTCGCAAAATTTTTGATTACCCTCTCTGGATACCTTCAGTGAGAACTTATATATTTTATAGATTCCGTAGAATTTGAAACATGAACTGAAATAAAGGGCTATACAGCTAGGGAAGATTATAGCAAATCTCCACTGCAAGCTAAGCATTCCATCTCCTTTATTAATAAGCGCAAACTACATGGCTTTTTGTAAATAGGGTAAACTTTATTAATAAGCGCAAACTACATGGCTTTTTGTAAATAGGGTAAACTTTATTAATAAGCGCAAACTACATGGCTTTTTGTAAATAGGGTAAATTAAGTATTGATTGCTCTAATTTAATTTCAAACGTTGGGAACCATGTTCCTACAACACGTTACACTGAAAATGCGGTGTCGAAGAGGGTGAGGGAGAGGTTGAAAAAATAAAGCATTAAGAAGTGAAATCATATCTGTTGAATAAAAAACATTTACAACAATGAAACCGTCAATAAAGAGAGCTACTATTTGATTTTTATTTGGGGGATGGGCTAGGATGAATAATTTTGTCCTGCATTTTTTATGTTGAACTCTCTATCCGTGTTTTTCTTTTAACTCTATTCGGTCCTGCTTTTTTTTATCCTGATTTTTTTTTGCATAAATTGTCATCCTGCCTTTTTGTTTGGCCAAGATGTTCATCCGGCCTTTTTTCACTTAAATCTCCTGTCCTGCCCTTTTCCAAATTTTATCCCGCCTTATAAATATCAAATGGAAGATCCCTTATTGATATGTTTTGCTTAACACAACTTCTTCGACCAACTTCAATAGTACATGTAATATACCGTATAAATGTAAGAATTTGTAGCTTGAAAAATCTAATATGAACGTGTATACCATCAATTTCAACTTTCCCAACTTTTAAAGGCCACAGTAGTTCAGTGGCCTAGCCAGAGATTTAAAAAAAGGGATTGGGGACTGGCTGTCTAAGAGTAGGCCCGCTACAGTCATGCTTCATAGATTCCCTATACAATCAACCAAATTTCCCACACAAAAAGGTGATGCGAGCACCTTAACCCTCCCTCGAAGTCCGCCTCTGTAGTCTATCAATTTTAAATAGTCATAGTTTGATAAGAAAAACCAAGACCAGGCAACAATTTAAAACCGATAGAAAGTCATCAAAATAATGTAACTTCATTGCCTACTTTACTTTAATCAGTGAAATTTTGGCCTGTATTCTTAAACTGTAGCATGAGAATGATATTTATATCAACTTCATATCCACGTAAATCCATTTTGAATATTAATTAAATAACTCATAAGAAAATAATATTGAGGACATTTGCATTTGCAAGTCTGCTAATCCCCCTTATATCATTTCTTTTCAGAATAGCGATTTTCATTTATTCTTTGTTTGATTTTGAAATAATATTTCTTTTATCGTGACTGCTAAATATGGTGTTCATTAAGCGGAAAGAAACATTCGCAATTTTGAGTTACGATCGTCTTTTTATAAAAACAAGTCAAAGTTACGATCATCTGTAGACGAAGTTACGATCATCATTGTGATTTTTTGAATCTCGATTTTCGTTCTTCTGGTTGTTTTTCTATAATTTATGAAAAACACGTTCAACGGCAATGCTTATAAAGATTTTTCTTGATATAAAACAAATCTGAAAATAAGCTGTTAAAGTAGAGAAATCAGCCTTCTAGAATATTCCTATATTTGTGTCCACCATATTGGGATGATCGTAATTGCAGTTACGATCATCACGTTGACGCCAGTGATTATTATACCTATAAATTTTATCGACGATTGGTAACAATAGGACTCGAAAAAGTTGCAATTCCTGAAAAAATGATAAATAAATTTTACAATCAAGACATTTAAAGTAAAAAAGCTTCCAAATTCCATCATCCTGCTAAACACGGTACAGAAAAGAAACTTTAAAGAATTTCCCCAGGGGAAAAAAATAACTACCATGGAACTAACTACTTAATATCATCTTAAATTGACCACTTTCATGGGTTCTTTCTGATATCCAATCTCATCTATCCACATCTAAAAAAGGAGGGGGGTCGGGTCTCCAGAATCGGGTGTTTTAAACTCAGGATTTCGGGATTGATCCTTTCAGGATCTGGGATTTTTTTTTTTTTGAATTTCGGGATGTCGGGATTAAAATTTCTTTTAATTTGGAATCTCAGGCCTGACTTTCCTGCTTATTAACCTGGGATTTCGGGATGAGGAGCCCTCCAAGTCACTCCGACTTTAACGTACATGTATGAGGGTCTGAATTATTCTGTAAACATTTAATTTTCACCCCTTTTTTCTCTAATATTCAAAAATAAGTCTATTCTTTAAAAGTGATTTTTTACGCATTATTCTCTAATTTTTCCCCAGTTTTCTTTAATCTTTAAAAAGAAAAAGAAAAGGAAAAACATTCTTTTAAATGAATGAGATTTCCAAACAACAGCAAGGCTTTCATTTGTTTGTCAACAATGACGTGTTGATGTGTATTGTTCTGCATGATTAAAGTGCTAGTTCCTTGAAGTAACAAGTCCAAGTTCTCATCAGTTTTTTTCCAGTGATAAAAAGATGTGGTGTAATTGCCAATGAGACAACTCTTCAAAAAGACCAAAATGACACAGAAAGTAACAACTATTGGTCACTGTACGGCATTCAATACTAAGCTAAAGCCAACCGCATAGTTAGCTATAAACAGGGCGGATTCAGGTTTTTTGAAAGAGGGGGCCGTAGTTTGTAAATATAGCCGAGCGGAGCGAGGCAAAACATGTTTTTTTTACCCTTTTTAGGACTAAAAACATAAAATAAGTGAAATATGCAATTTTTAAACGGTTCTTTGCGTGGGGCATGCATAATTTGTAGTTGCTGGTTAAGTGTGAGGATTGGACATTTTAGATGCTGTATCTCCCTATTAATTTCTATCATTAAATGATAGTTTGGATCCAAGAGCTATGTACTGATACATTTAATGTGTGATTTGTCAGTATAACATAGGCATGGAAAATTCTCGCACGTTTGTTGTAAGTTTAGTTAGAATAACCTCACAGAGTTCTTGTTGTTAACAAGATATAGGCTGGGCTATTCGATTGAATTTGAAATACGACCGACACGAGTTAAAAAAGACAAACAAGCAATTTTATCCAAATGTTTGGTTGATATGTTCCACCCAACAACATTCAGGGAAGTAAAGGGTTCAAAATTAATCAAAGGCTAAGAATGAGTCTGAAATGACAACGAATTTATGAATGCCGGCCGACAAATGAAGACATAAAGGCCACACCCAGCAGGCAGGTTGCAGTCTGGTCTTGAAAAATGTATTCCATATATATCAGCTCGGCGAAACAGAGATTCCGGTCAGACATGAAAACCCCTGCCACAAAAAAAAATATGCCCGCTTTTATCATCATGTTCATTTAATGCTAAAGATTCTGTTGAGAATTTTTGTTTCAAATATAGCCAAAAAATGGACAAGATTTTTGTTTTGCGTCTAGAATTTTTGTTTAAGGCAAAAATCAGAGTTACTCTCAAATATCTAAGACTGTCTCCTCAAATCAAATGGTTCGTACTTACGACTTTAAATCTATATAGAGCTTATAATGACTAGGTGTCATTATTCAGCTATCTTATTTTAAAATATGCTTGGGCGTTTGGGGTTAAACATGTTTCCGTAGTTAGATACTATTGCTTTGGAACTTTTTTTCATGAGAGTGTAAAAGGCTATAGGGCATTCACTTTCTGTTTGGTGGAATAGTGAAATAGAAGTCAATATGTTCTTGCTAAATCCTGTGTCGTTATGGAGGTGTCATGATTGTCATCCTCAGCCTACGGCGGCAATGTGTTACTGTAATTTGTTTTTTTAAAGGACTGAGAGACGTTTTATTCGACGCACTGCAGGTCAACTCCACCATATCGAATCACATGACTTTGATTATCAGTAAATTCCAGCGAAAAATATTTTTATTATTATTATTATTATTATTATTATTTACAATATTTATGTAGCGCATTATCTAATTAAAATTACTCTAAGCGCTTAACATAAAACAATCAATACAGTTAAAAGAGGTGTTAAACATTAAAACAATCAATCATTTATGCATTAAGAAAGAAATAAAATTTTGAAGCACATATAAAAAAAACATGATGAACAGAAAAGTTAAAAAGTAAAAATAAAATAAGAAAAAAATAATCATTATTAAAAGGCATATCTTTATAAGTCAAGAACTGTCGTATAAAAATTAAAAAGTAGTACACGGGAAATGGCAAAGTTCACCATGTTCATGAAGTCTAGTCTGATTTTAAAAAAGTATTTAAAAAAAAAAAAATCCGAGCAAAAAATTGGGGGGGGGGGGGGCGTACGCCCCCCTCTGGATCCGCCACTGAATTAAAAGTCTGAGTAGAAGTATCGGAAACCAGTTCACATTGACTGAATCCTATAGTCTGTTATCACGAAACCAAAGTTTGTTTTCACTTTTATCATATTTTTACAATGATAATTTTTTTTTAATTTTAAGAAGGGAAAATTCTGTTAACAATTAATTTTATAGCGTTTTCTTTTATTAATCATTCAATATTCATTATATTTTTAGACCACGCATTTCTCTAATCTTTATTTTTTTTGTCCATTATTCTCTAATCTTCATTTTCTAAGGGCATTATTCTCTAATCATTTAACCCCATCCAAACCCTCATGTATAAATTCTATTTTTTTCCTCTTTTTTTCATTTTTCCTTCTTATTTATATTAATCTATGTTTTGTTAAAAGTTATCCTCCTGGGACATAATCTTTAATTTATCATGAAGGCAGTCACTATTTATGTCATTTATGAAGCACTGAAGATCACTGAAGAAGAAGAAAATGATTATGTTTTAGTGCATACGAAGCAAAAGGCAAAATAACAAAAAAACACCGAACTACAAGGAAAATTATAATCTGAAAGTCCCTTATCAAATGTTAAAATCAAAAGAAGTGGAAAACAACAGTGCTTTAATTATCCTTTGTGTAAAAAAAAGTGGAAATAACTTGATAAATCCAGAAAAAGCTTGATTTGAATCTTTGACATAAAATAAAATATCATAGTGTTCGAATATTTAAAGAATCATCATCTTGTTCTATCACATTTACGATTTTAAATTTCCACATATTTGACAGTCTTGTTTTTTGGCATATGCAGTCATCGAACACGCATAACAGGTGTGACAGCAATTATAATATATTAATCGTCCGTGATTTATTTGGTTCTTGGACGAACCGGATGTAACTGAAGGTGAAGGAAAGGTCGTCTGCATAAGACCGGAAGCAACTGTATCATCGGTCTGGATCTGATTTGCAAGGTAATGCACTTAAATTTTCTGGATACATCATGATCTGGCTTTTAAATTTGTTATAGGTGTCGTTTTAAACAGGATTTGTCATTTGTGCATCATGACATACCTTCTGTAACACTCAACAAGATGTGGGGTTTCGTCTATGAGACAGCAACCCAACATTGGCAACAACCGGCACCGTTTAATTTTTCAATGTCGCACGTGATTTTTAAAGCTTTTTCTTCTACCAAAATAATGCTGTCCTCTTACTGCTAATTATTAGATTACAGACAGTGTCAAGTGATACAATATTGTGCTAGAAAATATTTACTCCAGTGCAAAAAATTATACACCTTGGGCTTGGCTTAACGCCATTTCAGTATTTGGAGATCTGTTCCGCTTGATCGTTCCGTTGTTTACATCATACAACAATCACTTTTCCATTCAACATTGGGGCGGCAGATATTTTCTATTTTGATGTAAGATATTTTATTGCGACTTTAAAATTTTACGGGAAACTTTGCGATGTCTTAATTGCCAACAAAAAGCAATAAGACGTATTAATAGAGACTGAGCTGCAGCATCCCTCAACACTAACAGTCAGATGATAGGGTTAAGGGATGTTGTAGCTCACAGTCATTCCCAAGGTCACTGGGCGACATTTGTCAAAGGCCAGGAAAAATTTGTTAATGGCAATTAGATAATATTCCATTCTACTGGCAGTTTTTATACTGTCCAAATCATATGTGTAAATGTCTTGTTCAAAATTTCTGGTACAGGTAAGGTATTTGATTTGTTCAGTCCTTGGGAACTACTGAACTAAAAAGACTTTGACATTTTAAAAAGGCTATTTGATATTTTGCTGTGAAGACTCCCTGCCACATTATAAGGCTCATTTCTAACTATTAAAAGTAAGACATCACATCGCTTTGATGATGTAACAGTCAGGGCTGTCAAGTTTTCATGAAGTAAATGCGCGAGATTTGACAAAAAATGTTAAGATCAAAGAGAAAAAACAATAGATCAAAGGAAAATGCAGCCAAATAAGCATGAAAATGCACGAGTCTTGCGTGAAATGTGTGAGACTTGGCAGTACTGCAGTCTGCCATTTTTAGTAAATTGGTCATGCCCTTCATTTTACTTTTAATTTCCCATTAATCTAAACTGCTTTCTAAGTTTTGTTGCTTATTCCTTTGTCCTGGAACATAGCCATGTTACAGTTTTGCATTGTATACAAATAACAAATAATTATACCCCCCTTTAAACCGCTTTAAAAAAGGGGGGGTATACTGTTTTACCTCTGTCTGTCCGTCAGTCAGTCCGTCCGTCCCATGAATATTTTTCATTGCATTTTTCTCAGGAACTACAATACTAGGATTTCTGAAATTTGGTTTCAGGGTTTATCTAAGTCAGTTATACCGTGTGATGCGTTTTCAGATTCATCACTCGACATCTTCCTGTTTACCGAACACTTATATATTTTTGCACTATTTATTTTTTCGTCCCATTTTTCTTAGGAACTACAATATAAGGATTTCTGAAATTTGGTTTCAGGGTTTATCTAAGTCAGCTATTATAAGTTATATGGTTCGCTACTGACCCCATACGGATCCATAGAGGGTTAGTAAAATCCATAGGGGGTGAGGCCGGAGGCCGAGTCCCCTATGAATTTTATTCACCCTCTATGGATCTGTAGTGGGTCAGTAGTTAACCGTATAACGAATTTATCGGACGCTGGACTTTTTCTGCATTGTTTTGTTGTAAAATAAACAATGAAACGCAACAACATTAATAGATGACGTCGCCATTAACGCGTCATGAACCCCCTATGAAACCTACTAACCCCCTACGGTCTCATAGGGGGTCACCACGTGACGTCTTTTAACCAATCACAACTTGATAATTCATCCATTGTCCGATAAACCGTGTGATGGGTTTTCAGATTGATCACTTGAAAACTTCCTGTTTACCGAACACTTGTATGATTTTACACATGATAGCCAAGTTGAAAATTTTCATCACACTTTTCTCAGGAACTACAATACAAGGATTTCTGAAATTTGGTTTCAGGGTTTATCTAAGTCAGCTATACCATGTGATGCGTTTTCAGATTGATCACTTGAAAACTTCCTGTTTACCGAACACTTGTATGATTTTACACATGATAGCCAAGTTCAAAATTTTCGTCACACTTTTCTCAGGAACTACAATACAAGGATTTCTGAAATTTGGTTTCAGGGTTTATCTAAGTCAGCTATACCATGTGATGCGTTTTCAGATTGATCACTTGAAAACTTCCTGTTTACCGAACACTTGTATGATTTTACACATGATAGCCAAGTTCAAAATTTTCGTCACACTTTTCTCAGGAACTACAATACAAGGATTTCTGAAATTTGGTTTCAGGATTTATATAAGTCAGCTATACCGTGTGATGCGTTTTCAGATTCATCACTCGACAACTTCCTGTTTACCGAACACTTCTATATTTTTGCACTATTTATTTTTTCGTCCCATTTTTCTCAGGAACTACAATATAAGGATTTCTGAAATTTGGTTTCAGGGTTTATCTAAGTCAGCTATACCATGTGATGCGTTTTCAGATTGATCACTTGACAGCTTCCTGTTTACCGAACACTTGTATGATTTTACACATGATAGCCAAGTTGAAAATTTTCGTCACACTTTTCTCAGGAACTACAATATAAGGATTTCTGAAATTTGGTTTCAGGGTTTATATAAGTCAGCTATACCGTGTGATGGGTTTTCAGATTTATTACTCGACAACTTCCTGTTTACCGAACACTTGCATATTTTTATTATATTTATATTATCCACTTGTGGCGAGGGTATCATCAGTGAGCTACTAAATCACTTGTTCTTCCTGTTTTTATGCATCATAAATTCCATAAACAAAAGTATTACTTTGCTGCTATATTGTAATACCTTTAACATAAGTCTAGCGTTGAATCATATTTATATATAACAGTTAAATTGTTGGAAAATTACATCCCTTAATCAGTTAAAACCATGAATTTTTCATCTATGTTAGAAATTTCTAAATGGTAGCGGTGCCATTTTATGCATTCATACTTCACATGCTTCAGATAAATTGGATGTTCTCATTATTTAATTGACAAATTTCTTAACGTTGCATGTGTTGATTATTTTTATAGTAGCTTTTTCCTATATAAACACAAAAGGCCAAAAAAATATATGTCTGTTTCCTGCTTCCAAGTAAAATAAATCAGGGTCGGAAGGTCAGAATTTTTTTTTTTTTTTTTTTTTTTTTGCACTCCCTGTCAGATTTGCAGTTTGTTAAATGTCATGTTTGGTTAGGGTCCTGTACCCCAAAATGATTTACTCTCTTTAGAGAAGCTTTAATTGAATAATCCTCTTTGTGCTGGGAGCAGCCATTTTGATTGTTTGGGCATAGTAAGATATGGATCTGGACCGGACCGTAAATGATTTTTTTCCAGAATTGAATAAAAAGATCTAGGGTCGGGGGGTTTGAGTCCAGGTCGGTCGGGAAACAGGAAACAGACATATATTTTTTTTTTGCCTAATAGTGTTACAGCTCTGTATGTGAAAATCTCTAAGTCTAAGAGGTAAGCATGGTACGCCTGAAAAGTTTAAAACAGACCAGGAGACAGAATGACATTACACAATAAATCATTTGTTACACAATAGACATATATGCCAAACAGCCAAACCAAATTACCAATACATGTTATACTCATCTCATGTACGATGTTATTTCAACTGTTTTGAAGTAATATAGGTTTTATTTACCGTTTATATCAGGATTCTTATCATTTTGTCAATGTATAATTAATAATAAAAGAGGAATAATTTTTAACATCATGTTTTTGTGTAAATTATTTTCCCCAATATATTTAGTTTTGCTTTTTTCTACCGACATTTGAATGACACAAGAACCATGAAAATACCTGCAGAAAATATGTGAAAATAAATATTCTATCTGCACTGTTCAGTCATCACTTTTAGCCACCAGCTCAGCAGATTTGTATAAATGCTTTCCTGGCTGTATATCATGTATATAGGCAGTTGTGGGAAAAATTTGGTTTGCTTATAATATAATAGGAAATGACTGGAGTGGGCCCCCCTTATGAAAAGTTCTGGATCCGCCACTGCTGTACAATTTATCTCTTGAATCCAACAGAATCTAACGAAAATTTTCCAAAGTACATTGTAACATGTTAGCCTCAGGCCTGTAGATTTTAAAGTTTATTGTGAAGACTGAAATATATATATGAATGGATGCTGTCTTAAGCAGCCAGGGGACACTGTTTGAAAGATACCTCGAAATTCCATAAATAAAATTTGATACATTTATCTTTATTAATTAATTTACAAACATGTAAAATACCTATTATCTAATCTGGCTGTTATGCTGACTGCATGTTCGTTGATGATATTTTTTAAAGATTTTTTTCCGTCAGGCATTAGGTCTTTGTTTGAATTTTAATGTCTCTGAACATGTATTAAATAGTAAATGGCTAACAATGTCATTCAATCCTTTGAATTTTGATCCATGAACAAATCACAAATTCTTGAGAAAATAAAGCGAAATGCATACCTGAATTCCTGACAATGTGACTGACTATATATATATACAATGTATAAAATGTTTGTATAGTAGTCAACGATTTTCCCCACGAGGGCGCTGGATCGTTACAAGTAACGATACATGTACACAATAAATAAATTATATAAACGCCTAAAAAAGTGTACACAACAACTCCAAATACAAAAAAAGGTAACTATAAATGTAATTATTTATAAATATCATGTTTATATATATATTATATATAAACATGATAAAGCTTTGTGTTTGTAACTTCAAACTTATCTTAATAATTGCACTCCCTTTTTGAAGAAATAAATAAATAGATATAATAAAATTGATCAAGAGTTGTCTCCCATAGACCTAGGACTATAAAATTATGTTATTTCTCCAGGTCAGTCATTGTCAGTGGCTTCCAAAATAACTTTTTATGTTTTGTCAATAACATGCTTTATAAAAGGGTTCCTTTGTGTGAATTTGTATTCATGTTTTAGTTTAAATGTACTAAAATATTTTTTTTCCATTTACTACATGTACTACATTGTACATGCATTATTTTGTAATTTATTTTTTGGCTAATAAAATTATCTCATATAACATGTGTTATGAATTCGAGGCAAATTAAATGACTCAATCTTGACATCCTGCATAAAGGCTTCTTAAAAACCTTTTTGATGAGATATTTATTTTCCTTTCAGATTCCAAGTAAAGATTCATCCAGCAAAATGAGTGGATCAACAGGAAAGATGCAAACACAAATAGCTGGGAGTAGTTCCAGTGGAAAGGTAAACTCATAACCCCTCATGTTGGTTGTGCATGTATGTTGTACCATGAACAAATTGAAGCCTTTCTGATTAAAATTCTGTTGTATTCTACCATGTCTACAGCAGCAGTGTTCTCCCCAACAGTCTGCACCAAAAACTTTTAGTTCGGAAACTAAATATCAAAGCTTTTCCCTATAGGACTATATAAAATTTTGAAAATTTTCACTAGTCCAAACTAATATTGACAAGTTTGAGGCATCGGACTAGTGACTAATGCCGGTAATGGAGCAGACTCGCCTTGTATCATTATCAATGATTATGGTGGCAAAAAATGATTCTATCTGAAATTCTAACATGACGTCCTTCAAACGCTTTGAGTACACACCCGTGGTAAAATATGAATATATTGCATTGGCTGTTCCGATCGTACTCCCACGTCATATGTTTTTTTATGAATGAAGTACCCGACGTCATAGAATGATGACGTTATAATTTAAGCATTTTACGGGAAAATACACGCTTTTGATACCGAAAAACATCACAACAAGGAAACGTTAACAAACGATGCTAGAATGTGGTATAAACCCATTTTTTTATATGCATAGAACAAATATATAAGTTATCATTAAAATTCATCCAAATGTATATAAATAAGTTTTGTGAATAGTTTGAGCATGTCACTTATTCTGTTTGCTCTGTTCTTTTACGCCAATCTAAAAGTGCGTTAATTTATGGGAACGGCAAAAAATGGCCTCCACCTAGAGCGCTTCGATTCAAAAAAATTGCCGTATTTGTCCTATTAGAATCGAAATAATTCATGGGGGCTTGAATATATCTAGATTTTACCACGGGTTGTCCCTTTATGCCGATATTTTACCCCTCGCTATCGCTCAGGGTAAAATATTTGTCATAAAGGGCCAACCCGTGGTAAAATAACGATATATTCAAGCCACCATGAATTATTTCTTAATTATTTATTTATAGATTGTGTTACGGGGGTGATGTTTATTGTTATAATTGTAGTAATAAGGGGATATATCGAAATTCAATTTTTTACACCAGGATGTTACATATGTTAAAGGAAATTGTGGGGAGAACAATGTGATGACTGTAGTGTGATTGGTGTATTGTAGTTTTTTTTATGTGTTCAAAGCACTGTCACAGTCAGTGTGTAGTTTGAATGTTGTGTTAAACTGTTAATTGCTGTGTTCTGATAAATATTGTGCTGCACCACAAAAGGAGTCTATTGTATCTATTGTAGGACCTTTATTTGTGATTTAAAAATCATTCATATTTCATTTATATGCTTTATTGAATGAATTAGTCTTCATTGATCAAATTTAGGCTACCCACTACCCAAACGTTTATCTAATGTTAGCTTAGATATAGGAAGATGTGGTGTGAGTGCCAATGAGACAACTCTCCATCCAAATAACAATTTAAAAATTAAACCTGACTTAGCTTAGACTATTTTATTGAAAAAGTAGAGGAACAATCAAATTAATTAGTATAGAAAGAAACAGCTTTTTAACAAACCTATTGATAGGATAGTAATCTTTGCAAATATCCCCTGCCCCTTCTTATGGAACTATCACAAAATTTGTCTCTATTTATGCTAAGATTATTTTTGCCTTGTAAGTCTAGTTTTTCATCTGAATTCTGATTGCTCAGTGTACATGGTGTATAATCACTGTTTGCAGTGTTGTGTATTTTATTTTACCATGTATACAGTGAGCTATCCGTATATGCAGTTTTATGTATTTTATTTTACCATATTTACATTGAGCAATCCGTGTGTGCAGTGTTGTGTATTTTATTTTGCCATGTTTACAGTGAGCAATCCGTGTGTGCAATGTTATGTATTTTATTTTACCATATTTACATTGAGCAATCCGTGTACATGTATATGCAGTGTTGTGTATTTATTTAACACTTGTATTTTCATTCTTCAGGATCTTCCTACCATTAAAACACCAGAGGTTTGTTTCTTGCTTACTTCCATTAATATATATAAACATCCTAGAACACTACCATTATAATCCCTTCACATGGCTAAAATGGTTCATTCTCTTATTTGATACTGTGGATTCATTATTCTTTGTTGGACACCAATTTTCTGATTTTAAAATACATGCAGTATCAATCATGATGCAAATCTTGTTCCTTCAAAAAAAGATTTCAGGGATTGATGTTAAGATTTTGGCAGGATTGCCCACAACTTAAGTTTGTAGACAAAATGTATAGTTCTGTACAAAAAAAGCAGAAATTTCAGTAGCCCACCAGATTTTGGGGCCTGGGGCCAATGGCGAGTGGGCCACTGCTAAATTCAAACCCTGAATATTTCCCATGAAAAGAAATGAATCCACAGCATTCTCTTTTTTCATCCAGCACAGGAGATAGGGACTGTAGACAGCCATTCATCATCATTGGCCAGCATGGTTTTGTAAGAGTTGTCTCCAATCATATTTTCTTCAAATTTTAGTACCGGTAGTAATTTTGCACATTTTAGGTTTTTAAAACATTAAATCCTGTCCTAAGACATGTTAATAATCATTTAGGCGTATTTTTAGAATTCAGTTAAATTGACCTGAAATTCAAATACATGTACTTCATTTCTTAAGGGCATACAGATCTATAAATTTTTGAGATACAAGGGAGGCAATGACATTGGCTAATGTAAAAATATTATTTTTCACGATTCGAACTGTTTCTTGTCGACTATTTTATCATTCAGCTTGTTCAGATTGATTAAACTTGAAAAGTTTAAAACAGGTACATGGACTTTTCTTGTTTTGTTTATATAGATTAGACCGTTGTTTTTCCCGTTTGAATGGTTTTACACTAGTAATTTTGGGGCCCTTTATAGCTTTTTGTTCGGTGTGAGCCAAGGCTCCGTGTTGAAGGCTGTACTTTAACCTATAATGGTTTACTTTTTAAATTGTTATTTGGATGGAGAGTTGTCTCATTGGCACTCACACCACATCTTCCTATATCTACTAGGTGAAAATTAGGCCTAAATTAAAATATTGTTTGTTTGCCCTTTTCCGACCCTATGTTTTGAAACAGGGTAGGTAGGTAGGAAATTTTTTTTATTTTTTTTTCCCAAAAAAAATAACTTGACTCGGTATAGTTTTTGTCATTGGTAGGCTGGTAGGTATAAAAATTTTATTTTATAGATACAAAATCTGCATTTAATGTTATTTTTGTCTGCTTTGCTTTTTTGGCAAAAGCAAAAATTGCTAATAAGTTTCTGGGACTATTAATATAAAATTCCTAGGAAGTTTTGAAAAAAAAAATATCATGTAGAATGTCAAGTTAATTCATATGCACAGCCACTACTATTTTGTTTTCAAATATCAAAATATAGAGCTGTGCCACATATTTTCAACGCTTATATGCCTGGAACTTTGAAGAGTTTTAACTTGTACTAATATTCTGTACTATGTACCTTATACGCTTACATCTACCTAAAGGTTTTCTGTGAGAGATAACTTTGTCACGATGATGACTGCTGTACTCATATTTTGACTATTTTATTTATTGTGTCTGTTTAGTTAAAGCATCATTGTAAATATAACAGAATTTGATGAGACTGTCATCAAAGTGAGGGGGTTAGCGCCACAAAACCATGTTTAATCCACCATTTTCTACATTTGAAAATACCTGTACCAAGTCAGGAATATGACAGTTCTTATCCATTAGTTTTTGATGTGTTTTGTTATTTGATTTTGCCATGTGGTTATGGACTTCCCCAATTGATTTTCCTCTAAGTTCAGTATTTTTGTGATTTTTCTTTTTTGTCCTGGTAAAATATGTCCAGGCAGACATACATTACTAGTAGAAAAAGTCCCTAGAGTGTTTAAATTTTCGTGTGTGCCTATGTTTCCAATGACTTGAAACTCAATTGTCACTTATTTAAAATCGCGTTTATAAATGATCTTTATGGAAAACTTGGGCGATTTTACTGCCAAATATTCTCCACTTTACAGGCTTTTGTCACCTTTGGTTCATGTAAGATATAAATAATATAGCAATGCTGGTCGAAGTCTTCGTTAACATAATCATCCTGATCTACGGATCACAAAAGGCCATCCCTTCATAAAATACAACGTACACAAAATAGTTTGTACACACGTTGATAATTTTGTAAATGAACGCTCCTCTTCAAGTATAAAAATTAACAGAGTAACGTACGTCACATCTTCACTAGCGAAGAGTTACGATCCACTCCCGCTCTCTTCACTAAAGGGGGAGTGGATCGTAAAACTTGGCTAGTGAAGATGTTCGTCATATCATGATACGTGATAAGCTCACGTGATACCAAACAGACTAGACCTTATACGGTAAAGATAAAACCGAGGATTCCGGTAAAAAAGTTTTGAGCGGGAAAAACAAATATAAGATTTTTGGTAGGAACGACAAAATAGAATAAAATAAAATCTTGCTGGTAAATATAAATAAAAGATTTTCTGGCGGAAAGAATTTATAGGGTCGGTCGGTAAAGGGCAAACAATCAATATTTTAATTTAAGCCTTAGCTAACAATTATGCATACTTTCGTCAAAATCTCACTGAGGGATCAAATCTTGATACAAAAATAATACCAACAATGATCACAGTATTCCATGTTTGAACATCATAACTTTATGAGAGTTGAAATAGGCAAAGTTTCAAAAGGCTGAAAATGTAATCCTACAACCAAAAATCTGTAGTACTTAAATTTCAAGTACAAATCAAGTACTGTAAAATACAGGTACCTAAATATTACAATAATTCTGAAGTAACAAAATAGTACTGAAATTTAAAAGTAGATTTCCAGTGCTACAGATTTTTGGTACATAAATAGTACCTATGCAAAAGTAGAGCTCTGTGTATGTAAATAACTTAAAATGAAACTGCTGCCGGTTAAACTTACTTCAAGGAAAGAGGGAAAAATCATCTTACCTTTGGTTAATACATTAGCTTTCCTGTCATTAAATTTAGGTATTTTTTTGCCACATTTCTGTCCTTGACTGTTTTATGATATTTACCAAATTACCACTAAAGTGATATACAGCTTCCCTGAGTTATATCATGTATATTGAGGTCATACTTTACTGCGTAGTTCTAGTAGATACATGATATACTGAGTAAAAAAAGTTGTGCAACAAATATTTGTAATTTCATATTTCACAAACTAAATCATGGTAACAAAGAACATAAAACAAAAGATGCACTTTCTTCTAGTTGTCACAAACATAAAGAACTATAAAAAAATTATTCAAAATTTTAGAACTATAAACATTTTATAAATATATATTGTTGCTTACCTTTATGTCCTCAGTATAGTTTAAACTGATTAGGGTAGAATACTGTAATCTGATCAAATAACTTATTAACAAATCGTCTCGTTTAGTAATTCTAAAGCTTTTAAAATACTACTATTGAACTGGTAGTAAAATACACAACCACATTATACATACATGTCCAATACATATAGTCATCGTACTCAGAAGAGAAATGATTACAGAAATACTAGTTTTAAGTTGTACTCAGTTCAACTTCAGGATACTCAAAATACTCATGTATTAAGTACTACTCAAGGTAGTCCAGTTAAGGATATTAAAACAACTAAAACGACAGTGAGTACATTATGAATACCAAGGGCACTCAATAATTTTCTGAATGATTTTATGGCATTTTAATTATTTAAATTGAGATAAGCTAGGCCATAGATTGCATGTAATTGCTTACATCCACTTTGTATAAACTTTGGTGTATACTATAGTTGTCTCATTGGCTATCATGCCTCATCTCCTACTTTTTATAGGAAAAGAAACCTTGCTACCTATATCAAATAAATGTTCAAAATCTGTTTAACATTGAGGAGTATTTGTTGACCTGTTACTAGATCTATGCATGCTTTGTTTGTTTTATGGTGTTGGGTTGGTGACTGGACATATCATTTAAGTATTGCTTTTTATACATGTCTATCATAGGGCTGACAAGAATATAACAAATAATTTAACTTGTGACCAAACCTAATTAAGGAATCTACTTACTTTTTGTGAAGAATGAATTAAAAACATGTACTCCGAGATAGATTCCTATCTGTTGTGGGATAAGGTGCAATCACCCCCAAGTCACATTTTATATTTATCCAGTTGAAAGTGCATGAAGTATAAACTAACTTATAACTCTAGAACATGGGGGAGGGAAGCATGATAAGTAATTAATCAAAATCAGAACAATGCTAACAGTGCAATGTGTATACTAATTAACTGGTCACATAAACATACTGTTAGTACATAGTGGTGGTATATATATAGAATGGCCTCACTACCGATATTGTCTGTTACAAAGGGGTAAGTTAATTTTCCTATGTAATATGAAGGCTTCAGATAGACTGTGGGTGAGACCAGCTTAATCATGTTAATTATCTTTTATTGTCACTCACACAGGTCCTCATGTTTATTAACATTGCTACATTTTTCTTTTCTAAGTGCAAAAGTCCAAAAGTTGTGACTGATTCTCAGATTCCCTTCCTGGCTTTAGCTGATATTTGTTATGTCTGGTGTCTATCATAATCAATGATAGTCATAATAATTTACAAATTTTAGGCACATGAAGTTGCATTTTTTTCAACTTTTCAACATATGTTTCTTTTAGTCCTTCTTTCAAAGAAAAATGAATATATATGCGCATTTAATTTTAAAAAGTGTGTCTCATTTTATTGTAACATAAGACATTCCTGATTTGATCCTCTGACCTTGTAATCTGTATTCCACTGAACAAATACCATTTTCTATAGCATGTGATTGATATATTGAAAATTTATTTGCATTTAAATATGAGACATAATACATGCTTCAATTTTCAAGTTAAATTTACAGCTTTATTTCTCCACAGTTCTGGTATTGTTTTTGGAAACACATTACTTGTAACAGAATCCTTTATAGTCCAAATAGAAAAATCCTAAAAAGATATTGTAAAAAAAAAAGGGGGAGGTTGATTTCCATTAGGTTTTATACCTGACTTGTACTGAACTATTACTACGTATATCTTTTTCAATTGAATTCTGATAGTTAGTTGTCTCATTGGCATTCATTCCACATTTCCTTATTTTAATATTAATCATTCAAATAAGTTTTAAACAAAACATTACTTTCTTTAAATTTTAGCAGTTTACATGTTCAAAATTTTATGAATTGTCCAGTGAGAAAATATTCACAGATTTAACTTAAAATTTTACATAACAACAAATGTTACCCTCTATTTTATCATTAAATTTACAATATCTCCCACAAAATAGCAAATCACCAAAAATGACAAAAGTATCTGTACTTGAGGTAAAGATGTTCAGAATGTTAGGAATTGTCCAGTGACAAGATTTTCACAGTTTCAACTTCAATTATTACATAACACAAAAAATTCTACTCTTTATTTTATCATTAAATTTACAATCTTGCCCCTAAAATGGCAAATCACCAAAAATGTCAAAGTACCTGTACTTGAGGTAAAGAACAAAGGTGTATGTACTGACTGATGTGAGGTATACATGTACCTATTTACATAATTGAAGGATACGATCACAGCCCAATATATATTCCTGTGACATTCAATTTTATCATTACTCATACTTCAAAAAGTATCGGAGATTTTAAATCATGGTGTTTAAAAAGGTAATGATGATTTTACATATTGATTTCAATACTGTGGCATTTCAATATTTATTCTCTTTTATTTAGAAAGTGATCATTTCAGAGCCTGCTTTATAATTGGTCATTATATAATTATAGTTAACATTTTTTTGCATTATAGAACTTTCATAATTCATTTAAACTTTTGACAGGAAATTTGCAACAAATGGCAAACCTTTACATGCTTCTTTGACATTTTAAAAGTTTGTTTAGATAATTTTCTCTATAATGTCATCCTGATGTCTTATACATGTGTCTAAACAAAGTTAAGCAAATAATTACATGTAACTAGTATGAATAAATCTTTAAAAGTATGGCACATGAAAATAGTGGATAACATCAGAATTAGGTTTAACCATGAAACAAGTATCCTTAAAATAAATGTTTGTCCCCAATCTTTTCTCTAGTTGACAACTCCTCTATCACAGCTCTAACTTTTATTTATCAGTCTGACAGCATCATATCAATATTTCAAGATAAATAAGTGACTGAATTTATATATATATACATATTATAAAGTTCAGGATTTCAAGGTTAAATGTGATCCAGAGGAAGTATTATGACTTTCAGGATTTGTTTATTTTTTAGCAGAGAATATGTTATGAATTTCGGGATTTGTTGTTTTTTATGAGCTATAGAATATTTGATGATATTAAGGATTTGAATGATCTTCAGGATTTGTTTATTTTTAGCTATAGAAACTTTTAGAGTATGTTATGACTTTCAGGATTTGTAAATTATGAGCTATAGAATATGTTGTGATTTTAAGGATGTGATTGTTGTTTACAGGTGCCATTGGACTCAGTAAGATAGCACGCGAGGTCTTTAATGATATGCTTCTTATGCTTCTTATGCTGATATTGCATTTTTGTTATATTTAAACATATATTTAATACCAAAATAGTATATACTTTAAACTCTTCATTCAAATATTTTATTTATATTTACTGCCTATTTTAAATATTTATAAAGCTGTCGCTTCTGACATATGATATACTGTGGATTCATTATTTAGGGATTTAGTGGATAAAGGGGAACCTCAAATATATAGTTAAATTTTATTCTGACAAGTAAGTATTTTCAAAACTTTTTCACAAGTGTCGGAATATTGGTTTTTGGATCGTTAGTTAGAAAAGATTTTAGTGTAGACTGTATGAATCCACAGAAGTTAATTTTTATCTTCAAAATTTGCAATTCTGTAAACAAAGTATTTAGCTTCCCAAATTCTATGTTAGTACTGAAAATAAGAAAGATTATAAATGAACATCTATGCGATATCAGAAAAACTATTTACTCGGGTACAATTACATTAAAAGCATGATTTTGACAAAACAGGAAACCTGGTGTAGGGTGCCTTTGAGGAAATCTGCTATTAAAAGGATCATTATGATAATACCTCATTCCAGAGGAGGGGCTATACTTGTTAACCTCTGTCTGTCAACAACACATGTCTGTTTCATTTTCCCTAGCTACAACTTACAAGTCATTGCTTTTTGATATGAGACTCCACACTTTAACATGTTATTTATACACCATACAATGTGACACTTTTTCAGGTTTTTTTTTATGTTCTACTTCTTCTTTGTTGAAAACTTGTATCTCTAAGAATATAAAATGTCATGCACATATATATATCAAATTTATGTAACTACAAATTGTACAGTCTTTGTATACATGCATAGAGTATAATTTCTAAGCAACAGGAGGCATACATCCAGGGAAGGGGGTGCTGGGGGGTTGGAACCCCCTCTTTTTTTTAGACGATTAATGCATTTGAATGGGGACATGTAGTTGGAACCCCACCTTTTTCCTGGGTTAGGACCCCCTTTTTTAAAATGGCTGGATCCGCCCCTGAACAGATAGGTATTTCTCTTGGTTGCCATTTTTAGCTCACCTGGCCTAAAAGGCCATGTGAGCTTTTCTCATCACTTGGCGTCCGTCGTCGTCGTCGTTGTCTGTCGTCGTTAACAATTTTTCAAACATCTTCTCCTCTGAAACTACTGTATGGATTTGAATGAAACTTATTATGATTGTTCCTTAGTATATCCTGCACAAAATGTGCGCTTTGATTTTTGATCCGTCAAAAAACATGGCCGCCGTTACTTAAAAAAGAACATAGGGGTCAAATGCAGTTTTTGGCTTATATCTCAAAAACGAAAGCATTTAGAGCAAATCTGACATGGGGTAAAAATGTTCATTAGGTCAAGATCTATCAGCCCTGAAATTTTCAGATGAATCAAAGAAACCATTGTTGGGTTGCTGCCACTTAATTGGTAATTTTAAGGAAATTTTGCAGTTTTTGGTCATTATCTTGAATATTATTATAGATAAAGATAAACTGTAAACAGCAAAAAAGATCAGCAAAGTAAGATCTACAAATAAGTTAATATGACCAAAATTGTCAATTGACCCCTTAAGGGGTTATTGTCCTTTAATGACAATTTTTCACAATTTGTTCATCATATTTGCTAACTTTAAAAAATCTTCTCCTCTGAAACTACTGAATGGATTTGGTTAAAACTTAGCATGATTGTTCCTTAGATTATCCTGCACAAAGTGTGTGCTTTGATTTTGGATCCGTCAAAAAACATGGCCACCGTTACTTAAAATAGAACATAGGGGTCAAATGCAGATTTTGGCTTATATCTCAAAAACGGAAGCATTTAGAGCAAATCTGACAGGCGTAAAAATGTTCATTAGGTCAAGATCTATCAGCCCTGAAATTTTCAGATGAATCAAACATCCAATTGTTGGGTTGCTGCCACTTAATTGGTAATTTTAAGGAAATTTTGCAGTTTTTGGTCATTATCTTGAATATTATTATAGATAAAGATAAACTGTAAACAGCAAAAATGATCAGCAAAGTAAGATCTACAAATAAGTCAATTTGACCAAAATTGTCAATTGACCTCTTTAGGAGTTATTGCCCTTTAAAGACTTTTTTCACAATTTGTTCATCATGTTGACTTACTTCAAAAAATCTTCTCTTTTGAAACTGCTGTATCAATTTCAGCCAAACTTAGGCTAAATGAGTTTCAGAGTTTCAGAGTATCTAGTATAAATTTTATATTTCATTTCCTTGTATGTCAAGTAACAAAGCTCCTATGGCTAAAATAGAACATAGGAGAAAATGATTTTTTTTGCTTTTGAAGAAAATAGGACGATTCAAAGAACATTTAAATAAATTGAAAAGCCAAAATAATCATTGATGAGAGATTAAACCAAAAAAATGCAGGTGAGCGATTCAGGCTCTTGAGAGCCTCTTGTTTAGGTGTACTGTATATGGTTGAATATCTTTAAAAATGATCAAAAATTGAAACATGGGGTACTATAGAGTCTGATTTAAGTGATCAATCAATATTATTATATTTAATTCCAACAACTTTCTCTTCAGTGTAGTGGTCAGTTTAAAAGTGATTTCCACTGATTTAAAAAGGAATTGGAGCATGTGTACCTCCATCATGGGATCAAAAGGGAAATAGGTCTTGCTAAAATTTTGTCAATTGGAACCTATATAATAGTTCACATTACACATGTTACATCTGGTTTATCTTCTTTAGAATCTGCTCTAGTCCATTTCTCCATAGCCATGAAAGTTGAATACAATAGATTCCACCAATTTAGATGATTTGACCTTTTTACACTGAGGTAGACCTAACACATTATAACACATTGTAATGTTCTATTTATAACTTATCTGTGTTTATAATTTATCTAAAGAGATCTTAATTGAAATACTTAAATAAAGTTGATCTAGATCAAATTTCATACTATAAATAGACGTATGGTCAGGTTTTGACCTTAAATGGAAACAGGATATAGTTGGTCAAATGAAGGTAACACAGATATTTATATAAAAGTTATGTTCTGGTTCATCGATAAAGCAATAGGTTAAACCAGCATAATTTCTAAAAAGATAAAAGATGATAACATCATAACATGGATCTGTAGTAATTCAATGGAACCTCTTTTGAGGGTCCTCTATCCTAAGAGACTTGAGCTTACTTAAACCTTGGATCTGTAGTAATTCAATGGAACCTCTTTTGAGGGTCCTCTATCCTAAGAGACTTGAGCTTACTTAAACCTTGGATCTGTAGTAATTCAATGGAACCTCTTTTGAGGGTCCTCTATCCTAAGAGACTTGAGCTTACTTAAACCTTGGATCTGTAGTAATTCAATGGAACCTCTTTTGAGGGTCCTCTATCCTAAGAGACTTGAGCTTACTTAAACCTTGGATCTGTAGTAATTCAATGGAACCTCTTTTGAGGGTCCTCTATCCTAAGAGACTTGAGCTTACTTAAACCTTGGATCTGTAGTAATTCAATGGAACCTCTTTTGAGGGTCCTCTATCCTAAGAGACTTGAGCTTACTTAAACCTTGGATCTGTAGTTATTCAATGGAACCTCTTTTGAGGGTCCTCTATCCTAAGAGACTTGAGCTTACTTAAACCTTGGATCTGTAGTAATTCAATGGAACCTCTTTTGAGGGTCCTCTATCCTAAGAGACTTGAGCTTACTTAAACCTTGGATCTGTAGTAATTCAATGGAACCTCTTTTGAGGGTCCTCTATCCTAAGAGACTTGAGCTTACTTAAACCTTGGATCTGTAGTTATTCAATGGAACCTCTTTTGAGGGTCCTCTATCCTAAGAGACTTGAGCTTACTTAAACCTTGGATCTGTAGTAATTCAATGGAACCTCTTTTGAGGGTCCTCTATCCTAAGAGACTTGAGCTTACTTAAACCTTGGATCTGTAGTTATTCAATGGAACCTCTTTTGAGGGTCCTCTATCCTAAGAGACTTGAGCTTACTTAAACCTTGGATCTGTAGTAATTCAATGGAACCTCTTTTGAGGGTCCTCTATCCTAAGAGACTTGAGCTTACTTAAACCTTGGATCTGTAGTTATTCAATGGAACCTCTTTTGAGGGTCCTCTATCCTAAGAGACTTGAGCTTACTTAAACCTTGGATCTGTAGTTATTCAATGGAACTTCTTTTGAGGGTCCTCTATCCTAAGAGACTTGAGCTTACTTAAATCTTACACACAACCCTTCAACATTGATATAAAATAAACATACTTTTGAAAGACCAGTCTTTTTTTTTGGGTGTATATAAATCCTTGAACAGATTTACAGCAAAATTTTGCAAAATAAGTGTAACTGTGACAAATGTAAAACAAATCACATGAGAAAACTAACATGTTCACAGTTCATAACATTGTTTATTGACGGGAACTATTTTGATATACCTGTGCTATAAATGCAGAACATGTTTATATACATGTTATGTATTATAATAATTTTGATAGGGTTATTCTGGTTTGGATCTGCAGGACATAACATCTAAGGTTTGTCTTCTTTTTTGGGGAAATGGGTAGCGAGAGTTCTAAGTTCCTCACAGTAACCCAATTATGTCTGTTCAGGTTGCTCATCCAATTTTATGAATTTAACAAAACTATATATATATATATATATGGTATAATACAACTGTCATACAAGGGGGAGGTTAAGCTAGATAGAAAAACAGATTTTACCCACTATTTTCTTCTAAAAATGCTTGTATTCTTTAAAAATAATTTTGGTCAGAAAATGTCTCCAGGGTATCTGGAAATCCGAAGTCTATTCAGAAATAGGTATATATCCTAAAATTAGTTCCATTATATGTTTTCAGATACAGTGTATCTTATGTAAATAGGTACAATGTGAGGTAAAATTGTACTTTGTGGTCAGAAAAAGATTTTCTTTATACAGATTACCTGACCTAATTACTGTAAAATAACTCTTGCAATTTTAGGTTGATTTTAGCTTGTTGTTAATAGTTATATAGACTTAAAGGAGATTTACATCCTAGTGAGAATAATTGGTGGAGAGGGCAGGAACATAAGTCATTTGATTTAATAGTAGTTAACAATTTTATTTCATAAAGAATTTCTGAATTGTAATAGGTTTTACTGTTTCAACTATAAAAACTATCATTTCTTCAACATTGATCATTTAATTTAAACTGCAAATGAATAAGTAATGACTTTTTATATTGATGAATACAAGTATTATATAATACTAAAGAAATCCAACAAATGACATTTATTTAAATCCATCAAGTAACATTTTGTGGCTGTTGTTTATTCATTTTAATCCATCGAGTAACATTTTCTGACTGTTGTTTATTTATAGTTTGATCTGGACACAATGGAACAGGAAGGGGCCTATTACAGGCAGTCACAACAACTACAGGCAGCCTATGCTAGATCTCACTTGGAGCACATGTGTAAACTTGACATTGACTCTGAGCCACATGAGGTCAGAATGAGTGGCATCATTTGTACCATAGGTGAGTAACCTCTATGCTAGATCTCACTTGGAGCACATGTGTAAACTGGACATTGACTCTGAGCCACATGAGGTCAGAATGAGTGGCATCATTTGTTCCATAGGTGAGTAAACCTATGCTAGATCTCACACGGAGCACAGGGTGTAAACTGGACATTGACTCTGAGCCACATGTTACCAAACAACATGGCATTGACCTCAATTATTCAGCAGCACTTTTCCCAAAAGGATGAACTTATTCTTTTGCAAAAATTTAAACTAAAACTGATTATAAAAAGGCTGTTTTAAAGATTTGACTAGGATTTCTTTCAAATTAGAATGTATTTTATTGTATGAAATGAGTAGCTTTTATCAATCATTTTGTAATCCACAGGTCCAGCTTGTGTGGCAGTTCCCACTCTTCAGAAGATGATGATTGAAGGAATGAATGTAGCTCGTCTCAACTTCTCACATGGAACGTACGAGGTAGGTTACCTTGTCCAATGGACTCTTTACTTCAAATTTACAACATTTATCACTGTACAAGATGCACAACAGCTTTATTATGTGTTTATATTAAGGACTAACTGAACTTTGTTTAAGACAAAGAACTCCACATGGTTGTGAAAATACATACAATATATGAAAATAAGATGTGATATGATTTCCAGTGATACAGCTATCCCTTAAAGACCAAATGACACAGAGAGACAGTGTGCAAAATATATACACTACAGCTAGCTATAAAGAGCCACTCTGTGATAAAAAGGGAAACAATCTGAAAACATGTGTTTTATGGAACAGCCCTTAAATAATGCATCAAACTTAAAAAAAATTCATGAAACACCTGCACAGAACATGCTATTTAACCAATGTTTAAGACAGATTTCAGTTTCTGAAGTAACTGAACCCATAATTTACTTGTTATAAGAAAAAGATTGTATGAACAGCACATAAATACTCAGTACATCTTTGTTTCCTGTAATAAAATATTTGTTTTATGTTTTAGTATCATGGTCAGACAATCAAGAACATCCGAGAGGCCGTTAGTAAGTTCAGTCATCCAAGACCAGTAGCCATCGCCCTGGATACCAAAGGTCCAGAAATCAGAACAGGATTACTAGAAGGGGTAAAGTATTGTAATAAGTTTGTCTGAAAACCTCCTTTTCATTTCTTGTTTATATTGGATACTTTATTTTGTGTTTCAATCTTTGTAGCCCAATAGAAGTGATTTAGTTTTGCAATTTTCAAATTTATTTGATCTACTATTGACTCATTAATTTATTATTCATCAAATACCAATTTAATTGATTGTGTTGAACCACGAAATTAGATGTTCAATGAATAACAAATTTTCAATAGGCTTGTATGCAGACCTCAGCAAAAACACGAAATTAGATACCCACAAACATAAGAGTTTTCCTTAATCCACAAAAATTGGTACCCAATAAAATAAATGATTACACAGTAATTAAGACGAGGAAAGATCCAAGTTTAAAATTCTCGCAACGATTTATGAAAATTAGTTGGGTTTACAGAAATGTGGGACTTTACTATTTACTATATCATTGATTTTCCTTAAAGAAATCTGAATAATGAGTAAAGGGTAATTTTCATTAACAGGGAGCCAGTGCTGAGGTTACCTTAAAGACAGGGAACCAGATTAAACTGACAACAGATGAAAAGTTTTATGAAAAATGTAGTGTAGATCTCCTGTATGTTGATTACAAAAATATCACCAAAGTTATGGAGGTTGGAGGTCGTATCTTCATAGATGATGGTCTTATATCTGTTGTCGTTAAAGAGAAAGGTAGGTAGACTGTTGGTTTTCCCGTTTGAATGGTTTTACACTAGTAATTTTGGGGCCCTTTATAGCTTGTTGTTTGGTGTGAGCCAAGGCTCCGTGTTGAAGGCCGTACTTTAACCTATAATGGTTTACTTTTTAAATTGTTACTTGGATGGAGAGTTGTCTCATTGGCACTCACACCACATCTTCCTATATCTAACAACTGTTGAAAACATGATATGTTATGGTATACCAACTTACACTTGGTATGATATATCAAATTAGCTGAACCAATATTCATATAACTTAACACAACATTAGAATTGAATGAAATAAGCTACCAATGACATTTGGTATCTAGATGCATAAGTATAGGTACTTCTCATTTCTATCAAGATTATTAGATCAAGCTCTCAGTCATGGTCTTTCTTACTTAATCCTCTTCATTTCTTCAATTTATAAGTCATCAACAAGTCACGGTCCACTGATCTTGAAACTTTTGATTAGTTGACCTTGATTAAGTTAAATTTTTATGTTACAATTAAAAATTAAGTGATGTTCCCGTGTTGTGTTCACGCCGTATTCACAACATTCTGGGGCCGCAAAAAGATAAAATTCAAATACAATACAATATCAAATATGAGTAAAAAATTACAAATTATAAATTATCTCAACACTTGAAATTTAAAGTCCTGGTCACGGCACCAAAATATCAAATATGTGAATTAAGGAAGAAAAACTTTGCAGGTTATAATAATGGAATCAATCTGTAAAATACCCAAGTATACAAGTGAGACGTCACAAAGTCTTTACATTACAATATAAGAGATAATTGACGATTTAGCATTGTGTTCACGCCCGTTTTATAACAGCATCCTCCACTTTTAGCAGAAATATGCTGGCAAACCTTTAAATTACATAATCAAATGTGTCATTATTGGTAGTTTAAAGAATATTCTTTACAGTGATCAGAATTACCTGTATATATATATAAACCTTAATTATAAACCTTAAGATGTGGTATGATTTCCAATGAGACAACACTCTACAAGAGATCAAATCACACAGAAATTAAATAATAACAACTTAAGTCAGTACTTCTTTTCAAATGGTCATCTTTTATTTCATGAGAGTGCCTTTTTCATGTATGTAAAATCAGGGCTTCCAAAATTTTTCTGAGCCAGCCGGACATTTCATATCTGATCCGAATTTTAATCCCTAAGACAAAGTCACAAAAGGCAATTATGGTAATCAGATGGCCATCCCATTGACATTAAATTAAAATCGATATTAAACTTTACTTTGATATGAATTTGATGTTCTGACATAAAATGTTAAAATTGACATTGCATCATTCAAAGTGTGCACATCAACATGCTCATATCTGCATTAGACTCTTTATTTGTGCAAAATGAAGTTGTCTAGAACTTTATTTTCGTTTTTAACGTCAAATTTTTCAAAACCGGATGTTGACTTGACAATGGTAAAACATGGACCATAAACGGATACGTAAAATCCGTGTACGTTAACATAGAACTACTGAGCGAAGAAGCTCTTTCCATGTTATTTCTTCAACAAAACACTTGAAATGAACATTAGATACAGGCATTAATGATAGTTTTAGCATTTTTGAAGAAATGTAGGATGCATAATTGAATTTCCCACCTGTGCACATGCGCACTCGTGTTCTTGTTCATACAACGTAGTTCTGACGATTTTTCATTTAAAACCTTTTTAAATGATTTATCAAATCATGTTTATAAATGTATTTATTATATATTTTAAATCAATTAGATACAAGCTGCTGAAATGTACGAAAATAATTGGGAATGGACCGATTAATTTATACAATGTCCGGTACTGAAAATAGTTTACCTGTCACCTGAACAGGTAGTTTTCAGCTGTCCAACAACTAATAAGCCTTGATTAAAATTAGAAAGTACTAAAGTAGGGGTTGTTTTGATAGTAATTAATCATCATGTCACTTTTATGACCGGAAATGTATGGCTGTTAAAGGCAAAATGTTGGGTCAAAAAGATCGTGAATTTATATGTTAAAATGACCGAAAAAGCCTTTGAAACTAAAAAGTATATGACCTTTTCATGCTTTGCCCAGCCGGTCTTTAACGGGACATTATACAAATGACCGGAATATATGACCGTTTTGGAAGCCTTGTGTATAATATTTGAGTTTATATTTATTATTGCAGGTGCTGACTGGTTGTTATGTGATATAGAGAATGGTGGTGACCTTGGCAGTAAGAAAGAATGTAATTTATATTTATTATTGTAGGTGCTGACTGGTTGCTGTGTGATATAGAGAATGGAGGTGACCTTGGCAGTAAGAAAGGCTGTAATTTATATTTATTATTGTAGGTGCTGACTGGTTGCTGTGTGATATAGAGAATGGAGGTGACCTTGGCAGTAAGAAAGGCTGTAATTTATATTTGTTATTGCAGGTGCTGACTGGTTGCTATGTGATATAGAGAATGGAGGTGACCTTGGCAGTAAGAAAGGATGTTATATATATTTGTTATTTCAGGTGCTGACTGGTTGCTATGAGATATAGAGAACGGAGGTGACCTTGGCAGTAAGAAAGGATGTAATTTATATTTGTTATTACAGGTGCTGACTGGTTGCTATGTGATATAGAGAACGGAGGTGACCTTGGCAGTAAGAAAGGATGTAATTTACCTGGAACACCTGTTGATTTACCTGCTGTTTCTGACAAAGACAAAAAGGATCTTCAGTTTGGTGTGGACCAAGGGGTTAGTGTTGTACAAAATTTATACATCAACTATGTAAATCATGTCTTGATCCTCACAACTCACAACCTTAGTGTTACAAGCTACTGATAGCTGTTCATGAACATCTTAGACCACTTGATCAATGAGATTTGAACTCATAGAAACATGCTTTATAGTAAGGACTACAATAAGGTATTTAGCCTCTTATCTTTCAAAAAACTATACCCTGGCATTAAAAAAAAAGTGGGGTATTCTGTTTTACCTCTGTCACGTCTTTTTCAGGAACTACATCATAAGGATGTCTAAAAATTGATGCCAAAAAAAAAGGGATTGCTTATTTTTACATGATTTACTCTGCCTTAGCACCCAAAAAAAATCTATTTTTGTTTGTTATTACAGGTAGACATGGTATTTGCTTCATTTATAAGAAGTGCATCTCATATCAAAGAAATCCGTGATCTTCTGGGAGACAAGGGAAAACATATCAGGATCATCGCTAAAATAGAAAACCATGAAGGAGTGGCTAAGTAAGTGGTTAGATTATTGCTTAAAAAAAAGTAATGGCAGGTAAAAAGTGAGTCTCCATTGCTTCTTGCTCAAATGAAGAGCCATGAAGTGGTTACAAACTGATACAAAAGTAAAAACCTCTTGTATGATGGTAAATGAGACAACTATTCATCATAGGAAAAAAATAGGATAAACAAGTGAAAGGGCATTGCCTTGAAAAAAACAAAACCCACATGTATAAGTAAACTTTTAAAGTCTATGAGTAGATAAACTAATTTGTTCTCATAAGTCCATCAGATAAGAAAACTAAAATTTATGAGTAAGTATGAAAAAAAATATTCTGAAATCTTGAAATCTTGTATCTAAAATAATACAGACTTTTTATTGATTTGCACTGTGACACTATAAATGAACACAGTATTGCGCAATTCCAAAAATCTTCAATTGAAAATAAATACAAATCTTTTAACTATTTTCAATGAAATTTTAATTTAGGGGAATTCTATCCTTGTTTTGGATATATCAGACCTTTCTAGGTAAAATAAATGACCCATGTCATATTTTTGAGATCTTTGACTACATTTATTATATATGTATCAGAAACCTATATTATGTCAAATTTGATCACAATCCAAATTCAGACAGTATCAAGATTGAATATTGTGTCCAAACTTGCCCTAACTGTCAAGGTTTCGACCTTTGTGTTTATATTGTGCTGCGCTATGCAAAGCATTTTATTTAATTCTCAATTCCATTATAATTTGGAATAAATCATGTAAAAGCGTTGATGATGTCACTGTCACATCACAAAATTATGTCTATCAGCTGATAAACAAAACACCATCAGCCAATCAGAAGATGTGTTGCATCAAAAATTAACATTAATGATTATCATTTCAGATTTGATGAGATATTAGATGCAGTAGATGGTATTATGGTTGCCAGAGGAGATTTGGGAATAGAAATCCCCCCAGAAAAAGTATTCTTAGCACAGAAAATGATGATTGGTCGATGTAATAGGGCAGGAAAACCAGTTATATGTGCCACTCAGGTAATCCACAGGCAAATGTACCTGTTTAACTGTAGATACAGAAATATTCATTATAAAATTAAAGTCTTTGCTTTGGTGCAGTGAGAATGAAAATTATCGGAAAGTACCTATTTTGGTACCTGCTTCTATTATCCACAGGCAAATTTACCTGTATAACTGTTTATACATAATTTTACATAATATCCTCTTGTCTAAGGTTCAGAAAGCCATTATAAAGAAAATTTGGTGAATTTTATAGGTTAGGAAGCCATTAGCATCTTCCTGGTTGACTTTATGAGGGGTTCAGTTTTGCCTCAAATAGTGAAAGGTTCAGGACCATTTGAAATTTTAAGCAAAAGTTACGCCATAAAAAATTGATTGTCATGTATACCGCATCAGTGGACATAATACTGGTTGGTATTTTTACCTCAGGATCACTTTTTAGGGGATTCAAGATACCATATATATGACACTGGGCCTCAGACACACATCAATTTGAACCTTTGCTATATCTGCATTTTTATTTAGCTAAGGTATGTTTCATCAAATATTTTTTTATAGGAGAAGCAATGAAAAAAACAAAGATTGGTTTTCATTGCTGTGATTTAAATTATTTAGTATATGACTGTCTTGAAGACACTGCCTCTATGGGCTGCAGTTAAGTGAACTGAATATGTTGTTGTATGTTAGTTGCTATTTAGTATGAGTACTTGATACTTGCTACTGTGTCTCAACTTTATATATCAGGTTTTACAAAATCTGTCTGTACATTGTACATTTTATATTTCAAATATCAGGTCTCTTATTTTATATAATATACAGGAGTCCTTCAATAATTTATTGTAAATAGTGAAGAGATATTTTATATTACCCATGTTGATATATTTCAGATGTTAGAAAGTATGGTTAAGAAACCTCGTCCCACCAGAGCAGAGACGAGTGATGTAGCCAATGCTGTTCTAGATGGAGCTGATTGTGTCATGTTGTCAGGGGAGACAGCAAAGGGAGATTATCCTTTAGAAGCTGTCAAAATAATGCACAAGGTAAAATAAACTACTAATAGTTACCAGGATTGATATTTACTATTTGCCCCACATGGACGTTTTGTCTACAAAAGACTCAGCAGTGCCCCTCAAATAAAAAAAAAGTACGAAGTTGAAGAGCATTGAGGAACAAAATTCCAAAAATGTTTTGCCAAATACAGCTCAGGTTAATGTATTCCTGAGGTAAAAAAAAATAGCCTAGGGTGTTTAAAAATGCATCTCTATGTCTTGATAATTGTTTTGTTTTGTCTTTGATATGTGTTTTAATCTATGTGAATAAATGCCTATTCTATAGACACAAAAGTAGGTTAAATTATCAATTGATTTAGCAAGTCTTCTCTGATTGACATGTTGAAATTTTATAGCCATTTTTCTTGATTGCTGTTCAGTACAAATCATCTTATTATTCTGTCAGATGTTAAAGTTGATTCCAGCATTTTACAAATGGTGGTCTTGTTTTAAAATAATTTGTTAACGCACTTTGAAATAACAAGACATTTTCTTTATTCTTGTGTAGGGCCTAAGTAGTTATTACTTTAATCACTTGACAGTCAACACTGGGGAGTGAATTTGAAACCATGCTCATACGAGTGCACTCTACTCCAATCTTAATTGACTTCCTGTACAAATTAAAACTGACTGCCATGAAATAGCCCAAAAGTTGTGTTAAAAACACAGAAAACCAAAATAAGTCTTGTGTTTTTATCATTACATACCATTATAGTATTTAACACCATGTATTCAATACAGATTTGTAGAGAGGCTGAATCAGCAGTATTTCACACCCAGTTGTTTGAGGAGTTGAGGAAGCACACCCCTACACCAACAGAACCTACCCACACTGTGGCTATAGCTGCTGTAGAAGCCTCATTTAAATGTATGGCTGCTGCTATTATTGTTATTACAACTTCTGGAAGGTATGTATTATCAATTTATTATAATATTAAGAAGATGTGGTATGATAGCTAAATGAGATGACTGTCCACCAGAGACCAAATGACGTACAATTCAACAATAACAGGTCACCATTTGGCCTTTAACAATACTGTGGATTCATTATTAATCGTTGGATACCAATTTTCATGGATTTCAAGGGTATAGGTAAACCAAAATTAAATGTTCATTGAATGACAAATTTTGTAAAGGCTTGTATAAAGACTTGGCCAAAACCACAAAAACAAATGTCCACAAACATTAAAAGTTTTCACATGAAAATAATAGCTAGCAAGCTATAAAAGGCCCTGATTTTCTGAGTAGTTTTAATTATAATTATTTAGATGCTTCATTCTTTTTATATTTATCACATGTAAACAATGCTTGAAAAAATTAAGGACTCAATGAGATAGTTTCCAAGAAATTGTTTTATCCACTAGACATCATAATCCCCCAAACACAGCCACCCCACAAATCTAGACAGTTGTTAATAAATTTAAGCTATATTGTCTAAAGAAAAAGTATGGAGATTTAACTAAAGACATACCAGACATATATAGAAGGGTTGAGAAGGGAGGAAAATATGCCAAAAAAAACGAAGGTAATAATCAAATGGGCCTAGAAGAAAGTGTTGAAAAATAGACTACAGAATTAAAGGGCCCCCAAATCTGATATAATTTTTTTACTTACAAACAGATGAAAAGTTGAATTGAGGAATTTCTTGGAATATATCAAATGGGTGTCAAAGATAATTGGAAAAAAGTAGCAAGTATTTCAAATGGGGTCTAAACAGGAAAGTTGGTGTGGTAATATAATTTGATAAAGGGAGGTAATTATTATGTTGTAGATCTGCTCACTTGATTTCTACCTATCGTCCACGTTGTCCTATACTTGACATTTTATAAAGGGAGGTAATTATTATATTGTAGATCTGCTCACTTGATATCTGCCTATCGTCCACGTTGTCCTATACTTGCCATTACAAGAAATGCCCAGACAGCACGGCAAGGTCATCTGTGGAGAGGAGTGTTCCCTATACATTATAACGGTAAGTGATATCATGTCAGGTAATTACAGGTAATTGCAGGTAAAATGGAAAAGAAAATTTAATATTAGTCTGCACGAAGCTTGCTTTAGGTGATGTAGAATTTTAATAATGCTTATATTTAAGGTGGTACATAACACTACAGGGAGATAACTCTGTAAAATCAGCTAAACATTTAAATTATGTTGCTTTTTTAAGGGAATATTAAGCTTCTCAATGATCAAAATAAGTGTTTGTCAAACTGCTATATAACCAGTGTAACTTTTCTAAAAAATTTTGAAATTTTTAATATTTCGTCCAAGTTGAATGAAAATTTAACGAGCCAAATTAATTTTAGTGCCGGTGTTAGGTACTACCTTAACAAATATTTAACCTTTTGCAAAGTTTGCATTTATTTGAATGTTTTAAAATTCATATCTATAAACTACAAATTGAACAAGCTTTTTGTTTGCTTTTCTATGCATATCTATAACATTTTTATGGAACGAATATTCAGACATAGGTGTTGCATTGTATTGGGAAATTTGATAAAAAAATGAATGAATCACAATTATTGACTGTTTCTTAAAATTGAATCTTATGAACGATCAAGTGTGGATTCATTTTTAAATGTTACAAACCACTTTTTGTGGAATTCATGGGTAAAGGTAAAACCCATATTTTAATGTTTGACAAATTCAATTTTTCTATTTAGCTTTTATTCAGACTTTGTAAATATCATGTAATCAAATATTTACAAAAATACAAATTTTCCTCAATTGACAAAATTGGCGTCCATTAAAATTAATGAATCTACAGTTTGTAATTTAGATTTGGTTTCTGAGCACATTGTATCTTCTTTATGTCTGTATGTTGCATGTACAACAAATGGAAGTTTTTAAGGACCTTGACTGGCTTTACAGCCCTTGCACGGTTGGCTACTAATGTTGCATGTGTAAGGTGAAGGGTACAATTAACACTGCTGCAGTCATCAAACATTTAAATGATACTGATTGGCAATCTATAATCATTGTTGGGGAAAAGCTTTAAGGATGTGTATTTTAAGTAGTAAATATACAATAACAGAATTTTAAGTAAGAAATAAGGAGATGTGGTTTGAATGTCAATGACACAATTACCTACCAGTTTTAACTTTAAATTTATTTTTATTTGCATTATTGGTCTTTTATAATATAATTTTTTTAGCTTAATTTTGCCTCATTTTTCAAGCCCACTATTTTGAAAGTTGGGAAAATGTTTAAAGATATAGATTGATAGTGATTGTTTACGTCAGGGGCAACTATTTCTAGCATGTTCAGGACTAAGAAAGAATGTAGATCAATAATAGAATTTAAGGTGGTACCTAACACTTTTACTAAAATTAATTTGGCTCGTTTAATTTCATAAAATTTGACAAAGTATTTACTTTGACCTGACCCTTTGACAAAAATATAAAAATTTCAAAATATTTGAACCAAGCGTTTTATTAGAAAAGTTACACTGGTCTGGTTATATACAGTTAAACAAATGTTGAGAAGCTTAATAACCTGATTTTACAGAGTTATCTCCCTGTAGTGTAAGGTACAGCCTTAAGTTAGTACATACAAATATTTGATGACTGCATTTTAATGTTTATACCCTGCCCTCAATGAATGTACGTGTATAGCTTTAATTCATAGCATGCTTTCTACTCTCTAAATATGCTTATAGATCTATGCTTAAAATGTTTTTGAAAAACTTCTAAGAAATCAAATATGCTCTGGCTCCGAATTAATGACTATTGAACCAATGTGAAACTTCATTGTTAACCAGGTATTTTTTGCAAATAATTTATTGATAAGACTTTTGAGTGTAGAAAAATTACACAAAATTAAAATATATATCTGAAATGTCAACATTAGATATATTGCAAAATGAGTTGCTGTGGAATTGGCTATTAACAGCAGATTGTATATAAGTAAATTCAAAAATAAGTTGGTTTACAGTAAAAATAACAATTTAAAGAAATGAAAATTTTTCCCTTTTCTTTGAATGAAATAAATACACTTAAAAATTAGCAATCAATTTTTGCAAAATTTTCTTTATTGATGCAGAAAAACAGTCTGTAAATCAAAATAGCAAAAGATTTGAAAATAAAAATCATAATTCAATGGCAAATTGCAAAGATATATTTTCTGAATTTATGCATCATAAGTTTCACATTGGTTTAACTACCACCCTGCATGCTTCAATGTGCTTGAGTTTGCTTTATTTATAACCTCCACCCTGCATGCTTCAATGTGCTTGTTTTTTGCTTTATTTGTACACAGAGCCTAAGACTGCAGGTGGTTGGGCTGAGGATATGGATAAAAGGATCTATAAGGGACTATCCGTGGGCAGAGTGAGGAAATTCATCAAGACAGGAGATCCTATCGTTATTGTTACTGGCTGGAAATGTGGCAGTGGATATACAAACACGATGAGAATAATAAGCACCCCCGCCAAAGATGGGGACCCCATCGTCGGAACACAAATCATATCAGACTATAACGATTAACTAGTTTAGTTTATCTCAGTTAAAGAAATGTTGAACATTTTATAGATCTAAGTCAGTGCTTTAGTGCAAATTTTGAAAAAATATCTTAATTTGTGTTGATCAACAGAAGCTCTACAAAGTGGAGAATGATGTTCACTACCTCATACATTGTCATATTTATTGATTTGTGCCAAAGGAAAATCAAAACTTAATATTGGCTTATTGCTGCTGCTCTCTCAACTCACTTGTTTGTTAATAATAAAATATATCTTTTCTATTACTCTTTGTTTGTTATATCACTTTGCTAGTGAAGCTGTACATAGTTTCATTTATGCAATCCTAATAGGTATACACAAGTTCTAGACTTATTCTTCAAATTTTGTATCAATTAGGTAGAAATAGTTCAGGACATATTATTGCCACTTTAGAATTTTATTTGTTAGTCTTCAAGCGAGTTCCTGTTTTCTCCAATTTAGGTTTATTATTTCTTTATTGTATTCACTTTTAAAGGAGGGGAGTACACTGGTTTTACTTTGTCAGTGTGTCCATTTCTCCTGAAATCTTGCTCAAGTTTTATCACAGAAAACTACAAATTGGAGCATCCTAAAAGTTGGTAGCTAACTTTTTTATGATGTCGAGAAATAGCGATAAGGTGTAGTAGTAAATAGAAATGATAGAAATCTTCAGATCTCTTAAAAACTATATAAAAGAAATTGAAAGAAGGTGCCACTATCAAAGAAACATGGATTGATAGAAGTTTGCAGAACAATAAATATGGAAAGGTTTGAAGAGTTTTGAAAATAATATAAGTTCAGGCTATTCCAGAAAAAAATTTAGCGGAAAGGGGTGGGGTATTAATGATTGGAAGACACTTTATATTAAAAAACATAGGTTATGGGGTATCAAAACTATTGTTTACACTGTAATTCACTATGATTATCAATTACAATTGTCTGTGTGGCTGGTGCAGAAACAAACTACCTTCCAACCCTCATACATGATTTTCTGGAAAAGTCCTTAGCAGAAAGTTGCCTTTGAATTTTCTGTTGATTTTTTCATGAAAGTTATTGCTTCATTGATTTGTATGAGGGATTCAGAATGAATCAGATATACTGATCAATGAAGAACTTCATGATTCATTTTATAAGTTTCAACATTATGTCATTTCAACTATTGGAACAACTTTAATATTTTGTTTGCTTTGTTTTTTGTTGCATGTAGCTTTTATGTTGCTTTTCATCCTGCTATTGTTAATATTTATCTTATGAACGTAATTTGCTTTGTTTATTGTTGCATGTAGCTTTTTCAATGCTTTTCATTCTGCTATGCTAAGTATTTATCTTATGATGAACATGATTAAAGCTCATTTTTCTGATGGTATAGATTTTGGAATTCTGTAAATTTGAAAAACAAACTAACTTAAAAAAAATATCTCAATAAAAGATGTTTATCTATAGAACTTTGTATTTATAGCATATTATTCTATTTATAGAATCTGTTATGAGTGAATGGACAGCAGATGTTGATCGTAGAATCTATATGGGTATCAACGTAGGAATGCACAGAGGGTTCATCAATCCAGGAGATTCAGTTGTCATAGTAACAGGCTGGAAACCAGGCTCTGGCTCGACCAATACAATGAGAGTGATTAATTGTCAGGATACCAAACAGAAGGACATGTTAGAACCAATCACAGGAGTATCTAGTGTACCTAGCTTCAATAAGATCACATCAGGGGAGTCTCTGAAGAGTCTGAGTATGTCAGAAGGAAGCTCCAAGTCTATAGACGGAGATGTCAAGTTCTTCTAAAGTTGTATTCCCTGACATTTGGTTAACGGCTACATGGTTATGTACATGGACATTGTTATTTATTAACGAGTAGTTTTCTGCGACTGTTTTTTTGTTGATTTTTGATTGGATTATAGTCATGTGACAGTTATGTTGATCATACGCTCCCAGTACTAAATTATAACAGATTAATAATGCTGACACATCATATTTTCTAATGATCAAGTCTTATTATTAATGACATGGAAACCATACAAATTTTATTTTATTTTTCTGAGAGAGAAAAATCAGCATTAGCTTATTTTTAATACACATGATACAATGGTTTGCTTTTGAGATCCAACTTTGCTTTTTTTAAATACAAAATAATATTCAAAGAGGAATTTAAGTTTAATAAGATATTTCAATGATGAAGAAAAAAACATAAGTCAAATTTGAAAGGTTTTTTGAAGCACCAAATGCATGTACTTATAAAAGTTGTGAGGGTAACTTAATTCATTTTTCTGAGAGAGAAAAAAAGAGGGGGTGTATAGCATATAGATGTTTTTATGGGTGTCTTTAAAACTTTATGTGATTTTCTATCCAGTAAAACAAATTTTAAACTGTTAAATTGAGATATTGCATAATATTTATTTGTTATAAATACATTGAATTTCAATATAGAATCTTGTGGTCAACACATTTTCTGGCATGGTTCTTTAATATCAATCCTGGTCTTCAGAATTCAGGTCAAGATTAATACTCGGTTACACAACAGTTACTGCCCCTAAGTAGTGAAGAATGTTATTTTTATGTTAAGCAGCCATTTTCATGAGATTTTACGATTTTGATGGTTGTTTTAAAAAAAAAAACGCCTGATCTAATTTTTATTTTATTTTTTTGCCACAGGCCTATATGCTTTTTTCAACTGACATTCCTTTGCTATTTTAACCGTATTATGAATGACACATGATTACTGAATGCCCTGATTGCATCACTTTGTTATTGAATTTGTTATGTGTATAAGTATATGAAAGCCCCCTCCCCCAAAAGAGAAAAAAATAACCAAAAAAAAACCAACAACAACAGAAAAACATTAAATAATGATAGAATAATCAGTTGATTTCATTTACAAAAGCATAATGAAGTGTATTGGTGCATGATTTTTATAGTTGTCAGAACTTTAATTTATATATATTGTTGTTTGAAACTTTTGTTTAAGACTTAGTAAGAATTTTTAAGTAACAACACTTATTAAGTTATAGTTTGTTTTGTAAAGCTTAAATCATGCCTGAATATAGTGCTGTGAGTCCTCTCCACATTTTGATATTTTATGTTGTATTAGATAATAAAGTGCTATTTGTTGTTATTTTTAGTCTATTTTTTATAGGATTAAGATATTAAAGTAAAAAATGTTTGATGAGAAAATTTAAATAAACTTACATTTTCAGGAATAAAGTCTTCAGGCAAAACATAATGCATAAAGAATAAGGGGGGAAATAATTTATATTTGAAATACTTGAAATTATGAAACAGAGCCGATTTTCTCTACAATTTTAACTTTCTCAGAATCATGGTTCGGCCTCAACTTGCAAAATGAAGCTTCCCACAATCTACAAATGAAATTTTTTTTTAAAATACATACAAACCATGACACATTTTTCTGATATTAAAAGAAGTTTATTAAGTTTTGATATTAATTATTAAAGTTAGTAGTAATTTTATTTTAAATCGCTTTGGTGAAAGGTTCTGTTATTGAAGTTTCTTAAATAGTTAAAACTAACACTCTGCATTAGATGTTTGGGTGCATTTTACCTTTTCTCTCTGTTTTAATTAAAAATCTTCTCTCTTGGTCATTCGAAAGACAATGATTGAAATCAATTATTTATAAAAAATTCAAAATATGTCCTAATTTTGTGTACACAGACAAGCAATTAGGGGACCCATTCCTTTCTTCTGAAACTTGATCCCTTATCATTGATGGCTGTGTGGATGATAAATAGCTTCAAATTACCCAATTAATACCCATGAAAACTGTCAAAAACACACTTTTCCTTGGGAGCTTTTTGTATAAACTCTGTTAGCCGTTCCACCATCATGTATTATCAAATACCTCTAAACACTAAATAGCTTTAGTTCTGTATCAGCATTGTAACAGGTCATCAACTTTGTTAATATTTGTGTATCAGACATAATTTATTTTTTATTTTGCAAATTGTAGTGCCATACGAACAATAAAACTTCTACAAGCAAACTAACCCTGTTTTATACCAAAGAATCTATAGTATGGAGATGTCAATGACGGCAATCCAACAGTAAAAAAAAAATATCATATTTATCTACTATACTGTAAACCAACTTATTTTCGTGTATACTTTATTTCGCGTTTTACCCTTTCTTGACCACTTTGCGGCTATTTAATTTCGCGATTATCTGATTTACTTGATGAAGTTTTTTATGAAAATATCAAAGATTGACATATTCGCGATGATTTATATTCTCGCGAAAATAAGTTGGTTTTACAGTATTCTTATTGAGATGACAATGATGGAAACCCAACAACACACCAAATCAAAAGAGGTCTAACTCTGCTACATTCTTTTAAATGTGCCTGTCTCAAGTCAGGAGTCTCTCAGAAATTTGTTTTTCTTAATTTTTGGTCCTGTTTTCAAATTGGTCTACATTATAAAGTCAAAAGCGTCCAAAATTAAACTAAGTTTGATTTTAACAAAAATTGAATTCTTGGGTTTCTTTGATATGCTGAATCTAAACATGTACTTCGATTTTTGATTATGGGCCCAGTTTTGAAGTTTTTTCAAAATTAATTTATTAAGTATTGTACAATAGCAAGAAATTTTCAATTGCACAGTATTCAGCAATAGCAAGAAATCTTCAATTGCACAGTATTGTGCAATAGCAAGAAATCTTCATTGTACAGTATTGTGCAGCAATTTTTCTCATTTCAGATTTCATCACATTTTTTAGAGGATTTATATTCAACAGCATAGTGAATTGCTCAAAGACCAAACAAAAATTTTAAGTTCATTAAAACACATTCATTCTGTGTCAGAAACCTATGCTGTGTCAACTATTCAATCACAATCCAAATTTAGAGCTGAATCCAGCTTGAATGTTGTGTCAATACTTGCCCCAACCGTTCAGCGTTCAACCTCTGCGGTCGTATAAAGCTGCGCCCTGCGGAGCATCTGGTTAAAATGCCTTTGGAAACATTCATTATATGGAAAGTTTCATTGTTAAGGCTCTAATGTGCTCATGCCAGTATTTTATGAAACTTATATCAGCAATGTCAGTACATTTGAAGTATGGATAGGTGTAAATGGTAACGACCAAACAAAACAAATTAGTTAAAACATATATCTATGACAAAGAGATATCAATGACACCAACCCAGCAAAAAATTATAGGGCACCTGTCTATTGTACGTCGATCATCAATGACAGCAAACCAACTACTAATTGGACATGTAAAGCATGCAGATGTAAATGACATCACAATGAAAAAAAATCTACCTATTCTATGGAGATATCAAGCCAACAACACACATAATCATTGGACATCAATAGCATGGAGATGTAAATGACACCAGCCTCTAAACACAATGAAAAAGTCTACCTATCGTATGGAGATATCAAGCCAACAACACACATAATAAATAAGGTCTGTCTGGAGATGTCGAGAACAGCAAACCAACAAAAGACAAAAATCTGGATAATATATGTAGACAGATGTGTCAATGTCAGCAACCAAACAATTTAACAAAAAACAAATCATCTGTGTATAGTTTATCACATTAAACCCAGGGCCTTTCGTCAAAGATACCACTGAAACAGTTTCTCACACCAAACCAAGGGCCTTTCGTCAAAGATACCACTGAAACAGTTTATCAAACCAAATCAAGGGCCGCTCGTCAAAGATACCACTGAAACAGTTTATCACACCAAACCAAGGGCCGCTCGTCAAAGATACCACTGAAACAGTTTATCACACCAAACCAAGGGTCTCCCGACATCGAGCTCGAGACTAATGAAGTAGTTTATCACATCAAACCCAGGCCTCTCGTCAAAGCTAACACTGAAGTAGTTTATCACATCAAACCCAGGACCACTCGTTAAAGCTAACACTGAAGTAGTTTATCACATCAAATCAAGGGTCTCTCGTCATCGCGAGACCACTGAAGTGGTTTACCACATCAAATCTAGGGTCTCCCCACATCGAGTCCACTGAAGTATTTTATCACATCAAATCAAGGATCTCCCCAAAACGAGACCACTGAAGTAGTTTATCACATCAAACCCAGGGTCTCCCGATATGGAGTCCACTGAAGTAGTTTATCACATCAAACCAAGGGTCTCTCGTCATCGAGACCACTGAAGTAGTTAATCACATCAAACCAATGTTATCCCCACATCGAGACCACTAAAGTAGTTTATCACATAAAACCAAGGGTCTCCCCACATCGAGACCACTGAAGTAGTTTATCACATCAAACCAAGGGTCTCACGTCATCGAGACCACTTAAGAAGTTTTTCACATCAAACTAAAGGTATCTCGTCATTGAGACCACTGAAGTAGTTTATCACATCAAATCAAGGGTCTCCCCACATCGAGACCACTGAAGAAGTCTTTAACATCAAATCAAGGGTCTCCCCACATCGAGACCACTGAAGTAGTTTATCACATCAAACCAAGGGTCTTCCGTCATCGAGACCACTGAAGTAGTTTATCAAATCAAACCAAGAGTCTTCCGTCATCGAGACCACTGAAGTAGTTTATCACATCAAACCAAGGGTCTTCCGTCATCGAGACCACTGAAGTAGTTTATCACATCAAACCCAGGGTCTCCCCACATCAAGACCACTGAGGCAGTTTGTCCCATCAAACCAAGGGTCTCACGTCATCGAGACCACTGAAGTAGTTTATCACATCAAACCAAGGGTCTTCCGTCATCGAGACCACTGAAGTAGTTTATCAAATCAAACCAAGAGTCTTCCGTCATCGAGACCACTGAAGTAGTTTATCACATCAAACCAAGGGTCTTCCGTCATCGAGACCACTGAAGTAGTTTATCACATCAAACCCAGGGTCCTCCGTCATCGAGACCACTGAAGTAGTTTATCAAATCAAACCAAGAGTCTTACGTCATCGAGACCACTGAAGTAGTTTATCACATCAAACCAAGGGTCTTCCGTCATCGAGACCACTGAAGTAGTTTATCACATCAAACCCAGGGTCCTCCGTTATCGAGACCACTGAAGTAGTTTATCACATCAAACCAAGGGTCTTTCGTTATCGAAACCACTGAAGAAGTTTATTACATCAAATCAAGGGTCTCCCCACATCGAGACCACTGAAGTAGTGTATCACATGAAATCAAGGGTCTTCCTAAATCGGGACCACTGAAGTAGTTTATCCCATCAAACTAAGGGTCTCCCAATATCGACACCACTGAAGAAGTTTTTCACGTCAAACTAAAGGTATCTCGTCATTGAGACCACTGAGGCAGTTTATCACATCAAACCAAGGGTGTCCTGTCATCGAAACCACTGAAGTAGTTTATCACATCAAACCGAGGGTCTCCCCACATCGAGACCAATGAAGAAGTCTTTCACATCAAACTAAAGGTATCTCGTCATTGAGACAACTGAAGTAGTTTATCACATCAAATCAAGGGTCTCCCCACATCGAGACCCCTGAAGTAGTTTATCACATCAAATCAAGGGTCTTCCTAGATCGAGACCAATGAAGTAGTTAATCACATCAAACCAAGGGTCTCTCGTCATCGAGACCACTGAAGAAGTTTATAACATCAAATCAAGGGTCTTCCTAAATCGAGACCACTGAAGTAGTTTATCACATCAAATCAAGGGTCTTCCTAAATCGAGACCACTGAAGTAGTTTATCACATCAAACTAAGGGTCTCCCAATATCGAGACCACTGATGTAGTTTTTCACATCAAACTAAAGGTATCTCGTCATTGAGACCACTGAGGCAGTTTATCACATAGAACAAAGGGTTCCCGGTCATCGAGACCACTGAAGAAATGTACCACATAGAACCCAGGGTCCTCCGTCATCGAGACCACTGAAGTGATTTATCACATCAAATCAAGGGTCTTCCTAAATCGAGACCACTGAAGAATTTTATCACATCAAACCAAGGGTCTCCCGATATCGAGACCACTGAAGGGATTTATCACATCAAACTAAAGGTATCTCGTCATTGAGATCACTGAAGTAGTTTATCACATCAAACCAAAGGTCTCCCCACATCGAGACCACTGAAGTAGTTTATCAAATCAAACCAAGGGTCTCCCCACATCGAGACCACTGAAGTAGTTTATCACATCAAACCAAGGGTCTTCCTAAATCGAGACCACTGAAGTTGTTTATCAAATCAAACCAAGGGTCTCCCCACATCGAGACCACTGAAGTAGTTTATCACATCAAACCAAGAGTCTCCCCACATCGAGACCTCTGAAGAAGTTTTTCACATCAAACTAAAGGTATCTCGTCATTGAGACCACTGAAGTAGTTTATCACATCAAATCAAGGGTCTCCCCACATCGAGACCACTGAAGTAGTTTATCACATCAAATCAAGGGTCTTCCTAAATCGAGACCATTGAAGTAGTTTATCACATCAAACCAAGGGTCTCCCCACATCGAGCCCACTGAAGTAGTTCTCATCAAACAAATGGTCTCCCCACATCGAGACCACTGAAGTAGTTTATTACATCAAATCAAGCGTCTTCCTAAATCGAGACCGCTGAAGAATTTTATCACATCAAACCAAGGGTCTCCCGATATCGAGACCACTGAAGTGATTTATCACATCAAACTAAAGGTATCTCGTCATTGAGATCACTGAAGTAGTTTATCACATCAAACCAAAGGTCTCCCCACATCGAGACCACTGAAGTAGTTTATCAAATCAAACCAAGGGTCTCCCCACATCGAGACCACTGAAGTAGTTTATCACATCAAACCAAGGGTCTTCCTATATCGAGACCACTGAAGTAGTTTATCAAATCAAACCAAGGGTCTCCCCACATCGAGACCACTGAAGTAGTTTATCACATCAAACCAAGGGTCTCCCCACATCGAGACCTCTGAAGAAGTTTTTCACATCAAACTAAAGGTATCTCGTCATTGAGACCACTGAAGTAGTTTATCACATCAAATCAAGGGTCTCCCCACATCGAGACCACTGAAGTAGTTTATCACATCAAATCAAGGGTCTTCCTAAATCGAGACCATTGAAGTAGTTTATCACATCAAACCAAGGGTCTCCCCACATCGAGCCCACTGAAGTAGTTTATCACATCAAACAAATGGTCTCCCCACATCGAGACCACTGAAGTAGTTTATTACATCAAATCAAGCGTCTTCCTAAATCGAGACCGCTGAAGTAGTTTATCACATCAAATCAAGGGTCTTCCTAAATCGAGACCACTGAAGAATTTTATCACATCAAACCAAGGGTCTCCCGATATCGAGACCACTGAAGTGATTTATCACATCAAACTAAAGGTATCTCGTCATTGAGATCACTGAAGTAGTTTATCACATCAAACCAAAGGTCTCCCCACATCGAGACCACTGAAGTAGTTTATCACATCAAACCAAGGGTCTCCCCACATCGAGACCACTGAAGTAGTTTATCACATCAAACCAAAGGTCTCCCCACATCGAGACCACTGAAGTAGTTTATCACATCAAACCAAGGGTCTCCCGATATCGAGACCACTGAAGTGATTTATCACATCAAACTAAAGGTATCTCGTCATTGAGATCACTGAAGTAGTTTATCACATCAAACCAAAGGTCTCCCCACATCGAGACCACTGAAGTAGTTTATCACATCAAACCAAGGGTCTCCCCACATCGAGACCACTGAAGTAGTTTATCACATCAAACCAAGGGTCTCCCCACATCGAGACCACTGAAGTAGTTTATCACATCAAACCAAGGGTCTCCCCACATCGAGACCACTGAAGAAGTCTTTCACATCAAATCAAGGGTCTCCCCACATCGAGACCACTGAAGTAGTTTATCACATCAAACCCAGGGTCTTCCGTCATCGAGACCACTGAAGTAGTTTATCACATCAAACCAAGGGTCTCCCCACATCGAGACCACTGAAGTAGTTTATCACATCAAACCAAGGGTCTCCCCACATCGAGACCACTGAAGTAGTTTATCACATCAAACCAAGGGTCTCCCCACATCGAGACCACTGAAGAAGTCTTTCACATCAAATCAAGGGTCTCCCCACATCGAGACCACTGAAGTAGTTTATCACATCAAACCAAGGGTCTTCCGTCATCGAGACCACTGAAGTAGTTTATCACATCAAACCAAGAGTCTTCCGTCATCGAGACCACTGAAGTAGTTTATCAAATCAAACCAAGAGTCTTCCGTCATCGAGACCACTGAAGTAGTTTATCAAATCAAACCAAGAGTCTTCCGTCATCGAGACCACTGAAGTAGTTTATCAAATCAAACCAAGAGTCTTCCGTCATCGAGACCACTGAAGTAGTTTATCAAATCAAACCACGAGTCTTCCGTCATCGAGACCACTGAAGTAGTTTATCACATCAAACCAAGGGTCTCCCCACATCGAGACCACTGAAGTAGTTTATCACATCAAACCAAGGGTCTCCCCACATCGAGACCACTTATTGATATGAACAGACTAAGATACCGGTATGTATATCATATCAGTATTCATTAGGAATTCCCTTCATCTTGCTTCAAACGTGGTAGACAATATGACATTTAAAAGTCCATTTCCCAATTAAAAATCTATTTCTGTGCAAAGAATATTATCTAGTGGGAGTTAAATTAATATAACAATTCAGTCAGGTCTGCATTCAGTTCAATGTAATTTTCCAGTCACAGTAATCATGTCAATTTTTTGGGGCAAATTTCAGACTACATTAACTTCAAAGTAATGAACTCATACATGTAATATGTTTCTTCTTCTCAACAGATAGACAAATGAGTTGATTCACTAAATCATATTTTTTTCAAGAGATTTGCAACCTTTTTAACCCATGTTTTGATATTTTATATGTGACACCACCCCTCTCCTATTGAAATTATGGTGAAAGAAAAAGGTAAATGAGGGATATTCTAACATAAATATTTGTTGATGTAGGTGGCCACTGTTAATTTTTTTCAAAATGCGGTCATAAATTTTGCAAATTATGCCAAAAATCAGTTTATAATGAACGTCCCTACATTATCGACATCACAACTACACCACTTATGATGCAAACGATTAAAATCTTTTTTAACAGAAACAATTAGACATTATAACATATGACTTCATCAAATTATCATCACATTTAAAAATGTTCAGATTTTAGGACAAAAATAAAAAAGGAGTTTTAATAAGAAAAAAAAATCAGACTGATGCTGTGTAAATATTCACTGCAAAAAAACTAAGTTAATCTATTAGTAAAATCCTGCTAACATGTTTGACTTTTGCCATATTCTGTATGTATGCGCCTGTCCCAAGTCAGGAGCCTGTAATTCAGTGGATGTCATTTGTTGATGTGTTACATATTTGTCTTTCATTCACTTTTTGTAAATAGATTAGGCCATTAGTTTTCTTTTTTTAATTGTTATACATTTGTCATTTTCAGGGCCTTTTATAGTTGACTTTGCGGTATGGGCTTTGCTCATTGTTGAAGGCCGTACAGTGACCTATAACTGTTATTTTCTGTGTCATTTGGTCTATATATATATATATATATTATTCTGAAGAACCTATGTTGATACAATGGTATACAGAAATACATAGACATACATAATAATATTATAAAACATGGTGAGGTTACAGCAAATAAAGAAGGAAGAATGCATAGGTTTGGAGGATTCCATTTTATCAGAGAGAATCTATTTCTGTATTAATGATTCTAATGAGCTTACACAGCTTTTTAAGTTTTGATTGTTTCGAAAAATTCATAATTGCTTTAGACTTTAGAGTATCAATGTTGGTACAGAATTTTTCATCTAAACATTCTTTCCTTTCTTCGGAAAAATATGTACATTCTAAAATATAGTGAAATTCATTTCCAATTTCATTACTATTACATAAGTTACAAGTTCAATTTTCTCTGGGTATGTTTTTTCATCTACCAGATTCTATTGGGAGCTTGTAATTTACGGTTCTAAATCTACAAAGAGTGAAAACGTCTTTATCGTCTAGCTTGTTGATATAGTTTTCGAAAGCAAAACTTTCTTTATAAATGCAATAGTTAACCGTTTTCGGACTGTTATTAATATTTGAACTCAAAGTTTGAATAAATTGGTCTTGGAGACTAGTTCTAATCGTATGTTTTAGCCAATCATAATTGTAAAAATTTTGATAACTCCATATGTAGGAGAGACCACATTCATTAAAAATGTTGGAAATATAATTTATCCATGAAGATCTTAAAGTGGAATCATTTTCTAATTTCAGCAGTAATTTAAACACAATGAAGCATAGTTTTTCTTGTTTGCCTTTTAATATTATTATTATCCAATATGATATCATTCTGATTTTTATATCAATATTAAGAGGTATCGACCGAGTTCCCCAAATATAACATAGTTAGGTGTAGTAGGTTTAAAATGGAGAAGGAGTTTACAAAATTTTTAATGAACTTTTTCCAGGATGTCAATATTTTCATATCCCCATATTTCACAGCCATATAAAAGAATTGGTTTAACAAGTTTGTCAAAAAGATCAAGTTGACAGCTAATAGAAAGATTATGTTTTCTTCCTTTTCGTAAGACATCGTACATTGCGTTAATAGCCTTTTCTGCCAAATGAAGTTTGCCCGTTTTAAAACTCCCAGTTCTTGAAAAATGTACCCCTAAATAATTAAAGTCTTTAACAATATATATGTTTGAGTTATTATATTTAAACATTAAATTCTTTTGTAATCTTCCCTTTTTAAAAAACACTATCTTTGTTTTTTTAACGTTCACCTTGAGTCCTCATATGTTACAATACGTATTAAATTTATCTAAGGAGGCCTGGAGATCAGTCGCCGTTTCGGCAAGTATGATCGTGTCATCAGCACGGCGTTTTGCATTTGCGCCGATCTGCATTTCATTTGCGCCGATTTTTATTTTCATTTGCGCCGATTTTTTTTACAGGTAAATTACAGGTGAACAGATATAAGAAGATGTGATATGAGTGCTAATGAGAGAACTCTCTTTCCAAGTCATGTATATTTTTCATTCATTAGAGACCTCTTTCGTTAGCCACTTGTACAAATTTAATGAATTATCAATCATAACGTGTATGTAAGTGATGTCCCCTGCTCACCACGGGGAGGTAGAATAACGCCTACAAGATACATCTCCAAACTTTTCCATGACCGTACCCGTAGTTCTTTAGCCTCTGTCTGTCGGATATCTGCCACATGGTTATGATTGTTCTGTCTTTTTGACAATAAAATCCGTGGGGAAACTGGTTTTACACGATTTTATGGTACATTATAGTAAGCTATGTTGTTATGTATCAGGACACTGACATTCCGATATGTATGGCTCTCGATGATTAAAGACTTGACTCCTCGGCCCGTTTCAGTGTGCAATATGTCCATCGTGTTACAACGAAGTTTCAGAACAATATATGAATCAAAACTAACATAACTGAACAACATTTATAACCAGATTTTTTACCAATGGTATAGTACAGTATATGTACAAGTATTAACTTACCTGTAAATCTAATTAGGAGCAGTTATAAAATCGGCGCAAATGAAAAAATGAAATCGGCGCAAATGAAAGAATGTATATATTCAAAATCGGCGCTAATGTCATACGCCCCATCAGCATAAAGTATAGCAAATAAATTTAAATAAATATCTAACTTTGTTTCAATGTCTTTGCTTACTGTTTGTAGACCAATCACATTTTCTTGGCATAGAAAATCTTCTAAGTCATTTAAAAAAAAAAAAAAAAAGGGTGATAGAATTTCACCCTGTCGAACATCATTTTCGCATGGAAAAAAAACAGATTTTTTACCATTATATATTAAACATGATTTGATATTTTGATACATATTAAAGATAATGTTGTACATTTTGCCACTTATTTTACTTAAAAGCATTTTATACCACAGAGCATCCCGTCGAACAGACTGAGTGTCAAATGCCTTCTCAAAATCAACAAATGCACAAAAGAGCTTTTTTTTCTTATTTCTTAGAATTTCAAAAAATGAATGCAAAACGAACATGCAATCAGTTGTTGAATAACCTTCACGAAAACCAAATTGATTTTCCTTAATCAATAATGTTTCTTCCGAAAATTTTATTAGTCTTGCATTTAAGATTGAAGTAAATAGTTTTCCAAAACAGCTAACAATTGTAATCGGGCGATAAATTTTAGGGTTGTATTTATCACCTTTATTTTTGTAAAATGGTTTAATGGTCCCAATCACCCATGATTCAGGAATTGTCCCCGATTCAAAGATAAGATTGAACAATTTGACATAAAGTTCTATATACTGACCAAGCGAAGATTTTATGTATTCCTTGATAATTTTACCATCTGAACAGGCTTTGTTGTTTTTCAGCTTTTTTACGCACTTTAAAATTTCATCTTCAGTTATCGGCAGATTAAGGATTTCATCGATGTTATTATCGAAATCGCAATGAGCTTGAGAAGTGTCTTTTGTATCGTCTATATATGGTCTTTGGCTGTATTTAGTTCTTTAAAAATGTAAGCAAATTTTCAAAATCTACATATCTCTTTTGGAGAGTTGCCTCATTGGCAATCATACCACATCTTCTTTTTTTTTACATGACTGAAGGTCAAGGGCTGAATAACCTCTTTGAAAATTGTAAATGCCAATACAACTGCGTACCAAATACCATTGACTGCTCATATGTAAGTTCCCTTTAACTGACAAACACAAACTTTAACATCTAAACAATGCAAAAGTTTCCAAGTTAATAAACTATGGGTGGAAGGGCCATATAAGAGGGTATTCTATTACAATTGCATACTAAATATCATTGACTTAGTGTTATTGGTTAATTTAAAGTCAGAAATTATTGCGAGGTTTTTATTATTGCGAAAAATGTGACAAAGTTGTAAACCCAATAATTTAATCTCGCAATTTGAAATATTTTGTACGAATTAAACAGGATTTTTTCTCAAAAATCGTAAAAATTAAAAGTCTAAACTGACAAAATCTCAATATTAAATAAATGCACACAATGATTTCTGAATTTACAGTAATCATAAACTGATCTAATTACAACTTCAAAATGTAAACTATGCAATTTAAAGACTGAGGGGGCTGGGCAAAAAAAAATGCCATGGAAATGAGATGCAGACAATCACAAAACATGTAAATGCAGCTCAAATTTCTAAGTCAATAGACCATGACTGATGGGGCAAGGCCAATAATCTTCATGAACTTGATATGTGCGCTAATACAATTGCATATCAAATACCACTGACCTACCAATAGTGGTTCTCCTTGAATTTACTTATTAGCAAATTTATACATGTAATCTCAAGCATAGATGCTTCATGTGTTGGCTCTCCAATAATTGGGAATCATTCATGTTTGTTTTTTTTTACATATGGATTGATTTGGAATAGAATTTTTATATAATACGTAAAATATTGTTGAAATCATACCACTAAAATAGTCTCAATTGTTGTGAAATTTTCCAAAGGTATCGTCCTGAAATGAATTACCCTTATATGTATACTAACAAATTATTTGGGGTCTTCCATAGATATAGGAAGATGTGGTGTGAGTGCCAATGAGACAACTCTCCATCCAAATAACAATTTAAAAAGTAAACCATTATAGGTTAAAGTACGGCCTTCAACACGGATCCTTGGCTCACACCGAACAACAAGCTATAAAGGGCCCCGAAATTACTAGTGTAAAACCATTCAAACGGGAAAACCAACGGTCTAATCTATATAAACAAAACAAGAAACGAGAAACAAACAAACGACAACTACTGTACATCAGATTCCTGACTTAGGACAGGTGCAAACATTTGCAACGGGATTAAACGTTTTAATGGATCCAAACCTTCTCCCTTTTTCTGAAACAACATCACAACGTAGAAAAACACACGATAAAATATCAATTGGCAGACTTAACTCAATCAAAAAACGTATGATTACACAATGAACGAATAAATTTGATCTGCTTGATTTACCATATCTAATAATAAATTGAGAAAGGAAATGCGGAATATGTCAAATCGACAACAACCCGACCATAGAGCAGACAACAGCCGAAGACCACAAATGGGTCTTAAATGTAGCGAGAAACTCCAGCACTAAGTTTACTTCCTAGCAAGGTTCTTTGTGCGAAAACATTGCTTCTACACTGCTTTTAGTTTGTTTGGTATATGTGACCTTGAACCTTAGACATCATATTTGATAGGACCTAAATGGCCGGTGGCATTGTCGGACCTAAATGGTGACATTGTTGTCGGAGTAGTTAAAACTACTGCATCACTAGCCTTTAAATGCAGAGGATGTACGTTTGAAGCCTCCATGTGGCAAGTGCACTTAACTAATCTTAATGGACTATAATTGTCAGTTTTCCTGTCGAAGGTTGTGGTTCTATAAAGTACTACCACTAGCCAATGAATCCAAATACAGATTAAATTTCAGCACAATTCCTTAAAGTTCCCCAAAAAAACTTTCACTTCCATTTTTGATCTGTGGCTTTCGACATTTTAACCTCAAAATAGATCAACATACCCTTAATTAATATTCTGACTCCAGCAAACCAGTCTATAAAATAAGATGTGGTATGATTGCTGATGAGACAACTAGTCTATATGTGCTCCAAAGTTCAATTGACGCAGATCATAAGCAGCTAAATGTTGCTGTACAGCCTTCAACATTGAGCAAAATGCTATATACCAGGAAGTTTTCTATATACTAGTAACCCCTAGGACAAAACAAGGGGGATGATTCAAACAAGAATTACCAGACTTATTTATAACCAAATAATTTATGAAAAACAAATATGACAGACAAGCACTTCTTCTAAATGGATTGTGTTCTTGGCATTGAAGCTGCAGATACCAGTTTTATGTCTGTCCTAGCCTCAAGGACATAGTTGGTCATCCAAATTGATGAATTATGCTAGGGTCAAGATATTTGTAACAAACTCATACCTTTGAAGAATATAAGGACTTTTCAATTTTTCAACAAACAGAAACATTTCTTTGTAATTGTTCTTTATTAAAAACAGAGACAAACATATTGTAACATAGAAAAACATGCACCCTGCATTAAAAAACCTATAGGGGAAAAAGCATGGGTGTGTAATTGTAACAGATATTTCAAGAGTAAAATTGTCACGAACAAACAGGGTTGTTAGTGGAAGAACTATATATTACAACGAAACTACCACATGTAAAATTGTCATGAACAAACAGGGTTGTTATCAACAGTGTGAAAGTTCAATTAAATCAATTTCATGGACAGGGTTTTTCATTTGGTAAGATAAATCTTTGTAAAACAGGCAAAATGTTGTAGCATATAAAATGCAGATATATCTATAGAGGTAAATTTCTATTTTGTATTTGACAGAGCTGATGAAATACTAAACATCTTGAGTTTAATAAAACTTGATCAAAACACCTTCAAATATTTGAGATTAATCTTGTTACACAGAAATGAGTATCTTAATAATTATGTGACACTTAATTAAGATCAATCAATCAATTATTAATCCCAATAAGAAACCTTAACCTATAACTACTTATTAAAAGGGTGGGGATGAGGTGGGGTAGGTGACGAAAGGAGGGGTGAATCAAACTTAAAATAAGGATGTTGACCAAGCTGTCACCATTATTCTGTAGTCATTATATTTGGGACACGAAATTGGGCTTGGGGCAAATAATATCAGATGCATTTTTGTAGATGATGACCTCTAAATAAAATTCGAAATCCCCATTCCAAACCAAACCCCTTAATGCATTATCTAGACCTCTGTTTACAAGCTTTTTTTTTTACAGAGCTCTAAATAATACTTTCATCTTACTTTATATACATCTGATATAACTTATCAATCTAACTTACATTGATACATAAAAAAATGATAACTAATTATTCTTAATTGTTGACCTTCTGTGCAGTGACAGAATTTACAAGTATGAAGAGAAAAGCAGGGGTAATCCCTCCCCTTACCCCTCAATCTCAGCCTGCTAGTCTCTCCATTCACCAATAAATGTTAGTCAGGAAGGCAACTAAAGCAATTCTGTAAAAAATAACAAAACATTTTATACACAAAATTATCAGATGCATATAAAAAAAAAATTATTGTAAATAAACCGAAAATATTTAACCCGCATTTCATACCACCCAGTTATTATCTAGAACTCTGTTTACAATTCTTTTTTTCTCTTTTTTTTTTTTTTTTTTTTTTTCTTTCTTTTTTTTTCTTTTTCTTTTTTTCTTTTTTTTTTTTTTACAGAGCTCTAAATAACAACTCTATTCAAAACGTATACATCTGATATGAACAACATTTGTACAAAACCTTTACCAAAGGAACTAACCAGTATGAAAAGATAAGCAGGGGTATTCCCTCCCCTTGTATAATCTCAGCCTGCCAGTCTTTCCATTCATCACAACTGGTGTTCCTGATAATTTACAGAACACTATAAAAAAGAGTGTTGTACATCTAGATTGGACATAGTGTGATGATAACTATAAAGATACACTTGCAGTGCATCCTAAATTTTGTACTATGCTGAATACTTGTAGTTAATCTTCAACTAATCAATCAAATGTAAATAAATACAATTTGAAAATCATAGAATAAAAGCTTTGTCTGTTTTCCCTGTTTGTCCTTCATCCATAGATAAAGAATTGAATTATTTTAATAAAATAATGCAAAACTCTGTCTCAAATAAATGTTAAAAACATTGTCCATCCTCATTCTAATGATGAGACTTCTTTAAAAATAGTAATCATAAATGTATTCAAGATTGCATAATGAAACAGTACAAAATACCACAAATTATTTTTTTACATTTTTTTACGTTCCACACAGATTTATTTGTAACCAAAACATCTTTAAAAAAAGAGATTTAAACCAATGCCAGCTGCATGATTGTTCTCTCTGGTCACATCAAAGTCTTAACATTAAATTGCTTTAACTACTTTCATGTATGACCATTTAAGCCCTGTAATGCTAAAACTGTAGGCCTCTGAAATTCTAATGTAATCGACATGTCTGGTTAAAAAGAAATAAATCTTTACAATTGACTCCCTCCTATCCTTCCTCTCTCTCTGTTGATTTTAACAAGAATAATAATACACTATATTGTTTGTCCATTATTGTTTCCAAGTTCATCTAAATGGAAAAATTAGTCTTCTTCTTTATCAGTTGATTTGTAAATTCCCAAGCAGTTAATCTACTAAGAAACAACAAAATGTCAATTAAAACATGGAAATTAAATTGACAAAATAACATATTTAATTCTTATTGATATGTCAGAAACTATTCACTTCATTTATACATATAATATTGATTGATTGATTGTTGCATGCTTAATGTCCAGCGGCAAATAGTTCATGCATAATTAGAACAAGGTGGTGGGCTTAAAGGAAATTGTCCATGACATTTTAGTTTTTGTGTTAAACAGTACCTATAACTCAGAATGAGAGTATTAAAACTTGCTAGTTAGTATCAATGTTTCTTGTCAAAATTCAAACATTGAAATAATTTGGCCAAGACTTAACAGTATGATAAAAAAAAAGTATGATGATAATTAAGTTTCCATTGTATAATTGTAGGAGCAATTTATTATTTGGCATAAATAAATAAAATCAAAATAATTAGCATAATGAACGAGGTTGTTAAATGTGATATATGCCTTTTTAGTGCTTCTTTATTAAAAATTTGTTTGTTTTTGTTGCAATTAAGATTGTGACAAGGTGTTGACTGCTGTACCCCTATTTTGACATGTAACCCTATCATGTTTTATTCACGCATCGTTGTCAATATAATGGAATTTTCGGATTTTCATACAAGCGAGAGGTTTAGCGCTATAAAACCAGGTTCAATCTACCATTTTCTATAGAAGAAAATGTCTGTACATCTTTGTACCAATTAATTCAGGAATATGAAATTTGTAGTCCATTCTTTTGATGTGTTTATGCTTTTGATTTTGCCAATTGATTATGGACTTTCTGTTTTGAATTTTCCTCGGCGTCCAGTATTTTTGTGATTTAACATGTGTTCATTACCATTTTATTTTACTGTAAAACCTCACCTTGAAGTTGGTAATATAGTACTTCCAGGTCCTACTCTCCTCAGATCTTGTTATAGATCATACAATTCTTCAAAATTTTCTGGATATCTGAAGAAGAAAAAATTATGTAGAACAGTTACATTCTTAAAAATGCTTATAAATATGGAATTTTAATTACTCTGGATTCATTTATTTTCGTGGGTACCAATTTTTGTGGATTGAGGAAAACTTGCATGTTCTTGGATATTTAATTTCGTGGTATTGCTGAAGACTGCATACAAGCCAATGGAAAATTTGTCATTCGTTGAACATTTAATTTCGTGGTTTACCTTTACCCACGAAAATTGTTATCCAAAGAATATTAATGAATCCACAGTATAATTAAAAGTAGGACAACTTTTCACCCAAGTATAATAAAACATCCGATCAGGTACATACATGTTGTTTTAAAATTTTGCCAGGCTGATTTTTTTGTAATGAAGACCTTGGCTCTATCACACATTTATCTTTTTTAAATACTCAAAATAACCTATTGCTTATATAAGGTTAATAAACATCAGTCGTTGTCGTTTGTTTTAGTTTTACATATTTGTTTTTTCGTTAATTTTTAATACACAAGTTAGAAACTCAAAGGCCCTTTATATTTTCTCATTTGAATTGTTTTACATTGTCATTTCAGGGCCCTTTATAGTGGACTATGTGGTATGGGCTTTGCTCATTGTTGAAGGCTGTACAGTGACCTAAAATTGTTATTATTTTGTGTAATTTGGTCTCTTGTGGAGAGTTGTCTCATTGGCAATCATACCACATCTTTTTTTACATCTACATGTAATCACATTCAGTGTAATGTTTGTATTTTGAGTATAATTACCTCGTCTTTTGCATGTAACAGCTTCAGACCCAGTTGTAATGTGCCTTTCTGTGAGATTTATCAGTTTATAGTTCACTAGCACTGTCCATCTACATGAATACTGGTCACATCAATATAAATGTCAATAATTCACTTGCTGGTTCCAAGGCTGGTGTCAATATTTACTTGTAGGTCCAATTCCAAGGCGTTTGTCAATATTTACTTGTCGGTCCAATTCCAAGGCTGTTCAATCCTGAATTTAGTCTATTCACTTAAAGTCAGTCAGTTTCATCATTTGAATATTTCATTGTCCACTATTCTGACTGGTCACATATAACATCACACAATAAGTCCATTAAGTCAATACATTTAAAACTGGTAATTATTATAATATTTTATTATCACTATAGTTGTTACCTATTTGATTCCACACATCTATCCTCGTGTCATTACTGGTATATCTTTTTTTTAAATTGGCAAAAAAATCGAGTGGTTATTTAAGGGTTTTTTTTTCAGAAAATTTTAAATTTGGAATTATAGCAAGCTTTTTCATCTTGCTTATTTATAAAAGTTTATTCATAAAATAATTTTATTAAAAGAAAGGGTAACTTTAATCATAAAATGATGAAAATGTTTAACTATCAGCTGTAGGGGAGCTTACAAGGTTTACAAAGTATACATAAAATTCAAATGAAAGAAAGATAACTCTTACAGCCTTGTGGTTTTATCTGTGGTGGATAGTTCTCATTGGCCTTCTTACTACATCTCATTAGCTTTATTACCACATCTCATTGGCATTCTTACCAAATTGAATTTGCATAAATATCACCACTCATTGGCATTTTTAGCACATCTCATTGGCACTATTACCACGTCTATTTAGCTTTATTACCAAATCTCATTAGCCTTTCTACCACATCTCATTAGTTTTATTACCACATCTCATTTGCATTCTTAGTGCAACTCATTAGCTTCATTACCACATCTCATTTGAATACTTATAAGTGCATCTCATTAGCTTTACTACCACATCTTATGTGCATTCGTAGCACATCTCATTAACTTTATTGCCACATCTCATTAGCATTATTGCAACATCTCATTAGCTTTATTACCACCTCTCATTAGCTTTATTACCATATCTCATTAACTTTATTACCACATCTCATTAACTTTATTACCACATCTCATTGGCTTTCAAAGCACATCTCATTAGCTTTATACCATATCTCATTTGCATTCTTAGCGCATCTCATTAGTTGTATTAACAAATCTTATTGGCATTCTAAGCACATCTCATTGGCATTTTTAGCATATCTCATTGGCATTCTTAGCACATCCCATTAGCTTAATGACCACATCTCATTAGCTTTATTACCAAATCTCATTGGCATTCTAAGCATATCTCATTAGATTTACTACCACATCTCATTGGCATTCTTAGTGTAACTCATTAGCTTTATTACCACATCTCATGTGCATTCTTATAAGTGCATCTCATTAGCTTTACTACCACATCTCATAAGCTTTATTACCACAACTCATGTGCATTCTTATAAGTGCATCTCATTAACTTTATTGTCACATCTCATCAGCTTTATTACCACATCTCATTAGCTTTATTACCAAATCTCATTGGCATTCTAAGCATATCTCATTAGCTTTATTACCACATCTCATTGGCTTTCTAAGCACATCTCATTAACTTTACTACCACATCTCATTTGCATTCTTAGTGCAACTCATTAGTTTTATTACCACATCTCATGTGCATTCTTATAAGTGCATCTCATTAGCTTTATTACCACATCTCATTTACATTCTTATAAGTGCATCTCATTAGCTTTATTACCACATCTCATTTACATTCTTATAAGTGCATCTCATTAGCTTTATTACCACATCTCATTTACATTCTTATAAGTGCATCTCATTAGCTTTATTACCACATCTCATTTACATTCTTATAAGTGCATCTCATTAGCTTTATTACCACATCTCATTTACATTCTTATAAGTGCATCTCATGAGCTTTATTACCACAACTCATTTGCATTCTTAGTGCATCTCATTAGCTTTATTACCACATCTCATTGGCATATTGATCACATCTCATTGGCATTTTAACCACATCTCATTGGCATTCTTAGCACATCTCATTAACTTTATTGTCACATCTCATTAGTCTAATTACCACATCTCATTGGCTTTCTAAGCACATCTCATTAGCTTTACTACCACATCTCATTTGCATTCTTAGTGCAACTCATTAGCTTTATTACCACATCTCATGTGCATTCTTATAAGTGCATATCATTAGCTTTACTACCACATCTCATTAGCTTTATTACCACATCTCATTTACATTCTTATAAGTGCATCTCATAAGCTTTATTACCACAACTCATTTGCATTCTTAGTGCCTCTCATTAGCTTTATTCCCACATCTCATTGGCTTTCTAAGCACATCTCATTAGCTTTATACCACATCTCATTTGCATTCTTAGCGCATCTCATTAGTTGGATTAACACATCTTATTGGCAATCTAAGCACATCTCCTTGGCATTTTTTGCACATCTCATTGGCATTCTTAGCACATCTCATTAGCTTTATTACCACATCTCATTAGCTTTATTACCACATCTCATTGGCATATTGATCACATCTCATTGGCATTCTTAGCACATCTCGTTAACTTTATTGTCACATCTCATTAGTCTTATTACCACATCTCATTGGCTTTCTAAGCACATCTCATTAGCTTTACTACCACATCTCATTTGCATTCTTAGTGCAACTCATTAGCTTTATTACCACATCTCATGTGCATTCTTATAAGTGCATCTCATTAGCTTTACTACCACATCTCATTAGCTTTAATTATTACCACATCTCATTTACATTCTTATAAGTGCATCTCATAAGCTTTATTACCACAACTCATTTGCATTCTTAGTGCATCTCATTAGCTTTATTACCACAACTCATTGGCTTTCTAAGCACATCTCATTAGCTTTATACCACATCTCATTTGCATTCTAAGCGCATCTCATTAGTTGGATTAACAACATCTTATTGGCATTCTAAGCACATCTCCTTGGCATTTTTTGCACATCTCATTGGCATTCTTAGCACATCTCATTAGCTTTATTACCACATCTCATTGGCATATTGACCACATCTCATTGGCATTCTTAGCACATCACATTGGCATTCTTAGCACATCTCATTAGCTTTATTACCACATCCCATTGGCATATTGACCACATCTCATTGGCATATTAACCACATCTCATTGGCATTCTTATCACATCATGATCATCTTTACATTCTTCATTGATCACTGGACCAATTATTTTATAAATTGAGAATATACCTTTAACAGATTTTTAAATTGCTTTTCTGAAAATCTTTCCCAAAATATTATCCGAGTACCCATTTATAAGGTATTGATCCAAAGTTGTTGTAAAGGATTTATTTCAATAAGTTTATCTCCCCTTGATTTATTTCAATATGTTTATCTCCCCCTGAATAGAACAATTTGGTAAAGGATGTTTTTGTGTTTAATCAGACGTCAACACTTTTAATCAGCAATACCTTAAACCAGTACACACATTTCAACAGAAACTTTGGACAACATTTAAAGACACTGAAGGTCTGTGTTTTTTCAGGTTCCATTTATATGGCTTCCGCCATCAATAAAAACTGGCAGCCTTGTAATAGGTAGGAGTACTACAAGTGGTGTTAAAACAGTCATATCTTTCCAGAAAAGATAAATAACTTGGTAGTTACTGAATTATGACAGGCTAGACTGCCTGTTGTTATACAAATTATTAAAGGGAGTTTTCCAAGGCAAACATTTATTATGCCTCATTTATGGGCATTATGTTTTCTGGTCTGAGCGTCTGTTTGTTTGTCTGTCCCGCTTCAGGTTAAAGTTTTTGGTTGAGGTAGTTTTTGATGAAGTTGAAGTCCAATCAACTTGAAACTTAGTACACATGTTCCCTAGGATATCATCTTTTTAATTTTAATGCCATTTAATGAACATAGAAAATGATAGTGCGGATGGGGCATCCATATACTATGGACACAATATAATGTCTTTACCAAATAGGAAGGGAGAAATGTTCAGGAGAGGAACCAGCAATCTTTAAATAAAGGGGGATCCAACCCAGGAGAAAGTGGAGGTTTTAAATATATATATCCCCATTCAAATGCTTTATCATTAAAAAAAAAAGGGAGGGGGGTTCCAACCCTAACCCCCGGATTGGCCACTGGGATCACAAAAATTTTAGACTTGGAAATAATGAAGAAATGTAATAGACCCATTATTTTAAAACAAGGACTTTCAGACTGGATTTGCATACCAAAAATAAAAATTGGTTTGTATCCCTACTCATATTCATATTGTTAACAAGAAGTTCTCTTTTTTGACTGAATGCATTAATTTTTAAAGAAGACCTATCCCTCTACTAGACTAGTACCTTAAACCCTTATCTGAAAACTCACTCCATCAGTCTCTATTCTCTCTCACCCTTTCCCCTCCCTTCTCCCCCTCATTTCTCTCCCTCTCTCGTCTTCCATCCTTTCAACCTATTTAACTAAGTACCAATTGTTAGTGATGGTTAGTGTTGATACTTTAAGAATAAGATGTGTTTATATTAAGATACCACCTGTAGAGGGATGGATAATTTTGCATGGAGACATACTTTTCGACTTAATATTTTGATTAACTTTTCAAACAAAAATATTTTTAAACCAAATATAAAAATTTATATGTTTTCTGTTACTACTAGGAATTGAACAAAATAATGAGTAACAGTTCATTTTCAAATAAACAAATATAAAATGAATATGAATATCTTAAAAAGAATACTTTTCACTTCCAATTATAACCTCCTCAATGGTTCTATGCTTGTCTGATGTGTTGGAGGTAAAGGGCTCTTTCCCATGACTTTAAAAGAGGTATTTTTTCCTTCTCCTTAAGTAGTATTTAAAAGTAAGAGCGAGTTTAGTTGACTCTGAGTCAGAATAATGCATCCCGGAAGGGTTGGAGATCTTTCTCAGACTAACACCCTTTACTTTGGGAAACTCCCAAAATTATAATACTGATAAACCTTGCATTATGAAATTGGAATCTTAAATGTTCTGTTCTGAAAGTTCCTTTAAAACTATGTATAATGGTTTTTGAATAGCTGATACATATATGTTCTACGTCTGATTTTTAAGGGCAATTTGATCTAAAATTTGAAAATTTGAAAAATTATTTCACCATTTTTTAACTTAATTTTTAACATCAGGCTTGATTTATGGTTTTATAAAAATTTAAAGGAAATATAGTATTATTCCTTTTTATTTATAAATTTCCAAATGAAGGACAAAAGGTATAACATTATTTATCTTTATTTAAAATGTATTAACTATAACCTTTGATGGTTTTTTTGTTTTGTGTTGTTGGTTGCTGTTAACTTACATATATCAAAACAATCCTCAGAAATAAACATGTATACTCTAAATTATATTTAATTCAAGTTAAAAGAATGTATCCATTCTGTATCATGATATAATTAAATCCAAAATTCCAGTTATATAAGAATGTATCCATTCTGTATCATGATATAATTAAATCCAAAATTTCAGTTAAAAGAATGTATCCATCCCGTATCATGATATAATTAAATCCAAAATTACACTTAAAAGAATGTATCCATTCCGTATCATGATAATTAAATCCAAAATTTCAGTTAAAAAAATGTATCCATTCCGCATCATGATATAATAAATCCCAAATTCCACTAAAAAGAAAATGTATCCATTCCATATCATGATATAATTAAATCACAAATTCCACTTAAAAGAATGTATCCATTCCGTATCATATATAATTAAATCCAAAATTTCAGTTAAAAAAATGTATCCATTCCGTATTATATGATATAATTAAATCCAAAATTTCAGGGAAAAAAATGTATCCATTCCGTATCATGATAATTAAATCCAAAATTTCAGTTAAAAAAATGTATCCATTCCATATCATGATATAATAAATCCCAAATTCCACTAAAAAGAAAATGTATCCATTCCATATCATGATATAATTAAATCCCAAATTCCACTTAAAAGAATGTATCCATTCCGTATCATATATAATTAAATCCAAAATTTCAGTTAAAAAAATGTATCCATTCGGTATCATATGATATAATTAAATCCAAAATTTCAGGAAAAAAAATGTATCCATTCCGTATCATGATAAAATTAAATCCCAAATTCCACTTAAAAAAATGTATCCATTCTGTATCATGATATAATTAAATCCCAAATTCCACGTAAAAGAATTTACGTATCCATTCCGTATCATGATATAATTAAATCCAAAATTTCAGTTAAAAAAATGTGTCCATTCCGTATAATGATATAATTAAATCCCAAATTCCAGTTAAAAGAATGTAATTAAATCCCAAATTCCAGTTAAAAGAATGTAATTAAATCCCAAATTCCAGTTAAAAGAATGTAATTAAATCCCAAATTCCAGTTAAAAGAATGTATCCATTCCATATCATGATATAATTAAATCAAAAATTCCAGTTAAAAGAATGAATCCATGAGCTACTGCCCACTGAGGATACGCACAACATATACTTCAGTACGCAGGAAGTTGTTGAGTTGCGAATCCAAAAACGCCTCACACAGTATAGCTGACCTTTATTAAGCCTGAAACCAAATTTCAGAAATCCTTGTATTGAAGTTCCTGAGAAAAAGGTGACGAAAATTTTCAACTTAGCTATCATGTGTAAATGATACAAGCGTTTGGATAACAGGAAGTTGTTAAGTAATGAATTTGAAAATGCATCGCACAGTAAAGCTGACTTTTATCAACCCTGAAACCAAATTTCAGAAATCCTTGAATTGAAGTTTCTGAGAAAAAGGTGACGAAAATTTTCAACTTAGCTAACATGTGTAAATGATACAAGTGTTTGGTTAACAGGAAGTTGTTAAGTAATGAATCTGAAAATGCATTGCACAGTATAGCTGCATTTTATCAACACTGAACCAAATTTCAGAAATTCTTGTATTGTTGATGCTGAAAGACAGAATGCTGGACAGACAGACAAAGGTAAAACAGCATACCCCCACTTTGAGGGTTTAATTTAATCCCCAAATTCCAGTTAAAAGAATGTATCCATTCCGTATCATGATATGATTAAATCTCCCAAAGTCAGTTTTAAGAATGTATCCATTCTGTTTCATGATATGATCAAATCCCCCAAATTAAAATTAAAAGAATGTTTCCATTCCATATCATAATATAATTAAATCCCAAATTTTAGTTTAAAGAATGTATCCATTCCGTATCATGATATAATTAAATCCCAAATTCAAGTTAAAATAATGGACCCATTTCTGCATCACGATATAATTAAAACCCAACCATTTATTTCTTTTTTTTTCTATTTTTCTTAAAATCATTAGACATTGTTAAAATGAAAACCATGCATATTATTTTTTTTTTTTTTTTTTTTTTTTTCTATTTTTCTTAAAATCATTAAAAACCATCACCCATGCATTTTTTTGTTTTTTTTCTATTTTTCTTAAAACTATATACACATTTGACACTATCCACATTCTCATAAATAATTTTTCTGTTTCCTTCTGAAAATCTTAACAAAAATAATGAAACACAATTTTGAAATGGTCATTCCCCTTTTTACACAAAAATTTGACAACTTAAATATGTTACATTTACAATAAAATTTACAAATTATTTAAAAACAACAAAAGTGGGGAAAGAGATATACTGGTGCCAAACTTTTTTTCTCTGAAACATGTGTATCCATTTCTTTGAGTTCAAAGTTCATTTTTAAGCCAATTCTGTCATCAATACCAACTGAACAATTAAATTTGGATTCCAATGGATATCAGATAACAGTAAATTTGGAGCATGCAGTGCACCTTTGAATTTGAATTTGATCTTTTGGTGTTTTAACGCCACTTTTAAGCACTATATTTTGGCTATTTCATGGCGGCCACTTTGTATTGGTGGGGGAAGCCAGAGTGCCTGGAGAAAACCTCTGACCTTCAAAAGGAAAACTTACAACCCTAAGTCAATTAAGATTGGAGTCATGTGCACCCGCACAGGCAGGGTTCGAACTCTCTATCTCAGTGTTGACTGGCTAGTGATTACAGTAGTAAATACTTAAGACCACTTGGCCACTGAGGCTCCCATGTTCCTATGGATACCTTATTTACATTGGTAAGACACATGGGATGTTCCTATGGATACCTTCATAACTTTGGAGAGGAACATGTGATGTTCCTATGGATACCTTTATTACTTTGGAGAGGAACATGTGATGTTCCTATATGGATACCTTCATTACTTTGAAGTTCCTATGGATACCTTTATTACTTTGGAGAGGAACCTGTGATGTTCCTATGGATACCTTCATAACTTTGGAGAGAAACATGTGATGTTCCTATGGATACCTTCATTACTGTGATGTTCCTTATAATGGATACCTTCATTACTTTGAAGAGGAACATGTGATGTTCGTATGGATACCTTCATAACTTTGGAGAGGAACATGTGATGTTCCTATGGATACCTTTATTACTTTGGAGAGGAACATGTGATGTTCCTATATGGATACCTTCATTACTTTGAAGTTCCTATGGATACCTTTATTACTTTGGAGAGGAACATGTGATGTTCCTATGGATACCTTCATAACTTTGGAGAGAAACATGTGATGTTCCTATGGATACCTTCATTACTGTGATGTTCCTATGGATACCTTCATTACTTTGAAGTTCCTATGGACACCTTTATTACTTTGAAGAGGAACCTGTGATGTTCCTATGGATACCTTTATTACTTTGAAGAGGAACATGTGATATTCCTATGGACACCTTTATTACTTTGAAGAGGAACATGTGATGTTCCTATGGATACCTTCATTACTTTGAAGAGGAACATGGGATGTTCCTATGGACACCTTCATTACTTTTGAGCGGAACATGTGACGTTCCTATGGACACTTTCATTACTTTGAAGAGGAACATGTGATGTTCCTATGGATACCGTCATTACTTTGGAGAGGAACATGTGATGTTCCTATGGATACCTTTATTATTTTGAAGAGGAACATGTACCGTAATGTTCCTATGGGTATATTAATGTCTGGTAAAAATAGGACATGTTCCCATGGATACTCTAAATTCAGGGATCATCTAATTTACCAAATTTAAAACTTTAAAAAGAAGTTTAGAAAAGGACTGAGGATCTTTTTATCACTTTATTTAAATTCTGTATCTTTAGGTTTCAGTCCCCCTTTTTTCTGTTAGTTTGTTCTCTTTTTTTTAAGAGGGGAGGCTATTTCAATTAATCTAAATTTTAAATATTTGGCTTCCACTTTAAAATTTATCTAAACGAAGGAAATGTGTGAAACAATTATTTAATTTGAAATAAAAACTTAACAGTTACAAGTTTATATGAAGGGTTTGGTTATTCTGTTTTTTTTTTATAATTTGTCCTTTGTCTATTATTAATTGAAAATTACTTTAGGGATTATGTTATTGAGACAGCAACTAAACAACATAAAAAAACCTGGACCCCAGAGGTCAATATAGTCTCCAACAAAAACAAGTTTCTATACTATAGGTCAAGTACATAATTGTATGTTTTTGTGGTTTTTTTAAACACAATTTTTTTAAATAGAGTACACTTTGGCTCTTGTTTTACAACTTTAAGAAAGACCACTTTAATGGTTAATTTGAAAACTGGAATATCTTTATTAAAAACTGAAAGTTTAAACAGGAATATTTTTTTATTTTCATTTTTATCCAAAAGTATTAGGGTATTTGTGCTCCAAAAACTTCAAAGCAACAATAAAAGCATCACAACAATGTGAATACAACATCAACACATAACTTACTTCATTCAATGGACAGCAACTCTATCCCCATTCCCTATTTTATCTCCCCAAATTCACCAGCCCATGGATGTAATCTTCTCTCTTTTATCTCCCCAAATACACCAGGCCCTGGGATTCCCCTCTCCTTTTATTGCCCAACTTCACCAGAGTCCCTGGGTTTTCCCTCCCCTTTCTTTAAGCCATAAAATCCCAGGCTAAGGTATTTCCCTTATTTTTCCCTACCTGCCCAAAATATAAAGTCCCAGGTCAATTTTAAATAGATGTTGCTGTATTGGGCTAGGGGTTAATTAAATAGAACAATGAAAGAAAACATCAGCAAGCCAGCATAAGCTTTACATGTTAATTTATATATGCAATGCTAATTATCCTATGCAGGTTTGCAGGTTTATGCAGATTGTGCAGTGTTAGATACATTGTTATACTTGACTTGCCAGTGTTAACTTTGGATATATTATACTTTATATTTTTGTAAAGAAAAAAAAAAAGTTGAACCCAGCAAGTAATGTAATAATGTTGTACTCAGACACTATAATAATGTAATATCATTCACATCAAGTTGTTGTAAGCCCAAATCTTTTGCTGAATTAAAAATTTTCAACTTATTTAAATGCAAGAAAAAAGATGTTTTAATTATTTTGCTTTATTATTACTTTTAATAGATATTTAGTAAATTTTGTATACTTTTTTTCTTTATAGATATTTAGTAAATTTTGTATACTTTAATTTTTCTTTATAGATATTTAGTAAATTTTGTGTACTATTTTCTTTATAGATATTTAGTAAATTTTGTGTACTTTTATCTTTATAGATATTTAGTAAATTTTGTGTACTTTTTTCTTTATAGATATTTAGAAAATTTTGTCGACTTTTTTTCTTTATAAATATTTAGTAAATTTTGTCAACTTTTTTCTTTATAGATATTTAGTAAATTTTGTCAACTTTTTTCTTTACAGATATTAAGTAAATTTAGTTGACTTTATTCTCTATAGATATTTAGTAATAAATTTTGTTGACTTTTTTTCTTTATAGATATTAAGTGAATTTTGTTGACTTTTTTCTTTTTAGATATTTAGTAAATTTTGTTGACTTTTTTCTTTATAGATATTTAGTAAATTTTGTTGACTTTTTTCTTTATAGATATTTAGTAAATTTTGTGTACTTTTTTCTTTATAGATATTTAGTAAAATTTAGTCAACTTTTTTTCTTTATAGATATTTAGTAAAATTTAGTCGACTTTTTTCTTTATAGATATTTAGTAAATTTTGTCAACTTTTTTCTTTACAGATATTTAGTAAATTTAATTGACTTTATTCTCTAAAGATATTTAGTAATAAATTTTGTTGACTTTTTTCTTTTAATACATATTTATATATTTAATTTTGTCAACATTTTTCTTTATAGAAATTTAGTTAATTTTGTCGACTAATTTTGAACTATAAACACTAATCATATTGTATAGATGCCGATCTTTGTTGAAGACTATGTTGACCTTAAGATGCCTTGTTTTTGTTGTTTGTTAAGTACCCCTCATTGATGTATACCAAATATATTCTTTAATTTATCAGAAGCTGCCAAATTAAGATACAGAAACCTTATTTAATATTTTATTAAATATTAAAAGAGTGGTCAAGGTCAAAATGAACAAATGCGAAATTTTAAGGATGTTTAATAGGAAATAAGTGATATTTTTATTTTTTGTTTTACTTCTGATCTGTTACTTTTTTATAAATGATCACCAGAAGTGGTAATTTTATCCTTTCATCCAGAAGTGAAAATTGCTGAAAAAAAAATCCCTTTATTTAAACTATGAAATTTATGTAGGGGACTTTAATGTTCATTTTCTTTCTAAAGGGTGGTGACAATTTAAATGTTTTAACTGAGTCAAAGGAAATATTTTGCATTTTTCATCAAAATTTCAAAAGCAAAATGGAATGTTGCACTGTTATGCTGGATTTTATGCCCCATACATGGGCATTATGTTTTCTGGTCTAACCCGTTCGTCTGTTTGTTGGTCCATTTGTTTGTTTGTCTATCACACTTTGGGTTAAAAGTTACTCGGGTATTAGATGCAACTTTAAAATATTTCTATACCCCTGAGTCAACCCTTGGGGAAGGGAGCTATTTTTGTTCTTATTTGTGAAAATAGGTACACATATTTGTAAAGCTGTTTAGCAGGAATATGCTACTTACATGTGCTTGTTGCACTAGTAACCCGAATTTAGCTTGAACGGACAAAAACGTGTTAACGCTATTTAAATGAGATTAATTGTTATTTGATAAAGATTGACAAAAATTAAAAATTATTTTTAATTCATTTCAATTCATTTCAATTCATTTTAACGCCAGTCAAATAGATGTCTTTGCGGTGAATCAATTGAAATCAAGTTGCTGGTAATGTACGTCAAACTATTAGGCCACGCCCCCGTTAAACTATTTCAAACTGGCATCAATTCGTTTTAAACATCGTTGAGACCCAAGCTTTGTACAGGTAAATCACTCAAGCAAGACAAACTTGATTTATTTATCTTTTTTTTTTCATCAAATTTTATCGAATTTAGTTATATGCGTGTATTCTCAGTTAAGTCGCATGCTTCACAATTTTTAACAAATGAATGCACAATACATGTGACATTAAAGAAATTTAGATAAAAACATTGAAATATTGATGCACGGTTTAAGAAATGTGAATCTGTTGAAAATAAAATAGTAGAATGTATAACATAATTTGAATTTGCCAAAATGCTGTAGATCTTTATCTCACATATTCGTTTTAAAAATTGTTAAGTGCTAAGAAAACTAGTGGAATCTAAGTAACATGTGGTACCTTGCAATTGCTTACGAGACTTTAGGTATTCCTGAATATTTATCGTTTCTGTTTTTCTGTTTTACTATATTGTACTCGTAAATTAGATATGTAACGGAAATAATAGTAACTTCACAGAAATTATTCATTGCGTATATAATTTAAATCTTATATTTTCGGTAGACAACAAATATTCACTAGCTGTATATTAATATATGAAATTACTTGAAATGAAAAACAATGTTTTGTTAAATAATAAAATTGATGAAGATAATGTTGACATTTGTTGAATTTTAATAATAAACAGTAAAGTCTTGCTCAAAATTGTAAATGAAGTAACAGATCAATGAGCTTTTAAACTGAGTTAAATTGTAATACCGGTCGCTGGAGCAAAACAGGCGTAAATTGTGGAAGAGCATATAGTGGACGAGCATATTGAAGCGTTGTTACGATTCGTATATTATCGTGCTATCATGCACCTTGACGTACAAAAAATCTTGTAATAAATGAACATGTATCCTGTATATATGAGATAAATTTTAGTTTGCAATAACACCGGGTAGGTTTAGTTAAACGATCTTGACTGGCTATTAGTCGGCATTCTCTTACGCCTTTTAATATACTCTAGCGTTAAATCAAGTCTGTTAAGACTGTTTTGGAAAAATCTAGACCAATCATAAAAAGTAACGTTTAAAAATGTCAGATCGGGTCAAGATCCGTTTAGTGTGTCAAAATGATATTAGGAGTTTCATGTGGATGATACTGTAACATTGTATTATAAATGCTAAAATAAAAAAGTATATTATTTTTAATTATGAAACATCAAAATTAATCATTCGTTGATATTATTTAAAAAAAAAAAAGGAATCGAAATTTGTAAACGTAAAACTAATAAAAGAGTGACAACAACATCTAATAGATTTCATACGTCTAATTCACCTTTCTGGGGTGGTGTTCTCGAAAGTCTCCTAAGATTCGTCCTAAGTCATAGATAAGACCAATTTTAGGACGAACTTAAGATCAACTTAGGACACTCTTAAGTTGTGTCTCGAAGCTATCTCAGACGAATCTTATGTTAGGACGTCCTAAACATATCCTAAATCGAAATACAGATATTTGTTGATAAAACATTTTTAAATGACGAAAATATTGAATACAATTATTTACGAATTTTATAATAACATGTACAGAATAAATTACATAATTACCAATGTAATAATATAAAAAAAAGATTGTTATTTAAACTGGAAAACAATTTGTTTTGAAAAGAGAATTAAATTTTTAGTATAATCGTATCGTGAAACACGAAGTTCAAAGTTTAAAATCATTCACCTTTTCTATATATACGAGTTAATAACCGATGGTGCGTTTCATTTCATGTTCATTTTCACGTAAAATAATGAGCAAAAAGCGAAATCCAAACTTTATTACACTAGGATGAAGATAGGATGCTCTTAAGACACCTTGTTGGGTGTCCTAAAGTTAGGACGAAAAATGAGATATATCATAAATTAAGAGAGCTTCGAGAACACGACTTAGGACAAAGACTTGTCATAAGATAGACTTAGGACACGTCCTAACCCTAAGATAGCTTCGAGAACACCACCCCTGGATTTTACTTCATCAGGAACGATCACAAACGCAAAATACAAATATTTTATATGTAAGATCATTTATATAGTTAATTTCGTTATCCTCTTTAGGCCGCATCAGGGAACCGTGTCTCCGTTTGAACTAAGCTTCTGAAACTGCTCTTAGGCCGTGAAGTGAGAGTGATAAAACTATAATAAAAACAGAAATGAAGGACCCCGTCAAGATCCTCATAGATTTAAACAATACATATGTATGACCTAAATTTAAGTGTAGCATTGAGTATATGTCTTAGTCTCTTAGTACATTTGTTTGTAAATGCGCTTATCCTATCTTTCATTTGAATAAAAAAAAATATTTAATATAAATATGTATTTATTTGTTTGTTCAGATTGCACTTTTATAAATAATTCTTCTTCGTCTTCTACCTCTAAACTGTAAAATTAGCGTATGTATGCGTTAAATATACGGTCTATAAAGATTTAGTTCGATGGCACTTGTTAATAATCTAAAGGTAATAAAATGAACGATCCATAAAATAACGTGGCAATTACACTGGCTATTTCACAGTGATATCATGGTTACGTTCACTCGTAATGGTATCATACATGTACCTCCGTATGTGGTGTATAAGGTTCTAAATCATGTTTTTATAGCTTCTTTCAAACACTATTGACGACGTTGTTCAAACTACATGTACATATCATAAAACCGCAATTTTAATAAAGTTAAAAAGATTATACGATATTGAAAATGCATTTTTTTCTATCAAAAATGTAGGGTCGTGTATTTGTAACTCTAAGTGTTTACCTAAAATGTATTGAATTGAAAAGGAATAGATCTGTTCTCAAATATTAGACAAAAGAAACATTTTCCGAAAAAAAATTCCGCATAATAACGTTTTGTCCTTTAATTCTTTTTTGGGGTGTCCGTTAAAATACCGCAAAAGTCCCCCTTAGTGCACTAAGAACAAAAAATTGCACTTAAGGACCTGATGGAATGATTCAATTGACACAAAAGACATTGCATATATAAGTCAACGTTTTAAAAATAAACAATTTCAAATTTTATAATCACATTTAGAAAGATATTTTATATTTTATCGACACGCGCCACACTCAGTTGACAGTAATATATAGAAATTCATGTTCGTTCAACCTTGACCCGTTTTGAATACACTAGTATACTTATTAAGAATGTATATATTTTGTTATTTCATGTTGTTCTTGTTTTTTTTATGGTAAAGTTATTACTGCCATATCTATTTTGCTTTTCTAACTGTTATAGTTTTTACTTCTATGTAAGAGTGTATTTTCTTCTTATTTTTGTTTCTTTTAAAGGAGCACTAGCTACGATATATATAAAAAAATTAAGTATATATTTTTTTAGATTAATCATTAATTAAATTGGAATAATGAAATAATAATTTGCTTTTAGCAATCAATTTGCTTTAATTTTGTTGAAATAAGCGATTATACATAATTTTTGACTGATTCACTTGCAAGTGAAAACGTCATCATCATTCTAACCGGTATTCATGTGAACTTAACTTAACCCCCTAGCTAGAGACTGACAACGCATGCATTGTACGTGAACTGGTTATTTAAAGAAAAAAAATGTCAACAATGAAAGTGAAACTACGGTAAATCATTTGATTACTAATTCGATCCACATAAATTATTTCTTATACGGTTAAAAACAATGAGTAACTTATATTTTTAATCTATAAATTCAAATCAAACAGACCTATAAAAATCCAATTGCACGTGCTGGTTTAACCTATTCATATCTTTATTTGTGTTTACATCGCTTATATGGTCATCTGAGGTCAAATCGATAGTTAATTAGATGGCGTCTGGATTTAAATACACACGAAACGAACCTACATATCATCTACCCCATGCTCTGTAAACTGTTTATTTTAAACGTTTGATAGATTGGATAAATGTTTTACATTGTTATTAATCAAATATGAGAATTTGAGTCAAATTGGTGACCATGAATTTGACAGCTAGTGCCCCTTTAATTTCGTTTGCTTGTTCCGTAAGTTCACATTTTTAAGTTCTGTAGAAATGTTTCATAAAGATATTTTGAAATAGTAAAAAATGTATAGAGATTTTATTTAAACCAACACATACTGATATAATAGAAGATATAAACATATTTCGCAAAGTATAATAGTTTATTACATTTTTGTTGAGCCTTCCGACTTTTGTTGCAATAGCTATGATCTACAAACCACAAAACATTACTCTGTGTGTAAAGTGTTTGAAACTTTAATTACTTTCTTAACTATCCTGGATTTCTAATAAACTAGGACAGAAGCTTGTTTATGATTAAGATAGCTTAAAAAAAAATTATCCGTATTTTTATTTATAACTGATTTTTTTGGTTTTCAAGTTCTGTAAGCTGATATACATGCGCTCTGGTTAGAGTTTAAAAAAAACACATTTTCCAGTCGGGGCCTTTTAGTGATCGGTCGACTGAAGACTAAACATGCGGTCTTGATTTACCTATAGTGTTTTTGTCGTTTGGTTGCCGTCAAATTGAATTCTATCCCATATCTCTTATATTATGAGCTTTAAAATCAGCTTATAAGAATTCATTATTGAAAAGTTTATTTGCAATTCTATATGAATATGCCGTAATATATTTATCGGTGTGAGCTGTACCACATACTTATATATGAACTTTATTAATTTCGATCCAAAAAAAGTTCCTAAAAATAGATATTTTAAAAAGTCTTAATAAATTCCAATGATCACAAATCTAATCTAAATCCACTTTTTTCGTGATTCTAAAATACGTTGTTCCTTTTTTTTGGTTTAATTTTGTAGTAATTTGCTAGTCAGTCAGATTCGGATTCCGGGTGACATTGCGTACGCTTTGTCCTTTGATTTGAAAATACACAATTTTAGCATTATTAATTTTTTTTTAATCTTTGCTACGCTCGATGTTTTTGCTTCCGCTGTATCAAAGCTAGTGAATTAGTCAAAATGTCCGTACAATGTATAGTAATATTTCTTTTCATGACTTGTTTATTCTTCAATATAAGCGTTGGCTATTTTTATCTGACAATTTCAAATTTGTCTAGAAAGTTCGCTGTAGTGTTCCATAAATGTCTTAGGGCTTAGTGCACCAAAGCGGCCTGGTTGGGTTTTAGACGTACCGGCAAGTCCCTTGCCCACAATAGCACAACCGCTTTTTTTATGATAATTTTTTTTTAATTGCTGGGACTATCATACTAATAGCATAATAGACCCCGTTAAATCTGGGGTGGTGTTCTCGAAGCTATCTTAGGGGTAGTACGTGTCCTAAGTCTATCTTATGACAAGTCTTTGTCCTAAGTCTATCTTATGACAAGTCTTTGTCCTAAGTCGTGTTCTTGAAGCTCGAAGCTCTCTTAACTTATGATATATCTCATTTTTCGTCCCAACTTTAGGACACCCAACAAGGTGTCTTAAGAGCATCCTATCTTCATCCTAGTGTAATAAAGTTTGATTTCGCTTTTTGCTCATTATTTACGTGAAAATGAACATGAAATGAAAAGCACCATCGGTTATTAACTCGTATATAAAGAAAAGGTGAATGATTTTAAACTTTGAACTTCGTGTTTCACGATACGATTATACTAAAAATTTAATTCTCTTTTCAAAACAAATTGTTTTCCAGTTTAAATAACAATCTTTTTTTATATAATTACATTGGTAATTATGCAATTTATTCTGTACATTTTATTATAAAATTCGTAAATAATTGTATTCAATATTTTCGTCATTTATAAATGTTTTATCAACAAATATCTGTATTTCGATTTAGGATATGTTTAGGACGTCCTAACATAAAATTCGTCTGAGATAGATTCGAGACACAACTTAAGATTGTCTTAAGTTGATCTTTGGTCCGTCCTAAAATTGGTCTTATCTATGACTTAGGACGAATCTTAGGAGACTTTCGAGAACACCACCCCATAGCTCTACCGTTAAATAGTAATTATTATTAATGTTATTATTTTATTTTTTACGCTATCTTAATTTGTAACTAATTATTAAGTATAATATGTATAGTATAGCGTCGTGTAAGTCATTTTTGGGCTAGACATTGTTTGCTTTATAGTGTATTGAATAATTTTTTATTGCAATCAATTTATAATTCATTACAAGGAAAACTGAACTAAGTGGACCGTATGTCATCGCATACTAGACAGCTGATTGGATAAATATGATAGGCTGTTACGCCTACATTGATACTGATGTCCAATCGAATACCAGCAGACACCTGTCAGTAAAAACAAATTTCAAGCATGGATAAATTAGAGATTTATTTGTGTATTCGATATTTGAAAAATAAGTTAAACTATTCGTTTAATCTTTTTTAGGTGAATTTCAAAAAAATGGTTTTTTCACTTTCTTATGTGAAGGTATTTAAATATGAGCGTACCACATGTAACGGAATTTTACAAGCATTTTATATAGCGAATTGTGTTTTCCGGAAAGTACTATTTTCAATATTTCACCATGTGCATAAAAAGCACTATCAAATTTTATTTGTAAATTGTAAAAGATTAAGAATATTTTTGTATATGTACTAAATATTCTGAAATAAAACAGAACATATTTCTCTCGGCCTGAATTCAATCGTAATCTGAAATAAAACTAAACATATTTCTCTCGGCCTGAATTCAGTCGTAATCAAATTTTCATATTTTTTTTTAGTTTTTTTATCTATTTTGCAAATGACGAAGAATTCTCCTTAAACTGTGATTCATTAATATTTAATATTACAAAATACAAGCGTGTACTACCAGGCAAGGAAATGAGTTTAATTAAAGTAACTAATCTAAGTGGTCATCGATGTGTAATATTTGACACTGGGCAATATTTGTGGACCAATGCAATAAAAATAATGTATACTATTAATCAAAATTAAATACTTTTGAATGTAACAATATGCTACAAATTCATTTTGTTCACCGAATTTTTATATTTTTTTTTTATCTAAATGAAAATGTAATAAACTGCTCCCGTTTAATATAAATAAGAAGATGTGGTATGTGTGCCAATGAAACAACTCTCCGTCAAGTCACATGGTATAATTTAATTAGAGGTCAAAAGTACGGCTCAGCACGGAGCTTTGGTCCTCATTGAACAGCAAGCTACAACGGTCCCTAAAATGACAATACAATTAAGATGGAAAACAAAAGCATAATCTATAAGTACGGTCATTTCGCTACGTTATTTCGTCAATTCCGAATTGCAAGTAAGCGTCTCACTGTTTATCAAAATGAGTAGTAACACTGGTGCCTAAAAAAATCTGATTCGAAACTGAAATATAAACCATTAGATTTTATCAGTTGTTTGATATTTTTTCTATGATATGATTAACTCCTGTATTTATTTCGTGCTAAAAATATAACGATACAAAAGATCAATGGAGTTATCGACATCGGTCTTTATATGTATATAATGGTCAAAATAAACTGTCAATTAAATTTTTAAAATATACTTATATTGTTGTTGAATTTATTTAAAAAATAAAATGATGTTTTTTTTGTAAATGTAATAATTCAACCCGGTTTAACCTTTTAAATTTTATATAAAAGATAAAACATGGAACTTCATTCATCATACGTCCATTACGTTCACGAATGGGTAACTGATATTAGAGTATAAGGCAGCACATCATTCGTCAATAAACTTCAGAAAAAAAAAAACGCAATTTGTAATCTGTGGTTTGAATTTTCGTCAGATGTGCCACTGACATAATGGCTGCATTATGGGTGAAATATTTGCCACTAGACGTTAAGTAAAACCCATTCAAATCCTAATCAAACCGCTCTATGTGATGCAAAAGAAACGTGACAGGCAGTGCTATCGAGGTATATGATCAGATTTTTTTCAGCCATCAGTGCACATGATAAATAATTATAAGTGATGCACGAAAAAAAGGAGATGTAAGATATACGCCAATGAGACAGCAACCGAACTACGGAAATAACCGAAAACCATCTAAAGGGAGACGTGTCGACTTCAACAAAAGACAAATATTCCAACATTATGTCTTATAAGTGCTATAATCAATTATTTATTTCGGACAGAACTCGGACATCGTAGAGTCTATACATTTGTAACATATTAGACTTTTATGTTACGTATCGCATTGAAACATGAACGCGGACCTCGATGAGAACAAATGGATTGAAAGTTTGCAAGTTTACTATTTTATTTTCAACAGATTCACATTTCTTAAACCGTGCATCAATATTTTAATGTTTTTATTTAAATTTCTTAAATGTCACATCTATTGTTCATTAATTTGTTAACAATTGTGAAGCATGCGACTTTACTAAGAATACACACATTTAACTGAATTCGATAAAATTTGATGAAAAAAACACGATAAATAAATAAAGTTTGTCTTGCTTGAGTGATTTACCTGTACAAAGCTCGGGTCTCAAAGATGTTTAAAACGAATTGATGCCTGTTTGAAATAGTTTAACGGGGGCGTGGCCTAATAGTTTGACGTACATTACCAGCAACTTGATTTCAATTGATTCACCGCAAAGAAATCTATTTGACTGGCGTTAAAATGAATTGAAATGAATTGAAATGAATTAAAAATAATTTTTAATTTTTGTCAATCTTTATCAAATAACAATTAATCTCATTTAAATAGCGTTAACACGTTTTTGTCCGTTCAAGCTAAATTCGGGTTACTAGTGTTGCTTTTAAGCAATTAATCATATCTGTGATCCTGCTAACAGATATAATCATTCTGTAGAAGTAAACATTGACCTTGACCTGCAGTGCATATCTTTGACCTTGCAAATAACCATTCTTACAAATAGTTTGATCTCACCTCTAGTAGACCTCTACCCTATGAAGGAGTATATGACCATTCTATTCTTGGCAATGTTGACCTAAACTTCTAAACCTCTAACCTATGACCAAACGTCAATGAAAATGTTGACCTGAAATGATTGGATATCTATACTGATTGACCTTGACCTGACTGATAATTGTGGTGATCCATTTTGACAGTTTCACATGTGTTGGATAAAAAGAACAGTGGTTACAAAAAGACACACACACACTCTTTATAAATTTCCAAGTTCAGTAAATTAAACATTAAAAACTTTCATTTAAATTACAACAAAATAATTTCATTAAACTTTAATGATTTAAAAATAGCCAAAATTATAAAAAAAATATTTTGAAGTTTGAAGAAATGGTGTAATTTAGCAATGAATGAAACTCTTTCAAAAATAAACTGAATGACCATAAATGAAAACAAAAAAAATCAAGTTTCAAAAATTAACTTTTCTAAACATTTTTTTTTAAACTAAAACAAAAATTTATACTTTTCCAATCTTTTTTTTCAAACTAAAGCAAAAATTTAAACATTTCCAATTTTACTTTTTTAAAGAAAATATACAAAATGTATATGTATTTACCAAAAATTAACAAAAAAATTAGACAGCTGAGACAGTTTGGTATGAAGTAACAAGGCAGCCTAGCACTCTAGCCACCTGTCTCCACCCAGCAAACCTCCCAGCTGCCTCAGGGACAGGAGCAACATCAACCACTGGAGCAGGGATCACCTCCCAGTCCAAAGGAACACCTACATCATTACCTATAACAACATACGGTGTGACTGGAGTGGCTGGAACCTCAACATCTTCAGGACCATACCAGACAGTCTCTTCAGCGTGGTTGGTTGTTGCATCCTCATCCACTACCTCCTCGAACACAACAGTCTCCTCCTCTGTTGGCAGGAAAGACACAGTCTCCTCCAGGAACCAGTCGGCTGGGTCCTCCACCTTTGTGTCTATACCACACAGCACAGACAGCTCGATGACCTCTTCCTCCTCCAGAGTTGACTCCAGAACCGAGAGCTCCTTGCCAGCTATCTCAACCTCGACTATATCATCCTCGTCATCAGCAATTTGAATAGCTGCTTCAGGAACCATGACAGAGAATAATCGTGCCCGAGGTACAATAACTGCTTCGAAATGTTCAGGTTGATCATTTCTTGGCAGCTCAGGAGACGCAACTGGAACAAGTACTGGTTCTGGCTCCAACCCTAAAAGACGACGAGAGCATCGTGGTGCCTCTAGTTGTGGAGCCACATAGCCGTATGGCATACCAACTCGTCGGAGACGCCTGTTCATCTGGTTGTCCACGTATTTCCTCACACTGAAATATAATATATTGAATATAATACATAATCTGCTTTCCCACTTTTTTTTAACATAACATTCACATGTCAAATTGATTATGAAACAAGGTCATTGAGATACTGTAAATTCAGAAATTATTACATTTTTAAGAAAGTACCAATTCATCCATTTAAAAAAAAAAATCACAAATTCTGAATTTACAGTGACAAAGAAAATAAATAGAAATTGTTCACTGTTTCAGAAAATAAGATTTCATAGTTCAAGGAGCAAGTAAGGTAAAGGTCTTTTTTCAAATTTCCGTGCATGTTTAAAAAACAGGCAGAAAAACTAGTTGAGAAATCGTCCTGTTTTCCAACTCATTTTAGACAATTGACCGTTTCAGAATCTAATGCATTCTGGGTAATACTTTCAAAAGTGTAGACCAAAGTGTCTTCATTGGTTAAAAACATCCAAACAACTGAAATTTAACCAATGATGTGACGATATTTCACTTTGGTGTACGAACAATTAGATTACCCATAGTTCTTTAGATTCTGAAAAGGCGAATTGAAAACAGAGCCTGAGAGCTCTACATACTAAATATCAAAGTCAGAAAGGTCAATTTGATGTTTAAAGTTCTAGTCTTTTGTCAACATACCAGTTATATTATCTCCTATCTAATATACTGAGTGCCAATGAAAACGCAACACTTTTGTTTTTCAAAAAAATCTTATAATTTTTATTTTATTTATATTAGAACTTTGTATAGTTGGTTAAAAATGACTTTTAAGACAATTTTCGACATTTTTACGGTTGAGTGATTTTTGGAACAAATGCGAAGTAAGGGTTATTTTGAGCGGACATAAGCCGAGTTCACCGCTTTTCAACATACGCACCATTTTCACGATTTTGTCATTAAAAGCTTGGCTAATGTCATGAATTTTCCCGCCCTTATTGTTAGGTGACGGCAATAAACATCGGAGTAGATGCCAGGACTTTCTGACAACCAGCAACATGCAGTATTGGGCATGATCCAATGAAGCCTTTCACAGCATACATTTACGAAAAGACTGAAGTTGTAGCCTCTACAATAACCCAAATCTTCCACAAATTCAACAAAAACGGATCATTTAATGATAAGCCACATCCCAGGGTACAAAAAGCAAGAAACGATCAGCCAGACTGATACATTTGGCCATAAACATATCCGATATTGACTCTGGTGGCTGTACAAAGGTCACGAGAGTCCAATGGTGGTCACAGTAGATCCTTTGGAGCAATTTCAGTAAAGCACCATTTGCGCAGAGATTGTTAAAGAGCACCAAAGTCTTTCCTTAGTGACATCTAAGCGGCCGTCAGGCGTAAACATCAAATTCTGTAGACCAAAAATCATTCATTATGTACCAAAAACCGCCAGTGGTGGTTACAAAGACATTTGACACCCATCGTGGCCAAAGGTCATGTGTTTCGCCGAGTTTGGTCCGGTCGAGCAAATTTTGCATCAGATAAGACATGGTTTAGACGATGAAAACCACACCAATACCATAAAGTCAGCTTGAGTTTGCTTTGCGGAACAAGTGGAATAATATTCCTCGAGATCACATTAAATGTCCGGGATGATCAATTCCACGGCGCTGTCGAGAATGCGCTGCACAACGGGGTTGTAACATGTTTTGTTAGGACTGTGAGTTGATGATTCGACATTGGATGTTTCGTATACCTATAGCTTCTGAAAGATGACAACGAAACATTTTTGTTTGATATCGATCTATTGTAAGAATTGTTAATTTTCAAGAACAATTTATTTTGAAAGATTATCATTTCTAATATAAATTTTATTTTTGAAAAACCAAGTGTTGCGTTTTCATTGGCACTCAGTATATTAACAAGTTTTCATTCAAGTTTGTGGCAAGTCCCAATTTGTCTTACTTATGATGTCATGAAAACACTTGTACCACATGTGGAGCAGGATCTGCTTACCCTTCCGGAGCACCTGAGATCACCCCTAGTTTTTGGTGGGGTTCCTGTTGCTTATTCTTTAGTTTTCTATGTTGTGTCATGTGTACTATTGTTTGTTTGTCTTTTTTTTATTTTTTGCCATGGTGTTGTCAGTTTATTTTCCATTTATGAGTTTGACTGTCCCTCTGGTATCTTTCTTCCCTCTTTTGTACATAAATTTTCACAAAAATTGACATATTTCATTAATCTGGTAATTGATTTAGCTATAATTATAAGCTGATACATGTATTTATCCACTCGAGGCAGCTAAATTTTCAATTTAAAATGTGAGGCTCGCCCGAGCATTTTAAACATTTAAAATTTAACTGTCAAGAGTGCACTGGATAAATATCATTTGTTTGGAAAGAATATTCATGTTATTTTTTGCATATTTATGTTTTTTTGCTAACACAATTATTCATTTTTATTTTAGTACACAGCTGTATCCTGCATTTGTTTGGAAAGAGTATTCATGTTAATTCTATTTCCAGTTTTGACCACTGGCCAGAACATTTCTTTCCCAAAACCTTCCAACCCACCTACATCTTAAAAAATCTTTAATCCTGTGATGTTCATTGTTTTTACTTCATAATGTTACAGTCTTAATCAGGCTATTCTACAAAACTGTTTCATATTTTATCATCTTGGACTTTCAGAGATATAACACTTCAGCATAGGATTTTGTTGTTTTTGAAGGTCATATGTAAAAAGAGACCTATTACCGGTGAATTACGTTTGCGCGCATTACCATAACATTTGCGCGCAAAAATCATTACGTTTGCGCGCAGCTTTTGATTACAATTGCGCGCATTTTTTGACAGGTAAACTCGGGTAAAATACAGGTAATAATAATTATTTATTTATAATTTGTTCAATTTTTTACAAGTATAAGTACGCATTCCGTTAGTCTTAGTGCCCTGCTCACCAACGATGAGATGGAAGTGGGATTTCGAGCAAGATAAGTCCGTTTTATTATGCACAAGCACTAAATCCTAGAAATATGTACATATAAAAATGTTAAAATGATGAAACATAGCTTATCTTAAAGGTAAAAGTATTGATAAATTCATTAAACTTTACATGTCTGTACGTGCAGAAACTCCATGTATATCGCTATTCGTTGAAACACTTTTCTCTTTTAAACATTCGCAATGAAGTTACTGTTACATGTATGCTTTAAGCTATACTTCGGAGTTTATAGTGATCACTTTTAGTATATAATTAGTTAGAATTCAAGATGAACAATATATAATTTGAATTAAGAAATATTTTCAAAATTAATATTTTATAGTCATATTTATTATGAAAATAAAAAAATATATAGTGAATTATAATTTAGGTGAATTTTTATTTATATTTTTACCTGAGTTTACCTGTAAAATGAATGCGCGCAAATGTAATCAAAAGCTGCGCGCAAACATAAAACATTTTAATCCCCAAATGCGCGCAAACGTAGTGCGCCCCCTATTACATGTATTAATAGTCCAGCTATCTTTATTCTAAGGTGTTAATATTTGTATTAATGGCAATCATACCATTTATTTCTAGATAATATAAAAAAAATGGCTGGAAAAACATTCAGGAACCTTTATTTAAGCATTCTTTAACATTTCCAATTCTGATCATACAGCTGTTCATGAGGCAAACATTTTAAAGGGGAACCACATGATAAAAATACTGTTTTATCCACACAATTACTCATCAGAGGCAATCTAATCAAAACATTTGGAGAACCAAACAAGGAAGTTTAACTGCTAACTTTAAAATTCTAATATGCTAATGTAGCTGGGGATTTATTTATTTTAGTGGGTATCAATTTTCATGTATTAAGGAAAACTTGCTTTTTCATGGATATTTGATTTCTTGGTTTTTCCCGAGTCTTTTCAGGCAAACCCTATAGAAAATTTGTAATTTGTTGAACATTTGAATGTGTGGTACAATGGTAGCTACAAAACCACAAAAACTTGTATCCAACGAATAATACTGAATCCACAGTATACACAATATTTACTTAGGGAGCTACCATTTGATTTTTATCGGGGGGCTAGGATGAAAAATTTTGTCCTGCATTTTTTTTTTTAGTTGTAATCTCTGTCCTGCCTTTTTATTTTTCACTCTATCCGGTCCTGCTTTGTTTTAAAAGTTTATCCTGACTTTTTTTACATAAATTGTCATCCTGACTTTTTTTTTTGCAAGTGTCTCATCCTGCCTTTTTTTTTTACTCAAAACTCCTGTCCTGCCTATTTTTTTTTAATTTCATCCTAGCCCCACCATAAAAATCAAATGGTAGCTGCCTTATAATTGACAGAAAAAGAAGGGGAGTCTCTTACTATACATGAAATTTGTAAGTTTAATGGTAATTCTAAAACTTGAAAAAAAGGTTTTAACTGTCAAAAAAATAAGTGTCGTTTTTCAGAAAAATCCTTTTAAAATCAAGGGGAGATAATTGTATTAAAATTTACAGGACAAATTGAATTCTTGAAAAAAAGTAAGGCATGTGACCCCTATCGTCTTTTTATTTGTTATTTTTCTGTGCAATTTATAAAAATTTGTAAGGGTTCCGCGGCACCCAGTGTCTCGCCTACTTTTGCTGTAACTCCCAGGCTCAACGAAAATGAGGAAAATAATCAATAAAAATATTCCTCTTGATACTATCTTTTGATTGTAAGAAGCTTCTGTCCAAGTTTGGTAAAAAATTCAGGATAGTTTATGAATCGAATAAATGTTTGAAAACTTTAACTGCAGACTGTGTGTAATGTGAACTGGAAGAAAGTCAAGTACAAATTTAAAATAGTTTAAGAAAGTCATTAAATTTAAAAAAAAAATTAACCACAGAGTGAATGTGTTGTTTCCTGGCAGATAATCTAAGTCCATTTAAAAGTATAATATGGAAAAAATGAATTAATTTTTTTTACAAAATTTACTTCTGGATACTATCTTATGATCATAAACAAGCTTTTGTCCAAGTTTGGTACAAACCCAGGATAGTTAAAGAAAGTTATTAAAATTTTCAAAACTTTAACTACAGAGTGAATGTTATGTTTCCCCACAGAAAAAAATAAGTCCATTTATAAATAAAATACAGAAAAAATGGAATTTTATTTTTACAAAATTCACTTCTGGATACTATTTTATGATCATAAACAAGCTTTTGTCCAAGTTTGGTAAAAATCCAGCATAGTTTAAAAAGATATTCAAATTTTAAAAACTTTAACCACAGAGTGAATGTAATGTTTCCCCACAGAAAAAACTAAGTCCATTTATAAATAAAATACAAAAAAAATGGAATTTTATTTTTACAAAATTTACTTCTAGATACTATCTTATGATCATACACAAGCTTCTGTCCAAGTTTGGTATAAATCCAGTATAGTTTAAGAAAGTTATTAAATTTTCAAAAACTTTAACCACAGAGTGAATATTTGTGGACGCCGCCTACGACGGAATGTAGGATCGCTTAGTCTCGCTTTTTCGACTAAAGTCGAAGGCTCGACAAAAATGAAATACTCTCATTGAATCATTACCAATTCTATTGTTAAATGTTTCCTCTATAAGGGAATAAAATGCTTCGCTGAGAACAACTAGGTATACACCTGCAGATGTCCAACCCTGAACAGTTGGGGCAAAAATGGAAATAATATTCAAGCTTGATACAGGTCTAAATTTAGATTGTAATTAAATATTTGACATGTTATAGGTTTTTGAATAAATGCAGTCAAAGAACTTGAAATTGGTTATAATGAATTGAATTTATATTCAATTAAAGATTTCTTGCTGTTGTGTAATACACTGTGCTGTTTTTAAGTTAATGTCCATATGTTGATGAAGGATGGACAGACGGACGGACAATGGTATACCATAATACGTCCTGTAAATGGGCTTATAAAAATTAAGTTTCCCCTATATAGAAAAAATAGTTGATTTTTTTAATTTCATTTAATGTATCTTGGGGAACAGGTCTATCTTCAGCATATCAATAAAAAAAATAATGGGTGAACAACAATGAAACAGCAACACTACAAAACAAATAACTTAACCTCTGGAGGTCAACAGTTGTTGATTTCAAAACAGATAAGTATCTTTAATTTACATGATATTTTTTCTGCTTATACATGTACAAAGGCATTGTAACACAAAACTTCTACATATGCCTGAGTAAAGTCCCCTTAAGCTTGTACCCAAGACCTTGACTAAAATTAATTTGGCTTGTTAAATGTTCACAATGTTAACTTTGACCCTTTGAAAAAAATATAAATAGAGTTGTGTTATAAGCATGCTCATGTTATGCCCCTAGCATACGTCAATAGATATAAACATCTCACCAAATTTTCAGTAAAGTTGATGGAATCATTTTTGAGTGATTGTCCGAAAACTGGAAAATCTCCCTTTTTTTGAGGATAAAACTTCATAACATGGAAATGAAAAATCTAAAATTTATAAAAATCAAATGTTCAATGTTTCTGGCAGAAAAACTAAGTCCATTTATAAGTAAAATGCGCAAAAAATGGAATTTTATTTTTACAAAATTTACTTCTAAAATACTTTTTTATGATCATATGATAATTAACAAGAAATATATGAGCTTCTATTCAGTGTCTCAACAATAGCTCACCTGACCAATATAAGATTTTTAAAACAAAAATTTCTACTTTTGCCAGCGATTTTGAATTGTCTAGCTTTTTACATACAGTTTTTACCGCAAACCACTAAAATCAGAATGAGATCCTTACGAAGATATCTTTTAATTCATGAGGTCCTTTGTAATACAGAAGTACAGTTTGGGGCGTTTCTGTTTATGCATGCTTCTGCAAACTTTACAGGTTGCAAGTGAGAAACATATATTGATACAGAGGTATTAAATAATGATACAAATTAATAAACTAACCTTTTGCTTGACCCAGTATTTCTATCTTTCATTAAGAACTAGAGGCTCTCAAGAGCCTGTGTTTTTTTAACTTGGTCTATGTGCATATTAAACAATGGACACAGATAAATTCATGACAAAATTGTGTTTTGGTGATCATGATGTGTTTGTAGATCTTACTTTACTGGACATTCTTCTTGCTACAATTATCTCTATCTATAATGAACTTGGCCCAGTAATTACTGTGGAAAATATATTCAAAATTTACAAAAATTTATGAAAATTGTTAAAAAATGACTATAAAGGGCAATAACTCCTTAAGGGGTAAACTGATAATTTTGGTCATGTTGACTTATTTGTAGATCTTACTTTGCTGAACATTATTACTGTTTACAGTTTATCTCGATCTATTATAATATTCTAGATAATAACCAAAAACTGCAAAATTTCCTTAAAATTACTTATTCAGGGGCAGTAACCCAACAACAGGTTGTCTGTTTTGTTTGAAAATTTCAGGGCAGATAGATCTTGACCTGGTAAACAATTATCCGCCGTCAGATTTGCTTTTTATGCTTTGGTTTTAGAGATATGAGCTAAAATGTACATTTCGCCCCTATGTACTCTTTTTTAGCAATGGCAGCCATTTTGGTTGGTTGGCAGGGTCACGCCACACATTTTCAAAGCTAGATACCCGAATGATGATTGTGGCTAAGTTTGGTTAAATTTAGCCCGTAGTTTTGGAGAAGATTTCATATAAGAATACTAAAATTTTAGAAAAATGGTTAAAAATTTACTATAAAGGGCAATAACTCCTTAATGGGTCAACTGACAATTTTGGTCATGCCGACTTATTTGTAGATCTTACTTTGCTGAACATTATTGCTGTTTACAGTTTATCTCTATCTATAATAATATTCAAGATAATAAGCAAAAACTACAAAATTTCCCTAAAATTACTAATTCAGGGGCAGCAACCCAACAACCTGTTGTCCGATTTGTCTGAAAATTTCAGGGCAGATAGATCTTGACCTGATAAACAATTTTGTTTCTTTTCAGATTTGCTCTAAATGCTTTGGTTTTGAGTTATAAGCCAAAAACTGCATTTTACCCCTATGTTCTATTTTTAGCCATGGAGGCCATCTTGGTTGGTTGGCCAGGTCACCGGACACATTTTGCAACATAAATACCCCAATTATGATTGTGGCCAAGTTTGGTTTAATTTGGCCCTGTAGTTTCAGGAGAAGATTTTTGTAAAAGTTAACAACGACGGACGCAAAGTGATGGGAAAAGCTCACTTGGCCCTTAGGGCCAGGTGAGCTAAAAATCTAACCTGGTCTGTTTCCTTGGCCGTGCAATGATGAAATAACCAACCCAATCATGGGTAGGGCACTTTCACCTTCTTTGTGAGAAGTGAGTTAGGGATGTTATGGAACTGTGATCAAAGAAATTGTTTATAAAAACCACAACTACAATATATCAATTGTTTTACTTTAACTGCCAAAAGCCTATGATATTTGTCATTAAACGTAGTACCGCGTTTGACACCTTTCTTTGAAGTATAATAAATTTAAGAACTGATAAATAAAGTTTATAAGTTATCACGTTGTAATTAAAACAGATGCAATGGGACGCCATCAATTTTCGTTGTCTGTTCAGATACTTTATTGAGCTAAGGACAACCCATGTTTTGCAAATCTTAGGGAGGGAGCAAACGTCTGCCATGCCCCAGCCTAAATCCGCCCTTGATTTGACACTTCTGTTTTGTACATTTCACGATCAGGAGATTTTTAATTTACTGGTAGTCAAATACAAACTAATTTACTGGTAGTCAAATACAAACTTATAACCCCATCAAAGTATCGTATTATACATAAATTTCAAGAAAATCAACCAAAAACTAACCAAAAAGAGACTCAATTTTGCGGAGTTATCTCACCTTCCAATTTTAATTTCCATATGAAATTAAAAGTGCTGATTTTGAGTTGTCTTCAAGTTAGATTTGATGGGACTATATTCTCAGTGTATTATAAAGGGTAAAATGCTATAGGACATTTTCTGTTGCAATTAGTTTGAGGTTAAATCTTAGTTTGACTGGACTATTAATCCATACAATGGCTTCCAGTTTGATGTGTAAAAATTAGCTGGCAAAATAAGGCATACCTGTCAACTGACCCGTATCCTGCGGATGTGACCCAAGATTTTTACAATTCTGAGGGATCACCCAGGATTTCAGAAAATGACCCTGCATTTCGTAGCCTTGAAATTGATTTCATGAGTGATTTTCCTTTAAAATACCGCCAATTCGTAGTTCTTCCATGAAAAGGTAGTTCAGCTAGCTTAGTCCGAGATTACTCTGATGTCCAACGGCTGTTTTGCCAGACAAGCTGGGGCAGTGGGACATCCCAGAGTCCCGATAAAGGTCCTATCCCCCCTCTGATAAGGAGATAATTTTGACGAAGTTGAATACAGACTCCATTTTTGTACTTACAAATTCCTTTTTAGAAGACAAAAGTTGTCACAGTTTTATGCAGTTCTTTCTGAGCTTTTTATATTTTTTATATACTTTACATTCATGGGTCATAAAGTTTTAGAAACTAATTATTGGATTAAGTCAATATTTCTGTGTAAAATATTTTTCATTCAACATGAATTGACAAGTTATTATTAAGGAAGACAACCCATGAAACATTCACTTTTATATTGGTTCACAAATCATAAAATTAGACTAGTTAAAGTAATATTTTGTTTAAAGGGGAGACAACAAATGAAACTTACAAATCAAGTCCCCTTATTTTCTAGTCCTTTATGTCTGAAATTCCTTTAAATCTTTGAAAACATTTTGTTAAACATTTGTACTTTTATACTGTCAAATTGTAACCTATATTGCTTCTTCAATTAAATATCTACATCATAGAAGAAGTATGATAGTGAAAACATGTCAAAACTTTTTTCTCTCACTCAATACTGCCTACACATTAGTAATAAATGCTTTTTTTGGTGAGGCTGGGTGGATTTGTCGAATAAGTTCAGAAGTCTTAACGGTGGTAAAATAGATTTGTAAATTTTGTCTCTGTTTTGAGGTGTTTTTTTTTATCTTTTTTAAAAACACCGAAGAGTGTCTACCTTAATTTAAAGGTGTTGGTTATAACAGTTTTTAGAAATCCAATTCAGTAGAGATTAAACCACAGGACATACAAGTCAAGACTCAAAGTGAACAAAACGAAATATTTTTGGATTAGGTTATCTAAGGTTCTTTTTTTCTATTATTTAAAAGGTGCTCTTTTCTAAGTTTAGCTTATCATATTTAATTAGAGTGGATTGGGAAACAAGTTGTTGCAACTGATATTAATCCCTTTCCACTTTGCAGATGCGAGTGCTGTCGTGTGGTGGCATCCCTTTATTTAAAAAGGGGACAGAATTAAGGACAGTAGCTTGTTAAGGTATTTTTTGAATTTGAAGCAAAATAGAAGGTCAAATAAAAAGTGTGGGCACTGCCAAGATATATAACACTATATTACAAAGTTCACATGATTTTGTTTTTTTATCTCAGTTTTACCAATATATATTAATAAGGAGAAGTGGTATGAATGCTCATTAGATAACTAATCACCAGAGTTTAAATGAAATATACAAGTGGATATGTAAATCAAGTATAGGCCACCATATGCTTTCTAAAGCTAGACTCACACCACAAATGTTGATTATTCTTTTGTTTATCAAGTTATGACAAAGTTGACAATTTGAAATAGCTTCAATTCACTTTTTGAACCTCAGGTCCCACTTACTTTGGTTGTGGCTACATAGAGTTATCCTCATCTGTCATACTGTTATTCCCCAAATGAACAATTAGACATTTTTTTTATTCTAAATGCTTTCACATATTGATCTGATTTTTAGTATGCGAGCTAGTCTACTACCACAAGTCATAGATCATAAATTTGCTAAAGAAATTACTGATGTCACATTACACATGACAACATTTTATGGACGATCCAGGATCTTAAAAGTGGACATGCTTTGGCAGAAAACAATTATTAGACTGCTTTTGGGCAAAGAAAAAATCTGACAAAGTTGAGTGAAGATATTATGGTAGGACACATTTGGCGAAAAGAAATTGTACATGTTTGGTCTAGATACCATCTTGTGGACACATTGCAGGGAAATGAACAAGTTTGAGACTGTTACATGTATATATATGGATAACTTTTTTGACCAGGAACACGTGAAGCTATTATCTGGCAAAATACAACACTAAACAAAATACAAAGGTCTCCTTTTCTAGTGGAACTTAACCTGAGAATGACCATGGTCCAAACTTACAGTACAGGGTATCCTGTGTTATCTGACAAACTGGGGGACCAGGACAAAAATGTCAGATTAAGTAGTGTGTTGGAATACTCTGGGTTTTTCTGCTAGGATCGGCATAATTTGGACCTTAGGACAATGTGTCAGTTAAAGCAGGATGTAGTAATACTCAGGTGTGGGATAAGTCAGATTACACTGTATATAGTATGCGTGTTCCTCTAGGGAGTTTATTTTGAACCCTTGAACTATGTATCAAGAGACCTTGCATACAGTGTAGCACTCATTTCAGCTTGTCACAATAAATGTACGATTATCTATTGGTCAGTACCATTTCTTACTTGTTTTACTAATTCATTGAGACATTTTTCTATGTTTCTATGAAAAGAGATTATAATATTATATAACTTACCGTGGAGCAACTGGAGGTAGGCTGTTCCCCTCAATTTCTGTTACTACTCTTGCGTTGATTGCCATGATGATAGTTTATATTCTCTTTGTATTCTCTATATGTGGGCTGAAAACAAAAATTGAAACCAATGGTGAGAATTTGTCAACGAAAAAATACAATCTTAAAATTAAATATGAAACAATCCTTAAATGTAACCATGGTAACCACTTATTTATCATTGTTAAGTTTTTACTTTTTTAAACCAATTTATTGACTGTTCATCCCAACTAAAAATAATTTTCTAACCCTCCACCACCCTATAAAATTGATAAAAATACGTAATTTTCTCAAAACCCAAAAAGATTAATTAATCTTCCCAACCAAAATAAAATATTAGATATTAAAAAAATAAATGTGACAAAAGCATTTAACTGAAAAGAAACAAAAAATTATTTAAATTCAAGGATTGTTTATTAAGATTTGACCACCTGACCACTGCATTCAACCAATCATATGGCAGTCCATCCTGTTTTGTAACACAAAGTACACAGTAAGTTACTGTTACTTACTGAAGGCTTTATGAGGAGAGAAATTCTGTTTACACCAAAAAAATGAAATTTTCTCAGAAAAAAGGATACCAATAAAAATATATCTTCCAATAAATCAATTGACCAAAGTCTAAATATTTACTGAAATGATTGTTAATTAAAATTTAGAAACTATTTTATTACCAATTCAATGATTTCAATGAGCAAAAATTATAAGAACTCATTATAAATATTAAAATTCGATGTATAAATTTGAAAATTATCAACTCTCCTATAGGACTATAGGAGATTTAATTTTTACTATTTCTGTTTTATTTTCAAGCACAAAATAAAGAATTCAAATGATAGATTACAGGGGCGGATCCAGAACCTTGATGTCTGGGGGGCACCATGAAACCAAAATTTTAGATTTTTTAGAGATGTATATACGGTATATGCGTGTGAGTGTTTTGTTTTTTGGTTGTTATTTTTTTTAGAAGGATCAGATCAGATCATCGTTTCTATATCTTTATATTTCTATATCTTTATATTTCTATATCTTTATATTTCTAGATCTTTATATTTCTAGATCTTTATATTTCTAGATCTTTTATTGTTTTTATTTATTTCACTTTATACTTTCTTTCTGCCAATAGATCTTTATTATATTTGTCCTCAACATGCATCAAATATTTGCCACTGGACGTCAAACAACATACAATCAATCAATATTTTCTACCATCACTTCTATATTTGTTTGACCTTGCTTCCAGACTTACTTTTTTGTAAAATTTCTAATTTCTGTAAAACACCTTCATATCCTTACAAATGGTGACCTTTTTTTAGCCTCGTACATGTACATGGCTATTGAAACAAGAAAAATAAACAAATATAACTATATGCTCAAGCATTTAAAGAAATGATTAAGTCCCAGATTCAGTTACAAATGTTTAATAAGAAAATGTCAACTCATCATGTTTTCCTAGGCTGGTGGAAAGGGGGGGGGGGGCAATTGTCGATTTCCCATGTAAAATAAGAGGGAGGGAAATAGGACATTCCATTTAAAAAACAAACGTGTATGGTATTATAGAATAATAAATTATTTGATTTATTGATGAATAAATTCACAAAAAGACGGTTTTGAAGAGAGAAAAAACATAAATTCTAAATAAAATGGTATTGTGAGTACTGTATTTTGGAATGAAGAGAAACTAAGTACTATTAAAATATAGATGTATACCAACATTAAACATATAATTTGTACCTATTCTGTAAAGGTACACAGTTCAGGAGTTTCACCTGGTAATCGATCTTAATCTGTATTGTATAATTTTAAACCAATAAAAATTAGTACTATTCCAATCAACATGTATATGTATTTTCCATAATTTAAGCTTCCAAAGAGACATTAAAAACACACAAAAGTGTCAATATTTACACACCCATCGATAAGTTGTCATAAATCACGCATGTGGACCCTGGCATTAATTAACGACCAGTTTAAGAAGTCAAATCAAGCTGTGATTCATTTCTGCTCTAGATAAGAAGATTCAGTAGCAATAAAGTTATGTTAGAAATTATTTTTTTGGTGACCTGAACTGGGGGGGCATGTTTTCCTGAGCCCCCCCACCCCCCCTAAATCTCCCAAATGATTTATAAATGAATTTTTTGAATGACAAACATATATTCCTCCTTCTAAAACTGATGCATTATTTCTTATGTGAATATGTAGTCCATGGTCATGCAACAGTACACCAACTACCATTCATATAGCTTGTCAGTAGTCTCCAAACTTTCTACAACAGCTGGAAACATCTCCAGCCAGTGGTAAGTTGTTATTCTTCTTATATACGTTATACAAAAGATTATACACAGAAAAAATAGATATATCAAAAACTGTAAAATAGAGGTATTTTGTTTTGGTATGTATGTAGGATTCAAATCTATGGTGGGTTCCAAATCTATAGCAGATTCCTAATCTATTGCAAATATGACGTCATGCCATCCCAAATCTATGGCAGATTTTTACAATCCTAATCTATGACAAGTTTTGTAATTTGCTAATCTATGGCGGATTTTCGTTGTTTCTAAATCTATGGGAAATTTTGAACTAATGAAAAACAATGCAGTACATATATGATCAATGACTTGCCTGAAACCAGTAGAAATTTACGACATGTCTATAAATATTTGTGAAATAATGGTCAACCAAATCGTTATGGTAACCTATTTGTTTTTGTAAATGATGAATTCCTCAATTTAACAGACTTCAGGCTTGAAATGTTGTGCACTGTAAAAATAAAAAAAAATATATATAATCATGGTACCTATATTTTACCCATTCCTTAGACCAACTAGTAAATCCCTTAACAAAAAAAAGTAAAAAAATTAAAAATTAACAGTTTGAATTTTCAAATAATATTTATTTTATCGTTAATACATATTTTGTATTTGTTGACAATTTAAATCAAATAGATATCCGTTGATTTTATCTTACACTTTATAAATTTTGCCAGCTGCAAGTAGTAAAATATTTACTATAACTCTTTTTTTAATAATCCGGTACTGAAAAAAGTGGTGCCCTAGCTTGTACATCACGCGTTTTGGCTGATACAGCACATTTTGACCCTCTTCCGAATAATAGGTCACATCTTCCTTAAAATCATCCGCAAACTGTTGTCCAGGATAATACCTTCTTCTGGAATCGTGTTCAAATCTATGAGCTTCGCAATCATTTGTGGCAGCTACCATGTAATATTGCGTTATTCCATTGTGACGCAATTTTAAGATCTGCCATAGATTTGGAGAAAAACAAAAATCTGCCATAGATTTGAGTTGTTTGGCGTTTGTAATGTCACATTTGCAATGGATTAGGAATTTGCCATAGATTTGGAACCCGCCATATATTTCAGTCCTACATGTATAATTTATTTCACCACATGTTTTAGAGGGTTTTCTTAAGCGTAGATTTAAGTATAGATGTTATGTAATAATTCAATATTTCAGTGAATTTGCCATTATTTTGCAGGTTTCTCTTCGACTTGTGGTTGGTAAGTTTGTCATTATTCTGTCTGTCTAACTCGGACCTGTGGTCAGTGAATTATTCTGTCTGTCTAACTCTGACCTGTGGTCAGTGAATTATTCTGTCCGTCTAACTCGGACTTGTGGTCAGTGAATTATTCTGTCTGTCTAACTCTGACCTGTGGTCAGTGAATTATTCTGTCTGTCTAACTCCGACCTGTGGTCAGTGAATTATTCTGTCTGTCTAACTCTGACCTGTGGTCAGTGAATTTCTGATTATTTTGTCTCTCGTCCACAGCTGGTGGTCTGTGAATTTGCTTTTATTTTGTCTGTTTTTCTTCTATTTGAGGAGTTTTTATTCTTCCTTCATTTTCAACTTTTCTTTTTTTTACAAAGCACAAAATAAGTTTTCTGAGGCTAGTCCAAATACAAGTGCAATCTATTTGTTTACCAATGTCTTTGATACTATACATGCGTCTCTCAATAATATTAGGCCAAATAAAAAAGCATGTGTGTTTCCTGTTTCCCTACCTACCCTATATTTTAAGCTTAGAAATAGCCTACCCTAAAGTTTTTTTGGTCATTTTTCAATAAGCACTGTTAAAGTCAGGATTTCTCTCCCATAGACTCAATGTAAAAAAAAATGGTAAAATAAAAAAAAATCCCTACCTACCTACCCTATTTTTTTCAAAGAGGAAACAGGAAACACACATATTATTTTATTTGGCCTTATATATATGTTTGATGTTTTTTCCTAAATTTTGCATGCATAGACAAAAACTGTATATATGCTCAATATTTAAACTGTCTTCAAGAAGACTTGTCAAATATATCAATGATGAGAGTTGTGAAGGGGAATACAAAATAATAAAAAAAAAATTTAAGCAATTAAATACAGCTAGAAAATTGTTATGCCCAAATTGCATTTTTCAATCTTTTTGCTTAAAACAAATTAAAACAACTGTTCATTAACAATTGAAAATAAGAAATGAAAAATCAAACTTTTGCATAAAAAATATAAGCTTTACAACTCTCAACAAAATTTATATTAAATACCACAGAGGAGGGAAGCAAACTGACAAAGAACTGTTCTTTGTTTGTAATTAAGATGAAACATAAATATGAAAACCAAGTGTTGCTCGAGATAAAATTTTAGCAAATCTTTGCCAATGTACTATTTAGCATCAGAAATATTAAGACTGCAGAATTGGCTTTTCCTTGTTATCCCCCCAGACATAATTATATATATACACCTCCCCAATTAAATTATTATTTATATACAATGTACTTTCAAATAAATGTGTAAATACTCAAATATATTACTTTACAAATTCGTTAACAAATAAGGAGATTATAGTGGCTTGATTGCCAATGAGAACTATCCACCAAAGTGAATATAAAAAAGATGTGGTATGAATGCCAATGCTGATGAAATATTCCCCACATGAGACCAAATAAGCAGTTAGATTTGATATTTTTTTATTTTCATGTGTATTATATTTTCAATTCTTTGATTTTCACACACACACAAAACCCTCCTCTTTGTGGTATTTAAAACAATATAGAGCTATACTCATGTAATGGATCAAGTAGTCAGCAGCCTAAAATCATGAAGATGTCCACATCTCTTTAGTTACATCTCTTTACAACACATATACACATCAACCATATTCTTGTTCAATTTTTGCATCTACATCAGTTTCTTTTACGAAATATCGAACATAAAATCAACAACAAGAAAATAACCATGTTAACTTCAACTAACCTATTTTAATTTGCAAAGACTTCCGGGGCGCGAAATCTTTTTATACCACGAGATCACATGACCAAAATATTCAGTTTTGGACCGTAAAGTGTATACTAAACAACATACGCAATTAACAAAGTTCAAATTCCACTAAAAAAAATTAGCAAACAATCATGATAAATAGAAATACTAATCAAAATGTTAATTTCAACCTGTTTGCAAATAACTTAAAAAGAAATGGGTTGCCTCAATCGCAATTGACCTTGAACTTTGTTTGATAACTCAGAAACTGCAAATACTCCGATTTTCTAGTTCCCTGCTTTAAAAGGATCGCGGGTTTTTTTTTTTGTTAATGCTTGAAAGATGCAAGATGCTGAACGATAATTATAATCTAAGCAGTATAGTAAGGCAGCAACCATTTGATTTTCTGGGGGGCGGGGGTATGTTTTTTTTCCTGTACAAACTTTTTTTTCGCCTGCGGCGAAAAACAATCTATTTTTCGCGACTAGTCGAAAATATTTTTTTTCTTTCAATTTTACCATTACATATAGTGGCAGCTGAGGGTGTAACAAACAATTTTTTTTTCAGAATTCAAAACAAATTATTTTTTCTCTCCAAAAACTGGAAACAAACTTTTTTTTCAAAAAAAAAACATAGCCCCCCCCCCAGAAAATCAAATGGTTATTGCTTAAAGAGCAGAACACCAGGAAGGCCCCCCCAAAAAAAAAAATAATTAACAAAACTAACTTAGTTTTGACAGGGAAGAGGATACCAGTATTAAGGTCTGTCTATATAACTCATTTTTCAAGTTAGCGCTTTCGTTTGTTATACTGGTGCACACTTTTTTTTTAATTTCTTTTGGTGTTTTGAGGGGGGCTTGGTAATGTTGCTGTCTCTTTCCATTTTGTCTGGCATTTTGTGCGCGGAGGTATCTATCTTGCAACAAGAGAATCGAAGTTTCAAACAAAAGATGAAATCGCCATTGCGAATAGGAAAAACGACTAAAAGTCAAACAACAGCCCACAAAAAACAAGACACTGATCAACATGAATCATACTAAAACACTCGAGGAGCTAGATCTCAGGTGGTACTTAATTTGAATTATACAAATACAAATACAAATATCTTATTGACGGCACAAACACATTTACAATAATTGGCAAAGGCCCATATCATGGGGGTCCGTGTAACACGTATCAATTCAAAGTTTTAAAAAGTTTTGATATTTTAGATTTTTGGAATTTTGATCAAAGTTTTAAAATATCAAAATTTCAAAATTGTGTAAAAGTTTTGAAATTTAGAAATTTTAACCAAATTATTTAAATATTAAAATTCTAAATATCGTTTATAAATTTGATAGTTTAGGAATTTGATCTAACTTTTGAAATACTAAACCTTACGTGCAATTTTGATTATTTCACTTTTTGAAAGTTTGATTTTTTTTTTTTTTTTATTAAAATATCAAAAATAGAAAAGGGGCGAAAAGAGGGGTACCTGTAAAAAGCGAAACGAAATAAAAGCGGAACGGAACGAAACGAAACAATATGAATTGAAAGCATACTGACACTTAAAATTTTATGTATGAAATAAAACCACAGACAAACAGTTGTAAGCGGTGAAAAATTGGATGACAAAATAAATATTTCTCAAAAGAAGAGAAATCATTTCAAAACCAGACGGCTCTTGGCCATTTTACTTGCTGGTTTTTCTAGTACCCATATTTTAGGAGAAACAGGAGTAACAAAATACTGAACAACTCGCAGTAGGTCAAATAGTATGTTTAGGTTGAGCATGTACATTTGTATATATATTTTCTACTGAACTCTAAGCAATAAAAATGCTCAATACACAATGTATTAACTCATTTGATTTCATTTTTTTCTGTTTTGCTCTACGACTTCTTACTTTCTGCAATCATGTTGGCTAAAGAATATATCATTCCATATACATTGTGAACGATCATCTTTAACGTTTTAATCTATAATTCTTTGTAAGTTGTTGGACATAATTATTCAGCTTTCAGCGTTCCCTAAGAAGGTCGATCCAATGTGGGAGTTTTTGATATATATATAATTTTTTTTTATTTACGCTGAAATTAAGAGTACTAAGATCAAATATTAGTAGATTGAAGCCAAAATACTGTTACAAGGTATCTACATAAACGCATCATAGATGGATACCAGGATATAAATTTTGCCGGTTTTTGTGCCAGACGCGCGTTTCGTCTACAAAAGACTTATCGGTGACGCTCGAATCAAATAAGTTAAAAAGTCAAATAATGTCAAATAAAATCTAAAAGGCCAAATAAAGTAAACGTTTATATCCAACTTATAGCTCTTGTTTTGTAAAAGTTAAAATCATTTATATCATATATACATAAACATTATTTTCAGCATTCATATATGACTGATTATATGTAATAGTGGCCGCTGTACTACATAAAGCGCTTATCTATCCATTTGTAGGTGTCGGCATTCAGTTAAAAAATGAAAATTCTTTTCAAAAGTTTATATCAGCGATAAATGGTAATTTTTTGGGGAATCCAATAATAGATAGTCGCCTTTTCTTTTCTTTGATACTTTCACGAGGGGCTTCGATAATGGTACATTAAAATATTCTGATCCCCAATTTGATGAAAAAATAATATTCTGTGCAAGCAGAGGACAAAAGAAAAATCTGAATCCAAGTTTTCTCCATGGCTTTTAGTGTTAAATTTGATTCAGATAAATTGATTAATAGCAATGCAAAACTTGATAGCGCTTTGACAAAACAACCACACCCCACTTTTAAAGTTAAATGGTTGCTCCATTATAGACAACGTTTTGGCTTGTTATCATATATACGTAGCTCAATTATGGGTCCTAAATCAACCACTTTTTTTAATAGTAAATAACAGGAAAGGGATTTTTTTTTTGTATTAAGAAATATTATAATTCCGTATTTGCATTTTGGTATTTGAGTATTCTTAAGTTATCGTACGACAATTGACTTTGAGCAAACGAAAAGAACACAGACAGGTACATCCAGTCAGAATGGTGCGTGTAAAGAGAAGCCACACTCTCAGCTGAATGCTGGCTTTTTCCATTTTTGGCAATACACCGATTTTGCTCTTGAAAAACCAGTACAATGTAAAACGCTAAAGTTTAAGTAAAGAATTCACCAAGGGCATGCTGAAATTGAAATTTGAAAAATAAGAACAGAAACAATTGAAGAGGTGTTTGGCCAAAGTGAAGTTAAAACATATCAAAAACCATTATTAAGGACTGCTTTGTCCTAGGGAGTTGAAACCTACGTTTCTTCGTAATTTGTATGAAAACCACCTATTTTAAATTATCAATTTTTTGTTGCCAGTGACAAATATTTCATGAATGATCCGGAACAAATTAGCAATAAATGCAACAGGGAGAGAGTGTGCATATTGAAGACATATAAAACCTTTCAATTGGTTTAATTGAGGTCTGGAGCTGGCGTAACTGCCTTATATATTTTTATATATAGTAGTCCTTTATTAATTTATTATCATTGTCATTTTGATTAGTTTCTTTTGTTTCCTATTCTGACATAGGAGATGCATTTCCTTTTCAAGTGCGTTTTACTGATCGTATTACTGTGTTTTCATTCTTTATTGGCTAGAGGTACAGGGGAGGGTTGTGATCTCACGAAAAATATTTAACCCCGCTGCATTTGTGCGCCTGTCCTAATTCAGGAGCCTCTGTCCTTTTAAGTCTTGTATAATTTTAATTTTAGTTCATTTTTATATTTCGGAGCTTAGTATGACGCCTATAATCGCTGAACCAGACAGTATACACTTTTGTATTATTTTAAATTGGATGTGAAATACCTGAACGTATAAGAAGTACAATACAATCATTGGAAGGTTAACTAAATCTCTGTGTCGTCTGCTCAACACATCTTAATGGTAACAATTCCTACAATTCAAACAATGGAAGGTTAACTAAATCTCTGTCTCGTCTGCTCCATACATCCTAATGGTAACCATTCCTACAATACAAACATTGGAAGGTTAACTACATCTCTGTGTCGTCTGCTCCACATATCCTAATGGTAACCATTCCTACAATACAAACATTGGAAGGTTAACTACATCTCTGTGTCGTCTGCTCCACACATTCTAATGGTAACCATTCCTACAATACAATCATTGGAAGGTTAACTACATCTCTGTGTCGTCTGCTCTGGACACACATCCTAATTGTAACCATTCCTACAATACAAACAATGGAAGGTTAACTACATCTCTGTGTCGTCTGCTCCACACATCCTAATGGTAACCATTCCTACAATACAAACATTGGAAGGTTAACTACATATCTGTGTCGTCTGCTCAACACATCCTAATGGTAACCATTCCTACAATTCAAACAATGGAAGGTTAACTAAATCTCTGTCTCGTCTGCTCCATACATCCTAATGGTAACCATTCCTACAATACAAACATTGGAAGGTTAACTACATCTCTGTGTCGTCTGCTCCACATATCCTAATGGTAACCATTCCTACAATACAAACATTGGAAGGTTAACTACATCTCTGTGTCGTCTGCTCCACACATCCTAATGGTAACCATTCCTACAATACAATCATTGGAAGGTTAACTACATCTCTGTGTCGTCTGCTCAACACATCTTAATGGTAACATTTCCTACAATACAAACAATGGAAGGTTAACTACATCTCTGTGTCGTCTGCTCTGGACACACATCCTAATGGTAACAATTCCTACAATGCAAACAATGGAAGGTTAACTACATCTCTGTGTCGTCTGCTCCATACATCCTAATGGTAACCATTCCTACAATACAAACAATGGAAGGTTAACTACATCTCTGTGTCGTCTGCTCCACATATCCTAATGGTAACCATTCCTTCAATACAAACAATGGAAGGTTAACTACATCTCTGTGTCGTCTGCTCCATACATTCAAATGGTAACCATTCCTACAATTCAAACAATGGAAGGTTAGCTACATCTCTGTGTCGTCTGCTCCACACATCCTAATGGTAACAATTCCTACAATACAAACAATGGAAGGTTAACTACATCTCTGTGTCGTCTGCTCCACACATTCTAATGGTACCAATTCCTACAATACAAACAATGGAAGGTTAACTACATCTCTGTGTCGTCTGCTCTGGACACACATTCTAATGGTAACAATTCCTTCAATACAAACAATGGAAGGTTAACTACATATCTGTGTCGTCTGCTCTGGACACACATCCTAATGGTAACAATTCCTACAATACAAACAATGGAAGGTTAACTACATCTCTGTGTCGTCTGCTCCACACATTCTAATGGTAACAATTCCTACAATACAAACAATGGAAGGTTGACTACATCTCTGTGTCGTCTGCTCTGGACACACATTCTAATGGTAACCATTCCTTCAATACAAACAATGGAAGGTTAACTACATCTCTGTGTCGTCTGCTCTGGACACACATTCTAATGGTAACCATTCCTTCAATACAAACAATAGAAGGTTAACTACATCTCTGTGTCGTCTGCTCTGGACACACATTCTAATGGTAACAATTCCTTCAATACAAACATCGGAAGGTTAACTACATCTCTGTGTCGTCTGCTCTGGACACACATCCTTATGGTAACCATTCCTTCAATACAAACAATGGAAGGTTAACTACATCTCTGTGTCATCTGCTCTGGACACACATTCTAATGGTAACCATTCCTTCAATACAAACAATGGAAGATTAACTACATCTCTGTGTCGTCTGCTCCACACATCCTAATGGTAACAATTCCTACAATACAAACAATGGAAGGTTAACTACATCTCTGTGTCGTCTGCTCCACACATTCTAATGGTAACCATTCCTACAATACAACCATTGGAAGGTTAACTACATCTCTGTGTCGTCTGCTCAACACATTCAAATGGTAACCATTCCTACAATACAAACATTGGAAGGTTAACTAAATCTCTGTGTCGTCTGCTCTGGACACACATTCTAATGGTAACAATTCCTTCAATACAAACATCGGAAGGTTAACTACATCTCTGTGTCGTCTGCTCTGGACACACATCCTAATGGTTACCATTCCTACAATACAAACATTGGAAGGTTAACTACATCTCTGTGTCGTCTGCTCTGGACACACATCCTAATGGTAACCATTCCTACAAAACAAACATTGGAAGGTTAACTACATCTCTGTGTCGTCTGCTCCACACATTCTAATGGTAACCATTCCTACAATACAAACTATGGAAGGTTAACTACATCTCTGTGTCGTCTGCTCTGGACACACATCCTAATGGTAACCATTCCTACAATACAAACATTGGAAGGTTAACTACATCTATGTGTCGTCTGCTCTGGACACACATTCTAATGGTAACCATTCCTACAATACAAACATCGGAAGGTTAACTACATCTCTGTGTCGTCTGCTCCACACATCCTAATGATAACCATTCCTACAATACAAACATTGGAAGGTTAACTACATCTCTGTGTCGTCTGCTCAACACATCCTAATGGTAACCATTCCTACAATACAAACATTGGAAGGTTAACTACATGTCTGTGTCGTCTGCTCCACACATCCTAATGGTAACCATTCCTACAATACAAGCATTGGAAGGTTAACTTCATCTCTGTGTCGTCTGCTCCATACATCCTAATGGTAACAATTCCTACAATACAAACATTGGAAGGTTAACTACATCTCTGTGTCGTCTGCTCTGGACACACATCCTAATTGTAACCATTCCTATAATACAAACAATGGAAGGTTAACTACATCTCTGTGTCGTCTGCTCCACACATCCTAATGGTAACCATTCCTACAATACAAACATTGGAAGGTTAACTACATATCTGTGTCGTCTGCTCAACACATCCTAATGGTAACCATTCCTACAATACAAACATTGGAAGGTTAACTACATCTCTGTGTCGTCTGCTCCACACATTCTAATAGTAACCATTCATACAATACAAACATTGGAAGGTTAACTACATATCTGTGTCGTCTGCTCAACACATCCTAATGGTAACCATTCCTACAATACAAACATTGGAAGGTTAACTACATCTCTGTGTCGTCTGCTCCACACATTCTAATAGTAACCATTCCTACAATACAAACATTGGAAGGTTAACTACATCTCTGTGTCGTCTGCTCAACACATCCTAATGGTAACCATTCCTACAATACAAACATTGGAAGGTTAACTACATCTCTGTGTCGTCTGCTCTGGACAGACATCTTAATGGTAACCATTCCTACAATACAAACAATGGAAGGTTAACTACATCTCTGTGTCGTCTGCTCTGGACACACATCCTAATGGTAACCATTCCTACAATACAATCATTGGAAGGTTAACTATATCTCTGTGTCGTCTGCTCCATACATCCTAATGGGAACCATTCCTACAATACAATCATTGGAAGGTTAACTACATCTCTGTGTCGTCTGCTCTGGACACACATCCTAATGGTAACCATTCCTACAATACAAACATCGGAAGGTTAACTACATCTCTGTGTCGTCTGCTCTGGACACACATCCTAATGGTAACCATTCCTACAATACAAACAATGGAAGGTTAACTACATCTCTGTGTCGTCTACTCCACACATCCTAATGGTAACCATTCCTACAATACAAACATTGGAAGGTTAACTACATCTCTGTGTCGTCTGCTCTGGACACACATCCTAATGGTAACCATTCCTACAATACAAACATTGGAAGGTTAACTACATCTCTGTGTCGTCTGCTCCACACATTCTAATAGTAATCATTCCTACAATACAAGCAATGGAAGGTTAACTACATCTCTGTGTCGTCTGCTCTGGACACACATCCTAATGGTAACCATTCCTACAATTAAAACATTGGAAGGTTAACTACATCTCTGTGTCGTCTGCTCCACACATTCTAATGGTAACCATTTCTACAATACAAACAATGGAAGGTTAAGTACATCTCTGTGTCGTCTACTCCACACATCCTAATGGTAACCATTCCTACAATACAATCATTGGAAGGTTAACAACATCTCTGTGTCGTCTGCTCAACACATCTTAATAGTAACAATTCCTACAATTCAAATAAAAGAAGGTTAACTACATCTCTGTGTCGTCTGCTCCACACATCCTAATGGTAACCTTTCCTACAATACAAACAATGGAAGGTTAACTACATCTCTGTGTCGTCTGCTCTGGACACACATCCTAATGGTAACCATTCCTACAATACAATCATTGGAAGGTTAACTAAATCTCTGTGTCGTCTGCTCAACACATCTTAATGGTAACAATTCCTACAATTCAAACAATAGAAGGTTAACTACATCTCTGTGTCGTCTGCTCCATACATTCTAATGGTAACCATTTCTACAATACAATCATTGGAAGGTTAACTACATCTCTGTGTCGTCTGCTCAACACATTCTAATGGTAACCATTCCTTCAGTACAAACATTGGAAGGTTAACTACATCTCTGTGTCGTCTGCTCTGGACACACATCCTAATGGTAACCATTCCTACAATACAATCATTGGAAGGTTAACTAAACCTCTGTGTCATCTGCTCAACACATCTTAATGGTAAAAATTCCTACATTCAAACAATAGGAGGTTAACTACATCTCTGTGTCGTCTGCTCCACACATCCTAATGGTAATCATTCCTACAATACAAACATTGGAAGGTTAACTACATCTCTGTGTCGTCTGCTCCACACATTCTAATGGTAACCATTCCTACAATACAAACAATGGAAGTTTAACTACATCTCTGTGTCGTCTGCTCTGGACACACATCCTAATGGTAACAATTCCTACAATACAAACATTGGAAGGTTAACTACATCTCTGTGTCGTCTGCTCCACATATCCTAATGGTAAACATTCCTTCAGTACAAACATTGGAAGATTAACTATATCTCTGTGTCGTCTGCTCCACACATCCTAATGGTAACTATTCCTACAATAAAAACAATGGAAGGTTAACTAAATATCTGTGTCGTCAGCTCCACTCATCCTAATGGTAACCATTCCTACAATACAAACAATGGAAGGTTAACTAAATCTCTGTGTTGTCTGCATAACACATCTTAATGGTAACCATTCCTACAATACAAACATTGGAAGGTTAACTACATCTCTGTGTCGTCTGCTCCACACATTCTAATGGTAACCATTCCTACAATACAAACGTTGGAAGGTTAACTACATCTCTGTGTCGTCTGCTCTGGACACACATCCTAATGGTAACCATTCCTACAATACAAACAATGGAAGGTTAACTACATCTCTGTGTCGTCTGCTCTGGACACACATCCTAATGGTAACCATTCCTACAATACAAACATTGGAAGGTTAACTAAATCTCTGTGTCGTCTGCTCTGGACACACATCCTAATGGTAACCATTCCTACAATACAAACAATGGAAGGTTACCTACATCTCTGTGTCGTCTGCTCTGGACACACATCATAATGGTAACCATTCCTACAATACAAATAATGGAAGGTTAACTACATCTCTGTGTCGTCTGCTCTGGACACACATCCTAATGGTAACAATTCCTACAATACAAACATTGGAAGGTTAACTTCATCTCTGTGTCGTCTGCTCCACACATTCTAATGGTAACAATTCCTACAATACAAACAATGGAAGGTTAACTACATCTCTGTGTCGTCTGCTCCACACATCCTAATGGTAACCATTCCTACAATACAAACATTGGAAGGTTAACTACATCTCTGTGTCGTCTGCTCCACACATTCTAATGGTAACCATTCCTACAATACAAACAATGGAAGGTTAACTACATCTCTGTGTCGTCTGCTCTGGACACACATCCTAATGGTAACAATTCCTACAATACAAACAATGGAAGGTCAACTACATCTCTGTGTCGTCTGCTCTGGACACACATCCTAATGGTAACCATTCCTACAATACAAACATTGGAAGGTTAACTACATCCCTGTGTCGTCTGCTCCACACATTCTAATGGTAACCATTCCTACAATACAATCATTGGAAGGTTAACTACATCTCTGTGTCGTCTGCTCCACACATCCTAATGGTAACCATTCCTACAATACAAACAATGGAAGGTTAACTACATCTCTGTGTCGTCTGCTCTGGACACACATCCTAATGGTAACCATTCCTACAATACAAACATTGGAAGGTTAACTACATCTCTGTGTCGTCTGCTCTGGACACACATTCTAATGGTAACCATTCCTACAATACAATCATTGGTAGGTTAACTACATCTCTGTGTCGTCTGCTCCACACATCCTAATGGTAACCATTCCTACAATACAAACAATGGAAGGTTAACTACATCTCTGTGTCGTCTGCTCTGGACACACATCCTAATGGTAACCATTCCTACAATACAAACATTGGAAGGTTAACTACATCTCTGTGTCGTCTGCTCTGGACACACATTCTAATGGTAACAATTCCTACAATACAATCATTGGAAGGTTAACTACATCTCTGTGTCGTCTGCTCTGGACACACATCCTAATGGTAACCATTCCTACAATACAAACATTGGAAGGTTAACTACATCTCTGTGTCGTCTGCTCCACACATCCTAATGGTAACAATTCCTACAATACAAACAATGGAAGGTTAACTTCATCTCTGTGTCGTCTGCTCCACACATCCTAATGGTAACCATTCCTACAATACAAACATTGGAAGTTTAACTATATCTAGGTCTTGTAACAAGCTTAAGAATGGCTATATATTAAAAGACAATTATGTTCTTATTCAATACTTCAAACGAACATAAAGCATTTACAAAGTAAAAACTCAACACAGTTTTTGGTTATCAGCTCGCCCCGACAGCACAGAAAGCTTATTTTTATTATATACAATAAACAAATGTCCAATTTGCTGTCATCGACCGCTGCCATCACATATAAACACAATCTACAATAGAAAAATGTTCTATAAGTTGAAGAAAAAATCATTTCGATTTACATACATGTATTTTATCAACTATTTTCTACATAACATACTGATTCACATTCCTATGAAGTCTTAATAAAAGGGGTGGGTGGGTGGGAAACGAACCTTTCTGTCGGATAGGCGAACCTCGAATGACAATTTTAGATATCTTATTATAATTTTAGTGCTAAAATTCTAGCATGAAGTTATCATGATTGATATAACTTAAACCGGTAATAACTTACTGATGGTCCAATCAAATTAAACATAAACATGTTTTGATTTAAACACACGTGTTAAAAGTAAACAAATACACGTGTTCCCGAGTAACCTTTATAAATACATTTGTGATAATAATTAAACATCCAGTGGCAAATATTACATGCATAACTTTTATTAAGAAGACACCAATGTATATGAATTGATATCTATAAACCAGGTTTTAGTTCTCATTTAATTGTTTTATAAAATGTTTCATTGTGATTTCATAGTCGACTATAAAGTATTTTTTTCTCATTTTTTAAGACTGTCTGGTTACCTTTAATTGGATATATCCACAAAAAAATCCACATTATACTTATTTATATGGTGGATAGTTTTCTTATTGGCAATCATACTTCATCTACTTATTTTTTATGAGTACTTGGCTGAAACTCTTTGAGCCAAGTGGTTTAACAATCCCTGTCAAAATTTATGGTGGACTTATCATGGCAGTTATTACCAATGGCTGAAGGAGATATTTTAATTTTTGACTGGCAATAACATGAGACAATTCAAATCATGTTACAATAGTTAGGCCAAGTGAAAATATATGTGTGGTACCAGTTACATACTTGTCGACATATAGACAGACATGCAGTTGAGAATGTAGAAAGACTAGGGGACACAAAGAAAGACAGATAAGTTGAAACATAGACAGACAACCTGTAGACAGACAACCTGTAGACAGACAACCTGTAGACAGACAACCAGTAGACAGACAACCAGTAGACAGACAACCTGTAGACAGACAACCAGTAGACAGACAACCTGTAGACAGACAACCTGTAGACAGACAACCTGTAGACAGACAACCTGTAGACAGACAACCTGTAGACAGACAACCTGTAGACAGACAACCTGTAGACAGACAACCTGTAGACAGACAACCTGTAGACAGACAACCTGTAGACAGACAACCTGTAGACAGACTTTTGTTAGTGTAAAAGAACTAAACGTATCTATAAACCTGTTTCTAACACTGTTCGGTTTAATTTTCAGACGTGTATATATATATATGTAGTGATATCTATAATATAGGGGGAAAGATTGGCATGGGGGGAAAGTGACTATATGTATACGTATTGTCAAATTTTCGCGGGGGGAGAATGAAAATGATCCAAAATTTCCACTAGGGAATATTGGCTCATGTCAGCCTTTCCCCGGGGAAAAATGGCATTGGGGAAGAATGGCTATGTAACACCGGCGCTTTATGACAGTACCTTGGACCGCAGCCCAAGAGGTTTTGTCCAATCGATACACCAGGGCCGTAACTAGCCTCTTTTAATAGTGAGGCGAAATATTTTTGGCGAGGGGTCTGAGGCCGCTCAATGCTGCCAGAAGCTCTAAGAAAAATAACGCAAAATCGTGCATTCTGAGCGTTTTCCGGACTCTTTCTTATGTTGAAACGCAATTCATTTAGCTAATTTTTTTTTACAATATTCTGGTCTCAAAGCAAAAACATAGATTTGTTGTAATTTAAGACTTTTAGATATTAGGGACAACATTAATAGACCGATATGTAGGATAAAGCAAAATCATAATTCTCATAATCATTAAAACCGGATCTGTCTGTCTGTTCTTGTCTTGTATTGTGCTTAGACTTTGGTGATTTTATTTATGACTAGATTTTAAAATAGTGACAGTGCAGTATTATACTTTAAGTACTAGTATTGCTTAAGTCGACACTAAGGAGTTGACCTTGTTTTACGGTATTAATGATTCTTTTATTGTTGAAAACCCTCCAGCAACTATCAAGATGATGAACAGGAATAAAAACTTTGACCATTGATCATTTGTATATTTCTATGCATTGACTTTGTGTGCGATTAGGTTCTGTGCATGTTTACTCCATATTCCTTTATTTTCTGTTTTAAAAAGTGTCTGAACACGACTTAATGCAATTTAACCCTTCAATGTAAAAGGTCATATCGGGCGATACATTGATGTTTTTTTCAAATGATTTGATACAGGGAAATTGGTGGTCTTACTTTAATTCAAACCATGTCAGCTATCTCAGTAGTTTTATCTACAAAAACAGAGCCAGTTTTGTATTCTTTGATATCAAGTTCAATTGAAATAAAAGTGAGGTAAGTGTTCATGAGACAATATTCCTCAAGTTAAAAATGAAACCAATTTTCAGACATTTCAAGTATATTTGAATAATATTTTTACTTTTATTATTAGAATATTTGGGAAGTGTTTCCCGATTTTTTTGGGGAAAAAAGATGAATTTATGAAGAATCTGGTGCCATCTCATACTTCGATTAGACCTGCTGAGTTATTTATTTTCAATACATTGCAAGTCAGGTAATTTATTTTCAACTGACACAGAACAAACCATTTATTTTTGTGATTATCAAGGCTGGGTTATTTTTCAAAATCCTCCTCCCCCCAGAATATCAAATGGTCGTCCCCTTAGTCAAAAGCGTTTTGTTAAAAATATACTTTTTTACTGTTTTGGTCTTTTGTAAATTTGTTGTATGTGTTCTACAACGAAATTTGTTTTATATGCACACGTATAAAAATTGCGGTTTTTACAATGTACCCAACGCTTTAAAAAATATACCCCAATTGTAAATCACTGCACGAATTCGAACTACCTCTTTTCATTTATCCCATTCGGTGCCAAAATATTTAATGTTCTTATTCAAAATCTTTTCCGAGTGAGTCTTTCCTCCCTACACCAAGCACTGTTGTGGTCAATGATTGTATACTGTTCAGTCGATAGCAATCTGCCTTAGTGTGGCCAGGAGATCTCAAATGTCGACTGAGAGGGAGGTCTGGCTTGCATTGGTAGTCGCTAAGATGACCGTTTGTGAAACGACTGTTCTGACTCGCCAACATACTGTTTACCACATTTACACTGTAAGAGATAAACAACATTTGAAGTCTTGCAATTAACATTGCAAAATATGGTGTATTCTGTACCAGTGGAGTGACTGTTATAAGTCTGGGTATACAGTTTTTGTTTGCAAGTCAAATATCGTTTGTTTCCGCAACCCTTGCAAGAGCCCACAGACGAAGAGCCTACTTGAGAGGATAAATCAGATCTCACAAGCAAGTCTTTAAGGATTTTTGACCTACGGAAAGCCAGTACAGGTGGCTCTGGATATGTAATATACAACTCGTCTAAACATCAACCCAACAATGATAGATCTGTAAAAAGAAAATTTTTGGTTCTTTCCTCGCCGGGATTCGAACCCATGCTACTGAGATATTGTCAAACAAATCATAAATCTATGGCAGTTTTGTTTTTCTCAGTTTCTCCAAATCTATATATATGGCAGAATTCGATAATAGTAATTTTAAGTAACGTCATGTTACCGTTCCAAGCAATCGCTAATAGTGACGGTTTCGTTATATAATTAAATATTTTTCCAGAATTCGAAATTATGTTTACTGAAATCAATGCAGATGAGAGAATATATATATACGTAGCAGCAAAATCGAGGGTGCAGGCAATTTCACAACAAATGTACATGACGTACATGTATAGGTTTTGGGTGTTTTCGCTATTTTTGTTTCGTGTTTATAAATTGAATCTTGTTTCCGCTCCTTGTTTCGGCTTGTTCTCGTGTTTCCTGTGGTGTCCTCACCACATTAAATGTACAATTTTTCACTGTGCATCTTTTAAATCTGGAATTTTATAAAAAGAAATCACTTATTAGTTCTTTGTTTTTTAAAACTCCTTAAGTTTCGGGGATTCTCAACCGTAGTGAAATATACCCGGGGCATATTTACGTTGCTTAGAGCTGCAATTTGATTGGTTAATGAAATGATTTTGTCACGCATGTCAAATTTAACTCTTTCCCTTAATTCGAGAAATATTGAGTAAGTGAGACGTATTTTAAGTTTGAAGTTAAAAAGATAGAATTTATGGCAAATACAAACATTGAATTGACAATGAAATAGTTAAACAGTTCATAAAAAGACCCATCATTTAAATTTAGTACAAGCAGAGACATACATGATATAATACATTATAGGTCTCTGGTACAAGTTATGAGTGGGTAAAAATATCATAATCTAGAGTACAATGCAAATCCCTGAGATTAAAGAGTATAATTATGTATTTCAACTTTTCCTGTGAATTTTATACTGCTGTCGATGTCAATCTCTGTATATGCTATAAGAAATCACCCTAGACATTAATACATATTTGAGTGATAAATGATCCAATAAACGTAAACTTCCAGATGACAGAAAATATAAAATGGCCGACTCTATTACAAGGATCTTATATTTAATTGTTGATACGAATTAAACGTGCTTAAGTTACCAAAGGTGGCATTTAAATTTTACTACTATAAAGCCCTTGATTCACAGCTAATTTTAATGTATGTGGAGATCAGTCAAATAAAATAAACTGACATGAAAGATGATTTGGGTGTGCTTGAGTCTTTTTCTTTATGCAGGGTACCCAACTTGACTAAAATGGATTTGGCTCATTTAATTTCCATAAGGTTTTGATAAACATGTTTTTGACCTGTTGACAAATATAAGAATTATTCAAGAATATTCATTATTGATCATTATTCAGATCCACACAATTATTTCTCTTTACTATTAGGCCACACCATTTTAATTTCTTGTTCTACGGATTTTTGGACTCCAAAAATTGGGGCGAGCGAGCGATTTGAAAATTTTAATAAAAAAATATTTAATTTGCAAATTTTTGAGGCGAAGCTGAAAAAGTAAAGGCGAGCCATTATAATTTGTTTTTGTAAACATAAAATAGTAGGTTTTGACTATATTAAAACTTGATTTATGACTTGTACCTTGACATTTTTTTAATTTATGCAGTATTTTTTCCCTGTTCAACAAGAAATAATTGAATAATTAAATCTGGTCTATGTATGTGTGACTGACAATGAGACAATTCTCCATCCAAGTCATAATCAGGTTCAGAACAACCCCTAAATGTTTAGTCCAAATAATTATGACGTCTTGAAAGGCTATTATAATTTTTTTCTTTGACGCCTTACATCAAAAGCATTAAACAAAAAAATTATAATAGCCTTTCAAGACGTCATAATTATTTGGACTACTAAATGTTATGAATATCCCTATTATGAGGGGTCAAAATAAGTTAAAATATAGTTTTTTTGGTAAAAAAGTACAAAAGGGCTTATATTTTCCCAAAGAACTATAATATTTGGTATTAAATGGTCAAAACATGTTCAAAATTTTTTTAATATTCCTGGACTTTAACCATGTTAACACATTTATTTAACAGTTTAATATTATTCAAAATAAGTGGACCCATCCCTCTTTTAGAAAAGTTGTTTAAAATATAATGTATTTCTCCTCTTTTTGAGTAAAAAAATCTAAGTTGTCAAAGGTTTTGTATAGTAGCACTGTACAAATCCTTAGTATTTCTATTTTCTTTTCTACAACTGTAAACATGGTAAAATTACCCCTTCAAGGCCCTGGTCTGAGGGAGGGTTGGTCCCAACCTGATAATAACAAACATAGGTCAAAGTACAGCCTTTTACACAGAGCTTTGATCAAGACCAACCAGCAAGCTATAAGGGACCACAACTTAGTATTGTACACAATTCGAACAGGAAAACCAACGATCTAAATTATATTTCCAAACGGGAAAATTCCAATGAACCACATGACATCAACAAACGATAACTGCATGCTGAACCACAGGTCCCTGAATCAACCAGGACAGGTGCACAACACTGCAGCGGGTATGACCGTCACCATACATTATAATTGCAGTTGAAGGCAAATCCTTCAGAAGTTCTTTGTACTTTATTTTAACAACGAACATATTTTTTATAGGGAATATAAGTATGGGGAAAGAAACCAACGTTTTGTTCTGTACTGGTATTTCTATTTATATCGGAGCACGCCCGCTTGGAATAAATTGGTTTCATGCTGAAACAAATATTCTCACAAATATTTACAGTGTTGGGGGGTGCTGATAGGTTTAAAATCGTTATATAAAGGCTAGACTGATTTTAAAAAACAAATGTTGAGATCATTATATAATATTTACAAAAAAAACGGTGCGGGAAATGGACATGATTTCATTTCTGGATGCCGGAAGCGGGAATATAATAATAAAAAAAAATATGTTTTGAAAAAAATACGTGCTGGCGGGTCCGTCGAACAAGGAATCAAATTGGTGTGGCCTTAGTATGCGAGAAAAACTCAGCTGATATTTCAAGAGTCAACTCCCCTATGCAGAGGTGGATTATGGGTAAAGGCCAGGGATCCCATTTGCTGGGGAAAATTTGGTTGAATATAAAATGAAGCAACCGTCTTAAGTAGTCGGTGCCCCCCCCCCCCCCCCCCCCTTTATGAAAATTCATGGATCAGCCACTGCTAGGTCTAACCCACTGGAAGCCCAGTGGCAAATATTTTGTGTATATGTAACGGTTTATTTCTTCCTCTGTGATATTTTATCCTGAGGATCATTTGTCCAGGTAATTTTTTTCCAGGCATGGTATTTCACAGGTTGATTTTTTCCAGAGAAAATCTATCTGTGTTATGCGGATAGTATATACCGGTATATATTTGCCGTACTATATTTCACAGAACCGTGTGAAATAGAGTCCCATTAACTACAATGTCAGTTACAATCAATCAATATATACCTGACTATAATAATGAAATGTTTCACAAAGGTAGAACAAATTTGTATAATTTATCAAATGGAGGTAATTATGAGAAATTTATATTTTAAAGATATTAATATAATATATTTCTGAATCTATTTCATAGTGAAATTTTTCTTTGAATCTTATTTTTAGCTCACCTGGGCTTAAAGGCCATGTGAGCTTTTCTCATCACTTGGCGTCAGTCGTCGTCGTCTGTTGTCGTTAACAATTTTTCAAACATCTTCTCCTCTGAAACTACTGAATGGATTTGAATGAAACTTAGCATGATTGTTCCTTAGTATATCCTGCACAAAATGTGCGCTTGGATTTTTGATCCGTCAAAAAACATGGCCGCCATTACTTAAAATAGAACATAGGGGTCAAATGCAGTTTTTGGCTTATATCTCAAAAACAAAAGCATTTAGAGCAAATCTGATAGGGGTAAAAATGTTCATTAGGTCAAGATCTATCACCCCTGAAATTTTCAGATAAATCAAACAAACCATTGTTGGGTTGCTGCCACTTAATTGGTAATTTTAAGGAAATTTTGCAGTTTTTGGTCATTATCTTGAATATTATTATAGATAAAGATAAACTGTAAACAGCAAAAATGATCTGCAAAGTAAGATCTACAAATAAGTTAATATGATCAAAATTGTCAATTGACCCCTTAAGGGGTTATTGTCCTTTAATGACAATTTTTCACAATTTGTTCATCATATTTGCTAACTTTAAAAAATCTTCTCCTCTGAAACTACTGAATGGACTTGGTTGAAACTTAGCATGATTGTTCCTTAGATTATCCTGCACAAAGTGTGTGCTTTGATTTTTGATCCGTCAAAAAACATGGCTGCCGTTACTTAAAATAGAACATAGGGGTCAAATACAGTTTTTGGCTTATATCTCAAAAACGAAAGCATTAAGACCAAATCTGACATGGGTTAAAAATGTTCATTAGGTCAATATCTATCAGCCCTGAAATTTTCAGATGAATCAAACAACCCATTGTTGGGTTGCTGCCACTTAATTGGAAATTTTAAGGAAATTTTCAGTTTTTGGTCATTATCTTGAATATTATTATAGATAAAGATAAACTGTAAACAGCAAAAATGATCAGCAAAGTAAGATCTACAAATAAGTCCATATGACCAAAATTGTCAATTGAACCCTTAAGGGGTTATTGTCCTTTAATGACAATTTTTTCACAATTTATTCATCATATTTGCTAACTTTAAAAAATCTTCTTCTCTATAACTACTAAACCAAATTCAACCAAACTTCAACTGAATGATCAGTAGGGTGTATAGAATAAAGTTTGTGTTTTATTTTCTATTTCGTCTAAAAACATGGCCGTCATGGCTAAAAATAGAACACAGGGTAAAATGCAGTTTTTGGCTTATATCTCAAAAACTCCAGCATTTAGAGCAAATAAGACAGAAGTTAAAGTATTTATTAGGTCAAGGTCTACCTATCCTGAAATTTTCAGTTGAATTGGGTAACTGGTTTTTCAGGTATAATGCCCCTGAATTGATGATTGCCTGGCATGGTTCAATATGTTCAATAAGGCATTGTTTACCAGGTGAGCGATTCAGGCTCTTGAGAGCCTCTTGTTTATATATTCATTTACATGAAAAGATGACTTACAACTTGATTTAATAAGACATATAACATTTCACAGGTAAATACTATCCAGCTGTTAAACATGCTTTTGTTCCAATATATTGCTATGCTATGATTTATCTGATTTCCATATAATCAACAACTACATCTCTGTCATCAGACAAAACTACTGTAAACCAACTTATCTTTCGTGGATACTTTATTTCGCGTTTATACCCATCTAGTCAACTTCCCGGCGATTTAATTTAGCAATTTTCTTATTCACTTAATGGTTTAATAGGGAAAGACCCAAGTTATACCTTTTCGCGACGATTTAATTTCGCGTTTTTTTTCTATTCACCAAAGTCGCGAAAATAAATAGCTTGTGATATTTAGTTGGTTTTACAGTATTTATATAGTTAAAAATATCATCATAATCAAATTCTTCTATTACTTTTAACAGTAGTATTGCAACTATATTTCTACCTTAATACTTTTAAATTTATATTTGAACTGAGATCAGAAAACATGTATTTCACTAACCTTATGATATTATTTTCACAATAAGGATCTTTATAATTACTTCTGGTTTTCTTCCCTTTGTTTCATGATGATTTTCTTTTTAAAAGGATGATATTGACTTGAATATTTCAGGAAATTTCAATGATAATTTGTGTAATTATTTCCCATTATAATACATTTTTTTTTTAACAATTTCGCTTTAATTCAAATACACGACTATTATTTCATAGTATTTTTAAGGGATAAGTTTTTTCTAATAATTACTTATATTATAGTATTCAATAAGTTAACTACCGAAATAGAATTTCACGGCAAAGGAAAAAATATCCCAGGGAAATATTTTCCTCCAGATAAAAAATTAATAACAACTACTGTGACATTTTTTCCTCCAGATCAAATTTCACCCGGATATAATTTTGCTTTACATACATTCAGAACTTAATATTGAATTAAGGGGCAATGGACATTGGTATTACTTGCCAAGTTGAGTAAAATCTGATATAGACACATCAGGTTTTTAGTTTATGTATTGTATTTTATTGTTTAATATTGACAGTCAATCTTGTGATTCTTTTATCCTATGGCTAGGTTTAAGGTGGTATGGGTGTCTTTCGCCATCTTGGATTGTAAAAATCAGAGAATCTAAGGTCCATAGTTTCTATCAAGTTAGCAAAATTTGATTCAAGAATGCAGATATTAAATGTGAATTTTCATTTAAAAGAACCAATTTATAAGAATATAACTTAGAAATATTAATATTCTTACAAGTGTAGATTTATTTTGGTTGTTTTTGAATATTTTCAAATTGGCAATTTAAGGGGAGGTAACTCTAAAACAGTGCATTTTCTGAAGGACTCTACATGAAATTTTTCTATTTTGTCTTTTAGCCGGAAAAAACGTACGGTGACCCTATCTTTTCTGTTGATATTCTCAAAGCATTGTCTGAAAGCAATCTTTTCCTAATTTATTTTACAATTCTATCATTTTGTTTAGTTTCTGTTCACAAAATGTTGTTTTTTCCTGTATAATCCATACAAAATTTGTCATTTTGTCACAACCTGTAGCAGACCTGCCAACTTTCCCGATTTTCGCGGTATCATCCCGATTTTTACCCCTCAACCCGAATCCCGATATCGGGATTGTAAAATTAGCTAAAATCCCGATTTTCAACATATATACCCGAAAAAATTATTGTTTACCGATTTTGAAGTTTTTCTGATCAATTTTTAAAAATCAATCATTTTACCTGGGGACATATTATGACAAGTTAATGACCCTTCACTAATCAACAGTCACAACAGGTGTCCTAATTAGTGGTTGTATGTAATCAGATTACCTAATGGGTCGTAACAAACCTCAAAATTAATTTGTATAAATTTGGTCAAACAGCCTTTCAATTTTAATCAATTTATCATACAAGCACAATTTGCAACATTTGCCGTAGTTCCACAGCAAAATCATAATTAATTGAGAGATGAGAACTGTAAAGAACTCTCAAGAAAACATCGTTTATCCTGAAATTTGTTTAATTTTCGAACCCAGACATCGTATGTCAGTTGATCTAAAATCGACGCCATTTTGTATACACTTCTACTGTGTTACTGTATAAGCCTCCGCAGATAAGAGCACCTCTGAATACAAAGAAAGATAACTCAAATTTAATCCATTTTCTCATTGATACTAATATAAAGACCATGAGTAAGACTTAATCTAAATCTGTCTTCATCCTTCTTACTTTAGGACATGTAGTTTTAGGTGTTTTGAGTCAAGGTTCATAGATGAGAAGGTCTTTGGAGGGGGGAAAAGGGGGGGGGTCTCTACTTTGAATCCTTTATTTTTAATGCCATTTTCTCTATTCCTCAGTTATTTTGTCAATTTTATAATTTAATAGTACAAGAATCATGCAAATAAAAGTAACCAAGGCCAACAAGCTCATCATTAGTATACCAAAAGAAAAAAGATGAGAACTTGAGACTATTTTAGGAGTAAAAAAACAATGCTCACAGAAAAGTCGCTAAAATTGTAACCCTTAAAAATCTTGTCGCGCGCTAAATCCCCCATGGAGATTTTTAAAAGTTGGCAGGTCTGCTGTAGCTTGAGAAAATGCGCGGTGACCTATCATTTTTATAATATTTTTCAACATGCATCAATAGATACTACATTTTGACAAAGTATGAACAAATTCTATTATTTTTATTTTAGACTCCCATACCACCTTAAGTAAATGTCATATTAGCTAAATTTCCATTATATGCCATCTAATTACCCCCCCTCCCCCAAGTTTATTTTGAATTTAATGTTTTTGACTCGTCAATCCTCTTCCTGTCATCACAACTTCTCTAAAACTACTAACAGAATTTTAGGCAACTTTGATTCAACTTTTTTCTTGGGGTTATGTCCCTTGGAACTAAGAATTTTTGCATAAATTTACTTAATACTACTGCAGCTGTTTGTCACTGTAACTCTTTTGAATCTGAACTACAGAATTTCATGAATACTGTGTAAAAATGTGTCTTGACACCCTGCCTGCTAACCAACATGGTTGCCATGACTAAAAATAGAACAATTCTGTTAATGTCAGTATCAACAGTGATTGGTAACTTTGCTGTGACAACAAATTAAAAACTAATATTAAACATGGCAAAATCAATTAAAGTTTACTTGATGATCTTATACAGTAACTTTTTACAAAAAAAATAAAATGTATGTTCATGAAACACCAGCACACTCATACTTGTTTTAACCTTGAAAACTTAAAATGATAAATGGGTTTGAAGCAGTTAAAATGAAAAGAAAGAATCAAATTTGAGTATGTGAGAATGCTGACATATAGGTTCTTAAATTGTAAACAAAATAAAAATATTTGAAACAACATGCAGCATGTACATAATGTAAAATAATTTGAAATTTCTGACATAATGAAAAATTGAATTCAAATACCCTCTTTAATCAGTACAAATTATGGCTTTGTAAGTGTCAATGTTGTTTCTTTTAAATTACATGTATTTATCATCACTTTAACAAACATGTTGAGTTAAATTATGTTTTTTAATTCACCTTTTACATAGCATTCCGGATTTTAATACCACTTCTATAGAAAAGAGATTCTACACACATGACTTTAACAAAATATCTAGAGTTCCTCTTTAAGTATATCTTTTCATGGAAGTTATTGAAAAAAAAACATTTTTAATGTCAATTTTTTGGTATATATTAACTCAGATAGAATTTTCTGATACATAGCCAGAAATTAGTAGTGCTTTTGGTCATTAATATTCGTAATATGTAAATGAGAATTGTACCACGTGATTATAGTTTGAACTAGACTGGCTTGATATCATTAAAATCTTTAAAACACGGATATTATAAGTTGCCCGTCACAGAGTCCTTGTTTATAATCACTCTGATATTTCCGCAAAGTTGTCAGGCGGTCAAAATCAAAACAATGAACGCGAATTAAGTGAAATTTTCATGTTCTCATGAGTTTATTCTTCTTAAAAAATTGGCATTTTAACTTCTCATGGGAACCTAGAGTTAAACGACTACACATACAATGTACAAGGTTTTGACTGGCTAATATTCTTTGGACATCCAAGTTTCAAGTTTCACCCCAGCAACTTATTTTTCTAATGACCTTGTTAGCCAATTTTCAACACAAAGTTTGCAAATTTGAAGTTTCAGCCATTTTAGCCTGTATTGTATACTGCAATGTTAAAAGCCTCTTGCTTCAATTTTCAAAAAAGCTCAGGAACCTTGATTTTTGCAACGACAGTCATTATGTTTCGTTTAAATGGTGTATATTGTTGTGTATATTTATTTTCTGCCCGGCAACCTGTCTATCACTTAAATTAAAGTTAAAAGAGACATTTTTTTCAAAAATCCAGATCATTTCAATATAATTTCAGTGACCTGTATCGGATTTCATTAGTATAATATTCAAATGAGCAAAGTGGCGTTGATTTCTGGATATGACATTGCCAGAAGATATTTGAAACAATATGCATCATTACATTGTAAAATAATTTGAAATTTCTGACATAATGAAAAATTGAATTCAAATACCCTCTTTAATCAGTACAAATTATGGCTTTGTAAGTATCCATGTTGTTTCTTTTAAATTACATATAGATTTGCTGACGGCTTTTTTTTTTGAAAAATTATTTAATAAAATTCAAAACTGCCTAAATTTGCGTAGATTGTTAAAGAACCACTTTTTTGAGAATAAAATAAAATTTTTGAGATAAAATTTTGAAATAAAATATGAGAAGGTACTAAGGTAATGGCTGAATGTTGTTTTCTGCTCTGGTTCAATTTTCCTCAGTGTTTGAAAACCCAATTCATTCGAAAGAGAACCCAATAATTTATAAAACTATACCTCACCAACCCTATTAGCCGCTGTCAAGTATGTTATTTACCCTAAATAATGAATTATTTTTGCTTAATTTATTTATTTATTGTTATATTTGTAATTTTAAGAAAGATACTTTCGTCATTAAAAGTGAGCAATCAAAAAGCAACAGTAACTACATGTACTTGGACATTCTTGGTCACTTACATTAACGTTAAAATGTAACCAAAACAATATAGGTCAAGAAATTACAAATGGCAGAACTGAGTCCGAATAAATATGAATCTTTAAATAATTTGCAAGATAAGAAATCGGCAACAGTTCATAACATTTTCTTTTAATTTACGCAGAATAGAAAATCACCTCTTGCCAAAGAGATAGTTATATCAATTGTCTCAAAACTGTTACTTATTCTGAGGAATATAGAAATTTCACCCATATTATTGGTTCATTCATGGAGAAAGGAATAACTCTGTGTGCAATGGCACTGGTCATCAAATAACCATCCATTATTATGATCATATATTTATAGGGACTGTTATGATGTTTACATGGACAATAATTTGGTTTATGTCATTAAAATTGGGTGATTAAAATAACTTTCCATGAATGATGTTAAATTGTTTTAACACATTCACAGAGCTATAATACTGCCACATCATACACATGACAATGAATCAACTTTACCCTAACAGAGCTAAATGTCTCAATTTGAATTGAAAACTATGAGAAAAAAAATGCATTCAGGAATATGCCAGCAGGGTGAACTTGAACAGATAATGCAAAAGGAAAAAATATTTCACTCAATTACATTAAAAATTATTAGTAAAAACTCTTAATTCTCAAATTTTTAACTGAAGCTCTGCATGAAATCCACTTAGCCAGTGTTCATGTAGAAATACAATGAGAGATAACTCTTATCTAATTGAAATGATATTAAAATTGTCTCCCTTGTATATTGTGTAGATCAATTATATAACCAATAATATCTATCAACTGCTTTGGATATTTAATCAAAAACCAATTGCTTCAGCTTAATATAAAGATATTAAACTTTTTCGAGTTTTTGCTCAAATTTAATTCAAAGGAGTCAAACCAAAGATTAATGAACTTGATTGATTTTGATGAAATGGGTGTATATATTTAGTTTTTTCTTTATACAGTCAGATGTATGCGTTTTATTCTTTCTCATCTTTTATTGCCTTTAAATAATGATTTTTACCCTTTTTGCATTTTTATTGGGGAAGCTTGTATAAAATTGATAGAGTCGGACTTATATTTTGATTGTAAAATTTTCAAGAATATTTGATTTTCTCTCACAAATTTTTTAACACTTATTTTCCAATTACTGCAACAACCACAAGAACAATACACTGTTAGCTATATAACTGATTTAAAAATTCAAACAAAATGCAAACATATGCATATTTCATACATTTATGGTATAAAAGTCAAGTATGATAAAAAGTTCAATAAAGCTTGATAAAATGTGGTGAACAAATAAACATGACAATAAGCTCTCAATTTTTCAACAGGTTGATTTCAATAAATGATCTGTTATTTTGTATTTGAAAGAATTAACATTTGTAATATGTCTATACCCTATTGGCAAATTGTTCCACAAGAATAGACTAGAATATACAAAAGATTTTTAGAACAATTCTATTTTTGTTTTAGGAAGTTTGAGGTTTCCTTGAATAACAACTCTCCAATTTAGGGTATGATCTTCTGTCTTAAACATGATGAATTTGTTAGTAATGAGACGTGATGGGACATTACTTTTGATTCATTTTAATGTAATCAAAAACTTGTGATATTTTATGCCAGGCCATATGCCGAGGAGGGGTTCTGGGGGTTGGACCCCCTTTTTTTGGACGATCAATGCATTTGAATGGGGACATATAATTTGGACCCCCCCTTTGTCCTGGGTCAGGCACCCCCTTTTTAAAATGGCTGGATCCACCCCTGTTATGCTCTGCTCAACTTTTATCTAGTGTTTGAATAAGGGCTTGGAAGGAGCAAAAGGGTCTGTTTCTGGTATTAATATAGCAGCTCTCTTTTGTAATTTTAATATCCTCAATTTAAACCCTCAAACTACTCCAAACTATACAACAATATTGATTAGTGGCAAGATATAAGGGACGAGATCAAATGTTTAATGATGGATTACTGACCCTCTCCCCCCACCCCCTCTTAACTTAATTTGGGAAAATTTGATTCATCAATATGGATATATGTAAAAATCAATGTCAGATAACCAAAACTTGCAGCAGTTCAATGCTCCCTGCTTAATCAGACACTTCCTTGTTGGGTTGCTGACCCTAAATTGGTAATTTTAAAGAAATTTTGCAGTTTTTGGTTATCTTGAATATTATTAAAAATAGAAATATACAGTAATAATAATAATAAAATTCTTTATTTAACGAAGGTAACACATTTAACAATTACATGTTAATCTTCCAATGAGGCCTTAAAAAAATATTAATACAAATAGAAAACAGACAAATACATACAAAATAAAATACATAATACAGTTAAATATAGCAGCTTAAATATTGAATAAGTACATAAAATGCATTCAGTAGAAGAAGAAAAAATACATTAGTTTCGTGCATCTTTATTTTGTTCAGTTAGAAAATAGTTTGAACAGTTGGTCTTAAATGTAAGTTCTGAATTATCGATTTCTTTAATATTAATTATTTGGTAAATAAACAACACTGTAAACAGCAAGAATGTTTTTTAAAGATAGATCTACAAAATAGTCAAAATCATCTGAATTGACAATTGACTCCTAAGGGATGCCAGTATTTACTGATAATTGTGATTAATATTATTCATCGCTTTTAAAAGACAATGGTACTTTTAAGTTGAAACATTTTTGCTATAATAAATTAATTTGAAAAACTGAGTTATTTCCCTTTGAAAAAGTATTGTGAAGTGAGTCGTCTTGTGTTTTGTTTTAGCTTCCATCTTGGTAAACTGTTGAACTGTCAACAAAACATTTAAACGTTTTAATTATTTCAAAGGTTGGAAGCCACTGTCAACAAAACATTTAGACGTCTTATTTCAAAGGTTGGAAGCAACTGTCAATAAAACATTTTTAGACGTCTTATTTCTAAGGCTGGAAGCAACTTTAGGAACAATTCTGTTGAACATAATACCATATAGCAGGTTATTTTTTTGCGGCGTGCAAATTTTTGCTTATTATCGCAAACTGTAGCAGACAACTCTGTTTTCGGAATAAAATATAAAAGAATATCATATGTACACTACGAAAGATTTCAATGTCAATTATTGAAACAGCTATACATATTACACACACACCGTGAGTGGCCTTCTATTGGAAAAAGAGTTGCAATGAATATAGAGTTATATAGGATAAGAAGAGCGCCAACTTCTTCAACAAGTTTTTAGTTATCATTCTTGTTTTGAGAAAATATGAGACATCTCTTATCATCAACCTACGACCAAATCATTTCTTAAAACAACAATACAAACTTTAGATTGAAGTACACATTGATCTTTTGTGAACACAACAAAGATTTTCATTTCTGTGTAAGGTCACTATGCTGGTTAGTACTGATATCTGCTGACTACCATGATACACAGTGCATGTATATTACAACAAACCAAGGTTGGGTGTTAAATACCGCCTTTAGATTTATAAAAAAAATCAACAAATTATTATTTCAACAAATATAAATCAATATATTTTTTATTCAAAATTCGTGTTAAAAGTTAAATAAAACAATTTACAGATAAATGAAGTTACATGTGTCTTTTTACCTGTCACCTGGCAATGCTAGGTGTGAAAATTTAGTAACAATCAACAGCCCCTAATAAATATTGACAAAACATGGTTGAAAGTGATCAATTTTAAAGTGATTTTTGAAGACCCCATTAAACAATAAAATATTTCTGTCTAGTTAGGAGGGGCGCAGGTATAAAAAATTCAGGAAAAAAGTTGAACATTTGTTTTTTCATTTCAAATTTTATTTATTACACTATTAGTTATTACTTTATAATATGTACAAAAATCACTCATACAAATTAATTTGGTTTGGCCACAGATGACTTTAAAAATGTTTATATCATTGAAAAAGCTCCAAACTATCTCCCTTTGGTGCAAAAATGTAAAAAAAATTTACGGTTTAAATCGAAATATTCATTTTAACTCATCGGTGACCTATATTTTTTATAATTGTTTTCAAACAAGCTGTACATAAACTAAATAATTATAAAATTAAAGCGATTTCTGTAATTTAGTTCTTTTTTATTTTGATATTACCAATATTTATCTCCTATTAATTCAACAGTAAAAAAGGACATTAACAAAAATGTATGCTTCTTTCTGAGGAAGACTGGGAGAGTATATGAACGGTGACCCCATATTTTTATTTTATATATTTTTAAGGTATATAAGATAAAGTTAAATCATAGAAAAAAATAGCAAACTCCTATATTAGGAAAAAAAGTTGATTTAGACCTGCGGGTCCCCTTAACTGAGACAAAAAATTTCATGCTGGAAATGGAAAGTTTTTTGCAAGGACAAAACAGTTTTTATTCCTATACTATATAGTTGAGAATTTACAATAGAAATAGAAATGAAATCTTTAAAATTGATTTGAACAATTTCTTTATTTCATTATTATCTGGGACTATCGATCATGACTATTATACTATAGTGTTTTGGTGTATGGATCTTTCTGAAATGGTATTGCAAATTATCACAACACAACGGGAAGACTGGGATTATTGCATCAAACGTTCAGAAATTAGGGGTCAAAAAGGTGCCACAACCCCTTTTTCAAGAATTTTTGTCCAACTTGCAAACTGTTCAGGGTTCGACTACTGCAGTTGTATTATGCTGGGCTCTGCGAACTTATTGTTGTCTATAAAATTAACAAACATCACTAAGATCATTTTACTTTTCTGTATTTTCAGACAAAACGACAAGAAAAGCAAGAAAATGATTGGTATACTATGTATAGTGAGAGAGTTCGTAGACTTTGTAGGTCTGTGTCCGTATGGTCCTTCGGTTAGACCATGTGTTGAGCCAGAGAGGTCACCCCAGGTTCAAGGTATGTGTCGTGATGTTCCTTCCCCAGTGGTAGAGTCTCCTGAGCTGCCAAGGGCTGCTGACCCGGAGCAGTGTTTGGTTGAAGCACCCCGTGTTGTATTGTTTTCAGCAATGCCATTTGAGGTAGAAGTCATTTCTACTTTGGATGACACTGTTGAAAACGATACAGCGGTGTTTGAGGAGGAAGAGGAACATGAGTTGGGTTTCGACACAGGTGATGCTGACCTTTTCTCAACCTGGGATCAGGAGCAGCAGCAGGCTGATGAGTGGTGGGATGATCTGGAAAGGAGGGTTATTGGTGTTTCTGAGGAGGTGGAGGTCCTATCTGAGGATTATAGTAAGGTAAAACAAAGGTTGGAGAGTGATGATGAGACTCTGCAGATGTTTGGCTCAAACTTGGAAAGTGAGGGTCGAAATCTGCAGATGCAGTATGTAATCTCCAGGGTTTTACCTTGCTGTGGTCCTTTGGATTTAGAAGAAGGTGTAAGTGATGTGATGGAGCTGTCTCTAGAGGATGACGAGGTCTTTACTGATGAGCAGGATCGAGTTGTGATTTGGGACGAGGAAGGCAGAGCAGCTATGAGGAGAGTTTGGTTCAGGAGGCATTTCATGGAGAGTCATTGTCTGAATGGTTTTTGGAGGACCTTAAGAGGGTACAGTTTGAGGTGTCGGATGTTTCAGCTTAGTATTGTGTGTCGTTGAGAAGAGTAGGTTCACATTGGTATTTTTGTTGGTTTTGTCCCTTATGACCAGTTGCCCCCAGATTACTTGACAAGTAATGAATGACTGATGGTATTGATTGATCGGTTGGTTGATGTTTTAGTGATGATTGTATCTTGAACACTTCATTGACAGTTTGGTCTTTTAATAGGTCATAACAGGTTTAGGAATTCTCTGGCAAAAATGAAAACTATAAATAGATAGAAGTAAACCTGCCCTTAGTCTTACTCCCCGAGTCCCCCTCTACCCAAGTACTCTACCCTTACTTTCTTTGTATATATATGTATATATGTGTAAATAAAAGCATGATTGTTTTATACATTTTTTAATTAAGTCAGACATTGTATGTTACCAAAGGTAGATGTATAATGTTGTTGTAGCATGTTATCATCATTAGGATATCAGAGACCTTCATATGTACAGTAATCATAGAAATAGAGTATTAATTTTGTACAGCAAAAACATTTAGAATCACTAGTGATTTCGGAGAGAATTCAGGATTTTGCCGGAGGTAAAACTTGTAATTATCATATGACATCATCATTCACAGAACTCAACACACTTGACTTTATCAGTAACGCACACCTTCAAATTTGATATGGATCAGATTTAGAAAAAAAAACATAGAAGAAATTTGGTATCGATCATCAACCTTGTCAGTCAACATTTTTTGGAGTTGTTACCCTTTTGATGACCTTTTTTTTTACTATATTTTGGACATATATAGTCTATAGATAGAAAAAACTAGATTATAGAGAGAGAAAAATTTAAAAACTATATTATGGAGAGATAGAATAAAAACTATTATAGAGAGAGAAAAATTTGTGAAAAAAATTTAAAAATTATCAGCAAGATAAGATCTGTTTTGTGGAGAAAAAAAAGAACTATATAGAAGATGTAGAGACAATGTACAACTGAAACGAATCAGTAAATCATTGATCAGAAAAATCTCAAATTCCCACGGTCAGATGTTTATGGTCTCCCAGTTTTCGTTGCCATCCTACAATATCTTTTTCTTTTTGATAAACATGACTTATTTTAATTTGGATTTTTTCTAAACTATTTTGTAAAATGTAAAATAAAATAACACCTTTCTTAATTAGCTCTGAATGCACCATACACCTGGAAACCTGGTAAATGAAACTTCTTGTTTAATCTTCCCTCCATGTTTGGTACATCAATATTAAACCATTTTATTCACAAAGTATCAAGAACTAACCTGGGTGGGATAACTAACATGATACTTCCTAAATAGGTTGTCTGGAAGATGTGTGAATGAATGAATGAATGAACGAGATAATAATAGAGAGCAGAGAGACAGATATCTTAAGGGTATTGTGTACTGTTCTGTGAAGGGAAGTTATTTAGGAATTTTATAATTCTAGTAATTTTCAGAATAGATTGGTATTTCTGAGCTAGGACAAAATTACTATTTAAGGAAAAATTGGTTAATCTCAAATTTAGAGACAGATTAAATGTATAACTGTTCCAGTAGATTTCAAAGTCAATATTAATGAATTTATTCAATTTTTGTCTTTAGCTTTCATAATTTTATTTTTTTAATTTTCATAACTTTTTCTTCATACCAGTTATTTAAAGTTTTTTTTAATTTTAGTATAGATGCTGTATTATGAACATCGTTCTGAAGGGCATGACTCTGACCATGACATCCTTGATCAACCTTGAGGGTCTCCTCTTTGAATATGACCTTAAAAATCATTCCATAGTGCCATATCTATTTACATAGACTTCATGGTAAATTCAAAAAGGGGGAATCTATAAAACCTGGTTAAGTCAAATGGTCCACTCCATTATGACAACCTGAACAAATTGAAAACCAGTGGTATTTGTATTATTTGTTTTTTTTATTGACATAATTGGTTAACATTGCAATAATTACGACGGAGGAGCCAAAATTGAGTAAACATGCATAATACAACTGACTTAAAAATTCACACACTTTTAAAAAATTCACACACAAAAAATTCACACACTAAAAATTCACACAATGAAATTACACACAAAATATTCACACACAAAAAATTCACAAACAAAAAAATCACAGAAGCAAAGAAATATGACAATCACCAACAAAAAAAATCTTGGAGTTCACAGTACAGTAAATTAAACATAATGACACATTATGTGACACTTGTAAAAAATATTTTTTCCCTACAGTTGGCACAGTAGATACCTCTGCTTTATCTGACTGCATGACGTCAATACTTGTTTTATTTCAGAACTTACAATTGTTCAGTGAAGGTTATAGTTGTAGAGGTGTTTAGATCTCTTGTAAGCACCAGTTTCAGTACTTATCTGTCACTAGTAATACTGAGAATAAATGTCACTACAACTGAGCTTTTCCTGCATACGATTGGTTTCCTCACATTACTTGGTATTTTATGCAAAAGTCTATATTTTTTTAATATTTCGGTCAGTAGTTTTTCCCCTGAAAGTTTAAAGTAACATTTTATTGAGATATTTTATTGGCACTCGGATTCAAACACAAAACATTGGAGATTTGTGATAAAAAATAATATAATTTTCTTTTTTATTATTTCATGTGTGTTAATTAATATCTAAAGTAACCTGCAATATATTTAATTTTAATTTGAAGTAATGTGTTGGAAAGATGGTCTCTGATAATTTGGTGGTGACAAACATTCTACTTTTATATAAAAAAAAAATTAAAAAAATACACTGTAATATCTATGTATATTAATTAATAATTTTTTTTCAGGTATTTTAATCCTTTCTTCAGTTTAATTTCAGAATGTTTCTGATAGACTGGATAGTGGTTGAGAAACACAGAACCTGCGATCTTCGGGATTTTGATGAAGTAATGGATACATTATTTTTATGGGAAGGCGGAATTGAATTATGTCGTGATGAAGTAATGGATACATTATTTTCATGGGAAGGCGGAATTGAATTATATCGTGATGGAAGTAATGGATACATTATTTTCATGGGAAGGCGGAATTGAATTATGTCATGATGAAAGTAATGGATACATTATTTTCATGGGAAGGCGGAATTGAATTATGTCGTGATGAAGTAATGGATACATTATTTTCATGGGAAGGCGGAATTGAATTATGTCGTGATGAAAGTAATGGATACATTATTTTCATGGGAAGGCGGAATTGAATTATGTCGTGATGGAAGTAATGGATACATTATTTTTAAGGGAAGGCGGTATTGAATTATGTCGTGATGAAGTAATGGATACATTATTTTCATGGGAAGGAGGAATTGAATTATGTCGTGATGGAAGTAATGGATACATTATTTTCATGGGAAGGCGGAATTGAATTATTTCGTGATGGAAGTAATGGATACATTATTTTCATGGGAAGGCGGAATTGAATTATGTCGTGATGAAGTAATGGATACATTATTTTCATGGGAAGGCGGAATTGAATTATGTCGTGATGAAAGTAATGGATACATTATTTTCATGGGAAGGTGGAATTGAATTATGTCGTGATGGAAGTAATGGATACATTTTTTTTAAGGGAAGGCGGTATTGAATTATGTCGTGATGAAGTAATGGATACATTATTTTCATGGGAAGGAGGAATTGAATTATTTCGTGATGGAAGTAATGGATACATCATTTTCATGGGAAGGCGGAATTGAATTATGTCGTGATGACGTAATGGATACATTATTTTCATGGGAAGGCGGAATTGAATTATGTCGTGATGGAAGTAATGGATACATTATTTTCATGGGAAGGCGGAATTGAATTATGTCGTGATGGAAGTAATGGATACATTATTTTCATGGGAAGGCGGAATTGAATTATATCGTGATGGAAGTAATTGATACATTATTTTCATGGGAAGGCGGAATTGAATTATGTCGTGATGACGTAATGGATACATTATTTTCATGGGAAGGCGGAATTGAATTATGTCGTGATGAAGTAATCGATACATATTATTTTCATGGGAAGGCAGAATTGAATTATGTCGTGATGAAGTAATGGATACATTATTTTCATGGGAAGGCAGTATTGAATTATGTTGTAATGGAAGTAATGGATACATTATTTTCATGGGAAGGTGGAATTGAATTATGTCGTGATGAAGTAATGGATACATTATTTTTAAGGGAAGGCGGTATTCAATTATGTCGTGATGAAGTAATGGATACATTATTTTCATGGGATGGAGGAATTGAATTATGTCGTGATGAAGTAATTGGATACATTATTTTCATGGGAAGGTGGAATTGAATTATGTCGTGATGGAAGTAATGGATACATTATTTTTATGGGAACTTTCCTTTTACATCTTTTGAATAAAAACATCAAAATTAATAAAATTTTAAACAAAATCACCATTATTTATTAAATTTTAACGATAAAAACAAAATTTGTTAGATTTCAAACAAAATTTGGTCATTTTTAATTATTTTTTTTTATTAAATTTCAAACAAATCACTAAAATTTATTTAAGAAGCATTAAAATATATCCATGTAATTGTTCATAAAGAGTAAAAATGCTTTTTTAAAGACATATCTAAATAGTTTCTGAATTAAAATAAATAACTTCATTTTTTCCAAATTTGTATAAATATATAACCATTCCATTTACTAAATTTTGATATCATAATTTAGCTCACAATAACTAAATAAGTATGAAAATTTTAATTTTCAGTGTTTCATTGAGATTTGGACTTCCAACAACTTGAATTTAACAATACTGCATTATTATAGGGTATAATTGCAACCTGAATACATTACTTACCTTTTTTAAAAATGTTTAAAAATTGAACACTAGCAAGTCAGTAGAACATTACCTATAAACTAGACATGAAACCCAATCACCATACCCCAACACCATACCCAATCACCATACCCCATCACTATATCCCATCACAATACCCAATCACCATACCCCATGACAACACCCCATCACAATACCCCATCACCATACCCAATCACCATACCCCATCACCATATCCCATCACAATACCCAATCACTTAATCCCATCACCATACTCAATCACTATACCCAATCACAGTACCAAAGCACATTCACTTAGCATGACACCCACAACCATTAACACTGTATGTATAGAATAAAAGGTAGTTTATACTGGCTTGCTAATGTTTTCTTCTTGGCTTTCTTTAATTATCCCCTCGCCCCACATATCAACAGCTTTATGTATAGTTGACCTGGGACTGAGCTTCGGAGCAGGTTTGGTGGAATGAGGCCACGTCCAGGAACTGGATTTTAAGAACTCAGAGGTCTTGGAGGAGACCAGGGTCTGATGAAAGGGAGAGGAAGACTCCAGGCACTTGTATTTAAGGGCAAGGAAGGGAGTAGGGAATAGCTAACCCAAAACAGGTCCAGGGACTTATTTTTAAGGGCATGGGGGTCCGGAAGGGTTATCCCATGGGGGTCCAGGGACTTGTTTTTATGGGATTGGGGGTTGGGGAGGATTACCGCATGGGAGTCCAGGATCTTGTTTTTAAGGGGTGGTGGTTGGGGAGGGTTACCCCATGGGAGTCCAGGGACTTGTTTTTATGGGATTGGGGGTTGGGGAGGATTACCGCATGGGAGTCCAGGATCTTGTTTTTAAGGGATGGTGGTTGGGGAGGGTTACCCCATGGGAGTCCAGGGACTTGCTTTTAAGGGATTGGGGGTCAGGGAGGGTTACCACCATGGAAGTCCAGGGACTTGTTTTTAATGGATGGGGGTCGGGTAGGGTTACCCCATGGGAGTCCAGGGACTTGTTTTTAAGGGTTTTGGGGTCAGGGAGGGTTACCCCATGGGAATCCAGGGACTTGTTTTAAGGGCTTGGGGTCAGGGAGGGTTAACCAATGAGAGTCCAGTGTATTTAAGGTCAGGGAGGGCTACCCCACAGCCTAGTGTAATAGAGATGAAGAAGTTGCTGGGTAAGGAGGGGAAGTAAGTAATGTGTTGGTGTTGTAATTTCACACTGTTCTGATACTGAATAGTTGCTTTAAAGATTGTGAAGTACAAATAACCCTGTACTTTTGGATGAAATGAATTATAAATTTCAAAATAATGAATACTTCCTTTTTCTGAATTTAAATAAATAACACTTTCTTTTCTGGATTTTAAATAAATAATTCCTTTTATAGTTTTCAGATAAATAACCATTCCTTTTTCTAAATTTAAATAAATAATTCTTCCTTTTTTAAAACTCATAATTCTTCCTTTTTAAATTATAAATAACTAAACCTTCCTATTTCAAAATTTAAATAAATAATACTTCCTTTTTTAAAATTATAAATAAATAAACCTTCATTTTGTTTATTAAATTTGAATAAATAACCATTTCTTTTCTTAAATTTGAATAAATAATCATTTCTTTTTCCAAATTTAAATAAATAACCTTCTTTTTTTCTAAATTTGAAATAATGACCCCTTTTTTTTGTGTGCTGGTGGTGTTACCACAGGTTTGTGTATGCGTCTAGTGTGGTTGGGAGTCAAAGACTCTTAAACTGCCGCTGGATAGCTTATATTCATAGGTGAAAAGAAAGCTGAGTGCGTAAGTCTTTCCTTCCAGAATATAGCCTCTACACTAACAAGACTTCTACAGTGCCTCCCCGTGACAGCACACGGTAACTAGGATCTAGTGTCCTAGGCTTGACTGTAGAGGATCTCGGAGTAGCAAGGACCCTAGAGATGAAGTGTGTAGGCCGATCGACATGCGGACATCCCTAGCACTCATCACCCTTGCCCCAGTTATGGGTCAAATAGCCAGCTGAATGATGGTCATCCACGGGGGGGTAACTTCGATATTTTTTTGGTAGGGTGTGCCATTTTTGCCTTAAAAAACGTACCCATTTTAATATAACATTCACTGAAATTCAATACCTATAGTTATATAAAAATTTAAGAAAGAATGACCTATACTTATATACAATATTTAAAATATGACCCATACTTATATAAGCACTAACTCATCATCACTCATAATTCATAAATATACCAGCTACCCTTAAGTTTTTATATATGAATTGACATCGTTTGTTGCACATATATTTTATAATGTAAGATTCTAAATTTAGCATATTTATATATATGATATGTAGATCATACCCCAAATCAATATATAGTTATCAAACGTATATGCATTTTAATATAGGATGTCATTAAAAAGAAGGGTCATTCTTATATAAAATCTCGCAAAATTATGACCCATTTTTTTGGCACATCCCCGTATACCCAATAACAGGAAGTTGACCCCCCGTGTGGTCATCAGCCTTGAAAGGATGTCTAGGAGAAGAAAACTTTTGATATAAATTTTTTGGTAGATTTGACTTGTCAGCCTTGGTCTGCAATTGATTTAAAGGAAACAAAGCTTGAGTAAAGATTCTCTGGTTCTCCAGGTTTGGCATTGAGAAATATGTCAACAACTTATCCTTGTAAAAAGGAAGAATGATTATATACTGATTAATCTCCCAGATGAAGAACATCACAACTGGGTCTGCATGAAGCTTTGACATTCAAAAGACAAGGTAAATATGCATAAGGTACATGTAGTAGATGTCCAGTCATTTCATTTGAGTAGTTATGATTTTGATGTTTAAATTCACATTTGGATATAGTATTACATAATTCCACAAGATAATTAACATGGAGCACCAAAAATATTCATTGATGTTCTGTTTAAGGGTTAGAAAAGGGATAAAGGAGTAGGTCCAGTAAGACCCCTTTTTGGCCCCAAAATATACCAGTTTTTTACAAAATCGTTAAAATGTAAACTTTTAGTTATTCATTGGACAGTCGAATTCTTCTGCTGCATAAATATGGGCTGTTTTTGACGATACAATGCACATATATCGGGTACTAGCACCATTAAGTCATGCTAAGTTACTGAAATTTTCATAATTCTAGCATTTTAGTTAAATTTTAGATGGTTTCGTGTTGAATGGAAGTTGGGGTGGGGGGGGGGGGGGGGGGGGGGGGTAAAAAAAATTTCAACATCTTTAAAGTATGCATTTTTTTATTTATCAAATAAAACAGTCCGATACTAGTATGTTTCAGTTATTTTCAATGCAAGTTTCTATATCAAACACTATAATAGACTTGATCTTAAAATTTTTTTAAGAATGATTGAATCTTGTCTTGAAATCTGAAAATGGTTGATGTATACTTTTTAAGGGAGGGTAGGGTCTTAAAGAGCCGTGGTGTAGTGGTTAGTGCATCGGACTACTAACACAAAGGTTCCTGGTTCGATTCCCGTTCAGGATGAAAATTTCAGGAACTCAATTTTCTGCTCTCCCTTGACACCATTTGCGATTATGGTCTTGAGGAAACGATGATAGTCCGTCGCAAGGGAACTAATGGCTGACCTGTTTTAAGAGAGAGCCATATCTCTTGCACGTTAAAGACACCCTTGTAGATTTCGAAAAAGAGTAGGCTAATGCCGCTACATTAGGCAGCACTCGCACCCGCAAAGTGGAAAGGGATTAATATAAGTTGTAAAACTTGTTTCCCAATCCACTATAAATAAATTTGTTTAAACTAAACTAAAAAAGTGTATGCCCTGTTTTTTACACTTTGGAAAATGGTTGACAATTAATGATGACCCCTATATATAATATCAACCCAACAAAATGTAGAATTTTAACAATGGTGCTCCTGAAAGAATTATAAGGAAGGGTACACAGTTCCTGCTCCACAGGTCACAATTAACAGTTATGACCAAAATATGTATTACAAATAAGAATTCATAGGTGGAAAAAAATCATGCATAAACTAAAAATAAAAAACTTTAAAAATTCACAAGAATTAGCCTAGTAAATTAAGAAGTATTATTATGCCATGATAATATGCATGTATATGATAAAATGTTATGTATTAGTAAGTTATAAGTTATTATTTATTATAGTGACATGTGAATCATAACATACATCTAAACAATTACATGTACCGGTATAGAGTCAAAGCAATTTGATATTTACACCTGGCCCATTGGACCTATATGTCACTTTAGCAATATTGTATCTAATTTAACTGCTATGATTAGATGTTAATTAATTGACTAAATTCCATATACATGTATATATATTGAAATAAGATTGGTATAATTGCCAATGAGACAACTGACTCCACCAGAGACTAAAAGATATATAAGTTAACAACTATAGGTCAACATACGGCCTTCAATAAGTGTTTAAAACTATCACAGTTATGGATTCAATTTTTTTTCAGTTATCCTGGATATTTTGAAAACACGTAAACGATTTACTGAAGGAAAATCGAAGGAAAGTAGGACCTGAATGTAAAATAATACCAACTTGAAGGTATGTATGTTGACTGTAACAATAAATCCTTGTTTCAAGGTAACATTAAAGATAATGAACGGTTCTAGTTTATTGCTTCTATAATAATACGATACCTTATTACAGATAGAAAAATATGAAGATGTGGTATTGCAATTTTGAAAACTCTCCACAAGAAACCAAATGACATATAAATTAACAGCTATAGGTCACAATTCTGCCTTCAAAAATGAGTAAAACCCATACCACATATCAACTAAAAAATGAAAATTGTAAAAAAAATCAATAAAAAAAAAATCGAAAACCTTATTCATGTCCAAAATAATGAACATATCACAGCAATAAACATTAACCACTGAATAACAGGCACATACAGAGTGTGGCAGGGTTAAACTAGTTTGAAGGCATATTGCCTTATACAGAGTGTGGCAGGGTTAAACTAGTTTGAAGGCATATTGCCTTATCCATCAAATCTTTTGAATGAAAATTTTCAATCCATGGTGCCTGAAAAAATTGACATGTTTATTTTAAACAAATCTGAAGTAAAATATAAGTACAATGGTGGCATTTCAAACTTAAGATGCCATTAGATTTAATAAAATTCTGAACTGCTTCATATGAAGAATTTCTTTAGCCTCTATCTCCTGGTTACCCCATATATGGATAAAATGTAAATATCTTCTGATATCAACATTTTTATGTTATTTTGTGAATTTTAGTTTATGTTTTGAATGAAATGTTATTTTCTATTTGTAGACAAAGTAATTTAGAAATCAACTGAAGCAAAAGAAGAAGAATGATTCTGATGATCTGAGGAACTTGGAAACACTTATTGACATAAAAATATGTAGTATAATACAATTATGTTTAAAGAGAGAGATAGAAAAAGGGTGAGAGCCAGTTGTAAAGATTTATTCTTTTAAACCAGATATGTTGATTACATTCGAATTTCATAGGCCTACAGTTCCCCCCTATATGGTATTAGTTAATACATGTACTAGGTGTTTAATGTAATTAAGACTTTGATGTGATGTTTGAGAACAATCAGCTGCCATTGGTTTAAATCTTTTTTTATGCCCTTTCAGTTGGGGGGGGGGGGGGGGGGAGGATATTGTTGTACTCCTGTCCTTACCCTCTACCATCCTTTTATAGGTATATAGATATAAGAAGATGTGAAATTGGTGACAATGAGACAACTCCCATCCAATTTACATGTAGTATAGATAACTACTAGAGTTTAAGGAGTTATCTCCCATATTTGTAGGTACTTTTGATATTTTGATATTTCATGATAAGGCTAATGTAAATAGAAGATTTAAGTTGTTTTTGAATTTAACAAACTGAGCATAAGTTGTGAGGAATGGAAACTAGCAGGCCGAGTTTAAGGGTTAAGGGGAGGGAATACACTTGTTTATCTTTTCATATGAGCTAGTTTTGTTCACTGCATGGAAGGCCTGCAATAAATTAGAATGTAATAGTTTTATATATGATTGTTATATATTTGTTGTTAGATATGCTATATAAGATGCAAAAAAGTAAGATGACAGTATTATAGTTCTGTAAATAAAATTAGCTTGTAAACAGAGGTCTAGATAATGCATTAAGTTGATTAATTGGTCCGACATTGGAATTTCAAATTATATTTATGTCGTCATCATCTACAAAAGTGCTTCCATTCTCAATATTATCTGATATTAAACACCCCTTCCTCCCAATTATGACTTAATTTTTAGTTTAATGAGTTATCTCCCATATTTGTAGGTACTTTGGTAACAGTATTTCATGATAAGGCTAATGCAAATAGGGAGACAACTCTTGTTTTTTGTAGAAAAGAAGATTTAATTTGTTTTCAAATTTAATGGTAAATCCTGTGACTTCGTAAATTTTTTCTTAGCTTTAAAATAATATTTAACACCCTGTCCATGAAATTGAACATTGCTCCTCTTGATTTTAGTAAGTGAATTCTTTTGTAATAGTTTAAAAGAAATGTCAAATAGTATTTCATAATGCATTAGAAGGAATGGTATATTTTATAGAATGCTAGTATTGTTTTACTTGTATGTTTAAAAGTAGTAACAAAAAATGTCATATATTATTTGTTTTACTATATATATATTTACTATTATAAAGTGGAATAACATGAACTTATTTCCCTATTTGCTAGTTCAAAACTATTGTATAAAAGTTGAAATTTCTGTAACAATTAAACACCTATGATTCTACCCTACAATTTATGAGTTTTTTTTAAAGCGGGGTGTATTTTTTTTTCAATATTGCCATATTCTTATGTCGTAATTAAGTATCAGTATTATATAAGGTGATTGCTACATAAATCATTTCTCATTTTAATAAATAACATTTATTTGAACTTTTTTATGTTTCTGTAAAATATTATTAAAATAATATTTTGTTCCGCTTTTTAGAAATAATCTACTGTAAATTCAGAAATAATTGCGAGGTTTTTATTATTGCGAATAATACGACAGGGTTGTAAACGCAATAATTAAAACTCGCATTTTGTAATTTTTTAACTGAATAAAGCATGACTTTTCCCAAAATCGTAAAAATTAAAATCGCATTTAAGTTGAAATTGACAAAATCGCAATAATAAATGAACGCAATAATTTCTGAATTTACAGTAAGTGTTTCAGTTATTTTGAGAGGAAGAGTTTTGAGTTTAAATCCCTGGCTGGGTCAGACCACACAAAACGAAAAACTGGTATTTGCTTGTAATGATATTTCAGGTTATATTTATCCCTTCAGAATAATATTTTAGGGTATAGTGATTCTATAGATATAAGAAGATGTGGTATGAGTGCCAATGAGACAACTCTCCATCTGCTGAATTATGTTTGGGGTATTGTGATTCCTGTCGATTTTGAGGTTCACTTTTAATTCAATGGTAATTAATTAAACATTTCGAATTGGGTTTTTTTTCGCTTGTTTTTTTTACATAGATCAGGCCATAATGGTTTCTGCATTTGAAATTGTATCATGTTTTGTTATATTGGCGCTATCTCTTACAACTTGCTTACAGTGACCTATATTTTTTAACACCTACAGCATGAAAGATTTACCTACTAATTTGTACTATTAGTATATAGTAATAACATTCTGTCATTTGACCCTTGTGTAACCTCGGATCAAGAATATCATGACCTGTTGTTTTGTGCACAATATATAACTTTAAAATGAAGGTACATTGTCTTAAGACAATAATCAACATTTGATTTAGGAGATAACTGTATTGTATTTTAAGCTCCGACGGCATCAATTGGGGATTTGATGGTCGCAAATTAAGTTTACTGGCGACGCGTTAGCGGAGACAGTAAACAGGTATTTGCGACCATCAAATCCCAAATTGATGCCGTCGGAGCTTAAAATACAATATTGTTATCTCCATTCTAATGAAACTGAGAGAAAACAACGTTAAAACATGTATTTAAAATCTGTCATATGCCGTCTGCGCTTGCGCGTACGTCCCATAGCATCAATTGTCAATTGATGCCATGTAAGAAAGTGACGTTATCCAATCAAAATGAACGTTACAAACTTTGTTGCATTAGAATGTTATTTCAAAGCTATGTGGAGGTAATCTGACTAGCATTTGTATGACATAAATGTAACATTTTTCATGCAAAGACTTGCAAGGAAAAATTAATAAGATACCATAAGTTATTATCATTTATTGGGAAAGACTGTACTTTGACACTTTCATAGCCTTTTTTTTTGGTTTTACTCTATTGTTGAGTTACTGTCACATTGTATTTACCCAAAAGTCGACATTCTTCTTTGAGCATTTTGAAAACCTTCAAGGAAACCAACTATAACTGGACTATTTAGTACATTTGAACTTGTATAAAAGAAATATTTTACTTCTTGCCACAGGAAACTTTGATGCAATGTTTTTATCTTTTTATTGTGGTAGGTTTTTCATTAGTTATTTTATAAACATCATATAAACTTGTCAGTAATAGCATTGTATACTTGATTACATGTATGGGAAGTTAAGTCGCCATCTGTGTTTAGGGTTCACAGATACTATACCTCCCATTTAGGTATAGTAACGTCCCCACCATACATATCAAGTATCTGCTAGTACTGGTATGAACTGAGGGAGATAGATCACTCAGTTGGACCCTGACCGTCAGACCAAGGGTGACTTGGTCAGACTGCGACCGAGTCGTGGTCTAAACCTTTTCTTTGTACCATACATGAACTGAGTGAGATCGATCACTCAGTTGGACCGTCATGACCAAGGGTGACTTGGTCAGACTGCGACCGAGTCGTGGTCTAAGTACCATACATATCTAGTATCTGCTATTAATGGTATGAACTGAGTGAGTTCGATCACTCAGTTGATCGTGATCAAGGGTGACTTGGTCAGACTGCTACTGAGCGTCACTGATGAGTCTTATGTAGACGAAACGCGCGTCTGGCGTATAAAATTATAATCCTGGTACTTTTGATAACTATTTACACCACTGGGTCGATGCCACTGCTGGTGGACGTTTCGTCCCCGAGGGTATCACCAGCCCAGTAGTCAGCACTTCGGTGTTGACATGAATATCAATTATATGGTCATTTTTATAAATTTTCTGTTTACAAAACTTTGAATTATTCGAAAAACTAAGGATTTTCTTACCCCAGGAGTAGATTACCTTAGCCGTATTTGGCACAACTTTTTGGAATTTTGGGTCCTCAATGCTCTTCAACTTTGTATTTGTTTGGCTTTTTAACTATTTTGATCTGAGCGTCACTGATGAGTCTTATGTAGACGAAACGCGCGTCTGGCGTATAAAATTATAATCCTGGTACTTTTGATAACTATCTAAGTACCATACATCTGCAAGTACTGATATGAACTGAGTGAGTGCGATCACTCAGTTGGACCGTGATCAAGGGAGACTTGGTCAGACCGTGTACCATGTATCCGTTTTACTGGTACAAGTTTTTATCCAAATTTTAATTAGGGATGTTTTTATCTTTTTATCCATATTTTAATTGGGGATTGATTTTATGTTTTTATCCATATTTTAATTGGGGATGATTTTATCTTTTATTCAAATTTTAATTGGTGATGATTTTAACATTTTATCCAAATTTTATTAAATGTTTTTATCTTTTATTCAAATTTTAATTGGATGGTTTTTTTTAATTTGTTCAATGGGTCAGGTTTATTCATATTGGCTTTATAAGTCATGCTTTAGTCAAATCAGAGACTGTAAAATTGGTACTCCGAAAGGAAGAGACTGGTGGTTCCTGCGGCCATTTGTTTCGGTGAACTAGCACCTTAAAGTCCAGATAACCCTCAGGCCAGCTGGCTAGTACATTAGCAGACAGGTACTTTTGTACCATTTGGCATTTTAAAAACTTTTGGCAATTTTTACTTTTGGACTTTCCTATTGTAATTTTTTTTTATAATTGTTTTCATTTTTTCTAAAACATTTTTTACACCTTTCTTTTAAATACATATTTTGGCTACAAAATGGTTATCCAAGGATAATTTCTTTAAACAAAATTTACATCACACATTTTGGCTTATTGTAACTTTGGCTGTTACCTTAAATTTTAAAATAATGATAACCATTTAATATTGAAATAGAAACTACAACTCCAAATTAGCTCAATATTAAAAAAATGAAAATTTTAGATCTTCTTTTAGGTATTGAAATTTTTCATTCTTCCATGCCTGGTACTTCATGATTAAAATCTTTTCATTAACTAACACTTTCATGGGGATATTTAACACACAGAGTAGGCTAATATAGGTAGTTAAGGTTGATATGGATATAAAAGAGAAATGGAGGGCCAGGATGAGGGTAAATAATGAGAGTGGTATGTATGGATATATGTTCTATAGGGAGAAAAAGAAAAAAATGAGTAGATGAGGGTAATATTGAGAGTTGCATGTAAAGTAGTTAGGGAGAAAATGTTAATTTCTTTATAAGGGCTTGATGTACTGGTATAATGGAATTAAGTGCTGTTTTCTTTTTTCTCTTGTGTAGTTCTTATTTTCTTCAAAAATCTGGAGTAAACATTTTAACTTCTAAAAGTACTGCTGTCAAAAATTAACAAGTTAACAGCCTTTCTTGTTACTGATTATGTGCTGCTTATATATAAACATTGTAGCACTTCTCAGTGACTTGATAGGGTTGCAGCTTTTCATCAATTTTAACAGCATTATCTTATTTATAGATGCAGTGATCAACACACTTGCACTTAATTAATGTTTCTTTCATTCTTAGAAAATTTGCTTTCAAGTCTATTTATAAATTTCCTGGTCTAATGTTTCTTCTGTATCTTTGCTGTCAAGTTTGTAGTTTATTCTCATGTGTTTTTTATCAGTCTTAGGCCGTGTTCACATTGACCTAAATTCGGTTTTGTGTTAGTGTAACTCACACGTAAACTAAACACGCGTTCCCATTGATAAAACTCAATGTTTACATGTAGTTTGAATCATGTTTTACCTACACACAGTCGATAGTCAATGTAGGCCCTGTGTAGGTTAAGTGTAAACACAAAACTAGGACATTTAGGACATTAGTTTTATCGTGCATATATTTAAGGAGGAAACTATTTTTGAGTAAAATTGATATTTTTGATAATTATTAGTTGTCTAAATTTTACAGATTTTTTTTTGTTAAAACAAATTAACGTACTTTATTAACCCCTAATCAAGACTCAAAGCAGCATCATTGCCGAACCCATAAGGCAGCAAACAATTGATTTTTTTTTGGGGGGGGGGGGGGGGGGGGCTATTATAGTTGAGTATAAAACATAAAGGCAAGGGGGTGGGGTGGTGAGCTATGGATTTTGTTTTGGAAACAAAAAATGCTTCCAGTTTTTGGCCCTGAAAAAAAAAGATGTTTTGTTTCTCCCTCAGCTGTCACTATATATAATGCTAAAATTGATTTCGACTTGTCACTAAAAGGAGTAGGGGCTATAATGGCATAAAATGGCCCCAGATTTACAAGATAGTCAAAATTCTTACAGAGCAGATTTTTCTCCATGAATTATTAAAATATGAGTCAATGCTAGGGGGAAACAACAACGAACTCGGCAAAAAATGTGCATTTTATTATGTAATATTCGAATAGTGTACAAGTATAAAGTTCACTACATGCTAAACAAGCTTATTTTCAAATATAGGTATATTTAAGTTGTATAATAACCATATTTGATGGGTTTAACTCCGCCATTAGATTGGTTGCTAGGCAACAGAATAAACGAGCTAGACCCAAAATTTAATTATTTTCAGAAGGTCTATGGTATAGACTTACAACATGACAAATTAAATGAAATTTGGGGGTGGGGCCAAAATTGGCCCTTATAGCCCCTAGTCCTTTGTCCTGAAAAAAATCAATAGCTCAAGCCCCCCTCCCCCTCCACAAAAAATGAAGTAAATAGCTGCTGCCTAATTCATTTGAAAAGGTCTTCCCGAATCGACTTTGCGTACACAGATATATTCGCCACTGGTCTTTACTAAAAAAACGATTCACGCATAAATCATAAATGCATGACTTAAAAAAGTGTGAGGTAAATGATATGTTTGTCTAGTATCTCAGATCCGTTAAATAGCACGTAAAATAAATTAAAAAAACGTTACCCTATTCCTTTACTAAATACTCCTTGGAGAAGAAATACCATTTGATACAAACAGAAAAGATAAAAATGTAGTGATCCCTAATATCTCAATCCTTTTTTTCGGCTGTAAGCACGCTGCTGCAGCTAACGTTTTCTAATGCATTATCGAGACATCTCTAGTATATTCAAACTACTGCAAATTATAAAAATGGCTTTCATAAAGTAGCAACCACTTAACTTTAAAAAAAGGGGGAGGGTAATTATTTTTATCTGAGTCAGATTTGTTTTCGCGCGTACGTCTTTATTCCTTTTTTTCGATGCTGGTGATCAAATACTTTTTTTTTCAATATTTAACACTATAATGTATGGGGAAACTCTTGATTCAGAATATTTGTTTTATCATCTGTGTGACAACTTTTTTTTTTATCAAATTGGGGATCGGAATATTTCCATCCCCATCCCCCCACCCTTTTGAAGTCAAATGGTTGTTCCCTTACCGCTAGAAAAAATTTCCAAAAAATTTAAATTCAGTTCTACGTAATGAACATTTAAATGACATAAGTTTACAAGTGGGAACAAATCTTATGCACAGGTAGCTAAACAACGTGTATAGATGTGAACAAATGTAATGTGAAACCAGTGTACACTACACTTAACTAATTGTAAACATGTTTACTCTACACGGCGTTTGGTGTGAACACGGCCTTAGAATGCAGTATTAGTGTGTAGGGTGTATGTATCTAACATTAAATGGTTAATTTCCAACAGTCAAATCAAGTCTGTATTTAAATATATGTTTTATTTTACCAGTTACAAACAAAATACAAAATGGGTCCCTATGACACTCTTTATTGTCATACATCATTTTATATCCAAGCCTCTTTTAAACTATTTGAAAACAGCCTTGGTGGTCCTGTCAGTGTTTCATGCACAGCAAAGTGAAACTAGACTCCTACATTTATATATACTGATTAGTACGCTAAGCACACTGCATTAAACATGATAAGAAAGAAAAACAGCTAAGACTGGTGCTTGGAGTCGAAATATTGACTCTGGAATATGATGACACATTTCCATTCGGATTTTTCACCTTGTGAACAAACATGTTCTCTACAATTACTAAGCAAAAGTTAACCAAAGGTCCTTGTTGGGGCATCTTGTTTAAAAAAATATGTCTGATAACCTGGCCTGCCAACCAAGATGGCTGACATGGCTAAAAATGAAAAAAAAAGGGTAAAATGTAGATTTTGGCATATATCTCTGAAACCAAAACATTTAGAGCAAATCTGACAAAGGGGTAAATATTTTCATCAGGTCAAGCCTTAAAATTCAGACAAATAAGACAATTAACCCATTGTTGGGTTGCTGCCCCTGAATTGGTATTTTTGTTGTTGCCATTTTTGATTATTATCTTGTATATTATAATAGATAGAGATAAACCGTAAACAGCAATAATGTTCAGTAAAGTAAGATCTACAAATAAGTCGACCTGACAAAAATTGCCCTTAAAGGAGTTGTTGCCCTTTAATGTAAATTTTTAGCAATTTTTTGTAAATTTGATGTGTATATGTTTTTGATGCGTTCCTTTGACTTTATGTCAAGAAGAGAACATTTTTCGGTTAGTTTGATGTGTACATGTTTGTGATACGTTTTTTGACTTACTGTCAGGCAGAACACATTACTCGGTTAGTTTGATGTGTATATGTTTTTGATGCGTTCCTTTGACTTTATGTCAAGAAGAGAACATTTTCCGGTTAGTTTGATGTGTACATGTTTGTGATACGTTTCTTTGACTTACTGTCAAGCAGAGCACAGTTCTCGGTTATATTGATGTGTACGTTTTTGAGATACGTTCCTTTGACTCACTGGCAAGCAGAGAAAATCTCGGTTAGTTTGATGTGTATATGTTTGTAAAACGTTTCTTTGACTCACTGTCAAGCAGAGAACATTTTTAAGTAAGTTTTATGTGTGCGTTTTTTTGATGCGTTCCTTTTACTTATTGTCAAGTAGAGAACATTTTTCGGTAAGTTTGATGTGTACATGTTTGTGATACGTTTCTTTGACTTACTGACAGGCAGAACACATTTCTCGGTTAGTTTGATGTGTAGGTGTTTGTGATACGTTTTTTTGACTCACTGGCAAGCAGAGAAAATCTCGGTTAGTTTGATGTGTACATGTTTGTGAAACGTTTCTTTGACTAACTGTCAAGCATAGAACATTTCTCGGTTAGTGTGATGTGAACATGTTTGTGATACGTTTCTTTGACTTTCTGTCAAGTAGGAGAACATTTCTGTGTTAGTGTGATGTTTGCGTGTTTGTTTTACGTTTCTTTAACTTTCTGTCAAGAAGAGAACATTTTTCGGTAAGTATGATGTGCACATGTTTGCGATACATTTCTTTGACTAACTGTCAGGCAGAACAGATTTCCTGGCTAGTTTGATGTGTATATGATTTTGATGCGTTCCTTTGACTTTATGTCAAGAAGAGAACATTTTTCGGTTAGTATGATGTGTACATGTTTGTGATACGTTTTTTTGACTTACTGTCAGGCAGAACACATTACTCGGTTAGTTTGATGTGTATATGTTTTTGATGCGTTCCTTTGACTTTATGTCAAGAAGAGAACATTTTCCGGTTAGTTTGATGTGTACATGTTTGTGATACGTTTCTTTGACTTACTGTCAAGCAGAGCACAGTTCTCGGTTATATTGATGTGTACGTTTTTGAGATACGTTCCTTTGACTCACTGGCAAGCAGAGAAAATCTCGGTTAGTTTGATGTGTATATGTTTGTAAAACGTTTCTTTGACTCACTGTCAAGCAGAGAACATTTTTAAGTAAGTTTTATGTGTGCGTTTTTTTGATGCGTTCCTTTTACTTATTGTCAAGTAGAGAACATTTTTCGGTAAGTTTGATGTGTACATGTTTGTGATACGTTTCTTTGACTTACTGACAGGCAGAACACATTTCTCGGTTAGTTTGATGTGTAGGTGTTTGTGATACGTTTCTTTGACTTACTGTCAAGCAGAGCACAGTTCTCGGTTAGATTGATGTGTACGTTTTTGAGATACGTTCCTTTGACTCACTGTCAACCAGAGAACATTTTTAGGTAAGTTTGATGTGTGCGTGTTTGTTATACGTTTCTTCAACTTTCTGTCAAGCAGATAACTTTTTTTCGGTTAGTGTGATGTGTACATGTTTGTGATACATTTCTTTGACTTACTGACAGACAGAACATATCTGTAGCATTTGCTATTATCTCACGTATCAAAAGGGTCAAAAGTAAATTACTGCAAAAGCAACAAATTGTAGAATTTGCACCATTCGCAATTTCATTTCGCAAATGCATTCAAAATAAATGCAATGGGTTAATCTTCAATAGGTCCTCCTACTTTTTGCTAAATGATTATATCTTATTAGAATAAATTTGAATATATAATTATATTATTATTAATTTATGAAATGGTGAAATATGGCATGAATGAATAATAAATATTACAATGAATTAGTTTTATTATACATTCATGCCAATTATAAAATTCTATAATGCAGGTGTGTTAGTCAGTCATCTATGCAGTGTCAATAATTGCAGAATGATACCCGATACTAGCCAAAGATCAAGAGATTCAAGAACTTTTTTTAACACTTTGTTAATATCAGACACCGACCATTTATGTTCTTCCTTTTAACCAGGTTGGGGTTGTTGTTTTTTTTTTGGGGGGGGGGGACTTTTAACCCTTTTCTCGATTCAATAAATTTGGAATCTAGTTATTGCTGAAGGAAAAATATTTCACTAATAAAACTAATAAACACAATTTTTATTTATGAAACATAATATACAGTTAAACTGGGACTGAGAAATGGGGCCTGGGCTGTGACATCAAAAGTGTCCTAAGATTTGTCATAAAATATATCTTAGGACAACTTATAGGACAGTCTTATGATATATCTCAGACTGCATGTGCATCGAAAGTATCTTAAGACAATCTTAAGATGATATAAAAAAGAAGATGTGGTATGATTGCCAATGAGACAACTATCCACAAAAGACCAAAATGGCACAAACATTAACAACTATAGGTCACCATACGGCCTTCAACAATGAACAAAGCCCATACCGCAACGTCAGCTATAAAAGGCCCCGATAAGGGGACGACCATTTGATATTCTGGGGGGGGGGGGGGGGGGGGGCAGGAGGATTTTGAAAATAAATAACTCAGCCTTGATAATCACAAAAATAAATGGTTTGTTCTGTGGTAGTTTGAAAATAAATAACCTGACTTGCAATGTATTGAAAATAAATAACTTATCAGGTCTATAGCTTCTTGGGCCTTCAGCGGTATCAAAACCCTTCAAAAATGTTTTGCCTCGCTCCGCTCGGCAAAATATGTTTAACAATACTTTTGAAAAAGGCTAGATAAAACCAAACTAAATTAACTTTAATACTATGTATGTATGTTGTATGCAATAATTATACATGTATATTGCTTGGGAATATAAATGATTCATTTCGTGAAGATTTATAAAATACTTAATCTAATTATACCAATTGTCTTTTATAAAATACTTATTACTATGTATTTTTGTTTCGTTAGTCCTGTCTCGCTATGTATTATCTTAGTATATTTGTATATATATTGTCCTCTTGTACACAAGTCAGGCAAGTATGTGTCTGAGGTTATGAAATAAATCTTGAATCTTAAAATTTCTGCAGGGGATACTGATCTTTTCTGATTAAATGGTACATAATGACTTGACTATACATGTATTATTCATAATTAACAAATATTTAAAAAAATGTATGTTTTCGACTATCATAAATATAGTTGTAAAAATGAATAATCAGTCCCTTGCTTTAATGAAAATGAAAAATCTTGCTTCAATAGTGCAGAAAATGAATAATCTGTCCTCTCAGTTTACAAAAATAAATAACCGATCAAAAACAAATCCTCCTGCCCCCCCCCCCCCCAGAATATCAAATGGTCTTATATTATAGGACTAGGTTACAATGAGAAAATAGTATATAAAAAAATCAAGTTATACGTTTTTCTTTCTTTTTCCATCTGACATATTTTCCTAATATCGATTTTGTTGTTGGTATTTCTTTTATTTTCTATTAATTTAATCAAATATATATAATTCTTGAAACCTCGTTTAAAGAATATTTGAAATGGCATCTGTATGTCAGTTATAGTTTCTACAAGAAGCAAATTTAAATAAACAACAACTTATAATTGTCCCAAATAATTTATACCTGTATAAAACTATTATACTGCTATCAAATATTGCAATTGAGTTTATCATAGTTGTAGGAAATCAATTTCAAGTCATGTTATCAGATGTTATATGTATATTTCATGTGCAGCTAAAGAACACCCCTTTTATATATTAAAGCTTTGATCAAAATCAAATAATCAAAAAAGAGATTTGCTATAGATAATAGCATAAAGTATTGAATAGTTTTGTTAAAAAAAAGAAAAAAAACCCCGGAATTTATATTTAAATTTTGTTTGTGAACTAATTTTCCCATTTTATGAGTCGAAAATTATTTCCTTCAATTAAATGTGTTTTACAATGTACTTTTATCTTCTTTGTGTATATATGTTTAATACCTGTATGACTTTGAATGATGATGTGTGTGATCTATTTTTTGTGTGTAACCTGAATGGCAACCTGTCTTATAACATGTTATTGTTTGTTGTACTTTTACCTAATGGGTAACTGTATCGAACAATACAGGTTAGCCATAGGGTTATTTAACTCAGGTAAATTTCATTTTTCCGGATCAGATAATTTTTGTAACGGAGAAACTTTTTCGGAAATTCTACTTACCAATTGTCGTTGTTCATTTCTCGTCGTCTCCTTGTCGCTTCTTCAAAGCCTTGATCCAAACATAAATGTTTTATTCCTTCTATTTGTGTTACATTTTATCCTTATAATTGGAAGCGTTGAACAAAATCCTGGTCCAATTGAACATGAAAACGATTTTTCTCGTGAAACTGATAACTCCATATCAATATGCAATATTAACATTCGTAGTTTACGAAATAAGATTGATTTCATTCAAAATTTCGCAGAAGAGTTTGATATTGTTACAGTCACTGAAACGCACTTAAATCCAAACATAAATAACGAAGAATTAATGATAGATTCATTTTCACAAAATATATTCCGTAAAGATCGTAATAACGCCGGAGGAGGCTTACTCATTTATACAAAAGATGATATGTCAGTCACCAGAAAAGGTGTACTCGAAAACCACATTGACGAAACTATCTGGGTGGAGATCAGAGGTAAAGGTCAAACTTTTTTATTATGTTGTACTTATCGACCGGAATGGTCAGGTGTTGAATATTGGACACGGCTAAATCATGCTATAGAACTTTGTTATCAGTATACAGAAAACATTGTGATTTCTGGAGACTTGAATTCAGATTTATTTTCGTATAATACTAATAAGTTATATGATATAATTCATCAATTTAATTTAAAAAACGTAATTAATAAACCAACAAGGGTAACTGATCACAGTAGTACTTTGCTTGATCCAATCATTTTAAGTGATGCTATACAATTTTCTTTTTCTGATGTACTGAATGTACCTGATAACATCAGTGATCACGATGCCTCTATTATTTTTTTACAATGTCCAAAGTCCGAAACAAAGTCGTTTAAACGGGAAATATGGTTATATGAAAAAACAGATGTTGAAAAGTTTTCAAATATGTTGAATGCAATTGAATGGAATGAACTCTTTTCCAATGTTGAGGAAGTAGACGAAATGGTCACTATATTCACTGAAAAAATCCTCAGCATTGCAAGAGAGAGCATTCCAACCAAAATAGTAACTATACGTGGTAATGACAAACACTGGTTTAACAGTAATATCAGAAAAGCAATTCGAATAAGGGATAGATTACGAAAAAAATCAATTAAATCTAAAAAAGAAACGGATATTAATAAATATAAGAAACAGAGGAATAAAGTGAACAATATGAAAAAGGAAGCGAAAGAAAATTTTGAGAAAAACTTGGAAAATATAATACTAGATAACGCTTCAGATTCTAAGACTTATTGGAAAATTATGAAGATGCTGATTAAGCCAAATAGAGGATCTAATAACATACCCCCATTAAAAAATATTCTTAATGATAATCGTTTTGAGGAGTTCGCCGATAGAGACGACGAGAAATGCGACATTCTAAATAAGTATTTTTGTTTCATTTCATCGCTAGCAGATGTTGATGCTCAATTACCCGATTTCGACAAAAAAACTAACAATTTATTGAATGATATAGTGATTAGTACTAGTGAAATTGTTGATATCATAAAAACTATAAATCCCAAAAAAGCGTCAGGCCCGGATGTCATTAGTCATAAGATGCTTAAAATTTGTCCCGACAAAATTGCAATTCCATTATGTATTATATTTAATAAATCCTTGCATCAGTGCAAATATCCTTCCAGCTGGAAAATTGCAAATGTTATAGCCTTATTTAAAAAGGGGGATAGTTCATTACCTTCAAATTATAGACCTATATCACTCATAAGTTGCATAGGCAAAGTCATGGAACGTGTTGTATATAAATATGTTTACAACCACTTACAAAGATTTAAATTAATTTATGAGTATCAATCGGGTTTTCTTCCTAAATGTTCAACGGTTCACCAACTGTTAGAAATATATAATTGCATATTGAACTCACTTGAAAAGAAAGAGATAAGTTGTTTTGTTTTTTGCGATTTCTCTAGAGCCTTTGATAAAGTTTGGCATGATGGTTTATTACATAAAATGAAGGCTTATGGTATAAATGGAAATCTGTTAAAATGGTTTAGAAGCTACTTAAGTGATAGAAAACAAAGGGTGGTTATCAAGCAATCTTCTTCAAAACTTTGCAGTATTTCAGCTGGAGTTCCTCAAGGGTCGGTCCTTGGACCATTCCTTTTTATAATATATATAAATGATATTGCAGAAAGACTTATTTCACTGTGCAGACTCTTCGCAGATGACACATCGTTCAGCTGTGCGGATCGTGATGCTTTTCAGATAGAAACTGTGATAAACCATGATCTAGAACAGCTGAACGAATGGTCCAAAAAATGGTTAATGTCTTTTAATCCAGATAAAACAGAAATTATGTTATTTTCTAATGTTGAAACCCCAGAAATGAACTTTATATTCAATGGTAAAAATATACCTATTACAAATATGCATAAACATTTAGGGGTTACATTTAGCAACGATGCTAAATGGAATGCCCACGTTGATAATATTATCTTAAGCACGTCTAAACATATAAATATGCTAAGGAAGTTAAAATATAAACTGAGCAGGAAAAATTTAGAAAAACTCTATTTAGTTTTTATAAGACCTTTATTTGAGTATGCAAGTGAGGTTTGGGATAATATTGGGGTAGGTTATGTCAATAAACTGGAGCAATTACAGCTCCAAGCTGCTAGGATAGTTACGGGCTTACCTATATTCACAAGCTCAAGGGTTATTTATGAAGAACTTGGATGGGAAACATTAGCTGAAAGAAGAGAGAGAAGAAAAATCCAAATGTTTTATAATATTCAAAATAATAATGTTCCAGAATATTTGTCAAATTTAATTCCCCAAAAAATACAAAGTATGACGGTCTATCCTCTACGCAATGGAAATGACATCATTATTCCATTCTGCAGACTAGCATTAACTAATGATTCTTTTATTCCATCAACCATACGTCTTTGGAATAATCTTGATGATTCAACTCGTGATGTGGAATCAATTAATAAATTTAAAACTGAACTAAAAAACCGTTATCCTCAGAGTAATATTTTTGTACCGAAGCAATATGAATTTGGAAATCGAAAATTGAATATAATTCTCACCCAACTTCGATGTTTTGCATCATCCTTAAACTATGATCTATATAGGGTCAACATTATTTCTGACCCTTCCTGCCGCTGTGGTGTTAATCGTGAAGATTCCTATCATTTCTTTTTTAAATGTATATTATATTCAGACATACGAAATAAAATGTTTGAAAGTCTTCGCTGGCTTCCAAATGATTGTAAAATTAACATAGAACTTCTTACCTCGGGTAGTTGTCTTCTTTCTCTAGAGCAAAACCAAAACATTTTCAAAAATGTCTTTGAGTTTATTAAAAGTTCGGAAAGATTTCAAATTGTCTAGGTAGCAAACCATGATCGCACACACATCATCATCTAAGTAAGATTTCTTCTCCCTTTTTTTTGCCCTTTTTATTTATTTTTTTTAATTTGGGTTTTGTTTTTTTATTATTTTTTTGTCTTTTGTTTTTTTTTTCTGTTTTCAAAATAATTTATTCATTTATATATTTTTATTTTTATTTATTTTTTCTGTATTATTATTGTTTTCTTTTTCTTCAATCTTCAATTTTCCGTCTTTTGATCCATATTTATATATATATTTACTAAATTAGATATACCATTCTTTACATGCATGCTCATACATATATTTTTGTATTATATTGCTATAAATGTTAAATGGAGAAGACTTCATAAGTCTGTTTGACTTGTGTCTTATCCAATTTGTACTTTAACAAATAAAATATGTTTAAACTAAAAAAAAAATCAAATGGTCGTCCCCTAAGACAATGTAAAACAATTCAAACGAGAAAACTAACGGCCTTATTTATGAAGTACATGTATAAACAATCGCAGTCTTTAGTGATTTTTTTAGTTGCCCTTTAATGATATAATCATTTTAACAAGTGCATGTATTTGTGTTCTGAAAATAAATAACTCATAGATATAGGAAGATGTGGTGTGAGTGCCAATGAGACAACTCTCCATCCAAGTAACAATTTTAAAAGTAAACCATTATAGGTCAAAGCCTTGATAATAACAAAAATAAATGGTTTGTTATACATGTGGTAGTTTGAAAATAAATTACTTGACTTGCAATGTATTGAAAATAAATAACTCAGCAGGTCTAATCGAAAGTATGAGATGGCAACAGATTCCTTCATAATTTTTTTCCCCAAAAAACATCGGGAAACACTTCACATTTTTTTTTTATAAAAAAAGTATAAATATTATTTAAATATACTTGAAATGTCTTAAAATTGGTTTCATTTAACTTGAGATATATTGTCTCAGGAAACCTTACCTCACTTTTATTTTAACAGGGCCGTAACTACATTGAGGCAAATGCCTCATGTAGGAAATTTCAAAACCAAATGCTTGTCTCCATATCAAATTGTGTTCAAATTGAGTGCCTTGCAAGAAGCAAGTTCTGTTTTCCCTCAGATGTAACCCCGATTTTGCGGGATCAATGTTTCTTATTTATTTGTCTTTTGTTCATTGATTGTCCTTCTGTATTCTGTTAGTGTCGCATTCCTTTTGTAATCTAGTAATTTTGTTTTAAACTTGATCATGAGTTTAGAAAAAAAACAGCAGACACAGACTTAACTATGTGAATTTCCTTTTTTTGCTTTATCATGCACATTGGTCTTTTGATGTTGTCCCTAGAAACTTAAGTCTTAAACTAAATTTATACATTTTGCTTTGAGACCAAAATATTGTCAAAAAAAATGATTAAAACAAACCTTTGCATTTTCAAAGCTATGAATATTTCTTCTGAACACTCAGAAAGCAGGATTTTACATCATTTGTTCAAAGAGCTTCTTGGGCCTTCGGTGACTCCAAAACCCTTAAAAAAATTCCTCGCTCCGCACGGCAAAATATGTTTTCCAAGACTTTTATAAGAGGCTAGTTACCACCAAACTTTAATACTATGTATGTATGCAGTATGTGTAATATGCAGTTGGGGATATGAAAGATTCATATGATACATAATGACTTGACTATACATGTATTATTTATAATAAACAAATCTTTTAAAAGTTGTATGATTTTGTATATCATAAATATAGTTGGGGAAATGAATAATCAGTCCTTTGCTTTAATGAAACTGAAAAATCTTGCTTCAACAGTGAAGAAAATGAATAGTCTCCCCTCTTAGTTTAAAAATATAAATAAAGGATCAAAAACAAATCATCCTGCCACCTGTGTCGCTCACCTTGGTCTATGCCGTGAATATTAAACAAAGATGCAGATGGATTCAAGTCAAAATTGTATTTTGGTGATGGTGATGTGTTTGTACAACTTACTTTACTGAACACTCTTGCTGCTTACAATTATCTCTATCTATAATGAACTTGGTCCAGTAGTTTTAGTGGAAAATGTTAGAGAAAATAAAATTTTATGAAAATTGTAAAAAATTGACTATAAAGGACAATAACTCCTTAAAGGGTCGATTGACTGTTTTGGTCATGTTCACCTATTTTTAGGTCTTACTTTGCTGTACATTATTGCTGTTTACAGCTTATCTCTATCTATTATAATATTTAAGATAATAACCAAAAACTGCAAAATTTCCTTAAAATTACCAATTCAGGGGCAGCAACCCAGCAACAGGTTGTTCGATCAATCTGTAAATTTCAGTGCCGATAGATCTTGTCGTGATAAACAATTTAACCTCGGTCAGATTTGCTCTAAATGCTTTGGTTTTTGAGTTATAAGTCAAAACCTGCATTTTACCCCTATGTTCTATTTTTAGCTGTGGCGAACATCTTGGTTGAATGTCCGGGTCACCGGACACATTTTTTAAACTAGATATCCCAAAGATGATTGTGGCTAAGTTTGGATTAATTTGGCCCTGTTGTTTTAGAGGAGAAGATTTTTGTAAAAAAATAACTAAGATTTACGAAAAATTGTTTAAATTTGACTATAAAGGACAATAACTCCAAAAGGGGTCAACTGACCATTTCAGTCATTCGAACTTATTTGTAGATCTTTCTTTGCTGAACATTATTGCTGTTTACAGTTCATCTCTATCTATAATAGTATTCAAGATTATAACCCAAAACAGCAAAATTTCCTTAAAATTACCAATTTAGGGGCAGCACACCAACAACGGGTTGACCGATTCATCTGAAAATGTCAGGGCAAATAGATCTTGACCTGATTAACAAATTACCTCTCTCAGATTTGCTCTAAATGCTTTGGTTTTTGAGTTATAAGCCAAAAACTGCATTTACCCCTATGTTCTATTTTTAGCCATGACGGCCATCTTGGGTGGTTAACCGGGTCACCGGACACATTTTTAAACTAGATACCCCAATGATGATTGTGGCCAAGTTTGGTTAAATTTGGCCCTGTAGTTTCAGGGAGAAGATTTTTGTAAAAGTTAACGACGGACTACGGACGCCAAATGATGAGAAAAGCTAACTTGGCCCTTTGGGCCAGGTGAAATAAAAAGGGGATAGTTTTCAGTTTATAATTATGTATTTTTTTTTCAAGTAATAAGAACTACGACCGTCAATTAAAACCTTACAAAAATGATTGAGTGTTTCATATGAAGCTAAATCCAGTATTGTCAACTATGGATTAAACATGTTCAATCCATTTAAACTTATGCAATTCGGATTCGTTCGATTTGAACATTGTATGGTACAACATTTAGACAAAAATTTTCAAATGCTAACAGAGCTTTGATAGATCATAAACAATTGGCTTTATATGACATTGCAAGTGGGAAACATCGTTCTCTAAAAATAAGTCTTCAAGATCATTGACGGTCGTGCGGTGACCTACAGTTGTAAAATGTCTGTAGCATTTTGGTCTCTTGTGGACACTTGTCTCATTGGCAATCATACCACATCTTTTTTTTTTTTATAAATACACTGCAAGGTGAAAGGTTTTCTCCTTGTCGAACTCCATTATCGCAATTAAAAAAATTATGACATTTTGTCACCGTCTTTGATACACGAATATGTTAGTTGTTATTTCTATTTTTTGTTAGTTGTTATTTCTATTTTGTTTTGGCTCCGACTCTGACTGAGGCTTATGGTGATATCATAATGACTATATTATACTAGTATTGCGAATATTTTAATGCAATTTAATTAGATTGATCTTAATGTTGACCCAATATATACCCTCTGTGTGGGTATACTGTTTTACCTCTGTCTGTCGGTCCGTTCGTCTGTCCCGCTTCAGGTTGAAGTTTTTGGTGAAGGTAGTTTTTTTAGCTCACCGGGCCCGAAGGGCCAAGTGAGCTTTTCTCATCACTTGGCGTCCGTCGTCCGTCGTCCTGCGTCTGTCGTCCATCGTTAACTTTTACAAAAATCTTCTCCTCTGAAACCACTGGGCCAAATTAAACCAAACTTGGCCACAATCATCATTGATGTATCTAGTTTGAAATTTGTGTTTTGTTACCCGGCCAACCAACCTATCTGCCCTGAAATTTTTAGATAAATCAGACAACCCATTGTTGGGTTGCTGCCCCTTAATTGGTAATTTTAAGGAAATTATACTGTTTTTGGTTATTATCTTGAATATATTAATAGATGGAGATAAACTGTAAACAGCAATAATGTTCAGCACAGTAAGATTTATCTAGTTTAAAATTTGTGTTTTGTTACCCAGCCAACCAACAAAGATGGCCGCCATGGCTTAAAATAGAACATAGGGGTAAAATGCAGTTTTTGGCTTATAACTCAAAAACCAAAGCACTTAGAGCAAATCTTAAATGGGGTAAAATTGTTTATCTGGTCAAGATCTATCTGCCCTGAAATTTTTAGATGAATCAGACAACCCATTGTTGGGTTGCTGCCCCTAAATTGGTAATTTTAAGGAAATTTTACTGTTTTTGGTTATTATCTTGAATATTATTATAGATAGAGATAAACTGTAAAAAGCAATAATGTTCAGCCAAGTAAGATTTACAATAAGTCAACATGACCAAAATGGTCAGTCGACCCCTTTAGGAGTTATTGCCCTTTATAGTCAATGTTTAACCTTTTTTCGTAAATCTCCATGATCTTTTACAAAAATCTTCTCCTCTGAAACTACCGGGCCAAATTAATCCAAACTTGGCCACAATCATCACTGATGTATCTAGTTTAAAATTTGTGTTTTGTTACCTGGCCAACCAACAAAGATGGCCGCCATGGCTAAAAACAGAACATAGGGGTAAAATGCAGTTTTTGGTAATTACTAAAAAAACAAAGCATTTAGAGCAAATCTGACATGGGGGTAAAATTGTTTATCTGGTCTAGATCTATCTGCCCTGTAATTTAAAGATGAATGGGACAACCCGTTGTTGGGTTGCTGCCCCTGAATTGTTTTAAGAAAATTTTGCTGTTTTGGGTTATTATCTTGAATATTATTATAGATAGAGATAAACTGTAAACAGCAATAATGTAATGTATGTGAAGTTAGCAGCCGGTTCGTTATTCGTTATTCGATATTCAATATCCAACCGGCTGCTAGCAGCCAGTTTGATATTCAAAATTTAGTGAAAAATCATCAGAAAATTATATACTGGAAATCATAAAAAGCACGATTTTCATAGTCAAAAGGACTGATAAGATACGTAGGAACCATTAAATGACCTTTTCAAGCTGTCGCAATTTCTCGTTGTCCTCGAATATAAACCCTTCTCCGTGCGACTTATTTGTCTGTATGTCATATAGAGTTTTGTCATAAAAACGACTTCAAATATATACTTTTGTGTATAATGTTTCTTACGACAAAAAGAAAAACCAATAACTCTACAAATATTTGTAACTATAAATAGAAATATATATGGAAAGCCAAAAAAACACATTTCAGTCAAAAAATGTCCAAATTTTAGGACAAAGGGCACAGGGTGATGGTGAGAGCCCCCTGATCTCTCAATCTTTCTAATATTTGACAGACATTTAGTCAATAGGTAGATACAAACGTGACGAAAAGGACTTTGGGTACACTTCCTGTCTTCTATGTTTACGGAGCGCCCAAAGTGCCAGTTGGATATTCAAAATATATAGCGAAAACCTACCTGAGACCGCTTAAATGAGGTTGAGACCCCCCTGGTCTTTCAATGTCCATAAAATTCAACCAAATCATTGACTCTGTATATATAAAGATTGTATTAGATGGATTTTCCAGAAAAACGTCATCTTCAATATCTACGGAGGGCTAAGATTGTCACTTTTCAGTCAAAAAATGTCCAAATTTTAGGACAAAGGGCACAGGGTGATGGTGAGAGCCCCCTGACCTCTCAATCTTTCTAATATTTGACAGACATTTAGTCAATAGGTAGATACAAACGTGACGAAAAGGACTTTGGGTACACTTCCTGTCTTCTATGTTTACGGAGCGCCCAAAGTGCCAGTTGGATATTCAAAATATATAGCGAAAACCTACCTGAGACCGCTTAAATGAGGTTGAGACCCCCCTGGTCTTTCAATGTCCATAAAATTCAACCAAATCATTGACTCTGTATATATAAAGATTGTATTAGATGGATTTTCCAGAAAAACGTCATCTTCAATATCTACGGAGGGCTAAGATTGTCACTTTTCAGTCAAAAAATGTCCAAATTTTAGGACAAATGGCACAGGGTGATGGTGAGAGCCCCCTGATCTCTCAATCTTTCTAATATTTGACAGACATTTAGTCAATAGGTAGATACAAACGTGACGAAAAGGACTTTGGGTACACTTCCTGTCTTCTATGTTTACGGAGCGCCCAAAGTGCCAGTTGGATATTCAAAATATATAGCGAAAACCTACCTGAGACCGCTTAAATGAGGTTGAGACCCCCCTGGTCTTTCAATGTCCATAAAATTCAACCAAATCATTGACTCTGTATATATAAAGATTGTATTAGATGGATTTTCCAGAAAAACGTCATCTTCAATATCTACGGAGGGCTAAGATTGTCACTTTTCAGTCGAAAAATGTCAAAATTTTAGGACAAAGGGCACAGGGTAATGGTGAGAGCTCCCTGATCTCTCAATCTTTCTAATATTTGACAGACATTTAGTCAATAGGTAGATACAAACGTGACTAAAAGGAATTTGGGTACACTTCCTGTCTTCTATGTTTACGGAGCGCCCAAAGTGCCAGTTGGATATTCAAAATATATAGCGAAAACCTACCCGAGACCGCTTAAATGAGGTTGAGACCCCCCGGGTCTTTCAATGTCCATAAAATTCAACCAAATCATTGACTCTGTATATATAAAGGTTGTATTAGATGGATTTACCAGAATAACGCCATCTTCCATATCTACGGAGGGCTAAGATTGTCACTTTTCAGTCGAAAAATGTCAAAATTTTAGGACAAAGGGCACAGGGTAATGGTGAGAGCTCCCTGATCTCTCAATCTTTCTAATATTTGACAGACATTTAGTCAATAGGTAGATACAAACGTGACTAAAAGGAATTTGGGTACACTTCCTGTCTTCTATGTTTACGGAGCGCCCAAAGTGCCAGTTGGATATTCAAAATATATAGCGAAAACCTACCCGAGACCGCTTAAATGAGGTTGAGACCCCCCGGGTCTTTCAATGTCCATAAAATTCAACCAAATCATTGACTCTGTATATATAAAGGTTGTATTAGATGGATTTTCCAGAATAACGCCATCTTCCATATCTACGGAGGGCTAAGATTGTCACTTTTCAGTCGAAAAATGTCAAAATTTTAGGACAAAGGGCACAGGGTAATGGTGAGAGCTCCCTGATCTCTCAATCTTTCTAATATTTGACAGACATTTAGTCAATAGGTAGATACAAACGTGACTAAAAGGAATTTGGGTACACTTCCTGTCTTCTATGTTTACGGAGCGCCCAAAGTGCCAGTTGGATATTCAAAATATATAGCGAAAACCTACCCGAGACCGCTTAAATGAGGTTGAGACCCCCCGGGTCTTTCAATGTCCATAAAATTCAACCAAATCATTGACTCTGTATATATAAAGGTTGTATTAGATGGATTTACCAGAATAACGCCATCTTCCATATCTACGGAGGGCTAAGATTGTCACTTTTCAGTCGAAAAATGTCAAAATTTTAGGACAAAGGGCACAGGGTAATGGTGAGAGCTCCCTGATCTCTCAATCTTTCTAATATTTGACAGACATTTAGTCAATAGGTAGATACAAACGTGACTAAAAGGAATTTGGGTACACTTCCTGTCTTCTATGTTTACGGAGCGCCCAAAGTGCCAGTTGGATATTCAAAATATATAGCGAAAACCTACCCGAGACCGCTTAAATGAGGTTGAGACCCCCCGGGTCTTTCAATGTCCATAAAATTCAACCAAATCATTGACTCTGTATATATAAAGGTTGTATTAGATGGATTTACCAGAATAACGCCATCTTCCATATCTACGGAGGGCTAAGATTGTCACTTTTCAGTCGAAAAATGTCAAAATTTTAGGACAAAGGGCACAGGGTAATGGTGAGAGCTCCCTGATCTCTCAATCTTTCTAATATTTGACAGACATTTAGTCAATAGGTAGATACAAACGTGACTAAAAGGAATTTGGGTACACTTCCTGTCTTCTATGTTTACGGAGCGCCCAAAGTGCCAGTTGGATATTCAAAATATATAGCGAAAACCTACCCGAGACCGCTTAAATGAGGTTGAGACCCCCCGGGTCTTTCAATGTCCATAAAATTCAACCAAATCATTGACTCTGTATATATAAAGGTTGTATTAGATGGATTTACCAGAATAACGCCATCTTTCATATCTACGGAGGGCTAAGATTGTCACTTTTCAGTCGAAAAATGTCAAAATTTTAGGACAAAGGGCACAGGGTAATGGTGAGAGCTCCCTGATCTCTCAATCTTTCTAATATTTGACAGACATTTAGTCAATAGGTAGATACAAACGTGACTAAAAGGAATTTGGGTACACTTCCTGTCTTCTATGTTTACGGAGCGCCCAAAGTGCCAGTTGGATATTCAAAATATATAGCGAAAACCTACCCGAGACCGCTTAAATGAGGTTGAGACCCCCCGGGTCTTTCAATGTCCATAAAATTCAACCAAATCATTGACTCTGTATATATAAAGGTTGTATTAGATGGATTTACCAGAATAACGCCATCTTCCATATCTACGGAGGGCTAAGATTGTCACTTTTCAGTCGAAAAATGTCAAAATTTTAGGACAAAGGGCACAGGGTAATGGTGAGAGCTCCCTGATCTCTCAATCTTTCTAATATTTGACAGACATTTAGTCAATAGGTAGATACAAACGTGACTAAAAGGAATTTGGGTACACTTCCTGTCTTCTATGTTTACGGAGCGCCCAAAGTGCCAGTTGGATATTCAAAATATATAGCGAAAACCTACCCGAGACCGCTTTAATGAGGTTGAGACCCCCCGGGTCTTTCAATGTCCGTAAAATTCAACCAAATCATTGACTCTGTATATATAAAGGTTGTATTAGATGGATTTACCAGAATAACGCCATCTTCCATATCTACGGAGGGCTAAGATTGTCACTTTTCAGTCGAAAAATGTCAAAATTTTAGGACAAAGGGCACAGGGTAATGGTGAGAGCTCCCTGATCTCTCAATCTTTCTAATATTTGACAGACATTTATTCAATAGGTAGATACAAACGTGACTAAAAGGAATTTGGGTACACTTCCTGTCTTCTATGTTTACGGAGCGCCCAAAGTGCCAGTTGGATATTCAAAATATATAGCGAAAACCTACCCGAGACCGCTTAAATGAGGTTGAGACCCCCCGGGTCTTTCAATGTCCATAAAATTCAACCAAATCATTGACTCTGTATATATAAAGGTTGTATTAGATGGATTTACCAGAATAACGCCATCTTCCATATCTACGGAGGGCTAAGATTGTCACTTTTCAGTCGAAAAATGTCAAAATTTTAGGACAAAGGGCACAGGGTAATGGTGAGAGCTCCCTGATCTCTCAATCTTTCTAATATTTGACAGACATTTAGTCAATAGGTAGATACAAACGTGACTAAAAGGAATTTGGGTACACTTCCTGTCTTCTATGTTTACGGAGCGCCCAAAGTGCCAGTTGGATATTCAAAATATATAGCGAAAACCTACCCGAGACCGCTTAAATGAGGTTGAGACCCCCCGGGTCTTTCAATGTCCATAAAATTCAACCAAATCATTGACTCTGTATATATAAAGGTTGTATTAGATGGATTTACCAGAATAACGCCATCTTCCATATCTACGGAGGGCTAAGATTGTCACTTTTCAGTCGAAAAATGTCAAAATTTTAGGACAAAGGGCACAGGGTAATGGTGAGAGCTCCCTGATCTCTCAATCTTTCTAATATTTGACAGACATTTAGTCAATAGGTAGATACAAACGTGACTAAAAGGAATTTGGGTACACTTCCTGTCTTCTATGTTTACGGAGCGCCCAAAGTGCCAGTTGGATATTCAAAATATATAGCGAAAACCTACCCGAGACCGCTTAAATGAGGTTGAGACCCCCCGGGTCTTTCAATGTCCATAAAATTCAACCAAATCATTGACTCTGTATATATAAAGGTTGTATTAGATGGATTTACCAGAATAACGCCATCTTCCATATCTACGGAGGGCTAAGATTGTCACTTTTCAGTCGAAAAATGTCAAAATTTTAGGACAAAGGGCACAGGGTAATGGTGAGAGCTCCCTGATCTCTCAATCTTTCTAATATTTGACAGACATTTAGTCAATAGGTAGATACAAACGTGACTAAAAGGAATTTGGGTACACTTCCTGTCTTCTATGTTTACGGAGCGCCCAAAGTGCCAGTTGGATATTCAAAATATATAGCGAAAACCTACCCGAGACCGCTTAAATGAGGTTGAGACCCCCCGGGTCTTTCAATGTCCATAAAATTCAACCAAATCATTGACTCTGTATATATAAAGGTTGTATTAGATGGATTTACCAGAATAACGCCATCTTCCATATCTACGGAGGGCTAAGATTGTCACTTTTCAGTCGAAAAATGTCAAAATTTTAGGACAAAGGGCACAGGGTAATGGTGAGAGCTCCCTGATCTCTCAATCTTTCTAATATTTGACAGACATTTAGTCAATAGGTAGATACAAACGTGACTAAAAGGAATTTGGGTACACTTCCTGTCTTTTATGTTTACAGAGCGCCCAAAGTGCCAGTTGGATATTCAAAATATTTAGTGAAAAGCTACCTTTTACCGCTTAAATGAGGTTGAGACCCCCCTGGTATTTCAATTTTCATTAAATTCAACCAAATCATAGATTTCAGATATATAAATGATTGTATTAAAAGTGGAATGTTCTTGAACGGACTGTTTGCTGCAGATCAGATCAGACCAGAACCCTAGGCCGAGTAGAATCGATGACCTAGTTTCAAATGCAAACCGTCACTATAGGTTGAAGGGAAAATATACAGACCTTTATCACGCACCTTCACACAGCTCACACAACCACCCCTTTTGATGTAAAATCCAGGTCCAAATGCATTGTTGATCGCTATTTCACACAGACAACGTCGTGTTCGGGCTCCAACACCTCATTCTGACATGAATTGTGTTCGCATAGGAAGGGCTCGCATTGCCCTTTCCGCTAACATGGATAGGAATCCACTTTCTTTTTGAATGTTTTTATTCAATTGGTTAGTGCTTTTTTCCACTAGAACCATTTATAGGAGCTTGCTGATCTTTTCAATCTGTCGCGGGGTATGCAACATCTTGTGTTCATCGCAGTTTTGTGTGGGATAAACGAATGGTGACCGGGAAACATTGTTCGTCTGTTCTCTGTAAGTGAGATTGTGGAGGATCGCCGTCTGGATCAGTGAGGTATGTCTGCATGCGATTGCGGAGATTGTGGAGGATCGCCGTCTGGATCGGTGAGGTATGTCTGCATGCGATTGATGGTTCTCAAGATCACGAGTAAGTACACCATATTTTTGGGGGGTTTGAATGATCTTTACCCCGGGATCGATTGCGGGGGGGGGGGGGAAGCTTCAAATAGTGGACTGTTGCGTGCCGTGTATGTAGCTGCTATTGATGATGCCACTGTTCAACAGGATGCTGTTGATGCTTCTGATGCTAACAATTGTAACATTTGTTGGCCGATCAAATGTGTAGAGCTGTCTCTTAAATCCCAATGTGGTGTTCGATTCCTTAAATTGTAGTTGGGGGAGGGGGTTGAACCGAGTAAAAATGCGACTGTCGTTTCAAGAGACAAGGATGGAAAACCATTGTTTTTGGTCTGTGTTGTGGACGATTTGCTGCAACAGTGTTGTGTCCATTTATTTATTAAAACAAGACTTTAAACTACTGACCGACCGATTAGAACTGGAGGCCTAGGACTCCTACGGAGATTGGAAGTGCAAATGCTTCGGTGTTGACGGGAACATAACGCTCGAATCTTGATGTCCGCTCGGACTGATGACTTACATCGATGACAAACAGAGGGTATATGTCAATGAAATCAGAGCGGTTGACACCACCGTTACTGAGGAGGGTGTCAAGGTTGTAGAATTTCTTTCTGGAGTCTACATCCTCCTTGAACACTATGGCAACCTTGGTTTGTGAGAAAAACGGCATTAAAGTCGACTGCTGGGGTTAGAGTCATAAAACTTTGCTCAGTGCTCGGAGCACAAAAATCATGCTCGAAACACAAAATCCAGCATTTTGATTGGTTGATACTTAAGTCTGAGTACAAAAATCGTGCTCGAAAGTTTTATGACCGCAAGGCCTGAGCTTTGAGGGTGACATTGATATTTTGTAATCGACAGCGATTGAACACGGACGCTTTATGGGTTTTGTCATTATCTCTGTCGGTTTGAAAGGCAACGATAATATATCTTGGCTTTTCGTGACCACTATTGGCAGCTAGGCGGCAGTTAAACTGTGAGGCTTGGGGAACGGCTATGAAATCACACTGTCTCATGCGAAATCCACAGAGGATCGTGGATTTTTTCTGGATGGTTTTGTACAGTTGCATCTTGTTTTCGTCTGCAGGAGTGACGCTCCAGAGTTGGTAAGTTGGGCGCCGGCTTAAGGTTCGAATTCGTGAACCTAGTATTAATATTTTTGAAGACTTTCATCGAAGGTCAACCCTTCTGTGATTGTAGGGATGTCAAACATTATGTATTTTTTTATAGCGTTGGAGAAAGTTGGGATGGTATCCATGCCACGACCAGAGATGAGATTGTTTTACTGGGTTTGGTTGTTGGGCTTTCTGCGTTTAACACTGAGCTGTTGATTGGGCTTGCTGCGTTGGTCAATGGGTTTTCGAGTGCGAGTCACTTTGTAAACGACATAGTTGACGACTACCACCTTCCACTCCTATCATGGCTGCATTGGTGGCAGTGCTCATAGGCCTGCATTTCAATGTCTTGGCAGCAGAGGAGGTGAACAATCGACCAGCGATACTGGCGATAGTGTCAAAAAACCTCATACCACCGTATGCATACTTTCGAGCAAAACCTTTCTTAATTGTGGATATTACGATGGAGTTGCTTATATTCCTTGAAGCTGATGTGTTCACCTTTCTTTATGGCATCGAGGATCGCCATAATCGCGTTGCGCACACCATTGTTTCCAGCATGGTATGCAGTGTTGCACAGATCCAAGCGATAGAGACGGAGGGTAGAAACACGGTTTGACGTCCGCTACAATGCTTATCTATCTTTAGTTGTGAGACACAATCTTCGTCCACTTTTAGATCTTTATCGCCTTCGGGTTCTCTAGAGGGTTAATTGTCTTGTTACATGGCATCGGAACTGTTCAGGATCTCTGCATAGTCGACAAGGTCTTAAAAACTTCGAGCTCGAAAGATTCTGATTTCTTTTTCACCATGAGTTCCCAGAGTTTAAGGGTTCCTTTGTACCTCACTCCATCCATGAAAATATCATCGCCGTCAGAAGTAACTGGTGAGCTTCCGATGAAGATACCATCGTTTTCAGTTCGAGATCCAAAGGTGTGGTCGGCGAAGGATCGTTACTGATCTGCAAATACTGCTGTGTTCGAAGTCCGAGGATGGTGTCTATAGGTGGTGCAATGGGTAGTGGATAGTCAAACTTGGGCGGTGGAGGATGGAGGGCTGTCACTGCTACAGGAAGGTAAACGATCGTTTAGGTGATCGGTGAAGCTGCATATCGCTGAGCCTCAACCACAGGCTTAACACCTTGGAAAGGTCCTGGTTGAGTCCAATCTTCTCGAGGCGATGCTGCATGTTACTGGCTTGAATCTTCCGCTTGTTTTCTTGCAACTCCCTGGCGAGCGCCTCACACTGTTTAGGGTCTGTAATCTTTATAAACGTTCAATTATTTAAAGCGTTGACGTGAACCTTCCTGAGTGAAGGTTTGAATACATGTAAGCGTTTGTTTGAACGCCCCCTAAGCGTTGGTTTGAACAGTTGTACCTTTCCTGAAAATATAGGCATATATCTATCGAAAGGTTAATGCATTTTTGCTCGTTTTTCCATAAGTTGAATTGAAAAGGTCGTGCGATAAATTTTTGTTGATAAACACTACAATAATTTATGGGTGTTACGGATAGAAAAATACGGACTGTCAAACAGATAAATACCATATAAAACATGATAAAATCAATCTAAATGTTCATATAACCCCACTAAGGAGGCTATATTATTCTTCAGTTATCTAAAAATCTATTTCATTGTACAAAAACTTTCATATTTAAAACATTCACCATTGCAATAATGCGACACTAAACTTCTAACTGTGTATTGCTACAGAGCCTTATCATTTTTTGTTTCAACCTTATCGGTAAATCAAAGCACTCAAAGTCCGCTTACACTACGAAAGGGACTCTCACCGGGTGGGTGTTGTTGAAAAAAGTCAGCTGGTATGTCCCTTCTTTGTGCAGCTCTGATCTTGACTGCCTTGTGGTTGACGCAACACTCTTTGTTGGTTTTCAGAACTTGCTTGCTATAAACGTGGTTCAAGCACATGTAGCCTTTGATCAGCAGTAAGCTGAGTTCTCTCTCCCGCTGTTCACTAACGTTTGAAATGTGCAGCGGGTATAATTCACTATCATCTATTCTATATACATTTACCGCCAGGGTGGAATTGCCCTTCTCAAATTAATTAATATCCTTAAGGTTTACCAGATTGAGCTCTGTGTAACCCTGTCCGTTTGTTTTGGGTCTACCTGCAAAGCCGAAAGTATGGCCCACTTGAAACACTCCTCGTTGTTATTTTTCACATTGATTACAGCCTTATTGGATTTGATCCACGCCGGCTAATCAATGTACTGTTACCTACCCAGCGGTCTTTGGTAATATTGACTTGAAATTTTACAATTGCTTTCGATGTCCAGTCACTTTTTTCAGAGGTCCACTGTGCAATCTTCTCTCCGATCTTTTCATCCATCTTCTCAAGGGTTTCAAGCAAGTCCGTGGTTGAGGGGGAAATCTGGTTTCCCGAGTGAAAGTATCCCACGTTCTCATCATCCATCTTACCTGTTGGGTTAATCTTCACAGTGCAGCATCACATTGACTTGTTATCCTTTCAATGCCCAATCGTCTATAAGTTCCACCCTTGACATTTGATAGACCTCAAGGAAGGTCTGCACATCCATGTCAATAATAGTGGTCATCTTTCAGGTAGTAAATACATCTTTAAAAGCTTTCTTCAGTGGATGTACCTCAATTTTATCCCCAATGATTTCCTATCTTCTCTGATCTGTTCCTGTAACTTCTCCAGTAGTCGATCTTTCGACATCCTGCTAATCTCTATCATCTCATGCTGTTTGGCTTGGGTGATAATATCCTTCCTAGTATAGGGTTGAGACAACGCTAAACAAATGCTGGTCTTCGTTCCGATCAACTGATCCAACTGATCCTTCCTCATCCGGGAGCACCATCGGCGGTAGTTCATTATGGCAATACCACTCAGGGCTTTGACGTTTTCAACAACTAATTCCAGCTATTAATAGCTATTGGATCGATGTCTTAATCTTAATAACAATCCAAAATAAAATCAATTTGTTTCACCCAAAACTAATATCCACGATTAAATGGTATCTAGACCCAGCTTTTGATCTTTCGATCCTATCGTCCATATCAAAATATATAAAATTCGTGGTATTCATTCCCCGGTGCGCCTGGTTTTTTTCATCCCATAGCTCACAATTTGCCGAGATCAATCGGTCTCTCCCTTTGTCAAGACGATGGTCAGCTGCTTGTTTAATTTCTCACAACCCCAAGTGGGGATAGTTGCCCCCTTCCAACATTAGGTTATAATTTCTGCCTACCTATTAACTATATGTCTGCTAAGTAATACAAAGATTGAGAGATTAGATGGCTATCACCATGCATTACCCTATGCCCTTTGTCCTAAATTCTGATAATTTTTAGCTGAAAAGTGACAATATAAGCCCTCCATATATATCGAATATGACAATATTCTGGGAAATCCTTCCAATACAACCTTCATATATACAGAGTCTATGATTTAATTAAATTGTATAAACATTGAAAGACCAGGGGGTCTCACCCTTTTTAAAGCGGTCTCAGGTAGATTTTCACTATATATTTTGAATATACAACTGGCACTTTGGGCGCTCCGTAAACATAGAAGACAAGAAGTGTACCCAAAGTTCTTTTCGTCACGTTTGTATCTACCTATTGACTAAATGTCTGTCAAATATTAGAAAGATTGAGAGATCAGGGGGCTCTCACCATCACCCTGTGCCCTTTGTCCTAAAATTTGGACATTTTTCGACTGAAAAGTGACAATCTTAGCCCTCCGTAGATATGGAAGATGGCGTTATTCTGGTAAATCCATCTAATACAACCTTTATATATACAGAGTCAATGATTTGGTTGAATTTTATGGACATTGAAAGACCCGGGGGGTCTCAACCTCATTTAAGCGGTCTCGGGTAGGTTTTCGCTATATATTTTGAATATCCAACTGGCACTTTGGGCGCTCCGTAAACATAGAAGACAGGAAGTGTACCCAAATTCCTTTTAGTCACGTTTGTATCTACCTATTGACTAAATGTCTGTCAAATATTAGAAAGATTGAGAGATCAGGGAGCTCTCACCATTACCCTGTGCCCTTTGTCCTAAAATTTTGACATTTTTCGACTGAAAAGTGACAATCTTAGCCCTCCGTAGATATGGAAGATGGCGTTATTCTGGTAAATCCATCTAATACAACCTTTATATATACAGAGTCAATGATTTGGTTGAATTTTATGGACATTGAAAGACCCGGGGGGTCTCAACCTCATTTAAGCGGTCTCGGGTAGGTTTTCGCTATATATTTTGAATATCCAACTGGCACTTTGGGCGCTCCGTAAACATAGAAGACAGGAAGTGTACCCAAATTCCTTTTAGTCACGTTTGTATCTACCTATTGACTAAATGTCTGTCAAATATTAGAAAGATTGAGAGATCAGGGAGCTCTCACCATTACCCTGTGCCCTTTGTCCTAAAATTTTGACATTTTTCGACTGAAAAGTGACAATCTTAGCCCTCCGTAGATATGGAAGATGGCGTTATTCTGGTAAATCCATCTAATACAACCTTTATATATACAGAGTCAATGATTTGGTTGAATTTTATGGACATTGAAAGACCCGGGGGGTCTCAACCTCATTTAAGCGGTCTCGGGTAGGTTTTCGCTATATATTTTGAATATCCAACTGGCACTTTGGGCGCTCCGTAAACATAGAAGACAGGAAGTGTACCCAAATTCCTTTTAGTCACGTTTGTATCTACCTATTGACTAAATGTCTGTCAAATATTAGAAAGATTGAGAGATCAGGGAGCTCTCACCATTACCCTGTGCCCTTTGTCCTAAAATTTTGACATTTTTCGACTGAAAAGTGACAATCTTAGCCCTCCGTAGATATGGAAGATGGCGTTATTCTGGTAAATCCATCTAATACAACCTTTATATATACAGAGTCAATGATTTGGTTGAATTTTATGGACATTGAAAGACCCGGGGGGTCTCAACCTCATTTAAGCGGTCTCGGGTAGGTTTTCGCTATATATTTTGAATATCCAACTGGCACTTTGGGCGCTCCGTAAACATAGAAGACAGGAAGTGTACCCAAATTCCTTTTAGTCACGTTTGTATCTACCTATTGACTAAATGTCTGTCAAATATTAGAAAGATTGAGAGATCAGGGAGCTCTCACCATTACCCTGTGCCCTTTGTCCTAAAATTTTGACATTTTTCGACTGAAAAGTGACAATCTTAGCCCTCCGTAGATATGAAAGATGGCGTTATTCTGGTAAATCCATCTAATACAACCTTTATATATACAGAGTCAATGATTTGGTTGAATTTTATGGACATTGAAAGACCCGGGGGGTCTCAACCTCATTTAAGCGGTCTCGGGTAGGTTTTCGCTATATATTTTGAATATCCAACTGGCACTTTGGGCGCTCCGTAAACATAGAAGACAGGAAGTGTACCCAAATTCCTTTTAGTCACGTTTGTATCTACCTATTGACTAAATGTCTGTCAAATATTAGAAAGATTGAGAGATCAGGGAGCTCTCACCATTAACCTGTGCCCTTTGTCCTAAAATTTTGACATTTTTCGACTGAAAAGTGACAATCTTAGCCCTCCGTAGATATGGAAGATAACGTTTTTCTGGAAAATCCATCTAATACAATCTTTATATATACAGAGTCAATGATTTGGTTGAATTTTATGGACATTGAAAGACCAGGGGGGTCTCAACCTCATTTAAGCGGTCTCGGGTAGGTTTTCGCTATATATTTTGAATATCCAACTGGCACTTTGGGCGCTCCGTAAACATAGAAGACAGGAAGTGTACCCAAAGTCCTTTTCGTCACGTTTGTATCTACCTATTGACTAAATGTCTGTCAAATATTAGAAAGATTGAGAGATCAGGGGGCTCTCACCATCACCCTGTGCCCTTTGTCCTAAAATTTGGACATTTTTTGACTGAAAAAGTGACAATCTTAGCCCTCCGTAGATATTGAAGATAACGTTTTTCTGGAAAATCCATCTAATACAATCTTATATATACAGAGTCAATGATTTGGTTGAATTTTATGGACATTGAAAGACCAGGGGGGTCTCAACCTCATTTAAGCGGTCTCGGGTAGGTTTTCGCTATATATTTTGAATATCCAACTGGCACTTTGGGCGCTCCGTAAACATAGAAGACAGGAAGTGTACCCAAAGTCCTTTTCGTCACGTTTGTATCTACCTATTGACTAAATGTCTGTCAAATATTAGAAAGATTGAGAGATCAGGGGCTCTCACCATCACCCTGTGCCCTTTGTCCTAAAATTTGGACATTTTTTGACTGAAAAGTGACAATCTTAGCCCTCCGTAGATATTGAAGATGACGTTTTTCTGGAAAATCCATCTAATACAATCTTTATATATACAGAGTCAATGATTTGGTTGAATTTTATGGACATTGAAAGACCAGGGGGGTCTCAACCTCATTTACGCGGTCTCGGGTAGGTTTTCGCTAATATTTTGAATATCCAACTGGCACTTTGGGCGCTCCGTAAACATAGAAGACAGGAAGTGTACCCCAAGTCCTTTTCGTCACGTTTGTATCTACCTATTGACTAAATGTCTGTCAAATATTAGAAAGATTGAGAGATCAGGGGCTCTCACCATCACCCTGTGCCCTTTGTCCTAAAATTTTGGACATTTTTCGACTGAAAAGTGACAATCTTAGCCCTCCGTAGATATTGAAGATGACGTTTTTCTGGAAATCCATCTAATACATCTTTATATATACAGAGTCAATGATTTGGTTGAATTTTATGGACATTGAAAGACCAGGGGGGTCTCAACCTCATTTAAGCGGTCTCAGGTAGGTTTTCGCTATATATTTTGAATATCCAACTGGCACTTTGGGCGCTCCGTAACATAGCAGACAGGAAGTGTACCCCAAGTCCTTTTCGTCACGTTTGTATCTACCTATTGACTAAATGTCTGTCAAATATTAGAAAGATTGAGAGATCAGGGGGCTCTCACCATCACCCTGTGCCCTTTGTCCTAAAATTTGGACATTTTTTGACTGAAAAGTGACAATCTTAGCCCTCCGTAGATATTGAAGATGACGTTTTTCTGGAACATCCATCTAATACAATCTTTATATATACAGAGTCAATGATTTGGTGAATTTTATGGACATGACAGACCAGGGGGGTCTCAACCTCATTTAAGCGGTCTCGGGTAGGTTTTCGCTATATTTTGAATATCCAACTGGCACTTTGGGCGCTCCGTAAACATAGAAGACAGGAAGTGTACCCAAAGTCCTTTTCGTCACGTTTGTATCTACCTATTGACTAAATGTCTGTCAAATATTAGAAAGATGAGAGATCAGGGGGCTCTCACCACACCCTGTGCCCTTTGTCCTACAATTGGACATTTTTTGACTGAAAAAGTGACAATCTTAGCCCTCCGTAGATATTGAAGCTGACGTTTTTCTGGAAAATCCATCTATACAATCTTTATATATACAGAGTCACTGATTTGGTTGAATTTTATGGACATTGCAAGACCAGGGGGGTCTCAACCTCATTTAAGCGGTCTCGGGTAGGTCTTTCGCGCTATATATTTTGAATATCCAACTGGCACTTTGGGCGCTCCGTAAACATAGAAGACAGGAAGTGTACCCAAAGTCCTTTTCGTCACGTTTGTATCTACCTATTGACTAAATGTCTGTCAAATATTAGAAAGATTGAGAGATCAGGGGGCTCTCACCATCACCCTGTGCCCTTTGTCCTAAAATTTGGACATTTTTTGACTGAAAAGTGACAATCTTAGCCCTCCGTAGATATTGAAGATGACGTTTTTCTGGAAAATCCATCTAATACAATCTTTATATATACAGAGTCAATGATTTGGTTGAATTTTATGGACATTGAAAGACCAGGGGGGTCTCAACCTCATTTAAGCGGTCTCGGGTAGGTTTTCGCTATATATTTTGAATATCCAACTGGCACTTTGGGCGCTCCGTAAACATAGAAGACAGGAAGTGTACCCAAAGTCCTTTTCGTCACGTTTGTATCTACCTATTGACTAAATGTCTGTCAAATATTAGAAAGATTGAGAGATCAGGGGGCTCTCACCATCACCCTGTGCCCTTTGTCCTAAAATTTGGACATTTTTTGACTGAAAAGTGACAATCTTAGCCCTCCGTAGATATTGAAGATGACGTTTTTCTGGAAAATCCATCTAATACAATCTTTATATATACAGAGTCAATGATTTGGTTGAATTTTATGGACATTGAAAGACCAGGGGGGTCTCAACCTCATTTAAGCGGTCTCGGGTAGGTTTTCGCTATATATTTTGAATATCCAACTGGCACTTTGGGCGCTCCGTAAACATAGAAGACAGGAAGTGTACCCAAAGTCCTTTTCGTCACGTTTGTATCTACCTATTGACTAAATGTCTGTCAAATATTAGAAAGATTGAGAGATCAGGGGGCTCTCACCATCACCCTGTGCCCTTTGTCCTAAAATTTGGACATTTTTTGACTGAAAAGTGACAATCTTAGCCCTCCGTAGATATTGAAGATGACGTTTTTCTGGAAAATCCATCTAATACAATCTTTATATATACAGAGTCAATGATTTGGTTGAATTTTATGGACATTGAAAGACCAGGGGGGTCTCAACCTCATTTAAGCGGTCTCGGGTAGGTTTTCGCTATATATTTTGAATATCCAACTGGCACTTTGGGCGCTCCGTAAACATAGAAGACAGGAAGTGTACCCAAAGTCCTTTTCGTCACGTTTGTATCTACCTATTGACTAAATGTCTGTCAAATATTAGAAAGATTGAGAGATCAGGGGGCTCTCACCATCACCCTGTGCCCTTTGTCCTAAAATTTGGACATTTTTTGACTGAAAAGTGACAATCTTAGCCCTCCGTAGATATTGAAGATGACGTTTTTCTGGAAAATCCATCTAATACAATCTTTATATATACAGAGTCAATGATTTGGTTGAATTTTATGGACATTGAAAGACCAGGGGGGTCTCAACCTCATTTAAGCGGTCTCGGGTAGGTTTTCGCTATATATTTTGAATATCCAACTGGCACTTTGGGCGCTCCGTAAACATAGAAGACAGGAAGTGTACCCAAAGTCCTTTTCGTCACGTTTGTATCTACCTATTGACTAAATGTCTGTCAAATATTAGAAAGATTGAGAGATCAGGGGGCTCTCACCATCACCCTGTGCCCTTTGTCCTAAAATTTGGACATTTTTTGACTGAAAAGTGACAATCTTAGCCCTCCGTAGATATTGAAGATGACGTTTTTCTGGAAAATCCATCTAATACAATCTTTATATATACAGAGTCAATGATTTGGTTGAATTTTATGGACATTGAAAGACCAGGGGGGTCTCAACCTCATTTAAGCGGTCTCGGGTAGGTTTTCGCTATATATTTTGAATATCCAACTGGCACTTTGGGCGCTCCGTAAACATAGAAGACAGGAAGTGTACCCAAAGTCCTTTTCGTCACGTTTGTATCTACCTATTGACTAAATGTCTGTCAAATATTAGAAAGATTGAGAGATCAGGGGGCTCTCACCATCACCCTGTGCCCTTTGTCCTAAAATTTGGACATTTTTTGACTGAAAAGTGACAATCTTAGCCCTCCGTAGATATTGAAGATGACGTTTTTCTGGAAAATCCATCTAATACAATCTTTATATATACAGAGTCAATGATTTGGTTGAATTTTATGGACATTGAAAGACCAGGGGGGTCTCAACCTCATTTAAGCGGTCTCGGGTAGGTTTTCGCTATATATTTTGAATATCCAACTGGCACTTTGGGCGCTCCGTAAACATAGAAGACAGGAAGTGTACCCAAAGTCCTTTTCGTCACGTTTGTATCTACCTATTGACTAAATGTCTGTCAAATATTAGAAAGATTGAGAGATCAGGGGGCTCTCACCATCACCCTGTGCCCTTTGTCCTAAAATTTGGACATTTTTTGACTGAAAAGTGACAATCTTAGCCCTCCGTAGATATTGAAGATGACGTTTTTCTGGAAAATCCATCTAATACAATCTTTATATATACAGAGTCAATGATTTGGTTGAATTTTATGGACATTGAAAGACCAGGGGGGTCTCAACCTCATTTAAGCGGTCTCGGGTAGGTTTTCGCTATATATTTTGAATATCCAACTGGCACTTTGGGCGCTCCGTAAACATAGAAGACAGGAAGTGTACCCAAAGTCCTTTTCGTCACGTTTGTATCTACCTATTGACTAAATGTCTGTCAAATATTAGAAAGATTGAGAGATCAGGGGGCTCTCACCATCACCCTGTGCCCTTTGTCCTAAAATTTGGACATTTTTTGACTGAAAAGTGACAATCTTAGCCCTCCGTAGATATTGAAGATGACGTTTTTCTGGAAAATCCATCTAATACAATCTTTATATATACAGAGTCAATGATTTGGTTGAATTTTATGGACATTGAAAGACCAGGGGGGTCTCAACCTCATTTAAGCGGTCTCGGGTAGGTTTTCGCTATATATTTTGAATATCCAACTGGCACTTTGGGCGCTCCGTAAACATAGAAGACAGGAAGTGTACCCAAAGTCCTTTTCGTCACGTTTGTATCTACCTATTGACTAAATGTCTGTCAAATATTAGAAAGATTGAGAGATCAGGGGGCTCTCACCATCACCCTGTGCCCTTTGTCCTAAAATTTGGACATTTTTTGACTGAAAAGTGACAATCTTAGCCCTCCGTAGATATTGAAGATGACGTTTTTCTGGAAAATCCATCTAATACAATCTTTATATATACAGAGTCAATGATTTGGTTGAATTTTATGGACATTGAAAGACCAGGGGGGTCTCAACCTCATTTAAGCGGTCTCGGGTAGGTTTTCGCTATATATTTTGAATATCCAACTGGCACTTTGGGCGCTCCGTAAACATAGAAGACAGGAAGTGTACCCAAAGTCCTTTTCGTCACGTTTGTATCTACCTATTGACTAAATGTCTGTCAAATATTAGAAAGATTGAGAGATCAGGGGGCTCTCACCATCACCCTGTGCCCTTTGTCCTAAAATTTGGACATTTTTTGACTGAAAAGTGACAATCTTAGCCCTCCGTAGATATTGAAGATGACGTTTTTCTGGAAAATCCATCTAATACAATCTTTATATATACAGAGTCAATGATTTGGTTGAATTTTATGGACATTGAAAGACCAGGGGGGTCTCAACCTCATTTAAGCGGTCTCGGGTAGGTTTTCGCTATATTTTGAATATCCAACTGGCACTTTGGGCGCTCCGTAAACATAGAAGACAGGAAGTGTACCCAAAGTCCTTTTCGTCACGTTTGTATCTACCTATTGACTAAATGTCTGTCAAATATTAGAAAGATTGAGAGATCAGGGGGCTCTCACCATCACCCTGTGCCCTTTGTCCTAAAATTTGGACATTTTTTGACTGAAAAGTGACAATCTTAGCCCTCCGTAGATATTGAAGATGACGTTTTTCTGGAAAATCCATCTAATACAATCTTTATATATACAGAGTCAATGATTTGGTTGAATTTTATGGACATTGAAAGACCAGGGGGGTCTCAACCTCATTTAAGCGGTCTCGGGTAGGTTTTCGCTATATATTTTGAATATCCAACTGGCACTTTGGGCGCTCCGTAAACATAGAAGACAGGAAGTGTACCCAAAGTCCTTTTCGTCACGTTTGTATCTACCTATTGACTAAATGTCTGTCAAATATTAGAAAGATTGAGAGATCAGGGGGCTCTCACCATCACCCTGTGCCCTTTGTCCTAAAATTTGGACATTTTTTGACTGAAAAGTGACAATCTTAGCCCTCCGTAGATATTGAAGATGACGTTTTTCTGGAAAATCCATCTAATACAATCTTTATATATACAGAGTCAATGATTTGGTTGAATTTTATGGACATTGAAAGACCAGGGGGGTCTCAACCTCATTTAAGCGGTCTCGGGTAGGTTTTCGCTATATATTTTGAATATCCAACTGGCACTTTGGGCGCTCCGTAAACATAGAAGACAGGAAGTGTACCCAAAGTCCTTTTCGTCACGTTTGTATCTACCTATTGACTAAATGTCTGTCAAATATTAGAAAGATTGAGAGATCAGGGGGCTCTCACCATCACCCTGTGCCCTTTGTCCTAAAATTTGGACATTTTTTGACTGAAAAGTGACAATCTTAGCCCTCCGTAGATATTGAAGATGACGTTTTTCTGGAAAATCCATCTAATACAATCTTTATATATACAGAGTCAATGATTTGGTTGAATTTTATGGACATTGAAAGACCAGGGGGGTCTCAACCTCATTTAAGCGGTCTCGGGTAGGTTTTCGCTATATATTTTGAATATCCAACTGGCACTTTGGGCGCTCCGTAAACATAGAAGACAGGAAGTGTACCCAAAGTCCTTTTCGTCACGTTTGTATCTACCTATTGACTAAATGTCTGTCAAATATTAGAAAGATTGAGAGATCAGGGGGCTCTCACCATCACCCTGTGCCCTTTGTCCTAAAATTTGGACATTTTTTGACTGAAAAGTGACAATCTTAGCCCTCCGTAGATATTGAAGATGACGTTTTTCTGGAAAATCCATCTAATACAATCTTTATATATACAGAGTCAATGATTTGGTTGAATTTTATGGACATTGAAAGACCAGGGGGGTCTCAACCTCATTTAAGCGGTCTCGGGTAGGTTTTCGCTATATATTTTGAATATCCAACTGGCACTTTGGGCGCTCCGTAAACATAGAAGACAGGAAGTGTACCCAAAGTCCTTTTCGTCACGTTTGTATCTACCTATTGACTAAATGTCTGTCAAATATTAGAAAGATTGAGAGATCAGGGGGCTCTCACCATCACCCTGTGCCCTTTGTCCTAAAATTTGGACATTTTTTGACTGAAAAGTGACAATCTTAGCCCTCCGTAGATATTGAAGATGACGTTTTTCTGGAAAATCCATCTAATACAATCTTTATATATACAGAGTCAATGATTTGGTTGAATTTTATGGACATTGAAAGACCAGGGGGGTCTCAACCTCATTTAAGCGGTCTCGGGTAGGTTTTCGCTATATATTTTGAATATCCAACTGGCACTTTGGGCGCTCCGTAAACATAGAAGACAGGAAGTGTACCCAAAGTCCTTTTCGTCACGTTTGTATCTACCTATTGACTAAATGTCTGTCAAATATTAGAAAGATTGAGAGATCAGGGGGCTCTCACCATCACCCTGTGCCCTTTGTCCTAAAATTTGGACATTTTTTGACTGAAAAGTGACAATCTTAGCCCTCCGTAGATATTGAAGATGACGTTTTTCTGGAAAATCCATCTAATACAATCTTTATATATACAGAGTCAATGATTTGGTTGAATTTTATGGACATTGAAAGACCAGGGGGGTCTCAACCTCATTTAAGCGGTCTCGGGTAGGTTTTCGCTATATATTTTGAATATCCAACTGGCACTTTGGGCGCTCCGTAAACATAGAAGACAGGAAGTGTACCCAAAGTCCTTTTCGTCACGTTTGTATCTACCTATTGACTAAATGTCTGTCAAATATTAGAAAGATTGAGAGATCAGGGGGCTCTCACCATCACCCTGTGCCCTTTGTCCTAAAATTTGGACATTTTTTGACTGAAAAGTGACAATCTTAGCCCTCCGTAGATATTGAAGATGACGTTTTTCTGGAAAATCCATCTAATACAATCTTTATATATACAGAGTCAATGATTTGGTTGAATTTTATGGACATTGAAAGACCAGGGGGGTCTCAACCTCATTTAAGCGGTCTCGGGTAGGTTTTCGCTATATATTTTGAATATCCAACTGGCACTTTGGGCGCTCCGTAAACATAGAAGACAGGAAGTGTACCCAAAGTCCTTTTCGTCACGTTTGTATCTACCTATTGACTAAATGTCTGTCAAATATTAGAAAGATTGAGAGATCAGGGGGCTCTCACCATCACCCTGTGCCCTTTGTCCTAAAATTTGGACATTTTTTGACTGAAAAGTGACAATCTTAGCCCTCCGTAGATATTGAAGATGACGTTTTTCTGGAAAATCCATCTAATACAATCTTTATATATACAGAGTCAATGATTTGGTTGAATTTTATGGACATTGAAAGACCAGGGGGGTCTCAACCTCATTTAAGCGGTCTCGGGTAGGTTTTCGCTATATATTTTGAATATCCAACTGGCACTTTGGGCGCTCCGTAAACATAGAAGACAGGAAGTGTACCCAAAGTCCTTTTCGTCACGTTTGTATCTACCTATTGACTAAATGTCTGTCAAATATTAGAAAGATTGAGAGATCAGGGGGCTCTCACCATCACCCTGTGCCCTTTGTCCTAAAATTTGGACATTTTTTGACTGAAAAGTGACAATCTTAGCCCTCCGTAGATATTGAAGATGACGTTTTTCTGGAAAATCCATCTAATACAATCTTTATATATACAGAGTCAATGATTTGGTTGAATTTTATGGACATTGAAAGACCAGGGGGGTCTCAACCTCATTTAAGCGGTCTCGGGTAGGTTTTCGCTATATATTTTGAATATCCAACTGGCACTTTGGGCGCTCCGTAAACATAGAAGACAGGAAGTGTACCCAAAGTCCTTTTCGTCACGTTTGTATCTACCTATTGACTAAATGTCTGTCAAATATTAGAAAGATTGAGAGATCAGGGGGCTCTCACCATCACCCTGTGCCCTTTGTCCTAAAATTTGGACATTTTTTGACTGAAAAGTGACAATCTTAGCCCTCCGTAGATATTGAAGATGACGTTTTTCTGGAAAATCCATCTAATACAATCTTTATATATACAGAGTCAATGATTTGGTTGAATTTTATGGACATTGAAAGACCAGGGGGGTCTCAACCTCATTTAAGCGGTCTCGGGTAGGTTTTCGCTATATATTTTGAATATCCAACTGGCACTTTGGGCGCTCCGTAAACATAGAAGACAGGAAGTGTACCCAAAGTCCTTTTCGTCACGTTTGTATCTACCTATTGACTAAATGTCTGTCAAATATTAGAAAGATTGAGAGATCAGGGGGCTCTCACCATCACCCTGTGCCCTTTGTCCTAAAATTTGGACATTTTTTGACTGAAAAGTGACAATCTTAGCCCTCCGTAGATATTGAAGATGACGTTTTTCTGGAAAATCCATCTAATACAATCTTTATATATACAGAGTCAATGATTTGGTTGAATTTTATGGACATTGAAAGACCAGGGGGGTCTCAACCTCATTTAAGCGGTCTCGGGTAGGTTTTCGCTATATATTTTGAATATCCAACTGGCACTTTGGGCGCTCCGTAAACATAGAAGACAGGAAGTGTACCCAAAGTCCTTTTCGTCACGTTTGTATCTACCTATTGACTAAATGTCTGTCAAATATTAGAAAGATTGAGAGATCAGGGGGCTCTCACCATCACCCTGTGCCCTTTGTCCTAAAATTTGGACATTTTTTGACTGAAAAGTGACAATCTTAGCCCTCCGTAGATATTGAAGATGACGTTTTTCTGGAAAATCCATCTAATACAATCTTTATATATACAGAGTCAATGATTTGGTTGAATTTTATGGACATTGAAAGACCAGGGGGGTCTCAACCTCATTTAAGCGGTCTCGGGTAGGTTTTCGCTATATATTTTGAATATCCAACTGGCACTTTGGGCGCTCCGTAAACATAGAAGACAGGAAGTGTACCCAAAGTCCTTTTCGTCACGTTTGTATCTACCTATTGACTAAATGTCTGTCAAATATTAGAAAGATTGAGAGATCAGGGGGCTCTCACCATCACCCTGTGCCCTTTGTCCTAAAATTTGGACATTTTTTGACTGAAAAGTGACAATCTTAGCCCTCCGTAGATATTGAAGATGACGTTTTTCTGGAAAATCCATCTAATACAATCTTTATATATACAGAGTCAATGATTTGGTTGAATTTTATGGACATTGAAAGACCAGGGGGGTCTCAACCTCATTTAAGCGGTCTCGGGTAGGTTTTCGCTATATATTTTGAATATCCAACTGGCACTTTGGGCGCTCCGTAAACATAGAAGACAGGAAGTGTACCCAAAGTCCTTTTCGTCACGTTTGTATCTACCTATTGACTAAATGTCTGTCAAATATTAGAAAGATTGAGAGATCAGGGGGCTCTCACCATCACCCTGTGCCCTTTGTCCTAAAATTTGGACATTTTTTGACTGAAAAGTGACAATCTTAGCCCTCCGTAGATATTGAAGATGACGTTTTTCTGGAAAATCCATCTAATACAATCTTTATATATACAGAGTCAATGATTTGGTTGAATTTTATGGACATTGAAAGACCAGGGGGGTCTCAACCTCATTTAAGCGGTCTCGGGTAGGTTTTCGCTATATATTTTGAATATCCAACTGGCACTTTGGGCGCTCCGTAAACATAGAAGACAGGAAGTGTACCCAAAGTCCTTTTCGTCACGTTTGTATCTACCTATTGACTAAATGTCTGTCAAATATTAGAAAGATTGAGAGATCAGGGGGCTCTCACCATCACCCTGTGCCCTTTGTCCTAAAATTTGGACATTTTTTGACTGAAAAGTGACAATCTTAGCCCTCCGTAGATATTGAAGATGACGTTTTTCTGGAAAATCCATCTAATACAATCTTTATATATACAGAGTCAATGATTTGGTTGAATTTTATGGACATTGAAAGACCAGGGGGGTCTCAACCTCATTTAAGCGGTCTCGGGTAGGTTTTCGCTATATATTTTGAATATCCAACTGGCACTTTGGGCGCTCCGTAAACATAGAAGACAGGAAGTGTACCCAAAGTCCTTTTCGTCACGTTTGTATCTACCTATTGACTAAATGTCTGTCAAATATTAGAAGATTGAGAGATCAGGGGGCTCTCACCATCACCCTGTGCCCTTTGTCCTAAAATTTGGACATTTTTTGACTGAAAAGTGACAATCTTAGCCCTCCGTAGATATTGAAGATGACGTTTTTCTGGAAAATCCATCTAATACAATCTTTAATATATACAGAGTCAATGATTTGGTTGAATTTTATGGACATTGAAAGACCAGGGGGGGTCTCAACCTCATTTAAGCGGTCTCGGGTAGGTTTTCGCTATATATTTTGAATATCCAACTGGCACTTTGGGCGCTCCGTAAACATAGAAGACAGGAAGTGTACCCAAAGTCCTTTTCGTCACGTTTGTATCTACCTATTGACTAAATGTCTGTCAAATATTAGAAAGATTGAGAGATCAGGGGGCTCTCACCATCACCCTGTGCCCTTTGTCCTAAAATTTGGACATTTTTTGACTGAAAAGTGACAATCTTAGCCCTCCGTAGATATTGAAGATGACGTTTTTCTGGAAAATCCATCTAATACAATCTTTATATATACAGAGTCCAATGATTTGGTTGAATTTTATGGACATTGAAAGGACCAGGGGGGTCTTCAACCTCAATTTAAGCGGTCTCGGGTAGGTTTTCGCTATATATTTTGAATATCCAACTGGCACCTTTGGGCGCTCCGTAAACATAGAAGACAGGAAGTGTACCCAAAGTCCTTTTCGTCACGTTTGTATCTACCTATTGACTAAATGTCTGTCAAATATTAGAAAGATTGAGAGATCAGGGGGCTCTCACCATCACCCTGTGCCCTTTGTCCTAAAATTTGGACATTTTTTTGACTGAAAAGTGACAATCTTAGCCCTCCGTAGATATTGAAGATGACGTTTTTCTGGAAAATCCATCTAATACAATCTTTATATATACAGAGTCAATGATTTGGTTGAATTTTATGGACATTGAAAGACCAGGGGGGGTCTCAACCTCATTTAAGCGGTCTCGGGTAGGTTTTCGCTATATATTTTGAATATCCAACTGGCACTTTGGGCGCTCCGTAAACATAGAAGACAGGAAGTGTACCCAAAGTCCTTTTCGTCACGTTTGTATCTACTATTGACTAAATGTCTGTCAAATATTAGAAAGATTGAGAGATCAGGGGGCTCTCACCATCACCCTGTGCCCTTTGTCCTAAAATTTGGACATTTTTTGACTGAAAAGTGACAATCTTAGCCCTCCGTAGATATTGAAGATGACGTTTTTCTGGAAAATCCATCTAATACAATCTTTATATATACAGAGTCAATGATTTGGTTGAATTTTATGGACATTGAAAGACCAGGGGGGTCTCAACCTCATTTAAGCGGTCTCGGGTAGGTTTTCGCTATATATTTTGAATATCCAACTGGCACTTTGGGCGCTCCGTAAACATAGAAGACAGGAAGTGTACCCAAAGTCCTTTTCGTCACGTTTGTATCTACCTATTGACTAAATGTCTGTCAAATATTAGAAAGATTGAGAGATCAGGGGGCTCTCACCATCACCCTGTGCCCTTTGTCCTAAAATTTGGACATTTTTTGACTGAAAAGTGACAATCTTAGCCCTCCGTAGATATTGAAGATGACGTTTTTCTGGAAAATCCATCTAATACAATCTTTATATATACAGAGTCAATGATTTGGTTGAATTTTATGGACATTGAAAGACCAGGGGGGTCTCAACCTCATTTAAGCGGTCTCGGGTAGGTTTTCGCTATATATTTTGAATATCCAACTGGCACTTTGGGCGCTCCGTAAACATAGAAGACAGGAAGTGTACCCAAAGTCCTTTTCGTCACGTTTGTATCTACCTATTGACTAAATGTCTGTCAAATATTAGAAAGATTGAGAGATCAGGGGGCTCTCACCATCACCCTGTGCCCTTTGTCCTAAAATTTGGACATTTTTTGACTGAAAAGTGACAATCTTAGCCCTCCGTAGATATTGAAGATGACGTTTTTCTGGAAAATCCATCTAATACAATCTTTATATATACAGAGTCAATGATTTGGTTGAATTTTATGGACATTGAAAGACCAGGGGGGTCTCAACCTCATTTAAGCGGTCTCGGGTAGGTTTTCGCTATATATTTTGAATATCCAACTGGCACTTTGGGCGCTCCGTAAACATAGAAGACAGGAAGTGTACCCAAAGTCCTTTTCGTCACGTTTGTATCTACCTATTGACTAAATGTCTGTCAAATATTAGAAAGATTGAGAGATCAGGGGGCTCTCACCATCACCCTGTGCCCTTTGTCCTAAAATTTGGACATTTTTTGACTGAAAAGTGACAATCTTAGCCCTCCGTAGATATTGAAGATGACGTTTTTCTGGAAAATCCATCTAATACAATCTTTATATATACAGAGTCAATGATTTGGTTGAATTTTATGGACATTGAAAGACCAGGGGGGTCTCAACCTCATTTAAGCGGTCTCGGGTAGGTTTTCGCTATATATTTTGAATATCCAACTGGCACTTTGGGCGCTCCGTAAACATAGAAGACAGGAAGTGTACCCAAAGTCCTTTTCGTCACGTTTGTATCTACCTATTGACTAAATGTCTGTCAAATATTAGAAAGATTGAGAGATCAGGGGGCTCTCACCATCACCCTGTGCCCTTTGTCCTAAAATTTGGACATTTTTTGACTG